>NC_133512.1:907500-2107500 GCF_049354715.1 Callithrix jacchus
ATTGTACACATATGCACATTAGGTACATATGTATTGTGCACATATGTACATATATATTTATCATAACACCATATGTACACGTGTACAAATCTGTGCCCACTATGTAAATAATGTACACATGTAGAAATAGGAGCAAACTATGTACATATGCACAGCACGATAGCCCACAGCCCCCGCCAGAGGGCCTGTAGCCGACCCCAGGCCCACCCTGGCTGCTTAGGGACCCCCTGGCTAGGGGGCTGTGCCCACAGCCCCTGCCAGAAGGACTGTAGCAGCCCCCAGGCTGACCCTAACCTAAAACCCTAAACCCTAAACCCTAACCCTAACCCTAAAAAAAAAAATAATGAATGACATTGTGTTTTGCCTTCTGCTCTCTGAATTCCCTCTGCTTTCCTGTGGATGTCAGCGTCCACGTGGATGAGCATGCAGATCACCTGACTCATCATCCCACATCTTCCTCAGCTCTGAAGACATTTGCTTTCACTTCCACTCCCCTTAGGCTGCCACAGGAACAGTTCTTGTGATCTTTTGGACAACTAGATTTCTGAAATCTCAAACTCAAACATTCTTTCTACTTGCCCTCTGTGGCTGATTATATTTTCCAAGGTGGCTACAACAAGTTCTGGCATCCTGTGTGCTCTTCTATTTTTTTAATTTTAAAATTTTTTATTAATTAATTAATCATTTTTTGAGACTGGAGTCTCACTCTGTCACTCAGGCTAAACTGCAATGGTGTGATCTCGGCTCACTGCGAACTCTGTCTCCGAAGTTTAAGCGATTCTCCTGCGTCAGCCACCTGAATAGCTGGGATTATAGGTGCCTGCCACCATGCCTGGCTAATTTTTGTTTTTTTTTTTTAGTAGAGATGGGTTTTCTCCATGTTGCCCAGGCTGGTCTCGAACTCCCTACCTCAGGTGACCCACCTGCCTCATCCTCCCAAACTGATGGGATTACAAACATGAGCCACCATGCCCAGCACTTTGGGAGGGTATATTTTACCTGCCTGTAGCCAGAAAGGTTTGTATTCCTTTTAGGCAGTTATAGATATATTCTCCTGAATGTGGCTCATCATAGAGGCCAAGAATAAATGAGCTTACCTAGGGATGAAGACAAGCTTTGGTATGACTGGCATGAAAGGCATAAGGTATGGGGAAATGGCTACAGAAGATACTGGGCAGGGAGGCAGAGGCCGGGTCTGTGTGCCCCATTTCTCTTCCTGCATCATCCCCAGAGTTAACAACTCCCGTTTTCACAGCTCAGGCACAGCCCTATTCACATTGTTTGGTGGCTATTTGCTCCTAAAGGTACCTGCCCACTGGATGAGAGTTCCTGGAGACCTAAGACTGTCTTTTAGTCACTGCTGCATTCTTAGAACCTAAAACAGGAAAGGAATTTAACAAGTATTATTGAATAAAGAAATGAATCAGTGATATTCTAGACCAGGAATAAAGGCATGAAGAAAGGAATGAGACTGGTATATTTTGTGGACAATGACAGCACACATCCTGCACATTCCAGTAAGAAAACAATAAAGAACAAACATCTTATAGGACTTGCACCCGCTCGTGAAGACCCCAAGTCCTGTACTCTGCCAGCACCAACCAGTTTGTAACATAAACTGAGAAGCCATTTGCTGATGGCTATCTAGACTATACATTTCTGTTTCTTTCAATAACTACAACTTTCTTATGAAGTACAACATCGGGACTATATTTTAACTCAATTCAAGCAGCACAAGCCAGGTGTGGTGGTGCACACATGAAGTCCCAGCTGCTTAAGAAGCTGAGGCAGGAGGAGCCCTTGAGCCCAGGTGTTCAAGGCTACCCTGGGCAGCATAAGGAGATCCTATCTCTAAAATTCTTTTCTAAAGCAGCACCTCCCAAGCTTCCTTCACTGGAACGCTACACTGATGTAAGTTATCCTCTAAGATCTTTTCATTCTACATTCTCAAAAGTTAAATTTACAGAACCCACCTAAACCACCAAAAGTTATGATAAATATAGTTGGGGGAAAAGAACAGGTAGACCAGGAACATTTGAAAATTGTGTAGTGTAGGCCTCTTGAAGTTTCTAGCTCTCTTTCAGCCCATCTCCTGAGCACGTAACCAGCAAATCAAACTGCTCATTGTGTGTCTTACAAACTCCGCAAATGCAAAACCATTTTCTATTCTGTCCCCAGTGTGGTCTGTCTTCACTTGCCCCAGCCTGCCCCAATGATCTCTCAGTAACTAGTGCCTACATTTACCCTCACTGGTGCCCAAGTTCTCTTCAACCCAAATTTTGTTGATTCTACTTTCCAAGTTCATATCAAATCTACTATCTCTCTATTTCCAGTGCCACCCCATAGTCTGGCCTCAATTCCTCCCTATCTCTATGGGTTTTTTGGTTGGCTTCTTAATTTTTCCTCCTTCTTCCAACCCATCTCCATGTGGCTGACACAGCAATCTTTGTGAAATATGACTATCCTGCCAGGATCCTGCTAATTTTTTGTAAAAACTCTTTTCATTACATTTACTATCAAGTATAATTCCTAACATAATGTAGTCTTTGCTTGTCCTGAGAGGCTCATCTCATGCCCATCTCCCGATTTTTCACTCGGTAACCATAAAATGGGCCTTCTTCTGATCATAAGTGTGTGTTCTTTGCTTCTTGCTCTTTCTGCACACACAAACACACACTCCAGTTCTGTTCTGCAAAAAAGTAAAATAAAACCAATGTGTGAGCATCTCATTCAGACTTCAGGGAAGCAGGATCTTCTACTTAATTAGAAACCGGCTTCTGGAGAAACAACAACGATACTAATCAACAGCAACTTAAAGAAATAGGGGTTTATTATTCACACACAGTAGTGAGTCCCAAGGAGTCAGCCAGGGCTGGCTCAGCAGTTCAGCAATGTAATCGGAGCCCAGGCACATTCAGCCATTCTGCTCTGCTACACAGAGCATGTCAGATTTCATTTCCATGCTCATCATGAACTCATGGGTTGCTGTATCTGCAGGCTCAAGTGGGCACTCCAGGCAGGAAAGCGAGAACTGGAAGAGGCTGCCCCAAGATGTAGGTCAACTGGGAAGTTGAGTATTTAGCATTTACTGTTTCTCTAAAAGAGACAGGCAGGGGAACAGCCTTAGAAATGCAACTTGGGTCAGCATTAAAATACTAAGAATAATAAGTGGAAATTAGTGGTGCTGTAGTCATTATTATTTCCATATATAAAATATCATGGTTAGTGTCTTTTAGAGTTCTGTCTTTATCATATTTACTATGATTTCTATAGTTCCTCTCACACTATTTCCCCAGCCCTATTATCTTCACATATTAAGGTTTATGTACACGCATGTGCGCACACACGCACACACACACACTTAAACAATATGACTCTTCAAGGAACTAATCCCTGTGTCTGATGAAGGAAAAAAACCTATTTGGAAATGTACTCAATGAAAATGATACTCTTCACCACCTGCTTGCCCTTTTGAAATCTAAGACTCAAGATTCATCCAGCTAAAAACGCCAATGAAGGATTCCCTGAAACTCATGCCTCTAAAGGACACCAGGTGGCAGTGCAGCCTAAGAAGTGACTGTGAGCGAGTCAGGCGCGATCTGTCACATTAAATAAACCAGTGAAGTGTCTGTGTGCCTACCAACGCCTCTGAGCCACGTAATCATCACGGCTTCAACCGCATTCCTGGAAATGATCAAGGCACGATGCCTTTTCAGTGTCACCATTGTAAGTGGCTTATTAACATTCGAATTCTTTTCAGATGGGAGGCTTTTCTTAGAAAATACAGCCGTGCTGTCTAACACGACATCACCCAAGGCATTTTTAGCCTAGCTTCGTAAGTGATGAGATCACACTCTAATATTTGTTTCCAAAATTTGGGAAACTATGGTACTTTCAGTGGTACAATGTTTGAGGAAAAGAAGACAAACGATCTACTTTTAAAGGTAAGATTCTAAAGACTGGAGCTGTATTCCTCTCTTTGCCAAGAATTTTGAGTCTTTAAAATACAGCAGAGATATACAAAGAGCAAACTAGTTGTTTTTGGAAAAATATGACATTTCAATCCTGTCTTTAATTTATTTACTGGATGAAGTGAAATTTTGGCACATAAAAAGATATTTAATCAACACAACAGAGCATTAAGACAAAGGCAAAACTATGCTCTCTCTTCATCCATGGATGCTAATTGATTTTAACAAATGAAACCTCCCGTGGATTGGAACCAATTTCCTGGAGCTTGGTGTCAAGAAAGTTTCTGACACTATTTCTGAGCCTGGTGAGAAAAGTTAATGATGGTTGGTTGTAAGTGGGAGACGAGAAGTGGTAATGTAATGTTTTCCCTGAATATATGTATTTCTATCCCTATCTTATTTCCATTTGGTACCACATCTTCTTGTTACATTTTCAAGGATCTGTTTTATATAAAGCACTATGTTGATCACTATGGAGGATACAATATGGAAAAAAATGGGATGGTCATTGCTCTTCAGGAAATGATAATACAGTAGGAAAGCACTAAGATCTATGTAATTTGTGGTAGAATGACTTAAGTGTCTCAGATAAGTAAAAAAGAGCATTATAAGGATTAATCCCAGCAAAAGGCCACTTTTGTTGGCGAGATCAGGGACGAAGTCCCAGAGAAGGTGAAAGTTTATGTGGGGCCTATGAGAACAACTAAGATTTCCAAAGGCAAATGGCAAGTAGAAGAAATTTCATGACCATGAGGCCATGTGAACAAAAGCAAGAATAGACCTGGCTCGGTCAGCAAGCAGTTCCATGTGAAGATGCGTGGTGCAAAACAGCTGTAAGTAATAGATATCGCTTCATGAGAAACTTTGTCCTTTGAAAATTAGTATATTACTCATGTGTTTATTTATTGAACAGGATTGTTTGGTGATATTTGTTGTCTTTTTGGCTTAGAATGCTTGGATTCAAATGCTTTGCACTCATTTGATCTCTTTATGCTGAGTATGGAGAGAGAGTCGAGCAAAAGAGAGAACTTTGTGGAAGGAATCAGAAGCTCCCAGATCTCTCTGTAAAATCCTCACTGCTCATTGGCAGGTACTGAATCTTCTCAGTTACTGAGAGGAGCCCTCTGGGAGACGCCCTCTGGATGAGACAGGAATGAACAAACTTCTCCAACAGGGGACAGTGCACATGTTGGCAAACTTGTTCTTCATATTTCTCTTGAGAAAGTCTCTGCCACTGGTCACTGGAATTGGGTTTTCTGGCTCCAGGGGGAAGTCTGACATGAGAGGGGATATCTGTCTGGCAATGGAGGGCTGTAATTCCCCAGGAGGGAACGTAGAGGTAGAAGCAGAATCCTGGAGAAGTATCGGTGACAAATGTGAAGATGGATTTGGAGGAATATAAAAGATAAAGACTTTAAGAATGAGTAACTAGGAAAATGGTGGTAGCAATAACAGAAATATAGACATCAGAGAGAAGACAGTATGAGGGCTGCAGAATGATATGGAGGTGACACAGCACTCCAAGACACTCAGATGAAGAAGTCCAGCAGGTCATTGGGAGTGCAGGTACAGGACTGAGAGTCATAAGGACAAATTGATAGATTCAGAAAGTTGAAGAGGAATGGACTTATGGAAACATCACTGTGCTCTGTCAGTTTGGATATCTATCCAAAATGGTTGGACTCCATTGCTGACTTTCTATAACAATCAAATATATTTTGGCAGTAGAAATATGATTGAATGGTGGAAACAAGTTTAAACATGACAATACAGCTTCCTATGTCAGACTTCAGGGAAGAATAAGATAATGATATAGAGTCAAACATCTACAGAAGTGGGAAACACAACAATTAGGGAATATTTTTTCCCACATGGACTATGCTTTCGACATGTCTTAATTGATAGGACAGGAAACAAAGGCCACAAGTTGGAGAAAGAGCCAACCATTTGGATTAACTGATGAGAGATGGGGAGATTAATTCAATGAGCAATGGTGCAAGGAGGCCAGAGGTCCAGATGCGTGGGTGGTTATCTCAGCCCTTCTCCTAGAAAGGTAAGTAGGCCTTCTCCTAGAAATGCTTCACGACACGGGTTCAGTAGGGGACACAATCAATCCTGGCCTAAGAGGGAGAGGGAGGCTAACAATCCTGTGTGTCAAGAAGAATCACGCCATTGCTGTTGGTCCTGAATTCTATGTTGGATGACAGGAGCATGGTTGGCTATGATAGACCCATGATGATGATGAGCAGGCTTAATAAAGGGGTGTACCGGAAAAGTCTTTGGGAACAACATGATGTATGGAGAAAATATATGGCAGTACAATCAAATGACCTCAACTTTCTGAAATATTTAACCCATTGACTGATCAGCAATAGGGACAGTAAGTCTTCCCACACAGGTTTACCACAGAGTTAAAAAAACATTAGCATATATTAAAGTGCCTGGAACCTGGTGGATTCTCAAAAACTATTACCTGGATTTTGAAACTGATTATGCTAGAGCGGTGTTCTATCATTTAAAATTTTCAGCCCCTATGATTGTAATTGCCCAATGAGTTCTTCCTGCCTGCAGCACAGAAAATAAATAAATAAGTAAATCCACTAAGATCTCAGCAGTGCAGTAGAGAAAGAGTTTAACTGATGCAAGGCTGGCTACACAGGAGAACTGGAGTTATCACTTAAATCAATCTCCCTGAAGGCTCCAGGGGTCTGAGGTCAGGAGATTTTAGGGGCCAGTTGGTGGGCAGGGGCTAAGGAATAGGTGCTGCTGATTGGTTAGGGATGAGATCATAAGAGTTTGGAAAATGGTCCTCATGCACTGAGTCTGCCCCTGGGTGTGGCCACAAGATCAGTTGAGTCAGGAGTCACAAATCCAGGTGAGGTCAGTCTGAAAAACATCTCCAAAAAA
Organism: Callithrix jacchus; assembly: GCF_049354715.1. Taxonomy (NCBI): domain Eukaryota; kingdom Metazoa; phylum Chordata; class Mammalia; order Primates; family Cebidae; genus Callithrix; species Callithrix jacchus. Next base: position 914,379 of record NC_133512.1, read on the forward strand.
AAAAGCAGTCTTGGGTTCTACCATAGTGATGTTATCTAGAGGAGCACTTGGGGAAGTCACAAATCTTGTGCCCTCTAGCCATATGACTCCTGAGCAGTAGGGGATTACAGAAACTGTGCCTACATTTTAGCTGAATTCATGCCCCTCCCATAATCCTGGTCTTTGGCCTTTCATCAGTTTTACAAAGGCAGTTTTCAGTCACTGAGCAAGGAAGGGGTTAATTTCAGGGAGGGACTGTTAGCATCCTCAATTTCAAGTTAAACTATGAACTAAATTCCTCCCAAAGTGAGCTTAGCCTACACCCAGGAACGACCAAGGACAGCTTGGAGATCAGAAGCAAGACAGAGTCAACGATGCCAGATTTCTCTTCCTGGCATAACTTTGCAAAGGCAGGTTCACTGCATTTTTCTCTCCTTATATTTATTTAGTACCCTTTTACTTTTGTGTCTTCCAAAAGTTTGGAATCTTCCTTTACCTTGTGAGTCAGAAGGGATGCTGCTAAAAGGGCAATGACCACAAATGAATTGTCTCCATAATGACGGACATCCAGACGAGGTGGTTCCATAGGCTTGGCTCAGCTGAATCTCTTATTCAGGTGTTAAGACAAAGTATGCCATTGGACTTCACAGAGAACCAAAGTTGAACATTATGCTTTAAAGGTGGAGTTAAAATATGAACATGTGAATTTAACATATGCAGATGAGGACAGTATTCCATAGTTATTGTCACTTACTATTCCCCAAAAGCAGCTTCTCATGTTTTGTGAATGTAACAAAAGTGTAATGAATACTCATAAGTCTCCTAGATCAGTCTAAAAAATAAAGCTACCAGCAAAGGCCCACTTTCACCATCTGTGATGCGAGGCCTTCTCTTGCCTCAACTAGCCTTGCTGAGGGCACTTCAGGCTACAGAAGGGCCACACCTGGAAACCAAGTCACGAAGCCTTCACCCACTGCCATCCTCAGACCCAAGGCATCCTCATTTCCAATCTAATTTGACAAACTCTCAGTAAATCAGCATGTTGTTCCAATAGAGTTTTTTTTAATTGAAAATGGATCAAAGAGAATATAATTGGTCAGGTGAAGCTGCAGCCAATGGGAAAACACTGAAAGTTTGCAGATGTATAGGTGGCCTTTCATCTAAGGAACAGAGAATGGAATGAAAATCTCTTAAAAATAGTGGCTATCAACCATCTCTACCCTCTCCTTCTATTCTGCAGGGACTACAAATCCGAACAGTGGGATGCTGGAGTGTCTGTTCTATTTCAAAAGCTTAGTGGATGTGCTCACGATAAGGCTTAACTGGCTTGCAGTAGAAAGAGGTAGGAAGACAAGAGAAGTTGCATTCTCTAAGCACCTATAAATGAAAGTCACTGCCGTACCCTTGTGGGGTTGGTACCATAACTGAATGGGAAAAAAATAAATGAGCAGAACTCCTGGGCAGGATCAAGTGGGGTGAGCAGGAGTGGTGGTGGTGGAAGAGGGAAAGACATATTTATAGGGTTCTTTTCTTATATGGATTGGTCTTTCCATAGGATTGGATTTTGTTTCAGGGAAAAACCACCATTTTGAATCTGCTGTGGGATTTTTGTGTTTATAGGAGTGGGGCCCAAAGTCAATGCCCATCGTTTGTCAAGGGTGAGCTCACATGCCTTGAAAATATGAGGTGTTGAAAACATGTGTTGAGCTCATATGCCTTGAGAACGTGAGGCATAGGGGGTGAGAGGTGGACCACACTGCACATTTGCAGGAATTTTAATGCAACAGAGGAGAAAGGTCTTGGTGCCTCAGGTAATTCATCCGCTTCCACCTCCCAAAGTGCTGGGATTACAGGTGTGAGCAACACGCCCAGCTATTCATGTAAATTAAACCTTACTTGTTTGCAGTCATATCCTTGGCCTCACAACTTGCATAGCTGTGTGAAGTAAAAAGAGTTTAGGTAAAAAAAAAAAGAAGAAGGAGAAGAGCAAGAAGATGGAGGCAAATCTGTGCCTCAGGAAGCCACAGCCTGTGAGAAATCCTCCACAAAGGGAGACTGGCTCATACTGGGTCCAATTTTTAAAGAGCTAATTCTGCTGTGCTATCATCCTAAACCTTCAGGAAAACTCTGCTCTCTGCCATTGACTTGTGTTGGTGGAAATTTGGAAGAATAAAGCACTTGTGTGTGGAGAGGGAGATAGCATGAATAGGAGCAGCGTGAAGGGCAGTGGTTACAGGAAGTGAGTCACAGGGAGGTGGTGGGAGAGTCCTAGTCAGTCATGAGGTCAAGAGACAGAGGCCCAAGAAGGCCAAGGACATGGGGATTCAGGTGGAGAAATTGTTGGAGGTGGGGATGTCAGAAACTGGTGCATGTAGGAATAGCCAAATGGGTAATACAAGGTTAAATTACCTCCTTTTTACTGAAGTTGGAGATTCTCTACCTGATGTCATGGGACATTGCTCTTGAAATCAGGGCCTAACATCTCTTTACTACACTCCGCTCTCTCCAAGAAAGAATAGCTAATATTTATTTGGCCCTTGATATAAGGCCAGCCCTGTGCTATAATGTGTGAGGTATTATTATTAGGCTCAATTTACAGCTGAAGAAACTGAAGTTGAGAGATATTATGTAATTTAGTAAAGCTCCCAGAGCAAAGAAAAGGCAGTGTCAGGATTTAATTATACGTTTTTCTAAACTCCGAAGTACCAATTCTTAACCACTAGCAAGACAGCTTAGCCTGGAATGATATAAACTGAGTTGATAATACAGGTGTTCACCTACTAAGTCCTATTATGGGTTATTTATATTAACAAATTTGTTGACTGGGTGCATAGGGAGGAAAAGGTTAAAAAATGAACTATCACCTACAGAATCAGGAAACACATGAAATGAGTAAGTTATACTATTCACCTTGACAAGATATTCAGGGCTGAACAGTGCCAAACTTAGCTAACAGAATTTCAGAGAAGATAATGGCTCACGTACAAGAAAGACTGTTAAAAGCATCTTTTTATTTACTATAAGAATATAATCTGCATTTCTAAACAATCCATCATGCAAAAAACATGGTAGGCATTTTATAAGCAGCGCAAAATCTCAACATCTGTACACTGGCTCAATTAAAATATTAGCAAAGGATGAAAAACATCACATCTTAGGAGAAAATAATACAGAACAAGATTTCTTCCCTAGGAACGTGGCTTCCAACACCAAGAAGCACAGCTAAGAAAACACAGCCTCACTGAATTCTCAATACCTAAGGTGGAAGCTGTTGATAGATAGATGGGGAACGTTATTTGAGGAGGCTGCTACTCCCATGGGCCTCCTCATTGTGTAGCCAAATGAGTGTACAGCAAGCACTAAAATATCTGTGTATACACATAAGAATTACCTACGGAGTTAACCTAATCCAGATGGAACAGACACTACCAGCCTGCATAAAGGTCTTCTAACCCAGACACCAGGCAGGGAGCTAAGATTGCAATTGCCTCCTTAACAAAAAGTCACCGTGATTTTTCTTTTTGTATAGCAGTTAAATTTCTCTGAAGTGTCACCATAAAGCACATTATAAATAAACTGCTCAAGAGCATGATGGGTACTAAATTCTACAACCTGCTCAACTTGAATAACTGCAGTTAATTGGAAATGATCTGTGAGGAATGAGAGACGGGAAGACACCAAACTCTTTACAATCAAGCCTCAGAGACTGAGGCCATCAGGAGCAAACAGCTCCTTCTTTGTGGGGCTGTCCTGGAGAGTTCATCCTGATTGTGAAACGCTCTTGGCTACTTCTGTTGTGTACCTATTACTGGCCAGGCTCAGCAACAGTGACCAAAACCTACATTATCATTAATTCATTATCATTAATGATAATTATTCATTATCATTAATACATTATCTTCAATGCAAAGTGCAGAGTGGGTATAATGAATCCTAGTTTCTAGTTAAGCAGATGGGGGCATCAAAAAATTATGCCTTGAGACCAAGGACCCCCAACTAGTTACAGAAAGAACAGGATGAAGATCAGACTGGCCTGAAAACAAACCTAGATTTCTCGCCGCACCAGCTATTTCTGGAGAGATTGAAAGCTATCTCTAATCTTGATCCTTTCCTTGCTACGTCTGTGCTGGTCCCAAAGTGAAAATTCTAGGGAGAGACACAGAAGGGCTGAAAATGCCACCGTGAGGAGAGGTGAGTTATAAAGCAATGGATTCCACCAACAACTGTGAGAGCAATTGGGATCCCAAGGGCTTTGGATATGTAGCCTGCTGGGAAGAGTATCTGAAATGTAGCTTAGAGGCATCTCTAGCCTAGTTTAAATTATTTATTTCCAGTCCAGAAAAATCCAAAAATAAAGAATTTAAACTAGGCTCAGATTTTTATACCCTCCTGGCCTAGGACCACAAAAATCAAACTGACATCTTTTGCATTGACTCTCAAACCTGCAGTCTTTTAGGCATGATTTTTAGTATCATCTCTGGGTAGAAGTAAAATATTAGAGGAAATGAAGCCAAATGCATCTCCTGCAAACCTTCAAATCCTTAAAGGTACGTGAGGCTATTGGGCATGAGGCACATGTTTAGAAACCAAGAGTCTTGTTTTTTTTTTTAACTTGGATTTGCTTTGTTAAGTGGGAATTCCGAAATGTCCACAAATACATCAGTTCATCAGTTCTTCTCTTCCTTTCAATATTTTTACATTCAGAAGCACAACTTCTGTTTTGAATACATTTACTTTGAAAGTTACATATTTACTTGAATTTTAAATAAATGTATTTACATTTTAAATAGGTGTATTTAAAATTGGAAAATTTGTTTTTAGCAGTGCATGTCTTAAATATGATGATTATTAAACCAATAATCTTTTGGGGGCAAGTCAACTTTTAGAGATGCAAAAGTGGTAACGAGAGAAATTTTATATTTTTTTAAAGTTTGTTTCATTTTAATTTTGGTCCAGTTTAGACTTTTAGAGGCCTATACATAAAAACACCCCTCTTGGTAGTTTGTTGCTGGAGTCTGGGCTGATCCCACATCCAGCAATTGATTAGTCTATCCAAGAACTACAAAGAGGAGAATCACGTACAACTTTAGTTTTACCTTGGTGGAGTCAACCAGGATAGTCCTTACCCCAACAGCATCCTAGTGGCTTTGAGGTATGTCCTGCTGTGGCCAGTGGGTGTTGAGAAGCAGATAGGTAGACCATCCTTCATGCCCCTCTCTTCTCCCCCTTGGCCTATTTTCTGTTCCAGTTATGTGAGATGTTCTGAATCTTTTTCATTTTCATCCTCTGATCCAGCATCTTGTACCTCGCAGGATGCTCATCAGTTTTCTTTGAGACTGAAGGTGCATAGGAGCTAGATGCATAAGCAGGGTGTTTAAAATGACGCAAAGGAGGCTTGATGACTGGAGGCCATGGAAAGGAAGACAGACAACTGTTAGCCTCACCCATGACATGGCACAACCTAAATATTGTGAGCAACTTCCTCTAGACCTGTGTGTTTCCTCCAAAACCAGGAAACAAGCCGGGTTGGATTCTCCCTGGAAACCTTATGGCAGATAGGTGAATAAGCACATTATCATCTTGGTCATTCACTCAAAATAAATAAAGGGAAGAAATTTCTAGAGATGCACAGTGATGACTGCAGTATGTAAAGGTCCTTTGACGATGAATGGATGGGGACAAGAGAGTGAGAGGAACCACTGGGGTCATTTCTGGGAACAGCAGAGCAAAGAAGGTAAACACAGATACAACATTAACACAGCATTTAGCACTGTATGTAAGCTTGTAGTGTAGGAAAATGGCACTCAATCCCCAAGAGCTAATTAAAAGTGCATCATTAAGAAAATATTTATAAAACTCTTATAAAGATCTTGTATTCAAAATATAAAAAGAATTCTTAAAGCTCAACAACAAAAAAAAAACCCCAAAAAACCCAATTTTAAAACGGGCAAAGATCTGAACACACTTCTCACCAAGAGAGATACATATGTCAAATGAGCATAGGAAAAGATGCTGAACAACTTGTGTCATTAGAGAATTTCAAATTTAAACAGCTGTATGCTACTACACACATATACACTGCTAAAGTCTAAAAAAGTTGACAATGACAATCGCTAGCACAGATGCAGAGTAATAGGAAACCTCATTCTTGCTGATTGGGATGCAAAATGGTACAGCCACTTTGTAAGACAGTTTGACAGTTTCTTATGAAGCTAGATATAGTCTTACCACACAATGCAGCAATTGTGCCTCCTAGGTATTTACCCAATTGATGGAAAATGTATGTCCACATAAAAACCCACACATGAATTGTTGAAGCTTTATTCATAAGTGACAAAAGCTGGATGCAACCAAGATGTCCTTCAATATTTAGGTGGATAAACAAATTATGATACATTTACACAATGGAATATTATTTATTGCGATAAAAAGCAAATTAACTATTAAGCTATGCAAAGACATGAATGAATCTTAAATACATATTGCTAAGTGAAAGAGGTCATTCCGTAAAGGCTACATAGCATACAATTCCACTTCTATGACATTCTTCAAAGGACATAACTATAGAGATGATAAAAAGATCAGTGATTGTCAGGGGTTTGGAAAGAGGAGGGAGTGTGAAGCACAGGGGATTTCTAGAGCAGTGAAGTTCTTCTATACAGTACTGTAGTGGTGCATGTGTGACATTACACATTTGCCAAAACCAATAGAACATTATAGGACATAGAGTAATCCCTAATGTATGCAAATTAAAAACCATTTAGGGGGTCGGAGGAATCCTAGAATGAAATGCAAACTGTAACAAGACAAGGTAAATAAATTTCAAATGTAGGAAGCAACCTCCCTGAAGAGTGGGGGACAAGATGCTCATCAAAGTAGCTTTGTGTATGAATAGAATCTGCAAGACTAGAGGCCAATGAAGCTGTACACGGGCACTTTATTCTAGTTGATAAAATTGTTTACCATGGGGCTATTTGTTATCAATTCTATTACCACTCCACATGTATACTGGAATTCAACAATTATGTAAAAAGATGGTGGATGCTGAGAATTGTTGGAGGAGGTTAGAATGATCTATGTAGTAATGGGCTTGGAGATATCAATATGAATTCATATTTAGCTTAATAGAGATACAGGTGATTATCTATAACAATATGTATAGACGTGTATGTACATGAGTTGGCACTCACACATATAATTTATTGCTCTATCAGCTGAAGGGGAGGGAGTCTAGAAGCAACATATTCACTACAAATCTAGAAGCCTCAGCAAAAATAAGCACATCTTCTGCCCTGATCTTGGTTTCTAAAACCATTTGCGAATAAAATAAACCAGGGCTCCTTGTAGAAATGACCGATTCTAGAGACAGGAAACAAAATATACAAGAAGCACTTGAAGCATCGTGTAGAGCTGCAAAATTTAAAGTGTTCAAAAACAAAGAAACGAATGCAATGACAGGCAAAGGAACCCTGAATGAAATATCTATGAAATGACAAAAATTGAATGAAACCGAGCAACAAAATAAATAAGGCCGTGTTGCATTACAGCTCAAAGTGTAAAATAAATATCCATGAGTCCATACTAATACAAATAAATGATTGAATAAATAAGTAATTGTGGGAGATTAGAAAAATATCTTACGCAGAAGATTACAATTAATTTATATGTATGTCTCCTTTAAGGAGAAGGAGCCCTGTAGTATGGATTGGACGTAGTGACATCCTTCCAAAAAGTATGGACTGAAGTATGAGACAGGCCGGGCACAGTGACTCATGCCTGTAATCCTAGCACTGTGGGAGGCCAAGGCAGGCAGGTCACTGGAGGCCGGCAGTTCGAGACCAGCCTGGCCAACATGGTGAAACCCTATCTCAACTAAAAATACAAAACTTAGCTGGGCATGGTGGTGCACACACCTGTAATCTCAGCTACTTGGGAGGCTCAGGCAGTGAATCACTGGAATCAGAAGGTGGAGGTTGCAGTGAGCTGAGATGGTGCCATTGTGCTCCTGCCTTGGTGACACAGCAAGACCTCTTCTCAAAAATAAAGAAATAAATACAATAAAAATTTGAAAAATGAGACAAAAGAGTAATTTTATAGTAATCTAATAAATACAACTTCATCCAGGAGATCAAGGTTGACACCAGTGCATGTGATGAAAATTAATACTTTGTGATGAAAATAGAACTTTACATCTGGAGTTTTCCTCCCAAAAATACATAACCCCATTCTAATAATGAAAAACATCAACTAAATCCCAATTGAGAGATATTCTACAAAATACCTGACAGGTATTCCTCAAAGCTGTCAATGTCACCAAAAATCAGAGAAGTCTGAGGAACTGTCACATCCAAGAAAAGCCTAAAAAGGTTGATGACTGAAAGTAATGGATTATCCTGGATGGGATCCTAGGACAGAAAAATGACACTGGATAACAACTGGGACATTTGAATAAAGCAGGAACTTCAGATAATAATAATAATTAATAAAAACAAAGGATAGCATCTAATCTGCAGATCTAGACACAGAAGGTAAAGTACTCATTGAGTCTTCCTCCCTCCACTCCCCTCTACACCAGCCATCCCCCACACCCCTTCTAGGTTCTGCTGGACAGTGTTTGGTCAGTGAGATAACTAAACATGAACAAGTCAAATGATCATCAAAAACAGATGAGATATAATAACTAGATGAAAAGTACAAGGAAACAGAGCCAGTTGAGCCCTTGCTCATTGGCTCTCCCTGGAGACTGGCTCTCCCTGGAGGCTCCTCCACTGTCACTGAAAGAGCCAGTGCAGAAGCGGGACACACAGTGTGGGTCCAATAGAAGGGCCAAGGTCGGGGACCCATCTGTCCAATGCCTGAGGCTTCCTTGTGAAAAACCAGCTCTGTATATCTCTTCCAATAACAGGGAAATGCATGGTGCTTATGATCAAACAAAAGATTAGAAACAACTTAAATGAACAATCATCAAACAAAAGATTAGAAACAACTTAAATGAACAATCATAGGGAATTGGCTAAATTCTGGTCCATTCTTAGAATATACTACTGTGATACTATGGCAAGATGATACAGATGACTATTAACAAAACTAGAGGTTCATGCAATAGTGTTAAATGAAAAAGCAGTATATGTTAGCTAATCTTGTTGCTATAAAGTACATACATATGTACATGGGAAAACCAGAAGGACATACATTTAAATCATAGCAGGGCTTATTTCTGAGCAGCATAAACATGGCTATTTTTTCTCTTTGGTTGTTTATACTTACTAATTTTTCTGTGATGATCAAGTTCTAGTCATATGACTTTTTAAAAAGAAACTAGTAAAAATTTCTTCTGTAGAATCATCTATCAGAGTTGTTCTATAAAATCACACTTAGAGAAAATCAGTAAAACCAAATTCACCTTGGGACCTTAGTAATAGACATCTCAGATTAACCTTAGCTGAGTACACTTTTCACAGCCTACAGATTAATATTTATTCACCCACTTCTTAGAGCACCTATTGTGTGCTCTTAATATAGCAGTGAACAGAACAGACGCAATTCTAGTAGCATCCTCTGGAATTCTTGACTCACTCGCAGAAGTAAAAAGTGTTCAGATATAAGTGATACTATTGCTACAAGCTCCTTGGTACCCATGCCAGTCCTACCTATTGCAATAACCTAACATGAAGTAAAGAGCTGCAGCAAATGGCTCTGTTGTGACATATTCTTCTATATTATTATAGGTTTGTTTATTAGATCTCAGAGCGCCTTATTCTGTTTCTTAAGGTAAACAAGGGATTATGGCATCCAATTCTCTAGGAACAAACATAAAAACTGTGCTGTTATCCTGGAGAATGGTGTAGAAAGGGGAGAGGGCTTCACCTTAAAAGCTAATTGTTGCAATGTCTAGGCCAGCTGACTCACTGCTCTTCAAGTCACAGTCCCTCTCCATATTCATTCTATTTTCGCTACTCAGCAGGAACTCAACCAAAGTATTATTGAATTTCCCACTTCTCAGCATGAAGAGACATTTACTGTTTGCTGGAATTCTGATTGTCAGAACAAAAACTCTCCTTGCCACTGGAGTCATTGCAAATGGAGTTGAACCTGCTGATAGAGATCAGCTCCTCGCTGAGTTTGTGGAAAAACTTACATGTCTGCTGTCACCCTCCCTCAAAATGTGGGATAAAGGAAAATTTCTTACATTGCTGTTTTATATGCATTCATTGCCTTTCCTCTCTGCAATGGAATGTGATTTGGCGACAGGGAAAAACACCAGAGCCAGGCATATGGGCACCATCTTGAATTTAATGTGGACATTCTGCTGGGGTGCTGGTGTGACCTTCTGAGGATGCCCTCATTCATTGTCTGGCTATATCTAAACTACTGGAAGGGGTCTGACCCTCCTCCTTTCAATGACTGGGCACTTCCCACAGCTGAATCCAACCAGTCATATAATCGCCAACCCCTAGTGGAGCAGAACCAAACCTGGATCCCCACCCCCGCCACAAAAAGGGTTGATTATCAGCAAGTTGGACATTTCTTTTCCTTGGGGATACTTTAGAAAAGTCTGGCCTCATCTCTTAGAGCAATATGCTTGGAGAAAATGATCTAATTAGTTAATGAAGATTTTGACAAAGGCGTATATCTCAGCACAGAGCCTGAACTTGGGCAAGTTATTATCTATATTACTTTTAAACATGCTTAGCAAAACCAAAAGTTCAAGCCAAAAATTGAAACATCACCATCCTTTATAATTATGCTCCATGTTTGATTTTCGTGAAAGCAATTCTCTTTTAGGAGTTCTAACTCTCAATTGTTTAATTCTTCTTCATAAACGTAACAATTTCTCCCAAAGGTATCTATGATTTTCTCCCCTTTCACTGCCACCACCAATCTATCTTTTGTTCTCTCTCTCTCTCTCCATTCTCTCTCTCTCTCTGATCATTTTTCTTGGTAGCTACTTTTTGTATTGGTATGGGAAACAACTGCACAGAATTATTTTCTCCAAAAAATAGGTTCAAATTTATTCATCTATCAAAAACAGCTGTTAGGATTATTTATATCAGTCTGCTGGAAAACAAAGTGCTCTTCAACAAAACTGTGTAATAGATATGGTTTCCTCAATCAAATTTCACTGAGTTAAAGTTAAAGCAGTATCTTCACGTCAGGACTTACCAGCACCATAATGCTAACATCTATTAAGAATCCCTGAGAACAGCCAATAGCATGTAGTTTTTCTCAATTTTATTTGGCTAAATAGCTCCATTTTATCAAGAGCATCTTTGAGTGAAAACACTTTCAGAAAGAAATGAATTAATTCAATATCACATATCATATCATATCATCATATCATATCATATTATATCATATCATTATTATGTCAAGTAATTAACCCAGTATACCCTGCTGCTTTGCACTAAGTGGGAGCACTCCAGAGAGAACAGCCACTTGTCCTCATCCACGTCACTGGCCTCATTCCCTTGCGTTCGATGTGATTTCCCGTAGCACTGGCCTTGGTTCTTTCCATCCACTGTGACTTCAGTGTGACCTCTGGAACCTCACACTGCAGTGCAGCAGTATTTTCAGGTGGAAGCTTTCTGAACCTCATTACTCAGCATCACTTCAAATGGCAGTGACTTGGGCTACTCAGAGCTTCTGCATAAATTTGAATATTGGCAGCTTGTCTTTAAACAAAAAATAGGTTGAATATCTGTTTTTTTGCTTTCAAACATAAAGCTATGATATGAACTTTAAAAAAAAAAAGTTTCCTTCTATAGATACTTTCTATCTGCAATGTGTACACACACACACACCCCAAACCACATATACCAAACAAAATAAAAATAATCATTTATTGCCACTTACAGGTTATTTTACATGAAGGACAAAACTATACTGTACATTCTATTTCTAAAATCAGTATCTGTTTGTGGTAGAAAGCCCTAATAAAATGTACAAAAACCAGCCAGGAGTTTTTGAATTTACAGGAATTGGAATGTTAACGTGAGCTTCACTGAGGATAGAACAATATGAGAAGTGAGTCTGTGATTTTTATTTCAGGAACTGCTGTGGTAAAATAATTACAATAGCTGATACTGTGTGCTTCACACAATGATAAGAATTTAACCTTGAATCGTCACTACAATCCGATGGGGCAAGCACTATTATCACTCCCTCTTTGGGTGAGGAAACTGAGGTTTAAAGAGCTTGAGCAACTGGCCGAAGTCACACAGTTAACAGAAAGGAGTCTGGATTCTGGATCCACACACATGCAGTCTGAATTCAGACTCTTCCTCCTATCCTTCCATATTTAAAATACTCGTACCAAAACACAGAGTAAGTTTTAATAACTACCAATAATAAATTAAAAGAGTCAAGTCAAGATTATATCTCATTTATATTATTAACATTTAGTTGTAAACCTGTGTCATATACTGGATTCTTGAATGCCCTTGAATAATAAATAAACTTGAAGCAATAATCTCGCTTCTCAGTAAACAAAAGTGAGTCCTCCCCCAACCCCACCTTAAAATAGTTGGTGGCAATGGCTCAGGAAGTAACTACATTAAGGTCCCGATTAAAAATTCTCTTAAATAACTGCTTTGATCTTTTCCCTCCCCTCTGCCAGGCTGAAATATTAACAAGTATTCCAAAAACTCTAGGCCAGTGGAGTCGAGCCAGGGAAGCTCCAGAACTTTACGTGAAATCTTTAACTTGTGATTCTTAATCCTGACTGCACATGGGAATCAGATAGCTTTTAAAACTCCTAGTGCTCAATTTGTACCCCAGATCACTTAAAGCAGAATCTATGAGTGTACGATTAAGCCTCCAGGAATTGTTTAAGCTCTTCAGATAATTCTGTGCTGGAGTTTGAAAATGAACTGCCTCTCCAATCCTCTCATTCTTCATCTTCCATAAGCTCATTTGCAACTCCTGCCCATCCTTGGAAGCTGGCCAGATTCAGTTCTGGCTCTGTCCCATATGCCTTGGACACTTGATTTCAGTTTCTCATTTAAAAAAAATGGAAATAATAACACTCACTTCATAGGGCAATGGTAAGAATAAAAAGAAATCATGCATGTGAAAGCAGCCAGCACAGTGCTGACACACAGTAGGTGCTCATTCAGTATCAATCTCCATCCCTTTCCTCAGATAAGGACAATTAGGAACTATCTGGGAGGTTTGCAAGTGCCTGGAAATTTGGTAGCATCTTGCTTGCCCAACTAGGGAATTCATTTGCCTCTCTAAACACAAAAGCATTACAGTGAGGCCACGTTGCTAAGAGCCCTTCCTTTTGTCGAAATACAATTTAGCAACTTTAACCCTACAAGAAAATTAATCTCATACTATGTGCATTAGATGTAGTGTAGTCTAAGGTGATAATCTATTCTTAAACTTTCAAGGTATATTTCATATTAAAAACTAGAATGATTAAGCCCATTACCTACATTTTTTATTTCTTGGAGACGGAGTCTTGCTCTGTCCCCCAGTGTGGAGTGCAGTGGTGTGATCCGGGCTCAAAGCAAACTCTGCCTCCTAGGTTCAAATGATCTCCCTCCTCAGTAGCTGGGATTACAGGCGTGTGCTACCACACCTGGCTAATTTTTGTATTCTTAGTAGAAATGGGGTTTCACCATGGTTGGTCTCGAACTCCTGACCTCAAGTGATCTGCCTGCCTCAGCCTCCCAAGGTGCTGGGGTTACAGGCATGAGCCACCAAGCCCAACCCCATTATCTACATTTTTAAAGACCCAGATTCTCCAAGGACTTTACCTCAAGAAAATGAGAATGCTGAATCATCTATGGCTTCCATTTTTCATTTCACAGAGCAAACAATGCAGGGGACAGGAAACTTGCAGTATGAGAAGCTATTTAGAAGGAGTTGAGTTGATCCTGCCTGAACCAAACCACTACTAGTCTGATATGGAAAGATGACCCAACCAGCATTTCCAGATCCCTAGAGGAATATGCATCCATAGAGAACAGATAAACCACGTAGTTTTGCTGCCTTCCATGACACCTGAAGCTGTTTTCTCCCACCCATGGTTCTCAATCCTGGATGCACATCAGATTGCTTGGGGAGCTTTGAAAAGGTCTGATGCTCAAGCCCTGCCCCCAAGAGTCTCTAAAGTAACTGATCACTTTGGAGTGGAGCCTAAACATCTGTATGTATGTAATGCCCAGTGATCCTACTATGTAGCCAAGCTTGAGAACCACTGGCTTTGAGGCTGAGTTTGTTTCGAGAGCTACCTGGTTTATACTTAGCTTTAGAAAGATGCTGGGCAGCCGACCTACTCCCTGTTCCTGCTGTCTGGGAATGCCCAACCCTCAGCCATGTGCTAAGATTGTAGAATACAATTTAGCAACCTTAACCCATGGGATGAGAGTAATTTTCTCTCTCTCAATTTCCTCACCCAAAGAGGGAGTAAATTTCTCATCAAGAAAATTACTCTCATACCACGGGCATTAGATGTAGTGTTGTCTAAGGTGATAATCTATTCTTAAACTAAGAATAGATCTAAGACAGGATCTTAGTGCTAAGATCTGTGACAGGAAAATGAGCCCATGGACATCTACTTTTGGGAGAGGTGGGTGGTTTTATGAAAGAAGCATAGGCTTGGGGGACGTCACTGGGCTAAACCATCACTAGCTGTGAAATCCTAAGTAATCTGTTTTAGCACTCAGGGTTTGGTTTTCTTTCTTCCTTTCTTAAAATAAGAATAGTAACTGCCTTCCATGGTTGTGGTGAGGATTTTAAAGAAAATATAAATGGAAAAATGTATGTGCAGTACCCATGTGCCATTGCACGGTACACCATGCCCAGAGTGTTGTAGGTGTCTGGTATAGAGCCATCATTGTGACACAGCACAGAAGATGAAAGGTCATCACTGCTGCCTCGTGATAGCGCCCTCCCTGGTGGATCTCCTTATTTCAATGTAGAAAAGTCACATAATTCTCCAAATGATGGGTTTTATTACATGAAAGATCTCATTACAGAGTGAAGGGATTAACTTAATGAATTTATTTGTGAATATTCGGCAGAGAATATACCACTTTGCTTCACAAAAGACCAGTTATTTAAAATATGCATTTGTGAAAAATATATATATATATATATTTTTTTTTTTTTTCCATTCTGCCACCTGAGGAAACCACTGTGCTGAAACTAAGTGCCATTTTAAGCAAAGCAAAAATGTCTAGCATAATACATGTTAAGGACCTAAGGTTGTCCCTGATATTTGTAGATGTGCGATACATGTTAAAGCATCTGTTGTTACAACCCTGTATTAGGGAGATCAGAAGTCATCATTTCTTGAAATTAATTACTCAATAACTTATAATACATATATATTTTGCTTTGGTAAAACAATCATAAGCTTCCTAAAATGCCTTCAGACCTCAGAGCTAGTTCAGTTTCTTCTGAGGGATCCTCTGGATGGACGTTTTATCTGTAGTCCCCTAAAACAGGACATATAACAATGTCATTGCAAGACAGCTGGCATCTAAACACACAAACTCTTTCTATAGCAGGCAGTGGAGTTTAGAAGCAGAGCCACATCTACAGAGCCAACACTACCATGCACATTGGAGGAGCAATCAGCTACCTGCATGGAGGAATGATTATGGAACTGTACCTTTCCATTCAGGGATCACTTCATGAAAGTGAGGTGATGGAGACACCCTGGAGATTTTGCTCAGAAGTGTAAGTCACTGACTAGTCACTATCATTAGCAATCATGAATGTTAGTGGTGGTGAAGTTCTGGACCATTTCTCTGGTGACAGCCAATATTTCCCCAGCTTCCATCATGGATGTCCCACCCACGAACCTTGAGTGGGTTCGCAAATCCCACTGGGGCAATAAACAAAGTTGGATCTAGGAAAACAATGGCTGCAGGTGCAAGAGTCACTTTGCTATAGATGTGCAAGAAATCAAGGTAAGGTCCCCAGAGCTGTTTTCTGGTGCTGGAGCTCCAGGATATCCTCTTAGGTAATTTTTGAAAACACACAAGCAGTTCTTTAATTAAGTGATTGTTTGTGGTTTCTGGATTGAGACATGTTACTTGCAGAACTTCCTAAATACCCAGATCCCCATATCCCAACACCTATCACACCCTATAGTTTAGAAAGGGAAATCGTTAAATTTCTTGGACATGTCTATAAAATCACATCTAAAGTAATAAAACTAAACAAAAGTGTTTTGCCAAGCATCCACAGATTTTTACCTTAAAAATTATTTAATATAAAATCATTTAAGCATACAGAAATGTATAAATAACTCTCAATACTGTATAATTCAATAGAGTTTAATAAAATCTTAAAAATGTTCACATTTGCTCAAACATTTTTTGAAAGAAATTAGCACAGGTAGAATTAAGTTACCCAGTAGCTTAAGTATCTGTGATACTTCCTCTCTTCCTTCTGAAAAAGCCATCATCCAGAATTTGGTATTTATCATTGCTGTGCATATATGTATGAGATGATTGCATCTGTATCCATCTCTATCCATGCATGTTTTTAAAAAATATAAATTATATTAGAAAGCATATATCTTGTCACAACTTGCTTTACTTGCTCGACATTATGCTCAGCATTGTTTGTAATAGCAAAAAGTGGAACACAACTATCAATAGGATAATGATTATATGTCTTTGTAACAGTTGTACTAGAAAATGCTATACAGATGTTAAAATGGTTGCAGGTTTTCAACGAACTAGTTTTATATTTTGCATGGAATTTCTTTTGCTATACATTAGCAAACCTAAAGTATGGCAAAAAAAATTTTCAGGCATCTCTTAGAAGCATGATAGCCCTAGATTTTTTTCTGTCTTATCTAACAAATAATCTCTATATTTTAAAAGCAACTTGAAGCCACTTGTAATTGTTGTTATTCCTGATACTTTTGAACTTATTTCTACTATTTAATTTTGTTTTGTGTCTATCATTATTTGCTCTTTGCTTTTTTGTCTTCTTGTCTTCTATTAAGTTGACATATTCTCTTTTTTAATTGTCATTCATTAGTTGATTTCAGAGCTTGCTGATATGGTTTGGATTTGTGTCCTATCCCACATCTCATGTCGGAGGTGGGACATGGTGGGAGGTGATTGGTCATGGGGGTGGATATCCCCTTTGGTACTGTTCTCATGGTAGTGAATGATTCCTCATGAGATCTGGTCATCTAAAAGTGTGTGGCACCTCCCCGTCCTTCCTTCTGCTCTGGCCGTGTGAAATGCTGGCTCCCCCTTCACCATCCTCCATGACTGTAAGTTTCCTGAGGGTTTCCCAGAAGAAGAAGTCACTATTGCTTCCTGTACAGCCTGAAGAACTGTGGGCCAATTAAACCTCTTTTCTTTATAAATTACTCATTCTCAGGTAGTGGTTTATAGCAATGCAAGAACAGGCTAACACACTTGCCAGAGTCAGCTTGGGGTGCTATAACAAAGTGCTGGGACTGAGTAGGTTACAAACAACAGAAACTTATTTCTTACAGTTCTAGAGGCTGGAAGTCCAAGATTCGGTTTCCAGCACAGTTGGCTTTTAGGGAGGGCCCTCTTCCTCTTCCAGGTTGCAGACTGCTGACTTCTTTTCACATCCTCATGTGGTGAAAACAGAGCAAATTAGCTCTCTGAGGTCTCTTTCATAAGGTCACTAACCCCATTTGGGAGGGCTCCATCCTCATGACCTGATTAACTCCCAAAGGCTCTACCTCCAAATGTCATCACATTAGGGACTGGATTTTAACATATAAATTTGGTGGGAACACAAACATTCAGTGCATAATAATGCTATTGCACTTCTCAGCACTCCTTAGGTTCATATTGAAATATCCTTTCTTCCATCTATGGCTTCTCTTTCCTATTTTAACACAAAAATTGGACACTATTTTATGTTCACTTGTCACTCAAATTTACCAATGCGTTTTATTTACTGACGTGCTCACCACTAATTCCTGTGTTTCACACCTTCCTTGTGGGCTCACGTTTCTTCTTGTTGACATATTTCCCTTAATACTTTGTTTTGAGATGGAGTCTCAATCTGTGGCCCTGCTGGAGTGCAGTGGCACTATCTTGGCTCACTGCAACCTCCAGCTCCCAGGTTCAAGCTGCCTTAGCCTCCTGAATAGCTGGGATTACAGGCACGTGCCACCATGCCTGGCTGATTTTTGTATTTTTAGTTGAGATGGGGTTTTGCTATGTTGGCCAGACTGGTCCCAAACTCCCGACCTCAGATGATTTGCCTGCCTCAGCCTCCCAAAGTGCTGGGATGACAAGCATGAGCCATCAAGCCCAGCCTTAATACTTCTTTAATGAAGGTCTGCCTGTGAGTGGTAAATTATGTCATTGCATACCTGAAAATGTTTTAATGTGCCTTCATTCATAAGTAATAATTTGGCTATTTTAACTATTACATGTTGCTCTATTTTCTCTCAGCATATGGAAGATATATTCTTTATTGTCTTCTGGCTTCTACTGCTACCAGTGCAAATTTTTGCTGTCAGTTGATTACTTGCGACTTCCTGGCCCATAATCAGCTTCGCATAGCATTTAAGGTTTCCTCACCCTTGGTGTAACTTTGGACAATATCACACAATGTTTTTAGGTATGCATCTGTTTTTGTTTAGTTAAGGCACTGGAGATGTATTTTCCATCTAAGAATTTGAGTCTGTCTTTACCTCTAGGAAATTATTACCTATTTGTTGAAATATTGCTTTCCAACCACGTTTGCCATACACTACTCAAATTTCTGAAAAGATTTAGTTTAGAGCAATTTGTCTATCTTCCATGCTTTTTAATTTTTTATTGAGATATAATTCATAAACCAGAAACTTCACCATTTGGAGGTTTACATTTCAAAGGTTTTTACCATACTCATGTTTCACAACCATCCCCACTGTTTAATTCCCGAATATTTTATCACCCCTAAAAAGAACCCCATATTCAGGAGAAGTCACTCTCCATTCTCTTCTCTCCCCAGCCCCTCACAACCACTAACCTACTTTCTGTATCTACGGATTAGCCCATTCTGGACATTTTATGTAAATGGAAGAATACAACATGTAACCTTTTGTGCCTGGCTTCTTCTAATTAGCAAAATGTTCTCTAGGTTCATCCATGTTGTAAAATGTATCAGTACTTCAAGTCACTCTCTGATTAAGTTTTTGAACAACAGCCAAACTGTGTTCTAAAGTAGTTGCACTACTTTACATTCCCACAAGCAATGTATGAGGGTGCTAATTTCACCACATCTTCACCGTCACCTGTTTTCATTTTTGTATGCCCTCCCAGTGCATGCGAAGTGGTGTATCACTGTGGTTTTCATTTGCATTTCTTTAATGATTAATGATGTTGAACATCTTTTTCATGTGTCATTTGTATATCTCCTTTGAAGAAATGTTTGTTCAAATCCTTTGGCACTTTGTAATTGGGTTGCCTTTTTATTGTTGAGTTGTAAGAATTCTTTACATATTCTGGACACAAGATCCTTATCAGATATGTGATTTGCAAATATTTTCTCTGTGGATTATCTTTCCACTTTGATAGTGTTTTCCAAAGAAGAAAAGTTTTTTATTTTAATGAAATCCAATGACCTACTTTTTCCTTAGTTGTTTGTACATTGTTATATCTAAGAAACCACTGCCAAATTCAAGGTCATGATTTACCTCTACGTATTATTCTAAGAGATTTATGATTTATGATCCTTCATTTTTTGATATGGTTCCCTCTATATGCTCTGTTTGGTGTAAAGTCCTCAGGACTATCCTGCAACATGAATTGTCTTTTCCACTGTGTTCCACCTTGAATTTATACTACCAACTGAGAACTTATTCTTTTTAAAAATTGCAATGACTATATGTTGGTTTCCTCTTTTAGGTTTCAGATTTTGAATCACTTCTTTTGCATATCTCTGCTCTTCTTGGTTTCTGTACAATTTTACTTTATTGTTTTTAGGATTATTTTTCCTCCATTTGGCTCTTTGAGTATCCTAATTACATTTTAAAGTGTTTGGCAGCCCACACCCAAAATTAACTGCTTCTGGACGAAATTCATGTTTCAATTGCCGATTTCTGTGATACACTCTGCTATCTGCTGCTGGCACCAATTCTTCCCCCTGTACCTGTGTCCCTCGCTTCTCATCTGTTCTGCTCCTCCCATGGCAAGACACACCTTCCTGCTTCTTGACCTTGCCTTTGGCCAGATCGCTTTTCACAGCTGCTGTGTCATTTTATGTTCCTAGAGCGAATACACCAGCGTTCCAATTTCTCCACACCCTCACCAATATTTGCTATTTTCTGTTTGTGTTTTATAGTAGCCATCCTAATCGGTGTGAAGTGGAATCTCATTGTGGCTTTGATCTGCGTTTCCCTAATGACTAGCATCTTTCCGTATGCTTATTGGCCATGTGTAGATAGATCTTCTTTGGAGAAATGTCTATTCCAGACCTTTGGCCATTTTGGAATTGGGTTTTGTTGCTGTTTTTGTTTTGCTGCTGTTGAGCTGCCAGAGTTCTTTATATCTTTTATATATCTGGATATTAACCTCTTATCAAATATATAATTTGAAAATATTTTCTCCTATTCTGTGGGTTGCCTTTTCACTGCATTAATGTGTCTTTTGATCAACAAAAAGCTTTTAATTTTAATGAAGTCCAATTTATATATTGCTTTTATTGTTGCCTGTGACATTTTGTCTAATTTCAAGTAGAAGATATTTTGGTTTTGTGTTCTTTCTCTCTCTCTTGCCTGTCTAGAGTTTTGTAATTACTTCCACTTCCTCCCTTAAACTTCCACCTCAGAGCCTTGTAATGGCACTTTAGGACTAATGCTCTATAATCATATTGGGATATTGCAGATCCAATTCCAAAGCTAGCTTGGTCTGGCAGAAAAGGTGTCCCAGTGTCCTTCCATCTCTCCAGGCCAACAGCTTCCTAATATTATTAAGCTGTAGCTTGGAGGAAACATGTTGGCAGCAGTTGTTTTGAGCTCTCTATCTCTGCCCTGTATTCAGGTTATAGCCCTAGCTCTGATTCCCAGTGTCCCCTCAAGTACTTTTCATCCGTTTTGCTCCACAGGATTCAAGCTCCTTCCTGCCACTTTTTACTCAGGATGTGGATCACAGCACAGGGTTTCTGTAATTCTCTTTTGTTTCTGGTTCCCAGAGTTGTTTGTCTCTGGAACTAGCTTTTTTATAAATATATATTTTAGTATAATTTTACCTACCTTTGCACGTGTTTGAGCAGAGTGTTTGTCAAAAAATAATGAACTTACTGGACCATCTTGACTGGAATTCACAGCAAATGTTTTCACCTCCTAATGACTGAATTGGATCGGCCTGCAGCACAGTGATTTGGCTGCACTGGATCTAGTGATGTAAATGGTGTTGAGGAAATATAAAACCCTAAAATTTCAACTAAGTCCATTCACTGGCTGTAAAATCAAAGATTTTTGAAAGCTTCTATCTGTTGGTGGTTGTTCAGAAGAGTCATCTCTCCTATGGATGTGAGATGGTGAGGTGGAGCTGTGAGCAGGAGCCAGCATGCATGGGGAAGGTGGGGGAACATGAGCCAGAGGAGGCATCTGTGAGGCTCCTGAGGCAGGAAGGGAATTAGAGAGCTGGGCATTGCAATGAGGTGGTGAGCACATCTGCTAGTGAAAGTATGATTCCAGATCCTTCCCTACACCCCTCAGGATGTGGAGCACAGCTGACCTGCAGCTTCTGTCCTGCAGTGTCAATCCGTACACTGTGTAGTAGCAATTACACAGATTAATTATATCTGGTGTTTTGAGAACTACCCACTTCCACCTCTGACCATCTCCCAAGTCCTGTAGGCAGAGGAGTGTGTTTTACAGCCCTTCAGGCTTTGGAGATGCTCAGAACTCAGAGCCTAAGACACTCCTTTTGGGGCCACTTTAGATGACTAAAGACAAGGTAGCTGTGATTCTGACTCAGAGGCCTTGGAAACCCAGTGGCCATCCCTGGGTCCCCAGCAGAGCAAGTGAGACCCAGGACAGCTCTGCGTATTCTTGGAGAACACCAGGATGCCCTCAGAAGTCCCACCTGACCTAGCAAGGCTATGACCTTGTCAGCAGCAAACACCATTTCTTCACACTGGAGTTGCTTGGTTTAAAGCTGATTTCCTCCAAATGCTCTGTAGTCCTAAGAGCATAGTAACATCAAGCAGAGATGAGATGGGAAGGGGCTTCCAGAGACTACCATGCAACGTCTACTCACTACTCAAAACCAAGTTAGTAGAGTTGAAGCAAATCCAGACTTTAAGATGAACCTTTTTTCTGAGGATCGTTCTCTTTTGTTTAGTCATAAACTAAATGAGAGACTGATCACTCACACACCACATACCCAGCAGAGAAACATTAATGCACATCCAGTAAGTGCCTGTCACCTTGGCAGCACTGGGGGCAGAAAGGAATAAGGCAGTCCTCATCATGGAAAAAGACACCTATCAACGGACAATGGGACTTATAAGCAAACCATTGTAATGCAATGTTAATTCTACCTAGAAGATTTTGACAGAACTCCAAAGAGAAATTAGGGAAGAAGAGAATAAGGAACATCCCAGGAAGTCACAGAGGCAAGAAAATTTCAAGGGTGACCTAACAGATGCAAAGTCCCCTTGTGTGACTTGGGTGCAGGAGCTACAGAAATTGAAATTAAAAAAGCAGACAGACATAAGTCACATTTCATCTAAGATGCCACAAATTGTAAAATGAACTATTATTTCATGTACAACTAAGAAAAAAAAATGCTGCTAATTGAATTATGACACACCATTGATTGCAATAATCCCAATTTAAAATGTGTTAAAATGTAAGGCAATATGCCTCTCAGAATGAATGAAATATGGTAATTCCTCAAAGAAGAAATGCAAAGGTGAAGTAATACTAAAAAAACCGTTTTTAGTAGAAAGATAAGAAATGTAGATATCATTTTGCTCTTACCACATTGGTAAAGTATTGAAAATAATGTTTAGCATTAGCAAGGAGAGCGTGAAATGGACAAACTCATGTTAAAAGCATACATTAATACTATCTTCCTGGAAATCACTTTCGTTATAATGTATCAGGAACCTAAATATGTGCTTATCCTTTGAGCCAGTAACCTCACCTAGAGGAATCTATCCTAAATCCACACTTACAGACTCAGAAGATTTATGTACAAGAATGTAAGTTCACTTATAAAAATGCAAGTTATATAAATGCTATATTATCAATAGGTATGTAAATAAACTGTGGCATAATCATAGAAATGTTAGTCAGTTACTAAAATAGTTGTTGAGGTATTTAATAACATGGAGAAAATCTCATAATGTAGTGGTAAGTTTTAAAGGGGTGGAAACAAAACTCTACATAAAGTATGAATCTAATTCAAATCTAGGGAAAAGGTATTTAACATAGACCAAAAGGAGAGGTAATCTTGGTTAACTCTGAGTTGTAGCATTATTGGTGACATTTTTCCTTCTCATAATTTTTTATATTTTTCAAATTTTCTACAATGATATGATGTTTATCTTTTATAACCTTTCCTTACCCCAAACAGATGTGCTTTGCCAAATTCTGCTTGTTAAAATTAAATAAAAATTAAACTGTAGTCAAGAACGTAAGCACATGCATGCAGACAGAATGATTAATAGGTGCCCCTTATATTAAACAATAATTACACTTGATCCTCATGAATACTTATGATTTTCCAGTACACATTACATTGGGTCAAGCAGAGGTCATACAAGTCTTCCATATTTCTCAATTGTAGAGATTATAATGAGCACCCACCATGTGTCAATACTAGGCTAAATTTACAAGCATTATTTCTAATTGTTACCTTCTCTCAGACAGATGAGAAAACAGAAGTTCCAAGAAGCTGAAGAAACATATGTGAGCACGCACAATTTGAACACAGCAAAGCTGGGATTTGAACCTGGGTCTCACTCTCACCATAGACTCACACTCCTTCCCTTGCACTATTTGCCTCTAAAAGGCAGATCCTCCCATAGCATGCCCAGATGAACATCAAAGAGGGCCAAAATTCTATTCTTTCTATAGGTGAGTGGGGGAGATTGGGAACCAACTACAGAAATATTTATGTCCATTCATTCCTAGAGGGACCTCACAAATGTGGATGACAGAGACAAAGCTCACCGATAACAAGAGTAGACTGGACAACTATGGGGCCAGGTTCTCAGTTTATCAACTCAACTCCTGAGAAACTAGTCCTTTCCATTGTCTTTGGCCACTAAGATAATGGTGCAATACTGTTTACCCACCTGGCAACGTAAGGCGACTTGTGGAGCTGGTGCTTGCGGCTGGCGAGCCATGAGAACGCCGTTTTGTGCCTGTGAAGAGAAAAAAGAAGATAAGAAAAAACAGGATTGTGGAAAGACCTGGTGGACAAGTAAATGTTCATCTGAAACGTTATCCAATTTGGGTCTGAAAACAACCTTTAGAAGCAGATTAGGTGAGGTTGCAGGGTGGCGCATATCCTGTGGTCCAGATAGGCTGGGGGTGTCGCCTTTGCCTTTGTGTGTGTGACAATGCTCAGTCCTCTGGCTGGAAAGTTGACATGTTGGGATCAATGTGCCACTGAGCAAGGCTACATTTTAGGATCGCAGGGGAAGCTTTCTAAATCCGTGGTTACCTGGGTGTCACTCCCACAGTTCTAGGGTGGAAGCCCAGCATTGATGTTTCTAAAGCCCCTCATTCTAATGTGCTTTCATCCAGGATGGAGGGCTGTCTGAAGAAGGGGAAGCTCTGATTTAGAATGAGGGAATCAGGGGGTTTGTCCCTGATTTGGGCTTATAGGGTTTACTCGTTATTGGAGCTCAAGCAATTAACTGAATGTTTCTGAAGCTCAGGTCTACATCTGTGAAATGAGGAGAATAACAGCAATTACATCAATGTGTGCCAATGAGGATTGAAGGAACCAAGGTGTGTCCAGTGTCCAGGAATGATGGGAGACTCCACAAATATTAGGTTAGTGAGGTTTCTGAGTTTCCCAGCAACTGGCAACAGAATTCCTATTAGGAAGAGAATTATCTTTGTTCTAATAAAGTATTTAATGGGTCACAAGGCAATGAGAAGGCAAAACTCAGGATGGGATCAATAAGAAGGAGCAGAACAAAGGCAAAAAGGGAAGACTGAGTGGTTCTGCCAAAAAATTTACATTTTTTGTATATATGTATGTGTACATATATACGCATGCATTTACTTACATATACACACAGACACATATATGCAAACATCTTATACATAAACATTAATATTTATTTATTTATTCATTCATTCATTCATTCATTTATTTTGTCATTCAGAGTGGGAAGAAAGAAGCCTGGAAGACAGATTCTAGGAACATGGCAGATGCCTGCAGTCTGAGCTGGCAGAAATGCAGAGAGAACTCCTCAGCAGAGGATATCCATGAGTCAGTGTTAGGTTATTTCTGTTAGGAGTCCCCAGAAACTTCCCAAATTTTAGCAAAGTCTACGTTATATGCAGAGGCCTGGTGAAAGTTGAAGCCATGCTAATTGAGAAGACCCTGTGTGTCAATATAGTCACCAGTAAAGATAACAAGAGAATCCCAAGGCTGGGCAGTGTCAGAGGAAGCAGAGACTTGGGGTTGGAGGTGAGTGGGTGAGCAGTAAGCTTTCCCTATCCCAGAATCCCTGGGGAAGAATGGAAACATGCACTTTGGATGACATCTGAGATCGTTCCGTTTTACTTTATTGTTTTTGAGATGGAGTCTCACTCTGTTGCCCAGGGTGGAGCGCATTGGTGCGATCTTGGCTCACTGCAACCTCTGCCTCCTGGGTACAAGTGATTCTCCTGCTTCAGCTTCTGAGTAGATGGGGCTAGAGGTGTGCACCATCATGCCTGGCTAATTTTTGTAATTTTAGTAGAGACAGGGTTTCATCAGGTTGTCCAGGCTGGTCAACTCCTGACCTTGTGATCCACACACCTCTGCCTCTCAAAGTGCTGAGATCACAGGCACGAACCACTGCACCCAGCCTCATTTTAATCTTAATGAACAGGGCAGCAATCCTGACCTTCTGCAACAAATGCCTTCCGGACGGTAACAAATGTCATTGTTAATCATCATTTATTTCTTTTCTTGCAGCAGTAGTAAAATAGAAAACATAAAATTAATCTAAACAGTTCAGACCTATGAAAACTGTTAGTTTGCATGAGGTGAAAGGAACTGTATGTGGTGGGACTTTATGTCTTCATTTTCCAGGTCTCGCAGCTGCCCGGAAGGTCAGAGTTGGTGGAGAACACAGAGGGTCCAACCCTGGCTGTAGCTATGCCTCAGTTCTTCAACTTCAGCTGAGTAACTCAGTTACTCCTCAGCTGATTTTTATAAATATGACTTCCAAGGTCCTTGTTTGGACACTGAAGCAGAATCTCCAGGGAATGGAGCCACAAATTTGCATTTTAACAATTTCACCAGGTGAGTTCAATGATGGTCTTATAATCTGGTACTTCATTGGTCTAATGAAGTGTCTTGGACACTCTGGAGTGAAAGATATACCCAAACTGACACTCTGTGCCAGGGTCAGTCCTGCCACACTGCACAGCCCCTGGGGATGCTGGTCACACTGTATCCTACACAAAGATTATTGGACCCTGGGTGTGCCACACGTGGGCCCTATTAGGAGGCATTACCAGAGAGCACATCTATACCTTTGACCTGTGGTCCAGAGCCATTTCTGCTCCATCTGAAATGTCGCTGTGTCCCACGGGATCTGCCTCCACTATGGGGATGCCAATCACAACCCTCCACTCACAAGATTTTTTTGCTTGTCTCATTGAAGCTTTGGGATAGGGTTTCTCAACAGCGGCACTGTGACATTTGGGCTATACAATTCTTTGTGGTGGGGACTGTCCTGTGTACTGGAGAATGCTTGGCTGCACTTCTGGCCTCTCCCCATGAGATGTCAGTAGCCCCTCCCTAGTCATGACAATCAAAATCGTCCTCCAGATGATGACCAATGTCCTCTGGAGGCAAAAGTGCCCTCAGTCGAGAAACGCTATTTTAGGATGGAGACAGGGCTTCGCGTTTTATTCAGAGCTTAATACGCGGGATTGCCTATTACCAATGACCAAGCAGAGCCCAATTTGGCTGTTTGGTCATTGGTGATAGGCAATCCCACGTATTAAGCAGTTACTGTGGCACTGGAGCCATATTAGGTACGCACCATGAAATATAGATTTGTTGTTTCTAATGTTAACATTCTGACAATAAAATTATTCCCATTTTATAGCATTTGAAGACAAAAGTGTTTAAATAACTTGCCTAAAGTTACTGAGTGTTGGGGTAAGAGGGAAAAATTTAAGTCAAGATAATTCAAAGTTCAAACTTAAGGAAATTTTTTCCCTGACTCTTGCTGCTTCTTAACCAACCCATTATCTGGGTTTCCTTCAAGCACAGTTTCCCAAAGTCATCTAAGAGGAAGAAAAACCTGGGATAATTATTTTAACAAAAAGAAAAATGTAAAACCCGATTTCCAGGCCTCACTGAGCTCTTAGAGCCAGCATTTCTGGAGGCAGGGCTTAGGGACCTGGGTTTTTCACAAGTGGCCCAGGTGATTCCCATCACAAGGGAGGCTTGGAACACGTTGTGTGGCAGAAATTTTTTCTTTCTTTTTTTTTTTTTTGGTCTAACTAATGAAATATGTGCCATTCTGCTCTCTTTGTTTGTGTGTTTGTTTTTGTGGAGTCTCACTCTGTTGCCAGGCTGGAGTGCAGTGGCGCAATCTCAGTTCACTGCAACCTCCACCTCCCGGGTTCAAGCAATTCTCCTGCCTCAGCCACCTACGTAGCTGGGATTACAGGTACGTACCACCACCACCCAGCTAATTTTTGTATTTTTAGTAGAGACAGGGTTTCATCATGTTGGTCAGAATGGTCTCAATCTCTTGAACTCATGATCCTCCTGCCTCAGCCTCTCAAAATGCTGAGATTACAGGCATGAGCCACCGTGCCCAGCCTGGCATTCTGCTTTTCGTGGATACTCTTGTGAAGTTGAGAGACCAAATTTAATGTTGCCCACATGAGTACCTGAAAAACTGCCAAGTGTTCAATGGCCACAAACTTAGTGTTGCTGCCTGTAGAAACATCTACTATTGCCAAGTTATTTCATAGAAATGCTTGGTGGAATTAAAAGAACATAACTGACTGTGATCTTCCAGAAGCCTGCAGGTTGATAGCTTTCTGCAGAGGGAGCTTTTCATCCCCTAGGTATCTTCTCTGCAAACACTAAGTAAGGAAACTTTGGGAACCTTGAGTCAGTGAAAAAGCAGAACTGCAAGCCCTCTAGAAAGGCTGTTATTTTCTCTGTTTGCTTGATGAGATGCCCAATACATCAGGAAAGGGGTGAAGCCATCCCACCTCTCATAATCACGAGTCATAAACAGGTAGCAGGTGGGGGATGCATAAAATAAGACTGGTTTTGATTTTGCCACGGGCCATTGGGGGTGGTTAGGTTCTGAGTCAGCCTCCCACTGGCTTCCAGTTTGCTGAGGTTGTGTTCCTGAATCACTTTCCATGCCGAAGCTACCAAATTACCTATCACTTTACTCAAAGTTCCACTCATGGGAGTAACACCCAACTCAGCTAAGTTTCATTTTCTAAAGCCCTTTGCCCTTCACCCTTCCCTTGCTCCCTCCCATGTCTAGGAAGAACATCGGAAACCTGGTGGGAACACCCAGTCTAGACACAGCTTCTAAACTGTAGCGTACGATGCGCACAGAAGGCTAAAGACCACCCACCACATGGAACTGGTTCTTGAACTCACTGTAGAACTCTCCTCTGTCAGTGGTTTTCAATCCTGGCTACATATTAGAATCATCTGTGGAGTGCTTAAACAATATGCTGACACCTGGCCCTTCACCCCAAGATGCTGTTTAGTTGGTCTGGATGGGACCTGGGCATGGGGACTTCTTCATGTTCCCAGGTGAGCCTGACCTGCAGTCATGAGAAGCACCACCTTCACTGAATACCCAAAGAACATGTTTCTTTCAGGTGCCAGGATGGAAGCCTTTTTTCTGAAACAATTGGTGTGATCCTCACGAATGTGAATCTTGTGAATGGTTTCTTTCCATTTAAGAGTAGGATTCCAGAAAGCTGAGACCCAGTCTATGACCTAATGCTAGGAATCGGGGGGGCCGATTTAGCCTGCACGTCTGCGTACTAACACTTGCCCCGGTTTGCTCCGTCTATGCTAGCTCTACTTCATGACTGGTTTTATTCTGCTTTCTTAATCGTTAACAAAAGCAATATATTAAATTTATATGATTTTAGAATTCTCAAGTGTTTTATAAATGAGGTAAAATAAAAGCAGATAAACAACTATGTCAATGCTGCTATTGCTAAATTTCATTTTCCTCATCAATAAAATTTAGAAAACATCAACGTCAGGACGATAACGGTGAGCACCAAGTAAGAGTACACATGTGACGGTGCTTAGCAAACTGTGTTGTACAATATAGTGTTTATTCTTTTTAGAAAGGTGTGTACACGTGCATGTGTGCATGTGAGTGCACATGTGTGTGTGTATGTGTATGTGTGTCTAAGTAGGTAATCTGTCATCTTTGGGAAATAAACACTTTACGGTCAGGAATTACCTTGCCCTTGACTCACAGCATGTGGCTATTTAAGGAATAAACAACCCAAACCGTCAGCTTGGGGCAGAAATGTCACCACTAAACTTGTACGACTTGAGGTATCCTTTGACAAACGGATAGCTTTCAGATATTTCAAATTAATGCCCTTGTTTGGTTCAGCTAAAGGGCAATGAGTCCAATTCATCAAGAGTCTGAAGTAGATGACAGTGATGGAAGTGACAACTAGGCTACCCGCCTCAGGATGAACACACACCCAAGACGCAGGGACTTCCCAAAGTTAGTGCTGAAGCACAGTGACTTGCAGCTTAACCTCAAACAAATCATTTCCCTTCCGCAAAATGGGGTTAGCCTGGCCAAGTCTATGCCTGCTGGGGAAAGGGTGATTTAAGAGCCCTTGAGACAAAACATCATCATTATTAATGGCCTGGCAATAGCAATGTTATTATAGTACAACCAGATCCCACAGGGCAGAGGAGGATGCTGAAAGGCTGAAGTATGAAAAAGCTTATTGGCCGTTTTCAACCTCTCTGTTTTAGCATATTGTAAATGACTGCCTTTCTGATATCCACAGACCTCTGATCATGATTGCTGAGCATATCTGCCAACACCTTCTTTGTGCTCCATTTGGGCTGGGGCAGAGGGCAACAAGCCATTGCCTGAAGCCTCAGAACAAATCATAATTTTTGCCCCTGTACAGCTTTGAAGAGAGGGCGTCAAAAAAAGTCCAATTCTGCTTTAGGCTGTGGGATCACTGAAAGAGTCTGGAGGGCTTAAGTTACTGCTGTCAGGTACATTTAGCAAAAAAGAAAAAAGTGAAAAAAAGAGTCTGGAGGGCCTAACCCCCCCCAAACACACACATGCACACACACACACACCTCCCTGAGAGTTATCTTCCAACAGTATATAAATTAAGGTTGAATATTCAGAGTATCAGGGTATTTAATGTTATTTTCCTCCACAGTACAACCACCGTCAGTACTAGGTTTGCTTTTGTGTGACTTGAAGATGTCTGTTAATCACAAAGAACAATGATTAAAAACAAGAGCTATTCAGAGATGCAACACCACATGCTATTTAAACATGGCTTTCAAAATATTTGAATATGCTTGGAACTTGAATTGGGCATATGAATGAGGAGTTCAAAAAATGATCACAACCTATGACCCAGTCGCTGTCCCATGGAATTGTGTCCAATGGATATTCAGAAATGTGACAAAGCCTTATGTACAAAGAGCTCCATTGCTGTTATTTACAACTGTGAAAAGTAAAATAAAAGCATATAACTTAATTTCTCAATGGCAGAGACGCGGTTAAGTAAATTGTGCTGGAGCCACAGAATAAAACATGTTGCTATTGAAATTATATTAATGGAGAGGTTAAAAAACTCACAAGAAAATGCTTACAGTCCAATGTTGTGTGAACAAACCATAATTCAAAATTTACTATACGGCCTTGACTGTGTAAAAATGCATAGCAAAAGATCATAAGAAAAGAAAGTACCTACAATGACTAATTGTTGGATGGGGTATTACAAGTGATTTTAAGTTTCCTATTATACTGTCTACACTTTCTAAATTGAGTAAATTCTATTTTTACTTTAAGAAATAAAAAATTAAAAAATATGTTTCACGGTGGCTCAAGCCTGTAATCCCAGCACTTCGGGAGGCCGAGGCGGGTGGATCACGAGGTCAAGAGATCAAGACCATCCTGGTCAACATGGTGAAACCCCGTCTCTACTAAAAATTACAAAAAATTAGCTGGGCATAGTGGCGCATGCCTGTAATCCCAGCTACTCAGGAGGCTGAGGCAGGAGAATTGCCTGAACCCAGGAGGTGGAGGTTGCAGTGAGCCGAGATCGCGCCATTGCACTCCAGCCTGGGTAACAAGAGCGAAACTCCGTCTCAAAAAAAAAAAAAATATGTTTCAATGAATGGCAAGTATAAGGTTTGGAGGAACATCACAGTCCCCTTCATCAGAGTAATAATACCATCCAGAAATGATACACCAGGTGGCCCTGGTGAAGGGGAGGTATTTGTGTAATATGCAGTGTCACCACTAGAGGGCTCTCTCTCAGGAGCGGGTTGGAAGGCATCAGGCTGGGTGCCATACAGGATGTAAACCACTTTTATCCCCACAAACAGGAGTAATGACTACACAGAGTCCCTGACTCATGATGGCCCCACTTAAATTTCCAGACTTCATGATAATGGGAAAGCAATACACACTCATAGAAACCACAAACAAGCATTCTGTTTTTCACTTTCAGAACAGTATTCAATAAATTACATGAGCTATTCAACACTTTTATATAATAGGCTTTGCATTAAGTGATTTTTGCCCAACTCTGTGATAATGTAAGCGTCTTGTTATTCTTAAGGCAGGATAGCCAAAGCTATGATGCAAACATAGCCGGTAGCCTAGGCCTATTAAATACATTTTGACTTACGATTTTTTCAACCCACAATGGGTTTATCAGGATATGACCCCATGATAAGTCAAGGAACATCTGTATTCCCTAGTCAGACTCCTTATGTTCATGGCTGGAGCAGGAAAATACTGCCAAATACGCCCCTTTCAAGAATAGGAGAAAGAAAAAGTTGGCAA
The DNA here is from genome assembly GCF_049354715.1 of Callithrix jacchus. Taxonomy (NCBI): domain Eukaryota; kingdom Metazoa; phylum Chordata; class Mammalia; order Primates; family Cebidae; genus Callithrix; species Callithrix jacchus. Next base: position 946,572 of record NC_133512.1, read on the forward strand.
TTCAACATCACAAGGCTGTAAAATTATAATATCATTGTACCCCAAAGAAAAACATACGGAAGCCAGCTTAATTCCATGAATGCTGAGATTTCTTATGCCTCTGAGGAGCTTCTGATAACCCATTTACTTCATCCCTTATAGTAAAAAATGGTGAAATGAAACGTGATATAATCATACTCTGTGTATGTCTTCCAGTGTGCAGGCAAAAGCACTTGGTTCCTGGGTATTAAGAGGTGTTTAAGGGAATATAAAGGACAGATGGTTGAGTGAGTGTGGGCAGCCCTACATCTGAGACAGAACACGGACAACAATGAGAAACATTCAAAGGAAAAAAAAAAACAGCCTTTTCATTTTTCCATCTCCAATTAAGAGGTTAACTCATTGTTTTTATTTGGTCATCAGAAGAACATACAAGTACTTATGCATTGCTAGATGCTGGGGGAACATTTTACATTGAAGGAATGTCAGGCTCACTTGTGCAATAAAGATTTACAATGAACACATCATTAATTTTTCTGAGAGCAGCTCAGTATACTCTTTTTTTTTACATGAATCCTTACGATGTAATTTTGCATCTGGAGATAGATGCTATGGCATTTGGATACATTGTTTTAGTACAAAACAGCATCTTAGAGAACAGGACACTCTTCCTTAGAATGGATGGCCATTCCTTTGCCCTGTGATGTAAAAATGCAAATTACACCCTGCATTTTATCTGCCAGAAGTGTATTTCACATCATGGAAGTACATTCTATCACTACCATGAAATCAAAACAAATCCATATCACCATCCTCCCATTCTCAGAACACATCCAGAGATCCCTTCCTTATTCCTCCAAAGAACTATTTATTCAGCTAGATATTGGTTGGAAGTTTGAGTTTGGGTTCTTCTTGCCTCTCTCTTTTGAGTCTTGCTAAACGTTCTTGATATTATTCCAGATACCTCTTGCAAATCCAGCTGAACAGTAGCAACATCTAAAGCTGAGGAGATGGGTTGACTTTTCCATTCACACATGCCTAGTGCCCTCATGAGGAGAGAGCCTACAGACCCACAGTGAGTAGCAAAAATAGTGCTCTACACTAAGGGAAACAGTAACAACATCATATTTGCCTCTAAGTGACTCACTTTGCTTCGGGTAATTGATTTCCCATAAAGACTTCCTTCTTCCTGCTTCGTTTTCCCAATCTATTTCTGCCTCCCCATCTATCCCCAGTGACTTGACACCCAAAACGTCCCCATGTGAATTACATGGAACAAGATGCTTTTGTTTTTCCCATTATTTTGTGTTTGTAAGTGCTAGAATGATACTGCAAGCAGAATGGGTTACCTGAACATAAGCAAAAGAAGAAATTTGTGAAGAGTAGAAAAATAGGAGAAAAACATGGAAAAAAAAGAGTTTGAAAAGGAGAAGACACTTAAATCAGATGGGGGAATCTTGTTGTACAGTGAGCACAAGAGCTGATAAACACCTAACCAAGGTCTACAAATGAAAATAGCAAATATATTTTTAAAAATTTTACAGCATATAAAATTGTACAAAAATATCATCAAAGCAAGAAAAAAGGAAATGTATTCTCTATAGTTCTTCTAGAATCAGTTACTGGACAATACCTATGGCTGTAGGTTTTTCCTATACATCTATATATATTAATATAATATGTGACTGCATTTCTGTACCATCACACATATACCCGCTCAAAGACAAGGATAGTAGTACACAAATTCTACCCCAAGATAGGTCATGAGAGGGAAGCAAAGACTGTACAAGGATGTGTCTCAGGGCAATCTATTTAAAACGCATTCTATAGCCACTGGGTTTTAATGGGCTTTATTTTAAATAAGTTACCCTGCACCAAAAACTGACTGAGAAATGATTCTACAGGTTCAGAAGCCAGCACTCATGAGGAATACATGAGTAAGGTTCAGGAATCCTAGCTGAAGCTGACCAAAGCTGAGAGGATGGGTCTCTAGCTGGCACTGCCTCTAGTCTGCAACAGCAAGCATTTACACCCAAGGGTGACAAGGTCTCCTCAGGGGAGACTGAATGAGTGTGCCCTGAGCACACTGAAAGGGCCCACACCCCACTCCCTGCTTCTCCTGGCTCATCAGATGGCAGCCCAGGCTGAGTGGAAGTACAGTTAATGAAGCCAGCCATTGCCAGGATTAATCCACTTCTGCTTGGGAACAGAAGCCAGAATAAACATGAATTCATGTCAAATATGTCTGGCAATATTTTTTTTAAAAATGAATCAGGTGAGGATATTTAAGAAAACAATCAGGAATTAATAATGTTTAAACTTGACCATCACACATCTTTCAGTCCAGGTCATCCACTGCACGACTGTTCCTTGTTTAATATGAAAACAAGAAGCTATTTCATATTAAATATGAAATATTCTTGTTTAATTCAGACATTCCTGGATAAGCACTCGGTCTTTTTACAAATGTCCAAGAAGAACCTTCAGAAGCCTATTTCCCAGTTTTCTAATCTTCCTGGGCCCATGTTCATGATCAGATAAACTGTCTAATGTAAATGACTCCGGTAACATTCTAATTCTAGTGTCATCTCTGTGCCCACCAGTGTCTTTGGTGAGAGGAAACCTTAAACACTGAAATCTGGCCTTGGCAGGTAATATGTCTCTTGATTCCCAGAGGGAGGTTTTATTATAGGAATATCGTCACCGCTCATTGCAATTTTTTCATTAAATTCATTTTCTCAGTGATAATGAGGGCTTTAATCATGGATCACAGTGGATAAATTGTAAGTATTACTTCCCATTTGTTCATGAATAAGATCCAATATAACATCATTATTGCAATATTATGTTCTTGAACGTCAAATTTTGCCATGGTTCGGTGCTGTACCAATTGGATTATTGGTGGAGCAGAACTATGCAGTGATTCCTCATGCTGCACATAGAGCATTTCCTATTTGCTTCAGGATATTCTGTTTAAAATTTTTAAAGTTTCAACTTGGATTTTCAGTAAATCCACGGATGTTTCATAGAGATTGCTGTCATCATCCCTTTTGGAAAGACATTCTCAAATAAATCCTGTTTTATTGTTTTGTTTTTTCTTAAATCAAGAGGCCATAGAAAGTTTTTATTTTATTTTTTTTGTACATTGGCTATGACAATTTCTCCCAAATTACCTGCAATTTCCCATCTCTTATGATAAGCTATTTGTGTGAGTGGGGTATGCCTGCATATACTTAGAAGATAAGAAGATAAGCCTTTAGCAATGTGCTTGGCATATAGGAGATACTGAATACATTTTCAGGGATATTTGAATTTTGTTTGCATTCACAAGTAGATAGTGGAATTCAGTTAGACGATTCTGCTTGTGTTTCCTGAATGCTGACCAGGTTCCAAGCACTGTGGTGGGCCAGCACTGCATCTCCTGTGGGGTGGGTGGGCATCTCTGAATCAGAACAAAGTTTCCAATTAGGAAAAAGAAAGTGTTGCCTGAATTCCCTGAATTCTCTTTATTTGGGATAGAACATTACATATGCAGGCTTCCAGTGTCAGACTCTTCTCTACTTCACTACAAGAAAAAGATTTTGTGCTTTTTCTCCTATTGTTTTTCCTAGGCTTTGTGGGGAATGCTACAAAGTAATTTCCGTCATCAAAAGCTCTGCTCATAGATTAAGAAAGAAGAAAATATAATATCTATCTATCAATCAATCTATCTATCTAAAGAAAAGTGACCCATGAGAGAAGTGAGACTAAAATAAACAATATCCATACTTCCAAAATATGGATAACAAAAATTGGCCTCCAACTTTTTGGATCACTGTCTCACATCCTGTGATAATGTTGCTTTTTACTTTTCACTTTTGTATTTAAAGGCATGGTTCCAAGTAGAAAATATAACATCATCACTTAAATTCTACAAATGAATCACATATGCACTAGGTTATTATTTGGCTTTCAGATGTTTAGGTATCATTTTACTGTTTAAGTGTATCAGATCCACAATGAGATCATGTCAAATGTTTTCAGTGATTTTTTTTATTATTACTATTTGAGATGGAGTTTCACTCTTGTTACCCAGGCTGGAGTACAATGGCGCGATCTCCGCTCACTGCAGCCTCCGCCTCCTGGGTTCAGGCAATTCTCCTGCCTCAGCCTCCTGAGTAGCTGGGACTACAGGCACGCGCCACCACGCCCAGCTAATTTTTTGTATTTTTAGTAGAGACGGGGTTTCACCATGTTGACCAGGATGGTCTTGATCTCTTGACCTCGTGATCCACCCGCCTCGGCCTCCCAAAGTGCTGGGATTACAGGCGTGAGCCACCGCGCCCGGCCTTTCAGTGGTTTTTAAAAGCTCCAGAAATGAAATGGACAGAACGAAGTCCATTTGAATTTAATGGGTTAGAAATGGGTCTCTTGCCTGCTGCCATAAACCATGAGGGCTCATAACCTAAGAAAGTTGGCACACACAAGAAAATGGAACAAAGGCCTCGATAAGAATGGGTCACTATGCCACTGAAACATGCCACACTAACACAACTTAGATGTAGAGCCATTTGATGATATGGGGACCCAAATTCCAGGGCTAACTCAATTTGTCACATTTTACCCAGGAACGTGTGGGGTGTGTGGGTATGTCTGTGGTAGGACTTACTGTCTCCACACACTGGTCAATTCTTAATTCAGGAGTGTAAGCCCTTGCTGTGTGTGTGTAAACTAGAGGAAGATGCCATAATCTGTGCAACAAAATAATGTTTGTCCAAAATTGCTGTTTAACTTGAAGAAGACTGTTTCAAGAGAATTAAAAGACCACGGAAAATAAGCTAAGCTTTGGAAATATTGCCGTTCCAGTCAGCACTGATTTGGAATAACTATTTTAATGTTTTATCAGCTCCAGTATCAAATCATAGCATCATCTAATATAGCAGTTTGTATTTTTAACAGATAACTTTGCATTTTTACTCAATATCTCTTCAAAACACTTTTTAAAGATTTAAAGCTAATAATGAGTTACATGGAGTTTTGTTTTACTTCACTGAGAATTTTTGGTGTAACTTTTCATTCTTTAAGGAATGAAATTCTCTTTCCATTCTTCTTCAGTTGATTAGGGACTTATAGTAAATGAAAAACATTTGCATTTTTATCAGTGCTAGAAAAAAGTGGCTATATTCCTGTTTCTTTTTCAAATGTTGTTGCGTGTAGCTTGTTGGATTATAAAACGGAAGCTGTAGACTTTCTATTTTGGCTGGCCAAAAAGCTCCACATACAAAAATACAGAATATAAATGAGGTAAAAGGTCCATGTACCAAGGTCAAAAATTGACATACACCTCTAAGAACATAGTCTGCAAACTGATGTCCCAGAGATTGAACACAGTTCACAGGCATGTTTCATTTGACTAGCACAGTGTTTGTAAGTTTTTGAGTTAGTCGTCAATATGTAAAAATTTGGAGAGGGTTTATATCAAATCCTAGGTATCTAAGACCCCCATCGCCTCACAGCTCAGATCTAGTAGTTACCGACCGACTACCCCTTTTTGACATCACTCACCCTCTCCAATTTCTTACAGTCCCCATTGCTCCTTCCTGTCTCACTGATACAAAGGCCCACTACAAATTGGCATTTACCACAATGACTGTAATATTACATGTCTTGTTTTATTCATTTACTTGACCTGATAGGTTCTTGAAGCCATCTGAATTTGTGGCCACATTATGTAGTGAGGTCATTGTTAGGAAAGCAGGGAGCACAACAGAAGAACCTGTGTTTCTCCAAGGCAAAACGTACAGCTGGCAGAATAAATCTGTTTAAACATCGGCATACTGTTGTGCATTCTGTACGAGGAAGTTCTACAAATGTTTCTGTTGGGGGAACATTTCCGCAAGGCAAAGGTCTTGGTAGACCACACAGTCTCTTTCTGAAAAAACGCCAATATTTCACCTTAGTAGGGAAAGGACGTTTAAATATCTGTTTTCGTGCTTTTTATGTAGAAATTCAATCTGTAGTGGGGAATACACTTAACTATTGCCTAGCCTCTTTCTTCCTATTTCTAATCCCCACTTCCTCACCAGCATGTGCTTTACTCTTGGAAAGGACTCAGAGATTCCTATGTAACCAAACCCCATTTTAAGAATACTTTTATCCAAATCACATCATTTAGACCCATAAAATCGCACCTTACTTGCACTCCCTTAGATCCCACCTGTAATGTGGTTTCAAGGGGGCTGCAATGCTATTATCTTTCCATGCTACATCTACTATTCTTATTTTTGATTCATGCCATTAATCCACTTCTACCTTGTATTTTTAAAACTCGCTAAAATGCACAGAATTATCTGCCATATCTCCCTGATACTAATTCCTTTAGCACTTGACTGAATAAAAAGAAGAGTGATGAAGTCAAACCACAGATATCCAAAAGAAGATGACCAGCCAGTGGCCAAATATGAGTAACCACTTAGTTCCAGATGCTGCCAGTGAAGACAATAGGTTCTCACTCAACAGTATGGTCATCAGCTGAACATTAAGGTTTATACTAGGAATGCACAGAGAAAATAAATTAAGCATCAAATAAAGATTCCTATCGAATAGTCTTTTTTTTTTTTTTTTTTTTTTTTTTTTAGAAAACAAACAGAATGACATATTATACATGTGGGGGGAAAAGGCATAAGAACAATTTTAAGTCTGAAAGGAAATTGGATTAAACTCATGTTCCTGACTCAGGAAAGGAAGCAGGAACTAGAATCACCATCTTTGCTGTGATGAATGTTAGCATGGCCGTATCGTCAGTAGCTAGTGCAAAAATGACAACATGTAAAGCAACAGCATTGACAGTCATAAAATGGCAATTACTGTGTGTGTGGCTTTTTTCAGGCCCCTCCCAGCATACCCAGGATGTCCATTCTCGTCAGGTAAGACAGGTGCCTTGAAAGCCAGGTCATGAGCAAAGGATTCTGAGGATGCCCCTTCATGTTTTATTTCTTTTAAAGAGTAAAAATCTCAAGTTGTTTGGTTTGCTCAGGGGAATATCTCCCAAAGTTCTAAGACCTCAAACCAGCCCCCAAAGAGTCATCCCCTGGCAGGAGATGCTGTGAGAGAAGGCCAAGGGTTGGAGGGGGACTTGTTTTTGAAAGTTGTACACCTTCTCCAGATATGGGTCTTTGTGGAAGAAGGAGAAGAAGGAGAATGAAGAAGCTCAGCTAGAATGATGCAAGACATTGGCAGCCTCTTTTATTGTCTATGAGGTCTTTTTACTCTTCTGAATCTGAAAAAAAGAAAAAGAAAAAGAAAAGTGTCAATGCTGCCTTTCCCCCTGCTCCACCCTCCAAGTCTGAGGAGAAGAAAATCTAGGGGACAAAAAAAATGGGGCAACCAATTAAACATTCCCATAGTGGTCATTGCTGTCTCCTTCATAATAAGGTTTATTCTATCCATAAGGGGAAAATCTCAGTGTAAAGCTGTGAACACAAGTACACCTGAAATCTTAATAGTTGCTATAAACTAGCAAACAACTGATCGTGCAATATGGATATTAAGCCACCTTCTTTCGCAGTCAAGATGACAGTTTGTTGCTAGATCTGGTCAATCTGTCTCAAGGTCAGTGGGACTGACTGGAAGAAATCAGATTCATCTAATCCCAACTGTGTTCATACAAAAAGCAATGCTCCTCCCTCTCAGAATTCTTGCCTCACACTCCGAAGTTTCCCACAGACATTTAAAGTACGCTGCATCCTAGCCCAAATCATTGTGCAGATGGGTGTATCACCTGAGTTCTCCACTGAACCCAGAGCAAGGGGGCAGAGGAAGAACACAAAGATGGAAACAGGACTAAGTTAATAAAAACAATATTGGATTTTTTTTTTACCTGGCATGCTCTACCCCATGTAACCTCAAAGGTCTTCGAGAGAATTTAAAACAACAACAACAAACCCACCATATTATTTCTTCCCGTTGGTGTTACATGCTCAGCAAGTCATCTTGCCTTATAGTTAAAAAGGGTTCCCTCCTGTGCAGAGCTCCAGTGGGCTAGCAGTACAGTGGTCTGGACTCTATGAAGGGTAACACCATGATCTACAGAGACGTTAGAAGCTTTTACAGGACAAGGAAAGTTTCCCATTCAACTTTAAGCACTAAGATACTCTCCTAAGATTTAGCTGAATGTAGCAGAAAACTCACTGGGAGATAGGAGAGCTCCTTCTGATCTATTGTAATTACAATCAATTCTCAATTTTCCAGGGGCCAGTGATCCAAGCTTCCTGCTGTCCCTCCAACTTTGTTATGTTCTTGACTGTTCGTTATGTTTACTCTCCATTAACACCTTCACCCATTTGGGAGAAATAACAGATAAAAGTAAGGCTTCAGACCAATCACTTTACTCCAATGCTAGCACTGATAAGCTTGCTAGTGAGAGAAGGAGGTGAACAAAAGCTGAAATCAAGGATGAGAAATTTTCCGCTGAAGCTGATAGTCTATGCACGGTTTGGTCCACATGGGAATTGCAATACAGGACTCTGTTCTTAGCACTCTGACCCTGCCATTATCAACTTGGGGTCATATGTCATGAGGCTTCTTTTAGAGTCATCATAATACTAACCCTATTCAGAGATGTCCCCAGACCCTCAAAGGTAAAACCCAATTTTGTTAGGATAATAGAAGGTTGGGTTTGATTTTTTAATAACAGACCCATTGGATGGAAAGAAGCTGGAGACAGATAGCTGGGGACAGCTGATAAGGACCACTGTTAAACTCAGTGAGCCCGATCTGGCCAATAAGGCGAGTGATGCATGATCCAGACTGCCGGGTCTCATAGTTGGAAAGAGGCCTATCTAGGGTCTTAATGAACTCCAGAGGAGATCTTCCTCCATTTCTAATTACTGCTTATGGGTGAGATGGTGGAGTGTTCCCTCTGGTTGGGGATCTCCATCCTCCCTTCCAACGTTAGGTCAAGGGGTGGAGGGAAAGACTGAATAAAAGAAGTTCATGTGTTTAAGCTTTGCCTGTGTTTACTGTCATTAAATACAACCAGCAGTAAAAGAACAAAAATCGTATGTTCTGTAGTTGGGTCTGTAGAATACGTCTGATATATCTGATGACCCAAGTGATCATCCAAGGCCTTCTCAAGCACATGCCCTCTAAAAGTAACTTCTGTTTGTGAATTTCTTAAGGCACTTAAGAAATACCCTATGGTGCCTATGTCATAGCTCTCTGCAAAATAATGCTCCAACCCAGACTGCTGACTCCTTGAGAGCAGGGAAAATATCTCATTTATCATTTTTAACACTCCTTGCATGTAGTGCAACGCCTAACACATAACATATGCTCAATAAATTTTTTGTGAATGAAAAAGAAGAGAATGGAATAAGCATGAGGAGGATGGGACTGATAAGGTGTGTTGATGAGTAGATTTCCCTCCACCCATTTCCTAATTTGACTTTCACAACATGAAATAAAAATTAAAAAGAAAATAATGAACACATAAATTACATATTTTATTCAATAGGAAGGTACGATATGCCAAAATATTTATATTCCCTATGAAGGTGGCCAATTATGGATGGCTTTCTATGGAACAAATCTCCCAGAGAAGGACCACCTGCTTTTCAAACAACTTTGATACAGTCTGTAAATGAGGCTGGTCCCCTTTTCACTCTACATTCTAGCTTTCATTGTGTTTGGTTTTATGTATTTGTTTTCAATATAAACTAAAATTGAGTAAGCATCTGCAAGACTACAAAGTATATAAAAATGAGGACCCTGAAGACAAAGTGTTAAAAGGCCACTCTGTGTGTAACTGAGAAGCATGACTTTTTGAAGGCCACAAAAAGTAGTTAAATCCACCCACTCTTTTAAGAGTGACTGATGAATTGAAATGGAAACTCTCTTGCCAAATATGGGATTAATTCAGGAAAATATTTAAGTGCCTGACCCTCAACCCAAGACTTTTTATATCTCACATAGTAAAGCTGTGAGGACTTTAAATCCTGAAGTGCAAATACACAGAATATGAATTCACAGAAATGTGTTTACTCTATGAACGTGAATAATCATGTTTCAGCAACTTCATTTAAAAAAATGGGAAATTTACTGTGTGGTACCACACTGCTCCCACAGGTATGTCCAGGTGATGGATGTAGACCTTAAAACCACATGATTTAAAGCTAAATGGCTCCAGAAGATTAAAGTTCAAGTTAACATGACTTGATTCTAAAAACGTGTTTATTCATTTTAATGTTTATTTCTGAATCACAAATGGAGTGTCAATGAGGCAGCCCTCATCAGAATTTGTCACTGGGCTTAAAAAACATTTTAAACGCATTTCTCTTCCATTTTTCTTGGATTTGATATTTTTTTTAACAGCCTGATTCAACTATCGCCTAAACTCAAAAAAGTAAGCTGACTTGGCTGAAGAGAGAGCTGGAATTCGAAAACCAGATTTTCAGGTCCTAGTAACTCTATCATAGCTGCCTGTGCTTGGGGTCAACTTTCTACAAAAAGAGCGAAGTGAATCAGCACATGCCTAACAAACTTTCTATTTAGAGAAATAGAAAACAAAATGAAGAATATGTGTCAGGAAACCAAAACCAATTTCAAATGTCCTGTAAGATTTCTATTGGGCATATGAATGGCTCCTGGTTTTTTTAATAATAATAAAATACTAAGAAAAAACCATAATTTTAGAGCTATCTGTTAGGCTTTATCCAGGTATGGATTTCATTGTCCTAGCTCACAAATACATACATGACAGCTATTTTAAAGGGCTATTTTCAATGTGTACCTGCTTTATCCTTGCCCTAAACAATAGAGCATATTATAATAGTATTATTCTAAGTTAATTTTCACTACAAATAATATCCATGCTACAGTACTGCTAAGACAAAATCCTCTCATCATGTATTATTCCAGCACAGAAAAATAGACAGACAGACACGTAGATAAACCAGATGACTGATTAATTGATTGACTGATTGATAGAGATAGATGACATTTGTGGGAATGTAACTTCTCATAACCTTGCCTAGGCCATTATCTCCTAAAATTTACCCATTTGATCCAAACACACAGAATAAAAACCATACAGAGAATGGTTAGTGCAAAAGTAATTGCCGTCTTTACCATTACTTTCAATGCAAAAACCGTATTTACTTTTGCGGCAACCTAATAGTTCTCAGGTCCAGCCCTTTCCCTCTGTCTTTCCTTTTGCACCATTTTATCTGTGCTACCACTGAAAACAACAACGATGTTAAACTCTTCCTTTTTACCATTGTTGCTTTCTCTCTTCTTTTATTTAGCACGTTCTTTCCAGCATAAAATATGTGAACAACTGTCTAGGTTCTGTCCTACAGTGCCCAAGGTATTTTACCGCTATCATGCTCTAAGAATGTGATACATTAACACAAAGGAAATGGTTAAAACACTGAACTCTCTAAATGCCCCCAGGGCCTGGCCCACTTTTAGCGGACAGGTAAAAGTCAGGCATCATTAACTCCTGCAGCTCCTCTGATGGTAAGTCAACATCCCTGATCCACAGAGGTGCAGGAGAGGGTAGAGTCAGGCACACTTGTCTGCACAAAAGAGTTTTGTTTCTGATCAGTCTTTGAATCTGTGAAGGAAGGAAGATGCCGAGGACCATAAAAAAAAACTCCTTCAGATCAACTAAGTGAGACGTGGATTTTAGACCTGAAACATTCTGACTACTCTTAGTTCAGGAAAAGCAGAAAAGATTCCAAATGAGTGGAAGAAACAAACAAATATTTTCTCATGTTTTCACTATGACTCCAGGGCACAGAATAAAAATAGCATATATTGTAGAGGGATAATACTTATGAAATGTGGATGTCCTCACTTGGAAAACAGAATGCCCTTCAGTGGAGAATGCTAAGAAAAAGTGCCAAGGGGGGAAGCTTGAATACCTGCTGAATATTGCATTTTAATCACTTTTTTAAAACATGTGGGTGTCTAGACAAGAAATGGCATTCCCAAGGTAGCTAATGTTAGGTTCTGCCTTTGGAACATATTTACTTCAAAGGTTCTTGTTATTTTAAATAATTTTTATAATGTTAACAGTTTCTTTTCACAAATGTATTGTTACTTGTGTTTCTCCAGTCCCTTGCAGAGGATCTGACAAAATATCATTTTTCTAGGAGAAAATGTTTATCATGATTACTAAGTTTTATTTTAAACAACCTGAACATCAGGATTAAGGAAAAAAGAAGAATCACACTTTCCCCAGTAGTTACGAAATTTTAATTTCCTCTGTCAAACCAGATTGCTTTAAAAATACAATGGTACATTAAGTGTCTAGAAGACAGAGTGAAACAATGAAAGCTTATGTAGCAATAATTGCAAGAAAAAAAGTTGTTTAAAATGATTAATTATATTATTAACAAAGAGTCCATAATATAGTTTGATTTGACATTTCTACTATGTAGTTATTTGGTAAGAGACTGGGATCTAAACACCTATATAAAAAACATGAATTGATGTTAGAAGTTTCCCTTAGTATGACACAATTTCATTTATTTAAACCCATCAATTTCATATATTATATATAATATACATGTATATGTGCATATGTGATTTGTGATATATGTAATATAGTATATAATATGATATATATTAATATATCTTATGTATGTCATATATGCATCATATATCAGATATATATATCAAATATATCATCTATATTACCTATATCATATATTTGATGCATATATCATTTGAAATATATATACATGTGTATATACATGTGTGTACATATGTGTGTATATCATTTCAGTTGCTATTTTGATATTATAAACATGAATTTCAAGCATTTGATACTATAAACATGAATTTCAAGACATGAAAATCTACAAGAGTACCATGGTGGTCACATGCCATCTTGTTTCTTTATAATTCACCATAATTCATTATCATATACCCTGCTTGAAAAGCACAAGGACATTCAATGAACCTAAAAGTATATAAAAAATGCATTGATTTGAAATGCATGTTTATAAACAAAAGAGCTAACCATTCTGATTCACTATGACTCAGATGAAATACTAGAACCATGAGTAAGTAATAGGCTTTGTACTTCCGTGCTCCCAAGAGCAGAAGTCCATAGCAAAAAACGAACAAGGAGCTTTTTCTGGTTAACCCCGTTTGGCCACTCCTCACTCACATATTATGGATTGGTTAATAGATTTCCCCCAAATACATTAAGAAACTCAATTATGTTGGGTTTAAGCATCACCGAATTCACAATAACTCTTGTTGGGTCAACCTACAGCACAGCTTCCAAAATCGAGCAGATAATGACAGTGAAGTATCTAAATCCAAATGTTTAATCGAAATACGTTTTAGAGTTTAATTAGTGAAGTTTTAACTAGATGCATGGAAATAACAGACGCCAAAAAATAATATTACAATTCTCTCCTCCATTTATTGGCTTTTTGTTGTTTTCCTTGGACAGGGACATTGGAGTGCAGAGTTTAGATACTTGGCAAACTACTTGAGAAAATAAGGTTGTAAATGCTTTAGAAAACACATTTTAAACCACAGCATTTCTTTACTATTGATGTTCCACATGACGTAAAGGTTAAGTAAATAGGTCACAGGCGTTTTCATAGACAAATGGCTAAAGGAAATGGGATATTAGTCAGAACTTGTGTTCTTACGATGACTTAATTGGGACCCAAAGTACTCCAGATGTTTGGTCCCTCTATACTGATGAAAAATAACCTACAAGGATGCTGAATTCTCACCTTGAAAGCAATTCCTTTCTTAAATATAATGTCTACTTTTTGTCAATACATACATGGCTACAGTGGGATACCTTCCCAGAGCTAAGACATATTATCCTCTGAGATAGAAGCAAGTTTAAAACTCAAAGGACAGGATTAGCTATATGTAGAAACTGACTCAAATTAGCAGATTTTGACATCAGTGGCATGACCAATAGTGAAGTATATTACAAATAATCCATTACTAAAAACAGTTAAGCACTGAAGTGATAAAGGTTTAATTTTTAAGGTAAGTGGAAGAGATTCAAAGTTATTGTTATGGCAAGACTGTCTTGGGTGTGTGGAAAAAGGATGGGGCAACAGCTTGTCTTCCCAGTGCACATTCCTTGGCCTGTTTTACACATCACATGATCTGGGCACACCTTCAGAGTGGTATAGAGCTAGCAAAAATCTGGTAGTCTAAAGTGAACAAAAATAATGAGAAACAAATCAAGAACACCGACCTTAAAGACAATGAAGTCTCATCAAGATTAAAGCCCAGAAAATCAATCAAGGATGACTGAAAGTGAACAAGAATAATCATCTACTTCAAGATACTAACACATTTGATGGCTGAATTAATGTGTGTCTGAAAAACAGACAAGAAAAGGGGTCCCATAAAAAGGTGCCTCTTGCACTGTCAGGATACAGGACATGCAGGATGACCCATATCCACTCTTCTTGGCAGGTCCATCCCAATGACAGAAACAGATTTCAAGATATTCGACCTTAAGATCGCAATTCATCAACTAAGTCCCCTTACATGTTCAATTCACCAAGCAACCTTCTGATACAATTGACTTTCCAAGTAGGTTTTCCTTCGGGAAGGAGAAACCATCAACTGGCCAGTTGACAAGAGCATTCCCGGGTATGTGGAGTATGTATTTCACGTTGTACATCAGTAAACTGTCAGTCAAAACTATGTATTGGTCGCAAGAATTCCTTTCAGTGTCAACAAATACTCTCCAGCATAATCGACTCTTCCTTTACTGTCAATATGGAATTCTTTGTTCTGCCATTGTGTACAGTTAATCTGCTGGCTAATCAGCAAGCCTCTCTTTCTAGTCATCACATACCCCCTAAACTCCCAGATGAAGGAATTTTGTGTTTCCCAAGTATGTAAAGAAGAAAACGATGAATGGCAAAATAGATTTCACTAAAAAGTCCTATGTCAGGAATTCTCAAAATGCCAAACCTCTTCTATTACTAAATTGTCTTATGCGTAGTTACGAAACATAACTAGGCTAGAAGTTTGAACAAAAATGGTCACTAAGGCCACCATCCTCTAAGAATGATAAATCCATTAGAATCTTGTCAAAAATCATATCGACATTTCCTTAGAAACAAATGGCTCTTTCAGAAATTGGGAAAAATATTAAAAGAATACAAAATTCTCCATAACGTCTTCTACATATAGGGGTTTAAGATTAATTCAACTATGAGTGTGCTCAAGTGTTGCTATGGCTCTGCATGGACTATTGCACAGCCAGTGTCAACTACGAGTGATAAAGCCAAGCTCTGCGGGAAGAAACAGCAGAGACTGGAAAACTAAAATGAAACAGCAACTAGAAGGAAGGTTTTAAGGTGTCCAAAACAGGGCGGTTCTTTATTCTGGCATATAAAGACAGTCTGAAACTGTTGTCCTAAGTAGTATGGGGACATTTTTTTGGAAGAAAGAATAATATGAGCATGATCCCTTGAGATGAGAAAACTGGAACACAGGTGTTTGGTGATGGCCTCAGGGTTCGTATAACCAGTGAGTGCACGCCTCCTGATTAATGGTCATGTGACAAGGCATTTATTGTTTCTCAAGTCTCTGGAAATGAACCTGAGACAGAAACAGTGTCTAATAAAGACATACGTGTGTCTCCGTCCTACCCACAGCCTGCCGTTTGACTGTTTTCTCTCCGAATCTGCAGAGCAGGTTACACCTACACTTCTGTACAGGCACTATTCTAAGTTTTACTACCAGCTTCATCGCAGAGCAGGTCACAATACCCCACCCAAAGGCAACTGACAAACATTTTTCAAAATGTCAACATGATGAACATTAAGTACAACTCAAGGGTAAAGTTATATCCTTCTACTGTTTTTATTAATGGCTTGGCAAATCAATTCAAACAGAACAAAAGAATCTAAAAAGCTCAGAGTCATCCACTCCAAATTTATTTTTGTACTCATTCCAAACTAACTTGTTAGGAATCATCTATTTTTTATAAATTAAAAAAAAAACAGGAAAAACACATGTATTTCTTCAGGTGACCCCTGTGAGCCATGTAGCAAGTCAAGATCATGAGACAACAGCCTTGTGAAGAATTATATACTTTAGATTTGATTAAAGGTAAATTCCTATAATGTACACAACAACCCTTTTGATTACTTAGTTGTTCTATGCAAACTAACAAGAATGCTGGCTACATTTTTTTTTCTGTACTGAGATCATAAAGAGGAGAACATGAGTAACTTGAGAAATATTCAGAAAGAATGGTTGTAAGAAATACAATTTCGTCACTGAGGAAACCAACTGACAAAGCTGTGTCCTGACAGCCACAGTGAAATGTGGAGCTAAGAAATTATTATGTGGATGTAATATACATATCCCCTCATATAAGCTTTATTTTATCTTAGTATGGTTTTAAATTTCGCTTTTAATTTTCACATCCCTAATGATGTCAAGGATATTTTAATGTGCTTATTTGCTAGTTGTATATCTTCTCTAGTGAAATGTTTGTTCGAAGTTTTTGTATGTTTTTAATTGGATTGTTTGTTTTATTATTTAATATTGAGTATTTGTATGTAATGGTTATTGGTTATTTAACAGGATGTTTTGCAACTATCCTCCCAGACTGTGAATTGTCTTTTTATTCTCCTAATAGAAGCTTTCGAACAAAAGAAGTTTTAATTTTGATAAAGTATAATTTATCAATTTGTTTTTTATGGTTTGTACTTTTGGGGTCATGCCTAATAAATCTTTGCTTAACCCAAGATCAAAAAGAGTTTCTCTTATATTTTCTTAACTGGAAACTGATAACTTTACATTTTCATTTATGTTTATAATAAATTTTTAGATGCTTGTATATTTTGTATAGTTAGAAACTCATTATTTTGCATACAGATATTCAAGCATTTCATCATCATTTGTTGATGACTATCACTTTCCCTTGGAATTTTCTTTCCTCTTTATCAAAAATAAACTGTCTATACACATGTAGATCTATTTTCGGACTAGTTTGTCTGTGTTGATGTTAATACCATACTGCCTGAATTACTGTAGCTTTATAATAAGTCTTGTAATCAAAGCTTCTGTGCAGTCCTCCAGCTTTTTCCTTTTTCAAAGGTGTTTTAAGTCTATGATCTTCCTATTTGTTTTCTATTTGTCTCTCTTGCTCTTTGTTCACTTAATTGTTTTACCTTGTTTTGGGTTATTTTATGATTCCATTTTATCTGTTGTTGGCAAATCAGCTACATATCTTTGTTTTGTCATTTTAGTGATTGCTTTAGAGTTCATAATATATATGCTCTTAATTTATCTCTATCTACCTTCAAATGATTTTATAACACCTCATGTGTAATACTGAACCTTACAATAGATATTCCATTTCCCCCCTACTAGACTTTATACTACTGTAGTCATACATTTTATTTTTGTATATGTTATAAATTAAAAAGTACATTTATATTATTTTGTTCACCTGGTCAATTATCATTGAGATAAATAAGAAAAATCATATATATTTATCCATATAGTTGCCATTTTTAATGCTCTTCATTCTTTTGTAAAGATCCATATTTCATATGGCATAATTATCCTTCTCCTTTCCTTAAAATTGCTTGCATGATGGGTCTACTGGTGATGAATTCATTCAGTTTTTGTATATCTGATGAAAACGTCTTAATTATATTTTGGTTTCTGAAAAACATTTTTGCTAGGCACAGAATTCTTTGTTGAGTTTTTTTTCCTTTTGTTAATTTAAAAATTTGGCTCTGCTGTCTTCTCATTTGCATCATTCTTCCCAAGAAATCTACTGTCATCCTTATGTTTATTTATCTGTACATATGTGTAATTTTTCTCTGGCAGATTTTAAATTTGTCTCTTCATCACTGTCTTTGAACAATCAGATTATACTATGCTTTTGTGTAATTTTCCTTATATTCCCTATGCTTGAGATGTATTGAGCTTCTTGAATCTGTAGATTTATAGTTTTCATCATCTGGCAAAATTATAGACACTGGTTTTTCAAATATTTTTCCTTCCGGCTCTCTCTCTCCTCTACCTGGGGATTCCAAGTACACATTTATCAGGCTACTTGAAGGTGTCCTACAATTCTGTTTTTACACTTTGTTTTCTGTTTCTTTTTGGGTAGTTTCTATTGCTATCATTTTGCTACTGTTTTCCACTCCAAAATCTAATTCCATTCAGTGTATTTACCATTCATCTCATCTAATGTTATTTTGTTAATACTATTGATTGCATTTTTCATATCAGATATTGCAGTTTTCATATTTAGAAGTTTGATTTTAGACTTTTTAAAATAAATCTTCCATGTCTCTAATTAACTTCTGAACATATGGGCTACAGTTATAAGAACTGCTTTTATGTATTTGTCTGCTAATTCTAACATCTGTTTCAGTTCTGGGTTGGTTTCAATTGGTCGGGCTTTTTCTTTATTGTGGGTAGTGTTTTCTTGCTGCTTTGCATGCCTGGTAATTTCTGACTGGATGCCAAACATTGTGAATTTTACCTTGTTGGGTGCTGGATATTTTTGTACTCTTATGCATATCCTTGAGCTTATTCTGGGATGCAGTTAAATTACTTGGAAACACTTTGATCCCTTTTATGTCTTGCTTTTAAGATTGTTAGATAGAACCAGAGTAGCATATAGGCTACAGCTAATGATTCCCCATGACTAAAGTAAGATAAATATGAGTCTTTTATCTAATTTTCTTTAAATAATGAGATATTTAAATCTGACTAGTGGGAACAGGCACTTTTCCCTGCCTTGTGTGAACATCAGGACTATTCCCTCTAATCCTCTTGGATGGTTCTGTTCTGGACTCAAGTAGTTTTCTCATTGTATGGGTTGCTCGGTGTAGTAGTTTCCCTTTACCCACAGGAAATTTTCCAAGACTCCCAGTGGATGCCTAAAACCTCAGATAGTACTGAGCTCTATATGTATTATAGACATATTTCTTTTTTCTTCTTCACAATTTCATTGATAGAAGATTTCATTCTTAGCATAAATCTTTAGCAGCCTCAGCATACGTTTTTTTCTTTCCTTATTAAGTCAAGAACTTTCATCTTTTTACTTAAAATAAATACTTTGTGACTGCTCTTTGGCATATCTAAATTGCCAGCATCTCCATATTTATGCTTTGGAGCCATTGCCAAGTAATATAAAGGTTACTTAACTGCAAGCACTGTGATACTTCAACATTCAATCTGTTAAACGAGACAGCTATTGACAGGCAGGTAGCAAGTACAGTGTGGATTATGCTGGACAAAGAGATGATTCACATCCTAGGTGGGATAGAGCAGTGATATGGTTTGGCTGTGTCCCCACCCAAATCTCATCTTGAACCATAGCTCCCATAACCCCCACATGTCATGGGAGGGACCCGGGGGGAGTTAATTGAATTATGGGGGTGATTTTTTCTCATGATAGTAAATAAGTCTCATGAGATCTGATGATTTTATAAAGGGCAGTTCCCCTGCACACACTCTCTTATCTGCTGCCATGTAAGATGTTCCTTTGCCCCTTCTTTGGCCTCCACCATGACTGTGAGTGAGGCCACTTCAATCATGTGGAACTGTGAGTCCATTAAACTTCTCTTTCCTTTATAAATTACCCAGTTTTAGGTATGTCTTCATTAGCAACCTGAGAACAAACTAATACAAGCAGGACGGTATGAGATTTCATCACATTCTTAGAATGGTGTGCAACTTAAAACTTATAGTTTATTTCTGGAATTTTCCACTTAATATTTTCAGAGCACAGTTGGCTATGGGTAACTGAAACAACGGAAAGTGAAACTGCTAATAAGGGGATACGCCTGTACTCTTATACTCTTCAGATCTCCGGAGTTTGTCTCTCTGCAACCCTCTTCTCTCCACTGTTTTATTCCGCTAACTATAGGCATCTTGGTATTCCTGGATTTTTATCCAACTTCTCAACTCAGAAAGTCACTGAGATGTGCCTGTGTCACTCCTCTCTACGCTGCCTGGAAGTCCTTTCAAGGCAGTGAGCTGAGGCAATTGTAGGGCTCACTTCATTTATTCCATGTCTCACAACGATCACTGTTCTCCATTTCCTGATGTCTGTCTGGTATCATAAAAAGCACTCTTTCACATATGTTGTCTGGGATTTTGGGCTGTTTCAAGTTGGGGGATAAATCCAATTCTTGTTACTTCTCTTTGCAAAAGCAGACATTTTCAGACTCTTTTGCCTACCCTTTCCACTCTTCACAACTGACTTTTCAGTTTCATGAGACCATCGATAAACATTCCCGTTCCCAGAATATTCAATAAAGGAGAAAGTCCTGCTGAATTTCCTCTGTAAGACTTAGCTAATAACCACACAGGGCCTAATCATAATCAGTTGTTTGAGAGGCACAAAAGATAGCTCTCTTATTTCTCTGTTAATGTGGTCAAGTAAAGTTAAGGGCAAGTATGTATTTCTGGGTAACTATAAAAAATTATGGCAAGTCCATGAGGCTATGCTATTATAAACATGGCTAAAAATGCACCGAAATGAATGCATTTGTGTGGCACCCCACAAGTCTTCCAACGCCAACGGAAAAGTTTAAGCACGATTAGAATCTTGGCTCAGTGACCTAGACCTTTTTATGTCAAAACTTTCTCCCTAGGGGTAAGTAAGGTACTTTCAAAGGACATCCATTCTTTGAAGTCAGTTAGAAAATTGCTGCTGCCATTTCAGTAGGCTTACAGAAATAATGTACAGCTGCAATGTGTTCATTATGCCAGGATGTAATTTACCCTTTCAGCACACACTGCTTCCCCCTGTGCATGCCCTGGTTCACGGGAGTTTGGGAATAACCAACTGTGATCCAGTTTCTACTGGGTTTCTCTCTGAATGTTCACACTAGGCATGAATTGTAAACAGATATTCCCTCTCAAATATTAGAGAGAACTAGTCACCAATGGTTCCCAGGGATTGGTCTGGGGGTAGAGGCATTAAAAATTGCTAACTTGACTCCCCTTCATTATCAGACATAATAGGATCCAAAAAGAAATGTTCAAATTTTATCTGGTTGTTTCTACATAGTTTTAAAAGCAATCAATATATCTACTGATCTACATATTCCCTTTTTAAATTTTTCTGAAGTAAAGGGCTTTAATGACCAAAAAGGAAAGGGTAGATGGGACTCATCAAATTGTTTCCCACTTCCTGCCACCAAGTATTCGTTTTAGTCCTGTTAAAGGTTTTGGACTAAAATAGAGCAAGTCACTGAAGCTCAATGCTCTCAGTTCTGTTGATACCAAAGCAGTGATGATGTTCTATTAGTTCATCAATAAATGCAAAATGCAGAGTTGTTCATGATTATGTTTGTGTGCAAACTTGCAAGTACACAGACACACCAGGACCTACTTGACAAGTACACAGACACACCAGGACCTACTTGACAAGTACACAGACACACCAGGACCTACTTGACAAGTACACAGACACACCAGGACCTACTTGACAAGTACACAGATACACCAGGACCTACTTGAGGCAGTAGAAGAACAGGCTATGGAGGGAAACAGAGATAGACATTTAAAAATGTCTCTTTAATTTATTGCAGTCTGCTTACTGCCTCATGAGATCAAGATTCCTGCTCATTAAACAATCAACCTTTACTCATTTGCACAACAGAACATAAAGTCTATTTTATCAGTTTACCCCCAAAAAAACCTGTTTAATTCTTTTCAATACTTGGGAATGATTCAGTTAAAAAGGGCACAGATAAAGGCAGCTTTATGAAGGTGATAAAATGTAATCCACAATGCCCACATGACATCATTTGAGCAGATGTTTGTACCATAATATATAAATGCAATGAGATTTAAAATCTCATATGAAAAATTCTGGACTTGATTTATTCTGGGCTTTGATATTATAGCAATTTAACAGGAAGCTGTGGACCAATAGTTGGATACAGGATGGAGAAATTGTCTGGGTTCTGGGTTTGAAGTTGACATCATTACTCTACTGTACATTTTCTGGCTTTGGTTGCCTTAATTTGGTATTGATGGCTGGCAAAGAGCCTCAGGTATTTAAACAAACCTTACCTGCAATAAAGTCTGGCTCAGAGACTGTCATTTTGAATTCTACTTTATTCTGTGTTATTTACTTCTTTGTCGCAATTATTCAAGAAGGATACACTCATTAGGTAAGTGATTTCCATTTGCATAAGCACAGTGGTTAAAAAAATTGCAGGTATGTGTTTCCCAGGTATTATGCAGTAAGACATCTGGAGTTAATTATTTGCATTGTCTTTTTAGAAACAGTTTGAGAACTGTTTTCACGCATGCAAGCAGAGATAGCATGTCATAATGGCTTAGGGCTCAAAGTTAAGGTGGCTGCATCCTTTATAACAGATGTGCAAAGACTTACTTTCCAGTTTCTTCTTACTCTTCCACCTGGTTACCCAGCATTTGTACTTCAAAGGTATTCTAATCAAACTATTCAAAGAGTTTAGCATCAAATATGATGTCTCCAGGGAGGTATGATTTAGAGAGTCTGGGATTCTATCAAAAACCACTCCATGGAAACTTTCCTTTTTAGCTTAATGTCATATCTGTGTATGAGGGAATAGCTACCATGAGCGTGTGTGATCACTGAAACAACGACGTTTATGTAAAAGGCCAGGCAGTTTTCTAAATCTTATAGTTGAAAGCGTGAAGGGTAATATAATTTGCACTTTTGGGTTTTAGAAAGTGGAATGTTGTTTATGCGTTTTGCATTGTCATTGCCTTTAGGACTTGTGCTTGCTGGCAAAGCTATATTCTACAATCATATATGCTGCCTCCCAACAGGAGCATTATTCAGATTCCTGCTTTTGTTTTTGTTTTAAGCAAAAATAGGAACTAGTTCAAGGTTTAAAAAAAAATGAAAACATAAAACATGGAACATTTCTTATTTATGCTGCATGATAGACCCATTCAAAGACTTATAAATACATTGGCAGTATACAATACTCCATTCTGGCTGTCTGATCAGCAAGTCCAAAATCAACTCTTTATGAAGTTTAAGATGAAAAATGACAAGTAGAAAAAGAAAGAGTATAGAAAACATTTGTGATGGAGAAAGTATGGTGAAGGAGAAGAGATACAACAATAATTTATAAATTATTAATAAAGGAATAATAGTACCCTTTAAATATAGTGAAGGGCTTTTTTTTTTCCAGGATATAAGAGTGTATGAACAACCACTATTTAAATTTTGGGTATGATTCTAACAAGCCTGCATTAAATTGCACATTTTATGGAAAAATGTAATGAGAATAATACTCTTACCATCTGTTTTCTTTGAATCATTTCCGATGTTAGCGTGATCCTTCTTGTCTGTCTGATTTTTACTATCTTTCAAGTCACCTGAAAGTAATAAACATGACAAACAGTATATGTATACAGCTGAGGGGGGTGCTGTAAATACTTTTAAACCTGTCAAGGTTAAAAAAAAATGCAGCGTAATTTTATAGTCATAAGGGTCTATGTGTCTGAGTGTAAATATGTTTTGTAATCACATGTTAGGTCCTGTAAATTGGATTGTGATACAGAAACTGAGGCTGAAAGTTCTTGTTAAACAGAGCTATAGTTAAGTCATGTGTTTGTCTTCTAAGAGAAGCAGTTAAGATTTACTGTTAGGCTGTGGAGTGAGGAGAAACTGGAGCTAACTGTAAGTTCTACCAATTAATAGCTATTTAATGTCTCTGTGCTTCAGTTTTCTTATCTGCAAAATTGATACATTAATACCTACCTTACAGGCATATTGGATACATTAGAAGGCATATCACTCGATACAGTTGTTATTATTCTAAAATGGAGCTATAAATGGTATTTTAATAAATGAGCTTATCAAAATGTAATTTGTAAAAGTTGTAAAACATTACCCTTAGAAAGAATATGTGTCAAATATGTATTTAACCCACTTATGAGGGAATAATAAGAAGGTTCCAAAATACTGGAGCTGGGTATTTACAGATATTTCCGAAACACGTTTACTAGGTTAATGACAAAACTGGTTATATCCTACAGGGCAATAAAACCAAAACTTTGGCGGTTATCTTCTCTCTCAGTCAAAAATCTATAAATTAGCATGTAACTTCACAGGACCTAGGCATGAATCAAATAGTATATAAAGTTAAACATAGTCATGTTCTTCAAGAGTAGCAGTTACTGGATCAATGGTGCCTGCCACCGATTATGGCAAATAAAATTTTCCTGAAACATGGCTACATTTATTCATTGACATACTGTCCATGGCAGCTCTCATGCTGTAACAGTTGAATTCAACAGTTGCAAAGAGACAGGAACAGCCAGAAATATTTTCTACCTGGTTCTTTGCAGTAAAATAGTGCTGCACCCCTATCTAAAATAATTTAATAATCCTAGGGCATGTGTGTTCAACAATATTCCAGTATGACATGGAAAGGTCAGGGACCTCTTCCCCCACCCTTATTTTCAAGTGTTGAATATTTTCTTACCAGTCTTACCAATGGAAGCTTTCTTTTTAGCCTGCATAAAACCAAGAATATGTTCTCACTCAAATACTGGTACTTACTGAAGACAAAAAATCCGAATAGTAATTGAAGTCAGCTGGGCCTCTAAGGTATGTGTATGAGGGACAGGGTTTACTCTTTTTTACTTTATTTGTGCCAGGCAGTATGCTAAATGCTTTTTGAGAACTGTTTTGATGCATGCAAGCAAAGACAACATGTCGTAATGGCCTAGGGCTGAAAGCTAACCTCTTTCGCTTTCAGCTTCCTTTACATGATGCTTCCTTTATAATAGATGTGCAAAGAGTTACATTCCAACTTCTTCTTACTCTTCCACCTGGTTACCCAGCATTTGTTCTTCAAAGGTATTCTAAGCAAACTATTCAAAGAAGAGTTTAGCATCAAATATGGTCTCCAGGGAGGTATGATTTAGAGAGTCTGGGATTCTACCAAAAACCACTCCATGGTAACTTTCATTTTTAGCTTAATATCATGTATGTGTATGAGGGAATAGCTATCATGAGCCTGTGTGATCGCTGAAACAATGACATTTATGTAAAAGGCCAGGGCAGTTTTCTCAGTATTGTAGTTCAAAGTGTGAGGGGTAATATAATTTGAACTTTCAAGTTTTAGAAAGAGTAGAATGTGCATCATTTTATTAAATCTTATAATAGCCCCATTATAAAGGTACTATTACTGAAAGAAGACAAATTCACCAAAGATTCATTCACTAAATGTCCAATTTGTAAAATTTGATGAATAACCCACTCACCAAATGACCGAGGATGTGTTTTAAGTTTGAGTTTTTTGGTCAACGTTCCTGCAGCCAGTTAGACAAACACGAGCCATTCCATCTACGTCAAGGGGCGTGGGCTACCGCACTCTCATGTTTCATACCCCAACCCTGAACTCCCATCTGCCCCAACTTTGCACCTGGATTTCCCTCTTGCGGCAAAACTGCCAAGTTCTCAACTACAGTATTTGCAACTTCTCTATGAAGCTCAAGTCTTAGATTTCAGACTTCTGTTTACTGTTTCCCTTTCTAAATGCCTTTGGCCTATGAATTTATAAAAAATGATTATCTAAGGATGATTCATAACCATTTGGGGCTGTGATATATTCTACAAAGTACATATTTTTAATGGAATTTGACAAACGCTATGCTAAGCTAGAAGTCAGTAAACTCTCCAGATTCCCTCTCATTCTGAAATGGGATGGACTGTGATATGGTTTGGCTATGTTCCCACCAAAATCTCATCTTTAATTGAACCTCCCATAATTCCCATGTGTTGTGGGAGAGACCCAGTGGGAGATAATTGAATCCTGGGAGCAGTTTCCCCCACACTGTTCTTGTGGTAGTAAATAAGTCTCACGAGATCTGATGGTTTTATAAGAGGAAACTTCTTTTGCTGGGTTCTCATTCTCTCTTGCCACCATCATGTAAGAAGTGCCTTTCACCTTCCACCATGATCGTGAAGCCTCCCCAGCCAAGTGACACTGTGAGTCCATTTAACCTCTTTTTCTTTATAAATGACCCACTCGGGTATGTCTTTATCAGCAGCATGAAAATGGACGAATACAGACTGGCAGCAGGGCGCCATGGCTCACACCTGTAACCCCAGCACTTTGGGAGGCTGAGGTGGGTGGATCTCCTGAGGTCAGGAGTTCAAGACCAGCCTGTCCAAAATGGCAAAACCCTGTCTCTATTAAAAATACAAAACTTAGCCAGGCATGGTGGCAGGTGCTTGTAATACCAGCTACTCAAGAGGCTGAGTCAGGAAAATCACTTGAACCCAAGAGGTGGAGGTTGCAGTGAGCCGAGATTGCACCACTGCACTTCAGCATGGGTGAGAAGAGTGAGACTCCATCTCAAAAACAAACAAACAAACAACAACAACGACTACAAAAAAAGAAAAAAACAGACTGGCTGGAAGAATTGAGAGGCAGGGGAGTCTACTCTGGCCAGGGTCCAAACAGGAGAATTTTAAGTCGAAGATATGGTCATCACCTCCTCCACCACCAAAAGAAAAGAAATCCTTCATAAGTCCCATGAAACAGTCCAAATACTGGCTTTTCTCTATCTTAAGGATGCCAGAGGTAGACTCAAGGATCTTGAGCCCTATAGTCAAACCAGTTCCTTCTAGTTCCTTCTTCCCTCAATGAACCTCCACACTCCTAATGCATGCTTTTTAAGCCTGCTGGTTGCTCTGAAAAACAGCTGCAGCAACACCAGGATGCCTTCTAGAAGTTGCAGAGATGTTTTCTTTGGCTGGTTGCTAGCCAGCAGCGGCCCATGGTGGCCCCTTTTCTCAGCCAGGGATGGGGAGGTTGTGGAAGTAATCTTGACACAGAGAAAAGATTAGAGGATCATGTCACTGCCAATGGGTGCCCAAACTTCGAGCAACCCCTTCACTAACATCCTTCAGCTCTAACTTGGAAGATATCCTGTGCACCCCACAAAGAAGGGTGCCAGGACAGTGACACATGCTTGTTTGATGATGTTCCCCAAGTAAAACCCATTAGCTGATTTTCCCATGGGTTGTGTCCAGAGTAACGGCTGATGTGAGGTGTTACTCAATAAACGGGGGGAAGCAAAAGAGACTTTCTGTGCAGCTATAAATCATTTTAATTAGGCTGCCGTAGTACAGTCCCAAACCACCATTAGCCTTTCTTATTATTGCTCTAAATTGATTTCTTTTCTCACCTCTCATCTACTGCTTACTTTTTAAGGGAAATGGTAGACTGTTGCTTATTTCAGAAAATAAGCACAGTCGTGAAATCCAGCCAGCCTCGTTGAAGACTCAGACTCCTGTTTTGTTTCTTTCAGGCTTTCCCCTAGCCAACTTCAAAATGAATTATTATCTCCACATCTGCCCTCTCTGGGTCTTTGTTTCCTCTGGTAGAATTCATATCCATCTTGGTGACAATCTCAAGGACAATGTCATTGGCTTATCTGTGTTCACTGGTTGCTCCCACTGATTAGACCTGGGGTTGGCAAACTATGGCCCACGGGTCAAACCTGGACCTACTGCCTGGTTTTTCATGAGCTACAAACTAAGAATGGCTTTTACATTTTTAAATGGTTAAAAGAAGACAAATATTTTATGACATATGATATTATGGAGAATTCAATTTGTAATTTCTATAAATAAAGTTTTATTGGAAAACAGGCTCACTCATTTGTTTGCATATTAACTGTGGCTGCTTCAAAATGGTAATGTTGAGTAGCTGCAATAGAGATCTAATGTCCTGCAAAGCCAAAAATATTTACTATCCTGTCCCTTATAGAAAAAGGACACCAACCCCTAGAATAAGTAAACTGTAAACCTCTTATAAACAGCAGTTAAGTTTGCATATTTCTCTGATTGCCCCTCTCCCTGAAGGCACCAAACCACTGAGACATGCTGGTTACAGAACAGAGCACTGGGACTCACACAGATCAGAGTTTAACCTGAGATCTCTACTTAATGATTGCTTGACTTTGCACAAGTGATTTCATCTCTCTGAGGCTCAATTTTCCCACCCACAACATGGGAATGGGTGTTTCTACCTCATAGATGTTAGAATTTTTACATGATGTAATGTAGGTAGAATCTCAAGTACAATGTCTGATACATGTTAAGCATTGAATAAAATGGTAGTGTTATTGTTATTGCTGCTTTTACAAAAGGAAACACATTTCTAGCCCACTCTGTTACAAGAAAAAGCAGAGGAAAGAAGCACACGTTGCCTCTCTCATCACCCCTTACATGTTCCTCTTTTGAGAGGAGTGATTATTTATCTAGGCGGTAGGGTTGACCATGCACAGTCTGGCTCAGCCATCCACATCCCAGCCTGTTTTGAGATATGTTTTCTATAAGACACACACCTTTTCTGCCACTTTAGAAGCAGCCTGCCAGGGTGTTGGGGTGAGATACGAGTCCTGTACCTGGCTCTACAGTGTCTGGCTGGGTAAATTCATTTCAGAGCAAACCTGTAAAGAAGCCCATGTGCTCAGCAGACCAACTCTGTGTTTCCCAAGTCAGCTCCAGTTGCAGCGGAGCTGATGTCTCCATCACTGACTTCCTGATTTTGTTACCTATCTCTCAGTTGGTTCAGACCTCAGAAGGGGTAGCAAGGAGGGGCCTGCACTATCTGTTAAAACATTAACAGGTACATCATAGATTCTTTAAAAATTTTTGCATGAACGTATTTTTTTAAAGTTTTTATTTCCATAGATTTTTGGGGAACAGGTGTTGTTTTGTTACATAAGTAAGTTCTTTAGTGGTGATTTGTGAGATTTTGGCATACCCATCACCTGAGCAGTATATACTGAATCCAATTTACAGTCTTTTATTCCTCATCCTTCTCCCACCTTTTCTCCCAAGTCCCCAAAATCTATTATATCATTCTTATGCCTTCACATCCTCATAGCTTAGTTCCCACTTACGTGTGAGAACAAATGATGTTTGGTCTTCCATTCCTGAGTTACTTTATTTAGAATAACGGTCTCCAATTCTATCCAGGTTTTTGAAAATGCCATTATTTCCTTCCTTTTTATGGCTGAATAGTATTCCATCATATGTTTTTAGGGAATCAGCAGGAACTGGATAAGCAGAAAAGCCTCACCCTGTGAGGTGTCCCCATCATTGGGGTTGTTTGCCAGTTTCCATTCATCATGCCATTAACTCCTCAAAAACAGCCCTTCAACAAGTGCAATTCTACTCACCATTCTGTTGCTGTTCTCCTGACGATCTCTCAGCTTTGGAATCTTTCCCATGAGGGTTGTCACTTTTGTGTGCCCGTGTTCCACTGACTTGATTCCTAGCTTCTCCAGACATCTCTTTCTCAGCTTTACCAGATGTGCCTTCCTCAGCCTGCCTTTTGGCTTCCATTTCCTTTTGCTGCTCCTCTGCAGCCAGGCGAGCCTTTTCTTCTGCTTCCTTCTTGGCCTTCTCCTCTGTATCCATGACAAGTCGGGAAAGGCACCGAAAAGAGAGAAAGAGGGCATGCTGATAGGAGAATGACCTGTTTTAATGCACAAAGAGGATCTATGGGGTTTACTGAGTGTTTGGGTACATTTCTGCTTAATTCATCAGATTGCCATGTATTTAGGAAACCAATAAAATAGGTTCATGATGATGTCATTCTGAAAATACTGAGTGAGAGGATGGGGCAGGGAGAAAATAATAATAAGGATAGTAATTAATAAACCAATATTGGAATGGCATTATGAATGTCATCATTATTAATAGCTTCTATTGAATTTGTTCTCTATGCCAAGTGTTATGCTGTGTATTTTTTGTGGGGTACTTATTTTCATCCTCAAGACAACTTTACAGCAGTTACTATTACTGTGACTCAATTTGACAAATGTGGAAATGAAGTCTCAGAGACATCACAAAACTTTCCCATCACCTCAGTACAAACTGCAGCTTCATATGGTTTTGCTTAAGACCTAGGGTTTTAACACAAACAACTGATTACAAAAATAAAGTGAAAATATCCAACACTAGAGCAATTGAAGACAAACACACTGAGGACACTGCTTATGAGTTTAAAAGAAGGAAGAGGATAATTGAGCCTTATGAACAAAAAACACAGTCTTCAAACTATCCACAAGATAAGAGTTTGGCCAGGTACCTGGTCTGTGTCCTCCCTTTTAGTGAAATGAAACTAGCATTATTTCCAATCCAACTGATTACAAAGGGCTTGGCTCTGTGCTTAGTTAAAAGCACAGCAGAATCGCATAGGTTAAGTATTTATGAAGAGACTGGTTCACTCATCCAACTCATGTTTGTTGAGCAGCTAGAGTGTCAAGCACTATTTTAGATACAAGGAATACAGCAGTGAGCTAGTCGATTTATGGAGAAGAGATCATAGTTAAGTAAATAAATAGATACTTGCAGACTGTAAAAAGTGCTTTGCAGAAAACTAAAACAGAGTAACACGATGGAACACAGTTAGCATAGGGGAGGGGACTGCATTAGACAAGGAGGTGGAGAAGGCCTCCTTGACAAGGTGACATTTAACCAAGTCCTAAATTATGACGAGCTGGCCATGCAATAATCTGGAAAAACAGTATTTCAGGCAGAGGAACTAGAAAATGCAAAGGCCATGAGGTAAAAATGAGCTTGGTATGTTCAAAGAACTCTGAGTATAATTCAAGTAAATTTCATAAGGGCTTAGCAACAGATGGTGTTCATGACAAGCAGGGTTCAGATTCTGCAGGGCCTTGGAGGCAATGAGGTGGGCATTGCATTGTGGAGAATAACCTACACAGAAGCCATTTAACAGAGCCCAATCCTCCCAAGGTTCTAGAGGCCCATTCCATGTAGCACTTAGTTCACTCCAAAGACCTTCCAGCCTGTGCCATCAACTGCCATTGAGAAAAGCCTTATTACATTTTTCTGTAGATGTGTTTAAAATTCCCCATACTTCATTACCAGGTGTCTTATTTATTTCCTTTGTGTTAGCCTTGGTCCTGGAAAAAAAGCTAACTCTCCTAGGTAATATATTTGTTTTTAATCTCATGGATATCAGAATGACTATGCATTTATCATGTTTCTGTTTGTTTTGGCTGCTAAAGAGCTCAAAGCCCATATGTGGTCCAGGTTCACATGTTCACGAGGCTTTATGATATGCATTTTGTGGAAGTCTATGATGTCTGTTTAAGTCTACTTTTCCTGCCTTCGTATTTCCTTACCTGTCTTCCTTAATATATTATGTTTTCATTCATTGATCCATCCATCCATCAATCCATCCATCCTTTCATCCATCCAAGCCAATGCCCTACCTTCATCTCCAAACAAATTAAATAAGATTCGGGAGAAAGAGGGGCAAGAATAGGATATTATTGAGTGTTTTCCAGGTGATTTAGACATACAGAGTTGAGAAGCAATGATTTAAATGTTAAATGTTTGCCACTGAGTATTTAATGACATTCTACTGTCCAAAAGAATGTATTTATAATTTACACTGAAAATGTAAGAAAAGATCTCTTTACAAATAACATAATTATGTGCATGTAATGTATAAAATGTCTTCCAGCCTTTATAGAAAGGTGCAACTACAGAGTGAAAGAATGCTCTTGCAGAAGAATATGGTCAGATGGCATTCTCAGTATGATGCGTGACCACAGAAAGTCCCCTGGAATGTTCACTCAGGCTTTATCCTTCTTCAGTCACTCATCCTTCTTCAGTGACTGAGGTTGGGGTTTAAACGTCATCTCTGTTACTGAATTCCCAGTGCTTGGCATGGTGCCTGGTGCATAGCATACACTCATGAAGTATTTGCTCATGAAATGAAATGTTTCCTATGGGAGTGATTTATCCTATATGCCAGTGTAAATTTATTCGTATGTATCTTCATCAGTCTTCAGCATTCCAGACAGACATAAAATACAGAAAGTATATAAACTCTAAGTCTTGTTATAGAAGAATAGTCATCTGCCAAATGTCAGTTTCCTTAGCCAATAATGTAGGTGAATAAAAAGATGACCACTTTTGCTACAGAGTGGGAAACTGAGGGAAGGAAAAGGAGAATTCATTCATATTCAGAACCTGGTATCAGTTTTAGAAAATAATTTATAACCCCCTGACAGAATCCCCACTGAATCCATGGCAAATTTTCAATATTCAAAATGACCCCAAGTTGAAAGTATTTTTGATAAAAACTGAAGGTGTTAAATTCTGGTTTGCAATAAAAGAGTATAAAATATTATCTGAGCAAGAAAAATTCATTTGACAACTGAGTCAGACCAATTTTCTATGGGAAATCTAGCAAAAAACATATAAAAAACTGGTAGTAGGGGTACATTTCAGAAACAAATTTGGTTTTCTTCTTAACTGTAGTTATCAGGCAATTAATGCTTACATGAATGAATGGTAGCCCTTCTGACATCATGATCAAACCAGTTATGAGCCTACCCTATTGTATGAATCCTCTACAGCAATCACGTTACAGTAAGTGTTCCTGCAACTTTTCTACTCAACTTCCATCTCTTCCTCACATCTCTGAGATAGCTGGCGTTAGTGTGATCAACTGCACGACAATCAAGGTGATACAACTCAAAAGTTGTAGACTGAAACAAGCAAGCACATAAATAAGAAAAAACAAAATACATTGGCAGGAGGTAGGTCTTTTTAACTGAAGTCAGGTTCCTTTTTATTCTCTGGGTGAAATTATTAGTATGGATGAAATTTTCCCACAATGAGAAAAAGGAGTTGAGAACAGTTATTTTGCACACGCTCACAGGCTCCAATGACAGCATGTATACAGAGAATTTGCTTTTCAGGTCTTAGATTTGACATCTACTAGGCTTCTAGACTAGTAGAAAGCAAGAGATGTGTGGTTCAATTCTGTTTCTTTTGGGTTCCCATGTCAGACTCTCTGTGGTGTTGGGACTTGCGATAAAAACAGCCAATAGCAAGCAGCTAAGAGTTAAGACAGACAAAGCCCTCAAGATCCATAAACTTCCTTCCTCCCAGTGGAGAGCTGGTTCTATCCCACACTGCATGTCCATACAGCTTTGGGGAAATACTATGATGTCTTTATTTAATTTGCCTTCCTGAATAATGATACTATGGGGTCTCAATTAAAAATTGTATTGGACTAATTATCTCTTGATATAATTTTCTGAAATGCCTACTTATACTACCTACAACCAGAGAGAGAAGGAGAGAGAGAAAAGATTGAAAAGAAAGAGAAATTGACCAGAAAACCCAAAGTATTACATGAATTTTCACTAGTCAAATCTCAGTTCTATACAAGAACAAAAGAAAGGTGCTTCTAGACATTTAAGAACTTAGAAGGTGTTCCCACTTCCTGAAAATTTTAGTCAAAGAAAAAACTTCAGTCAACATCAAAAACTCAAAAATGAGAAAAATATGTAAATGAATGATTCTTTACATGTTGTAAATCACGATATTCAGAATCAGAATAAAATACTCAAAATAGAAAGAGAAAGGTCAAATACAAGACAATATTATATTATAATTCCAATTTATCTTATACATATGTACAGAAAAGCAAAATACAAAGAATTACACTGGAATTTTATTAATAATGATATATATCTGGAGAGGTAATAATTTTCATTTTCTTTTATATATATATATTTTATATTTCAGCATGTGTAACTTAAACACATTAGTCTAATACCAGAAAAATAAATGTTAAAAAAAGTACTAACTACTGAACAGAAATTAATCAATATCGATCAGATTTAAAAACTATGTTCAATATATCTTTAATTGGGAATAGTGATTTTTTAGCTCTAAGGGCTATAAAAATATTTATTTACTCTTTCCTAATAATGATCAGTTCTTGCCTACCTAGTTTTGTAATCAGGTTGGTTAACAAAACCAAGACAAATTTCCAATGCATTTATTAACATACATATTCAAGTGCCCCATTGAGGACAGCCTTGGGAAATCAGGGTCATCTGGGGAAAAAAAGAGTAACAAACAAAGTAGCCACTACCAACAAAAACAGATGTGCATTAGATCTTTCATTAGCACCAGTCAACCAGTAACAGCATCACCGAGCTGCTGAGAATGTTATAAAATATTAGTTATAGGTTGGTGTCTTATCAACTTTGTATTCAAACCTCTAACCTTCTTTTCCAATTTGTATAAATAGCAGCTACTACTTAGGCACCAACCTTGTGCAGGCTCCTTTCTTAGTGCTTTATAGGTATTATTTCTTCTCTTCACCTCAATTCTGTGATGTGCATTATCATCCCCAAAGTGAATCTCAAAGAACCTTATCTGAATTTGCCAAAGAAAAAAAAAAACAAACCCTTGCAAGTCGAGACTCAATTTTCTCTCTCCTTCCCTGCTAACTGAAATGTGCCCTGGTAACCAAACTATTCTCCCACAAAATATCCATAACCCGAGGCTCTGAGCCTTTGCCAACCCCTTTCTCCTTGTTCTTATTTCTAAATACAACACCTCCTTCAGGTCTCAATCCCAGGACTCCTGCTACCTGATGCCTTCCCAAACACCCAAGCAGGGCTACAGAAAACCACTTCGTGCTTCTGAAACATCTCTATCCCCATACCTAAGACATTTCAAAATTGTTAGCTGTTTATTTACCCGTTCTTTTTAAAGGGCCAGTTTTCCCCTGAAACTGTCAAATGCTTCCCCAGGTGATTAGTTTCAGAAGGTAATTTTAGCAAGCCAGATAATTGCAAACAAATTATTTTGAAGTACCTCTTTAAATTGCATGTTGTCAGAAATTGAATTTTCAAGTGTAATGAGTGTAATTGATTGTAAGAGAGTGTTTCTTTGGAGATGATGCAGTAGCTGCCATTGCTGCTTGCAATGCCTGCCAGCCGGGAGGATTCAAACGTTTAAAGCATTTGAATGAACTAGGAGAGGGTGTGTTTAAAATATAGAAGAGGTGTTGGCTCCCTCCACAGCTCAGGGTGCAACCTCTGTCCTGAAATGATAAGGGTTCAATTATGCCCTAAAAGTGCCATAAATATAAACCCCTTGCCTCACCTGAAGTGAGCAGCCACTTGAACTGAATTTTATAGACAAATCACAAAGTTGGACAGAATTTTGTGGACAAGCCTTTGAATAACTACAACAGTGAGGCTGTTTCTTTCCTACACTAGAAGCAGAACCCCCAGCCCCCACCCCAATGTATGGAAACCAAGACTGCCAGAACATGTTCTCACCCACAGTCCCCACCCTTCTCACCTGGTGTACTGATCACCAGGACGGTAAGAATGTGAGATGTTGCGTTTGGGGAGGGGATGTTGTATTTGGGAAGAAGATGTTGTATTTTTGTCTGATGTGAGGGCTTAGGGCTTAGGCTGGTGGTGCTGGTGACAAACTCAAGGCTTTGACTGAATTTACGTTCTTCATTTGAATGAAACCCTGTAGTAATGTCTCTTCCCTTTCCCTGCCACAAGACTGCGAGCTTTGAGGGTGGGATGTCTGTTACTCATCTCCGGCACATAGTAGGCACACAATAGATGTTAGCAAAAACTGACTCTTGTTGAAGGCTCACCTCCATGAGGCTTACTGGGAACAGTCCTCTCACTGAGCTCCCAGAGCCACCAACGTCTGTGTCCCTACCTGGAATCAGCCATCACAGTGTCAGACCTCTTAGCTCAGATTTGTACTACCTGTACTAGGGCCTCCATCCCTAGCGTGATCATGTAGTACATGCTCAATAGTCACAAATGCACATATAAACAAAGCAAGCTAAGCTTCCAAAATCATACGAATTTCCATCTTTTCTGCTGATATTACCAAGGGCCTCAACTTTCAGTTTTGATGATGTCTGCTTCAGGGAATTTCTGTTTACCGACAATTTACCATCATCTCAGAAGATCAGTTACATGGTTTGAGCAATGAGTGAAGAGAAATTGAGAATATGAAAGGAATATAAAATGCCTATAATAAAATTAAAGCACTTCATATTCCAATATAATGGCCAAAGCAAGGTGGCTCTTAGTGGGTCTTTACTTAGGTAAAAGAAGAAATTAAAGCCTCATAGTTGTGCCACATGACATCAGACGAAAACAACAAGATGGTTTAGCAGAAACCAAGAACTAAACCCTCACCTCCTGTAGAGTCTTCACACCAGAAAAAGGAGTTTAGTCCCACAGCATAAAGAGCATGATGCCAGGAGCCCTGCAGGTCTGCTGTATTTTATCATGCATTCATTGTTAGATATTACAAATATCAAAAGATGGCAGATTCTAATAATCAGCAATTAGAATCTGCATCGTGAGCCACTGTGCTTTATTTGCAACACACGTAACTCAGGGAGGACAATCTTGTTTATATGAGTGGGTACTGAATTGGTTTGGACAGGTCTGTGGTATGTTACCTTTGGGCACCTTGGCTCTCCATCTCTCCCGATTAATGTGCACCACTTCAGTCCAAGTAGCTTTAAAGCTCTTATAGTCAATGGGGATGACGGAATTGTTGATTGGGGCACTTCCCTCTGAACCAGAGCTCTTGACACCTGATCGCTTGGCATCTGACGAGCTGATGCTATTCAAACTGGAGAACAAAATATGATACCAAAGAAGAGAGTTAGTGTTTGGAAAATGTCTTCCAATGAGCAAGCCCAGGGGAGGAGTGGGTAGTAGTCATCAAGTTATCGCTGTGAAATTTCTGGGTCCTGATGTTTATTCTATTTTCCACATATGACAGGTGGGAAATTCTGAATTTTCATCAGGAAAAATATCAGCATTGCAGTCTCAAGAGTCTCCATATTCTTCATATTTCTTCTTTGCTGACTGGCCTCTTCTCTTTTCTCAATAACCAGAATCCCCTCACTTGAATCTTCTCTGCTCTATTCTCTGAAACTGATCAATTTGAACTGGGACATCTACTTAACTCCACAGTTCACCCACCTGCTTCCACACTGACCACTTTTCCAAGTTACCTAGTAACTTGCTCCTCTTTCTTTCCAGCTCTGCCCGTCCCCTGCAAGGGTCTTTCTGATCCCAGGATCCCCAAGTCCAGGAGAAGTGATAATTTCCATAAGTTGCTGGGAGAAGAGGGAAATGCAGACAGCATGGAATTGTGGGAGACTATGTCATGCAAAAGACCTGATGGGTAAGTTTGTAAATATTAAAAAGTACCCTCTTTCTGGAAAACTTCAAAGAAGTAACTGCTGCTACCAAGCAGCTAAAGCA
Source organism: Callithrix jacchus (assembly GCF_049354715.1). Taxonomy (NCBI): domain Eukaryota; kingdom Metazoa; phylum Chordata; class Mammalia; order Primates; family Cebidae; genus Callithrix; species Callithrix jacchus. The sequence continues at coordinate 983,673 of NC_133512.1, forward strand.
GTCACTGGTAGGAACACAATTCATGATGGACTACACAAGCAGAATGTTTCAGCCAGTGCCTGAAGAGCTGTGAGGCCACGGGGACTCTGGCCGGGGGCTCTGTCCTCCTTGTTAGCAACCTTAAGAGGGTCCATCCATCTGAAGCACCCCTGGGGTCCCCCTGTCCTAACATTTTTCTTTCTTTTGCTTCTCCTTTTTCTATTCATTCCATTTCTCTTCTTCCTTTTTTTAATGACAAAGCCCAATGTTTTACGTGAACAAGGAGATTAGCAGTGGTAGTAATAGTAGGGGTATATCTAATAAAGACTAAGAGTTAGCTTTATTGTAGCTAGCACTTCCTCTGTTCTAGACCCTGTTGTAAGGTTTAACATAGATTGAATAACTTATTTAATCTTTGCAGCCACCTCTGAATATTGTAATACATGTTTTCTCAGATGTGGGAAGTGAGAAAATTTGCCTGAGATTTCACAGCTAGCAAATGCTGAGGTCAGGAGGTTTTACTCTGGTATTCTGACTCCAGAGCCTGTACTGTTTAACTACTGATCTACCCTTGATATAATGATGTGGTGGGAGAAGGTGATTTTGAGCTTTTGATTCTTTTTCTCTACTTTGTTCTTTGTGCAAACCTTGAAATGAAAGTCAGTTTCCTTTCTTTGTAAGTACTCTTGATGAGTGGTACTGTCTTTGTGGAATATTACAGGAGCAAAAACTGTCTGGGCACAGCAGGTAAACATGCAGCAAATGGGGTGTGGAGGGGCAGCACCAGGTGCCTGCTGTTATGATTTAGACATTAGTCACTCCTTACAGTTTAGCGTGGATAGTACAGGTAACAGAATTTCAACTCCTCTGATAAAAGGAAAGAGATAGACAAAGTTTTATGAGAAGGAACTAAGACAAATGTCTGTGAAATACCATCCCCATACCCTGCAAAAGAAGAATTCTATCCTCATCGACAGGCCAACCTCACCCCCAAGCCCTCAAGTTTCTCCACTGACCTGGAACGCCTCTGTCCTGCCCCGCCAGTTTGAGAAGTTTCATCGATTAGTGGACTCACAATCTTCTCGGTCATGTCGGTAAGCACAGTGAAGGTGGGTTCCACGATGAAATCAATGAAACCTGAAGATAAACAGCAGTGCTTCAGAGGAACCACATATTACCCTGGGCCTTTCCATACTTTCCAGAAGAAACTGATCTGGAAGCTGCAGATCACATTATAAGAGAACTGATTGATCTTAATCGCTTTATATATTTCTTGATTTGAATATTACATGTCAGTTTCATTTCTCCTACATAGCTTCCTATGACTTTTCAGGGTAGTTCAACAAAGTGCCTAAGAAATACATACGCAATACCCACTACAGAACAAGCACTGTGAAGAATGAATAATACAACCTGCCTGGAGTTAAGACATTTGAGCTGAGCCCTTGAGAATGGGTGGAGACTCAATGTCTAAGACAGCCTGCTTCCTTTGCTTGCATCCCACAAACTATTTCCCTCATCCTATTGACTGCAGCAAATATCTCCTTAGTTGATGAGACCGTGTTTACCTCCCTTTAAAACTCTACCTATCCTGAATGGTCTGTCATTGTCTGCCTTTAAAATCCCTCCTCTTTTTCTTCCTCTATTCTGTAAATAATGATGGGGCTAATCTATACCCAAAAGTGAGTTATGCTCACTTTAAAAAATACTTCCTCAGTACTTTGGAGAAAATACCAAACAAAAATGCCATTTTCAAAGAGGTGTATTTTTTCTTTTAGAATGTAAGCTCCTCAAGAGCAGGGACAATGTTTTCTGTATGTTCCATTGTGCCTAGTACACTGTAAATGCTTAATAAATACTAATGATGGGAGGCAGGGAGTCCTGATGATAAGGGTGAGAAACTGAAATCCCAAATACCGTTTTGTTGCTTGTTTTATTATGACCTAAGATTAAATTGAGAAATACTGGCCTTTTTGGAAAATTGTCCCAAATATTGCATTCAAATAAAAGTGCAATGAAAGAAAAAACCAGAATGGGTAGAAAGGAAGATGTGGCTATTCACTCTGGGTGGTGGGAGTGGAAAAACCCAAGTGAGAGAGATGAGAGGGTGTAAGATGTATCTGGGGACTGACTCGGGAGTAGGAATCTTTTGGACTTAGGGAAGGAGAGCTTGAGAAAGCAGGTTATCGATAGCTCTAGGAAGAAAGGCTCCTAGGTGTTCAGATAAAAGGTTAGGACTTAGGTAGACACTGGAGGCTCCTGGAGATGTTTGGGCAGCATTGTCATAAGAGTTTTTAAATGTTCTTTAGAAAGTTAATCTGGCAAGATAGACAAGAAGGAAGAGAGCAGGAAGGGAGAAGGATGAGAAAATCATTTAGAAGCTATTGCGATTGCTCAAACAAAAGATAAAGAAGCCCACTCTAAGGTGGAAATGCAGAGCAGGCACAGACGCCTGCACAGCCGGAGGTGGTAGTCCCTCTGTATGGGATCTGCCAAACACACCTCAAGAATGTGGCTGGGGAAAGACAGTGGGCTCAGTTTCAGACTTGCTGATTTTGAGGTACAGGGGGCATATCTGGAATGGGAGAGAACAGAGTTGGAAGAAACAGGACTGGAAACTAGAAGAGGGCTCAGACCTACAGCTATACCTCTGTGAGACCACCACGATAGAGAGATGGCTGAAGTTGGACTACAGCGATTGTCCCAACAGCTCAGACACTCAAATGTTCTGTAACAATCAGGAGAAAAAACAGGAGCTGAAGCTGGTGGGGATGGTGGTAATTCATTACACAGCCACATGAAAATTGGAAGCAAACTAAATACCAACCAGAGGAAATGTGGCCCATTTCCCTTTGAAGGGCGTGTTTGGAAACGTGTGAATGCATATTTAGTTTGCACAATGGCCCAAGTAAGGGTGATGCTCAGCAGCAAAGGATGTTAAAAGTCCTACAACGTAATTGATAAAACAAGAACTGTCTCAACCAAATGCCAGTAGTATGCTTATTAATAAGGAAGCAGTGATAATCAAGTGTGTATCATGGCTAATTACAGTGTAATTTTAAGCTGAAACTGAAGTGTTTGATGAACCACTTTTGCCTTTTTTTCCTGACAAATTAAGCTCAACATGTTCAAACCTGAACTAACTCATCAGCTTCCCCTCAACCTTTGTAAATGGGAAAATGGTCCAACCACTTAATCTAGAATTCTACCTTTATCTTAGCTTTGCGTTCCACCGAATCTTTGACACTTTATGTACCACCTCTCTTCTGAAGAGACCAAGTGTGTCACTGTCCAATTCTCCATGAACAAGCCACATTCCAGGGAGAAGAATGGAGAAAGTGGCTCCATCAACCCAATCAAGCAGAGCCATGAGCACAACATGGCAGGATGGAGTCAGTTCCCCAGTCAAAGAACCACTAGGAACATCTGTGCTTAGTTCTACAGGCTTCCTGCTTTGGTGCTTCCTTCTATCCGAAAACCTTGCAGACACGTACCTACTTGTGACTGAGCAACCATAGTGGACTTTCGGTCACACAGAGGAGAAAAAGGCAGCCCCAGCTCTGCTTCTCTGTCTCCCTAGAAAAATAAAAGGTCATAGTAAATTAAGAAACAGTAGGCTGAGTCATCCAGATTTCATTTAGCAACTTTCACTGCCACGGAGGCCACCGGTCTTTATTTTAATTATTAGAATTACATTATATTACTTTATTAATAAAATATTTAATTATTAAATCAAAATATATGCATTATAGTATCACACTATAATAAGTCTTTATGGAGACTGCCTCTCTACATAAAAGGCAACAAAAGGCTGAAGCCCTCTGGGATCCAATAGTTGCACCTAACTGCAAAGCTCGTGCTCTTGTAAAGAAAGCTTCACTGGGCAGTACTGGGACCTCCATGGAAAATAAGGCAACAGGCAATATATCATGTGGCCTGGAGCAGCACTGCAGTCATCCTGGGTCAACCTGTGGCCTTTGTTTAGTTAGTGAACTCCTCTTTGTTGTGGGCAGTGTCTGAAACTAAAATTCAAATTGAACTGATTCAGATGGATTCTCCTAGTGCTGCCTAAAGCCACACATTTGGTGCAAGTGCTTCTGGCTTCTAAGCCTCAGAGGTCATTCCATAATTAAAAGTGGACCAAAAAGAGCCAGAATAAATGATTGCTTGTGTCTATAATGCCAGACAACAATAAAACACAATTGTCTGACCAATATATTCTCAATCTCACCAAAAGGTATCACCATAATAAGCAAGTGCTATGGAAAGTCTAAATAATGATAAACATGTTTTTTAAAACCTTGGACCAGAGGCTGAATACTTGTTGTACCCCCAGAGGAAAGGGAAAAATATGTCACCCTTCTTATACTAGTGAAGCTGTACTAATTCATTTTACTGGCTCTGGATAATAGCTACTGACTTGGGCTTGAATCCTGTCTTTCTCCTACTAGATGTGTGATAGATCATAGGTGGGTTATTTTCCTTCCATACAGTTCAGCTTTTGTCACTTGTTAAATGTGGGATAGTAATCTCTACCTTATAGGGTCATAAGGATGAAAGAGAAACATGTATGTAAATGAATATAAAGAACTACTCTTGTTTCCCAGTAGGTGGTTCTAATATTTTACGTCAAGATTTGAGAAATGTTAAGTGAATTTGTGCACGAATACACTCTGATTGTAATAAGTACTGTCAATAAATTAATATAATAGCAAATAAAGGGTAGTAACAACCTTCAAGCAGGCCTGGTTCAAAACTGAATGATTCTTCCTTCTAAGGCATGCTACTGAAGAGAACGGATGCCAGCTCACACGTAGCATCAACTGAAAGGACGGAAAAGGAGTGTGTGTCTGAGGAAGCTGAACAGCGGGGTCACAGTGGAAGCTGGGGATATTCAAGTGTCACTGGAATAGTCCTTAAGTGGCTCAGTTCCTTCTGCATCCTCTTCCTGTATAGATACCCCAGGGGACACAATGGCTTCTTTATTTCAAGTATGCTCTGCTGAAAACTGCTCTGTCTGTCAAGTGGCATGATAAAAATGATTTCTTCCTGAGTGATTTCTACGTAGGTGTTATGTAGAAAAGGAAGCGTATTTGTAACATAAATTCTAGTGATGTAGATGGTTTAGTGGGATAGTTCAGCTAAAACAAATAAAACCCATTATATTCCCATGGAGCAGGGATACAAATCGTTCTGTCAGTACATTTTAATAGGGAGGGTGTAAACCCTCTCCATTTGACTATTAAAGGATAAACACTAATTTGGATTTCATTACTGAACAATAACCTGATATTAAAAAACGAATTCCATGAACTTGTCCATACTCAAATATACACATAATTTATATGTTTTGTATTTAATAAGCTGTGTACACTCAAGTATTAAAAGCCTACTTTTAAACAGAGGTAATTGAATTACCTTTGGAAAACAGATATGAATTGAAAACAAACAATGCTGGTAATAATGTAGAGAAACAAACTTCTACTGATGAGTCCTACTTGAGGAATAACACAACACTCTATGACCCTATAGCTGTAGCTTAAAATTATTCACACACTTTCCTCTTTATTGAAAAGGTCAACATTTTCAAAAAAGGGTGAAGTCCCTATTTACAAAGGATTTTTTTAAACTCACTCATTTTTTTTCCTCCTGGAAAGCTGAGAAAAATAAATATCATTCTTGTGATATGGGTTAAGATAACTCCACCTAATAAAGTCATATAGTTGGTATGCAGAAGGAAGATAATGAATATTTGTTGAATAAATGAAAAGACCAATTTGATTAGAAACACTCCAGTTCCTTTGGCCACTCAGACATTTATGACAGACAGACTAAAGAGAGCAATTAGGCAGGTAGCTGTTCACTAAACCCCCATTCTTCTCCTCCATTTCCTGTCTACACAGCCAGACTCCATTGCCCAGAATCGCTGCCAGTTAGTGCTCAAGAACAGAATAAGAGAAGGGATGCATTTCTACCACAGTTCAGGCTGACATGTCGTATTTCTACTTCTCCATGTTTTCCTCTGTTTGCTGGCTTGATGTAGACAAGCAGAAATACAAGGTAGATGGCAGAGTATGGTCTGAAATCACTGATTATTATAGAACCACCTGCCAGTTAAGAAACATGCATCCTATTCCTTACATGAGTGAGTGCAAAACTTCCATTTACGTGTGCTATTACACATTTAGGGGTTTGTTTGTTATGGTAGCTATATATAGGCTGCAGACCAGTCAAAAGAAACAAGGATTCCATCTGTATTGGAAGTTCACAGAGAGATGGCATCTATCAATGTGAAGGTTCCAAAGACATTTAGGTAATATCTCAAGTGAGTCTTTTCAGGTAAAATGAAGAAAAGGGAAATGTTTGAGGAAACAACAGAAAAATCAGATGAACAAAACACAGTAATGTATATTCTTCTTTCCCAGGGGAAGCAGGCACAAATACAACATAAAAGAAAGGCACTGTAATGTTGGATTTAAGGTAGCATAGTAAAGTTTTAGCTCTTTCCGAAATTATCACCTCAAAAATAAGGAGGGTAAGAAACAGAAATGCAATTGCACATCGTAGGGAAAACCTGTAATTTCAAATCAAAACTATATTATAAAGGGCTGCCAAATGCTGTAAATATCAGAGAGGAATGAGGAAGATGCCAAGAGGGTAGGTAGAGAATAGATACTGAGTTGCAAGAGGCCCTACAACTGCTGTTCACTATAGTCTTGGAAAAAGTAAAGGGACACACACACACATACACACACGCATGCACATATCATGCACACACCACTTCATAGGACACTCATAATAATGCAAGGACAATTCTAGATAGCTTAGAATTCTATTGCTCCGACTGCCCTGTGGTACAAATCTGCAAATACTTGGTCTGAAATAAATACATTTCACTCACAGATGGTAAATAATAATAACAAAGTGAAAAAGAAAAGAAGGGAGGAAGAAAGGGGCAAAAGGAAGAGTAGAAGGAGGAAGAGGACAAAGATGATGGAGAAGAAGAGGAAGGAAAAGAGAAAAAAAAAAGCAAAGGGAGGAGAAGCAAGTATTATACCATCAGCAGCAGAAGCAGGAATAAAGGACTTGAGACAAACAATAGGTGGGGAACACTTGTCAGAAAAATAGTGCCACTATTAATAGAAGGAAGCTCCTGAAATTATGAAGAACAAGAGATCAGGGGAATGGGACCTAGCAGAGCACAGGAAAGACACTGAAAAGAAAACCAGAACCATCACATGAAAGCAGATTGTGCTGGAAGCATCTCAGGGAACTGAATCAATAAGAATAAAAATACCAATGAAGGCACTATAAACAAAAAGAGAAACAATAAAACAATCAGATAATTTCACAGAGAAAAAGGAAAAAACTCACCAACACGTGTAATAAATAAAAATGGGAAAACTACCATAGACACAGATTAAATTAAAAGAATGGTAAGAGATGTTTGCAAAATGTCAAATTATACAGAAATAGAAACAAAATGAGCATAACAGTTTTTACAACATGATGGATTTACCAATGAGGTGAATTTACACTTCTTTGAAGTCAATATTTCATCAAAAAAGACCCTGAGGCAGTGGATTGGATTTTGTAAATTATGGTTATAAAACTGAAGATGTAACCTACTCACCATCAGCATTGAGACTATCCCTTTATTTTAAAATACAATCCAACTTTTAAATGTAATTTTTAAAAATAACTGTCCAATTTAAAGTCTATAGTTAAGAGCTGACGCAACATTTCTCCTACATGTGTTACTATAGCTTATGGCATCTAGATTAAAATACTGAGTCAATAAAAACAATTTTCTGAATTGTAATTACTAAAAAATCATAATTACCAAAAAACAGTTCCAGTCCAATGAATTAACAGTCCCTTCCTAACAGGCAAAAAATTCAATACTGTTATTTTCATATTGCCTCCAGCATGTTTTTATTCAAGTATACGTGTGAACAAGTTTTCCTTTATGAGGAAAAAAAATTGTTCATATGTTTAAGTAATTCATTTCTACTTCCTCATAATCAGAAAAAGGATCACTTTAATACTGCAAACTTATATGAGTTAGCTATTATCTCCCCTTCAGCCATGGACCAATTACTCGTAGCCATCGGGGCTGTGATATGGTTTGGCTCTGTTCCCACCCAAATCTTACCTTAAATTGTAGCTCCCATAATTCCCATGTGTTGTGGGAGGGACCTGGTGGGAGATACTTGAATACTGTGGGCTGTTTCCCCCATTCTGTTTTCTTGATAGTGAATAAGTCTCATGAGAGCTGATGGTTTTACAAGGGGAAACCCCTTTCACTTGGTTCTCATGCTCTCTGTTTGCTGGCCCCCGTGTAAGACACCCCTTCATTCTTCCTTCGACCTTCACCACAGTTGTGAGGCATCCTAGCCATTTGGAACTGTGAGTCAATTAAATCTCTTTCCTTTATAAATTACCCAGTCTTGGGTATTCTTTATCACCAGTGTGAAAATGGATGAATAAAGTAAATTGGTATTGGTAGAGTGGGGTGCAACTGTAAAGATACCTGAAAACGTGGAAGCGAGCTTGGAACTAGGTAACAGGAAGAGATTGGAACAGTTTCGAGAGGTCAGAAGAAGATAAGAAAATGCGGGAAAGTTTAGAACTTGCTAGAGACTTGTTGAATGGCTTTAAACAAAATGCTGATAATATAGACAATGGAATCCAGGCTAAGGTGGTCTCAGATGGAGATGAGGAACTCACTGGGAACTGGAATAAAGAGGATTCTTGCTGTATTTTAGCAAAGAGACTGACAGCATTTTGCCCCTGCCCTAGAGATTTGTGGAACTTTGAACTTGAGGGAAATGACACAGGGTATCTGGCAGAAACAATTTCTAAGCAGCAAAACATTCAAGAGGTGACGTGGGTGCCATTAAAAACAATCAGTTTTAAAAGGGAAACAGCGCGTAAAAGTTCAGGAAATTTGCAGCCTGGTAATGCAATAGAAAAGAAAAACCCATTTTCTGGGGAGAAATTCAAGCCTGCTGCACAAATTTGCAGAAGTAACAAGGAGCCAAGACAATGGGGAAAATGTCTCCAGAGCATGTCAGAGACCTTCTCAGCAGCCCCTCACATCACAGACCTAGAGGCCTAGGAGGGAAAAATGGTTCTGTGGGCCCAGTCCAGGGCCTCCCTGCTGTGTGCAGCTTAGGGACTTGGTGCCCTGCCTCTCAGATGCTCTAGTCATGGCTAAAAGAACCTAGGTACAGCTCAGGCCATGGCTTCAGAAAGTGCAAGCCCCAAGCCTTGACAGATTCCATGTGTTTTCAAGCCTGCAGATACACAGAAGTCAAGAATTGAGGTTTGGTAACCCCTGCCTAGATTTCAGAGGATGTATGAAACCACCTGGATGCCTAGGCAGAAATTTGCTGTAGGGGCAGGACCCTCATGGAGAGCCTCTGCTAGGGTAGTGTGGAAAGGAAATGTGGGGTGGAAGCCCTCACACAGAGGCCTTACTGAGGCACTGCCTAGTGGAGCTGTGAGAAGAGGGCCACCATTCTCCAGACCCCAGAATGGTAGATCCACTGATAGCTTGCACCTTGTGCCTGGAAAAGCAGCAGACACTCATTGCCAGCCCATTGCCTCCCTTTGCAGGAGGGAGGCTGCACCCTGCAAAGCCACAGAGGCGGAACTGCCCAAGACCATGGGAATCCACCTCTTACATCCGTGTGACCTGGATGTGAGACCTGGAGGCAAAGGAGATCGTTTTGGAGCTTTAAGCTTTGACTGTCCTGCTGGATTTGGAACTTGCATGGGGCCTGTAACCTCTTTGTTTTGGCCAATTTCTTCCATTTGAAATGGCTGTATTTACTCAATGCTTGTATCCCTATTGTATCTAGGAAGTCACTAACTTGTTTTTGATTTTACAGACTCATAGGCATAAGGGACTTGCCTTTTCTCAGACAAGACTTTGGACTGTGGACGTTTGAGTTAATGTGGAAATGAGTTAAGGCTTTGGGAACCTGTTGGGAAGGCATGATTAGTTTTAAAATGTGAGAACATGATATTTGGGAGGGGGCAGGGTGGCATAATATGGTTTGGCTGTATCTATACCCAAATCTCATCTTAAATTATAGCTCCCATAATTCCATATGCTATGGGAAAAACCCAGTGAGAGATGAGTGAATCCTGGGGGAGATTCCCCCGTACTGTTCTTGTGGTGGTGATAAGTCTCATGAGATCTGATGGTTTTATAATGGGGAAACCCCTTTTACTTGGTTCTCATTCTCTCTCTTTGCTGGCTGCCATGTAAGATGTCCCTTTATCCTTCTGCCATGATTGTGAGGCCTCCCCAGCCATGTCGAACTGTGAGTCAATTAAACCTCTTTCCTTCACAAATTACCCAGTCTTGGGTATTTCTTTATTAGCATCATGAGAACAGACTAATACAGGGTGATATTGCAAAAGTATTATCAAAGAAAGCATATTATAAGGAGAGTGGAGATTTGGAGAACACCCTCTTACTACTATTAGAAAAACAGCCTTTGGAAAAATAGCTCAAAAGAAACCCTTGATGAAGGATGAATTTGCAGAGTCACCTGTGGAGTTCTAGTTCCCCCACCATGGAGTTCCCTTTGAGAACTACTCTGGGAAGCTGAGCAATGACTTGGCAAAGAGAAATAACCATACACTAAATAGGGTACCTGTTGACATACACATATAAACAGCTGGGGGGTGCAGTGGCATGTGTGTGTGCATGTGAACCATAGACAGAGTGAAGGAAATGCCTTCTGTTTCATAACAAAGGGTCTTAAGAAAACATCTGGCCCAACCTTATCCTAAATCCCTCCCTTCCCCTGACTCCCCCTACCTCAGTCATAGATAAGACCGTAGGGAATTAGAAAAGCAATTTGATTAGACTCAGGCCATAAATCAGTTGAAATAAAAAACTCCAATAAAGGATCTTCTCACATTTGTTTAACATACTATTAACTCTAGCCCTACTTCATTACTAGAGAGTATGCACAGCTTCAGAAGGAAAACACATACACATGCACACACACGGGTGCCTTCTACAGTTTCTCCATTCAAACTCGAAATGTAAGAGTAAGAATAACCACAAGAGTAATTCTCTTTCAGAAATCTAAATAAATAGCAAAAGAGCCCATCTCTTGTTAGTTTGCGACATGAAGTTGTGACTCGTGTTAAGTGGTATTTTATGGAATCAGAGGTCTCTGAATCCATGCTGTTGAACCTCTTGTCTTGAATGAGCAAGAATTAACTGAATTAGCTGTATTAACTTGAATTAATTATAATTTAGGTCCCCAAATCTATGTATCAAGCCTTCAATCTCAGGCCCAAATGTCTGGTGGCAGATGTTTGAATGGCAGCAAGTCTAGAGATAAGGTTAGTGCACATGCCTGAATTTGAGAAGACTTTGGTTTTTGGTGCTATGCATTTATTTCCTTTCTACTTCTCTAGTTCTATGCATTTTTTAAATTTGCTTTTAAACAATTTTTACTAATTGAAGATCCTGCTGATTCTTATAGACAACACAACTCTGGAACTTAGGATGTAGTCAAGTTTAAATATTATTGGGATCGTAGTTTCTAGTGATTTCCGGACCCCAAATTGCCACATCTGGTTTTGAATTTTGCATCATGGACTTGTCCACTAGAAAGAAACAACCCAACCAATTATAATAGAAACATGAGTTCAAGTTAACATCTTAATCCTGGCTGGATGCAGTGGCTCATGCCTATAATCCCAGCACTTTGGGAGGCTGAGGCAGGTGAATCACTTGAGGTCGGGAGTTCAAGAGCAGCCTGGTCAACATGGTAAAACCCCATCTCTACTAAAAATACAAAAATTAGCTAGGCGCAGTGGTAGGCACCTGTAATCCCAGCTACTTGGGAGGCTGAGACAGGAGAATCACTTGAACCCAGGAGGCAGGAGTTGCAGTGAGCCAAGATCATACCACTGCACTCTAGCCTGAGCAACAAGGAGCAAAACTCTATCTTAAAAAATAAAACTTAATCCTACAAGATGATGGCAAAGTAACTGCCATTTTGTCAAGTCACTATAAATAAAAAAGGACAAGAACCCCTCTAATAACATTTTGACAAAAGACTGCCACAAGGAAACATTTTTTTCCCCAAACGGAAAAGCACAGGATAGAAATACCACAATGTCCTGAAAATCAGTATTTAGGCAAGATTGAAACATCACATGACCAAGAAGCAGAACAATCTGTGGAGCCACCCCCCCCCTCAAAATTACTGTAATCTCAATAGTCCTTATCCTAGCATTGCTAAGATATGAAATTCATAAGATATCCAGTGATGACGGCCCTGATGGACAGACAGCAACGGAGTACCTGTCTGAAGAACTCCTCCAGAAGTGACATTGTCCAGCGATGATGGAGGTCCCACGCCTTTGCTGGATGGCTAATATCCGCTGTATGCAGCATAAGGGATAAGGCTTTCGGCTTTTCAATGCTGTCAACCAAAAGCACCCAAACACATGATGACCACACTCTTTAAAACCTCAATAAGAGTTTTTTTTTAACAGTTACTAATTTTTAAATTTATTTCATTCTTCCATCTCAACCCCCCCTTCAGCTAAATTGAGGAAAAGGCATCACTTCGTGCTACAACTGGGATACTCATTAACTTGGTATCTATATTTACTGAACTGGACTCTCTGAACTCCAATCCATTTCTAGAATTACTGCATCCTTCAAAAAGACAACAAGAATCCAAGAGTCACTGACTTTCATCTGTTGCTTCTGCATTGGGGATCTCTGTGGGGACAACTGATACTGCCTCTATTATTTCTATCAACTCTGATGAGAACATATCTCGTTAGGATAGGTAAAATTTTATGCTTTCTCCTTCACACGTCACCATCGTATGAGAACACTCAATAAAGTTGTGTTAAAGGAGATGCTCGTTAAAGGGGTCACCACCTGGACAAGGACCCATTCAAACACCTGTACGAACACAAGCACAAGCCGCAAGCACACTTACGCTTCTGGCTGCTGCAGAGCAGTCTTCATTGCTTTGATTTGTTGGAAGTGACAAGACATATCCGTGGCCATCACCATCTCAATTACCAAGGTTCGAAACTCCCTATCAGAAACAACCATGGAGAAAAAAGGATGGAAGTCAAAATGGAAAGTAAAAATCTGTTAATGTTTTGGCCACTGCTAATCAAAATCAGTTAACTATTTCTGACATTTCTAATCTAATTTGGGTCTTTAAGGTGGGCTTTTAAAATAAGGAATAAACAAAAGTTAAGGATTAAGGAAATAATTAGGAATATGATGCATGGAATATACACATTGTTTGGAAAATTAACTCCCAGGAAAAAAATTCAATGAAACTGCAAAGTGCATTAATATGCTCTTTTCTCCAAGTGAATTCACAGGTTTTAAAAATAATTGACTTGAAAATAATCCTAGGAGGTAGACTGATCATCCATATCACATTGGATATAGGTATTCCATTTTTTCAAACCCCCAATAGCTTGATTTTTTAGTAGAGTTTTAGGTAGAAAACTCGAGCTAAAATTGAGAAAATTTGAGAAAAATTGAGCTCCCATATAACCTCTCTTCCTGCAGAGTTTTCTTATTTTTAAAATCTTGTGTTAATGTGGTGCATTTGTTACAATTAGTGAACCGATATTGATACATTATGTTAACTACAGTCCATAGTTTACATTAATGTTCATTGGGCATGTTTCACAGTTCTACCAGTTTTGACAAATACATAGTACTATGTATCCGCCATTACAGCATCCACACAGAATAGATTCAGCACCCTAAAATCCCCTGTGCTCCTTTGATTCACCCCTCTCTCTTTTCTCTCGACCACCGCCAATCACTGATATTTTTACTGTCTCTAACAATTTTTTTGAGGTATAATTCACATGAAATAAATTGCTTACAATTTCTATAAATTGCACAATTTAATGAGTTTAACAGTTGAATAAGTTTTTGAACATACTACTGTAATCATGATACCAAATATTTCCATCACCTTCAACTTAGCCCCAGGCAAAGTTTGATCTGGCTTATGTCTATCTAGAATAGTTTGAATTTTCTAGCTTTATATATATGTATATAAAGTATATACATATATATTTAATATATATTTCAATATCTATATATAATATATACACATTTATATATACACTTCATACATATATACACATGTAGACATACATATATGCATATATATGTATTATATATTTAAAGTGTATTTATGTATGTCTATATGTATGTACATGAAAAATGTGTGTATATGATATATACACATATTTTAAAATATAATAAATACTATATTATATACTCATACATACACATTATACAGTAACATAGATACTAGATACATATACACGTTTCTATGTATATATATAGACACACACACATAATATAGTACAAAATGTACTCTTCCTTTACTCAGCCCAATGATTTACAATTCTTCTATATAGTAGTTCATCAACAGTTCATTTTTTCTTATTACTGAGTGGTATTCTATCATATCAGCATACCACAATTTGTTATCCATTTACCAGCTAAGGGACATGGGAGTTGTTAGATTCTAGTTTGGGGCTATTGTGCTATTGTGAATAAAGCTACTATGGGTATTCATATGTAAATCTTTGTGTAGACACATATGTTTTTATTTCTCTGGGGCAAAAATCTAGAAGTAGAATGGCTGGTTTATAAGATAGCCGAATGTTTATAAGAAACTGCCAGCTGGGCGTGGTGGCTCACACCTGTAATCCCATCACTTTGGGAGGCTGAGGCGGGTGGATCACCTGAGGTCAGGAGTACGAGATCAGATGGTGAAACCCCATCTCTACTGAAAATACAAAAATAATCCAGTTGTGGTGGCATGCACGTGTAGTCTCAGCTACTCTAGAGGCTGAGACAGGGTAATTGCTTGAACCCTGGAGGCAGAGGTTGCAATGAACTAAGATTGTACCACTGCATTCCAGCCTGGATGACAAAGTGAGACTCCATCAAATGAAGAAAGAGAGAAAGAGAGAGAGACAGAGAGGGAGGGAGGGAGGGAGGGAGGGAAGGAAGGAAGGAGGAGGTGGGGGGGAGAGAGAGAGAGAAACTGTCAAGTATTTTGCAAAATGGTTGTTTCACTTTACATTTGGTCACTGGTGTAAAACATTTTCCGTTTTTCTTTGCCTATTCTAATCAGTCTTCAATTTCAGCCATTCTTCTTACGGATATGTAGTGGTATCTCATTGTGGTTTTAATTTACAATTCTTTGATGACTAATTATGTCAGGCACATTTTCATGTACTTATATTCCATTTGTATTTATTTTTCAGAAAAATGTGTTTCAAACCTTGCTTATTTTAAAATTGAATTGTTTTCTTATTAGTGTTATAATAGTACCTTACACATTTTGGATTCAAATCTATGTAAAATATATGTGTTGTGAATAATTTTTCCAATTTCTTGTCTTGCTTTTTTTTAACAGTGTCTTCCAAAGAGCAAAAGGTTTTAATTTTTATGAAGTTCAATTTATCACTTAAAAAAATGCTTCAAGCATTTTCTGTCCTGTCTAAGAAACCTTCACCTACTTCCAAGCATTTAGCTGTTTTCCTCTACAAGTCTTGCCATTTTAGCTTTTACATTTAGGTCTATAACCAATTTTGAGTTATTTTTTGAGGATGGTATACAGTAAGGGTCAAAGTTATTTTTTCCCATTGTTCCAAAACCATTTATTGAAAATATTTTCTTTTCCCCATTGAATTAATTTGGCACCTTTGTCACAAATCAATTGATAAGTAAATTTCAAAACTCTCAATTCGGTCCCATAGATATGTATGTCCTTCTTATACCAATGAAATGCTGCCTTGAATACTGTAACTTAAGCATGTTTCAAAATTAAGACATATGAGTCCTCTAACCTTGTTCTTCATTTAAAAAGTATTTTATTTGCATTTCTATATAAAGTCTATAATAATCGTGGCAATTTCCAACATAATTCTACTAGAATTTTAATTGGACCTGTATTGAAACAATACATAAAGTTTGGAAGATTTGACATCTTTACAATATCAAGTGTTCCACTGCATGATGACAGTGTATCTCTCAATGTACTTAGGTCCTCTATAATCAGCAATATTAAGTTGTCTTCAGTGAACATGAGTTGCATTTGTTTTTGAAAGCTACTACTAAGTATTTTATATGTTTTGTGCTATTGTAAAAAATTGTTTCATTTTCCAATGGTTTGCTGGTAATCTCTCTCGCTCCTCCTCCATCCCCCCCTCTCTCTATATATGTATATGTGCACATATGTATATGCATATATATAATATTTTTTACATTAACCTTGTATCCTGTGACCTTGTAGAATTCATATCATTTCTAATAGCTCCTTTACAGATCCTTAGGATTTTCTACTTAGACAATCATGTCATTTGCTATTAACATCTTAACAATGTTGATGAAAGCAAAATCAAGCATGCTTGTCTTGCTCCCAGTCTTATGGAAAAAGCATTCAGTATTTCATCATTAAGCTTGATGTTAGTTAAAGATTTTTTACACATGCCCTGTATCTCACTGAGGACATTCCCTTCTGTTTCTGGCTTGCCTAAGGTTTTTATCAGACATGAGTGTTGAATTTTGTCAAATACTTGTTATACATCTATTAAAAGAACTTATGATTTTGTTTGTTTTTAAATATGGTGAATTCCTTCAATTAATTTTGAATGCTGAATTATTCTTGTGATAAGCCCAATATATGAGTCAGGATTATCGAGAGAAACCAATAGGATATATACACATACGGAAAGAGATTTATTGTAAGGAAGTGGCTCACAACCTTGTTACAAAGGTTGACAAGTCCCAAGATCTGCAGGGTAAATCAGCAAGCTGGAGATCCACGACATTCAATGTTGTACTTCCAACTTGAAGGCAGAAGCTACTAGGCAGAAATAATTATCTCTTACCTGGGAGGGGGTCAGCCTTTTTGTTCTAGTTAGGCCTTCAACTGGTTGAATGAGGTCCACTCATGTTAGGAAGAGCAATCTGCTTTACTGAGTCTACCCTCTTATATGTTAATCTTATCCAAAAATGCCCTCACAGAAACAACAAAATAATGTTTCACTAAATATCTGGGCACACTGAGGCCCAGGTGAGTTGACACATAAAATTAGCTATCACAAATGATATATAATCTTTTTAGTATATTGTTATATTCAGTTAGTTAATATTTTACTGAGGATTGTTATAACTATGTTCATAAAAACATTAGTCTTTAATATTCCTTTTTATCAATTTTTTTGCTAGAATATGGTATCAAAATTATATTTTAGAAAATAAATTAAATAGTATTTCTGACTTCTCTAAATAAATTTGCATAAGATTAGTATTATCTCTTCTTTGCATATTTGACAGAGTTCACCAGTTAAATTATCCAAGGCTGAATATTTCTTTGTGGGAATATTTTTGATGACAAAGTCAATTTTTTAACAGACATAGGGCTGTTCAGACTTTCTATTTCATCTTATGTGAATTTTAAGTTGCATTTTGCAAGGAATTTATTCACTTAATCAAAGTTGTCAAATTTGTTGAGATAAAGTTGTTTGTAACATTTTCTTATGTATTTCATATATATAGAATCTAATATTGGTTCTTGTGATCTCTCACTTTTTTATTCACCAATCTAAGTAGAAGGTTGTCAATCATGTTGCTCTTTTCAAAGAACCGGCTTTAGCTTTGTTAATTTTTTCTTTTTTCCCCTATTTTACTGATTTTCCTCTTGTCATTATTAATTTCTTCTATCTACTTTGAATTTACATTACTCTTTTTTTTCCAGCTTCCTGGAAAAAGTTGGAATGACTATTATGTTTGGCACTTTCTTCTTTCCTACTATGAACATTTATACCGGTAAATTTCCTCGAGGCACTGTTTTAACAGTATTGCACACATTTAATATATTGCATTTTCATTCTTGATAAATTTGAAATGTTTCCTGGTTTCCTCTGATTACTTTTTGATCACACATTATTTAGAAGATTGTTGTTTAATTTTCACATATATGAGGTTTTCAAATATACAAGGTTTTTCTAGGTATCTTATTTTTATTGATTTCTAATTTAAATCCTAATGGATTTATGCCCTTTAGCATTAATAGGCTAAAGAACATACTCTTCAAGCTTATAATATTTTAAAATTATTAAAACATTTTAAAATGTCCCAACGTGTAATTGAAAATAATGTGTATGCTGCAGTTGTTATGTGGTGTTCCATAAATATTCGTTAGGGCAAAGTAGGTGATG
This sequence comes from Callithrix jacchus, assembly GCF_049354715.1. Classification (NCBI taxonomy): domain Eukaryota; kingdom Metazoa; phylum Chordata; class Mammalia; order Primates; family Cebidae; genus Callithrix; species Callithrix jacchus. The sequence goes on from NC_133512.1 coordinate 1,001,931, forward strand.
TGCAAATCCTCCTAGGTCCTTACTGATATTTTTGTGCATTTTTTTCTATCAACTGCTAAGGCAAGACTGTTACAATCTCCTATGATTGTGAAAATATGTATTTCTCCTTTTTCTCCTATCAAATTTTACATTGTGGGGGTATACAATTGCCTAATATTTATGACTGTTGTATCTTTCTGATGACATTCTTATTATCAGAAAAATCTTTCTCTTTCATGATATCCTTCTCCTTGCAGTTAATTTTAGCTGATATTAATACTACCATTGCATTCTGCTTATTCTTGCTGTTTGGTATTCTTACATACTGTTATTTTGAATGTTTTTATGCGTTTATATTTAAAGTGTGTCTTCTGTATAACCGCAGTTGGAGTTTGCCTCTTTATCAATCCTACTAATCTTTTCCTTTTAAGTAGAAAGTTTAGTCCTCTAACGTTTAATGTAATTATTAATCTAGTTGCATTTGGGTCTAGCATGTTATTATGTGTTTTCTGATTATCACCTTTACTTTTTTCCCTTCGTACTAACTTTTCTGCTTGGGATTTTTTTTTGTATTATTTATGTTGTAAAATTAATTTTAATTCATCCATTCCTAAATGGTCAATTTAAATTCACCTATTGATAAATAGGTAAACGTTACTAATTTTTAGCTATTATTGTTCATGTTTTTAGTGGTTTCTTGGGGATTATAACATACATCTTTAATTTTCTGTCTATTGCATAACTATATGTAACATGTAAAAATCCTGCAACAGTATATTTACTAACACTAGCTAGTCTTTACATTATCATTGTCACATGTACTACACCTCATATATAAACCCCATGAGACAGTGTTGTAATTTTTATTTTAAATGGACATATACACAATTTAAATAAATGAAAAAATAGTCTTTCATATTTACCCAAGATATTTATCATTTCATTCTTTTCTAAAAGTCTGATTTCACTGTATCATTTTCCTTCCAATAAGTCTTTAGATTTATTAATCAAAACTTTAATAAATCATATTTGGTTTACTAAAAGTTACCTTAAAGAAAGCCTTAAAGAAATTTCTTTAGCACTCCTTATAATGTTGGTGACATATTCCTGTTGTTTTATATTATCTGAAAATATTTTTCTTTACCTTTGTTCTTGAAGTATGTGTTCACAGGATACAGCATCCTGTGTTGATTGTTTTTTCCTTTTAGTACTTTACATAAATTATTCCATTGTTTTTAGGCCTCCTTAGTTTTGGGTGGATAGTCTACCATAATTCAAATTGTTCTCCAAAGAGTAACTTGCCATTTTTGTTTGATTTTATCTTTGCCTCTTAGCAGTTTGACTATAAAATGTGCCTAGGTATGCTTTTCATCAAATTTATCCTGTTTTAGGCTTGCTGAGTCTCTTGAATCTTATATGTTTGGCAATATCTGGAGACTGTTCAGTCATTATTTCTTCAAATTACTTTTCTTCCCCATTCTCTCTCTTTTCTCTGCTTATGAGACTCAAATTGTACTTAAGTTTTCTCACATAAAATTATCCCACAGGTCTCTAACATTCTACTCACTTTAAAACATCTCTTTCCTCTTTTTCAAATTGAATAATTTCAAACTTTGAAATTTGAAAAATCAACTTTTAAAAGTGACTGATTCCTTCTTCTGTCTTCTCTATCCTGCAATAAGCCTATGTAGCAAATTTTAAATTTAGATATTTTATTTCTCAGTTTTAATATTTGGTTTTCATTTATATGTTCATTTTTCTTGTAAATCCTGTATTTCATTCATTACAAGCACATTTTTCTTTATCTCACTGAGCATAGAAATAATTGTTTTAAAAGTCCAAAGTCCTCATCTGATAATTCTAACAATAGTTTATCCTAGAGCATGTATCTATTGATTGTCTCTTCCCTTGCTAAGAAATCATATTTTCCTGATCTTTATACGTCACTTAGATTGTATACTAAATATTATGGGCATAAATTGTAGGTAATCTGGGTTCTGTTATATTGCTCTGAAGATTGTTGATGTTTTATTTTAGCAGAAAATTAATCTGTTTATACTCAAAATACAAGCTCTGTAAAGGTTCAGTAAGCAATACATCAGCTCATATTACTTTCAGTGTATTTCGTGTATATATAGCTTAAGAATCAGCCAGAGACTTGGACAGAGGTTATACACATCATTTTAGTTTCTCATTGTTTGTGTCTCTCTTTTCCAGGGTTATGTCTCACCCTCCAGACTCCAACTTTGATTTCTCTGATCAGAAAGATGACAAAAATTCTAATTAAAAATATATTAAATTTTATACATATACAACTATATAGAGATAGTTTTAGCCAACAAGCTGTTGCCTAGACTGAGGCCAGGCAAATGTTGGCCAGGCATAGTGGCTCACGCCCGCAATCCCAGCCCTTTGGGAGGCCAAGGCAAGTGGATCACCTGAGGTCAGGAGTTTGAGACCAGCCTGGCTAACACGGTGAAACCCTGTCTCTACTAAAAAAAAATACAAAAATTAGTGGGGCACAGTAGCAGGCACCTGTAATCCCAGCTACTTGGGAGGCTGAGGCAGGAGAATTGCTTGAACCCAAGAGGTGGAGGTTGCAGTGAACTGAGATTGCGCCATTGCACTCCAGCCTGGGAGAAAGGCTGCCTCACCAAAAAAAAAAAAAACAAAACCCAAACTCAAACTCACCTCATCCTGTCACATGCTCTAAATTTTCTCATCCCCTTAAAACCCACCTTACGTTGTTGACCCTCCAGAACCCGCATTCTTTTTTTTTTTAATTGTCCATGGTTTATAGTTGTTATTTACATGTGGATTGATTTATTAACAGTTTATTTGGCTTGCCAAAAGTAGAACTCCATGTTATTCCCCTTCAAAATAAAATAAATATCTGATAACACATTCATTTACAAAGGTCCTCCCAAGTCTACTGTACTTATATCCAAAAAGAACTTTTGGATATAAGTATTAAAATTACTTTCATAGAAAGATATAAGATACATATGTTATATTTGTGTTAATGGGCTTAACTGAGAGGCCTAGATAATAAATGAATATGTTATTTATGGGAGAATATGTTATTTATGAGACAATATCAAGTCTTGTGGCACTGCATTTAAAAATTAATAGAATATGACAAAATAAAACAATGTTTTTGAAACAATCCTTAAATGAAAATATAGCACAACACTAAATCTATGTAATTTAAGTTTAAAAAGTCATCAATTATAATCTTTGTTTAACCTATAGAATCCCCCCAAACAGAGAATAGAAACAAAACACAGTGTTATGGGATATACATATAAAGAAGTTTCCACCATATCAGCGTGTTCCAATATATGAGCTATTCCATGATTTTATTCTCTTTGATATAGTATTTATGTTTTACTTTATCTTCAAAATAATAAAGCTAATGCTGAAACACAAATATACAAAGGTAGCACATAAATAAATTTCAACAACTTGTATTTTCAAGTCACTATTTTGGCCATTTGTTATACTATATTCACCTGTGTTTTGCAAATCGCTAATTTTATAACTTGATCAGAGGCAATATTCAAATTATTCACAAATGGTGCTTCACAAATACCCACTTATAAGAATAAGCACTAAGGATGAACAGGAACTATGTTTGCATTGATATATAGCAACGCATTCCACTGTGCATTAATACATTCCGTTTTATTCCAGGTGACTATGGGTTTAGATCCTACCGATGCCAGCATTGCAACCCTAATTGTATATTGAAAGAATGAATGAGACTTATGATTATAGTGGAGTGGAAATACAAATAATACAGCTAAGCTTTTGACAAAATTGTAGCTAAGCAGAAGTAGAAAATCTATAAGAAAAGTATGTATAACAGAAGTAGCATACGTATGTTTTGAAAATACGTTAAGAGGCAATAATGCAAGTTTTGGAGCACATTAGTATATTGACAGAGTATCCCTCTGTCACCCAGGTTGGAGTGCAGTGGCGCCATCACGGCTCACTGCAATCTTTGCTTCCCAAGTTCAAGCGATTCTCCTGTCTCAGCCTCCCAAGTAGATGGGACTACAGGCATGCACTACCATGCCCAGCTAATTTTTTTTTAACTTTTAGTAGAAATGGGGTTTCACCATGTTGGTCAGACTAATCTCAAACTCCTGAACTCAAATAATCCACCAGCCTCGGCCTCCCAAAGTGCTGGGATTACAGACATGAACCACTGCACCTTGCCACCTTTTATCATTTTTATTAAAAAAATTTTTTTTCATTATACTTTAAGTTTTGGGATACAGGTGCAGAACCCGCAGTTTTGTTACATAGGTACACATGTGCCATGGCGGTTTGCTGCACTTATCAACCCATCGTCTACATTAGGTATTTCTCTTAATACTATTCTTCCCCTAGGCTCCACCCCCCGCCCCCCAAACAGGCCCCGGTGTGTGATTTTTCCCCTCCCTGTCTATGTGTTTTCATTGGCCAACTCTCACATGAGTGAGAACATGAGGTGTTTGGTTTTCTGTTCCTGTCATAGCTTGCTGAGAATGATGGTTTCCAGCTTCATCCATGTCCCTGCAAAGAACATGAACTCATCCTTTTTTATGGTTGCATAGTATTCCATGGTGTATGTGTGTCACATTTTCTTTATCTGGTCTATCACTGATGAGCATTTGGTTTGGTTCCAAGTCTTTGGACCAACCAAAGTTGGTCCTTAATAGTGCTGCAGTAAACATACATGTGCATGTGTCTCTATAGGAGAATGATTTATAATCCTTTGGGCATATACCCAGTAAAGGGATTGCTGCGTCAATTGATATTTCCGGTTCTAGATCCTTGGGGAATTGCCACACTGTCTTCACCTCACAATGCATGAACTAATTTACACTCCCACTAACAGTGTAAAAGCATTTCTATTTCTCCACATTCTCTCCAGTGTGTTGTTTCCTGACATTTTAATAATCACCATTCTAACTAGCATGAAACGGTATTTCAATGTGGTTTTGATTTGCATTTCTCTAATGACCAGTAATGAGGAGCTTTTTTTCATATGTGTCTTGGCCGCATAGATGTCTTCTTTTGAGAAATGTCTGTTCATATCCTTTGCCCACTTTTTGATGGGTTTGTGTTTTTTTTTCTTGTAAATTTATTTAAGTTCTTGGTAGATTTTGGATGTTAGCCCTTATGCTCATGGATAGGAAGAATCAATATCGTGAAAATGGCCATACTGCCCAAAGTAATTCATATATTCAATGTTATCCCCATCAAGCTACTACTGACTTTCTTCACAGAATTAGAAAAAAACTACTTTAAATTTCATATGGAACCAAAAAAAGAGCTCGTACAGCCAAGACAATCCTAAACAAAACAACAAAGCTGGAGGCATCACGCTGCCTGACTTCAAACTATACTACAAGGCTACAGTAACCAAAACAGCATGGTACTGGTACCAAAACAGATATGTAGACCAATAGAACAGAACAGACACCTCAGAAATAATGCCGCACATCTACAACCATGTAATCTTCAACAAACCTGACAAAAACAAGCAATGGGGAAAGGATTCCCTATTTAATAAATGGTGTTGGGAAAACTGGCTAGCTATATGCAGAAAACTGAAACTGGACCCCTTTCTTACACCTTATACAAAAATTAACTCAAGATGGATTAAAGACTTAAACATAAGACCTAAAACCATAAAAACCCTAGAAAAAAACCCTAAGAAATGCCATTCAGGACATAGGCATAGGCAAGGACTTCATGACTAAAACACCAAAAGCATTGGCAACAAAAGCTAAAATAGATACATGGGATCTAATTAAACTAAAGAGCTTCTGCACAGCAAAAGAAACTATCATCAGAATGAACAGGCAACTTACAGAATGGGAGAAAATTTTTGCAATCAAACATTTTATTATAACTTTTACAAACAGTTAAATTGGATAGAGAGTTCCTTCTTTCCTGAAGTTATGCAATGATTAATCGAATTGCTCTGCATTTTTTCAGATGCTGGCTGAGTCTAGCATATTTAAATCAAATTTAAGTCAAATATTCCCTTATGTTTTAATAAACTAAAGCTACATGGAAATAGCCACTCTTAACAAAAATCAGCCTCTCAGATTTATTGTTCAGTATAGTTTATCTCTGAATCCTTGAAAAATGGCAAGCACAAACTCAATAAACAGCTGATTATTTAATTAAAATATAAAAATGATTTGAGTCACAATGGATTCAAAAGTTAGTAAGGATTTAGATGATCTCTGCCTGCAGGGTTTCAAGTACCTTTACCTGCATTTATAGCTACAATAATTTATAGGCTTGCTATATATGACACAATGTGTGCTAAGCATTTTAAAATCATTATGTCATTTGTCATAATCTAGTCTCACTGCAAAGTAAATGTTATTTTTGAGAAATTAAATTTTTTTAAGATGTAAAGATATTGAGTCACTTGCCTAATATTATACAACTAGTAAGTGACCGAGTCCATATCCAAAACACAGGTATGTGCCTAAATCCATACACACAATGTCTTTCATTCATGCAGCAGAATTAAGTGCCCATAATTGTTTTAAATGTCAAATAATTTCCTTAGAAAATGTCAAAAGATTGTTAAGAAGTCCAAATCAAATATAGGGTGAAAAACACATGCTATTAAATGAAAGATAATATTGAGATTTAAGAAATTCAGATAAAAGCAACACAAGTTTCCTAAGGTTAAAGAAAAGCAAATATATCCAAAGTGTCCTCAGTTGAACACTGCTGGAAGTGATTTTTCAAACTTTCTTCTTTGAGAATTTTTAGGACAATATTGAATTATTTGACTCAAACTGGTTCCACTTTCCAATTCATCAATAAAAAGCAATGTAAAGATGGCAAAGAGAGTAGTTGGAACTACTCTTAATATTCCAAAGTCTTTATTTATAAATATTTGAATATCTGCATAAAGAAAAAAGAGAAATAAGATATACATGCATACACAAAGAGAGGGTGTGAGAAAAAGAGAAAGCAACACTAATTAACATTTTAAGCAAGGTGTTATTTTCTCAAAAACAGCATATTTCATCTATCTTCAAAGTTCCTTCCCTGGCCTCCAAATCTTTCTTGTCTCATCCTTACCTCCAGTCATCCTTTGAGAGGTTAATCAAAATATTCATTTCCTCATCATCCTGCAGAAGGCGATAGGCTGCACTTAAATGGTGATTCTCCAGTACAGATCTGTCATTGTACAGAATAGCTGGATCAGACCTGAATAGAAAGCCAAGTAAAATTCAGAATGTTAAATAGCTAAGATTTACTTGGGCAACTCTAACAGGCTGGAACGCACCGTCATCTTTCCCATGTTTAGAAATTATCTTTGTCCCCAGGCCATTTATGTGAACCAAAAGCTCAATCACTACAAATCATCAATAGATGAATGTAGGGTATTTTACTATCGGTACATGTGTGGGCAGGAAATATGTGACATCCAGCCTGAAAACTCTCTAAAAACTGTTTTACAACCAGATCTCAATTATGTATTCGTGGCAAAGGTTTCTGTTAAAATATGGGCCACGTCAAACTTCTTTATATTTTCTGGAATGTTTTCTTACGTCTTATTTTACTCAACAAATGCACTGGTTTACTTATTTTATTTGTAATTTTCAGAACACATATCACCTAGTGGGTACTATCTGCAGGTTGCCTCTGATCGTGGCTTGATATTAAAGTTTTTCCATGCAAAAGCCACATGTGGAGAATTGAGAATAAAGAGTAGAAAGATTGTAATGTCAGCTTTTAGTCCCTATCTCATACTATAGCTGAATGTCACTAAACATTGGACTGTACATGATGTTAAGATCTTTAATTTAATGAAAGCTTGGATTATTGGTTTCTCACCAAGGAAGCTAAGCTCCAGAGACTTAAAAGAACTTGTTAGAGCTCTTCGGTGGCCGGTGGCAGGGCTGGGATGAGGGCAAGATCTTCTGACAGCTGGACCAGTGCTTCCCCAAGGTAACTTCCACCTGCCATTGGCCAAATTTTGGGCTGTATCTAGGATACCTTGAAACTATTAGGCTTAACATTTTATTCATCAAAGGATTATGGGCCTGCTTACAGACTTTGTTTTCTGAACAGAGATCACACAGGCTGAGATGCTTTGGATAAGATTCTGTTGAACACGGCCAATGTTTAAATTTCATTCCAAACCAAGCTTAACTGAACACATTGGAATTTTCCCACTCCTAGGGAGATAACACAGAACATGCAAATCCCAAGGTGAAAGATTTGCTGTTACATCTGTTGAGTAACTTAGATACCAACTGATGTGTATTTTGTGACACCCTGTTCTAACTCCTGTAATTAAGCCATTCTCCCCTGAGTTACGACTGGTTTTGATACTGGTCTCCAGGCAAGACCCACATACAGTTGCCCAACCCACCTCTCTTCCATGGACAGGTGCTATTCACCACGGCCTCTGTCCTCAGAGCAAAGGTTCCATCCACAGACACATATTAAGCAGAGCTACCCTACAGAATTCCCTGTATTAAAGACCTCGGAACAGAACCACACAAAGCTGCTTTTCTGCAGCTTAGACTAAGTGAGAAGGCATGAAGGTGGAACCGAACGAGTAGCTGAAGTTCTTTTGTCTGCTTCCGTTCAATTAAGATTTCCCTTCTGAACAGAGATCAGACAATACTGTCTTCTTTGTGTATGCTATAATTAAGTGTTGAGTTCATAAAATACATGTAGATTGACTTAGTGAACACAAACCTACCTAGAGTGTGCACCTGCTTTTTCAAGAGAAATCAGCAAGTATTTATTTGATGTCGAATTCTCATCCCTCCCTGCTATATTCTTTCTCTTTGACTTACTACCTTTCCCCGTATCCTAGTTCCTTTTGATTACTATATCAAGGATAATTAACTAACTCTACTGTTAGTTTCTCTCCAGTTCCACATTATTGTCTTAAGAGAGGTCAAGTTCTTAGGCTCAGAGAGGGCACAGGTTTTATCCTAAGTAGAAATGATGATTGACTGGTGCTATTGCCTGGAATTCTGTGCTGGAGGAATACTAAGAACAACACCACAGTTTGGTAAGAGAAAGTAACAAAATCAATTAATGTCTGTTACAGGTCAGGAGGTTCAGAGTGGGGCACTTAGACCCATATTTACTGTCTCCAATGGGGAGGTTTGTGTTTACCCGTGCAGTCCATCAGGAAGGATATACAGGTGGCTCACAGTGAAGGTGGCCTACAGGAGACAATCTTACTCCCGGGGCCCTATGCCAAGGAGTAATGCAAGCACTAAACAGAGCAGAGATGAAATTAGAGAGGATGAGAAGAGATCTCATCAGAATCCCAGAGATCAGAGGGTAAGATTGCTCAATGTTGTTAATGTCAACAAAAACACTCTAAGCCTCAGTGTCCCTGTTCATTTCCTTTACGTCACCTGGGCCTTTATGTAAGCTGCCCGTTTCCTGTTAGAAATAGGTAGAGCATGCATAGAACATAACCAAATAGCAAACATTAGAATAGAGAAAGAAAGGACATCTATATGAGATCTGAACAAAATAGGAGAATAATGAGCAGATGGCTTCTTAAACTCTAAGTCTTGATTGAAGCTGACCAGACTAATCTCTTGTTTAGAGGTTCATAGTTTCAGAAACTCACAATAGGAAAACTATGCAAAAGAAAGGTGACTAACACCGTTTTGACTTCTAAAACTGTCTCTCTGATCCCTCTTGCCTCTTTTCCAAACATTTCAACACCCTCACCGAGTTTGAATGTGGAAATTGTTGGTGGTTCCGGTATGCTCGTAGTCGTGGATAGCAGCTGAGAAGATTATAGCAAAGATCTCCAGCTCTGTCAGCCAGTTCTGAAAGGAGATTACAGAGCAATCAGATAATCTGTTTCTGTTTCCTTCTCAAAGTCTTCAACTTGCTGACAACACACCCACAGTGCTGCCGTTCTACCCTGCAGCTGGTAAGCTATTGCCAAAACACAAGTTCTGAGAGACAGAAATAAGTTATTTTCCAGTGAAGAGACTTGGAAACTTGTGATTTGAAAACAATGTGTTCAGTAAGGTTGGATAAGCTAACTAGTAGTTTTATCTTTTCCAAGAAATCGAAGAGAAGGAACATGAAGACTTGCAAAGCCCTCATTGCATCCTCTGCCAATCTACAAATAAGGTTCCTAGGTACACACACACACACACACACACACACGCACACACACACACACACGCACACACACACACACACACACACATTATTAGAAAATTTGACGCAATACCAAGAATGAAGAGTAATAGAAAACCTATAGGAGGAATATCCACTATGAGGTGGGTAGAGACCGATGAAGAAATACTTGGTTTTCCGCTCTATGCATGCTGATGATGTTTGAAAAGACTTCTCCCCATCCACACCATCAACATTGGCTGTGGGTCAGTGGCTCACAAAATGTGTTCCTTGGACAAGCAGACAGCGTCACCTGGGAGCTTGTTAGAAATGCTGGCAAATTCTTCAGCCCCACCCCAATCCCACTGGATCAGAAACTCTAGGTTGTGACTTCTATTTAATGGACTCTGTGGATGTACTTGCTATCATTTCTGCAAACCATCCTGGCCAATGCCCACACAACAGAATATGCCTGACTCAGGCCGCCTTTTCATAAACTTTGCTTACTTCCGTTACTAGTTAAATTCATGCTTACGTGATTCAGTATGGTTTATTATAAACCGCATTTTGATAAATTGCACTTGTTATAATTATGTAACTAAATATAACACAAACCAATAAAATATGAACGCAACATTGGAGTTGTTATTTCTATAGAACCTACGTTTAATGCTTTGGACCGTCACTAAAAGAACTGCTGTAAAAACATGGGTGACAGCTGTGAACGAGCAGAAAACATTTGTAAACGTTAGAGAGCTTCTGCACTGTTGGCTTCAGGCACATCTTTAAGTTCCCATTTCACTTTAAAGAGATGAGACTGGAAACCTTTGATAGGGGCAGGTTGATGTAAGAGAAACATGAGTATCCAAATTGGTGAACTCATAAAAGACCTGGGGTCTGAATTAAAGATTAGTGCATAAAATAGATCCATATGATTTAAGTTAATGAAAAATGAGTTAAAATGAACACTTAAGTGTTTATAATTCCCCACTTTAGCCATATCTTTCAATTAACTACCAATTTTGAAGTATTATTGACTTCTTTGAAAATTGGTGAGGGAAAAATAAACAGATGATATAGAGCTTATGAAAAAGATTTCAGAGTTGGGGGAAAATAAGCATAAACATAACTCAGGAAAAAAGAAGCCACTATACTTTTAAAAATGATTTCTAATAGAATACGGCATGAAATGTCAGGAAGCTTCCTGGCATCTTCAATAATATACTCAAAAATACAAACTGAGGTAAATGGGATGGAAAGTCAAAGAGAACGCAGACTAAGACGAAAATCAACAGAATGAGATGAAAAAAAGATGGGCAAGATAAGAAAAGATTACAGGAAAACAGAAGCTGCAAAACCCACTGTAAAGGCAGCAAAGAGCCTCTTCACCAGCCTCCTCATGGTCTCGGGACCCGCCATGTGGCAGGCACTATGCATGCTAGGTGCTTTCATATAGAAACTCATGTAACTCTCACTACTCCATAATCGCACGTACTGTTGTTATCCCCACGTGACAGGTGAAGAAGCAAGCAAGGAGGAGGTACGGGATTTGCCCAAGGTCACATATGCAACAAGCCACACACCACGCCTCCAGAATTCTCATTCATAATCTTAAATTGTATTTCCTCGGGGTTATTGTTCATGTGTTTGTTCAAGTTTGCATGAAATTATAGAGGCATATTTTGTATTACACATTTTTCTTGTTATTATCCATATCTATATTATACAGAGTTTTTTTTCCATTTGACATTGTCTTCCTTTTCTTCCCCAACACTCCGTCCCCACCCATCTGTCCCTGGCTCCCTCTACCCCCTTCCCACATATATCTCTTATTCTAAGGACATGTAAAGTTAATTTCACATTTTAAAATCAGATTATGAATGGGAGACAGCGTAACATCTAAATGAGTCCTAGTCACAGAACATCAGCCCAGCCAGCAGACATCTAAATAACAGTATAATTAGTTCTCACATTACAACTATCAGTGATGCTTCCTTCCTTACCCAAATAATTGAACAAAATCCTATCTTAGGTATAACCCACTTCTTTTTTTTTAAATTGCATTTTAGGTTTTGGGGTACACATGAAGAACATGCAAGATAGTTGCATAGGTACACACGTGGCAGTGTGATTTGCTGTCTTCCTCCCCTTTACCTGTATCTGGCATTTCTCCCCATGCTATCTCTCCCCAACTCCCCACCCCCCGCTGCCCCTCCCCTATAACCTACTTCTAATAAACCAAAAACAATGAATGATTAAACAGGAATGCAACAACAACAGAAAGGAAAGAAAACAAACCCATCATCTTTAAAACTCATTTTAACACCCTAGTTTTTCAAAAAACACCATGTGTGTTTAGAATCAGTTATGCTGCTTTGGGAATAAGAAGAAAAGTGGTATCTGGCAGAGGAAAGGAAGGAAAAAACAGAAAAAGCTTCAGAGAGGAGCGGTGTTTGAGGTGGGCCTTGAACACTGGACAGAGAAAGAAATGAAGGTTGGCATTTTGAGAAGAATGAACTAAGTGGGCAAGTCCTGGCAGCAAAAGCGTGTTCATCTCAGGTAAGAAAATTATGCCCTTGACTGGAGCAGGAGTTAAGGCTGATTGAGGCATCAGAAAACAGAGTGAGTGAGGAATGTAAACCCGATTCAGCAGCCAGTGAAGTTCACACGCAAGAGTCATGCGATCAGCTCATAACTTCAGGAAGGATATTTGGACAGGAGGAGAGAAGGGAGATAAAAAATAGTGTTTTTTTTTTTTTTTTTAAGAGAAAGTCTCACTCTATTGCTGAGGCTGGAGTGCAGTGGTGTGATCTTGGGTCAGTGCAACCTCTGCCCCCAGGGCTCAAGCAACACTCCCACCTCAGCCTCCCAGGTAAGGGCTGGGACTGAAGGCATGCACCGCCATGCCCAGCATTTTTTTTTTTTTTTTGTATTTTTAGTACAGATGGGGTCTCACCATGTTGCCCAGGCTGGTCTCGTTTCTGAGCTCAAGCAGTCTGCCCATCTGAGCCTCGCAAAGTGCTGGGATTATAGGAGTGAGCCACTGTGTCTGGCTAGAAGAAGTATTTTTAGATTGAAAAGTTCATATAGAATATACAGACAGTGTGGAGGTAGAAGCCATATGACTTTGCAATTATCTGAATTTTGGGAGTGGTGGGAGGACCAGATGTGGTTGCAGCTGAGGAGAACAATACGTTAGATGACCTCAACACCACTGGCCTCACTAAGTGGCTAACAAACCTTTCAGGTAGTGTTAGATAGCATCACTAACAGAAACAGAGAAAGTGGGAGAAGCTATTTGGAGGAAATTGGGCTTCATATTTTAATATAGCTCGGATTTCCTCGCCTTTTCCAAATTAATTACCATGAACCAGAAAGTTTTGTGTCAATCCACAAGAAGTCAGAAATTTAAAGTCCCATTGGTATTTTATGCCAGAATGATCTATTGGTGACAAGGTACAAGCCACAGATGCTATCAGTATTTTCCTATCTACAAAATACGAACGAGTGTCACAACTAATTCATGTCAAAGGATGCTTTGACAACTGGTAATGGGGGACCTTAGGTTTTGCCATGTATGACTCAGGAAAGCAAACCATGTGTTCCTACATATAGGGGAAGATGAAGAGACGTGGTACAACAGACCAGAGGAAACCTGAAGGAAAAGGACATGGCCAATTTCTCACTGTGAGAGGAGACATTACTAGCAAGTTGTGACTTTTCTACGTGAATGGCAGAGTTTCCTTACTAATCTGTTAGTTGTCCATGCCACCTTAACAAATGCTCACAGTCCTAGAGGCTTAAAGAACACTTCCAGGCTGGGCACAGGGGCTCACGCCTATAATCCTACCACTTTGGGAGGCTGAGGCGGGCAGATCACCTGAGGTCAGGAGTTCAAGACCAACCTGGCCAACATTGTGGAACCCGGCTGGTGTGGGTGCCAGTAATCCCAGCTACTCCTGAGGCTGAAGAAGGAGACTGTCTTGAACCTGGGAGGCAGAGGTTGCAGTGAGTCGAGATCGCACCATCGCATTTCAGCCTGGGTGACAGAGGGAGACTCCCTCTGTCTCAAAAAAAAAAGGGAACACTTCTGTTTATTGGCACACAATTCTTCTGGTCAGAAGCCCAGTATGGATGGGTTCTCTGGTCAGGATATCCCTAGGCTGACATCAAGGTTTAGACATGGTTGCATTCCTTTCTGGTGTCTCTGGGGGTAAATCTGCTTCCAAGAGTATTCAGGGCATTGGCAGAATTCATTCCCTTTTCCACAGTTTCCCTCCTCACCTTAAAGCTGGCAATGACTGTTGGGTCCCTCTCACACTTCAAACCTCTGACTTTTGCCATACCTCCTTGACTGTGATGAACTTGTGTAATTACATTGGGCCCACCTGGAAAATCCAGGCTAATCTCCCTATTTAAGGTCTTCTGATTATTAATCTTAATTACATCTGCATAATCCCTTTTATAATCCAATGTAACATATTAATAAACACATGTGACACCAGAGAACAAAAGTCATAGGAGCCAAATTTTTGCCAATTACAATCCCTAATAAAATTATTTGGCACTCTTCAAACAAGATGTCATTTTGATATCCTTAGTCTTTCCTGTATTAATATGGTAATGTCATAAACAACAAGAACAAAATCCAAGATACATAGCTTCTCCTTTCTGAAAATAAAATAGACAAAGGGAAAATTACTGGCACCTTGCTTGACAAAAGCAATGAAAATGGCCAAGAGGTAGTTTTGGAGTTTGAAATCTTTTCACCTAAATCAAAAGTATACTAGAGCTTAAACTCTGATTAACATCTATTCAATCAATAGATAACTCTTCAATCTCTTTCTGTCTAAGGATTTTCTCTTGGAAATGAGCAAAATAATTCTGAAAGGATCCAAGTATCTTCTAGGCACTTAAGTTAAACAATAATGAGTAATACAAACAGATCACAATGTTTTACATTCAAAAGGATTACTGTTGATGTTGAAGCCCAGACACCACTTTATCAAGGGGATGCTTTGATTCCCTATGTGCCTTACAATTTATAACACTGAAATGATGAAAAACATTTTCTTCCTCTTGGTTTGTAACGAAAGGTTAGAGTAGCAATATGTTCTCCATTCATCAGAATGCTCCCACTGTTTTGTAAGCTCACAATGAAAGAAGTTTGTTTTTAGCTGCATTTCAAAGAGAGAGTAGGTAGGAAATAGTTTCTATAGTTAAGAATCACTCTAAATATGGCCTGAATTGATCATGGAAATTCAACGGCAAATGAAAAATGAGCTCATTTAAGAACAGTATGCAGTAAATCATGATCACTGTCTGTTATGATACATTTATGTTAATGATAACTTGTGTTAGCATAAATGCTGGGGGTTTTTGGTGAGAGCTGAAGAAGCTGTGCATGAGTCACTTTTATGTCCCCAGAGTATACTCTGTACAATAGGTATGTTGAATAGATGAGTTCAAAGTGCATTTTTGCATCCACTTTCATCCTCACCACAATAGCTGGAAATGCATGTGAGGATACTGAGATGTGAGAATATAAGAGGCTCTTTGTTTTTTTCCAATTGCATATGGTAGAAGCATGCCTAATATTTAAATGCATGGCCTCCAAAGTCAGAGCTGGGACCAAATCCTGGCTCCCATACTGTAACTCAGTTGTTTGGGCTGCTATAACAAAATAACAGAGGCTGGGTGACTTAAACAACAGAAATCTACTTTCTCACAGTTCTGGAGGAGAGACGTCCAAGATCAACATGTCAGCAGGACTGTTTTCTCCTGAGACCTCTCTCCTTGCCTTACAAATGGCCATATTCTCTCTGTGTCCTCACAATGGACTCTTCTCCCTGCAAGTGCATGTCTGTGTCCTAATCTCTTTCTGTGAGAACACCAGTCATATTGGATTAAGGCCCATTTATATGACCTCATTTTACCTTGATACCTCTTAAAGGTCATCTCTCCAAATACAGTTCTATTCTAAGGCCCTGTGCTAGGACTTCAATATACAAATTGATGAGAAACACAGTTTAGCCCATATAGCTACTTTATAATAGAATAATTTTAATTTCTATGAATTAGAGATTTCTCTTCCTTAAAATAAGAATAATATTACTTGGGAATCACTGTTGATTGGCCACTGTTGATTGTAATGGGAATCACTTGATTTTGTTTGGGATGGCAATGTGTCAGACTGCCCTCTATATTGCAGTGGTCATGAGTCACAGTTCTGGCCAATAAAACAGAAGGAAAGTTGCTGGATTGGATTTCTGGATAGCTCTTTAAAAGTGGGCAGATTTGTTTGACTTGCAACTTTGGTGCTTTGTATGCTCCCTAATATTCTTACCTGGATTTGCAAAGGTACATCAGCCATTTTACAAGCATAAGGACAAGAGCTACAGTCAAAAGAGGTAGGAAGGACACTGAGAAGGCTGTTGCTGCTGAAGAGCTGTCATGTCCTCCCTGGATGTCTCTTTGGACAGACCACACAAATGCAGAGGACACACATACCCCTGACCTATCTAACCCACCTGGACATTCACTTACAAATATGTTCCAACAACCAAACTTCACGAGACATTTTGAGGGAAAAAAGCCAATAGTATAAGAAGATTCTCATAAACAAATAGCATATTCCCCATGAGTTACAAGATACAATTCTATTTTTTAAAAGACGTTTAAAAAAGTTTTAAAAATGTGTAGGTATATTCACAAATAGGTAAGGCTGCTAAGACAATAGCACATCACAAGGGCGAAAAAAAGGAGTTCCTGAAACTAAAAATATTAATAACTAAAAATATTAAATAAACAGGTCGAATAACTAGAAGGACATATCTGAAGGCTAAACTGATAATGTGGAAGATAGAGTTGAGGACATCTCTCAGAAGGTGTCATTAAAATACTGAAAGATGGGGAAACATGCGAGAAGCTAAAAGGTGTGCAGATGGATTCAGGGTTCTAAGAGAAGTGCCAGAAGCAGACAGAAATGATGACAGACAGGGAGAAATATTCACATAAATAACAGAGTGTTTGGCTTTCTTCTTATCAAGCACAAAGCAGGATTAGACTTTCTGGCCCCTTTATGATTGGGAGGGGCTGTGTGAGTCATTTTGGCCAATGAGTTGTGAGCAGAAGTGACAAGCAAAGTTTCTGATTCTTAGAATTTAAATACAGGCATAGAAATATGAGAGCACCTTTCTCTCTGCCATAATGTCTGACAACTCTCAGGAAGGTGGCTGTTTAGAAAACCTAGGTCCTGAAGTGAGAATAATACAGGCAGCTTCTTTAACTCACTGTTGGGTGGCGGGGGTTGGGGGGAAAAGCATATATTATTTCTAAACCATTGAGATTTTGGGATTGCTTGATCCTGTAGCAAAACATAGCCTACCCAAAGGAAAACACACCAAATGAACGAAAATCTTAGGGGTGAGGAAGATGTATTCTCTCACTAATATGTTACCATATTTTTTTAAGAAAGTATATATAAGGTCATACAATTCAATTGCAAGTTTTGAAATTTTTACATATATGACTAGCATTGTTAGTCATGATTACTTATGTTTAGTAATAACAACACCTACCATTTACTATTATTCGACTGCATGCTAGGCACTAGGTAAACATTTTTATTTTAAAATGTTGAGAAATTCAAACATTTTTTCAGCAAAATATTAAGTTCTCAGGAATGGAGATGTCATAACGAAAGAAAATAAAAGTGGTTAATTCATAAGGAAAATGTTTAATTGAAAGAATTAACAATAAAAATTAAAAACAAACACGCACACGTAACTTTAGTGGCAAAATATGGCTATGCAAGGAGGCTAGCCAGAGTATCATTTACAGTAGTGAAAATTTTTTTTAACTATTTAAGCAATAGGGTAACCCAATCATTAACTATTAAGATTTTCTTATAATAAATATATGATGACCTAGGGAAACTATCATAATATATAATGTACTGAAACAAACAGGATATATATTAAGTCTATAATAGTCTTAATATTTATCCTGACTCTCTCTCTCTACATATATGTATATAAAGCCAATATTCTGTATTATAATATAGAATATATGACATAGCCTGTAATATGTTATATTAATACAATTAATAATAATTATTAATATAATGTATTTAATATAATTAATATGTTATATAAGATAATATTACAATATCCTATGATGTTATATCCAATATCCTAAAATGTTCACAGTGAAAGCCTTTACCTAAGTAATGGTCTCATAGAAAAGTAATTTTACAAATAAAATTTAAACAATTTTTAACTGTTTAAGTGATAGGATGACCCAATAAGGGTCCATAGGATGATCCCACTACTGGGCTGACCCACTAGTGTTGCAAACAAACACTTCAAACAATACAAATATAAAGTTCCCTTGACCATTACTCCAGGATGGGAATATCCCCAGAGGTAACCACTGTCTTCAATTTACTGTTCATCTTTTTAGATGTTTTTCAATATACTTTTATATATATCTATGTGCATAGAGATGTGCTATGTTTAACAATATACACCATTTAGAACAAATTTTCTACAACTTTTTAAACTGAATAAGACATCTTGATTTTTAGACATAGAAATCTATGGTATTCCAGAGTTCTAACTCCCTTTTGATAGATATATACTCTGTAATTGTTCACCATGGCAAACATTGCTACAATGAATCTGATTGTATAAGGCCTCCTTGGGTACGCTTGGAAGTACTGGAGCATTGGTGTGTATATTTTCCTTATAGCAATTACTGCAAAATTGTTTTCTTACATGACTATACCAGTTTACCCTCAGATGAGCAGTATATGAGAATATAAGTTCTTCTCAATCAGTGGTTCTCAACTTGGGACAATCACCCTCCAACCAGTGGTTTATTTGGCAATGTCTGGAGACGTGATTGGTGGTCATAACTGGAGTGGGGAGTAGTGCCACTGGCATCTAGTGACTACAGGTCAGATACTCCTACACTAAAATGCACAGAAAAGCAACAAAGAATTAACTGGCCCCAAACGTCAATAGTGCTGAGGTTGAGAAACCCTGCTCTACATCCTGACCCATAGCTAATGTTATCAAACTTTCAACATTTGTATCCATATGTATATAATAAATTAAAATTGGTATAAGTTTATGTATCCTTGGATACTAATGAGTGGTGCATCTTTTCATACTTCTTTAATTGATTAAATGTATTACCTTTTCTGTTAATTGCCTGATCATATTTTTTAACTGAATTTGTGTCATTTTCCTGATTTATTTATACAATCTGGCTCTTAATCCATGGTCTCTATGTATGTTCTCCAAATGCTTACTTCATTATTTTGTTTATGATGCTTTTTATCCTACAGAAGTTTTTAACTTTAATATATTCAAATTAATCAATATTTTATGGTACAACTTGTGTTTCAAAGCTTAATTTTTAAAAAATGTCTTTTTTCAAGGCTATAAACATATTCTTATTTTTTCTTCTAATATTATCAAATTTTTACTTTTGCATTTACATCTTTAATTCATTTGTCAGATTTCTTTGGGGGGTGAATGACTCGAATTAGAACAAAAGCATTCTGTTTTTTTCTAAATAAATAACTGTAGCCAAAATAATTTTTAAACTGCGTAATTTTCCATAAAACGTTGTCTCTAGTCATGTCTTCATGTTCTCACGTGCAATTTTTTCTTTATTATACTCTAGTCAGAGTTCCATTGTCACCAAACCATTAAGACAACACAGGTCAAGGTCAACAATGACTTTCAAGTTGCCAGAGCGCCTGGTCACTTCTCTGTCCTTCTGTTACTTGACCATTGGCATGCCCCATGCAATGCACCACTCTCTTCTTGAAGCATTCTCTTTCCTTGGCTTCCATGACCCTAGACTCTCTTGGTTTATACCCCATGTCATTGGCCACTCTTTTTAAGTTTCTATTGCTGGCTCCAATTCTTTGCCTTCATTTTGATCTATGGAGTGTTCCAGCACTCACTTCAGAGCTCCTTCCACTTCTCCATTCATTCTCCCTTTAGATAATCTCATGTAGTTCCATGTCTTCTTATAGTATTGATATGCCCGAGACTACCTAATTTACATGTTTATCCTTGACCTCCCCTGGAACTTTGGCATCCTTTAATTTTTTTCTGCTTGCCCTCTGTACATGGATGCCTAGGGATTTTGAAATCCACATGTCTAAATCAGAAGTATTGATCCCCTTTCCTCCAAAAATTGGTTTGCCACCAGGCATTCTTGTCAACTCTGTTTATCAAACCACAAATCTAAGATGTATTCTCGATTCCCCACTTTAATATTCCAAATCCTATTCACCACAGCAGTCCTTTTATCTCTGTCTCAGAAACAGCATTTTCTCCTCTCCATCAGCAGCACCCTTCCTAGTCCAAACTACCAGCATCTCTTCACTAGGTTTCTGCAGGATTTTCCTAGCAACCTGCCTTAAAATCCATTCCCCACAAGAATCCTTTTTGAATCTTTATCAGATCACATCACTCCTCTGTCTAAAACCCGATAATGGCTTTCTACTGATTGCACTCAAGATAGAATTGGAACTCATTACCGAGGCCTGTAAAGCCAGACCTGGTCTAGCTACCACTTCTTCCTCAGCCTTATAATGCACCGCGGTCTCCATCATGTGCTATTCCCATCAGGCTTGCCTTCTACTCCTTGAATGTAGCAAAGTTATTCTCTCACAGGACTCTTGTACTAAAACCCTACACTAACTCTGCAGTCATACTCTTCTTTCACTGTTAGCATAGCTGAAGCCAAAAACACAACTATCTCAGCTTAAATACTATCTCTAGACTAGAAAGTCCAGTCCTGACTATCTAATAAAACACCCAGCTTTCCCTAGGTAGGTGCTCTATTTTACTTCTCTGCAGAGTATTAATAACATTTTCTTGATTAATTTCCACTGGTCTCTTCTATCTGTAACTTCACACTAGAATGTTAAGTTCTACAAGAGCACTGATATCCTCCTATCTTATGTCTTAGTCCATTTGAGCAGCTATAACTGAATACCATAGGCTAGTGACTTATAAACAACAGAAGTTTATTTCTCACAGTTCTGGAGGCTAGGAAGCTTAAGATCAAGGCGCTGGTAGATTTGGCATCTGGTGAGGGCCTGCTTCTGGATTTATAGAAGACTGTGTCCTCACATGGCAGAAGAGGGAAGGGAACTTCTTTTTATTAAGGCATTAATCCCATTCATGACAGCCCCACGCTCATGACCTAGTCACCTCCTCTAGGACCCACTACCCAATTGGAAGTTAGGATTTCAACAGAGGAATTTGGGGGAACACAAACATTGTCTATAGCACCCTATAATAAAGGACCCAGCATATAAGTTATCGATTAACATTTGGGTTTATTTTTTGAAACTCTAATCAATTCTATTGATATATTTGCCTATTTTTTTTCACAAACAGTACATGCTCAGCTTCAGTAGACATTGTAATATCTAAGAGCGTAAGAACTACTCCCCTGTACATTGTTCTTTTACAAAGTTGTCTTTTCTAACGTTGTGAAATACCTATTTTACATGAATATCAGATTCACATTATATTCCATATTAAAATCCTTGAGACATTGATTAGTATTGCTTTGAATTTATAGATTATTTTGAGGGAAACTGACATCTATATAAGCCTGAGGTTTCACTCAGATTAAAAACATGATGCCTTTTCCATTTATTTAAAGATAATTTTTGTGCCCTTTGATTTAGTTTTTGCAGTTTCCTTTTTATTGTTTTTGAAGCTCTTTATAGGTGATTTGTAGACTTTTTAAAAACTGTTGGGAATGTACATTTCTCTACTACACTCGTTAATTTCCAGTGCATGGGCGAGCTCTTTTATCTAGACCATATTGATCTAAGAATTTGTAAGGTTTTCTTTTATTTTCTAAAGGAGATAATCACATTATTTCACAGGCTGTATCTTCGCCTTTTGAAGATATCATATCGTATATTACATACTGCATTCTTGAGGCTGAGACTTCCAGAAAAATGCCAGGTAGCAGTATCAATGTGGGCATCCCTGTCTTGCTCCAAGTATTCATGGAACCATTATTCAATATGACACTTGCTCTAAATGTTTAGTAAAAACCTTTTATTGGCCAGGCGCGGTGTCTCACGCCTGTAATCCCAGCACTTTGGGAGGCCGTGGCTGGTGGATCACGAGGTCAAGAGATCAAGACCATCCTGGTTAACATGGTGAAACCCCGTCTCTACTGAAAATACAAAAAATTAGCTGGGCATGGTGGCGCGTGCCTGTAATCCCAGCTACTCAGGAGGCTGAGGCAGGAGAATTGCCTGAACCCAGGAGGCGGAGGTAGCGGTGAGCCGAGATCGCGCCATTGCACTCCAGCCTGGGTAACGGGAGCGAAACTCAGTCTCAAAAAAAAAAAAAAAAAAAAAAAGAAAAAAGAAAACAAACAAACAAAAAAAGAAAACCTTTTATTGAGTTAAAAATCTTCCCTTAATAATCTGGCTATAACTTCAGAGACAGTGTTTTAAATACTATTTTTAAGAAATCTGCTTTATAATAAGGAATAACTGAAAGAGATAATATTAGGCTTTAGGAAAATTCTGCAATGTTTTAACAATAATAATGCCTAATCTTTGAGCTTCTTTTATGAGGCAGAGTACTTAATATTTTGATACTTTATTCCTAAACATCAGAGGACTTCTACAAAGTGGAATATTTTTCACCATTTTAAAAAATGAGGAAGTCTTCGTTCAGAGACTCAAGTAATTTATCATAGGTCACAATATCCAGTAAGCAATTAAGCAGGGAATTATAGTCACTGTATCTAGCTTGAAAGCCCACACTCCTCCCACATATTCCTTTTTTAATTCAGTGAGATATTAGGCCAAGTCTTTAAACAGGCACTGGAGGAAAAGATAACAGATGCGCCCTGAGTTTATGGGATAATTGATAACTATCCCCGAAGAATGTCTATCCTAATGTAATTCTGAAGGAGATTTCAAAGTAAAAAGTCACACAGGCCTGTTTTTGCCTCTAATGACCATCCTTTTTAAATGAATGGCTTACATCAAGGCAAAAAAAAAAAAAAAAAAGGCGAAGACAACCACGTCGTGCAGGTGAGTAAACACAGAACAGAGATTCAAAAACAACGAAGATGATGCCTATAGTCCCAGCTACTCAGCAGGCTGTGACAGGAGGACCACTTGAACCCAGGAGTTAGAGGCTGCAGTGAGCTATGATCGCTCCATTGCACTCCAGCCTGGGTGATAGACTGAGATTCCCATCTGTTAAAAAAAAATCTTAAGGCAAAACCAAAAACATCTCAAGAGCTAAAATGCTGAGCCAAAAGAAGCAAGAAACACTTCAGATGGTTAGAAGTAAAGATTTACCCTTAAGTTAAAAATAATTAAAGGTATACAAATAGGATATGAATAACCATAGTCCCTATGAAAAAGACCTGGTGGTTTAAACCAAAAGCTAACTTTGCGTCACATGGTTGCCAAGTACATTGAATACAATTTCAGTATGCATGAATGTCATTGTTATCGACCACAGCACAAGGTTTATAGTACCACTCTCCATATCTGGAAATACATATTTAGTTGTGGTTGTTATATTTGAATTGGTTACAACCCGTTGAAGACGAAAGTCACTACCAGGCATTTATCTCAACAGGCTTAGGATGGAAAAAATTTTAGAGGCAACAGGGAAGTCCAAGACTTTCCATATTGGTTAGATTACTCCTGGAAAACAGGAAGTCCGTAAAACAATGCACCACTCATGGCCTCCACCTCATCAGAACAGTCACCACTAAAAACTCATCCTTGCATCTTCTGGGGAACCTAAGAGTTCCTATCCATACTTACCGCCACTCCTGTCTTATAGAGGAGGTAATGCACTGTCTGTGTAACGTCAGCAGCGTGCATTAAGTTGTGGTAAGGATTTTTGTGCTTGCTGTATCCCACTTCCAGGGCCTCCACAAATGAGACAAGTGCAGAAATGGGGATCTGAAAGAGAGCAGTCAGGTCAATTAACTAGTGACTTTGCTGCTTTCAATGGAGACACAAAAGTCTAAGGCACCAGGACTGCTTTTTTCTGGAGGCATAACATACCACATGAGGGAACTGAAACTTTACACAGTTGATAAAAGTTACTGACAAAATTATCAGATAATTTTGAATTCTAACAGAAGTTCTTGGTTAACAGTCTGCCTTGTAAATTTTTCTTTGTTGCTCATTTCAGAATCCCTGAGAAATGACATTGAATCATTTCAAGATACTTAGTTTTATTGACATGGAAAGCAGTAATGTTTAATACACACCTAGTAAACTGGGTTGTTGGTGACTATGTTAATTTTCTGTATCTCCTTGTCCTCACTCTAACCCCAAGGGAAAACAAGATGCTATGCAGGACACCAAACAGTTTTGTAAACAACACTGAGGAATTCGAAAATAATACTAATAATTAGTTCTAGTTTGTGGAATCACTCACTATTTGTAACCTAACATCAGAATGAGATCTTCCAAAGTCTAAGTCACTAATAATGAATTGTCAAGTAACAAACATAAGAACATAGCCTGCTCCTGTTCCCATACATAAAAACAGACTGTCACGTTTTGGTTTTGCTTGGTTTGGGGTTTTCATTTTGTTTAGTTCTTCTCGTGTGTTCAATGTATTTAACCACTCCTTTCAAAGGGGATTCTTTTCAGGCAGTTTATATTTGTTTTGCAATAATTTCATTAAGATTTTCATGTACTTTGTTTTCCTACAAATAAATGAGATATGCTGCATAGTATGTATTCATTTATTTCTCCACAAATAAAATACTTCAGCCTTTATTTGCAACTACCAGTCGCTTGGAATCTTTCCAACTAGATTGTTTTTCCATCTGAAATATGTATAATATACATGCCTTTCTTTTCTATGTAGCAGCAAAGAACATTACAGAATAAGGGCATCCAGAAAACATTCATTGTATTCGTTTTCTGGATTCATTCCATGGTTCAGGATAAATTATACAATATAAGGCTAGGGAAAAGGAAATGGTGTGTCTTCCTGAGGATTAACAATTACATGTGTAAGAAAAAAATAAGGAAAATGCTAAGTTAATGCTTCTGAGATTCCAGGATTGGTTCTCCCTTGGGTGTATTCTTCCATTTTACCATGTGTGGATTTTTACAAATTTAAGTATGACATTTAAGAGGTCAGAGATGAATTCATTATCATTTTGAAAAATAAAGATCCAATGAATCTGGGCCCCTTGGGTTGTTTTATAGAGATCTACAAAAAGCTTGCAAGGGCTCTGTATGTGTGCGTGTGTGTGTGTGCATGTGTGTGCGCGCGCGCAAGTACACGCACGTGCAGGAATTTTTTTCCAAGCAGAGTCTCCAAAATCCACAAGATTTTCTTGCAGATTTCTGATGCAAAGAAAAATTAAGGACCTAAGGACCATAACCATGAAGTATTTTTGGTCATATAAAGACATATTTCCTCAGTGGGAAGGGCTCTGTGAGCCTGGAGACTAGTCCACCAAGATTGTCATAGCTACCTCTATGATGCTTGCAACCGAGGAGTTAATCTTACCACTGCTACTGCCAGTGCTCATGCCATGCCTACTATTCAGGGGACTGAGAAGCCCCCAATCACATGGCTCATTGCTGTCACCACTGTCTCCTGAGTAAGATGCTGGAAACCCAAGATCAGGCCTTCTGGACCTGCTAACACCAGTGCAAGTGTAGAACTCCCTGGGGCCCAAGGCATGGGACAGGCATGCTTGGCCCACCCACTGCCACTACTGGGGGCCAAGGTCAAGCCCTACTGGCACCCCATCTGCAGTGAAAATTCACTACAGCCTCCACTAACAATTACACTCTAAACTACTGAAGAAATCACATACACCAATGACATAGTTTATATCCAAAGGAATCATCCAAAATTGTACCACTGTGTACACCCAGAATCAAAGCCAAGGTTCTCTACTCAACCAACACCATAGATACATCTTCAGGAAAAAGTTCTCCTCTGTGAAAGCAAATTTTTAAAATGCAAACAAGTGACTGTTACACAAGATGCATAGATATTGACATAAGGATATAAGAAACATTTATAAAGCAAAGAGGTATGACATTTCCAAAGGATTGTAAAATTACCCAGCAAGAGACCCCAATAAAAATGAAATTTATGTAGTTTTGGATAAATTATTCAAATTATTGTTTCTAAAGAGGCTCAATAATATACAAGAGAATATATAAAAGTAATACAAAGGAATCAAGAAAACAATTCAGGATATTAATTATGAATTTACCAAAGAGATAGCTATCATACAAATTGCCAGACAGAAATTGTGGAGTAGAAGAATTCATGTAATAAAATACAAAATACTTTTGAAACCTTCAACAGTAGACTAGACCAAGCAAGAAGAAAAAAGTTCAGAACTAGAAGACAGGTCCTAACAAAAAATGCAGTCTGGCAAAAATAAAGAAAAAAGAATAAACAAAGCCTATGTGGTAAGCAGACCACCATTAAACAATAACAGGTTTGCATTTTCCGTATCCCCAAAGCAAAGAGGAAACAAAAGAGTTAGAAACCCTATGTAACAAGATACTACTGAAAAAATTCCCAATGTGGCAAGAAACTTAGATACCCAGACACAGGAAGCCCAAAGATTCCCAAACAGATACAATTCAAAAAGATCTCCACAGCACATTAGAGTCAAACTGTCAAAATCAAAGACAAAAAATTCTAAAAACAGCAAAAAAAAAAAAAAAAAAAAAAAATGTAGTAACTTATAAGGAAAACTTCATCAGAAAAACAAAAGATATCTCATCAGAAACTCTAAAGGCAAAAAGATAATGAGTTAATAGATTCAAAGAGCTAAAAAAAAAAAAAAAAGCCAGCCAAGGATGCTATATTTAGCACAGCTATTTTTCCTTAATGAAGGAGAAATAAAGCCTTTCCCAGCCAGACAAGCAAATGCAGAGGGAATTCCTCATAACTTGACCAGACCTATAATGAATACTTAAGGATGTCGCACACCTGGAAACAAAAAAACAATATCTACCATCATGAAAACGAAAAAGGAAAAAAAAAACTCACTGGTAGAGCAAATACACAAATAAGGAAGAAAAAAAATCCAAATGTTAGCACTACAGAAAACCACCAAACCACAATTATAAACAATAAGAATGTAAGAAAGGATACATAATAAATCTGAAATCAATTAATAAAATGACAGGAACAAGTCCTCACATATCAATAGCAACCTTAGATGTTAATTGGTTAAACTTCTCACTTAAAAGATAGACTGGCTAAATGGATTTTAAAAAAAAAAAAGAAAGAATTCATGATCCAACTATGTGCCACCTACAAAAAACTCTTTTCACCTGTAAAGACACATATAGACTGAAAAGAAATAGACATTTTAAAAAATCCCATGCAAATGGAAATCAAAAGCAAGCAGGAGTAGCTATACTTATAACAGATAAAACAGACTTTAAGTCAAATATAGTACAAAGAGACAAAGTTATGGTATCATGAAAAAAGGATCAATTCAGTAAAAGGATATAACATTTCTAAACATACACACACCTAACACTGAAGCACCCAGATGTATAAAGCAAATATTACTAGACTTGAAGAAGAGATTGACTCTAATACAATAATAGTTTGAGACTTTGACACTCTATCATGGCATCAAACAGAACATCTATATAGAAAATTAACAAAGTTGGATTTAAACTTCACATTAGACCAAATGGCCTTAATAGACACAGAACATTTTATCCAACAGTTACAGAACACAGATTTTTCTCATCGGCATGAAGAACATTCTCCAGCCTAGATCATATGTTAGAACACAAAATAAGTCTCAAAAAAATTAAAAATCAAAATAATATCAAGTGTCTTCTCAGATCACAATATAATAAAACAAAACTAGAAATCAACAAAATAAAATTTGGAAATTATACAAATACATGGAAATTAAATAACATGTTCCTGAATTACCATTGGATTAAGAAAGAAATTAAGGAGGAAATAAAAACATGTTTAAAGTAAATGAAACTCTAAACACAACATATTAAAAGCTATGGGATAGCAAAAGCAGTGCTATGAGGGAAATTCATAGCAATAAACGTGTCCAAAAAGAAGAAAAATTCCAAGTAGACAATCTAACACTTCACCTCAATGAAGAAGAAAGCAAGATCAAACCAAACTCGAATTAGTAAGAAAAAGAAAGAATGATGATCAGAGCAGAATTAAATAAAATAGAGAGTAACAAAACAATGCAATGGAACAATTAAATGAAAGTTGATTTTTTGAAAACACAAACAAAAAACTGCTAGCTAGACTAACAAAGAAAAAAAGAGAAGATTAAAATAAACAACATCAAAAGTGAAAAGGGAGATATTACAACTGATACCACAAAAATACAAAAGATTATCAGAGACTATTACAAACAACTATGTACTAACAAACTAGAAAACTTAGAAGAAATAGATAAGTCCCTGGACATACAACTTACCAAGACTCAATCATGAAGAAATAGAAAACCTGGACAGACCAATAATGAGTAATGAGTTTGAATCTGTCATATAAATTCTCCCCAAAAAGAAAAGTCTAGGACCAGATAGCTTCACTATCAAATTCCACCAAACGTTCAAAGAAGAACTAACATCAGTTCCCCTAAAATTTTCCAAAAAATTGAAGGGGAAATTTCTTCTTCTCCCTAACTCATTCTACAATGTCAGTATTTCTCTGACATGAAAACCAGACAAGGCTGCAAAAATAATAAAACACAACCACAGGCCACCATCCTTGATGAACATAGATGAAAAATCCTCAACAAAATACTAGCAAACTGAATCTAGCAGCACATCAAAAAGATAATATGCCATGATCAAGTAGGATGAATCCCAAGATACACGGATAGTTCAACATATGAAAACCAATAAACATGATAATACATCACATATTAAGAGAATGAAGGACAAAAGCCATAGGATAATCTCAATAGATGCAGAGAAAACATTTGATAAAATTCAATATCCCTTCATGATAAAAAGTCAAGAAACTAGGAATTGAAAGAACATATCTTAACATAATAAAGATAATATATAAAAACACACAGTTAACTTCATACTGAATAAGGAAAAGTTGAAAGGCTTTCCTCTAAGAACTGGAACAATACAAATATCTCCACTTTTACCACTCCATTCAACATATTACTTGAGTTCTTAGAGCAATCAGGCAAAGGTAAGATATAAAGGGCATCCAAATTGGAAAAGATAAAGTCAAATTTTCTCTTTGTAGATGATATAATCTTATATCTAGAGAAACCTAAAAAGAAATCAGGAAAGCAATGTCATTTACAATATATTCACTAGCCTAGGAATAAATAATACCTAGGAATAAATTTACCCAAGGAGGTACAAGACCTCTCTAGGGAAAACTGCAAAACACTGATGAAAGAAAGTGAAGAGGACACAAATAAATGGAAAGACACATCATGCTCCTGTATGGGAAAAATTAATGTTGTTAAAGTGATTATGCAGTTCAAAGCAATTTACAGATTCAATTCAATCTCTATCAAAATACCAACGCCATTTTTCACAGAAATAAAAAAAATATATATAGAGAGCCCCAGAAGAGACCAATTAGCCAAAGCAATCCTGAGCAAAAACAACAAAGCTGGAGGCATCACACTACATAATTTCAAAATATGTTATAAGACTATAGTAACCAAAACAGCATGGTAATAGTATAAAAACCGATACATCAACCAATGGAATATAATAGGAAACCCATAAATAAATCAACATATTTGCAGCTAACTGATTTTTTATAAAGGCACCAAAAACTTACAGAAAGGACCTCCTTCAATAAATAACTCTGGGAAAATTACAGAAAGGCACCAAAACTTACAGAAAGGACCTCCTTCAATAAATAACTCTGGGAAAATTGCATATCCATATGTAGAACAATAAAACTAGACACCTATCTCTTATTATATACAAAAATCAACTCAAGATATATTAAGGAGTTTAACACAAGACTCAAAACTATAAAACCAGAAGAGTAAAAAAACACTTCAAGACATTGGTCTAGGCAAAGATGTTACGGTTAAGACCTCAAAAACAGAGGCAATCAAAACAAAAATAGACAAATGGAACTACATTAAACTAAAAATCTTCTGCACAGTAAAGGAAACCATCAAGAGAGTGAAGAGACAATCTCTTAAGTTTCAGAAGCATTTGCAAACATTCATCTGACAGAGGACTAATATCCAGAATGTACAGGAAACTCAAACAACTTGGTAAGAATAACAAGTAATCCCGTTGAAAAGTGGGCAAGGATATAAATAGACATTTCTCAAATGAAGACATATAATGGGCAGTGCATATGTGAAAAAAATGCACAACCTCACTAATCATCAGGGAAATACAAATCAAAACCACAATGAGATATCATCTTACCACAGTAAGAATTGCTATTAGTATTATTTTTTAAAAGATGCTGGTGAGGAGGTAGAAAAACAGGAGAACTTCTACATGGTTTGGTGGGAATGTAAATTAGTAAAGTCACTATGGAAAACAGTGTGGGGATTTCTCAAAAAACAAACAAACAACCCCCCCCCCCAAAAAAAAAACCTAAAAGTAGAACCACCATGTAATCCAGCAATCTCACTACTGGGTATTTATCCAAATGAAAAGAAATCAGTGTATCAAAGGGATATCTGCACCCTCATGTTTATTTGAGTACTATACACAATCAAGCTAAGTGTCCATCAGTGGATGAATGGATAAAGAAAACCTGGTATACATACATAATGAAATACGATTCAGCATAAAAAAGAATGAAGTCATGTCATTTGCAACAACATGGATAGAACTGGAAGTCATTACATTAAGTGAAATAATCCAGGCGTGGAAAGACAAATAGCACATGTTCTCACTCACATGTGGGAGCTAAAAATGTTGATCTTACACTGTTAGAGAGTAGAATGATAGGTACTGGAGACTGGGATGTGTGTTGGGGTTCAGGGGTTTGTGATAAAGAGGGGTTGGTTAATGGGTACCAACATACAGTTAGTTAGAAGGATTAGGCCAGGCGTGGGAGCCCACATCTGTAATCCCAGCACTTTGGGAGGCTGGGATGGGTGGATCACAAGGTCAGGATACTGATACCATGCTGGCTAAAACGGTAAAACCCTGTCTCTACTAGAAATGCAAAAAATTAGCCAGGCATGGTGGTACAAGCCTGTAGTCCCAGATACTCAAGAGGCTGAGGGAGGAGAATTGTTTGAACCCAGCAGAGGTCACAGTGAGCTGCAATCATATCACTGCACTCTAGCCTGAGGGACAGACCAAGACTCCATCTCAAAAAGAAAAAAAAGACAGAAGGATTAAAGTCTAATGCTCAATAGCAGAGTAGTGTGACTACAGTTAACAAGAATGTATTGTGCATTTCAAAATAGCTAGAAGAGAGGACTTGAAAGGTTTCTAACACATAGAAATGAGAAATACTGCAGGTAATGAACATCTTAATAACCTTGACTTAATCATTACATAGTCTATGTATGTAAAAAGTATCACATGTACCCTATAAATACATACAATATTTGTACCAAAATTATATATATATATATATACACACACACAAATATACAGTCCCTAGGAGAGTATAAAGACCCATGTCTCTGGAGAAATCAAGATGTTGTACAGAAAAAAGGACGTGTGTTTTCCAGTTTATCCCTTTGATGAGAGAAGTCAGAGGAGCTCGATACCATAGATGTTGGCAGATGAATACCTCAAGTCCTTGAGGATCTGACCCCACTTCGAGAGTCTATAGTATTGGAAGGCTGTAGGGAGTTGAACACTGGAAATGATTCACGTTCTTTTATGTAAAGTTGAAGAATTAATTTGAAGCACGAATGGTGGGGAAATACCAATGAGCTGTCACAGATGATGTGATAGTATTTGTCTGATGAGCCAAGTGGTGGGAAAAAAAGGTTTACAGAGACAGCAGATGCTCATTCTGTCTCCTCTACTGTCTCTGACGGCGTTGGTTGATAGGACACAAAGTCATGTTGAAATGAGACCTGTGAGCAGAGCCTGAGGGGGAGCTTGGTTATTTCAGGCTTCAGGTTGTAATTCCAGGAAGACCAGAATCTAAATGGGTCTCTCCATTCTCTCCCATCTCTCCCATGCCACTGAGATCCACCAGCAAGGGTGTAATCAAAAGCACCCTCCACAGAAGAATTCAAGAAGTGGCTATCCAAAGGATAGCCTGGAGCAGTTTTCATTCTGCACATTAAAAGAATCTGAACCCAAAGGTCATATGAGGATAAACACATGCATGTAGTTTATTTTTCTTTTTAAAGAGATACTGACCTTGAAACGGCTGATCAGATCATAGCGTGTGAGTAGTTCATAGAAAATAAATTTCAGTGCATGATCCCCACTGGCCTCATTGAGGGAAAAGACATCAAAGGACCACTTGTCCACATCCTACAGGACAGGGTGGGGAGAAAGAACACATTAGGCCAATGTCACTTACATACCTACCAATCTCCCCACTTTCAAATCTGCCTGCAGCCCTCGAGATTTCACAGTGTGAGACTCCTACAGCCTTTCCACTCGAACTTTTTTCAGTCTGGTTAGGCTTCATTATTTAAAAACATTAAATAGTCTTATTACTAATAAAAATAGCCATAATTTATTGAGTACTTATGT
Organism: Callithrix jacchus; assembly: GCF_049354715.1. NCBI lineage: Eukaryota > Metazoa > Chordata > Mammalia > Primates > Cebidae > Callithrix > Callithrix jacchus. Next base: position 1,034,767 of record NC_133512.1, read on the forward strand.
ATGGCAGGCATTATGGTTGGTGATAAATATGTAATTTATCCTGAAAACAACTCTAAGTGATAGATATTATTTTACAGATAAGAAAACTGATAAATTACCCAATTTCCCTAATACCCAAGGTGAGTAAGTGCTTGGGACACAGGCAGGGCCAGAACACAAACATAGGTTGCCTGAATAATAGTCACTTTCCATTATGCCCTGCAGCTGCTACTGTTTAATTTCCTACAGCCTAGGGCGCTTCTCTTCTCTGAACCTTTCTCCGATCCCTTGACACTGTCCAGTGACTTCCCGTAAGTTTACAGTTAAGAATGTTAACTAATTGGTCAGAGTTCAGAAACATGCATGATATAGAATACAAAATAATATGTCACATCAATCTAAACTGCTGAGCTGAAACCAAAAACGAGGCATTCATTCCATAGGACAGGAAAATGCTACCGTTTCTGGAGTCACTAGCCTGGGATCTTGTTCTCAAATCTGTAAGTCACTTTACTGAAAAGAAGTAAAAGGAAAAGCTAAACTGAACACACACCGTATATACCATCCCTGAAGTTCAAAGTCTTTGCCTGTAAATACCTACTCCAAATTATACGTAAATATAGTCCGATGTGCTTTGGCTGATCGTAACCAACTTCTCGTGGATGGAGTAAACAAAGATTTGTTTGAAACAGTTAAAGCAACAGTCATTTGGTTTTTCATGGCACCAAAAGTCTCACTTCCTGCAGTTAAGTGAAGCATGTTGACTTGAGCTGATAGCAAGGATCTACATGAGCCCACACTGCCTACAGGCAAGGCACCCTTGGTTCTCATAAGTGACTCTCTTCCCAGCCCTCACTGAATTCCAACACAATCCATCCATCCCAATTTTGTTCTTGTCCAAACATTCCATCTGTCAAATTCATCCCAAGGCCATCAAGGGTCTCCCTCCTGGATGCTAATAAACAGCTTTCAGGGAAAACAGAATTGTATATAGGGAAATCTAACTTTTCCAGATAGATTTCAACTGAGTTGTTCCAATTCACACTTAATGGTAACCTCACTTCAGTCTTCAAAAACTGCCCCTCCATTAAAATAACCAAAGAAATGATAAATACTGCAGGTAATGGACATCCTAATAAGGCACATTCTGTGAGCACATTTTCTGTTCTAGGCACAGTGTGAGTGTTTATACACATTTGCAAAACCTCGCAGGTCTAGAGACTGGTGTTACTTTCTCCAGTTTCATAGATGGCCACCTCAGATTAATTGAAATGTCTAGTGCCATAAGGTACCAGAGCCAGGTAATAACCCCACTAACAACCCCTAGTGATCTCACTGCCAACAGATGAAATTGTAAACTCCATGAATATGTGCTGTGACCCAGGTCTCATCCCTTTAAAATCCCAGTAGGGCCCAGGCTAGTGGGACAACAAGGACATTTAAGGTTAACCCAAGACCTAAAGCTTTACCTTGGTTACTATCTTTGGCACTGCCATGAGTCACATATATTATCTGATATTTAGTCCTAAGGAAAAAGTCACTGACAGCTCAGAAGGTTGGAAAACGTTGTGTCACTTCTGACAATTTATAATAGTGTCCAGAACCAATAAAATAGGAAAGGGCTCTCTATCACTAGAAATAAAGAGATTTATCATGATAAAAAGCCAAATTTTTTCTGAGTATCAGGACTTAGAGAACCAAGAGGATGAGCAAATACAGGCAGTGAGATGCTGTCCTCTTTGGTCCCTCATGTTAGGGAAGCCTTAACTGTAACTCTCAGTCTAATGTTCTTCAGAACCAGTTGAGGGGCTCAGCAAAAATATGGATTCTCCAGTGGAGACTCTAGAGAATCCTGGTGTGGGGCCTGGAATCTGCATTTTTCACGAGCACCCAGTTTAACTGCCTTCAGCCATTCTTCCTCTTTTGCCAAATTTTACCCAAGGACACATCCTATAGAGAAATTGCAGGAACTTCCTGTTAGGCTAACACAAAGGAAGCCTGAACTCCTCATCTCCTCCCACTTTAAACCTGGAGTCTTTCCAAGGTGTCACTTCCTGAGTCACAAAACAGATGCCCTTCTAAAGAAGAGCACACAGCTATATTTCCATTAGACTAACCTCAGAAGACTAGAGATAGAACAGCTCAAGTTAGAAGCTTACTTATAGACAATGGAAAAAGTAGAAAGAACATAATGCAACATGTTTCAAATTTAGAGACTGGTTCATTATTCTCTTACTTAAATATCATTTTATGTCGTGTTCTTACATTAACCACAAAGGTTAACATGACAGTAGCAAAAGAGTTATTTTAGGGAATTGTATTCTCTCAGTCTATGGGGAAATTTTCTGTAATAAAACAGTAGTGATTCCATATCACTACTATTTTATGGCAATGAAGTAGAAATAATCTTTTCTCTAATAGGTAGCACATAAAGAGAGAAACAAAAGAGTCTATATCTGTGATCTCTCCAACTCATTGCAAATAAAATCAGCATCTGGAGAAGTGGAAAAATAGTACATTGTAAAAATCTTTGAACTTCCTCAGTAAACAGGGGACGCAGCCAGGAGGAATAGCAGCTTTGGCTTTAATGCTTATATCAACAATTATGTGAGGAGAAGTAGTCATTTATTTAGAGAGCTAGTAGGTCTTCCTTATCTGAATACTCGAAGTGCCTGTCCTCTCAGACAACACGTGTGCATCTGAGAATTTATCTTCCCTAAGTATAAAATAACAATTCATGCCCATCACAGTTATTCCAATTTTTATCCATTTATTCTGCATAGAAAAGAGGCTTCAATTTGGAAGAAACATTTCAATAAATATCTTGGTACCAGTATACCCACTTGTATTTATGTTCCTGATAAGGGAAAAAATAAAGACAAAAGATGGCTTTAATGTTCCTAAGACTCTGATTGAATGTTTCAGATTCTGTTATGAAAATCAATGCAACTCCATAGTGGGTATTAACAACATGAGATTTCCTGAAGTGATTTCACTGATTAAAATGGGAAATATCACTGTACATTACACTGATGTATTGGGCATCAGATTAGAGGATAAAGAAGAATGAGAGAAAAGACGTGTCTTCTTGCTGGGTCCTACCTGAGCATCCTTCCTGCTTTTAAGATTAGGTAAGAAGAGACAGAAAGGCTAGAGATTTAAAAAGGAGAAATGAGAACCTATGTACATCTGGTCTCTCAAATTCAGTTAGCAAATGTCTCTGAGACAAGAGAAAGGACTATGAATATATAATCAAGATGGTCCCAAGGGGCTCTTTCCTGGCATTAAATTAATCAAGAAGCACTCCCCAACTCCTAACTCCATGAATAGGTAATTTAGCTTCTGAAAATATCATCACATTTTTTAGGTTTTAAAGAAAGAGAGCAATGGCTTTAGCAAAGGTCAAAATGCTGTACCGTCCCTGAACACATGGCCCAGGTCCATACATACACAACATGCGATGCCAACGACCTCAGTGATCCTGGGCTACAGGATCAGCAGCACACTGGAATCCAGAAGCCAAATCAAGTTCAGCAAATCTCAAATACCCTCAGACCAATGGATCTTCATCAATATCTGCTTTCAGGAATGCATCTGCTTTGGGGCTCCTAGAGACATTCTATACAATTCCAAGAACTTGCCTGATTAGAGGTAATTCTGCAGGATCTGGCCCATTTAAACTCAAACATTTGTATGAGTTCCAAGGGAACATGTGGCCCAATGAGAGTCTTGGGAAAACAATGGGATGTGTAAATGGGACGAAGGCTCTTGGGCCATACGTTCATGTGGTAAAACATTACTAAGAAACATTATCTCTGTCTCTAACTCTTTTCTAAAATCTTGCTGACTTTTGGTTTATTCATCTATAAAATGGACTTGGAATAGGTAGTCAGATAATGGTATAATTATAAATACTGAAGATCCTCCTAATGTTGAATGCTTATGGTCATAACATATTGATCTTGTATAGAAAAATCAGATAAATCTCATAATGACATGTCACTGTATAAAACCTAAAATACCCTTTCTACTAGAGTAGTAGAAAGAAATGAAACCCACACAGAGTTTGGTTATTTTTAAATTGGGAAGATGAAGGCTGAAAAGACAGTGATACTTTTAGAACAGATAATAAAAAGATAATGAAAGAATTAAGTCAGGAATAACTGGAAAAATAACCGTAAATGAAAGTCTCTTATTTTCTAACAAATTTAACTCTATTTTTTTTATTAGGTACCATGTACATTGTGAAGATCTTTTCATTGCTATTACCTTTAATGCCTCAATAACAGCTGGTGGATAGCTCAGTCCAACCATGTTTGATGTCCGTCTATACATTCTGCAAAGGTAAAGGGAAGAATGCAACATGGCATCTTAAAAAGTAGGATTTGTAGTCCACAGATTCATACCAAGTATTGACAAATAATGAAAAGTGGGGTGATCCAAAGAACCTAACATTTGTTTTTTATATTCATTCAAGTGGTCTAAGGTTAATTTCAGAAGAAATTAAAGCAATCCCAAACACATGAACCATTGGGGCAATAAAAAACTAACTCTATAGGCCCCAGACTGGAAATTAAATTATTAAATGGGCCACTTCTATTGCCATAGTGAATTATAGTACAAAATAGACAGAATGCATTGTAGTCATTTAATCTGAATGAAGATGCCCTATGGGTAACCCATTTAGAAGAGCTTGTTCTTTAGAAGTGTCAAAAACAAGAAGGAAAAATGTCCTAGGTAATCTTTGAACTCACCATGGTATTTCTAAAATGTGTAATTATATGATAAGGATATAGGAAGAATATATCTATTTCTGGAATCTACTGCTGGGTAAGGGGGTCAATTTGATTTCAAAGAATAAAATAGCTAAAAAATTGAAGTGTCAATGGGGACTTCAAACCACTGAAATGAACTCTCCTCCCCTTGGGTCAGCAATCTCAAAGCAGCCTAGATGTGTTCAGAATGAAGATATCATCCACATACTTCAAAAGATGATAGATAAGATGATTTCCTGCTTTAAAAATTAGAGACTGAACTCAAACTAAATATTCTCTGGTAAACAAAAAAATTCTGAGCAAAAGCAAAAGCTTTTCTTAATGATGCTACAGAGATTAAAATAGATATGCTTTTGCCATTTCTCATTCAAGACTATCTGTTTTTACCCACAATTTTCAGTATTTATAAAGATAGGAAAACTACACTAAAGCAAAGCTTCCAGTTATTGGAAATGTGTTCCTCTTGCGGCCTTAGTCACTGAATGACAATGAATGACATCTTTACCTCTCCACAAATATCCCAGCCTGCACTGCGTGAACGATGCTCTTGAACCTGGGCTTCTCCTCGCTCCTCCTGAGCATCATTCCCATCTGCCGTGTGAAGGTGGAGGCCAGCCAGTCTCGGACCTCAGAAGGCACAGCATCTGACTGAATGTCACTTAGCTCATCCTCTGTATCCAGGAGTCTCCTGAACACAAGAAACAGAACCAGGACACTGAGCTTAAATCTGCAGTTGGAGCTCTCTGTTCAAAGCAGCTGCTCTTCTCTGCCTCACCTGTATGCAGGTGCAAAGAAACCAAATTAAATTGCCACAAAAAATACAGTGCTTTTTTGGTAAGGCTTATGTAAGCTCACCATGTGTGTTTCAGGATGGTCTTGGCCTCACTAATATTTCACGATGCTTCTCTCTACCAGACTGGACAAAGGAACTGGTCCATTACACCCAGAAGCACTCCGTGGCATTTGAGTGAAATTTAAACCTTCTATTTAAAAATGCATTCACAGGGAGCATTATATTATTTCATAGATGGACAATGTGACATTATTTTGTTTTTAAAAAATGGACACTTAGAGAGTTCGCAAAATATTCACTAAATCACAGCAACACAGTCCTCTGAAGTAGTGATCCTGTGTGAAGACAATTAATATTCTTTATCATTTGATAGGTTGTTACCAAAATTTAAATGTCTACATTCAAGCAAAATTTTCAAAATAATGCAGTTCTTTATTTGCGCACAATGATTTAAATTGTCTGACAGCTGTGTTTAGCTGGTTTTTCAAATTTGTTCATAGGTCAGACCACTAGAATGGAACACAAATAGCAATATTAAAATGAAATCTAAAATAGCATTTCATTTTTATAGTAAACCCAACTAAAAATTAGCAGTAAAAGTAGCTGTCAATATAAAGTTGTATGGATTTTTTTTTTCCTTTAGACTTATTGATTGGGCTGGGGGTAAGGAGAGGAAACATAACTTTTAGAAAAAAAGCTGTGATATCAAATTTCCTTAAATTGGAGACCAAGTCTGTTGCCAAAATAATAATAATAAACCATACAAATCTTAGATTACTGTGAAATCCTTTCAGATTGGAATTTGGCAAAGAAAAGTAAGGCATCACAAGCACTGACAGAGAAGCCTGTCTGAATTAGGGGGAAGAAAACCACCTTTAATATTCGACATTTCAACATTTTTCAAAAGGAAAGCAATTTCAAACACATGTAGTAACTGAAACCACTTTTATATTTTTAGATAATTCAAGTGGATTAAGTCTGCTAAGTAAATCAGCAACATACATAAGATTGAAGAGGCAAAGCTGGGAGCATAAGAGAACACATGCTTCTCAACCACTTGAGGAGCCTCTATTTACTAATGGTTGCTATGAATTAAAACATAAACACAGCTTTTAGACTGACACTTAACAACATACTATAATCACAATAAAGCTCTACATTTGATTTTTTAAAATTAGCTGTTCTCCTCTTTCATGATCTCACTTCCTTGTCATGACAACCATATGAGATACGTTCTATTAGCTTCTTTTATAGATAAGGAGGTATAGAGAGTAAATGACTTGTCCAGATCTATCCCCTTTGTTAGTGGAAACTAAAATTCCAAGATGAGTAATTTGAATGTCACCCCATTCTTGGCATGGGGACAATGTCAGAAAAGCCATTTAACAGAAAATTTGCCATCACTATCCTAATCTGTCATTTTTAGCTTACCTGGTTTCATCAATGTACACAGATTCAAGCACTGTGGCTGCATATTCCAAATTCTTCTTAAGATCTACCACTGAAGCTTCCCCTCTCTCTAACTGCTTGACCAAAGACCGTAATCTAGAAAAATAAAAATATATAATTTCATTAGAATAGAGGAAAGGAAGAATAACCCTACAACTATGGTGATACATTTCACAGTCGTTGAGCATTCTCACTTAGTGTGATACATCTGAAAGGAAAATAATTATGCACCAAAGGAGCAAATAATAAAATAAATGCATACTTTTTTTTGCCATGGTGAAGTAAGAAGAAAATATTTCTCTCCAACCAGGCACTGATCATACATTTTAGCTAACTTTCATTTTTCTGAATCCTAAATTATCAATGATTTTGCTTTTTCTAAAATTTTCATCTTTTTGTTCTATGTGAATGTAGTAAATCCTGACCAGTAGCAAAATCATCATACATCTCTTGAGATTCTGTTCTGCTGAAGGCACCTGGTTCAGCAGTGTCCCCAGATAATGGCAGCCGCATGACCCAGGCATGTCCCAAGACAGATGAAAAGATTTAAACCACTAATAGAACCACAAGAGGGCTACAGAAGGAACAGATGAAAGTAAATTGTTTTACTGGACAGAAAAAAAAATCACTTTCAGAGCAGATAAATACCCTAGTTAAAAGAAAAAAAGAACAGATGAGGATGGATTTTAAATCAAGATGCTCCAGACTATACAAAAGAAATAATAAAACGTGTTTTTCTGTTATTTATATGAACGTTATATGCACAGAGAAGGACTTAGTATTCATGAGAACAATAAAATGCCTGCGGATGATCAACATGCAGGAACTGAGAACACCGTGAGTACCACAGAGATTTGGAGTCTGGTCACCTCTGCAGGCTGTTTGATAACCAGCAATGAAAACAGTAGAGACTTTGAAGACAAACTGGGGTCTGAAAGTCACTTCATAATTTAGAAGTTGTGCAACCCTAGGAAAGTTATGTAACATCTCTGAGTGTCACCTTAATGAAGAGCAAAGTATGAAATTTCTGAAGCTGGCATAAAAATGGAATGAAACTGATATAGAGTATGTGACTTGTGGTTGGTTGTTCTTTAAAAAAGCAATTGTTATAACCATTGTCGTCGTTATTCAATGACTGTGATCACCACAGGTAACCAAATGAGAAACATTCCAGCAAGATAAAAGATTATTGTCGAATCTCCACTTCCCTTGGTAATATGCAATCTGCTTTCACCTTCCTGACTTCAAAGTAGCCTCGGACTTAATAGGAGAAAATAGGTTGCCTTCTTGGCAAGGTAGATACACTACTCCCTTTTGATTTTCATGAAAATACCCACAATAAAGAATAAGAAAACACAATCTTGGATCAACCTTAAAAAGGGGGCAAGAGGGTCAACCATACAAACATTTTCAGAAATTTCAATGGTGTAAAATACGAATAAGATTAGGTTCAGGTAGTCTCTACCTAAATTATGAATCTCCAGTATAACAAAGGGAAATATGCAAAGGAAATCAGCAGAGGCCTCTGCAGGCTTGGAAGTGAAGGTCGGTCTTGTGAATGCCATTAGCGGCACTAGGAAGAGCTCCGAATTTCAGAGGCAGCACAGGACAGGGAGTTGGCAAGGAAGGGCTTGCCACTCACACAGAAGGGATGGCCAGCCTGCCAAAGAATGGGGAGATGGCAGCAGGGAGCCCTGACTGCTGCTCCAAATAAGGATTGGAAGCTCTTTAGCAAAACACATTCCTGGCTAACTCTGCCTCCAGTTCTGACTCTCACCTCCAGGGGCCCAGCTACCCGCTAGGCTGTTTGGTCTCTCAAACGACAAAGTAAAAGGAGAGTAAAATTAAACTTTTAAAAAATGCCTCTCTTCATTTGGTACTTAAAGATTCTGATACAAATCTGCATTAGAACCCATCTCAATTCTAGAACCTAAGAGGAAAGGACAAAAACAAAGAAAATGATGATAGAAATTATAAGAGTAATAGAAGAAAAAGACAGAAGATCTTATCTACCTATAATAAAACTTTCATAGGAAAAAACAACAGAAGCAGCTTTAATCAAGTAAGTTTTCCTAGGCTAAAGTAAGACTTATATAAACAGATGAATAGAGATCAAATACAATTTTTTAAAAGTAAATTAAAAAAAATCGAATGTGTGCTACTGTAATTTTGATTTCACATAATAAAGAAATGAATTTGAAAAATTTCACAGAATAAAGAAATGAATTTGAGAAAATAAAACATAATACTTACAAAGCAACACAAAGAAATTGTCCTGGCCATCGACTTCAATCATGCCAAACATCAAAAAGCAATTTAATAGCAGTACCAATTTTTGATAATAATATGGGAAAAATTCAAGATATTTATATCTACATCTGTAGACTTAACCAAGTACATGACAAGTCAATAAAGTTATTCTCAGGTGTCAAAAACTTCAAAATTTATTATCCATATCCTTTCCAGAAAACAAAACAAACACAAAAAAACTTCAAAGCATACTCTAGGACAGTGGTCTTCCAAGGGAGGGGATTCGTGAGTCTCCGGTTAAATGGATTGTTGATTCATTACCTAGATTTCACTAACTCAAACTTTATAAAATGGACAAGTCATTTAAACAGATTCTGGAAAGAGGAGGTAGATGAAATAAAATGCTGATAATACAAGGACAACTAAACATGAAAATGAGCTGACACTTCTCCTTTTACTAGGACAATCTCCTGTTTTTCATGCAAACACTTCCTATTCCACTTTTACAAACTAAAAACTAATTCTCATCAATTGAAAAATAATTGGAAATACTAAGGACATTATTATGGACTATGGACTTACAGCCACTACATTTTAACCATTCCACTCCTGGGAAAGCACAGTATTGAGAGAATCAAGTCATGAAGGGCCTTATATCACCTTCATCAGGGGGCTGGGACCCCAGGCCAGAGCAGGAGTGGGGCCTTCAGGGAAAGCTTCCCTCAGAATCTCACTCAGCAGTTCCAATCAGTAGCACTGAAATCAGCTCCACTGGAGAGACCCAGGCTTTGTGCCACAGTTAGCAGAAAGTCAGCCATTCAGAGGCTTCTCCCTGATGTAGTCACCAGTGGTGCCAGGCAGACATTGGGCAGTCACATTTATGCATTCAGTGTGAAGTTCTGACCCAACAGGAAGCTGCAAATAGAAAGCAAAACCCTAGCCAAGTGGCTTCAACAGATCCAGAGAGGAAATGACACAGAAATAATGCACCTTTTGGATGCGTGGGAGGCAGTCGCAATTTACATGTACCCCTGTCTTTCCAGCTTCTGAGATAAGCAGAGGATTCAACTTCCTGGCAGACAGCGAGGAAACCTAGAACAACCCATCTCTCTCTTTATAGAAAAGTACCCAGCTGACATTCACCTCCCTTTACTCAAGGATGACGAAACAGAAAAAAACATTCATGAAGAGATACAGCAATAAAGACAGAAGAGAATACAGCATTCAAAATGTGAAAGGACTCACTTTTGGGGGAAAAAAAATTCACGAATTGAAACAGAAGTGAATTTTACGGAGCATCTGCTGTGTGTTCAATACAACTCAAATAAACAGATCTACGAAACAAAGGTAAAAGTCCAAATCAACATAACAGAAAGTGTCTTTAAAAAGAAACAGAACATGACAATAGAAAGACTACAAGAACGTACTGTCAAAAAGAAGTAAATGGTGACCAGTTTGTATATACCCATCTCCTGTTTGGCTGCCACCCATGTCAGATACAAGCTGTAGCTGCCAACTTTCTGCTTTATGTAATTGGCATACAAACCCTAGCGATTCCAGATGCTCCTTTCAAGCTTTAGCATGACATTCAGGTGCTTATGCTCCATGGGCTCCTCAGCCCACCTTTCCCTAGCTCTATCCTTTCCATTTAGAATATTCAGCCCTGCCCTGCCAAACCTACCTACCTCTTGGTGAAATTGCTATTCTTTGGGCAAGAGTTTCAAATTAGCTTTTTTCTCATTGGTCAATTAGTAGTTTCAAAAGTTCCTGAGAATAAGGACCCCTCTCTATTTGTCATCATAGTGAAGGTATTCCCTAGATCTTAATCTGCCTTAAGAAGGGTCGTCTGAAAATTAGCCAGGATCTTTCATACTCATGTCATAAAGTATTTTTGTTCACTTGTTAAACACTAGTTGAGGCTAGAGGGCTCAACTGCTCTCCCTTGTTTTCCTAGTAAAGTTGTCTAGATATTTTTTCCTGTGAAATCATTCCACCTAAAAGGCAAATGTCCTCAGGGGCCAGGCCCCACGGTATGCTGTAACCTATATTTCGGGAAAGGTGGATATCTGGTGTTTTAATACTAGCCAGAGGAATTTTTGGTCTGGGCACCTAAGGGGAATTTATTTCATGAGCATTCGAAATAAATTTACAAGGAAGGAAGGTAGAGAAGTGGGGAAATACACACACACACACACACACACACACACACACATACACACAATAATAATAATGTTTCTCTTCGGAGAGAATGTTTATCGTTTCTAGTACTCCAACCATTTCTGTCACTCTGCCTGCCAGATAATAGTTCCAGCATAGAGTGCAACACCATTTCAGGAGGCGTTATGCCTTCCAAATTTGGCGAGATGCCTTTGAGTGAAGGCAGTGTGCAATTTCACTGTGGATGAGCCATTGCATCTTTTCATGACTCCTGCATGTCTTGGTGTAAACTCTTTGCTTTTTGTATGTGCCTTAGCTGCAAGGCATATGATAATATACTGCATCTCTTCAGTTCCCCATGCCCTCAGATCCAGAGCAAGATGTGGACTTCCCCTGACCCCACACCAGTCAATATGTGGGATATATAAAGGTGTTAGAAGAGGGAAAATATGTGAGGAAAGGCCAGAGCACTGTATTTGGGAATTTAAAAGGATGTTGGGGAGGAGAGATATTCTTTTTATCCACAAAGATAATTCCTAGAACCAGTGGGGTGAGCTTCATTAAAAACAACTTATTGGTTCAACTTTATAACTTAGAAAATGCCTTATACTGGACTAGGCACTATTCCCCACCTCAGTGAGGTAGCAGAAAGCCCTATAACCCTATGTCTTGAAAACATACACATTTTTTGAGCTTTAAATAAACCCTGCTAGAATTTCATTCATTTTGTACAAGCAAAAATGAACTATAAAAAAAAAGCAATAAAAAAACACTTTCTCATGTTTGTCCATTCTGCCCAAGGTTATTCCCTGAGGATGGGTAGGCAGCTCTAAAATGCCATTGTGGCCAATAAGGACTGCTGTCTCAGAAAGGTTTTGTTTTGTTTGAAGGAATATGAAAGAGAATTGGATCTTTTACAGTACTTTCCCTACATGTCCTGATGAATCATGAGTCCTAAAAACTCATTTGAATTAAAAAAGCTTCATTTCAGTTCATCACATCCATGTAGTCATAAGGCACACTAATTTCTGTGTCCTTTCCACACACCTGCCTCCTCCACGTCACTCCTGTCCCCTGCCACTTACCTAAATGCCACAGAAAATAACTTAAAACAACTCCTCCAAACGCGATGCACCAACATGACTTTGAATCTTAGGCTTTAATGCCATCCCGTGATGTCATTCAAGCATTTTTCTGGACATTTGCTTGTTTCTATAGTTAATGACAGCTGATTAAGATGGCTGCACTTGAAAAAACATTCAACACTGGTTGTCCTCTATGCATAGGCACTGAGAGAGGTAGGCTCTAAGAACACAAAGTGGAGGGATGCAGTGCCCTCTCTCAGGTAGGGAAGGTAGGATGGAGAAACGCAGTGCCCTCTCTCAGGTAGGGAAGGCAGGATGGAGAAATGCTGTGCCCTCTCTCAGGTAGGGAAGGCAGGATGGAGAAATGCTGTGCCCTCTCTCAGGTAGGGAAGGCAGGACGGAAGAATGCAGTGCCCTCTCTCAGGTAGGGAAGGCAGGACGGAAGAATGCAGTGCCCTCTCTCAGGTAGGGAAGGCAGGACGGAAGAATGCAGTGCCCTCTCTCAGGTAGGGAAGACAGAATGGAGAAATGCAGTGCCCTCTCTCAGGTAGGGAAGGCAGGAAGGAGAAATGCTGTGCCCTCTCTCAGGTAGGGAAGGCAGGACGGAGAAATGCAGTGTCCTCTCTCAGGTAGGGAAGGCAGGACAGAGAAATGCAGTGCCCTCTCTCAGGTAGGGAAGACAGAATGGAGAAATGCAGTGTCCTCTCTCAGGTAGGGAAGGCAGGACGGAGAAATGCAGTGTCCTCTCTCAGGTAGGGAAGGCAGGACGGAGAAATGCTGTGCCCTCTCTCAGGTAGGGAAGGCAGGATGGAGAAATGCAGTGCCCTCTCTCAGGTAGGGAAGGCAGGATGGAGAAATGCAGTGCCCTCTCTCAGGTAGGGAAGACAGAATGGAGAAATGCTGTGCCCTCTCTCAGGTAGGGAAGGCAGGACGGAGAAATGCAGTGCCCTCTCTCGGGTAGGGAAGGCAGGATGGAGAAATGCAGTGCCCTCTCTCAGGTAGGGAAGGCAGGATGGAGAAACGCAGTGCACTCTCTCAGGTAGGGAAGACAGAATGGAGAAATGCTGTGCCCTCTCTCAGGTAGGGAAGGCAGGACAGAGAAACGCAGTGCCCTCTCTCAGATAGGAAAGGCAGGATGGAGAAATGCAGTGCCCTCTCTCAGGTAGGGAAGGCAGGAAGGAGAAATGCAGTGCCCTCTCTCAGGTAGGGAAGGCAGGACGGAGAAACGCAGTGCCCTCTCTCAGGTAGGGAAGGCAGAACGGAGAAATGCAGTGCCCTCTCTCAGGTAGGGAAGACAGAATGGAGAGATGCAGTGCTCTCTCTCAGGTAGGGAAGACAGAATGGAGAAACGCAGTGCCCTCTCTCAGGTAGGGAAGGCAGGAAGGAGAAATGCAGTGCTCTCTCTCAGGTAGGGAAGGCAGGATGGAGGAATGCTGTGCCCTCTCTCAGGTAGGGAAGGCAGGAAGGAGAAACGCAGTGTCCTCTCTCAGGTAGGGAAGGCAGGACGGAGAAATGCAGTGCTCTCTCTCAGGTAGGGAAGGCAGGATGGAGGAATGCTGTGCCCTCTCTCAGGTAGGGAAGGCAGGAAGGAGAAACGCAGTGTCCTCTCTCAGGTAGGGAAGGCAGGACAGAGAAATGCAGTGCCCTCTCTCAGGTAGGGAAGGCAGGAAGGAGAAATGCAGTGCCCTCTCTCAGGTAGGGAAGGCAGAATGGAGAAATGCAGTGCCCTATCTCAGGTAGGGAAGGCAGAATGGAGAAATGCAGTGCCCTCTCTCAAGTAGGGAAGGCAGGACGGAGAAATGCAGTGCCCCCTCTCAGGTAGGGAAGACAGAATGGAGAAATGCAGTGCCCTCTCTCAGGTAGGGAAGGCAGGAAAGAGAAACACAGTGCCCTCTCTCAGGTAGGGAAGACATAATGGAGCAATGCAGTGCCCTCTGTCAGGTAGGAAAGGCAGGAAGGAGAAACGCAGTGCCCTCTCTCAGGTAGGGAAGGCAGGATGGAGAAATGCAGTGCCCTCTCTCAGGTAGGGAAGGCAGGATGGAGAAATGCAGTGCCCTCTCTCAGGTAGGGAAGACGAATGGAGAAATGCAGTGCCCTCTCTCAGGTAGGAAAGGCAGGAAGGAGAAACGCAGTGCCCTCTCTCAGGTAGGGAAGGCAGGATGGAGAAATGCAGTGCCCTCTCTCAGGTAGGGAAGGCAGAACGCTAACCAGTACCCATAATCCAGTACTGTAAGTGAAGTGGCAGAAGTGTGATGGGGGCTAAGAAAGCACAGGGGAGAGGAATCTTCAAGTAACAAAGGCCTCCCCAGTGGAGCTGACCAGAGCCATCCTGAAGGCCATGTAGGGGTCAGCCAGGTACACAGGATGGGATAGGGAGATGGCGGACTCCTCAATGAGAGAGCAGACTGAAGACAGTGATGTAGTCAGAGAATCCCATGTCTGTATGGAACTCAAGGGCATGCCAGAAGATAAAACAGAAGAAAGTAGAAGCTATACCACAGTACACTTAGAATGCCAAGCTAAAGAAATGTACTTTTCTCTTGGAGATAATGGGGAACTCCTGGAGAATGTTTAAATGAAGGAACAGAATGATGAGATTGGCATTTTAGAACGATCAATCTAGCGGCGGAGTAGAGGAGCACGAGTAGTGAGCAAGCTGGAAAATTCTGTGTTTTCATTGTAATCAGGCTCGTCTGATACTCTGAACAGCACAGTTTGAATATTCTATCTCACGTGACAGAAACTGGATTGAGTGCTGCATGGGTTTGGTGGTAGTAGGGATGGTTGCTTTTAAGAACTTCTGGAAAAGCACTTGTTTTGGGGCATGAGGTTTCCTCACTGAGTGACCATCAAACCAAAAACAAGAACAGTGCCAACAAAAATTATGACTGGCAAGAAGAGCCTACTTATGTAGCTTTTACCTTTGGTTAAGGCTATAAATGAAAGAGAACTTTACTTCTACAGTTTCCAACTACACCTGCTTAAAGCAGATGCACAAATAGATATAAATAAATTACTGGACTCCAGTTACTTTTTTGCTTAAGAAAAATAATTGGGACCTAGGTCCATTCCTATGTTTCTATATTTTTATAGGCCTCACTACATAACTTGTTAACTACTAAAAAAATTAGTAAAGTTATATAAGATTTTGAATAACATCATGAACAAAATTGATCTAGTTGGCATGGACTGGACACACACTAATTGCTGTATAACACGCCATTCTTTTCTTTTTTTTTAATAGTACTTTAGGTTCTGGGGTACATGGGCAGATCATGCAGGATTGTTGCATAGGTACACATGTGGCAATGTGATTTGCTGCCTCCATCCCCTGTCACCCACATCTGACATTTCTCTCCATGTTATCCCTCCCCATCCTCCCCACCCCCCGTCCCTCCCTTGGCCCCCCGCAACAGACCCTAGTGTGTGATGCTCCCCTCCCTGTGTCCATGTGTTCTCATTGTTCAACACCCACCTATGAGTGAGAACATGTGGTATTCGATTTTCCGTTCTTGTCTCAGTTTGCTGAGAATTATGGTTTCCAGATTCATCCAAGTCCCTACAAAGGACACAAACTCATCGTTTTTTATGGCTGCATAGTATTGCATTTTCCTTGGCCAGTCTATCGTCAATGGGCATTTGGGTTGGTTCCAGGTCTTTGCTATTGTAAACAGTGCCGCTATGAACATACGAACACACCATTCTTTTCAAGTGTACATGTAGCAGTAATCAAAACCAACCATACGCTGGATCATACAGAGACTCTCAATAAATTTCAAGTAATTGAATTCAGACAGATAATGTTCTATGACAACAATAGAACGCAATTTTGTTATTGATTTGAATAAAAACAACAAATGACTAGAAATACTTAAACTGTATGGAAATTTAGCAGTATATTTCTAAATAACCCATAGGTCAAAGGTTAAATCATAAAATAATTCTAACTGGACAATAATGGAGATATAACATATCAAAACCTTGTAGTATGCAGGTAAAGCAGTGTTCAGAGGAAAATATGCAGCCTTAAATAAATATATTAAAAAAGGAGAAGTCTAAAAATAAGTAATCTCATTATTCACCTCAAGAAGTTAGAAGAACAACTTAATCCAAAGACAGTAGGCAATAGCAAAAAATAAATACAAAAACAAAATTGAAGTAGAAGCAAACTCACAGCAGAAATACTTAGCAAAGCCAAAACCTGGGTCTTCATAATGCTTAAAAATTGATAGGTCAAGCAAGACTGATCAAGAAAAAAGAGAAATGGTATAAATAACCAATATGGAGGATAAAGAGTGTACTACTACAGATTCTGTGGATATTTAGGAAGGTAAAAAGATATTATAAATACCTTTCTGAAGATACATTTCAAAATTTAGATGAAATTTTAAAATTTCATAAAACCTTAATTTATCAAACTTGACATGGGAAAATGATAAAGTATTGATAATTCTGTATCCAAATAATTGAATGCAACATATACAAGTGAGATTGGCAGTAAAAGAAAAATAAAACTAAAATTTTAAAAATTGAAGGCGTAGTTTAATATTTTCCCACAAAGAAAACTATAGTCTTAAATCACTTTTTCAATGAATTCATCTAAATATTTAAAGAGGAAATAACACAGTCTTCCAGAAAACTGCAAAAGAGGAAGAGCTTTCCAACTCCTTCTATGAGGCCAGCATACTCGATTCTAGAACCAAATGAGGGCATTATCAGGAAAGAATTATAGGCCAGTATCTCTCATGAACATAATAACAAAAACCTTAAGCAAAATTTTAACAAGCTATATTCATCTATAAGTTTAAAGAATAGCAAACAAACAAATTTGCAGAAATGCAGTTATTTTAACATTTAAAATCAGTAAATAAATGTAATCAACTATTTTAACAGGAACAAAAAAGAAACTTTGGTGATCATAACAGAGTCATTAAAAAAAAAAAAGCATTTGAGAAAACACCTATTCATGACAAATATCTTAGCAAAGAAGGAATAAAAGTGGATAGCCTAAATCTCTCAATGGGTCTTTAACAAAAAATCTAGAATAAACATCATACATAATAGGAAATCTTTCTTGTTGGGCTAGCAAATAACATGAGGATGCCTGCTGTCACTACTTCTCCTGAAGACTGTATGAGAAGTCTTCACCAGTTCAACAAAGGAAGAAGAAGAAATAGACATAGGACTGGAAAGAAAAGAAAAGGAATATCTTTTAAAAGCAGCAAATAAGTTATTATAATTAAGAGGTGAATTTAGCGATGCCACTTGATAAATAGCAATAAACAATTTAAAAATGGTGCCATCCACACAAGGATCAAAATAAAACAGTTTCTAGGAATAACTCTTACAAAATGCATAAAAGTCATCTACATGGAAAATGGTAAGATACTATCGAGAAGTTTAAATGACCTAAATAATGGAGGAAGAATCCATGTTCATAAATTTTAACACTCAACATTTATAAATATGAATTCTCCCTAAATTCATCTGTAGATTCAATCATAATTTTCCCACAAGTCATTTGGCAGAAATTGACAAACTGATTCTAAAACTTACTTAGAAATGCAAATAATGAAATATAGTTGGTAAAACAAAAAAGCTGAAGGACTTCGGATCCCACGTATCAAGACTTACTATGAAGCATCTAATTCTGCTCCTGAGTCCCTCTACCACTTCACCATTCCAACTCTCTTCCTCTCAACATCCACCTGGTGTGTATGAGGATGTGCACATTTATTTTTATATTAAAATAAGCACAACATAAGTGGACAAGAAAATATGCTACAAAAAAAAAGAAAGCAGGCAATGTAAGTTGTCTTTGAACCATCCTATTCTATGTGTGATTGTTCCATTCCATTTGCAGGGACCCATTCTTTGGATACTCAGGTGAGGGTATCACTGCATACTCTCTCAGTTGCCATGGATTTTCTGATGAATTTTCCATTCTTTGATTTTCATGAAGCTATGTCACAGAGAAGCCCTGCATGCTCAGCCTCCACCTCATTCTGCTCCACAGAGTGAAACTCCTTTGGGGACGTATGTTTGTGGGTGTGAGAGTGAGTAGGTGACTGACTCTATGTTCAAAGTGAGTGTGTCAGCTCATAGCATAGGAACACCAGCCAAAATGCACTGTCAGGTCCAAGAGAAGACTTCTATTTTTATGGTATTCTAGGAGGTATTACATCTCAGGGTTAAAGTTTTCATCCATTTTGAGTAATAATATTGACTTTGTTCCTTTGCCCTTCTTGTAGTAATCAAATGCAGTACTTTAGAAAGGAGCGTGCTTGGCTGGGAGCAGTGGCTCACACCTGTAATCCCATCACTTTGGGAGGCTGAGGTGGGTGGATCACAAGGTCAGGAGTTCGAGACCAGCCTGGCCAATATGGTGAAATGAAACCCTGTTTCTACCAAAAATACAAACATTGGCCAGGGATGGAGGTGGGCACTTGTAATCTCAGCTACTCAGGAGGCTGAGGCAGGAGAATTGCTTGAACCCGGGAGGTGAAGTTTGCAGTGAGCTGAGATCAAGCCATTGCACTCCACCCTGGGCGGCAGAGTGAGACTGTCTCAAAATAATAAAAAAGAAAAAAAAAGAAACAGAAAAAAGAATGGAGCTCCCTTACAGTCATTCTTCGCCTTATAAATAACTGTTTCTTAAGAGCCAGTTTATCCCCTATTTGTTTTTATTGCCAATCAACTCACACATTTTGTTAAAAGGCCATAGTGGCTTTTTTAAAAGAGTAAGATTCAAAATTACGCTAAGAAAATATTTAGTGAAGATAAACATTCTCTCTCTAAAGTTTGACTGTAGGTGAGCAGAGCTTATTGGGAAAGGATGTTAATATGAAAACCCACTTGTTCTTCTGGGTGGAGAAATAAAAAAGACAACCCAGAGCATCATTTGGCATCCACCTCAGGCCATGCTGGGGACTAGGGACAGGGAAGAAGTTAAGATCCTACCAGACTACCAAGAGGTAAGTTCCAGAAGCCAGTTTTCATTTGCAGCTATTCATGTGGAAAGAATCACTGTCACTTTTCCCTGCTGATAAACATGCCACTTCAACATCTGTCTTAATAGACCAGAGAAATGAGAAGAACTAAAAACATCTTTGAATGACACTAATGAGAAAAGGAAGCTGAGCGGAAATGAGAAGCAAGTTTGCAGGAAGATTTCGGAAGGTTGCAACCCATGCCTAGACACGTCAAGATGCATCTCGCCATGTCTTCACAGTCAACCCAGCCCCATGGCTCCTTCACTTTCCTTCCGTGAATTTAGTTCCTAATTCAACCTCAATTGCATCTCGTTGGTATGATTTTCCAGAGGAGCTAAAGCTCCCTCAGCCAGCAAAATCACAGGAATTCTACCATAGTACAAACATGTTTTAGTAAGATAAACCCAAAGTTATGTTTTTCTCATTTCTGTTTTTCTTTTATAACAGAAATAAATAAAATTAATTTATAGATTAAAAACCTTCACATAATGGCTAACAAGATGCTGAATTAGCACAGCTCCCTTTTTTAAGATGAATTCAAGAAAAATTCTAGGAAAAAAGAAACCTTAAAGAAAACTGTGAGAAATCTCTATGGTGACCCAAGACTGCTGCTTTGAATGTGTGCGAAGACAGAACATCTTCTCGGTCTGGGACAGGAGGCAGCCCCACCAGGCTGGGGAGGAAATGATGGGAAAGCAACTGTTGGGAGTCTGCAATTGTTTCCCTCTGCTCCGTTTCCTCCAGACACACAGTAGCTGCTCCCACATCTGTGACTCAGAACTCGAAAGGTCAAGAAACCCTGGAGTGCTAAATAGGGGTTGTTTGTCCCACCTTGTGGCTCCTCTAAGTGCACCATGGGTTTCCAAGATTGTCACAGAAGGAAAAAGGATGCAAAAGGACATGTGTGGGAGGCTTTTATGAACCAGACTGGAACTGGAGCTGATTGCCCCGGTCACTTCCAATTATCCAGAAGCCATAGTCACATAACCACATCTTTCCAAGAGAGAAGCTGGAAAACATAGTCCTGTTCTCAAGAGGAGGAGGTGGTGGTTTTGGTGGAGAGCCAGCCAATCTCTGCCACACCTAGAAAATGTAATCCTATCACCAATACTTGTTTTTTTCCTTTAAACCTTTACTTTCTACTCCTTTGAAAGAGTCAAATGGAATGCTGTATACTAAAGACACTTTCTAACTTTAAAATCCTATTAAACTAAGAAACATAATCATTCTAATTATGAGATAATCTTCCAAGCATTTTGACAAAAATGAGACAGTTCCATGGGAATTATGTTGAGTGCAAAAAGCCAATCTCAAAAGGTTATGTATTATACGATCCCATTTATATAGCATTCTTAAAATGGAGGACAAGTTTAGTGGTTTACAGGGGTTGGAAAGAGGGGAGAGGAAGAGGAAGATACATATAAGAAGGGCAACACGGGGAGCCTGGTGGTGAATGATTCTGTACCTTGACTGTGGTCGTTGTTGTACAAAGTTCCACAGAACCAAATGCATGCATGCACAGGCACGTGTGCTCTCACACACACATACACGTACATAAAATTGGAGGGATCTGAATAAGATTAGTAGATTATGCTAATGCCAGTATCTTGGTTATGAAATTATACTGTGGTTTTTCAAGATGTTTCCATTGGAATAAAATGGGTAAAGGATACATAGAAATTCCTGTGTATTATTTCTTACAATAATGAGACTCTACAATTATCTAAAAATTAAACTTACTCATGTAACCAAATACCACCTGTATCCTAGTAACTTATGAAAAAATAAAGTTAAAATTAAAAAATAAAAAGTGGGACATAGTTATCCAGTTTAATGGAATACTGATGATAAAAGGCTGGACACAGTTGTCCTTTCTCTAGCTAGTTTTCTAAGTGTCTCTCTGTTCTCAAGGAGTCGTCTACTTAGTGTCCTCTAGATCCCTTGGCTTTGCCTCAGCAGCAGTAAGAGAGTTAGGAATAAATGTTCACCAGTGAGCTACTAACTGCGTCTGATGACTTTGGAGAGGATCCAAATGTTCACCACTGAGCTACTAACTGCGTCTGATGACTTTGGAGAGGATCCAAATGTTCACCAGTGAGCTACTAACTGTGTCTGATGACTTTGGAGAGGATCCAGTGAGGGCTATAACCAGTGATTGTTGGAGCTTGGTGAGAACAGGACTCAAACCTTGAGGAAACCCTGGGAAAGACAAATGGAGGTTCTCAAGATCAACTGAAAAAACTCAGAGGCTAGCAAGTGGTCACCACATTAAAAAGGTGAGAGAAAAAGAATCCCAGTGACTTTACTAAAGGCTCGCTAGTTACACCTCTACTGGCAGGGATCCTCTGGGACTCTAAGGTATGAAGCACAATTTGCATCTTCCCTCTCCTCTTTCAGTTCATTCTCAGAAGTTTGTTCCAATTTGAGGGTGGTTTCACTATGGCAGGCTGGCCATGAAGGGTTTGTAAAGAATGAAATTCATATACACACACACATACACCCAACTTCTAGTAATCACCATTGTATCGTCTACTTCTTAAAGTTCGATTTGTTTTTAGATCCTGAATAGGAGAACATGTGGTATTTGTCTTTCTGTGTCTGGCTTATTTCACTTAGCTTAATGCCTTCTAGGGAGTGAACAGGGAATGGAGAGATGTTAATCAAAGAAGTTCCCGTTAGAAGGAATAAGTTCTGGTGATCTGTCGTACAGCACAGTGACTATAGTAAAGAATAACATATTATGTATTTCAAAATTGCTAAGAGAGATTTTAAATGTTCTCCCCATAAAAAATAATAAGTATGTGAGGTGATTGATGTTAATTAGACTGATTTAATCACTCCACAATGTATATATATATTGAAACATCACATTGTACCATGTAACTACATACAATTATTATTAGTCAACTTATAATAAAAGTAAATTCAAAAAATAAGAGTTGATTCCATAAAAAGATGAAAATAATGAAATCTAGAACTAGGTATGAGGCTGATGGAGTGAGGGAGTGAGCGTAGTTTAGTCGGGGTATGAAACAACAGGTCATGGAGATGGTGTTTTGTTGTATAGTCATTTCCAATCAACAGGAAAACAATTTGCATATTATTAACATTTCAAGTTTGTATTCAATGTAATTAGCATTCCATTTCCTTCCAACCATAAATCATTTTGTAATAGCTTTGGGGTGGGTTGTGGGGAGGGCTCTGAAGCAGCAGTGTTTTCATTTGTGGTCTGTTGCAGTGTATTCTAATAACTGAATGTGTCAAAAGCCTAAAGCTTTCTCATTCTGTGCTATATTTTAATAGAAAAAGAAAAGCAGAGTTGGGAAGACTCAATTACGCAGTCCCATCTCACTGGCCCGCCCCACCACCCTTTCTCTGGAGATGAAGAGTAGGACTCCTTTCACTTTTAGTTCTATTAAAATAGCCCTGGCTTTCTCTGTGGTTAGAAACATGAGTTTGACATTACTCAGGTAGCTATGCAAGGTAAATGCTAAGATAGGACCAACTCCATAGCTGTTTAGAAACAAAACTCCTCCCCTGTTAGCTGTTTTCTATCACAATTTACAAGGAGAGCTGATTTACAGAAGAATTAGCAGGAATAGCAGCACTGATGAATTAATCCGGACAAAGCGCTCCACTTGCCCCAGTAAACAATCCCTCGTCATTCACAGTGGCAATTTGTTCATTTTCAAAGTATCATCTAGTGCTTCGGAGTCTGTCCCTGAAGAACAGCTTGAGCCTCCACTGTACTAGGACTTCCTCATTTAGGAAGATTTAAAACCTCCTAAATATGGGCACATACTCTACAAGATTTGTTTTAAATTATATTTGAACCTATGTGGTGTCATAATATATTCCATCATTGCATGTAAAAAGAATTTTTTCCAATGAGCTTTATTGAGCTTTAGACTCTGGCTTGGGTACTGGGAAGAGGAAGAAACAATTCCTTTAAATGATTCTCTCTTAAAGTAAAAAGAGACAACAGGGGAATCACAAAATGTTCGATGTTTGCTATTGGCTCTCTCAAAGTGTACATGAGAATTTTTAAAACTCCAGAGGTAGTGTTCACAGCTACACTACTGATGAGTGTTTTTTTTAGAGGGAGTCTTCTTTTCTCCATACCAGGTGATGCTCCATGCCCTGGGATCACAGCAGAGGGGCACCTGCACTTGCCTGGCAGAGCCAAAGGCAAGCTCGAGCATGTGTGATGCCTGATTATGGGTCCTCCCATGAAGTCTGAAAAATGGCTGAACTTGGTCCAGCCCTGGTGTAAATGAAAACAAAATGAGTATCTTTGCTGGAACTGAGGCTGATCTTTAAAATTCATAATCACACATATGGCTCCATGAACCATATGGACCATGCCACATCTGTGTGTGACTTTTGGCTCTGGGCTATTACTTGTTGTGGACCAGGTGCAGAATCCTTCTTTCTCTTTTTCTCTTGGTCTATACATTCACATATTTCCCAGAAAAGAGATGCCATTGAGATCGGAGATGAAAAGATAAAGCCTGTGCCTGGGTGACCTACCATTTTGACCTTTGCCACCTAAAACCCTAGTTCCTCCTAGAGCAGACATTGCTACCACTTGAATCCATTGATATGTGACAGAGAAGAGTATTTTGTTTTTCTATTTCCCCTATCTTCCCCTGCCAACAGCCATTCCCAACATGATAAGCCCCCAGGGAGCAGTGGAAAGAGGAATCTCAGGAAAGTCGTGTCTATGACATAGATCAGGGCTCTAGGTCAAAGTCCTGATTGTCAAATAGGGCAAGGAACGAACAGAGAGCTGGGGAATTTAACCCCATTTCCTTTTCCTGAACTCAGTAAAAAGATGGCCTCCAAGGTGACTCCCAGGACACCCTTACACAAAACCAAGACAGTTACATCAGATTAAGAAACAAAACTTCTCCCCTGTTAGCTATTTTCTATCATAATTAACAGGGAGATTGATTTACAGAGGAATTAGCAGTTATAGCAGTGAACACTGATGAATCAATCTGGACAAAGCACTCCTCTTGCCCCAAGTAAACAATCCCTCACTGTTCAGGGTGGTTATTTGTGTGTGCATCTATATCTGAGATAGAAGGAGGCCATAGGTAGACCCCTTGCATCTTCCTCAGCTCCTAGACAGGAAGGAGGAAGGTATTGGAGGTCCCCTGTGCCCTGCAGAGGGATAGGAAGCAGCTGACAGTGCTGACTGGAGGGATTATTAGGGGCACTGTCATAGATGAGTGACAGAGGGTCATCGATCCAAGCCAGGGACCAAATAGGAGTCAAGAGAAACCAGAGGATAATACAAGGACCCTGCTGTCTTGGAGAGTAACAGCAAGTGGAATAAAGAAATCTCAAAGTCTAAGCATTTACTTTTTTTAAGTGAGTTACCTAAAAAGAATGTTTAAATTCCTAGATTGGGTGATTCGATGAATTGGATTATAATTAGTTTCTCTCTCTTCTTTCTCTCTCGCTCTGTCTCTCTGATATGGTTTGGCTGTGTCCCTACTCAATCTCATCTTGAACTGCAGCTCCCATACACCCCTCATGTTGTAGGAGGTAACTGAATCATGGAGCAGGTTTTCCCACGCAGCACTCATGAGAGTGAGTAAGTCTCATGAACTCTCATGGTTTTATGAAGAGCAGTTCCCCTGCCGCCATTTAAGACGTGTCTTTGCTCCTCTTTGGCCTTCTGCCATGATCGTGTGCCCTCCCCAGCCATGTAGAACTGTGAATTCATTAAACCACTTTTTCTTTATCAATTACCCAGTGTCAGCTGTATCTTTATTAGCAGCATGAGAATAGACCAATACACTGTCTCTTACATACATACTCACGCACACACACACAAACATGGGTGAGCTCATGAAGAAGGTCAGGTCATACATAGGAAGTAAAGAAGCCTGTTTCTCTGCACATCTGAATGAATCTGGCCCTGCTATATGTACAGAACTCAGCAATGCCTTAGCAGCAGGCAGGGCACACTGGAAGCAGAGATGGGCACGACTGTTATAGTTTGGAGGTCCCTGATGGAAGGGTGAAGGGTGTCCTCCCCAGGACCAGAGGGAGGAATAGGAGGGTAGAAACAAGACCTGTGCAGAAAATGCACAGAAGTTAGGAAGACATGGGACATGAGACCAACGAATCACATGAATTTATCACCAGAAAGACAGATTCCTATTCTCGGGCTTCTCTGTTTGTTTGCTCCTACTAGCTTTTTTGATCTACTTGGTAAGGATTTATTCCCACCACTGTTGCTTAAGACTGAGAGCACATTGAGATACCATCTCACGCCAGTTAGAATGGTGATCATTAAAAAATCTGGAGACAACAGAAGCTGGAGAGGATGTGGAGAAACAGGAACACTTTTACACTGCTGGTGGGAGTGTAAATTAGTTCAACCATTGTGGAAGACAGTGTGGTGATTCCTCAAGGACCTAGAAATAGAAATTCCATTTGACCCAGCAATCCCATTACTGGATATAGATCCAAAGGATTATAAATCGTTCTACTATAAGGACACATGCACACGCATGTTTATTGCAAGACAGTTTACAATAGCAAAGACCTGGAACCAACCCAAATGCCCATCAGTGATAGACTGGACAGGGAAAATGTGGCACATGTACACCATGGAATGCTATGCAGCCATAAAAAATGATGGGTTCGTGTCCTTTGTAGGGACATGGATGAACCTGGAAACCATAATTCTCAGAAAACTGACACAAGAACAGAAAATCAAACACCACATGTTCTTACTCATAGGCAGGTGTTGAACAATGAGAACACATGGACACAGGGAGGGGAGCATCACACACTGGGGTTTGTTGGGGGGGGACTAGGGAAGGGACAGCTGGGGGTGGGGAGTTGGGGTGAGATAGCATGGGGAAAAATGCCAGATATAGGTAATGGGGAGGAAGGCAGCAAATCACACTGCCATATGTGTACCTATGCAACAATCTTGCATGTTCTTCACATGTACCCCAAAACCTAAAATGCAATAAAAAAAATAAAAAATAAAAATAAAAACTGATAATAAAAAAAAAGACTGAGAGCTAGCCTTGTTGAATATACTCCCCCAAAAGCTTTTTTTAAGCATTCTTGAGGTATATTCATCTCCACAGCAGCCGGTTAACAGGCTTAAAGAGATAAGAATGGGAAAAAAGAAAGTAGACATCTTTTTTTCTGTTTTTTTTTTTTTTTTTTTTTGACAGAGTCTTGCTCTGTCACCCAGGCTGGAGTGCAGTGGCATGATCTAGGCTCACTGCAACCTCTGCTTCCCTGGTTCAAGCAATTCTCCTGCCTCAGCCTTCCAAGTAGCTGAGACTGCATGCACCTACCAAAGCGCCCAGCTAATTTTTTTGTATTTTTAGTAGAGGCAGGGTTTTACCATGTTAGCCAGGATGGTCTTGATCTCTTGACCTTGTGATCTGCCCACCTTGGCCTCCCAAAGTGTTGGGTGAGCCACCGTGCCAGGCGAAATAAGACATCTTAAAGAAGTAAGATATTGGAGATAATATTGGCATTGTTCTAAATGCAGTGCAATGATTCCCAAAGCCGACATTGCACTCTAATTTCCTGGGAATATTTTTTAAAGTACAAAAACCCAGGTCTGACTTTAGACCAGAGTGTGGTATGGTGTAACAATTGCTGGTAATTCTGACTTTGTGGGATGGGACAACACTTTCAGCCAAATAATTGGAATAATTAAGCTACACTGTCATGGTTTTAATTATTTTAATAATTAAACAACCTTGTAATGGTTTGAATTACCTTGACCAGTGCCTTCTAAACTGTATACCATAGGACATCTGGCCCACAGGATGTTAACATGCATTGCTAGAGAGGAGATTTCTGTTGCACACATGTTTGAGAAGTCCAGGTTAAACTCAGTTAAGCAAAGTTTGTTTGGTCTTCACCTGCTCAGAGCTTTTTACATTGATGTGCACTTAGACTCTCCACGATGAGGCAACTGTGTACATCATTTCTCTCCTAGATTTGACACAGTCTTGTGTTTTTGTTTCATCCCCCAGGATTAGAGGGTTTTATTGCATGAGATTTGGGGAGTGCTGCTCTGGAGCGCTGCCCCAGGGCTCTACTTCCCTGGATATGCAGGTGGAGTCAACAAAGTCATGGATTCAATGCACTTGACATGAAATGATGATTGTAAATTTAAAACGAGACAGTTTTTTTGGGGGGAGGCAAGGAAAGTGTCTTATTACCCAATTATGATACAAAGGTAATGGACAGATAACATGTAAGAGTATACATTCATGGACGTAAAATAGCAAACCATGGCGTATAGCTATCTTTGAAACCAGTTCTTCTATTTTGTGAATAGTTTAATCACTTTTTTGGTTTTCTTTCATTTCCAGTTTTGTGGCATTATGAACCTATACTACATTATGAACCTATGATCTCATAAGTTAAACAGGCTTAGATAATTTGATGTACTTCACTTTTACCTCATAATGATGAGAGAATATTTTTAAACAGCTTTCTCTTTTGTCTCTGAATACTACTTTGCTCTAATATAATATTATTTTTTTTCTCTCTCTCTGAATACTCTCTGATGACCAGTTAACATCATGTCAATTCCCTTGTTATTAAGAATTTTTCTCTAATATAATTTTAATAACACCATAGTTTCACTCTAAATGCATCATAATTTATAAAATCCACTAATGTAGGACGTTTGGGTTGTTTCTTATTTTTGCTATCATAAAGTGTATTAAAATAAAATTTTTGTAACTACATTTTTATACATTTCTGTTATTTTGGCTTTTCTTTGATTAGGACAAAATTTAGAAGTTCAATATCAGGATTAAAGGGGAGAAATATTTCTAAATTTGTTGATGGTTATTGATAAGCATCTAAATATTGATAGCAACGTTCTCTTTTTCTCCAGCAGACGTGATCATGACTACCTCTCCAGGTAATTGCAGAAACCTGCTAAGACTGTTTGGAAGGCAATGGAACTATATTTGCATAAATGTCTTTTGTCTCATTTTTGTAATCCTTGGATTTTCAATGGAATTTTTGGAAAGGTCAGAAAATAAAGGGCTTGAGATAAGATGACCATCTTTCACTAGAGTGGCTTCCTCCATTGCAACTAGATTTCAACTGAAAGAAGGTATTTCTATTTCTCATATAACAGAGTAAATAAGTGACCTTCTTCCCTCACTGCCTCTGTCTGGCAACTCTGAAGCTCTCCATAATGCATACAGCCTGGTGTCCTGTCAGTGCCCTTAGCAGAGTGTTGCTGTTAGTTTTTATCCCTACCAAGAGCATGGACTGTCCCATTTATACAACTCAGTCTTGCCTATAAATCACAGTGCAGTGAAAAGCGGCAGCTGATAGTGTAAGCCCCAAGAGATCCCAAATGCCTGGTAATTAACAAGTGTTATATATTTTTTAAAAGCATCACAGATTTTATATCATATGTGAGAAGGTGTTGAGACCAAGGAAATAATAAAAGACAGGGTGGAAAAAAGGGGGGCTTCCATGTGAGGGAGATGGAGAAGGAAAAAGGCAAGTACAGTAATGAAAAAAATTATCTAAACCCTTAGTATGAGCAGGCCTATGTAAGAAGCAGATTAATCTATGGCCCAGTTCACTTTGCCCAAAGCCTTTCATTAGAGTAAACTCATCCTTGAATGATGGTAAGGGAGTGGTTATCAAGGGGCTTGCAATTTTGTCCCCCACAGGAAATTAGCTATGGTCTGAAGACATTTCAGTTGTTAACAACAGGAGGGTATTACCAGCATCTAACAGGTATGCAGGGATGCTGCTTAACCTTCCACAATACACAGGACAGCCCCACAGCAAAGAATTATCTGGCTCAAAATGTCAGTTATGCCGAGAAACCTCACTCCAAGAAAAACGAAAGTATAGGATCTTTTCCTATGGAAAAGATCAACACCATTGGATAAATGTCTCTTGAATTAAAAATAAAAACCCACAAAAAGAAATGTCAAAAAGTAGAAAAAGAAAAATCCCTAGCCTATCACAGATACTCTCCACTTGTATAATTATTGTTTTATGTGTCTTTCCAATTTTATTTCATATTCTCTTTCATCATGCTATCAACCCATTTGTATTAAATGTCTGTTGCATAATTATAAATACACAATAAATTCTCTTATCAAATGCTTATTGTTTCTTATATGAAATATGCCACTCTAAAAGTTACACCTTCTAGAAAATGAGAAAAACAACTAGTAACATTCATTATCTTTTTATTTCTGGTTACCTCCCTTTTTTTTTTTAACTGTAATATACAATCCTTTATTAAAAGTTGTGAAAGTACTACCAAAAGATTAGGTTAGAGATGGTTTATCTTTTATACTAATGGTGAGCTAAAATTTACTACACAAACATAATGACTATCAATTAATAAGTATGGAAACAAAACATTGTCAAAAATGTACTGGGTACCCAATATCCCATATAACATTTATGTGAAGAAGAAAAAAAGTGTTTTATATATATTCATATATAGTAATATATACATTCATCTATTAGTGCTAATCACAGAAAAATAAGGTTGTTGTCTATGAAGCCCTATTGACATCCTGAGTATCCTAGAATTTTCTGTTTCAGAGTCTGGTTTCAAGCTTTAAAAATCTAAAAATTAAACTTTTTCAGTGGTTTTATTATTTAACAAGTTCTTAAGATTCACACTGCCAAGGATGGTTCAATATTTTAAAATCTATTAATATAATGTATCAAATAAATAAGTTCACAAGAGAAAAATATATGTGATCTTTTTGACAGATTCTAAAAAGAAATTTGAGAGTTCAGTATTTTTCCTGATTTAAAAAATTTATAGTAAACCAGAAATTTAATGACTTTTTAAAATAATGAAGAACACATATTTGGAAACAATAGCCAGGACTATATTTACTGAAGAAACACTAAAAGGAACTCATTAAAGATGGGAATAAGTCAAGCAGCATTATTTACAAAAGGGAAAGGTTACTATTTATAGTCAATGAAATAAAACAAAAAGGTAGGTAGGAGGAATGAAAGACTGAATGAACATTTTATTACTTTTAGATTATTAAAAGTTCAATCAATTTCAAAACCATTAGAACATATAAAGAAATATGAAATGATAAGTGATTACAAAACAGATACACAAAAAAGAATATCTTCCCGTTAAAGGTCCAATAACATTTAAAAATTTTTTTTTTTTAAACAGAGTCTCATTTTGTCACCAGGTGCCAGGCTGGAGTACAGGGGTGCGATCTTGGCTCACTGCAACCTTCACCTCCTGGGTTCAAGCAATTCTCCTGCCTCAGCCTCCCAAGTAGCTGGGACTGCAGATGCACACCACCATGCCCAGCTAATTTTTATATTTTAGTAGAGATGGGGTTTTCTCTATGTTGGCCAGGATGGTCTTGATCTCTTGACCTCATGATCCGCCTGTCTCGGCCTACCAAAGTGCTGGGATTACAGGCGTAAGCCACTGCACCCAGCCTAAAAATATTTTTTAAAAAAACTATTCTACTCAATATAACAACCAAAATATATATCTAGGAAAAAAAATTGAAAAGAAATTCTCTAATTCCATATGAAGAAAACTAGAAAGTTCATTTTCAGGTACACCAAGCAAATTTCACAGAGTTTCATATTTCTTGGAGGCTTCGTTTGTTCCTTTTGTTTTTTTTTCTAATCTTGTCTTCATTTGTTATTTCATTAATAACTCATGGAAATTGAACAACCTGCTGCTGAATGACTACTGGGTAAATAACAAAAGTAAGGCAAAAATAAATAAATTCTTTGAAACCAAAGAGAACAAAGACACAATGTACAAGAATCTCTGGGATGCAGCTAAAGTCATGTTTAGAGGGAAATTTATAGCAGTAAATGCCCACAACATGAAGTAGGAAAGATCTAAAATCAACACCCTAACATCACAGTTAAAGGAACTAGAAAAGTAAGAGCAAACAAATCCAAAAGCTAGCAGAAGACAAGAAATAACTAAGATCAAAGCAGAACTGAAGGAGATAGGCAGGCAAAAACCCTTCAAAATCTGAATGAATCCAGTAGCTGCTTTTTTGAAAAGAAACAAAATACATATACTGGTAGCCAGACTAATAAAGATGAAAAGAGAGAAGAATCAAATAGACACAATAAAAATGATAAAGAGGATATCACCACTGATCCCACAGAAATACAAACTATCATTAGAGAATACTATAAACACCTCTATACAAATAAACCAGAAAATCTAGAAGAAATGGATAAATTCCTGGACACATTTAGTCCCAAGACTAAATCAGGGAGAAGTTGGATCCCTGAATAGGCCAATAACAAGTTCTGAAATTGACACAGCAATTAATAGACTACCAACCAAAAAAAAAAAAAAAAAAAAAACCCAGGATCAGATGGATTCACAGGCGAATTCTTCCACAGGTACAAAGAGGAGCTTGTACCATTCCTTTTGAAACTATTCCAAACAATAGAAAAAGAGGGACTCCTCCCTAATTCATTTTATGAGGTTAGCATCATCCTGATACCAACACCTGGCAGAGACACAACAAACAAGAAAATTTCAGGCCAATATCCCTGATGAACATCGATACAAAAATCCTCAGTAAAATACCAGCAAATCAAATTCCATAGCATATCAAAAAGCTTATCCGCCACAATCAAGTCAGCTTCATCCCTGGGATGCAAGGCTGGTTCAACATACAAAAATCAATACATGTTATCCATCACAAAACAGAACCAATGACAAAAGTCACATGATTATCTCAATAGATACAGAGAAGTCCTTCAATAAAATGCAACAGCCCTTCATGGTAAAAACTTAATAAACTAGGTATTGATGGAACATATCTCATAATAATAAGAACTATTTATGACAAATCCATGGCAAGTATCATACTGAACGGGCAAAAGCTGGAAGCATTCTCTTTGAAAACCAGAACAAGACAAGGATGCTCTCTATCACCACTCCTATTCAACATAGTATTGGAAGTTCTGGCCAGGGCGATCAGGCAAGAGAAAGAAATAAAGCATATTCAAATAGAAAGAGAGGACGTCAAATTGGTCTGTCTGCAGATGACATGATTGTATATTTAGAAAAACTCTATCATCTCAGCCCAAAATCTCCTTAAGCTGATAGGCAACTTCAGCAAAATCTCGGGATATAAAATAAATGTGCAAAAACCACAAACATTCCTATACATCAATAATAGACAAACAGAGAGCCAAATTATGAGTGAACTCCCCTTCACAATTGCCACAAAGTGAATAAACTACCTAGAAATACAACACACAAGAGATGTGAACAACCTTTTCAAGGAGAACTACAAACCACTGTTCAAGGAAATAAGAGAGGACACAAACAAATGGAAAAATGTTCCATACTCATGGAAGGAAGAATCAATATTGTGAAAATGGCCATACTGCCCAAAGTAAGTCATATATTCAATGTTATCCCCATCAAGCAACCATTGACTTTCTTCACAGAATTAGAAAAAAACAACTTTAAATTTCACATGGAACCAATAAAGAGCCCACACAGCCAAGACAATTCTAAGCATAAACAGCAAAACTGGAGGCATCATGCTACCTGACTTCAAACTATACTACAAGGCTACAGTAACCAAAACAGCATGGTACTGGTACCAAAGCAGACATATAGACCAATGAAACAGAACAGAGACCTCAGAAATAACACCGCACATCTACAACCATCTGATCTTTGACAAACCTGACAAAAACAACCAATGGAGAAAGGATTTCCTATTTAATAAATGGTGTTGGGAAAACTGGATAGCCATATGCAGAAAACTGACATTGGGCCCCTTTCTTACACTTTAACTCAAGATAGATTAAAGACGTAAATGTAAGACCTAAAACCATAAAAACCCTAGAAGAAAACCTGGGCAATACCATTTAGGACATAGGCCTGGGAAAAGGCTTCATGTCTGAAACACCAAAAGCAATGGCAACAAAAGCCAAAATTGACAAATGAGATCTAATTAAACTAAAGAGCTTCTTCTGCACAGCAAAAGAAACTATCATCAGAGTGAACAGACAATCTACAGAATGAGAGAAGCTTTTCACAGTCTATCCGACAAAAGTCTAATATCCAGAATCTAAAAGGAACTTAAATAAATTTACAAGAAAAAAACAACCTCATCAAAAATTGGGTGAAAGATATGAACAGGAACTTCTCAAAAGAAGACATTTATGAAAAAATGCTCATCATCACTGGTCATTAGAGAAATGCAAATCAAAACAACAGTGAGATACCATTCCATGCCAGCTAGAATGTCAATCATTAAAAAGTTAGGAAACAACAGATGCTGGTGAGGACGTTGGAGAAATAGGAATACTTTTACACTGTTGGTGGGAATGTAAATTAGTATGACCATTGTGGAAGACAGTGTGGCAATTCCTTAAGGACATAGAACCAGAAATACCATTTGACCCAGCAATCCCATTACTGGGTATATAACCAAAGGATTATAAATCATTCTATTTTAAAGACACATGCACACATACGTTTATTGCAGCACTGTTCACAATAGTAAAGACTTGGAACCAACCCAAATGCCCATCAATGATAGACTGGATGAAGAAAATGTGGCACATATGCACCATGGAATACTATGCAGCCATAAAAAGGATGAGTTCGTGTCATTTTCAGGGACATGGATGAAGCTGGAAACCATCATTCTCAGCAAACTACGACAGGAACAGAAAACCAAACACCTCATGTTCTCTCTCATAAGTGGGAGTTGAACAATGAGAACACATGGACACAGGGAGGGGAACATCACACATCAGGGCCTGTGAAGGGGTGGAGGGCTAGGGGAGCAATAGTATTAGGAGAAATACCTAATGTAGACGACGGGTTGATGGGTGCAGCAAACTACCATGGCATATGTATACCTATGTAACAAACCTGCATGTTCTGCACATGTATTCCAGAACTTAAAGTATTTAAAAAAAAGTGAAATCGATAAAAAGCACAAATATGCTTCTCACAGAAAACGTAAAAAAGGAAATGAACAAAAGCATTTCACAGAAAAAATATGTCCAATAGCCTAGAAGAATTCACGAGCCTCAGAAATGCAATTAAAATTCACTGGGATTTCATTTTATTTATTAAATTGACTAAGAACATAAACAATAATAAAACTCCATGCTAAGAAGCACAAGAGAAAATGGTTGTACATTTTCTTTTGCACATTGCTGATGGGTCTATAAATTAGTATGATCTTATTGGTAGGCATTTGGCAATATTTGTCAGAAACGAAAAATGGAGGTATCCTTTGACTTAACAATTTCTCTTCTAGTCATTCCTCCTAATAAAACAAATGAGCACATCCTGAAATATTTGTTTACAGATGTTTATCATGTGCTGGCTATGGCAGCAAAGATGGAGAAAAGCAAAGTTTCCACTAACAGGGAATTGATTAAAAACATGATTGTAATATTACACAATGAAAAAAATCTTCAATTTTTATAGCTATCATTATAACACATGTAATTTAGAATTATGTAACATATACTATAATTATTTATAATTTTGATATATTGTTGATAAAATTAACATTTTTAAAGTTCATAATATATCCAATGAAATGGGTAGATACACTTCCTTAACACTTACCTGATAAAGTCTATGTGATAGATCTGTTCTAGTCTTCCTAAACCACAGGCCGAGGTTATCAAACAAGCATGTCTTATTTCAGAAATTAGAATGTTATATTTTGTCTTCTGTTACATGTCAGAATATTTTATAACTGCATGCGCCATATGAACAAACAAACTTCACATGCTAACTTATGGTAAGACAAAAGCTTTACTACTCTTCCTAAGGAAATAATCATTGACTAGACTTAAGGCATTAAATAATGAATAGTGATTTTATAAAAATATTCTAATGAAAATATTAAAATATTTTCAGGAAAATGAGCTTTTTGAAATAAAATTAAAACTTTTGAGAATTGAAGTCATGGGATACTATAAAATGTTGTTTTAAAATGCTAAACCAAACCTTGTCATAGAAATCAGAAAAATATCCAAAGATGTATGGAATAATCAAAACTTTTAATAAATTATAATTTATTTTCTGCTAGAAATTTAAGTCAAGAAGGATCCTATTTTTACAAAAATGTCATAAAATACAAGAAAAAACATTTTAAGAAACTTAAGAACATTGCTAATGATAAAAAAATTCAATTAGTAAAAATTTCTAAAGAACCAATTTTTCATACATCAGTACCCTGATGAATTGTAAATGTCACTCAAATACCACAAGGTCAGATTCTTAGATAAATTCCTACATTAATACTTGTTGTATAACCTGCCAACTTTCAAGTACTATATACTCTAGTCACCCTGGAATGTTGTATTATAATAACTTAAAATTAAATATCAGGATAGTCTATTCTTTTCTCAAAACTTCAAAGTGAGAACACATGGACACAGGGAGGGGAGCATCACACACCAGGGTCTGTTGGGGGGAAATAGGGGAGGGACAGCAGGGGGGTGGGGAGTTGGGGAGAGATACCATGGGGAGAAATGCCAGATATAGGTGAAGGGGAAGAAGGCAGCAAATCATGCTGCCATGTGTGTACCTATGCAACGATCTTGCATGTTCTTCACATGTACCCCAAAACCTAAAATGCAATAAATAAAATAAAAATAAATAAATAAATAAAGACTTCAAAGTGAGGAGCCCAAAATAGGAAGACTGATTTCTTAAGAGAAATTTCTCCAAAGATAAGAAGCTTTGTCTGAGTCAAATAGGAAATCACTTGGTCAAACCCATTCATTATTGCAATCTAATTATGTTTTACGGCTGCCCATAAGATGTCTAGGAAATAACATTTGCAACTTTAGTCAAAGGACCAATATTAATGCTTATTTAATAATCAGTTCTTTGGATATCTTTATTATTGAGATAAATACGATTGAAACATGATAGGAAGTGGTCATTTCTCTCATAAACTTATTCTGACCTCCAACATTGGTGTATAATTCCACATTTATAACAATGTATGTCATTTATAATTGCACATACGTAAGTAGAGCAGTGAACTTTGGCTCATGAGAAAATTCAGAGTGAAGATTTTCTTGATTTCATGAGTAATCTTCCTTATCTACAAGAACAGAGAGCGCTGTATACAGGCTTTTGGGAAATGCTTGTCCTTCCAGCTCCACACCACTTAGGAGAGAAGCTGGAATCTAGCCTGAATTGACACATGTCTGGGCAATAGGAAGACAAAACATTCTAACTCTTCATTTGGTTCTCCTTAGAGCTAACAATGAATCCAGATATAGAGACATTGCTATTGCAACATAAAATTTGCAAGCAAATCACCCAAAACAAAATCTATATGCAATTTTTAAAACTTCTCTTAGATTTAGGACCCTAAAACAATTGTTAATTTTGCAGATTCTTCAGATTCTCCTGAATGGAGGTATCACAT
Organism: Callithrix jacchus; assembly: GCF_049354715.1. NCBI lineage: Eukaryota > Metazoa > Chordata > Mammalia > Primates > Cebidae > Callithrix > Callithrix jacchus. The sequence goes on from NC_133512.1 coordinate 1,071,703, forward strand.
CTCCACTCACTTAAAAAAAAATCTAAATCCATTGTGTCCAGACATTTAAATATGGACCAAGCAAGTTTTATGTATACTTATTACCCTATTGATTCCTGCTACCTACTACTTTGACTCACTATAGAAATGGCTCAGAACAACTCAGGACTTTTTTTCCAGCATTTACTGAAGATCCATCATTTCTCTGAGGAAAACAAAACAACACTAAATAAAGATCTTATTAAAACTCCCATCTCAATTGCAAGTGAGTAAAATTAATACTTTAATCACAAATTAGCATCATATTCTCTATGTTTCATGACTATAACTGATTAAATGGCTTATGAAAAAGGTTTGAATCCTCTGTCAACCAATTATATTTGTCGATGAAAAAATTTTATCATCATAAATTAAGAGCATTTTATCTAATAGTTGAATGTGCTACCTAATTATTATCCAATGGATGAACCTGGTAAAAAGTATGCTAGATTTTTTATTAAATTGCATTGTTTCATGTATTGGCTGAACATACTTACTATGGTCTGGATACTATATTAGATACTGTGGAGAATACAGATGAACCTGACATGGACCTTGACCTCATACAGCTCACAGCCTAATAGTACGAGTTCACTACAAAACACCAAATGATTAGTTCCATTTGACATAAAAAATATTTAAATTTTATCAATGTGCCATACAGTATTCTAGATCCAAGAAATCAAAAGAAAATAGGTCACAAATTGACAATATTCCATTTGGTTTCAAATAAGTGAGAACATCTGTATTGTTGTGGATTCCTATAGAACATCTCTATTTTTATAGATTATTTATGTATCATCACTATAATATATAATCAGATGTCAGTAGAACTAGATTTTGTTATCTTGGCTTAATGAAAAACGAAATACTGGATTAAAATAAAATGTTGTGCCATCTATTTTTACAAAATATTTAGAGATGAAAATGTCTATTTGAAAAGATTATACTTTTTCTTACAAACTTATCTTGTGTAAGGTATCAGTAAAATAAATCCCTTCTACACTTTAGAGCCAAAAAACAATTTCCAACTGTAATTGGACAATGGAAACTATACAATTTAATGTGCACAAATTTTTGTCTTCTTTTAAACGTCCTGTGGTCAAAATTTCCTTTATACTACTGTGAGCATAGCAGACACTGAATAAATAGTTTGGATGAACAGTGAACACCAAACTAAATATTTCACTTTAGGCACACGTTTTTTTGTGCTCAAATTGATACAGAATTGCTTACTAGCTGATAAGGTTTGGCTGTGTCCCTACCCAAATATTATTTTTAATCGTAGTTCCCATAATCCCTATGTGTTGAGGGAGGGACCTGGTGGGAAGTAATTGAATTATGGGGGTGGTTAACCCTATGCTGCTGTACTCATGATAGTGAGTTCATTTTCACAAGATCTGATAGTTTTATAAGGAGCTTTACCCCCTTTTGCTGGGCACTTCTTGCTGCAAGAAGGAGAAGTAGGCACTTCTCCGTGCTTCTGTGAAGAAGAACATGTTTGCCTCCCCTTCCAACATGACTGTAAGGCTTCCCCAGCCATGCTGAACTGTGAGTCAATTTTACCTCTTTCCTTTATAAATTACCCAGTCTCAGGTATGTCTTTATTAGCAGCATGAGAATGGACTCAAACACTAGCAGTTTCTTCCAAAATCTTCACGTGTGAAACCATTATCTAATGACAACCTTCTTCTCTTTAGTTAAACATTCCCAAGTCATGTCCTCAAAAACACCCATATTTAATACCTTAAATCATCTCATTTTTTCTTACACCATTCTTCTACTTTCTCCAGGCTCTTTTAAAAGTGTTAATATCATGAGATTTAGTTAGTTATTATCTCTCAAATGTCAACTTCTAATAATTCTCAAGAGCATGGTAACTTTTTATATTACAGTAGAAGCTTACACTAGATTAAAGTCAATCTGTGATTCCTGCATTTTAACTTTGCTTTAAATAAATGAAGTATACAGTGAGGTACATTTCCTTTGGGTTGGTCTTGATATAGGATGGTATTTAGATCAGAAACTCCCATGTTTTGGCCAAGTATACTGTTGAGTCAACAACATTTGTTGATGCTAAGTCAATGGCAGGTGTTATATAGGCTAAAAGAGAAAGGATTCTGGAACTTTCAAGTCGGGTGAGAGGGAAAGGCACTCACTCATGCAACGGTGAGCAAATGAAAGACGGGATAGCCCAGCAGTTTAGCATGTGACCTTTAGAGTATAACGCCTTCCATTCCAAAGCCTGGATTTTTCATTTACTAGTCGTATAACCCTGAACAAGCTTTTTAAATTCCCAATGTTTCCATTTCTTCTTTGGTAAAACAGGAATAATAAGAGTGGATGCAGTGACGATTCCACATAAAATAATGTATGTAGATTGGTTAATACCATGCTTCTGAGCCTTCCGTAACTGCTTCGTGTGCATGAATACACGTGTATATGTATTTTGTGCCAGGTACTCGGCTGGGTACATAAATATGATGCAAGGTAGAATGAAAAAGAGAAATTGAAGAGCAAAAACAGGACTGGAGAATGAGCCAACCATCTCTTCATATGTGGTGTGTGTGTGTGTGTGTGTGTGGTATGTGTGTTTGTGTGTGTGGTGTGTTTGTGTGTGTGTGGTGTGTGTTTGTGGTGCGTGTGTGTGTGTTTGTGTGTGTGTGGTGTGTGTGTGTGTGGTGTGTGTTTGTGGTACGTGTGTGTGTGTTTGTGTGTGTGTGGTGTGTGTATTTGTGTGTGTGTGTGTGTGGGGGTGTCTGTGTGTTTCTTACCTCAGGGCCTGAACTAATTTCAGAGTGTGGGAAATTCTGAGCCTATAGGTAAATGCAAGATAAATTTCCTTGTTCAAGGATGCCAAGAGCAAGAAAAGTGCCATCCAAGACATATTACATAAAAATTAAGTCTCATTCTCTGCATTACTGTGCATGATTTCCTCCTTCCCAAAACATGCAGGCCTGCCTACGTAAGACCAATTCTGACTTATAATTCAGCTTATTCAAAGATTAACACTGAAAAAATCAGCAAGCATAAAAGGTTTTTAATAAATTAGAACCTGTAAAACTTTATGAGAAGCAGGTGTCTGAGTCCCATTTTATAAACCACGTGCCTAACAGAGTTATATGAACTGCTGTGAGGTTGTTCTCTCTGTAAGCAATAATGGGAATGTAATCACATACTCCACAAACTGGACTATGATAAGCATCCTTTCGTCAGGGTAATACCATTTATACGTTTATTTATAATTTTATATTCCTCCCTTTCATTTCATTCTTTGTTGAAAGTTAATGTATTCAACTCATTGGCAGGCAGTTTATTTCAGGGTGAAAAGTAATCTAATAAAAATAATAAAATCTGTGAATGTGAAAAAAAATCTCAAAGATATAAGCAGATTTATTAAACATTCCTGGAAAATATCGCATATATGAAGGCATTCATAAAGTGAGTTAACTTCTCTGTGCAGGAGTTCTTTGGAAATGCAATTGTACAGAGTAATTTACTTTTAATGTTAGAAATTACCTGAAACAGGCGAAAATTATTCATACAAGTCAAGAAGTATTTACATGCCACCAAATAACATAGGCAAAAAACAACCTTATAGGAGAAAGAGATGAACACATGGAAAAAAAAGGGAGGGGCAGGGTGAGATAAATAAATGAAAAACTAAAGATCAAGTTAAAATCCACCCAGTATTTACAGTTATTGGACACCTATTATCTTGACTTTGTTTAAATGTTTTCAGTAGGAAAGCTTGACAAAAGTGGCATTCAGTCAATAGCAATATTGCTATACAAATTAGAAATTATTCTTTTGAATCTTTAAATGGTGAAAGAGTGTTTTCGTTTTTAAATTGTTACTTCTTGATAGAATTTCAGTTTCTCTTTTATTGCACCATTAATCTCAATGCCAAGTGTTGAAGGTGGCGCTAAAGTTCACTATCTGTGGGGCAGCGATGGCCACAATGTCCCACCACAGTACAGGAAGGGTGTGTGAGCACTCTTGTTCCAGTGCATGCTCCACACATCCCACCACTGTGGGGCACATCCAGGTGTGCTGTCATGGTCAATTCGAATGCCTTTATCAGTCACTGTGCAATATCACACATAGAAAGACGGAAAGTCAAGTCCATGACCTTCAGGAATACATATTCTGACTTTGCACTGATAACCTCATTTAGCCCAGAAAACACAGATGTTATGTAGCTAATGTTATTATTCGTATGTCAGAAATGATGAAACTGGATGAAAGACTTTATATGACCTTCACAGGGTCACACACCTAAAAAGTGATGGCACTTGATTCCACAGCCTATATTTCTAGCCATTACATCATTAAGCAAAATAATGAGGATTGGTTGAATTAACAAATGAATAAATAAATATATAAGGCATACTAAAATGAACTAAACACTAAAATCACATTCCTACTCAACCTTTCTTTTTAAAGATAGACTATTCTTAAATTTCAGTCTGTAAGTTTTCCAAAGACCATGGCTGGTATGTGGACCCTGCCATTCAATAAATGAGCTGAAGTGACGAAGAGAAATATTGGTAGTCAGAGGTTCTATCCTCAAGATGCTGACATAGCTAGTCACACATTTTAAGTCTTACCAAACTAATCCAGAAATGAGTCTATTTTCTCATTTCATTGATTCTATCAAATTGTTGTGATGTTTTATAAATGCAGCCCAAATAATGTAACAATGTCAAAGGGCTATTAGAAAATTAATAGTGAACTGACATACTATGGCCACTATTTATCCATAAAAAATGTACAGTTTAAAACAAATTTCTTTCAACATTACTCTGATGCTCTTTTTGATATGTCAACTTGGCTAGTTTACAGCCTGCCACTATTCAATCCAGCGCTAATCTGGTGTTGCTGTGAAGGTACTTTGTAGTTGTGAATAAAGTCCATAATCAGTTGACTCTAAATAAAGGAGATTGTACCACATAATCTGGGTGGAAAGCCCTTAAGGCATAACTGAGGCTTCTCTGAAAAAGAATAAATTCTGTCTGTGGACAGTATCTTCAACCTTGCTTGACAGTTCCAGCCTGCCCTTCCCAATGCTCTTCCCTGCAGATTTCAGACTTACCTAGTCAGCCCTCAGAAGCAAATAAGGCCTTCGCTTTCAAGAACTTTCCTAATGTGTATCTCCTACTGGCTCTACTTTTCTGATTGAACTCTGATTGATGCAATTACTCTTGTCTTCTTACACGGCAAAGAACTGTGGTTATTCTACTCAGTTTATCAGGCCCTACTCAGGAAAAACACAGGGTCTTGAAACAATATAAAATTTAACAGCAGCTGGGACTTCCCACAACCTTTCTAATGAAAAACAGTTTTAAAAATTACAAGACACAAATATGTGGATTTTTCATAAAGACACTGAACTCTTAGTCATCTTCTCACACAGAATAGGGGCTTGACAAATGCCTTACAAGTGAATGAACGAGGGAATGAATGACTGACTTGGTTTGGCTGGAGTCTTCTTGTACTTTATCTCTCAGATTCATCACTGCAATGTTGGGATGCAAAGCACAGAAGTATATACATATATATTTATTTAATTTTTCCAAACTCCATGAAATGTCACAGCATTTCATACTATCTGGAATAGAGATGCATTGCATAAAACAGAATATTGTAAGTTCTTTGGCATTGGGTTGCCTTCCTTGGTAGTTCATAAAATGAAGGTATACTTTATTTCGACAGCATTTTATTTTAATTGAAATCTAGTATTATCATCACGTTCATTTTTCAGATGATTCCCCCAGGCACAAAGGCTAAGTACCTTTCCCAAGGTGACAAAAATAGTAAAGAGCAAGTCAGGGTTTGAACCCAGGCTGTCTGGCACTAAAGCAGCAGTTCTACAAATCAGCACTATTAACATTTTGGACTAGATAACTCTTTGTTGTGGGGGCTGTCCCATACAGGATAGCATGTTTAACAATATCCCTGGTTTTTACCCACGAGATGCCGGTAGCATCCACCCCCAAGGTGTGACAATCAAAAATGTTTCCAGACATTGCAAAATGTCTCCTGGGAGGTCAAATCTCTCCTGATTGAGAATGACTATTCAAGAGTATGTTTAATCACTACACAATATATATTTTTCCCTAAAAATGGAAACATACCCAGGGTGACTTCTACTGCAGCCAGAAACAAGTTGGGTCCTCTCCAGAAAACAGGAATACTTTCCCCTGAAGATGGTCCTTTTCCCCAATTTCTTCTTTGACTCTCAAGTCCCATTTGTGTTCATTTTGTTGGCAATTAATTTGGGACTGCTCTGGAGGTACTGACGGCATTGGTTCTCCTGTCCCTCCAACTGCCAAACAATCTTGGCTGAGCTGTCCCTGCCCCTTTGGTGCCATCTTGTATGAGCTCCACCCCACACTCCAGAAGACAGGTGACAGGCACTATATACTTGCTCCAGCTTTGGCCAAATAAGGAAACCAAGAAGGGACTTTTCAAAAGCTAGGAGCACAGTACGACTCAGGAAACTAATGAGTATGATTTGACTGTAATATGTTCTCATTCAAGAAACCATCTGTTCTCAGGAGCCTGTAAGTTAAGAGGCCACGTATGTGGTGGACAAGTCCATGCCCTCTAAGGTCAAATGGCCTGGGTTTCAGTCCCAGCTCTGCCTATTGCTCAGTAACTGTGTGAGCTTGAGATGCTTAACTTTTCTTTGCCTCAGTTTCCTCCTTTATCAAGGGGGAAAATAGCAGCTCTATCTAATGTAGTTGGTGTGAAGAATAAGTTTATAATGCATTTAAAAGATGGCCTGGCCCACATAAACACCAGAAAAATGTTTGCAATGATTAGTGGCTCAACTTCAAAACAATTGTGGTGCACTTTCGGCTTAATGTGATAGGCTGGTTTTGAATTTTTAGGTTCATTTTTTTTAAAACAGAATACTCATGTTGAAATACTAAACCTAAAACTAGCAAAAATATGTAAGTCAATTGCTTAGTATGTTCAGAGCAGGATATCATTTTAGATTTAGTTTATATACACACTTACATGCAAATTAGTAAAATTCTAGTGATGGTAAAATAATTAGTGTTTTAACAACATCACTCCAGAACATCTGGTATACTATATAATGGTACATATTGGTTATTATAACACATAGGTAAAGATATAAAATAATGGCCTTAAATCCTGAAGTGCTATCTGAATCAAAAAATTAAATAATGACTAGGATGATTTAATATTAATATTAATATGCTTTACTGGATTTTAACCCTTTGAAAATTGAGAGATGCCTATATGATGTGTATCGTGCTACCTGTGTCCTTTCTACCTGAGGTGCAACCCCCAGGAAAAGGACAATCTGAAGTGGCTCAGTACTCAAGTAACCTCTAAGCTTTTCCTACAGAGCCCCTCCTCACATTTACTACAGCATTCTGTATTAGCCACCGAAACCGAGTAAACCTCATCCTGTTATCTAGTCTCCAAAGAAGGTAGCACCTGTTGCTAATCCCCCTGTTAATCTCCCCAACACACCCTGCATCTTCACTTCTGCCCATCACATGAGATGTGCAGCCTGGGAGGCTTCCCTTTGGGTCCCTGTAGAATTAGAAGTCATTCCCATTTACTATAAGTCAGGTGTGCATCATTTTGCTGAAAACTGTCATCACCATCCTATGAGCTAGGTACTTTCACTGTGCCCATTTTACAAATGGAAAAACTGAGGCTGAGAGAAGGTAAATAACTTTCCCCCAAGTCAATTAGAAAATCTGTGAAAATACTCTATTGCCTGAATCTCAACCAGCGACTGAGATTCCTTGTTTACTTCTTTGAAAGGGTGCTACCTGTTGTCCAAACCTCCTAAGGAAACAAAATTGAGTTCACTCTCCCATTCCCCATTGGAGGGTCACCACTCTGTAGCTTCCTATCCAAAGGGTTACAGGAGCTTTTGTCTTCTCTGTTGTCCTGGTTCAGGCAGGTGATGTTTTCAGTTTGTTAATTTTTTAAATCAAAAGTTAAATCCATCGGTTTGAGGGCACAAAGTGTTACTCTACAGAGGCAGAAGTGATGTTAAGAGACCAAGCGATATGTATTTACAGGTCACCATAATCAATAAAAAGGAGAAAAGTCAAGAAAACCTATTAGTTCTGAAACAACAGATAAGAAGGGAGAACTCTACCTCAAATCACGTTAACCTTACAATCTCGCAGTCTTATTGTCATATAGTTATTACCATAAATATTCAGAATATTTTGACTTAACATACAGGTGCCTTTTCATTTGCTCAAAACCATGCTTCTGAAATGAAATTTACTTCGGGAGAGGAAGTACTGTTTTTATATCATGGTGTATTAAAACATAAATAACAGGCCAGGTGTGGTGGGTCATGCCTAAAATCCCAGTACTTTGGGAGGCTGAGGCAGGTGGAACACATGAGCCCAGGAGCTCAAAATCAGCCTGGGCACCATGGTAAAACCCCACCTCTATAAAAAATACAAAAAAATAACCAGGCATGGTGGTGCACGCATGTAGTCCTAACTACTTTGGAGGCTGAGGTGGGAGGATCACCTGAGCCAGGGAAGTTGAGGCTGCAGTGAGCCATGATCATGCCACTGCACTCTAGCCTGGGTGACAGAATGAGATCCTGCATCAAAAAAATAGATAATAAAAAATTAGTTCCCTGTAATTCAGCAAGATGCATCCAAGAGGGCTGTTTCTTAAAAAAAAAAAAAAAAAGACAACAGATTTGACTGGCTAGAAATTATTTGGAAAATAGATATTTTTCGTACATAGAAATATATTTCAAAGATAATAAATGAAGATGATTGTATTTCACATATTAGTACTCAATGTTTGCCCACATAAGTTGAACTAATTTTTGTTTTCTTGACCTTAAACGGCTGGCTAGACGAAGTTTCTTTTTCATATATTAACCTGTAGTTTTGGTGATCAAGAGACACTAGGGCTCAGAAACAGATGTCCTCCAAGCTCTGTTGATTCACCAGGTCAATCTGAGGACTCCAGCATCCTGAGCCTCAGCTTGCATCCCTGAAATGGAGTGGTGGTAAAGGCTCATTATCATCACAAAGAAAGGATGCTAGCCTTTAAGGCTACAGTTTCTTCCATATTATTTACAACTCAAAAAGCCTATTTCAAGTTCTATGTTAGCTGTCTGAGTAGTACACTGCCAAGCACATAACTTTTCAATGAAAATGTTGCAATGAAATTTCAGCACTTCTTAAAAGAAAAGTTAAGTACAAGTTAATGCTTTGCAGGGGTTATGTCTGGCTCCATTCTATTAAAGAGTAAATCAGGGTGGAAAAAAAACCCATAAATAATAAATTGTGTCTATTTGGGTCATGTAAGAAGGTAAGTTATTGGCAGCAATCAACTTCGGGTCAGAAAGACAAAGGCAGAACCCGGAGCCAGAAGGGAGCAGCTAGGCAGCAGGTGTGAAATTAGAGATGTGATGATAGATAAACTTGGAAACAGCAGACAAAAGACACCAACATCTGAATAAGACAAGCCGTGGGGTGATTTCATGATTAAAGGCAACCCAAGTGATCAAGTCTGAGATCTGTGGTCTGGGATCAAGACAAAAGCAGTCTGGAGAAATTTAGAGATGCTGCGGCATCCCCTTTGAAGGACCAAATGCAAACTTACATTTGGCCTTACACAGAGTTCAATCCCAGCCTCATAATCCCGGTTCAGCTACGGCTACTGAACAGCATCTGTGTGCTGGCTTTCTATCTCTGCTCTTGAGCACAAAGAACAAAATTTTTCAAAAGGAACTTGCACAGTCCACTTCATAAATCTCCCTTCAGCTTGCTACCTTCCGCCCACATCTCAGGGTTGTATGCCAGCTAGATCTACAGCAGTTATATTTTTAAACCAGCAATTATCCTCATTCCTGCTCACTGACATGCCATACAGTTAATCTGGTTTAGGTCCAAGGTAAAAAAAAAAAAAACGAAAAATATATAAATTCACATAAACATAATTCACATTGGCTCAAAACTACTAAAATGGTTTTCAAGCAACTCCAATCTGACTTACAGGTCAGTTTCAAAGTTAATTTTATACCAAACATTCATCAGTTACAAAATATTTCCAAAACATCTATAAAAGAAGTCAAAGGCCAAGATCTTAATTAAAACATAGTTTACTTTAGAGAAGGTAGAAATTATCATGGGAAAACTTGATCACATCAAGACAAATATAATACCTTGATTTATATGTGTAAAATACACAGACTGGAAGGGAAAGCTTTATGACAAGAAGTCCTGAGAAGAACTTAGTGAGTCTACATCCAACTTTATTCATCTACATCCAAAGGTTAACATATATCTTAATTTTTCTCTTTGTTAGTTAAATGTGAATGCTTAACCCAGCTATTATAAGAGGAATCTAGTAAAAGCAAATCGCAGACCTGTAATAATCCCTCTCCGTTTAGCTATAGTCAGCTCACACTAAATGTTTCCAAGGCAAGGATATGTAGATCAGGCATATTGATCCCGCTTTTTCTACTATCAGTTGTGTTCTTCCATCATCACAAAGGTTGAATATTAATTTAGCAATTACATAGGACATTGTCTCAAGAACAACTTGGGTAAATAAACAAATATAACATGATTATCTTGAGTTTTTTCTTCTATTTTAAATGCTGCCTGTTAGCATTTATAAGAGCAAAAATTACTATCCAATCAAAATGTGTTTGGAAGAGAAGATTCCAGTTTAATTATGAAGGACATGCTTGCTATAAAGCAATGAGAGGGTATTCTCAAGAATAAATCCATTATCACCAAAGAACCACTATGGGACAATGATGTTTGTTTGTCTGCCCCCCAATATCTCCAGCTGACCTAGTTCCTCCTACTCACCCTCACCAGGAGGTAAGGTATCTGAAAGTGCTGAACACAATGCCTGACATAAAGCAGGTATACAATGATACTCATTTATTTATTTCAAATATTCATTCCTCCCATCATCCTTCTGGATCCAATCAATTTGCTACCCAGGATAGCATTTAAGGTACCGTAAGCATCTGATTGAAAGTAAGCCTTACTGCTGTCCACTCCTTTACTGCTCTGAGCCGGTATCCTTTAATGAGATCCTGCCTCACACCTTAAGAACTGTACTGTCATGTCCCAACCTCTGCCTAACAGCCCAACCTAAATGCTTCCCAGCAGCCCCAGCCCAGGCCTGGCCTGGCTCTCCAGTGTTTCCAACATTCAAGGCTCACCCCTTGTGTCACAGTCCTTCAACGTGGGTCTTGTTAAGATGTTGCTGTATCTTCCTAAAAATCCCTGCCTAGCCAGTAGGGCATCAGTCTGCCACCAGATTACCTCAGTGTGAGAATCTGTCCAAATGTCAGTGTTAATTTCGACAAAACTGGCCTAGCCTGATGCTACTTAAGCATTTTTCTTATTAATGAATCTACATGTACTTTGTACCTCATTGAATCCAGAGAATTTTCCTCTGGGTTTAGTTAGACTTAAACAGCTACACTAACTTCTCAGTGTCTTGGTTTTCTAACCTGTGAAAGGCAATAATATTAGGACCCACCACAGAGGCTACTGTGATCGTTTTTATATATTAGCAACGTATAGAACTGTTTGGTAGGTAACACATGCTTATGTTAATGTTATTGTGTGTACTTGCAGAGAAAAAAGAAAAATTAACGAGGAAAGCATACACATTTATTTAATATGAGTTTTATGAAAACCCAAAGATACAAGTAGACTTGCATTTTTTTTTGTGCTTAGGTTTGATGAAGAATGGACAGTTGTGCAGAATGTATTGGAGGACAAAAAGGTATGATCTGATAGTAATAAAATGGGGAAAACTCAGCAAGCCCGCTCCAGATTTTTTCTGTGCCCCATGTCTTCAGAGAGAAGGATGTTGCTTTCTGCCAGGTATGGCGGGGGCGGGGGAGCGCCTCTCAAATGAGAGTCTCATGATCTGCCTCAGAGGAGAAGTGTGAGGAAAGGCCAGAGAGTAACCTTCCTATGTCTGCTGTTTTCTCAAATGCCAAGGTGCCAGATTTGGGGGCGCGGGGGTGGTAGCATGTCCTAAACCTCATTATATTATTAATACTATTACTGTTGACTTCTTCTAGTGAGTAAGCTACCAGATCCATGAAAATACAAATTGTTTCTTTCATTTTTAAAACCCGTCAGATCTACATGGTGATTTGCATATCTCAGGTTGTAAGTGATTGTCGAATAAAATTGAATTACTGAGTACTTTAAAATGATATCTGGAAATGTCATGATGACTCTGCTACAGCTGTAGAAGTAAGACCATAGAAAACAAATTCCTACTTAAGAACAGAAAATTACTAAAAGAGCCAGGAATGCAAGTCAGCCATAAGCCCATGCTACTGGTTCACGGACAATCTTCATATGACACCATTTTCATAATGTGAGAACTGATGCATTTGCTTCTCCCTGGGCAAGGGTAGGTTATAGGGAAGCTTTGACATTGCTAATTCATTCCTGTACTTATCAGCAGCCCTGCACCAGATCCTGTTTTAGGTGTCAGGAGACAACGGTAAATCAAACAAAGTGCATTGGCTCATAAAACTGACATTTGGGGGAGCTAGACAAAAGAAAATACTAGTTTATATTAAATTATAGTAAGTGTAAAGCATAATATTGAGAGATGCTCCATCAGATCACCTATTATGACAGTATCAGCTTCTGCCACATTTATTCATACCCCTTTCTGGAGGCAATGGCCTCGAGGTCCCCACCACTTGGGGTCAATGAAGTGAAATGTATGGATTTGATGCTGAGAGGGGTTTGACATTGTCATTTTGCTATCAATCCTGGTGTAAACAATACATACTGTACTTCACAGCCCATCTAGGGAGGAAGACTACTACCAGGCATGGACAGAAACTTAAGTGGCTCTAAGAAGAGCCAGCAGCTCAAAGTGAGGCAGTACCTGGATGGAAAAGGCATACCTTCTATCCAGCCACAGGGAGAGAGGTACCTGCCTATCGGCAAATGGTCCCAATCCTGACACAGGCTCCATCTCAAATATCAACACCAGATAAACGGAGTTAATTTTGGTAGGGTTAAATTTCTTTTCGCAGATAGAAGATAGGTTATGTCAGATGATGTGATCTAAATTCCCAGAGATTATTTTACAGGAAAAGAACGTTTTTATAGCTATCAATTTCATTTTAAGGTTTTTGAGGGCCCTTTAAGATTTTATGTCCTTTTACAAATGCAACAAGCACAAATGAATATTGCTCTTTAAAGCAAGTTAATGTCAACCCAAGTATAGACGAGGCAGACCTGTGAGTCTCCAGGCATCATGTTTCATGACCCTGCCAAAACCAGGCCTTTGTAGACTAGTCTTACGGCTCTGGCTCTGAATAGGCCTGCTGAAGAAATATTACCTAATAACATTAACTATCTTAAGATTTGCTTTGGATAAATTGCTTTTCATATAGCAACTGATGAAAAAAATGTGAACAAGAGACACATGAAAAACCATAGAATCAATCAATAATGCTTCCCTGTCCCCAACTATTATATTAAAACTGCATTAAGAACATGGCAAGCTATTAGCCCATGCTTCATTATTCTTCATGCTTCTTCCAAATAATCACACTCTTCAAAGTAAGATAGTCCTATATAATCATGATGCTTGATAATAAACTTGCCTTACTAAATGACTCATAAAAAGTATCTATACCTCTGCTCTGGGAAAGCCCCTGTGAGAAATAATATATTAAATAGTTTAGATTCAAATCACTGCCCTGATTTAAACCCTATGGAAAAAATAACACTGTAGTAAATAATATTGAGTGCCACCCACAACCCCATATATCAAAGACTGTCAAAGACCCTTAGTATTGAAGGCCATTCCAATACTAAGCCCCAGGAGGTTTATAAGAGGTCGAGGTGACTAGGCCTCCTTAATTAGAATGTAAATTTATTTATTGATTTATTGTATCAAACAGATCAATTAGTAGCTACTAATTTTTTAAACATGTTCATTTTTTATTTCAACGATAGATACCAATTAAATATTAATCAGAATCTCCCAGCTCACCTGTAGTTTCAGTGTTCTGAAGTCAAGTTAAGCATGACAGGGACATTCTATGTTCCAATTTTATTCCATCCTGGCTTCAAAGTTTTGGAAAAAGAATACTTCACACTACACAAATAAAATTTGCAATAACTGAAGCAAAATATTATTCATTTGTGTATAGGTATATGTCATGCATGTATCCTCAGGCCAGTTCTGCAGCCCCATAAAAACCCAAGTGATTTCCTCCTTCATCCCAGAGCAAAGAGGGAGACAGAGCTGGTTGGCCATGCACACTGAAGAGGTGATATGAAAGTCTGCCTGCTCCTCTGAAGACTATGAACCATTTGCTCAGAGCTTCCTCAGGCCTCCAGCTCCTTAGTCTTTCTGCTATTCTACAGCACGAATGAGCTTTCCTCTTGCTGCATTCCTTCTCTGAAGGCTTTCTGCTTTTCCCATCTGCTAAGTCAGTGACTAGTCCATGTCATATCCAGCTTTCAATTTTTTGTTGACATCTCTTTTCTTCGGACATTTCTGCTTCCCTTTTCTGCTTGTACATTCCTTTGTCATTGCTTTGCTATTATATAAAAGGGTTTCGGGAAGGAATAGAAGAAAACCTGTGTGTTTAATCTGCCCTATGTCGCCAGAAGCCTTTACTATACTGTGCGATGCCACTGCAAGCTAAATCTGTTTGAGCCAAGGTGGCCAAGTTCCACAGTGGGGCAGACTCATGTAAAACAAACTGAATGGCATTGCTTTTCTTCCTTCCTCTTCCTTCATTGCCATGGGTCAGGCTACATGCAAATAATCATCATCATCAGCAATGCTATAAATAAATCATATTAAGGTAGGGCTTTCAGATAAATCCCAAAGTTCAAAAATAAGTATCGAGCCAATTATGTACTAACTTATCAAGATATTAAAAATAGAAAACTAACACTCAAGACAACACAAACGGTTGAGCCATGGCACCAGGGCATAACCGAGCAACTCTGACTAGACAGTATGAGCTTATCAAATAAATATTTAGCTTAGATATCAGAGCAGTGTCATTAAGAGCACAGGGCCAGGAACCAGACTGCCTGGGTTCAAATACCACCTCTGCCACTGACCAGCTGTATAACTTTAGACAGTTTACCTAACCTCTGTGTGTTTCAGTTACTGTCTCTGAAAATGTGAGTGATAATAATAAGAAAGCCTCCTATGGTGCCATAAGGAGTGAATAAATTAAAATTTGTTAAGTACTTAGAATATTCTCTGCCACACAGTAACTACTATGTAAGTATTGAGAAAGGAAATTGAGAAAACGAATAAGTAAAACATAATATGAATTCTTCTGGTCAAGAGAAAAAAAAAAGATTCTAACCTCACCCTACCATTTTAAGCTAGAACTTACCCTAAAAAAATTCAGGCAAACCAACATGTGAAAAGAAACAAACAAACAAACAAAAAAGCAAAATCTTCACTTCTGAGCTTCCAGGAAATTAGGCAAGATTTACAAACACTGTGTCATAATGGGGACATTTTCAGCTGCACCAGGCTTGACCTTAAATGTGGGCCTGGGGGCAAGTCCAGCGCACCTGCTGGAGGCTGGTCCCTGCAAGGATAACTGTTGAAACCCCAAGTTGCTTGGTGACATCTGGGCACCCAGGCCTGTGGTCCCCCCAACCTATTCGCCACTTGGCAGCTGTAGGTTGTGTTTTACGGCCTCATTGCCTGGGAGCCAGGCTGTGCTGCACAATCCCTGCATGTCCTGAGAAAGATTCCTGTGAAGGCCCCAGATCTGCACTCATGCTTATCCGCTCCATTGTTCCTCTTCCTTTTTCTACCATTTATTTCATGGGTGGGATCTGCCCTGAAAAGCCCAAAGCCTGACCTGGAGATGGACCAGTCTTCTGGGCATCCATGCAGACAAGGCTGGCAGCCTGAGGGCTCAAGGTCCTACCCATACCCTGACTCCCTGCTTCCCTTTAACTCCCCGGCTCTAGTACTGTCTCCCATTTGCTACCAGGGTACCATAGGGCAGGAGTCAATCCTAACCATCTGGACACACAGATATCTCCAGGATGCGCCCCAAAAGTTTCCTTGACATCTTCTCTTTTTCCTGTCTCCCTAAATCAACATTATTCTGAACATCCATTCTGCTCCGGTCTCTCCAGCTAAGCCACCCTTCTCAGAAGCAGCTGCTCCCTGTATCCTCCTGTCCCTGGGCAGAGCAGACATATGCTCTTCATGGGGTGAAGTTGGGATGCCCTGGAGAGAACTCTCCTGAGATAGTAAAAGAAGGAAAAAGTCAAAGAAAACTGAGCTCAGAGTATAACCACCTTGCCAAGTCTTTTTTGAAGCACCATTTATAGTAAGAAATATTTTATACATATAAAATAATATTAAAATATATGGAGTTGTAAAAATAATAAAATCATCACATGTTCCCACATCCGGTTTAAGAAATAAGAGATACAAATAATTAATTAAAAGATCCTTTCCCAATTGTATACTTCCCTGACTCCCTTAAAGTTGATCATTGTCCTTAATTAGCTCTTACTGAGCCCAACATGAGGCCAATAGCATGACCTCTCCTGAAAATTTTGTATGACTATTTTCTGATTCCAGCTATTCATCCTATTTTCCTTTACATCCTGTCTACCAGAAAACTCATAGTCAAGACTCAATCCTAACAGTTTAGCTCTTCTAGTATGCCTCATTTCTTTCCACTGTTCCTTCCATTACATTGTGTTAACCTTTATGAGCATATATATCCATGACAGCTTTCATTAGAAGAGGGAATCACTCGGGGAATCAGAGCCATTCAGAAATGCTCCTTCAAAGCCTAAATCAAACTTCAGCTACTGAGAAATTGATGTCCAAATGATAAGGGAGGTTGGCTCTTACCTGGCACCTACTGCAACCCTCGTCTGGTGCACCTTTAGGACTGCCAAGGCTGAAAAACGTAAAGTAAGCTTTCTATCCATTCTTGTAACTAGAGTTCTAGATGGTGATTGAGCTTCCTCCAAGCAGACATTCTTGCATAATACTTGAATTCAAACTGAGTTAAGAACAGACAGCACAGGTCTCATGCAGATTGTTTGGGGGGTGAGAGAGATTGGGCGTGAAGGCAGCAGATACTGTGCATTCTTGTCGTTAGCCATTCCGAAAGCAGTTCCTAGTCTGTGGAGAGTAGGTAAATGATGCCATCCTAAAGTCAGAAGTTGGGACACTGGCCCAATTTCTCACCTTCCAGAATGCAGCAGAGGGACACATTCCCTTAACGGTCAGTTCTGTAGTGTTATTTCAGGATTCATTCTTGGAAGCCAAGCCAAGAAACATCTCCTCCAGCTTTTCCAATGATTTTGTAAACACTTAACTCTTCATATCAAATCTTTTTCTGCTGAAAATAACCAAAGGGTTTACTGCTGTCTACAATGTAACTCTAGCTAATATGTGGAACAGCTAGAGAGAAGTTGACAGAGTAAAGCTTGATGATAAAACACAGGACTTCATGCTTTTTTTTTTTTTTTTTTGATACAGAGTCTTATTCTATCACCCAGGCTGGAGTGCAGTGGCACGACCTCGGTTCACTGCAACCTCCACCTTCCTGGTTCAAGCAATTCCCCTGCCTCAGCCTCCCGAGTAGTTGGGATTACAGGCAGATGCCAGCATGCCTGGTTAATTTTTTTTTGCTTTTTAGTAAATGGGGTTTTACCATGTTGGTCAGGCTGGTGTCGAAATCTTGACCTCGTGATCTGCCCACCTTGGCCTCCCAAAGTGCTGGGATTACAGGCATGAGCCACCACTCGCAGCCCACTTCATGCTTTTATCAAAAAAATAAGGCATAATCACATAACTATCTTTAATTAAATTGCTTACTTTTGATTTCATATAATGCTTTTACTATTAATAATAACTATTTTTTAGCCTGGCCATATTATCAATTATCACTAAGAATACAACATAATTATCTGCAGAACACTGATGTTTTATCAAGCACTACATCAAGTATTTTATACACTTAGCTCATTTCATCCTCACAACTCTATGAGATACATACGAATATCCATTCTATAGGTGAGAAAATTGGAGTTAAGAGGCTAATCAGTAATTTTCCAAGGTCAAATGACTGACAGTTGGTAGAGATAAAATCTGAATCTTGTCAGCTTCCAAAGCTCACCTCTTAGAGTCTTTATTATACTACCTCTCTAAGCTTATGAAATTCACGGTATGAAGAATGAAAAAGGAGTCCGTCTTGATAATATCCAACTTTTCTTTAAATACCCTCTTGTGTGATATCCTTGGCCCCTCTTACAAATTCTTCAGATTGCTTTGTGAAGACACAATTTAACAATCTTCAAGAAATGCTTTGGAAACACTAATGGAATTGAGCTGTTACAATATAAAATCTCATTGCCCCTAAGCAAGAATTCTCTCTAAAATTAGAGCCAGGTTTTGCTTATAATTTAATAGTCTTTTCCCCATCATTTGCATAGTGATACAGCTTTTATAGAGTTTTAATTCTGAATTTATATTCCCGAAATGTCAATCTGGAAGCTGTGATCCTGCTAACTTTTCTGCATGCCTGTTTTTCTGAATATGTATAAATGTTTATTTTCTTTAAGCAGCACATTTCAGAGGTAAAATGTACTCGGAAGACTTTAATCTATGCACAAGCCATCATAAAACTTCCCCGGCATGTCTTTCTCTTACAGTTAACCAAATTACATTTGGGCATTTGAAGCAAATGAGGATATAACAAAGTGATTTGGGTGGACAAAACGTATGAATTGCATCCTGTTTATGCAACATTTTTACGAGTGTATAAGCTGCCAGCTATGCCTAAAGAAACAGTGGAAGAAACAAAATCATTCACTCAGTGGTTTACAAGAAAAAGAAAAGAAGATGTCAATTTTCAAGATAAAAGTGTGCAGTCAAGAATGAGTTTTTTTTTTTTTTAATCCTCATTACAAAAGTCCTTGAAAGAATGTCAAGAACAACCCAGTTTATGACTGTTGGGAAAGTGGATCTCCTCTCAGAACTGGAAGCCTATATCATTTCTTTCTGCGTCTCTCTATATAAAGATGTTTCTGTCAGCTTGGGTGCATTTTCATTAAATTTGGAGTATGCATTTGGGAAGCTAGGACTAAACATAGAGCAGTGACATATGTTGAATCAACTTGGGCAGGGAGAGCTGAGGGGACTCCAAGCAGCTGATGCTGCAGCACTGCAGGGAGGCCTCTAACTAGAGAAATCAGATAGAGGTCTTCACTGAGGGTCCCAGAATCAATCATTCCAATGACAGATATTCCAAACTTCCTTTGTGATTTTGGACTGAGTTGCTTCTCACCTGGACCACACAGCATGACTCAGATGCAGTGGTTTTCAACCCCAGCTGCATGTTATTATCACTTGGAGAACTTTTAAAGACTATGGATGCCCACGTCCCAGCCAGACTAGATCAATTAGAATCTCGGGGTGAGAGGTGGGAGGAGGACAGGACAAGTGGCCCCAAGGCACCTGCAGTTTAAAAGTTCCCCAGGTGAGTCTAAGGTGTAGCCAAAGTTGAGAACCACTGGTTCAGGGTGAATAGCAGCTAAATTTATATAAGCATGCTTAATGATTCTCTTTTGAGCAACATGGAGGAGGCCAGCTAGTATGATATAAAGTTAGAATGACATTTTGCTTAGGAATAATTGCAAACTTTTTTGTCAAGTGTTTATGTCTGTGTCCTACAACACACTTGCAAGAAGCTTAGACACCGAAAAGTTAGAAGCCTCTGGGAACTCAGAAGTGGGATTTGTGCTGTGCACAGTGGCTCATGCTTATAATCCCATGTTAGAGAGGCCGACATGGGAAGACTGCCAGAGCCCAGGAGTTTGAGACCACCCTGGGCAACAAAGTGAGACCCCATTTCTAAATTAAATAATAATGATTTTTTAATGTAATAAAAGAAGTGGGATTTGTTCTCAGCAGAGCCAAGCCCAGCTCTATCCAAGTTCTGTGCTTACACAAAGGTATCATCTAGACATAGGTGTTAATAATTCCTAAAATGAACATTTTTTTTAGATTCAGCTTTTTTTTTCTATTCAAGATCTCATTCTTGTTTCTTTGAAGCCAATAGAAACCTGAGTTTTAAAATCCTGATGTGAGATTTCTATCTATATTTTGGCTAGCACTGTTCATTTAGAGTAACTTAACTTCGGTAGAGGAGGATAAATTAGAATCTTCCAAAAAGCATTAAAGGGATCTGTCCTGATTTGTAGCAAAGCTGAGTAGAAGATTTCTCTGAGCTGACAAGCATTTTCCATTTCTCCCCTGCAATCAGCCTGGAATTCCAACTTCAGGGACAGAAGGCACTTGCTTGTCGCCTGCAGGCACAATGACTGACACAAATAAATCTCTGCCTTGCAGCATTTCAGACAAGCTTGATCAAGAAATCAATGAAAGCCACAGGCACCTGTTTTCTGGAAAAAGCCTTTTCTTTCCAGTGCCATTTCCTCCAGCAGCTGCTCCTTTCTTTGGGAACCCCCAAGTTTATATGTAAGTAGGGTTCAGAAGGAAGGCAATGTTTACTCTGATGCTTCCCTCATTCAAATAAATGGGCACTGGCCCATGCTGTGTTCTGCTGCTGGGATCAACTGGAGAGTCCAAAGCATCACATTTTTTGCCAGGGGGAAAACTGTGATCCTTATAAAGACAATAATGTTCTGCTATGAAAATAATTTTAGGATCCCAGAGAGTGAAATTCAAACAGAACCATTAGCAAAGAACGAGAAGAATCTCAGGTTCCTATAACTATTTTATCCACCAGGAGTACACTTTTTGAATTATAATTTATTCAGATTACCTTTGCCAAGTCAGCTGATACATACACCCCCCTCATGCTAAAGCATATTAAAGATGGAAGAGAAATGAATACGTGAAAAGGTACTATATCATAGGTCTAAGGAAGAACCGTACATTTATGAGATTTTTTAAAAAAGATAAAACTTCAATGTTCAATCAACCCTAACCAATCAATAAGCTTTCAATGCTGCTTCCTTTACATAAAAGTAGAGATACTGGCCAAAAAAAGTTGTCTTTAATTCAGGTATCAATGTATAATTCTTAAATATATGGCTCAACCTTCCAGAGTTTAGAAATGACTTGGTAGAAAATGTACTCCTATCCTTGAAGCAGCTAAAAGTACACTGTGTGTGTGTGTGTGTGTGTGTGTGTGTGTGAGATTCCTCTCTACCAAGACCAAAGCTGAAGAATTTCTTTAAACACAGCCCCACTATTAAGTGGACTCCAACAGTTAAAGGTTTCTATCACTGCTTTGAACCTCATTATTAATTTTATTTATTATTAGTTTCTTTGCTTGAATAGGTCTGTTATTATCAGCCAGATTCCCCTACCCATTAGTGGGGAGAATAAATATTTAATCTGTTAAGACAACAAATACTGATTGTCTGTCAGGTGTGAGGTACTAGGAAAGACACTGGTTCATACATACAATAAAATTCCATTCAGTCTTTAAAGAGAATGAAGGAATACACACAGGATGCTTAGGAAAAACTCTTTTTTTTTTTTGAGATGGAGTTCCATTCTTGTTGCCCAGGATGGAGTGCAATGGTGCCAACTCAGCTCACTGCAACCTCCACCTCCCGGGTTCAAGAGATTCTCCTGCCTCAGCCTCTCAAGTAGCTGGGATTACAGGCATGTGCCACCATGCCTGGCCAGTTTTGTATTTTAGTAGACAAGGTTTCTCCATGTTGGTTAGGCTGGTCTCAAACTCCCAACCTCAGATGATCTGCCCACCTCAGCCTCCCAAAGAAAGAACTCTTAAAAAACGAAAAGATGCCCAATGTATATACTATCTTTCATTTGGGTTTTAAAAATTATTTGGATTTATATTTGTATGTTCATACAATTACACTGAAATCTTTTGGTGCTATACACAGGAAACCACTGACAAACTCTGGAGACTAAGGTGAGATCTCTGGAGTGGAAGAGAGACAATTTGCCTCATAACGTTTGTCATTTTTTACAATGTACATTTGTTATTTTAATTAAAAGTAAAATAGATTATTTACACTGAGAATGAAGAGTGATTTCAAAGAAACATGAGTTTCCCTAATTTTAAATTTAAAAGCTATGAATTTTCAAATAAAATTAGTATTCATAAAATAATCGGGGTTGGCAAACATGTAAGTTGTGTCTGTCAGCATAGTTCACTCAACCCGATTTCCATGCATGCACATGTGCACACTTCAGGTCCCGTCTTTAATCTCTTTCTCTTCCTGCCCACCCCAACCCACCTCACACAATCTTGAACAGTCTATGTTGTAGGACACAGGTACACCTGTTAATATATATTACAGTTTGTAAACAAAATATTATGCTTTATATTCATAATAAAGAGAATACATTTTATTTACCCTACACACATGCCTGTACATATACATACACACACACACAATTATACACACACACTTATAGCCTGGTATTCACGTATTTTTCAATTGTGTGTCCTGAAACAATTTTTCTTTTTCAGTGAGTCATTCATTGGCCTATGACGTACAGTATTTACCCAATCAGAAATTTGTATAGTGTACTGTGATGAGAATTAAATAAACTGAAGCATGTGACAGTTCCTCATTCAGATCCTAGCACAAAACGGTCACTCAATAAATGTTTGTGGAATATGAGTGCATTAAATATGCGTTGAATGTTAATGCAAACCTATGAATATTGTAGCAAATAACCTCTAACAGATAGAACCTTGTTAGAAAACTACTAGATGGGTGGCCAAATAGGAACAGCTCTGGTCTACAGTTCCCAATGAGATCAACGCAGGAGGCAGGTGATTTCTGCATTTCCAACTGAGGTACCTGGGTCATCTCATCGGGACCGGTTAGACAGTGGGTGCAGTCCATAGTGGGTGAACAGAAGTTGGATGGGTCATTGCCTCACCCAGGAAAGTGCAAAGGGCCAGGGAACTCCCTCCCTTAGCCAAGGGAAGCCTTGAGGGATTGTGCCATGAGGAACGATGCCCTCCACCCCAGATTCTACTCATTTCCCATGGTTTTTGCAACCCACAGACCAGGAAATTCCCTGGTGTGCCTTCCCCACCAGGGCTCTGGGTTTCAAGAACAAAACTGGGCAGCTGTTCCAGCAGACACCAGCTAGCTGCAGGGGGTTTTCTTCGTACCACAGAGACACCTGGAACCCCAGTAAGACAGAACTGTTCACTTCCCTTGAAAGGAGGCTGAAGCCAGGAAGCCAAGTGGTCTCACTCAGCGGGTCCCACTCCCACAAAGCCCAGTAAGCTAAGAACCAGTGGCTTGAAATTCTCGCTACAAGCACAGCAGTCTGAAGACAACCTGGAACAATCAAGCTTGGTGTGAGGAGGGGTGTCCACCATTACTGAGGATTGAATAGGTGGTTTTCCTCTCACAGCGTTAACTCTGACTGTGCTGAACTCACTGCAATGTGGCAAAACACCAGGGACCAGACTGCCCCTCTAGATTCCTCCTCTCTGCGCAGAGCATCTCTGAAAGAAAGGCAGCGGCCCCAGTTGGGGGCTTATAAATAAAACTCCCATCTCCCTGGGAACCTGGGGGAAGAGGTGGTTATGGGTGCAGCTTCAGCAGACTTACACGTTCCTGCCTGCTGGTTCTAAAGTGATCAGCAGATCTCCCAGCACAGCACTCGAAGTCTGCTAAGGCACAGACTGCCTTCTCAAGTGGGTCCTTGACCCCTGTGCCACCCAACTGGGAGACACCTCCCAGCAGGGGTCAACAGACTCCTTGTACACAACTCCAGCTGGCATCAGGCAGGTGCCCCTCTGAGACAAGTCTTCCAGAGGAAGGGGCGGGCAGGAATCTTTGCTGTTCTGCGAACTCCACTGGTGATACCCAGGCAAATAGGGTCTGGAGTGAAACTCCAGAAAACTCCAGGAGACCCCCAGAAGAGGGGACTGACTATTAGAAGGAAAACTAACAAACAAAAAGCAATAACATCAATATCAACAAAAAAAGAATGCCAACAGAAAAACACTATCCAAAGGCCATCAGCATTAAAGATCAAAAATAGATAAATCCACAAAGATGAGGAAAAACCAGTGCAAAAAGGCGGAAAATTCCAAAAACCAGAATACCTCTTCTCCTCCAAATGATCACAACTCCTCTCCAGTAAGGGCAAAAATTGGGCAGGGAATGAATTTGACAAATTGATAGAAGTAGGCTTCAGAAGGTTGGAAAAAACACACTCTTCTGAGCTAAAGCAGCATGTTCTAACCTAACATAAGGAAGCTAAGAATGTTGATAAAAGGTTACAGGAACTGCTAGCTAGAATAAACAGTTGAGAGAAGAACATAAATGACCTGATGGAGCTGAAAAACACAGCACAAGAACTTCATGAAGCATATAAAAGTATCAATACCAGAATCAATCAAGCAGAAGAAAGGATATCAGAGATTGAAGATCATATTAATGAAATAAAGCATGAAGACAAGATTAGAGAAAAAAAGAGTGAAAAGGAATGAACAAAGACTCTAAGTAATATAGGACTATGTGCAAAGACAAAACCTATGATTGATTGGTGTACCTGAAAGTGAAGGGGAGAATAGAACCAAATTGGAAAACACACTTCAGGATATTATCCAGGAGAACTTCCCCAACATAGCAAAACAAGCCAACATCCAAATTGAGAAAATACAAAGAACACCATTAAGATACTCCTCTAGAAGAGCAACCCCAAGACACATAATTGTCAGATTCACCAAGGTTGAAATAAAGAAAAAAATGTTAAGGGCTGCCAGAGAGAAAGGTCAGGTTACCTATAAAGGGAAGCCCATCAGACCAATAGTGGATGTTTTGGCAAAAACCCTACATTCCAGAAGACAGTGGGATCCAATATTCAACATTCTTAAAGAAAACAATTTTTTAACCTAGAATTTCATATCCAGCCGAAAAAAGCTTCATAAGCAAAAGAGAAATAAAATCCTTTACAGAGAAGCAATTGCTGAGGGATTTTGTCACCACCAGGCATGCCTTACAAACACTCCTGAAGGAAGCACTAAACATGAAAGGAAACACTGGTACCAGACACTGCAAAAACATACCAAATTATAAAGACCAATGACACTATGAAGAAACTGCATCAACTAATGTGCAAAATAACCACCTAGCATCATGATGGCAGGATCAAATTCACACATATCAATGCTAACCTTAAATGTAAATGGACTAGATGCCCCAATTAAGAGAAACAGACTGGCAAATTAGATAAAGAGTCAAGACCCTCATATTCAGGAGACCCATCTCATGTGCAAATACACAAAGGCTCAAAATAAAGCAATGGAGGAAGATTTACCAAGCAAATGGAAAGCAAAAAAAAAAAAAAAAAAGCAGCAGGGGTGACAATCCTAGTCTAATAAAACAGACTTTAAACCAACAAAGATCAAAAGAGACAAAGAAGGGCATTACATAATGGAAAAGGGATCAATGTAACAAGAAGAGCTAACTGTCCTAAATATATTCTAAATAACAAGAAGAACTAAGCTATCCCAATACAGGAGCACCCAAATTTGTAAGTTCTTACAGACCTACAAAGAGACTTAGACTCTCACATAATAATAGTGGGAGACTTTAACACCGCACTGATCTGTCAGTATGAGACAGATCAACGAGACAGAAAATTAACAAGGATATTCAGGACTTAAATTCAGCTCTGGACCAAGTGGATCTAATAGACATCTACAGAACTCTTCACCCCAAATCAACAGACTATACATTCTTCTCAGCACCACATTGTACTTACTCTAAAAATCGACGACAAAATTCAAAGTAAACACTACTCAGCAAATGCAAAAGGATGGAAATCATAACAAACAGTCTGTCAGACCACAGCGCAATCAGGTTAGACCTCAGGATTCAGAAACTCACTCAAAACCACACAACTACATGGAAACTGGACAACCTGCTCCTGATTTACTACTGGGTAAACAATGAAATTAAGGCAGAAATTAAAAAGTTATTTGAAACCAATGAGAACAAAGACACAACTTACCAGAATCCCTGGGTCACAGCTAAAGCAGGGTATAGAGGGAAATTTATAGCACCAAAATGCCTGCAACCGGAAGCAGGAAAGATCTAAAATCGACACCTTAACATCACAATTTAAAAAACTAGAGAAGAGCAAACAAATTCAAAGCTAGCAGAAGACAAGAAATAACTAAGATCAGAACAGAACTGAAGGAGATACAAACACAAAATACCCTTCCAAAAATCAGTGAATCCAGGAGCTGGTTTTTTGGAAAAGGTTAACAAAATAGATAGACCACTAGCCAGACTAATAAGAAAGAAAAGAGAGAAGAATCAAATAGACACAATAAAATATGATGAGATATCACCACTGATCCCACAGAAATACAAACTACTATTAGAGAGTAATATACACACCTCTACACAAATAAACTAGACAACCTAGAAGAAATGGATAAATTACTGGACACATAC
Organism: Callithrix jacchus; assembly: GCF_049354715.1. Taxonomy (NCBI): domain Eukaryota; kingdom Metazoa; phylum Chordata; class Mammalia; order Primates; family Cebidae; genus Callithrix; species Callithrix jacchus. The sequence goes on from NC_133512.1 coordinate 1,098,234, forward strand.
ACCCTCCCGAGAATAACCAGGAAGAAGTCCCTGAATAGACCAATAACAAGTTCTGAAATTGAGGCAGCAGTTATTAGCCTACTAACAAAAAAAACCCAGGACCAGATGGATTCACAGGCAAATTCTACCAGAGGTACAAAGAGAAGCTGGTGCTGTTCCTTCTGAAACAATTCCAAGCAATAGAAAAAAAGGGACTCCTCCCTAACTCATTTTATGAGGCCAGCATCATCCAGATATCAAAACCTGTCAAAGACACAACAAAAAAAGAAAATTTCAGGCCATCAATGTGAAAATCCTCAATAAAGTACTGGCAAGCCAAATCTAGCAGCACATCAAAAAGCTTATCCACCACTATCAAATCAGCTTCATACTTGTGATGTAAAGCAGGTTCAACATATAAAATCAATAAATGTAATCATTTATAAACAGAACCAATGACAAAAACCATGTGATTATCGTAATAGATGCAGAGAAGGCCTTTGATAAAATGCAACACCCCATTCCTGCTAAAAACACTCAATAAATTAGGTATTGATGGAATTTACTCATGGGTTTGTCACAAATAGCTGACAAACCCATAACCAATATTATGCTGAATGGGCAACAGCTGGAACCACTCCCTTCGAAAACTGGCACAAGACAAGGATGCTCTCTCTCACCACTCCTTTTCAACATAGTATTGGAAGTTCTGGCCAGGGCAATCAAGCAAGAGAAAGAAATAAAGGACATTCAAATAGGAAGAAAGGAAGTCAAATTCTCTCTATTTGCAGATGACATGTTTGTATATTTAGAAAACCCCATCATCTCAGCCCAAAGACTCCATAAGCTGATAAGTAACTTCAAGGAAGTCTCAGGATACAACCTCAGTATGCTAAAATCACAAGCATTCCTATAAACCAATAACAGACAAACAGAGAGCCAAATCATGAGTGAACTCTCATTCACAATTGCCACAAAGAGAATAAAATACCTAGGAATAAACCTTACAAGGGATGTGAAGGACCTCTTCAAGGAGAACTACAAACCACTGCTCAAGGAAATAAGTGAGGACACAAACAGATGTAAAACCATTCCATGATCATGGACAGGAAGAATCAATATCATGAAAATGACCATACTGTCCAAAGTAATTTACAGATTCAGTGCTATTCCCATCAAGCTCCCAATGACTTTCTCCATAGAATGAGAAAAAATACTTTAAATTTCATATGAAACCAAAAAGAGAGCCCATATACCAAGATAATCTTAAGGAAAAAGAAGAAAGCTGGAGGCGTCCTTCTTCATGCTACCTGATTTCAAACTATACTACAAGGCTATAGTAACCAAAACAGCATGATGCTGGTACCAAAACAGATATATAGACCAGTGGAACAGAACAGAGGCCTCAGAAATAACACCACATATCTACAACCATCTGATCTTTGACCACCCCAACAAAAACAAGCAATGGGGAAAGGATTCCCTTTGTAATAAATGGTGCTGGGAAAACTGGCTAGCCATATGCAGAAAACTGAAACTGGACCCTTTCCTTACAACTCACACAAAAATATATTCAAGATGGATTAAAGACTTAAATGTAAAACCTAAAATCATAAAAACTGTAGAAGAAAATCTAGGCAATACTATTCAGGACATAGGCATGGGCAAAGACTTCATGACTAAAACACCAAAAGCAATGGCAACAAAAGCCAAAATTGACAAATGGGATCTAATTAAACTAAAGAGCTTCTGCAAAACAAAAGAAACTACCACCAGAGTGAATAGACAACCTACAGAATGGGAGAAAATTTTTATAATCTATCCATTTGACAAAAGTCTAATATCCAGAATCTAAAAAGGAACTTAAACAAATTTACAAGAAAAAAAATAACCCATCAATAAATGGGAAAAGGATATGAACAGACACTTCTTAAAAGAAGACATGTATGTGGCCAACAAACATGAAAAAAATGCTCATCATCACTAGTTATTAGAGAAATGCAAATCAAAACCACATTGAGACACCAGCTCACACCAGTTAGAATGGCGATCATTAATAAGTCAGTAAACAACAGATGCTGGAGAGGATGTGGAGAAACAGAAATGCTTTTATACTGCTGGTGGGAATTTAAGTTAGTTCCACCATTGTGGAAGGCAGTATGGTGATTCCTCAGGGATCTAGAACCAGAAATACCATTTGACCCAGCAATCCCATTAATGGGCATATACTCAAAGGATTATCAATCATTCTACCATAAACATACATGCACATGTATGTTTACTACAGCACTATTCACAATAGCAAAAACATGGCACCAACCCAAATGCCCATCAATGATAGACTGGATAAAGAAAATGTGGCAGATATACACCATGGAATACTATGCAGCTATAAAAAAGCATGAGTTCATGTCTTCTGTAGGAACAAGGATGAGTATGGAAAATATCATTCTCAGCAAACTAACACAGGAACAGAAAACCACACGCCGCATGTTCTCACTCATAAGTGGGAGTTGAACAATGAGCACACATGGGCACAAGGAGGGGAACATCACACATGGGGACCTGTCACAGGGTGGGGGCAAGGGGAGGGAGAGCATTAGGACAAATACCTAATGCATGTGGGGCTTAAAACCTAGTTGACAGGTTGATGGGTGCAACAAACCTGCACATGTATCCCAGAACTTTTAAACTAAAAATAAAAATTAAAAAACTACTAGATGTTTTTCTCTTTGACTACAGAAAATAATAAATATATCAATATGTCAATATAGTATTTTCAATTCATGGTGACATGACCAGGGTAAACACCTAAATATTATTTCTAGAAGTGACGTTACAGTAAATGCTAAAATTCAAGAACAGTGTCTGATGCAATTTTCCAGAATTGAGGAGCCTTTTGCTTTTCAACACCAATTATTGTATTGAAATAAGCTTTCTATTTAAATAGTAGGTTTGTATGCCAACCACAGCTAATGCGGCCCATTGCATGAACAAGTCCACTGTGTAAGAGTTTTTGGTTTTGTTTGTTTGTTTGTTGAGACGGACTCTCACTCTGTTGCCCAGGCTGGAATGCAGTTACATAATCCTGGCTCACTGAAACCTCCAGCTCCTGGGTTCAAGTGATTCTCCTGCTTCAGCCTCCTGAGTAGTCGGCACTTTGTGGTGTGTAGCACCACACCTGGGCAATTTTTGTACTTTTAGTAGAGACAGGGTTTCACCATGTTGGTCAGGGCGGTCTTGAATTCCTGACTTCGTAATCTGCCCGCCTCGACCTCCCAAAGTGCTGAGATTACAAGTGTGAGCCACCATGCCCGGCGTGTGTCACAGTTTTAGGATGTCACTTGATACAGTCTGGACACTTGTCCCTGCCCAACTTTCACATTGAATTGTAATCCCCAGTGTTGGGGGTGGGGATTGCTGGGGGGTATTTGGATCACGGGGTCAGATACCTAATGAATGGCTTGAGCCAACCCCGTTGGTGATACTGAGTTCTCACTCTGAGTTCATGGAAGGTCTGTTGGTTTAAAAGTGTTTAGCACCTTCGCTCTGCCTTGCTCCTGCTTCTGCCACATAACATGCAGGCTCCCACTTCTTCTGCCCTGAGTAAAAGCTTTCTTAGGCCTCACCAGAAGCTATGTTTCCTACACAGCCTGCAGAGCCATAAGCCAATTAAAGCTCATTTCTTTATAAATTACCCAGTCTCAGGCTTTTCTTTATAGCAATGTGAGAGTGGCCTAAGACACTTAAGAAAATAACACCCAAAGAATGAATTTCACTTTTTCAAGGCATTTGAACATACACTATTCCATTTTATGCCTTTCCACAATTACATGAATTCAAGATGGTATGAAAAGAAACGGAATTGTCTTGAGTAAGTTAAGAGCTTCATCCAAGTCTCTGCCAAGAGATTTCATATCCTTGTACCTTCTGCTGGCCACGATTGCTAAGACACCATCAAACGAATGTAGGACTTCCCTGACTTAAGAACAGCTTTTCAGAGTATGAAAAGAGATGCTATATTTGATGCACATCTCTGCTCTGATAAGAACACTGATTCCGAAAATGATTCAGTTTTTTTTAATGTGCCCATTAGAATTAAAAGTTTATGATACAGCTTTCTAAGACTCTTAGCCTTAGTGCATTAATGTCATTTTTGCTGATAAGTGTAATTCAGACAATAGTGCGATATTAATGTAATCCTTGTCATTCATTCCAGTGGCAACTTTCTCTATGTAACATGCTTTGCACTGAAAGTAGTTTATGCTCCTGGCACAGCATCTTTAAAGTAGAAAATTTATTCATAAAAATTTCCAGCAAATTCAATTAGCACCACCAACACACACACAAAAATCACACTAGCTTATGTGAGTTGATACTGGTCTGATTTATACGGCAAAACTGTCTGACTCTTGTCTTATCATCTAAAATTTCACAGTAGAAACACTGTAAAGTTATCTCATTTGTGGTACATTTGAAGAAGGGTAATCTCCTCGTATGCCATCATTCACCTAAGAGCCCAGAAATTTTACTCAAGGTCACTTGTAGCACTAATGCTCTGTGAGTGACTGATGCTCACACTTGCCATTCACTTGCAGGGTCTCTGTGGGCCAGAAAATCAGGAAAATATGGTTCTACAAAAAAATACAGTCCTCCAACACTAAAGTCTCTTTCCAATAATACAACTTCATGGGGAGAAAAATGGAAGAAAGTGAGTGATTATGTTCTAATTCCATTTTTAAAATACAGTGATAATACATTGTTAAACTAATCTCATTTCCAGAACATATATGTAAGGATAAAAATGTGAGGTTAACAAACCGTTTTGATCTTACAGCCTTTCATTATGACAAAAGCAACAAAAACTCAAAGGCCTTCTCTAGTAAGAGCCCATGGATAGTGCTACCGTTGATACATGGGCCTATCAATTCTAAAATGTTGTGACACAGAGATAGTGAAGAGGAGGCAGCCTGAGTAGATGGAAACGATAAAAACTTTCACATATTGACACAACATTTCTTTGTTCAATTGAAATCAGTGCTTTCGAAAACTGCTTGGCTGACAATTCTGAACCTGGGGCATTCTCCATTTCCTTAACAAATCAACTCAGTTATTTCAGCTCTGACCCTTGTCCCAGGCCTGCACTTCCCTTTTACAGAACCTCCCTCCTACTGACTTTAGGGTACAAGTTCATCCTTCTCTAGCTCTTGCTTTTCACACTAAAGTTCATACAGCTGGAAAAAAAAAAAAAAAAAAAACCTATAAATAAGCTCTCAGGACAAATGAAAATCCACAAATGCAAAAGTCTGGGAGAGCTTCCAAAGATACAAGGGCACATTCATTCATTCATTCATTCACCAGCACCCACTCTGTGGCAGGCCCAATGCTAGGCCTGGAGACAGGCATAATAATTAAGACTCAGCCCCTGTCTCAGAGGTGTTTTCAATCTGCTCAGGGTAAATAACATAAAGTTAGGACGCATGTGCTAAGAGTAGTATAAATAAAATGCTATGAGGAACCCAAGAATGACCCTTGTACTGAAGCCTCTTTGCCTGTGGGTCCTCACAGTTATGGGTCTAGCATCACCAAGGGGCAGCTGAAAGGAAAGACAGACAATGTTAGCAGTAGCAGCAGCCTCAGCAGTGCTCATCACACTGAATGGAAACGGGGTTACCAAACTCCTCACATTTCGATAAAGGGAGGAAACCTTGCTCCACTTCCCACAGGGGAACAGAGGAAGGAATGCCTTCCATAAGGTATTGGCAGCAACCTCTATCAAAGTTTCAGCCGTTTCCCACTTTTATTCCAAAGGTGACCATACTCTGCAATCCAAAAATTGGGACATGTGATCTGACAAATGGTAAGTTTTTTTTTCAAAATCAAAAAAGTATATTTTTACAAATAATTATAAAAACCTAAAGACTGAATCACATATAGCTATATACTCAACATCTGTCAAGTTGTTATGAATTGGGGAATGGTCTATAAGACCTATTGTGTGTGTTGGGATAGACAGTAACACGTAGCATCCATGTCTTTGCCTCTACCACACCCAAACTGCATTGATACTAATACTACAAAAAGCCAACAGAAAGGACTGTTTTCCCAATTCCTGAGAAAAGAAACTCAACAATATGCCCTTACAACACACACATGTGGTATTCCAATCTCATTTCTTCCAGGGAGAAGAAAAATAAGACTCTGAAAAGTCATAACACCTCATTTATCCCCAACGTATAGGCATCAGACACACATATATGAGCAAGCATGCAGGTAGGAGGTGCCAATAGCACCCCCCACCAAGGACATGTACTAAACCTTATGAACATAATGATAACAAACAGGACATTTGGGACCTCAAGGACCCTATTAATTCTTATTTTGCATACAAGTATACTCCCTTTGCTTTTCTGGTTTAATGATTCATAGCAGATCAGAAACCAGGAATTTTAAAAGGGCTAGAGAGAAGTATTGAAGTTGGGCATACAAAGAGTTATGGCACATTGTAAACATTTGTTCTATAAACCAAAAAGAATCTGGGGCATATCTCAATCAGTTTCGAGGTTTATTTTGACAAGGTTAAGAATTGCCTGTGACAGAGCCTCAGGAGGTCCTGAGAATGTGTGCACAGGTGGCTGACTTATAGCTTGCTTCTATAAATTTTGGGGAGACAGAAGTTACAAGTAAAGACATACATCAACACACGTAAGCTATCACTGGTTTGGCCTGGAAAGGCAGGAATTTCCAAGTGGGCAGGTTGGAAGGGGTCCTTCCAGGTCATAGGTGAATTCAAAGATTTCGTGATTGGCAATTGTTGAAAGAGTTGAGGTCAGCCTGAGTTAAGGTATGGGGGACTGTGGAAGCTAAGGTTCTTGTTAGGTCGACAAAGCCTCCAGGTGGCAGGCTTCAGAGAGAATAGATGGTGAATGTCTCTTATTATACCTTAAAAGATGTAAGACTCTCTGGAAAAAAATCTAGTAAGGGAAGGAGAGTCTCTATTGAATCCAAATTCCCCCCACAAGAAATAGCTTTGCTGTCCACAGCCTGGAGAAAGGGTGAGTATCCACTGTCACAGAGACATGTGCAGTGTAGAATCTGGGAAACTAGGAAATCTCCCCACACTGAGAGTCAAATGTCAGACCAACGGCATCCAGCTCTGGCTGCACATTAGAATCATCAACAGGACATTTTAGAAATTACAAATGCTCAAGCCACACCTGGAGAGACTGAATGATTTTATTTAGATTGGATCTGGTTTTAGAAACTATTTTAAAGTAATAATTAGCAGAGACAGAATTTGAACTTACATCTATCTGACTCCAAATCCCAGGCTTTTTCTACTGTGCTTTACTGTCCTTCTAGCCTTACCCAACCATGTGATACTGGAGGGGTGGAGTTGCCTGTGCTGTATTTTCTCCTCTGACATACTCTCAGGTGTGCAGGCTGAGCCAGAGGCAGTTGCTGCAAGAGCAGATGGTCAAGATCTGAGTCTGTTTTTTCCCTGAATGATTTTCCAGTTCCTCTCACAAGGTAGATTTCATGATTCATCCTCTTTTAGACTAGAAGCAAACTACAGAAGCCTGAAGTCCAGACAAAAATGGAGCCCTACTATACATGCGAATGGGTCAGTGTCGCTGGCCCAGACAGGCCAAGGGAAGGGAGGAAGATGCATAGAGCAGGAGAAGTAACAGGGCCAAAGGAGTCTGGGGACCTCCCAGAACCCAAGTGGATGGACACCTTGAAGCATTTAGAAGAGGGATTATGAGGCAGAGCTTCCCTGAAGAGCAACAACCCTCCGTGTCTAGTCACCTGAACAGAAACCCATCTGTGTGCACATTGGTTCATCATTGGTCCTCATGCACTGAGAACTAATTCTGGTGAGGAATGATAAATGGGAAGATGAATAAAACCCAGCTATTTCTGTGAGCAGGCAAACCCAGTTTCACCCTGAGCAGCCTGACTGGGCCTCCTCCCTCCACCCACACAGACCCATCAAGTCATTCCCACCCTTGTCCTCTCTCCAGGTCCCTTTGCTCTGCCCACCTCAGCCCTTATAGGAACAGCCCAAGTATACACCTTCCAACTCATGCCTCCAGACACAAATAGGAAATCTGTCCCAGTTAAGTCTCATTTCTGCACATGACAGATAATAAGCAAACACCAACCTTCTAAGTGGAAAGAGATATTTCAAAACACTAAGCAGTTACCTATCTAAGCTGTTCACCCAAGGCACAAGGTAAATATTCTGCAGTAAAGCAAAAGTGGTCTGAGCTCTAGTTACCCTACAGCTTTGGAAACAAGGCCATAAGACGGCTCTGTAACACACAGTTTGAGTGACGCACTAAAAGGTACAATGGTAGCAAGCAGAGATGGCAGCAAGAGAGAAGCCCCTGACTGGAGGCACCGGTTCGCCAGCTGTGTCTTCACCCGAGAACCAGCTCATCTTCCTACAGAAGATAGCAGCACAGGCCGGGTGCGGTGGCTCAAGCCTGTAATCCAGCACTTTGGGAGGCCGAGGCGGGTGAATCACGAGGTCAAGAGATCGAGACCATCCTGGTCAACATGGTGAAACCCCATCTCTACTAAAAATACAAAAAAAAAAATTAGCTGGGCATGGTGGCACGTGCCTGTAGTCCCAGCTACTCAGGAGGCTGAGGCAGGAGAATTGCCTGAACCCAGGAGGCAGAAGTAGCGGTGAGCCGAGATTGCGCCATTGCACTCCAGCCTGGGTAACAAGAGCGAAACTCCATCTCAAAAAAAAAAAAAAAAAAAGGATAGCAGCACAAACTCCAATGGTGCATAAGCCTCCAGAGTTGTACTAGATGATGACAGAAATCTTTTTGCCAAAGCCACAGGCGCTTCTTTGGACAGTCTAGAAAGGAAACCTACCCTCTCCTCGTAAGCATCTCATACAATCTCCCTATCACCCCTTCTACAGTCACTGCTGCCAGAATTGAATCAGAAAGGGTGTCTGCTCCTGTGTTCTTTGACGGATCCATGGGGGGTGAGGTGCAGGGACAGAATAAAGTTTGTACTCTAAATTAATATAGTAATAACAAGTATTTAGTTATCCTCCCAACCTTCCCTTCCCCTTAGTTATTCCTGATTGAGGCCTTTCAGACTAAAGGAATCAGGGAGTCTGGCTTCTAATTCTATCTCTACTATGCTTTAATCTAGAGGCCTGGGCACATCCCTTACCTTTTTAAGACACAGAGTTTGTCATTTGTGATATTATGACAAGAATGTGAGCCTCTCAGGGTTCCTATCTGGTCAAAGAAGATAACGTAGGGAAGTCGTTTGAAAACTGGTAATCCTAACAAAGTGGCATTTTGAGTTATTTTATTTGATTCAATTACTCGATAAACACTGCAGCTTTCTTTTTAAAGCAAAAGATGCACAAAACAAAGGATAATATTTCCAGCAACACCATAATTGAGATATCATTCTGTGAAACAGGTACCTACTCACATGAATATTCGGGGGGGGCGGGAATCTTTCTTTCCAGGTTTTCTTTTGGCATTTGCCTCTAAAGACAGTTGCTAAATGTCTTCCTAAGAGCAGTATAGGGGAAACCCCAGGAACAAGAGCTCAATGTGCTTCACAGATTTCGGAGTCTGTGGAGACCTTGTTCCAAAGCTCAGAGCACAAATCAAAAGCTGTATCAAACGCTGTTTTGTGCCCATCTGGATCATAAATTCCTCTAAAGCTCGCCAGGAAAAGTATCAGTTTCAGGGTCACTAGCTCCCATGTTATGCCCCTAAACTAGCCTTTTATCAGCACCTAACTACTTCATGCTGCCCTTAGCTGTCCCCAAAAAGGGTGAATTTTAAAACTTAGGATCCTTAGATCTGTGAACCAGGCAGAATGTTGTTGAAGCTATTTGAATTCCCAGAAGAAACATACCCTAGAGACGTCATGAATTTAAATGAATCCAAGGAGTATTAAAACGGATGTGTGCTGCCCTTTGTCTCACAGGTTATAACTGATGCTGTACAAGCATCAGTAACGAAAAACACGGGAAGAAGCTAAGACGGTAACTGCAGATCATTCTTCTTGGAAGTTATTCAAGAAGCAAGTGATAGTTACTTTCTAGAGACAGTAATAAGAAAATATAGTCTTGTCTGGATTAAATCTATGTTGATGGCGGATTGCTATCCTTGGGACACATTCCAATGAGAAAAGCAAACAAAATCTGTATTGTCTTCAAATAAATTTCATCCAGTCCAGCCAATCGGCATATGTGATAAGATTTTTTCATTCACTGAAGGAAATATTTTTTCTGCTGATAAGCTGAAGAATCTTGTTTCTATCACTAAGATGCTTTTTAAAAATACGACCACATAGGCTACTAGAGGAGCAGGTGTCAGTAACACTCAAAACTACAGACGGCCATGACAAGTGGGGCACGAATGGCTGTAGCTGCTGAGGTGAGTCAAGCCCAAGCTCCCGGAAGAAAGGATCCTGGAAACTTCCTGTGCTGGATAGCATGCAAATTCCCCATGCTAGGGGTACCTCCTGGTTAGGCCGCCCCCCCAAAAAGATCTTGTCCTTTGGCAGTTTGGAAACCTTTGAGCCTCGGGCACAGGGTCCATGTGTAAAGAGATATAAATGTAAAACCAATGCCACAGGATTAGTTCTTATAGGGTGAAAATTGAGAGCCACATGCCTATCACATAGGACCAACCTCAAAAAAATATGTGAGGTCCAGCCAGGGGAGGCTCACAACACATGACATTTGAGCTTGACATGCAGTCACTGCTCACCGGATACCTGACAGCCACTAGCCTGGGATGGCCACTCCAGAAAATTGGTTCTATTGAAAGTTTTGTTCAACAACAAGATATCCTGACTGTTGACCCATGTTGTATTTTTTATGCAACGGTCAAGCAGGTCTATTGTGTATTGCCCATGGTAGTATATGTAGAGGTTTCAGAGTTCCCATTTTCTGCCAACACAACATTGTTACTCAGATGTTAAGGTGGAAGCAAGTTCGTCAACAGTAGTCCCATGAATATCAATGACCAGGAGGACGAACCCATGAACAATGGCTAATTCTTCAAAGGCACCTGATCCATTCCCCCCACATTTCTGCATACTAATGAAGATCTTCCGCCAAGGAATGTGAAACTCTAAATCTCATTGGATTAGGATAAGAATTTCAGATTCTGGGATCAAAACCAATTACAGGGCTTTGTTGAACCCCACCAATGAAAAACAGCCACTTCAGAAGAAGTATGGCAGAATCTTCATGTATACTCCATGGAATACTATGCAGCCATAAAAAACGATGAGTTTGTGTCCTGTGTAGGGACATGGATGAACCTGGAAACCATCATTCTCAGCAAACTGACACAAGAACAGAAAATCAAATACCGCATGTTATCACTCATAGGCAGATGTTGAACAATGAGAACACATGGACACAGGGAGGGGAGCATCACACACTGGGTTCTGTTGGGGGGAAATACGGGAGGGACAGCGGGGGGTGGGGAGTTGAGGAGGGATAACACAGGGAGAAATGTCAGTTACAAGTGATGGGGAGGAAGGCAGCAAATCACACTGCCATGTGTGTACCTATGCAACAATCTTGCATGTTCTTCACATGTACCCCAAAACCTAAAATGCAATAATAAAATATATTTTTATATAATCTCTTAAAGATATTAATAGTTAGATTTTAAAAAATAAAGAATCTCATCTGGCAAACACCAAGTAGGACAAAATTCACATTTGTTGACTCCCCTAGTCTTTGCAAGTGACCTCGATCCCAGTTCAACTGTGGGCAAGCAGAGCTCTACAGCGGAAGCTGCCCACACCATTCTCAGTACAATTCTCTATCCTCCTGGCCCCAAACCAATGGCCTCCCCTCAACTAAAATGAATTCCTTCTTACCTCAGCATCAAAACTTCACTTAGCCCAAGCCCACTTTTCAAATCGCCAGCACAAGACCCACCCTCGATCACAGTCGAGTTCTTTAGGGCCATCCTCATCTTACTGCACTCTGGCTAGTCTTCCCTCCCATTACAGTCACATTAAAGCATTCGTCTGGGTCAAGATGAGTAAATATATGGCGTGGGGTTCAACACCCTCACTCCTGAGCACAGAGGAGACTTTATCACTCTGGACTCTTCCTCAAAGAGCCTGGTTGAAGCTTCAAGGTCCTTCTCCCCCAGGTTGCCATTCAAGGCAGGTGACAGGGATTACCAGTTAGTAATTGGCCCAACACTGGATCTTGCACCTCATCTGACCAACATCTGCCATTCTCCACCCTACTCTGGCACAAAATGCAACTCAACAGGAGTCTGATGGGTGTTCTGTTGTCACATGGGTTAAATACAGGCCTGCAGCCTTCTAACTTTTTGCTCTTACATACTGAAGGAATCTTAAACTCCATGTATCCCTTAAAGTTTATAAAGTTGAAATCTATATTCTTGCTTTGCATAATTTTAAAGTTTCAAGAACATATATTTCCAGCATCTTGTAAACATCGACAAGTAAACACTATATTTTTAGCTTAACCAGTGAAGTCTAAATACAATATATCCATGATACCTAAAACTATAATGATTAGATAATCACCACCAACCACTTAAAAAATACAGGAACAAGCTCCTTAACATTTTTGAAAAATTTTTTAATTTTAGAATAATTTTACATTTACAGAAAAATTGCAAAGAAAATACAGAGTTATTTCCCCTGCTCTTTTCCTGTTATTTTTCTTCCTTGTCTGGTTTTAAGTAGGCCTTTTATATAATCCCATTTTACTTTAGCGCATTGATTATACTTCTTTTTAAAAATGTTAGTGGTTTCCCTAGAATATAGTCTGTCTAAATTGAAATCCATTTCAAATAGCATTCTACCCACATTACCTGTGCGCCAGCGACCTTTTAACAGAGGATTCCCAATGAGCTGCTCTCAACCCAAAGGACACTGGTGTCACTCATTTAACTTATTCATATGTCATGATAACCCAATACATTGATACAGTTATTGCTTTAAAAAGTTATCTTTTCAATCAATTAAAAACTAAGAAAAAAATTTATTTTATGCTCATTCATTCTCTGATGTTCTTTCTTCTTCACATAGATCTGAGTCTCCAACCTGTATCAGTTTTCTTCTGGCTCTTAACATTTCTTGAAGAAAAAAACTTCTAGATTTTTTTAATTTTAGAAAATTAAAAAAATTTAAAAATCCATCTAGAGATGGATTCCCTCAGTTTTTCTTTGTCCAAAGAAGCCTTTATTTCTCCTTCACTTCTGAAGCATAATTTCACTAAATAAAATTCTAGGTGGGTAATTTTCTTTCCCAATACTTTAAGTATTTCATTCCACTCTCTTCTCACTCACATGGCTTCTGATGAGGAGTCTGGTGTAATTCTCATCCATGTTCCTCTGTAAGGAACACTGAATATGATAAGCCTAGGTGCTGGTGGGTTTTTTGGTATTTATCTTGCTTGGTGTTCTCTGAGCTTCCTGGACCTATCGTTTCATATATGTCATTAGTTTTGGAAAGTTCTCGGCCATTATTACTTCAAATATTTCTTCTCCTCCATCCTTTCCTCTCTTTCAGAATTCCAGTATTACTTATGTTACATCTTCTGAAACAGTCTCAGAGTTCTAGGGTGTTTTCTTGCATTTTTTCCCGTTCTTTTTCTTTTTCCTTTGCATTTCAGTTTGGGAAGATTCTATTGATCCATTTTAAGTATACTGACTCTTTCCTTGGCTAGTTGACTTCACTTTGAACTCCAAAGACACTCTTCATTTCTCTCACTGTGTTTTTTATTTCTAGCATCTCCTTTTGATTCTTTCTTATTTCCATTTCTCTGCTTACATTGCCCATCTATTCTTGCATATTTTCTACTTTTCCCATTAGAGCTCCTAATATATCAATCAGTGTCTTTTATTCCCTATCTGAAAATCCCAACATCTGTGTTATATTTGAGTTTGTGTCTAATGATTGTTTTGTTTCTTTAGAGAGTGTGTGTGTGTGTGTGTGTGAGAGAGAGAGTGTCATGTGTGTGTGTGTGTTCCTGCTGTTTGGCATGTCTTGTCATTTTCTTTAGAGGGAAGAACCTACTATATCAGGTAGGAGGAACTGAAGTAAATGGGCCTTCAGTGTGTGAAGATTTATATTAATCTGGCTAGGAGCTGAGCCATATAATTCTTGCTGTAGCTACAGATGCCAAGAGTCTGAAATTCCTTTGGTGGTCTTTGTTTTTCGGCTTCATTAAATACCTCCTCATCAGACTGCAAGATACAGACCATCTAAGTAATGTTTGACCAAATGTCTGGGTACTCTGGCCTAGACAAGTTTACACATAAAATTAACCATGATAGCATGTGTGCATGCTATTTGACTGAGCCATGATTTATCTCTGTAAAAATTAACCATTAAAAACTGGCAGGCCTTTGGGGCCAAGTTAGGCTGGGTCTGTTCCATTTCTGAAGGCTGGCTGTACCCCTTCAAAGTCAGCCAGGCCTTCACAGTGCTATATTCACCATAGGAGCAGTCCCCATCATTCACTGCTACTGAGCAAAGGACCCCAAGTGTTACTTCACAGAGCAGCATCCTGATCTTCACATATGTTTGGTCACCAATAGCAAAGATTTTCATAGTTTCTGTACTGAAGAAGCTTTTACAAAATTCATTCAGCATTCACTCAAAATATTGATTCAACATCTATTGGACTCAAGTCATTGTAGGAGACACAAGGTCATAAATATCTCACAGAGCTTAAAACTAGTTACAGAAACAAGATACAGTCTATCAGTTCAGCATAAATTTTTAAGGAGAGGGGTTCAAGTCCTGATGCTAGGCAGATTTACCTAGAAAAGTCTACTCTAGCTACATTACTAAAGAAAATGCAGTAAGATGCACAGATGATGGTGGTAAAATCTGACAGATGGCAAGAGATAGATCTCTATTTTTAGGATTGCAACACATTTTTAAAGACTAAACCCAATTCTAACCAGATCAGCTATGAGGTCCTGTTTGATGGTGCTGGTTATTCCCCTTGTAAAGCACCTAAAACACTGCTAGTCCTCAACCACAGCTTCTCTCTGGAATTTCTAAGCAACTCAGCTCACCAAGCAATGACTTGACATCTTTCAAACACTCACATTATCAAAATGCATTCCAGTTTCTCTAGAGATGGCCATTACAGTGACTTGTGGGAGTTCCTGCTTTATCAATAGAGTTACATGTACTTTGGACTTGACTAACAGAAACTCTCTTACATGGTAAACAGATATCTTAGGTGGTTGACAACCAGGAAAAGGAGCTGTAAATGGCAAATTGCACAGGTATAGTTCAGCTTCCCTTTAATACAACAGTTTAGACATTGGCTGAAGAAAGTAAAATATGAAGCTTAAAAAATCATTAATTGTTTTATAGTTGAATTTCATTTTATTGATCTCATTTGGAAATGAAGCACATTTTTACATTCACTTAGCTTCATGAAGGTTACAAATCAGTAGAGTACTAAGAGAAGGTATTCAACATGACCACTTTTTGATATCTTCTCCAGACCCTCCTCTTCCTCCTTTCTTAATTGTCCCTGTCATTGATGTTTCCATCTTACCTATCTTTTTGTTAAGGCAGGAGTTGTTTTCTAGGGGGAAAGAATGTTGGCTTTGGTTTTGGGTATTTTTTTCCATTATCCTAATAGCTAATAGTCTTTCCCCATTATCTAGATGACAGGTGTTTTGTTAAAGTGATAGATTACAGTTTAATAGTAATCACAAATCTGGCAACCAATATCTACAACAAGCCCCAAACTGGGGCACAGCAAAAAGAAAGCTTTCTAAAGGCAGTGAACTAAAAGTTGTACAGTTTGCTGGAAAGTCTGTAATCTTACAGTAGTCCTAACTTTGTGTAACAGACTGATTTGCCACTCCTGAGCATATTGGAAGTGGCAAACCTTGGGGTGAGCGAGGCTGACACACTGTTTCCAGTAAGAATTTATATTGGTCAGGGGAAAATCTACAATGAGCAAACAAATTTTCTCCACAAATGACATCTGGGGTCTTTTAGACTGATAAAAATATGCAACAATTTTTAGTCTAATATGTTAACCAGTTTGGGCAAAAAACAAAAACAAAAAACCAGGACTGCCGGCTGAACATGGTGGCTCACGCCTGTAATACCAGCACTTTGGGAAGTCCAGGTTTGAGACCAGCCTGGCTAACATAGTGAAACCCTGTTTCTACTAAAAATACAAAAAATTAATCATGAGTGGTGATACACTCCTGTAAGCCCAGCTACTCAAGAGGCTGAGGCAGGAGAATTGCTTGAACCTGGGAGGCAGAGGTTGCAGTGAGCTGAGATCATGCTATTGCACTCCAGCTTGGGCAACAAGAGCAAAACTCTGTCTCAAAAAAAAAAAAAAAAAAAAAATCATGACTGCCACTCTTCCTCTGTTCTTAGATATATGTTTTAACTTTTTAATATTTCTAAAATTGAACCATTCCTTTAATGTAATAGTGTGTCTTAAGGAATTCAGTAATGGTATATTTTATAAACAAATGGAAGATATGAAGTAATTAATATTCAGAAGTAGGTTGAATTAGATTCACTGTCTTCTGGATTGAGAGCTTTCAAATATTTTCCACAAAATTTCACCCAAAATAAAGCATTTTTATTTCTGCGTTTGACTTAATAGGGTGATCTGGAAAATTCATTATGTACAGTGCTACATTCCCTGAAGATGCCTGATAAATGAACTAGATACTTAGGCAGATGGAGCTCCCGAAAAAAGAAGCCAACTGTTATCATAAACAGTTGCTAGTTTACTTTCTTAGTAGATTTTCTTTTTTCCTGATTAACTGGTTTTCTTATTTCCCTGCTTCTTCAAAGACCTGTTACAGAGGAGTTTAGAGGCTTTAGATGCTTGCAAGTATAATTTTTCAGCTTTCACAGAAAAAGTGCATATCTTTCCACTCTGACTTAATAAAGAAAAGTTATAGGCTTGAGCAGACAGTGTTTTTGGCTATTTTTCTTGCTTTATTTTGGTAACAGTTAATTAGCATAGTCCTCAAGCTATCCCTCCACAAGTTAAAAAATTAAAACTCCCCTTTGAATATTTATTAAAATTCTTTATGTGGCAGGCACTGTGCTCAGTGGGCACTGCATGCGAAGATAAAGACACAAGTTCCACCCCCAATGGGCTTATGAGAGCATTGACATGAAAAGCACAAGTCTTAGGAAGGACCCACCATCAAGCTATATAATCATGTGAAACACACTCTTACAGCCCATCCCAATACCAATCAACTGAACACACCTCCGAAGGTCACCATGATTTCAATAAAGCATACTCTCATGGCACCCCAATTTCCAAAACATCTTCAAAAGTAAGCAGAGTAGGACAGAACTAAAATAGTTACTGCCACAATTCTAACCACTTATCAGATAAGGGATCTCTGATCGAGGTTTTCGGTATGTGTGAGTGTGACTTTAAGTGTACCCATATACATATGTATGTTCTTTCTTGACTCCACTTCCTTTCTCTCAGTAATAATATATATGTCTGAAAGAGAGTTACAGCAATAAACTTGAATCCACTCATTAATTTAAGTAAACCGTTCATAATCGTTATTTTTTTAGTAGTAACAAATTACTTTTGACATCTCATAAGACCAGTCCACAGTGAACATTACCCAGATAAATTAATCTAGTATAAATTCTACATATAAAATCAAAATGGTAAGATTTAAGCTTGAAATTCTACTAGAGAAGGTTAAGTTTTCAATGTCTTCGTTCACCAGGTGCAGCATATCCTGAGTATATTATATGTTTGTCTGCTGGGACTGCCATAACAAGATATCATAGACTGGGTGGCTTGAACTACAGAACACTATTTTCTCATAGTTCTGGAGGCTAGAAGTCCAACATAAACATGTTGCTGGGTTGAGTTTCTCCTGATGCCTCTCTTCTTGGCTTGTAGATGGCCACCTTCCCAAGGTATCCTCAAACGGCCTTTTCTCTTGTGTGTGCACATCCATCCCTGGTGTCTCTTCCTCTTTTTAAAAATACACCAGTCCCACTGGAATGAGCTCCTACTCTTATGACCTCATTTAACCTAAATTACTTATTTAAAGTCCTTATCTTCAAACATAGTCACATTGGGAGTTAGATCTTCAACACATAAATTTTGTCCATATTTTTCATTTCAGTCCCTAATTCATGGTAACCTCCAGGAGTTTATCTATCATTCCTTTGAAATAAGAATCATCTGATCCAGAAATTATTCACAAATAGACTCAAAGAAGAGTAGGCTCCAAACCTACCACAGCACGCCTGGTAGTTCAGCCACTAGCTCATGGCTTTGGCCCTCAGTGAGGCTGTGTTCCCCTCACCAAAGGGATTTCTAACTACCTACAGTTTGCTGTCAGCAGCTCTTGGTAGCCAAGTTGGTCTGAGCAATGAGGCAAAAGAGAAATGGTGAAGCCAGCAATTTCTTGACTTACAACAGTACGATTCTCAGGTCAACTTCCTGGCTGTGGGCATCACTTAGTAGTCTGGGACACATTGTCAGGGGGTTCCTTTGTCAGGCATTCTCTAATGCCTCGTCTCCATGGTAAGACTTCTTGTTTTATTTAACATAACACCTGATCCCAAGGACAGCTGCATCTCCCCTCAGTCTTCATAGTCACCCCAGGGCAAACCCAGTGTGTGGGAGAACTGGATTTCCCAACTCTCTGGATACAGAACCTCAGCCTCTGTCCCTCTGCCTGCTGGAAAGGTTGGTATGGATTTCAACACTTACACATTCTTCCCTCTTCCACAAGGAGACACCAGCTTACAGTTCCACTTGCCCTACTACTATTATAAAATCCGTAAAAAATTTAGAATATTAAAATAAAATCAAAGCTACTAATTTTTGAGTGCTTTCTGTGTACCAGGAACTACACTAAGTACTCTCCTTAAATTACTTCATAAATCCTCTCAATAAATGCCTGTAATTACAGAGGGAAGAATTGAGACTCGGTAAGGTTAAGTAAGTCCCCCAGGATCATACATGGAGTAAGCGGCAGGGTTAATATTCTAATTTCCATTTTCCATGCTCAAGTTTTATCTAATGGTCTATTCCTGCTTGCCTAAGCATAAATTTCTTACCCTCCTTAAGGTATAAGAATGTACCTATATTAGAGAACTACCCTTTTTATTTATTTATTTTTTTTTGATAGAGTCTTGTTCTGTTGCTTGAGGTGAAGTACAGTGGCGGGATCTCGGCTCACTGCAACCTCTGTCTCCTGGTTCAAGCAGTCCTCCTTCCTCAGCTTGCCAAGAAGCTGGGACAGTAGGCATGAGCCACCATGCCCAGCTAGTTTCTGTATTTTTAGCAGAGACAGGATTTCACCATGTTGCCCAGGCTGGTCTCTAACTCCTGGCCTCAAGCAATTAATCAGCCTTGGCCTCCCAAAGGTAGGTTTTGCAGGCGTAAGTCACTGTACCCAGTGAGAGCTACCTACTGTTAGCAAAAAGGTATTCTGCGAGGAGGCAGAGAGGTTTTAGATGCTGCTTAGTCCAGAACTGTGTATACTATATATCCCAGTGGGCTACAGCCGTGCCTCTCTGTGCTTCAAGTTCCACATCTGGAAAATGGACTAATGATACCTGCTTGTCACATGGCACAGGGCCACAAAAATAGCAGTGAGATGCCACACGTGAATGGGGCTTGAGGAAAATCAATACAAATATAAATAAACTTATTTATATGAGTCAAACCTAAAAAACGAAAACTATCATACTGTTCTTCCTGGTATCATCCTTAACAAATCAAGCCCAGCCATCTAAATTCCCTCACCCATCAGACTCCTCTAATACCTAGTGCTATTTATTTTTTTACACACATTCACCTAGAAACATGGATGAACCTGTAAAGTATCTTGATTTGGGAGATTATGTTCATTGTTCTTAATATTTCCTGTAGCACCCAGCATGGTTTTCCATACAGCAGGTGTTCAAAAAATATCATGCTAGTGGGTTGATAATAAGGATGAATGGCCAAAGAGCTGGCATTAACTAGCAGCCATTTAAAAGAAGAAATCAGGCCGGGCGCGGTGGCTCACGCCTGTAATCCCAGCACTTTGGGAGGCTGAGGCGGGTGGATCATGAGGTCAAGAGATCGAAACCATCCTGGTCAACATGGTGAAACCCCATCTCCACTAAAAATACAAAAATTAGCTGGGAATGGTGGCGCATGCCTGTAATCCCAGCTACTTGGGAGGCTGAGGCAGGAGAATTGCCTGAACCCAGGAGGCGGAGGTTGCGGTGAGCCGAGATTGCGCCATTGCACTCCAGCCTGGGTAACAAGAGTGAAACTCCGTCTCAAAAAAAAAAGAAAAGAAGAAATTAAACTTATTTCATAATGAATTGAAGGTTTACTAATTGCATCTTTGACCGAACTATTTGAATGTGCTGGGGCCACAAGAACACAGGTTTGCAAATATGCTGATTCAATGAGTAACCCCAGCAGGTTCTACCCATAACTTGGCTTAATGGACTCCATTGTTTATATCCTACTCATGCTCTATTCTGAAGGCAGAAGGAAAACCTTGGGAGAGAGGAGAGAAGCTTTGGATTCTTCAGTTTCAAAGTAAATACAAAACATTTGTCTCCCTATGTAATTAGTCATGGACAGATCCTCAGCAAAATTACTGAAATTACAAGGAGACACAAGTAGAAATTGAGAACTGTCAGGGTGCTTGACATCTCTATACAGGAAAACCTTGGCTAGGAAGACTGCTTGCTGGATTTCCTCTATGAAATCAGATTTTGTTTTCACTTTAAATCATTCTCTCCAGAGAAAATATCTATTCATCCTGCCAGACACTTTGACACAGGAGCCCCATGCTAAGAGATATGCAGGCTGACACAGCAGAATAGCCGTCGAAGCTGTCTCATAGGATGCCATCAAAGAGGCTCTTGGCAAGCCTCCGTTTTCAGATCCACATTAACTCAGGACCTGTTCCATGGTCTCGTAAGTCAAAAAGTAAACTGGAAAAATACAGGAAAAAAGACAATAAGTCTTGTTCTGAGTAAAATATTAAGCAAATAAATAAAATAAAATAAAAAATAAAAACGAATAGGAGTAGAGCTGGAGAAATGGAATATCTTGGTTCGTGGTCCATAATATTTTTAGAGGAATAACTTAGACTGTGGTGACTAGAAACTTTGCCATTCGAAATTAGGTACTACTTTGCTCCTTTCACCAAATGCACCCTCCAATTCAATCTTCTGCTACGGTAAGTAAGCAAAACTTGTGAATATGAGACCTATAAGGCTAAAAAGACCCTATTTGTGCAGCCAAGTGGGTAATGAGCTACCAAAGGGTCATGCTCCCCCTTCCATAGTGTGGACTTGTTGCTAGGAATTGGCTGCCCAACTGGGGGCTACATTCCCAACCTCTTTGCACCAAGGTGAGGGCATTGGACTAATTCTTGAGTGGAAGTGATGTGTATCACTTTGCGACCAAGAACCTTATCTCTCTCTTCTATCCCATAGCCCAACAGAAGGTAGGGGCTTCCCACAATACAGAAAGAGCCTGAGTACCCAAATCACCTGCTGGAAGGCCACCCAAGGAGCATGAGAGCAAGAAGTAAATATCAATAATGCTAAGGCGCTGGAGTCTGGTGTTTGCTATGGTAGCTTGAATGACCCTAGCCAACCCAATTTGCTATCATGGTTTTCTTTCCATTTTACAGCTTTTAATTTTGATGTGCTTTTTAATGGGTCTATTCTTCTATAACTAACAATTCATTCTCTGATTCGTTCCCAGATTTTATATACTGTGAAGACAGTCAAGGATCTGTCCCTCTGGCTTACTGAATAGTCATCTATCTATTCTTTTCTCCACTTATCTGTGACAGCTTGGCTTATCGCACCAAACTACTATTGGTTGGTGCAAAAGTGATTGTGGTTTTTGCTATTGCTTTTAACACAGAACAGCAGGAGAGGCTGTCTCATATGATACCACTTTTGCACCAACCTAATACTATTTGATGGAAGTGATTAGAATAGAGTTGTGGTATAGAACACAGCTGTAAGTTTGAATGTTGATTCTTGGTAACTGGACAAGTTACTTGCTTTCATCAAGGCTCAGTTTCCTCAGTCGTAAAAGGACAATAGTACTTTACCTCTGCTTTGATGTTTCATTCTCCAGTCTCAAAATGTGAATATATAACTTTCTACCCATTCCCAAACAATGTTATATATGTCTCTCTCTTCACACTTGGAATCACTGCCCAACAGACCTGGCAATAATTCCAGTACCACAGATCTTATTTTGCATAAAAGATAAGCAGTTCATCCAGAAGCAGCTGCAATGTGATCTGATGTGGGCTGTTTATCTTGACAATCCTTCCTGCCCCACCTGGATTACATTATGCACGATTCAATTCAATGTGGCTTCTGGTTCTTCATGTATGATTAATCACACTGATATCTACTATGACCATTTCATTAAATTCTTCCCACTGAAGCAGAACACCCATATATGCCCAAAGTGTGTTTTCCTCCTCCTCCTTCTGGCAGATAAGGAAATAGGGTTAAGGTTTTACCTTCATTGGTAAAGCTACCCTCAAAGCAAAACAAAATGCTGAAACCATCAGTTAAATATGAGCTAATCTAATAAAGAAGTTTAAAGGGTTAGCCTTCAGGAAGCAATTTCTGAGAGTAGGTTCAACAATAGGAATTTCCTTGTATCCAAAATGGGATGGGACAATATAAAGTATACTGATTAACTGTCTTAAACTTTAAAAAATTCCAACTCCTGGTAAGTAGCTGCCGCACTCCAGATTCAACATTTAACTCATGGAAGCCCCTAGAGAATGTTGCCAGGTCCAGATAGCCTCCACCCAACTATCTCATTTGAAACCTAAGAAAATTGAGGGCCCAGGAGATGAAGCAACTTACTCAGGTCACTGAAGGAATATACCTATCTACCACGTGGCTGCCGCAAGAGTCCTGCCTGCCAAAGCCACGTTACTCTGGTATCAGAAGTTCACTCTCTGAGCTGCTCTTCTCCTCTGTCTGCACTGTCTTCCTTCAGAGGCAACACAGCTTATGCTTAAGAGTGTTAGGGACACAAAGCTCTGATTTGAGCTGAATGACCTGGAGCCTTTCAGTGACCCTCTCTGAAGTTCTATATCCTCACAAGTAAAGTGGGATTAACAACAGCACCCAAGTCAAGGGGCTATGGTGAAGACCCGCAGAGCTTCTGCCTGGCACTTCATGTGGCCTCAGCAAGGGGCTACTTCTTCTCCCTTTATGACATCCAGGCAGACAGTGTGTGGCAGTGGGGCAACCTCCTTCTGACTGATCTATCTCTTTGATCATTATTGTTTGTTTTGTTTTTAATGCTACAACTCAGACATATCTGGAAGCATTCCTAGGCAAACAGGCAGACGAGCCCTGTTCACAATAAGAAAAAAGCCTTCTTTACATAGGTTACACAGAAGCAAACTTCATTCACACTTTGGGAGGCCGAGGAGGGTGGATCACGAGGTCAAGAGATCGAGACCATCCTGGTCAACATGGTGAAACCCCGTCTCTACTAAAAAAATACAAAAAATTAGCTGGGCATGGTGGCATGTGCCTATAATCCCAGCTACTCGGGAGGCTGAGGCAGGAGAATTGCCTGAACCCAGGAGGCGGAGGTTGTGGTGAGCCGAGATCGCGCCATTGCACTCCAGCCTGGGTAACAAGAGCGAAACTCCGTCTCAAAAAAAAAAAAAAAAAAAAAAAAGAAGCAAACTTCAGGACAGCCTGAAATTACCCATGTCTCCTGCAGCCACCAAGGGCAACAACAATAAAAAAATCAGAATGACTGGATCAGCACAAACTCATTAGAATCTAGCTCACTTGTTATCCAAGAATAAAATACTCAACACAGTCTAAAACTCCTAATTCTTACCACAACTGTAAGACTCTTTCCAACTATTCATAGATGCAGAATTGAACACAAATTGGTCAAAATCATGAGGACCAATTTATATTTGTACAGATCTCAGCTACCTCTTTATAAATTGGGATGCCTCTGTATGCAGAAGAGATTTTTCACCTTGAGTATATAAATATTCTTCCTAATAAGGCTGCCTCATTTCTCTACAAACAGACTATAATCTAAACATATGCAAATCCCAGGGGTGAAATTTACTGATAATAAGCAATAAAAATAGGAAAATGTATTAATGATTCTTTTTAAACAGGTAAAAATAATTGCTCTGTATCAAAACCACAGTGGTATTCAGATAGAGATTTAAAAATACATATGATTTTCCCCAGTCTTACATTTCAAACTAGATAACAAAGTCAGTTAAACTGATATAAATGTACTGTAACCCTGGCATTGCCCAATTCCCCCATTCAACAGTTTCTGTATAGTCCTTAAATCAGCTGCAGATGAGAAGAACCCAGTAGAGTCTAGGTTATCTGTCACCTATAGAGGACAGAACAAACCTCCTCACCCTCACTGATGCCTTGGGTTCTCACAGTCAAGATACACAGCAAGGGACAACGGGAAGTGACTCAGCATTTGGAAACTGCAATCACTGGCAAATTTAGATTGCTTCTGTATAGGATGTAACAAGAGAATTCTTTCTTTTTTTATATCAACAGTGTCATTTTGAAAAAATGGGAAACACTGGCCATATTAGCACAGTTTTTGTGCAGCATTACATACACTTGTGTTCTCTTCCTGAGTAGCTTAGCAAAAATACATTTTCTCAGCAATTTCTTTCCAGATGTGGCTTTGGTATCTCTGGGTGGAATGAGGTGGGGAGGGTGTTAAAAGACAAGCAGATAGAAAATATCATGTGTCAAGCCACTAAGCAGCAACCAGGATCTGATTTGCTTTATATTTTTTAACAAGTTGCCATCCAAAGGCTAAATGACTCTGAAAATTAACTGGGTTTTATTCAAAATACTGTTTCCAGCCACAAATCTCCAGTGTGACACATGGAATGCTGGATGTGCCAGTGAGTGGTGGCTTTCCATTCACTAGTTCTAAAGCTTAAATATACTGCAGTGATTAAGCAAAATGCTTCTTCTGGCTTAAAAATTATTTTACAGCTAACGTTACATAAAAAATGTTTTTTCATCCAAACATCTGCAGAGCAAATTGCCTTTCATTCATGCTAGTGCCAAGTTAAATGACACAGACAGAAAGGCTTGACCTCAGTTTCCCCATCCAAGCATGTGCATTTTTCCAGGGCTCATCAATTTGCCTGAATGAGCCTCCAATCAACACCCATATGATCTTCTTTAAAAATTACAATCATATTTAGACACATTTCTGCCTTTATAAACACTTGCTTCAAGCACAAAGGTGCATCTGACATTGTGTGGTCAAAATATTCCTAAGGAACTGTCTGTAAACTGATTATTTTTGTAAATTGAGCTATTCAAATTGCACTTGAGAACACTATATTTACAGACACTCTATGACTAATTCTTTTGCAATCCGAACATCCAGGCTTGATTTATCTGTCTTATAATTTCCAATCTTCACACATCAAGCATATCTAAAACCACCTACCACAGTGCCTGTCAAACAGCAGTCGTTCAATAAACGTTCCGGCTTAATGATCTTGCTGCAGTTTCGGGAAATCTGCAAAATAATTTTCTACATACCATAGTGCACCCAGACATAATTCATAAAACCAGGTGCTACATACACATTTATTACTTTGGGATGCTTTGGGCATATTAGATGACTTTCCAAGGAATTTTAGAATGCTAGAGAAATCTCTGGATTGGTTAATCAGCAAAGAAATATTCTCCTGAATCCCCCTTATACCCTCGAGCTCTGCAAGGATATTCTGAAGTGTATGCTATACAGATAATTGTAAGGAATGAACTTCCAGACCCTTGAGTTCTATGTGTAGATTTTCTGAGAACTAATCCTTCTACAGCCAAGGCTTCCTGGCACTTCTTCCTATCACCCCTTGCTCTAGTACAAAAATCTCAGAAGTGATGAACGGAAAGCAACACAAAATAAGAGTCCCCAAAGCCTAGTTTAATCAAAGAGCCATAAGCATCACTTCCATCCATTTAATTATGAGATGTGTTGCTAGTTTTACAATTTATATGTAACAATTGTTTATAAAAATTATAATTCTTTCACATAATTTTAGTCATCTTGTTTTTTTGTTGTTTTGTGAAGACACAGTTTCACTCTGTCGCCCAGGCTGGAATGCAGTGGCACAATCTCGGCTCACTGCAGCCTCCGCCTCCCAGGTTCAAGTGATTCTCCTGCCTAAGCCTCCCAAGTGGTGGTATTCCAAGTGTGTGCAACCACGCGCAGCTAATTTTTGTATTTTTTAGTACAGACAAGGTTTCACTATGATGGGCAGGCTGGTCATGAACTCCTGGTCTCAAGTGACCCACCCACTTCGGCCTCCCAGAATGTTGGAATTACAGGCGTGAGGCACCACACCAGTCCTAATTTTGGCCAATTGGATGCTAACAATAATTATAGAGTTAATTCAATCCAGAAGAAAAGAAATTGTACTAAGACTATGGTGACAGAAAATTGAAGATAAATAGAGTTTGATTAATATTTATAGTATTTCAGGATATCGTGACAGGGTGATCAGTAAGAGATATTCAAACATAGAATAGAATGAAGATAAAGTTTCCAATTGTTTAAAGAAGAACTTATCCCTATTATGTTTTTAAGGAGGAGAATAGGTGTCATATCAAATAAAATATTCCATTGCATACACCTTAAGAAATGATGTAAAAGTTCCATTTTAAATGATCTAGAATGTGCTAGAAACAATGTAATTTTCAACTTGCTAATTTTTTTTTTTTTTTTTTTTTTTTTTTTTTTGAGACACAGCCTTGCTCTGTTACCCAGGCTGGAGCACAATGGCACAATCTTGGTTTACTGCAAACTTTGCCTCCTGGGTTTAAGCAATTCTCCCACCTCAGCCTCCCACGTAGCGTCCTATATCCTTCCAGAGCTCCAGGTTATAAGAGGGATTTAGGAGAGTTTTTTTTGCGGATTAACTAATCCAGAGATTTCTCTAGAATTCTAAAATTCCTTGGAAAGTCATCTAATACGCCCAAATCATCCCAAAGTAATAAAGGCGTCCACCACCACCCCCAGTTAATTTTTTCTTGTATTTTTAGTGCAGACAAATCCCATCTTCGCCATGTTGGCCAGCCTGGTCTTGAACGCTTGACCTCAGGATGATCCACCCACCTTGGCCTCCCAAAGTGCTAGGATTACAGGCATGAGCCACGATGCCTGGCCCCATCTTGCTAAAATTAAAATTGCGACTTACAACGGAGAAAGCCGAAGGGCACTATTTTAACCCAGTGATCAAAGTGAAAAGCCCAACAATGGGACAACTGACAACCTGTGCCTCCCCGTGTGTTAGACAGAGAAAAACACAACATCATCTCTGTGACATTCCTGCCAAAAATGCAGAGTCTGACTCTATCATGAGGCAATTTCTGATAAGCCGAAGTTTAGGGATGTTCTACAAAATAACTAATTTGGCTCTTCAAATTATCAAGTTCATGAAAGCAAAGAAGGTGAAAAGAAGAAGGGAGGATACCGTGTTTAGCCAAGTGGTGAAATTTTAATACGAACTGTAAAGTAGATAACAATATTTTACCAGTGTCAAACTTCCTGATTTTGATTATTGTACAGTGATTATGTTAAGAAAGGCATACTGAAATATTTAAGAGTAAGAGGGTACTTCTTATCTCAGATGGTTCAGGAAGAATATGAACAATTAATAAATCTGGGTGAAGAGTATACAGGACTCTTCTTCCTACTCTTGCAATTCTTCAAGAGTTTGCAATTATTTCAAAATAACTGCAACATGCCTAATAAGATATAGGAGTGACTACATAATTTTCCAAAATCTAACAGGTGTGTCAGTCAAAACGCTGCAAAATGCTGCAAATTCTGGATTGTCTCTTTCTTATTCTCTCTAGGATCTTTGTTAGTCAGGCAGTTTCTACTCTCCTGAGTGCCTCCTGCTCATGTATTTCCCAGCAGTAAGATCTGTGTGTTCAATTTAATCATCTCCTCTCTCAATTTGGTCTAACAAATTGACACGTTCTGTCTGCCACCCTGTAAAGAAATAGTAAAGAAAGTGTCACTTTCTGTTTGATAAGCGTGAACTGCTTTGCCTGGAGAAGCAACGAATTAATTAAATTTAAAGATGAATGAGCTACAATTAATCTAACTTAGTTTATGTGTTAGCATATGGAGAAAAGAAGAAAAGCCTCCCAGTAGAACAAACAAAATGGATCTACTATTAAATCACTCTTACATGTATATGTATGTGTGTGTGTATGTATATATATACACATATGCACACAATTATGTATTATATACAATATACACACATATATTTACATACATACATACATACATATACAAAACTGAGTTCAGAGTATATGGATAAAGTTATTCTGAATATAACTGGTAAAATACATAAAGTATAATATTGAAATTTCTCTTTAAAAGGAATGAAGTGAGTCTAAATGCATATTTCATATTTATTTTCTATGTAGTATCAGAGTGTGTGAGACACACTCTCTCATTTACTCCCACTCTGTTCTTCTGAGGAAAAGAGCAAACGATCCCACTTGACAAATAAGCACACTGGAGCAACATGGAAAACAGGTAGGGATATGGGTCAATTAGACTGAGAAATGAGCCTGCCCAGTTTCCATGTATAGTTCCATACTGGATTGTGCTTGGATCTGCTAGAATTACTCCCCTCCCCTATACGGATAGATGCCTACAAACACATACATATATGTATGCACAGTATACATTGTGTTACATGAACACACATACATAAATACATAAACACATGTCATTTCACCCAAACTAAGGCAAGAACCAACACCAACAAAAATATCTGCAGAAACCATCTTCTTTCTTTGCGTCCTTATCAGTGAAAGGAGTTAATGGATTGAACAGAGGAAAGCTGTTACTAGCGAAAATAAATCCTGACTCAGGTTGCTCAGATGATCCCTAAGCCAGAGTTCAAATCTCCAGCCTCAGAGACAAAACTTATAGCCAGTGATCTCTGTAAAATCTACAGGAAATGGCAAACGAAAACTGATGGTATACATCATCTGTCTATAAACTCTGTTCAGAGTTTCATAATTAAAAATCAAACTCTGGCTTCTAAATGTTCAGGAACTTCCAGTATCTTTGCTCCAATAGTACAAAAATGAAGAAATACTTGGTTCTTACTGATCTCTTGGGCCTTTTACTGAACCCAGTAACAATGAGAGGAGCCCAGATAGTATTTCAAAGTATTGCTACTGCTAAGACCTCTTTACCTTGGAAGCACCTAAGTGCAAACATCCTCCAAGACAAGTTCACCATGACTGTTTAGTGCCAGCCCTGGAGTCTGCACAGAAAAGTGAGTCTTTTGGTGCTACTTGGAACAGTTAAAAACCAGTTTGACATATATCAGACTGTCAAAACAGAAAACAGAGTCTGCAACGAACATGCTTATGGCCCACACTTTCCATTCAAAGAGAAGTGAGTCATTTCTGCTTCAACTGCTATCCCTACGGGCCTTAAAAAAATGGAGGGACTGGGCAGGAGGGGTCTGAGGAAGGGCAGAAGAGGCATAGAACTGGAACTAAAACTGTGTGGCCTTGAAGTGCTCTGGTCTGAAAAGCTAGAGAAGCCTTTAGCAGGAAAAAGGAGAGAGCACATGGTTATTTTCAGGGAGTCATAAAAGGGAAGTTGGCTGACAGAAACAAAATGGACACAGAAAATCACCAAAGCAGCATGAGGGTTACAGATCCCCGGGATAGGTCTCAGCCAAATAATTCCACTTCTGCACATTAGAGTTTGACATCTAAGGTCCCTCCATCTTTTTACCAGTCAAGACCTACACAAATGGGTGAGGGACTTGCTAGATGAGAAGTCAGCAGGAATAATATGAGAACCAAGACAGGCCACAAGCAGGACATGAACATCAAAAGGCTTCTGAAAAGACAGGTCCACTTAGCCTACAACCAGGTCAACTCCCTCATTAAGTTTTGCCCTTAAAAAAAATATATCTTGCAGCCGGGCATGGTGGTTCACACCTGTAATCCCAGTACTTTGGGAGGCCAAGGTGGGCAGATCACTTGAGGTCAGAAGTTCAAGAACAGCCTGGCCAACATGGTGAAACTCCATCTCTACTAAAAATACAATAATTAGCCTGGCATGGTGGCTCACACCTGTAGCCCCAACTACTTGGGAGGCTGAGGCAGAAGAATTGCTTGAGCCTGGGAGGCAGGGGTTGCAGTGAGCCGAGATCATGCCATTACACTCCAGTCTGGGCAACAACAGCAAAACTCCATCTCAAAAATAATAATAATAATTATATATATATATATATGTGCATGTGTGTGTATATATATGAGTGTGTGTATATATGTGTGTGTATACACACACACACACACACATATATATCTTGCTTATATGGTACCTTCTTTGGCTTCTCCCTTTTCCTTCTAATTAAAAGCAATTTTTGTTAACTTCTTACTACAAAAGCAATACTTTAGAAAAATTAGAAAAGACAGATTTTCTAAAAGCCAGATGCTTATCATAAAGATAAACATCATTAATTAAAAAAAACTGCCTATATTTATTGACCGGCTATCATATGCTAGGCACTCTACTAAGTATTATCTTATTCAATTGCCACAGTAAATCTTGTAAAAAAACAAAATGTGGGAAATCCACTTTACAGATGTTTAACCCTAAATGTTATGCTGAAACACTAGGTTATATTGCTCAGCAAATAATTGCTTGTTTATTTGTTTATACACTTAAATATTTATTTAGGGATAAAATGATTTTCATCTTAAAATCTGAAGTCTTCAGATGCATGGACTATTTCCCAATTTATTTAGACTGCATGTCCCACAGTAAAGGATTACAATGTTCTTCATATAACTTCCGTCCATATTTTGCTTAGTTATTCTTAGAACCTTATTTATAATTATGACTGATATTCTTTTTCTCCCAATCACATTCACATTATTATCACTTATATATTTGTTCTGAATTTCCTATAATTTTGAGAATAATCTGTTATATTTTAGAAGAAACCCAAAAGATATTTTTTATAAGGATTAGAAGATGAGAATAGAGGGGAGGAACAACTAGAAGTGAATTTGAATTGGTTTCCTTGCAAGAGACAGAATAAACACAGAGTGCAGTAAACATCAATCAACACCTACTTATTAACTCAGTCTGGCATTGAATCAGGCCAGAGAGGGTTATGAAAGAATTTTATAACCACTGACCTTGACCCGAAAGATTTTTACAAAATGGTTGGGAGGCTGGGAGTCAATGTATGAAAATGTGTTAGCACCTATGGAGTTAGTAAACACTAAATCATGCAGTATGACTTTATCTGTGTTAGGTGTTAAGAAAAAAGTGTCTAGAGAACTGAGGCAATAGACAAATACCCCTTCAAAACAAACAAGCTTACATATCATTGAGTCAATGGACAACATGCAGATAAGAAGCCAATATAAACACAGATGTTTTCATATGAAACCAGAAGGATATATTTATGCTAAGCCCCAGTATCTACTAAATTGTAATACTGTAACTTCTCAAACAGTGAAAACCATCAACAATAAAGTCTTGGGCAGGGGGAGGAAAAGGGACAACACACCCATGAAATGGCTTCTCAAAGTTTAAACAGCATGTGTTTCTAAGACATGGGAAAGCCAAAAAACCATGGGTAGTATTCTTCTTTTTGTATGAATGTATTCAATTGTTCTAGATACAAATCTGCTTTCTTTGGTCAAGAATTGATTGTAGTTTCACCTTTCCTCAGAAATGAAAATTGTGATTATTGAGTAAACGACTTGTAAAACTATTTTCACTGATACTCATTAAGTATCTTTGCTCCCTGCATTGAATTTCTATTTAGTCCCTTTCCCTCAACATGTCACTGGATCGAACTGATGCCTCGATTATAATCCTTGAAGAACAAAGAGGAAAGACTGTTTAAAGCATTGCATCTCCACTGAGGAAGAAAGTATCCCAGTCACATAAGCTGTATACTATAATGTTTGTTTTCCACGTTGATCTGCAAAAGAGAAAGATAACAGAAAGAGGGCTAGGTATAGCAGCCCATGCCTGTAATCCCAGCACTTTGAGAGGCTGAGGTGGGCAGATCATCTGAGGTCAGGAGTCTGAGACCAGCTTGACCAACATGGGAAACCTCATCTCTACTAAAAATACAAAATTAGCCAGGTGTGGTGGCACATGCCTGTAATCCCAGCTACTCGGGAGGCTGAGGTAGGAGAATCTCTTGAACATGGGAAGCAGAGCTTGCAGTGGGCTGAGATTGTGCCACTGCTCTCCAGCCTGGGCAACATGAGCAAAACTCTGTCTCAAAAAATAAAAAATAAAAATAGAGAAAGATGACAGAAAGAGAAATCAGAGGAAATGTATCACTGTTGAAATCTCCTACATGCCTTGCACTGTGCCTAACACTTAACAGGGTCTCCCTCACAGTGATCTTCTGTGGTAGGTATATTCCCCTTACTTTATATAACTTGAAAACTAGGCTTAGGGGGATACATATACAGAGACTTGCGAACTAAGAGCTATAGTCTGCTGCTTGCTAGTTGTGTGATTTTGAGTGAGTTACTTAATCATGCTGCGGCTCTGTTTCCTCATCAATCAAATGGTGGAAGAGTCTTTGAGTGTAGCTCTGAGGATGATGTGTGTAAAGCACTTAGCACAGTGCTCGGCATGTAACAAGAATCCAACAGACAACAGCCCTCACTGTTAAGGCCTGCACTGATTCTGCAGTCTTCGTCCACACCCGCTGCGGGTCATCCTGCTGCCTGCCCTGCCTTACTCTGTGACCTGAGGCTTCCTCCTAAAGAGGCATCGCCAGAGCTCCCTCATAGGCAGGCTTCTGGGTGGACCCAGTCATCGGGAAGCAGTAACGATAAGAGATCAGAGGTCAGGAGGAGAGGAGCTGAGGTATTTCTTCTCCACTCCCTTCTTCCTCTGAAGTATGTTTTCTGACAATGACTGTCCCTCTGTGTCTCCAGCTTCCATCAGGAGATCCCTCTCCCATAGCTCCTTCTCCCACTGGTTTCCTGTAGTGCTAACCCCTCTCCTTGTACCTCCAGGGCTAAGGGTAGTAATACCTGCCCACTGCGAATAGTCTCTGAGTGTCCAAAACCCCTTGGTGACTGCATTGCCTGCTCCCATGTTTGTAAACAGTCCTTTCATCAAAATCTCTTGGACCATCTGAGTTCTTGCCTAACCCTGGCTGATAGTCAAACTCAAAAATCATATACTAGTAAATGAAGGACCACCACTATGCTCTATGGCCAATGCTTTACAAAGCACTTATTTGCCAATGGTAATCTAAACTGTGCTGATAGTATACAACCAAGTATTATTGAACCACCATTCTTAGAAGGGAATATAACACTGATAAAATATAGCTGGCAATTGCTGAGAAATGCATTTGGTAATTTATTCAGATGATATTTACAATATTCAGTGTCTCATTCCAAAGCATCCTCCCCCAATCACACAGATCGATCCAAACCCAATCCTGCAACTAGAACCAACTACATCCAATTTCTTTCTGAGAAATGTCAATCTGACTTTAGGCTGAGAAAACAGAAGACCAAAAAATCTCTATACAATCTTAGAGAAAGTCTCCCGGATCATAGCCAGCACAGCTTTTCTCGGTCCTTCTGAAATTGTTTATCACACACTACAAGCCCTGAAACAATCATTGTCAAAATACCACCGGAACGATCTACAAACCATCGTTTTTAACCATGTTCAGTAAGGACTGGACAGAAGCCACTTTAGCAGATCACATTTTCCCCTCCCAATTCCGAGTGTAATTGCTAATCAATCCACAGGGCATGAATAAGCATGTAATTACTCAGTTAAGGAGTGATTATAAGGGCATTTATTTGTAGCCTCCAAGCTCAGGGGATATTGGATGCATTATGCAAAGCGGGCATACTATATGTTTTCAAAGACTCAAATTTCTGTTTGCTTCAGTGTTTCCTTTTTGCTGTTCCTGTGAATTTTTTTTAACAGGTTTGTTCCAGTGCACAGTTTTGCTGTGTGAAGCTCAGGTGCATGAGATGAAACATTGAGAATAATGTGCCGCAGTGTTTCACATGGCTGTGTCATCAGTTTGATGATTTGAAGCAATCTTACAAGTGACCCCCACATTACAAGTGAATACATTGCAAATTTCTCATTTGGGGATGGAGCAATAAAGCAGTGGTCTTGACAATTGCTGGGCATCAGGAAACTTCAAGCTGGCAAGGCAGGCATAGAATATGAACACTGAGAGCCTGGCAGCTTTCCAATTACAATAATTATATTCTGCCAATCTTAATTTCCATCTGCAATGTAAGCTGGAGAAGGAACTTTAACCCACCTCCTGCCCTGAACCGTGCACGACACAGCAACACGGTGGTAGAGTTTTGTCCAGATGCTGGGGCATTACACTGTAAATTTAGTGATGGCTTATAATAGCTTTTTCTGTCACAGAGAAGGTGCCCTAAGAATTTGTTGAAGTCATATGGGCCCATGAAAAAAAAGGCAGCCTCAGCCACACTTCCTTGTCATTTGGGCTTCTTTGTAAGCACACTCTATTCATCTGAACACAAAGCCTGTTCAGCCTTTGTGTCAGGATTTCTCTGTATTTACATTCACCTTTGCAGTCTTTAGCCCCCATTTACCTCTCTGGTTCTTACCTAGCACATGGTAGGCAGAAAGTAAACATTTCATAAATGAATGAGTAAATAAATAAATGGATTAAAAGATGAATGAATGAATGAATGAGTTCCCCAGATGTCCCAAAACATAGCTAATTCCCCTATCTAATTAATAGCCCACCCTCATTGCTCCACACCAAATGTCATGGGCATGCTGCACACATGAAACCCTCCCTGATTTACACACGCCCTGAGAACTCAGTCCGTGGCTCCACTTGGTACCCCTGCTGCCTCAACCAGATCAATGAGCTTGGGCTCTGCCTTGCTGCCAGCCCAGCTGCTACATAAATTTTCTATGAATTCATTTAAAAGACACACCACAGGACTCCATCCCTGCCCTTGAGAGCATCCCTTGTTTTCTATTTTTGCATTGCCCAAGCCAGGCCCACTGCAATCAGCCACTGCAGAATTATAAATGGCACGCAGTAATTGCTCAATAAACATGCACTATCATCAGTACAAATAATTTAACAAACATCGCACCCTCATCTGAGTGCTGTATGAGAAACTTAAGATACCATTGTGTCAACTTTTATGCATGTTTCTCACAGAAATTATTAGAATTTGGAAAGAATAGTAGATAAAGTTAAGCAATGGCTCCAAGCCAAAACACAAGAAGAAAAACACAACAAGCAAGTTTGGTATGCGATGTCAATAAAATCATGGAATTGACTCCATTTGGAAGGAAAGTACAGAACATGGAGTTCAGCCCTTTTGCTTTCCAAAGATGTAGAAATTCAGGCCCATAGAGGGAAAGCTCCTACACAAAGGTCACAGAGCTAGTTAACGGCAGAGTCCAGGCCATGCATTTGGCTTCTGACTCCCCAGACTGGCAAAGAAGGGGGGTAGAGGAAGAACAGATGATGAGCAAGACCAAAGTGAAGTGAGACTGAATCACGTCATGGCAAAATGGGGAAGGAGAAAACATAACAAGGCTTCTTACACTGATGTTCGCCTCCTGAGCGGTCCCTTCTCTGATGAGGATGTGTGTCCAGCAGCTCAGAATTTGTCAAAGTGCACATGATACCTATTTGTTATGGGCTGAATTATATCACCTCAACATCTGTATTTTGTAGTCCCAATCCCCATACCTCAGAATGTAACCAAATTTGGAGATAAGGGCTTTAAAGACAATATTAAGTTAAAATGAGATAATTAGGACAAGGTTGTAGTCCAATGTTACTACTGCCCTTATAAGAAGAGGAAGAGACACTGCAGGACTCCATCCCTGCCCTCATGGGTGTGGGTGTGCATGAGCAGTGGGGTGACCTTGTGAAGAGGCAGCAAGAGGATGGCCATCTGCAAGCCAAGGAGTGAACACTCAAGAAAACCAACCCCTCTGGCACCTTGGCCTTGGACTGCCAGCCTCCATAACTGTGAGAAAATAAATTACCATGTGTAAGCCACCCAGCCTGTGGCACTTTGCTTATGGCAGCCCTAACTGACTAATTAGTCCTCCGATACTCCACTTCACAAGGCTCCAATACTACAGAACTATGGAGATGAGGACGGGGACACTCCAAGTGAAAACACGGGGACAGGGCCAGATGAAAACCAAAACCCTGGCTCCAGCTCAGCACTGCTGCTCCCTCCTATGGGCTGTGTGGCTAAGCAGAAGCTCCTTCCCCTCTCTAGGGCCTGGTTTCCTCCTCTATGGAATGGGGGATGCTGTAGACAGGATTCGCCTTGACTACCTTACAGGCTTGTTTTGAGAACCAAATGAAATAATGCTATAAAAGTGCTACCATAATGTAAAGTTCAGGGTAATTCTTATTGTTATTGTCACGTGCAGGAGAAGTGCAGCTACAATTCCAAGGGTTCAGCTCCAGAATATTTTAGAAAAAGTAATGGAATTCTCTAGTTTCAGATAAGATAGCATAGACCCTTTTCCCTGCTAAGTATGACCCAAGACCCTGGGAATAACACGGTAAACGATCATAAGAGGACTCTGAAAGTTGAAAGAAGACAGACTGGCTGGGGAACCTCAAAACGAGGAACAGCACAGCAAACCAGCATCTCCCAACCACCCACCCAGAGGAAGATGTCCCACGTAGGTGCTCCTTCCCCTGTAGGAGGCACAAGGAAAGACTGAGCAGGAGCACAGCCAGCACTAGGCAGCCAGAGGAACCACTCTCTTCCTCCCTGAGCGTGGCATCCTCTTCCACCAAATTTGGTGGTTCCAGGCAACCCACAGAAGCACCTTCCAATTTCACAGGCAGCATACGCAGGAACTGAGTGGCAGCCCCACCAGCACTGGGCAGCCCAAGCCAGAGAAAATAATGTCTGCTCCTGCAGCCTTGGGATCTCCCATCTGCTACCCAGTGATACCAGATATAAAGAAGAATCAAATGGAAATTATGAAACTTAATACTTCAATAACTGAAATTAAAAAAGACATTCACTAGAGGGGCTCAGTAGACAAATGTGTGGGACAGAGGACAAAAAGAAGTGAACGCAAAGATAGAACAGTAGAAAGAGACACCCGTGGGGCAGAAACAAAAGATTCAACAGTCATATCACTGGAATCTTAGATGGAGAAAAGAAAGAGTAGAGCTGAAGACATATTCATAGAATAACTGAAAGCTTCCCATATATGCTAAGAAAGAAACCTGCAGATTTAAGAAGCTAACAGAAATACCAAGTAAGATAAACCCGAAGAAACCCATACTAAAATACATCGTAATTAAACTTCTGAAAACTAAAGACAAAAATAAGTAATGGAGTTCATATGGGAAAAAGTCAAAGTTTGATGCTATTTTGTGCTGAGAAGAATTTGCACACCAACAGCTCTGCCAAGCTGATATACAAACGGATAGAAATGTAACACAATATAATGTTTACAATGTGTCAGATACTTACAAGCCCTCTGATAAATACTTATATTCGATTCTCAAAAAATTCCTGTGAAATAGTTATTATTATTCTTATTTTACAGTTGGACAGAGACCCAGAAAGGTTAAATAACAAACTGAAACCAGAAAGGCTAAATAACTTGCCCAAGTTCACACAGCTAGTAAGTGACAGAGCCCAGAGTTCAAACTCAGACACTCTGGTTACAGCCTACACTCTTAACTACGATGCCCAGAAGTGTTCTAGATAGTGGCAGAGAAGCAAATACATATAGTTTAGCAGTATAGAATCAACAGCCAAAATTGACAAGGTCCTCAGGAACTAGATAAAGAGACAAGGAATAATCTAGGATTTAGTTCCAGGTGTTTTTGTTTATTTTTGTTTTATTAATATTTTCCTTAAAATGTATTAGAGTCGGACAGAATGGCTTACGTAGGCTTGGATATTAGTAACTCTCATTGTTCAGAATTAAGCTATACTAAAGTTGTACTTGGTGGGAGCAATGTTTTTTTCTGCCAGATTCATACTGTGAAACACATTTGCAATTGGTTTTTAAAGTTGCAGTTATTTTTTAATGATTGCCATTCTAACTGGCGTGAGATGGTATCTCAATGTGGTTTTGATTTGCATCTCTCTGATGACCAGTGACGATGAGCATTTTTTCATATGATTGTTGGCCTCATATATGTCTTCTTTCGTAAAGTGTCTGTTCATATCCTTTGCTGGAGAGAATGTGGAGAAAAAGGAACACTTTTACACTGTTGGTGGGAGTGTAAATTAGTCCAACCATTGTGGAAGACAGTGTGGCGATTCCTCAAGGCCTTAGAAATAGAAATTCCATTTGACCCAGCAATCCCGTTACTGGGTATATAACCAAAGGACTATAAATCGTTCTACTACAAGGACACATGCACACGAATGTTCATTGCAGCACTGTTTACAATAGCAAAGACCTGGAATCAACCCAAATGCCCATCGATGATAGACTGGATTGGGAAAATGTGGCACATATACACCATGGAATATTATGCAGCAATCAGAAATGATGAGTTCGTGTCGTTTGTAGGGACATGGATGAATCTGGAGAACATCATTCTCAGCAAACTGACACAAGAACAGAAAATGAAACACCGCATATTCTCACTCATAGGCAGGTGATGAAAAATGGGAACACATGGACACAGGGAGGGGAGTACTAAACAGTGGGGTCTATTGGGGGGAATAGGGGAGGGCCAGTGGGAGGGGGAGGTGGGGAGGGATAGCCTGGGGAGAAATGCCAAATGTGGGTGAAGGGGAGAAAGCAAACAAAACACACTGCCATGTGTGTACCTATGCAACTGTATTGCATGCTCTGCACATGTACCCCCAAACCTAAAATGCAATAAAAAAATAAGAATAAAAAAAAGCTGCAGTTAAGCAGTTAGTCTCCTCAGCTGACTACTTTTACTGAATGTGAAGGCTAAGGCCATTTTCTCCATAGACCAACATCTTAAATGGTTGTATCAAGGCAGGTAAACTCTCAAATACAGAAAGCAGGTCCTTTCATTATTCCATTAATTAAAAGTAAAATACAAAAAAATTATCTGCCCGATATAGGCACACAATATAAATCTTGGTCAAATTTTAACATGGCACGGGTTTCAAGATAACATTGTCCCTTTTAGAACCAGCAGGTCAATATCACCTTTTTGTTCTAATATGGGACCATTTGCAGAAATGTGGTTTCCTGTGGACTGAGAGGAAGCTGAAGTGTTTTGACACACTAAATTGTACTAACAACACCCACTGAGATGATGGCACTGTCTTTGAATGACGTTTGCTCTGAGACTGGAGGGGGCCACTGGGACATACTGGTACAGACTGAGTGTTGAAGACATATGATCTTGATGGATAAAAGAGAGGGAGGGAGGGAGGGTACGTGTAGCCTCTGGAGTTTGCACTTAAGTCTCTTCACCTCACTCCTAGGGTTCTTGAAAAACATGTAAAACTAAGGCCTTGAAAAACCTGCAGTGTGGAAATTGACTGCAAATGGAAATCAGAGATCTTTGGAGGATCATGGAAATTTTCTAAAACTGCTGTGCTGATGGTTGCACAACTCTGTAAATTAATTTTTAAAATACTGAATTATATACTTTTCACAGATTAATTTTATAATGTGTACAGTACAGCTCAATAAAACTATTTGGAAAAAAATCCTGCAGGTTCTCCCCATTGCCTGCTGAACAAAGGCCAAGTCCATGAAAGCACATAAAATTCTTTATGATACGCCCCCTACTTATCTCACGTCTTGTCTTTTTTTTTTGCCACCTATGTTCCCCCAGCCCTCTGATCCACCACTCCACCTGTATTCTATGCACTGAACCAGCAGTTTTCAGAAAATGTAAAGTGGGTGTACACTGCAGCCCTACACCGCTCACCTTGCTCTCTTTGCCTTCTGCCTAGAAGTCTTCCTCACCACTGCTTCCTGACCAACACCAAATGGGGGTTGAAGACACCGTTCGACCTGACTACCATATTCCAGGATGCTCTTCCGACTTTCTGAGTATAACTGGCTTTCTTCTACCTTCGGAGCGTTCAGTCATTCAATGTCTATAAATACTTTTTCCTCAAAGGTGGCAAAAGCATCTGCAATTCTATCAAAATGCCCCGGTAGCACCAATCCTTTCCTTTCAGATCTATAAATAAGAGTGTGTTGAGACTAATAAGAAGGTGACACGCCAAGGAAGAGAGTAAAATAATAAAATTCCTATTCCGATTGCTGTATACAAGTCAAATAACTATCATAGCAGCAATGAAAAGAATGGGTTTTTAAAAGAAAGAGGAAAGCACCTGTATACACACACGCACACACGCATGCACACACACACACACGCACTGATCTTTTCTTTATCAACCATCCAGTCAGTTGCAAACAATAGTTGCTCAACAACTATTAAATTAAGGAGTAAGCCCAGTATAAATCCATTTAACATAAAGTTAGAATAACAATGAAAAAAATCTACCATTAACCTATAACAGGTATCCAAATAGCCTGCTTCAGTACAAGCTTCAGTCAGAAAGGCTTGAATTTGAAGCCTGCTCCACCACTTACTAGTTATATGACTACACAAGTTGCCTCACCAATAAGCACATAATTTCCTCGTTTGTAAAGGGGAGCTATAACAACCTTACAGACTCTTGCAAAGAGTCTTCAAGATTAGCCACGAAAAGCTGTGCCACTCAATATGATTTCACTTTCACTTCCTTCCTTCCTTAGGCTGTTGGTTCGATAATTGATGTTATTGAATAGACATGCTAAGAACCACATCACTGATTTACACTCTCCTCCATATTTAACCAAAAAGTGACCAGCCAAAAAGCATCACAACTCAGGTAGATGCGCATTCAGTCTCTATCCCATGGCATCTCTGCCTCTTTTCAAATCACAGTAATGATGCTCCAATAAATGCTGTTCATTTCAGGCCATGAGCCATCAAGGAAATACTAAACTCTGCTTAGAACACTGTTTAAGAAGGTCAGAAAATATATATCAACTATAGACCGGTTTCTTAGAAGAAAAATCAACATGTTAGCACGTAAAGAATTATCATACAATCTGGGAAATTACATAATAAATAATTACATTCTTCCATAATATATGAAGAATTATGTAATCTGTTTGCAATCCAATGTGGGTGAGAAGAAATTTACCGATTCAATAACTATTCAAATGTTTGTTGAATAAATGATGTATGAAAAAATAAAAGAACCAGGTAACTGTGATCTTCAGATGGAATGTATGTTACAAAGCATAAGAGGAATGCTGTTGGGTTCTTTATTTCAGAAAATTAACAGAAGACTTGGGGGTCAGGAACAATTAAATGTATGATAAGTATCTGAAAGAATGACCAGTTCCAAAATAATCTAAGATGAACATCTCTTAGCCGATACGAGGTTTCTATTAAATACGTGACATGAGTTAAGTCATCCTTAACTTTTTCCTCTTGCCATATCAAAACTATCAACAAGCACTGGAAAACCTGCCTCCAAAACGCATGCTGAATCTGTGCACCCCACTGCCACCACTCTGGTCTACACCATGAGTGTAGCAGATCCCATGACACTCACACCCTGGCCCTTGCCTGCCCCTTTATCCCATCATCTGTCACTGACCAATTCATATGCTCAAGCCAGTGGTTCTCAAAGGGTGGTCCTAGGACCAGAAACATCGTTACCTAGGAACTTTTTAGAAATGCAGATTTTCAGGACCCATCCCAGACCTACTGAATCAGAGAGTCTGGGTTTGAGGCCCAATGAGCTGGGTTTTAACAAGACTTTCAATAATTCAGAAATACAAAATTTAAGAATTACTATTCTAGAAATCTGCTATGGTTTAAATCTGTCTCACAAATTTCATATGTTGGAACAATCCTCAAATTCAAATGTTGATGGTATTTGGAGGTGGGGCCTTCTGGAAGTAATTAGGACTGGGTAAAGTCATTAGGGTGAGGTTCCCAGGATGGAACTAAGAAGAGGAAGAGAGACCTGAGCTGACATGCCCTCTCACCATCTGATGCCCTCCAATGTATGATGCAGCAAGGGGGCCCTCACCGGATGCCAGTGTTATGGTCTTAGACTTCCCAGTCTCCAGAATCATGAGCTAAATAAACTTCTTTTCTTTATAGATTACCCATTCTGTGTAATTATGCAATAGTAATAGAAAACAGACTAAGACAATATATTAGGCTTCTTTCTATGACTAGAAAATACCAAGCTCTTTTCCATCTCAGCACCTTTGAATTTACTGTAGTTCTGCCTAGAACGTATCACACACCTCTGCCCCATGTCACCACCTTGATGGCCCCTTCCCCATCAAATATGCAAAAACTCTACCTGACCCAAATTACTCTCTATCATACTGTACTATTCACTACCATCATAACACTTAATACAATCTGATCTTTTTTTTTTTTTTAGACAAAGTCTCGCTCAGTTGCCAGGTGCCAGGCTGGAGAGCAGTGGCACGATCTTGGCTCACTGCAACCTCCGCCTCCCGGGTTCAAGCAATTCTCCTGCCTCAGCCACCTGAGTAGCTGGGACTACAGGTGCACGCCACCACACCCAGCTAATTTTTGTATTTTTAGTACAGATGGGGTTTCACCATGTTGGCCAGGATGGTCTCGATCTCTTGACCTCATGATCCGCCTGCCTCGGCCTCCCAAAGTGCTGGGATTACAGGAATGAGCCACCGTGCCTGGCCCTACAATCTGATTTTTTTACTTGTGTGTTGGTTTTCCACCTGTACACTAAAACACGTACTCCTTTAGAGCAAGGATCTTATTTTTCTCAACCACCCAGTGAGTTGCAAACAATAGTTGCTCAACAACTATTAAATAAATTAATGAATAAGCCCAGTGTTAATCCATTTAACATAAGGTTAGAATAAC
Organism: Callithrix jacchus; assembly: GCF_049354715.1. NCBI lineage: Eukaryota > Metazoa > Chordata > Mammalia > Primates > Cebidae > Callithrix > Callithrix jacchus. The sequence goes on from NC_133512.1 coordinate 1,141,265, forward strand.
AAAGTTAGAATAGTGAAAAAATCCACCATTGACTTAAAATAACAAGTATCCAAATTGCCTGCTTACTATGGACCAGTCCTTGGACTAAATCTTTTCTTGTGTTTTCCTCTTTAATTCCCCCTAGAGCTCAATGAGTTAGAACTGCAATCATCCTCACTTTAAGATGAAGACACTGAGATATAAATAAGTGAAATAAATTGTCCAAGGCCCAAGCTGGTCATTTGCAAAGCCGAGGTTGAAATCCAGGCTGGTCAACTACAAAGTTCATACTCGGCACCCCCACCCACTACTGCCTCTTCTGAAAAAGGTATCAGACAAGATATTTTCAACATAGTTTTCAGCAGACTACAGGGATACCCTGGTGAGGAAGCAGTCTTTCCAACTGAGATCTCCTACAGACAAAACCTGGGCAGAGGGGTACTCAATTCTGTCAACCGAGTCTCACAAAATGATAATGTTAATTGATGGGTATTTAGAGAATGTATATTTTAGAAGATTCTTAAATTGAGTACAGATGTTTAGGAAATTAGTGTCAAATTAGAAAGCATTAAGCAGACATTAAGGCAGACCAAATTGGTCTGTTCAGAAAGCTGGGTCAGGACGGGAGAAATGTGTGCTTGCTAAGTAGGCCAGGTTACTCAGGTGGGTCTTCTAACTCAGAAATTAAGAGAGGAGCCCAGTTTTGCCAAAGAGATGGAGTAAGAAGCCTAAACCTGGAGCTGAAGGACTGGCCTACAAGTTTTCCGGTGGGGCAGAAGGAAGCACATTCTCTTCCCAAGACCTTCACAGCAACCTGTGGATGCAGCACTGGAACCCAGGACTCTGGCGTGTTTTTTAACCATTAGCCTGATGCAGGGATGTTGGAACTGTCCTGGAACTCCACTTTTCAACAGAAATTTCTGGAAGAGATGAATGAGATTCCATGCCTTAAGAAAGGACCAGGACATGTTCACATCATCCATCTATGGGTTTCTGAGGGGAGCCAATGGTCTCAGATTTTTGGAACCACTTTTAATTCATAGTTTCATCACATTCAGAAAGGTTTGTTATATTTCCTCATCATAAAAATCTCATTCTCAAAATTCTCTTGAAATATATGTTTTGGTCTCCAAATGATGTCATACACCCAGCCACACTTGCTGATAGGACTAGATCACAAACACTCAGGTAAAGGCATTCTCCCACGTGCAGCAAAGTATACCAAGCATTCAGTTTCACAACTCCAGCATTCATGGCTGATACTAATAAAATATGGCCTTAGAATCCTTCTTATTCTGTCAGAATTAACACTCAAACATTATGCACCTCCCATATTGTGGGTAATTGTTTGGAAGTAAAGTAGTATATGAGGTTGTACAGATTGACAAGAGTTTCACCCTGGAGTTACACAGACACAATTTCATATCTTGGCTCTGTTACTTACCAACCATGTGAATTGGACCAGTTATCCACGCCATGGTTTCCATCTCTAAAATGGAATAAAAATTATCCCTAACTCATCATATGGAGGCTATAAGAATTAAATAATTCAAGTAAGTACATAGTCATTCTTTTATTAAAATGTACTAGGCAGTACTCTAGGTGATCTTCACATATTAATTCATCTCACCCTCAAAGAATCTTGAGATAGAAAATATCATTATGCCCCCTTTGAGGAAACAGGCACAGGAAGGGGTAGAGGAAGTTGCCCAAGGTCACACAGCCAGTAAGAGGCAGAGCCAGGATTCAAACCCATGCAGTCTGGCTATAGAGTCCACATATAAGCACTATACTATTAAGAAGACAACAATTCCCATACTTACTAGCTTCATAAAAGCAAAAACATTTGTGGGTTTTGTTTTGAAATATCCAAGTGAATTCTACCAGAAAAATACAACAAATTAGGTACTTTTTTATCCTTAGTACCAGCAAAGGAGACAGAGAAGGAGCAGAATTCACTGTACCCAACTACTGCGTGTTTATTTTGATACAGATCAACAGCTCCAGCAGATGCTGGTATCCATCTTTCTGACAGGTGACAGGTAGTACCAACACTCTTCAGACCATAGGACCTCAAAATACTCACTTTATGCTGACAGTAGAAGTGAGAAATAATATGTAAATCATCCTGGGGAGATGGAGGCCCAAGTACATATTCCAGGAAAAGGGCTCCTTTAGCATAAAGTAGCCCTTTTTACACTTGCGCAGACTCCAGAAAGGAGGTGCCCCATGGCTGTCGGCTCTGGTGTGCTCTGCAGATGACAGGTTTTCCAGCCAGACAGATGGCTGGCTTTTTTCTAGCAATTCAATCTAGCATTCTGCTAGTACATACCCCAGCATAAAGCTGGCCAGGTCCACTTTATTACAAGGTTACAGGCAAGCCATAGATAAACAGTGAGTCCCTAAGTATCAGGGATTAATAAGTCAGGAAGTAATTATTTTTACAATAACATTTAATTTCAGGAAATATGGAACTTAAAGCTTTATCCTGTGCAGAGTGATTTAAATTCCAGCTTAATTTTCATCTACTAACACAATTGTGGTGACTAATTTTGATAAAAGTAATTTTAATTTGCCTAACACCCCTTAGTGTTGAATTTCAAGGGCTTCAGTAATTCCTGGGTCACAAGGTTGCTATTTTTTCTACATTTATGACAATTTTTTGTTAATACTCCAGGAAATGATCATAAGCAGGTTTTTACTCTCCTGATCAAAGACATAATTCCACCTGTGACCAACTTGCTTCCTGACTATGTCAGTTTCCTGTTGGTGTCTTAACAAATCACCACACCTTAGTGGCTTAACACAAATTTCTTCTCTCATAATTCTGGAGGTCAGAAGTCTAAAATGGGTCTCACAGGGACACAGTCAAGATGTCTACAGGGCAGCATTCCTTCTGAAGGCCCCAGGAGAGAATCAGTTTCCCTGACTTTTTAATCTTCTGGAGACCACCACCTTCCTGGGCTTGTGGCCCCTTTGCCATTCTAAAGCCAGTCAGCAGAGCATCTTTAAATCTCTCTTGGTCTCTGGCTCTCCTGTTTCTCACTTATAAGAAGCTTTGCCGAAGATGGTGCTGTAGGACCAACTCAGGATTGCAGCTCCCAGTGAAACCGCAGATGGTGAGTGTACGCTGCATTTCCAGATGGATCTTTATTGCCCACAGACCAGGAGATTCCCAGGTGTAGGAGCCCCATGGGCCACCAGTATGGCTGTTTGGGCTGGCGTGGCTGTTTGGGCCAGGGCCGCAGTGCCGCAGTACTCCATACAAAATACACTGGTTTGGTTGCCCTGTTAAACTGGCAATTGGAGATTTTGAAAGGCAGATTAGCACATTCATATGATTAAACGGGACTTAAACAGAAAGCCAGGCCAGGAGATTCCTGGGCAGCAACATGGTTCCAGCCAGTGCAGTGGGTCGCTGCACGGGAAATCACACAGATCCCAGCGTCCTTTCAGCAGGCGACTGGAACACCTGGGAGAGAGTCAACCGCTCAACTTAAAAAAAAAGAAAAAAAAGGGGGGCTCTGAGGCAAGGAGCCAGGTGATCAGGCTCGGCGGGTCCCACCCCCACAAAAACAAACAAAACAGCAATTGGAAATGTGCGGGGTTGAGAGTTTCACGGCAAGCACAGCTGAACCCAGGATGGTGCAGCTAGGAGGGGAGGTGCGTCCGCCATTACCGAGGCACTCGACCCCTACAGAGGTACACTGCCATTGCTGATGCAGCCTGCCGTTGCCGGGGCAACCTGCCATTGCCGAGGTAACCCGCCATAACAGAGAGAGTCCGCCACTACAGAGGTGGGCCATCATCACCATGACAGCTCTAACCACACCCATAGAAACAGGACTACAGGGAATTACACATGGCAGCAGGGCAGAGCCCACAGCAACAGGGCGGAGCCCACGACAGCAGGGCAGAGTCCACGGCAGCAGGGCAGAGCCCACGACAGCAGGGCAGAGTCCATGACAGCAGGGCGGAGCCCACGGCAGCAGTGCAGAGCCCACAACAACAGGGCAGAGCCCATGGCTGCTCAGCATAGCCACTACAGGCAGGCAGTGATTAGACCACCTCCTTGCTGGGCAGGACAGTGCAATGGATACTCATAAATAAAGCCCTAACTCCCTGGGACAGAGCACCTGAGGAAAAAAAAGGGGCTTTATGAGATCTGCTGCAGCAGACTTAAACGTACCTGCCTAGCAGCCCTGAATGAACAACAAAGCTCACAGCTCAGCACTTGAGCTCCTATAAAGTACAGACCACCTCCTCAAGCAGCTTCCTGGCCCCTGTATATCCAAAGAGCCACCTCACAAAGGACTGATCAGACTGACATTTGGTGGGCATCATTCAGGGACAAAGATAGCAGAAGAAGAATCTGGTAGCAACCCTCCCAGTTCCGCAGCTGCTACAGGTGTACCCCAGGCAAGCAGGGCCTGGAGTGGACCTCAGTAGTCCTAGAGCAGAGGGGCCAGACTGTTAGAAGGAAAACTAAGAAACAGAAATACTTCATCATCAACAATCTGGACGTCCACTCAGAGACCCAATCAGAAAATCAGCAACTACTCAGACGACAGGTGAATAAATCCACAAAGATGGAAAGAAACCAGCACAAAAAGGAGGAAAACACCTGAAACCAGAACACCTCTCCTACAAGGAACACAACTCCTCACCAGCAAGGAACAAAGCTGGATGGAGAATGAGTGTGATGAAATGACAGAATCAGACTTCAGAAACTGTGTAATGAGAAACTTCCGTGAGCTAAAAGAACATGTTCTAACTCAATGCAAAGAAACTAAGAACCTTGAAAAAAGATTTGAGGAAATGATAACAAGAATGGACAACTTAGAGAGGAATATAAGTGAATTGAGGAAGCTGAAAAACACAACACGAGAACTTCACGAAGCATGCAGAAGTTTCAACAGCCAAATTGACCAAGCAGAAGAAAGGATATCAAAGGTCGAAGATCAACTCAATGAAATAAAACGAGAAGCCAAGATCAGAGAAAAAAGCACAAAAAGTAATGAACAAAGTCTCCAAGAAATGTGGGACTATGTGAAGAGACCTAACCTACGTTTGATAGGTGTACCTGAATGTGATGAAGAGAATGAATCCAAGCTGGAAAATACTCTTCAGGATATTATCCAGGAAATTTTCCCCAACCTAGCAAGGCAGGCCAATATTCAAGGCCAGGAAATACAGAGAACACCACAAAGATATCCTACAAGAAGAGCAACCTCAAGGCACATAATCGTCAGATTCACAAGGGTTGAAATGAAGAAGAAAATGCTAAGGGAAGCCAGAGAAAAAGGTCGGGTCACCCACAAAGGGAAGCCCATAAGAGTCACAGCAGATCTCTTGGCAGAAACCCTACAAGTCAGAAGAGAGTGGAGGCCAATATTCAACATCTTTAAAGAAAAGAACTTTCAACCCAGAATTTTATATCCAGCAAAACTGAGTTTCATAAGTGAAGGAAAAGTAAAATCCTTTGTGAACAAGCAAGTACTCAGAGATTTTGTCACCACCAGGCTTGCTTTATAAGAGCTCCTGAAAGAGGCACTACACATAGAAAGGAACAACCAGTACCAACCATTCCAAAAACATACCAAATGCTAAAGAGCATCAACAAAATGAAGAATCTGCATCAAATCTGTTTGACTAATGGGCAAAACAGCCAGCTAGCATCAAAATGGCAGCATCAAATTCACACATAACAATATTAACCCTAAATGTAAATGGGCTAAATGCACCAATCAAAAGACACAGAGTGGCAAATTGGATAAAAATCCAAAACCCATCAGTGTGCTGTATCCAGGAAACCCATCTCACATGCAAGGATACACAAAGGCTCAAAATAAAGGGATGGAGGAAGATTTACCAAGCAAAAGGAGAGCAAAAAAAAAAAAAAAAAAAAAAAAAAAAAAAAGCAGGAGTTGCAATTCTCTCATCTCTGATAGAATAGACTTTAAAGCAACAAAGATCAAAAGAGACAAAGAAGGATATTACATAATGGTAAGAGGATCGATACAACAAGAAGAGCTAACGATCCTAAACATATATGGACCCAATGCAGGAGCACCCAGATACATAAGGCAAGTTCTTAATGACTTACAAAGAGACTTAGACTCCCACACAATAATAGTGGGAGACTTTAACACTCCACTGTCAATATTAGACAGATCAACCAGACAGAAAATCAACAAGGATATCCAGGGCTTGAACTCAGACCTGGAACAAGCAAACCTGATAGACATTTACAGAACTCTCCACCCCAAATCCACAGAATATACATTCTTCTCAGCACCACATCACACCTACTCTAAAATTGACCACATAATTAGAAGTAAAGCACTCCTCAGCAAATGCAAAACAACTGAAATCATAACAAACAGTCTCTCAGACCATAGTGCAATCAAGTTAGAACTCAGAATTCAGAAACCAACCCAGAACCGCACAGCTTCATGGAAACTGAATAACTGGCTCTTGAATGTTGACTGGATAAACAATGAAATGAAGGCAGAAATAAAGAAGTTCTTTGAAACCAACAGGAACGAAGACACAACATACCAGAATCTCTGGGACAAATTTAAAGCAGTGTCTAGAGGAAAATATATAGCAATAAGTGCCCACATGAGAAGAGTGGAGAGATCCAAAATTGACACCCTAACATCAAAATTGAAAGAGCTGGAGAAGAAAGATCAAAAAAACTCAAAACCCAGCAGAAGACAAGAAATAACTAAGATCAGAGCAGAACTGAAGGAGATTGAGATACAAAAAACCCTTCAAAAAATCAATAAATCAAAGAGCTGGTTTTTTGAAAAGATCAACAAAATAGACCACTAGCCAGATTAATAAAAAAGAAAAGAGAGAATAACCAAATAGATGCAATAAAAAATGATAAAGGGGAAATCATCACAGATTCCACAGAAATTCAAGCCATCATCAGAGAATATTACAAATAACTCTATGCACATAAACTAGTAAACCTGGAAGAAATGGATAAATTCCTGGACACTTGTGTCCTCCCAAGCCTAAACCAGGAGGAAGCCGAAACTATGAATAGACCAATATCAAGGTCTTAAGTTGAGGCAGCAATTAAGAGCCTACCACACAAAAAAGCCCAGGTCCAGATGGGTTCACAGCCAAATTCTATCAGACACACAAAGAGGAACTGTTACCATTCCTTCTGAAACTATTCCAAATAATCCAAAAAGAGGGAATCCTTCCCAAATCATTTTATGAGACCAATATCATCCTGATACCAAAACTCAGCAGAGACCCAACAAGAAGAGAAAACTTCAGGCCAATATCCATGATGAACATAGATGCAAAAATCTTCAATAAAATATTGCTAAGCTGATTGCAACAGCACATCAAAAAGCTTTTTCACCATGATCAAGTAGGATTCATCCCGGCGATGCAAGGCTGGTTCAACATACAAGTCTATAAACGCAATTCACCACATAAACAGAACCAAAAACAAAAACCACATGATTATCTCAATTGACGCAGAGAAGGCCACTGACAAAATTCAACAGTCCTTTATGCTAAAAACCCTCAATAAACTCGGGATTGATGGACAGTATCTCAAAATAATAAAAACTATGACAAACCAACAGCCAATATCATACTGAATGGGCAAAAACTGGAAGCATTCCCTTTGAAATCTGGCTCTAGACAAGGATGCCCTCTCTCACCACTCCTATTCAATATAGTACTGGAAGTTCTAGCCAGAGCAATCAGGCAAGAAAAAGAAATAAAGGGTATTCAAATAGGAAAGGAGGAAGCCAAATTGTCTCTATTTGCAGGTGACATGATAGTATATCTAGAAGACCCCATCATCTCAGCCCAAAAACTCCTAAAACTGATAACAACTTCAGCAGAGTCTCAGGATATAAAATCAATGTGCAAAAATCACAAGCATTTCTATACACCAATAACAGACTTAAAGAGAGCCATATCAAGAACGAACTGCCATTCACAGTTGCTACAAAGAGAGTAAAATACCTAGGAATACAACTAACAAGGAACGTAAGGGACCTCTTCAAGGAGAACTACAAACCACTGCTCAAAGAAATAAGAGAGGACACAAACAGATGGAGACACATTCCATGTTCATGGTTAAGAAGAATCAATATTGTGAAAATGGCCATACTGCCCAAAGTAATTTACAGACTCAATGCTGTCCCCATCAAGCTACCATTGACTTTCTTCACAGAACTGGAAAAAACCACCTTGAACTTCATATGGAACCAAAAGAGAGCCCGCATAGCCAAGTCAATTCTAAGCAAAAAGAACACAGCAGGAGGCATCACACTACCAGACTTCAAACTATACTACAAGGCTACAGTAATCAAAACAGCATGGTACTGGTACCAAAACAGACATATAGACCAATGGAACAGAACAGAGGCATCGGAGGCAACACAACATATCTACAACCATACAATCTTTGATAAACCTGACAAAAACAAGCAATGGGGAAAGGTTCCCTGTTTAATAAATGGTGTTGGGAAAACTGGCTAGCAATGTGCAGAAAGCAGAAACTGGACCCCTTCCTGACACCTTACACTAAAATTAACTCCAGATGGATTAAAGGCTTAAACATAAGACCTGACACCATGAAAATCCTAGAAGAAAATCTAGGCAAAACCATTCAGGACATAGGAGTAGGCAAGAACTTTATGAACAAAACACCAAAAGCATTGGCAACAAAAGCCAAAATAGACAAATGGGACCTAATGAAACTCCACAGCTTCTGCACGGCAAAAGAAACAGTCACTAGAGTGGATCGGCAACCAACAAAATGGGAAAAAATTTTTGCAGTTTACTCATCTGACAAAGGGCTGATATCCAGAATTTACAAAGAACTCAAAGAGATTTACAGGAAAAAAACAAACAAGCCCATTCAAAAGTGGGCAAAGGATATGAACAGACACTTTACAAAAGAAGACATACATGAGGCCAACAAACATATGAAAAAATGCTCATCATCACTGGTCATCAGAGAAATGCAAATCAAAACTACATTGAGATACCATCTCACGCCAGTTAGAATGGCGATCATCAAAAAATCTGGAGACAACAGATGCTGGAGAGGATGTAGAGAAATAGGAACACTTTTGCACTGTTGGTGGGAGTGTAAATTAGTTCAACCACTGTGGAAGTCAGTGTGGCGATTCCTCAAAGACCTAGAAATAGAAATTCCATTTGACCCAGCAATCTCATTACTGGGTATATATATCCAAAGGACTATAAAGCGTTCTACTATAAGGACACATGCACACGAATGTTCATTGCAGCACTGTTTACAATAGCAAAGATCTAGAACCAACCTAAATGCCCATTGATGATAGACTGGACTGGAAAAATGTGGCACATATACACCATGGAAAATTACGCAGCAATCAAAAATGATGAGTTCGTGTCCTTTGTAGGGAGGTGGATGAATCTGGAGAACATCATTCTCAGCAAACTGACACAAGAACAGAAAATGAAATACCACATATTCTCACTCATAGGTGGGTGATGAACAATGAGAACACATGGACACAGGGAAGGGAGCATCACACACTGGGGTCTATTGGGGGGAATAGGGGAGGAACCGTGTGGGGGGAGAGCTGGGGAGAGATATCATGGGGAGAAATGCCAGATGTAGGTGAAGGGAAGGAAGACAGCAAACCACACTGCCACATGTGTACTTATGGAACTATCTTGCATGTTCTGCACATGTACCCCAAAACCTAAAATACAATTAAAAAAAAGAAGCTTTGCCATAACAGTGGGTCCACCTGGATGATCCAAGATGATCTTCTCATTTCAAGACCCTTAACTAAAGCACATATGCAACGTCCCTTCTACCACATCAGCAGTATTTATAGGTTTCAAGGATTAGGATGTGGACAACTTTAGACAGCCATTATTCTACTTACCATATTGACTGTTACAGTCTTTTCTCTGACTCTATAAACCCATCAAGAATATTTAAGTTATTCTTGTAACTATACACTATCTTGTTAACATCTAGTAATTCAATCTTATAAGAGTAAGTTATGTCAAGATATAGTCAAGAATATTATCATTATCATATTACCTATATAAATCTGGGGACAGGAAGCATGGAAAATAATTTTTTAATCTCCAGTTTTGCTTTTGTTTATTTATATACCTACCAACTTATAGAGTTTAAAATTTTATAGAATTTGAGGTTTCGTAGATAAGGTTATAAATAAGGTTTGATAATATATATCACTTATCTAACAACATATAACTTCATACATGTTAATTATTAAAATGTGTGCTTATGAAGTTTTAAAGCTAATTAATCTTTCTACTGAAATGTTTTAATAGATCCATGAACCTAAACAAATCTCCCTGGATTTTGATCAATAATATTTTTACTCTTTAAAATAACAAATTTATGAACTATAATCTACAGTTTATCCCACTATTTCAGATGACAAAATCTTATCACTGCTTTTGCTTTAAAAGTATGTCTCCCCACTTTTAAAGCACTTTTTCTAGACAGCCATACCTACTATCTTTACTTAAGTAGTTGACACTTATATAACAATACACACATATAGTTGTACGTGTCAATACATATGAAAGAATAACAGAGAAAGTGTCCATCTGCCTATATTTTTGTATATTATCAAAGCAATTTACTAAGCTTTATAACTGAAAGTTAAATAAGAGAAAGAAAAAGATAGTTTCATATCTTAAGGTTAAAGTGAACATTTTCTGAGCATGGTTTACATGTGAGACTTTGTTCTAGGTCCTGTATGCCAACACCATTCCCAAATATATATTTTGTCAGTACTTTCAAACAGACTGTTATGCGGCCTTTGATCACCCTCTGCTAATCTGCAGGATGCAATTCACTGGTATCTGCCTGACATTCCACTTGAAGTGCACAGTAGAACACTGTGCTTTACATCGGCAAATATCCAGAGGCATGTGGAGATGAAATGTCTCCTCCAGGGAGCCAAAGGCAACCCAGGAATTGTTCTCAACTGCACCCCTGAGCTGGCAGCCATCCAGTCAAGGTCCTCTAGACAAGCAGCACTGCCACCAATGTCACACCAAGAGTCCTGTGTTTCAGATGTTTCTTTTGCTCAGCAAGCACACAAGTATGAACTCAAAAAAATAAAATATAGTTCCATGTGATATTCACTCAATTGTTTTGTTCTGGAAGTAGCAATGGTTAAGTTACAACCAGGAATTTAATGCCAAACCCCTGTGCTCCGGTAGGCATGACAGTAAACTCAATAGCCTATGGAAAGGCAGATGAAAGAATAAAGGTAAATCCAATTTACAGAAGATACAAATACTTGATTAGAATCAATACTGTCATTTACAACACTAATAAACAGGGAAGTTTCTATGATTTTTAAAATTTCCTCCTTTTTTTTTAGCATAAGAGCAGAAGTTAATGAGTCCCTCTCAGTTTGGACAAATCTGAGTGACAAGCCAAAACCAATAGGTTTTGAAAAGGGCCTGTGAATAAAACACAAAAAATTGCCTAATTGGAGTCAAAAAACAACTCACTATAACAACTGTAGAATCTAGATGGCAGATGTAGGTGTTCAATATACTAATCTTTTAACTTGCCTGTATGTTTAAAAGAAATCAAAATCAAAAGTTCTAAATAAGAAAAGTAAAATAGGAAAATAAATAATTCATAAGATATTGTTGAACCCTATGGACGTTGAGAAATTTGCATAAACTTGAGACATATTCAGGCAGACCAGTTGGTTCCTTTATCCATATACAGTCCCACCCCCCAAAAACTATATAAAATCTACCATTTGAGAAAATGGAAATCCATATTGCTTCATAGCTCCTCTGAATGAACAAACTGTGACTGGTACAGACTTAAAATGGTTAGAGAAATTTCCTTTTACAGATCATGTCATACTGACATGTACTAGAATAGCAATTAAAATATTCTAAACCCATCCCCTTCTCCATGTAACTATCCTTGTCATACTCTCTTGAAATCAGCGTACAAATTGCTCCAGGGCTGAACGATGACAGAAACATCTCCCAATCACTCCTGGTTACACAGACTCAAAGATGGGAACAGTGAAGTTTCTAATGCCCACACACTCCTTAGTGAACTCAAATTTCCTAAGACAATGAATGATCAAAAAATAGTCTTATGAAAGCTTCTACAGAAAAGACAGAAAATGAGACACAAGTCAGGAGGGTGGGGGAAGCCCAGGAGGAGGGAGATACAGATCCAGCCCCATTTTAGATCAATTTATGGATGACTCTCCAACAGAATACAGAAAGTCTGACACAAAAGCAAAGGCACTGAACGATGCACGTCGTTTATTATCACAGATGAGAACTCCAAACATTTTGTTGTTATTAGGGAGTGAAACAAATGTTCCTGCAAAAGTCAAATGAGAATCAAAAGCACCATGCTTGCACTGCGGCCTGGTGACAGAGCAAGACCCTGCCTCTGAAAACTATTTTTTTAAAAAGAAATCATCATGGTTTACAAGGAAGGATAGAGCTGTGGCTTCACAGACCTTTAAAGTCCCAAAGCATTATGCAAATACCTGTGTATTTCTTTCATGCAACATGAGCATTAACTTGCACATTAAAAACCCTCTGATTTATCATTCAACCACTTACTTCACTTATCTGTAAAATTAACTAAAATAGTATTAAGTATTGGCCGGACATGATGGCTCATGACTGTAATCCCAGCACTTTGGGAGGCTAAGGCAGTCGGATCACCTGAGGTCAGGAGTTTGAGACCAGCCTCACCAACATGGAGACACCCCATCTCTACTAAAATACAAAATTAGCCAGGCATGGTGGCACATGCCTGTAATCCCAACTACTCAGGAGGCTGAGGCGGGAGAATCCCTTGAACTCAGGAGGCAGAGGTTGTGGTGAGCCAAGATCACGCCATTACACTCCAGCCTGGGCAACAAGAGCCAAACTCTGTCTCAAAAAAAAAAAAAAAAATATTATGAATTCCAAGACAGCAACATGAGAGCATCAGATCACATTCAGAGGCTCTTCGGAGCTCAGGCTGCTGAATCCAGGCCTGACCATATGAACTGGAAGAATGAAGGAGAAATGTGGGGTGGGGTAGGTCAAAGACGCTGCAGGCTGCCCAAAATGAAGGAATGTGGGAGGAGAAGGGGGCAAAAGGGCTGGAAAATAAAGGGGTGAGAGGCACACTCAAAAGATGATGAGGAGGAAGAGTACCTGAAGGCGGTATGGGAGAGGTGGAGAGGAAAGGGCTAGCAGGGGTCCCCAACCCCCAAGCCACAGACTGATAGAGTCAACGGCCTGTTAGGAACCAGGCTGCACAGCAGGAGGTGAACAGCTGGCAGTTGAGCAATACAGTCTGTGCTCAGGCTCCTGTCAGATCAACTGAGGAATCAGATTCTCCTAGGAGCACAAACCTTACTGTGAATTGCACACGAGGGATCTAGGTTGCACAGTCCATATGAGAATCTAATGCCTGATGATTTGAGGTGGGACCGTTTCATCCTAAAACCATCCCTCTGCCATCCATGGCAAAATTGTCTTCCACAAAATGGGTCCCTGATGCCAAAAGTTTGGGGACCACTGGGCCAGATCATTTGGATGCAGTTCACCACCCACATTGCCTTGAAGTTGCTCCTTGTTTCCTCTTTTCTTGGGATCCTCTCATCACACCCCCATGCTTGAAGAGTCATGGTCCCCTTTTTACGTTTTCTGAACAAGGGGCCCTGAATTTCACTGAGTGCACACTGCACTTTGCAAATTAAGTAAGTGGTTTTGCCTAGAAGACTTAGAGGATCACCACTCTAGATAGAGAATTCTAGAAAACAATTTCTGAGAAGTTCCCTTTTGATGGAATAATCTTTTAAAAATGTATTCCATTTGCAGATTGTCTTTTACCTCAATTTATAAAAACACTGACTGTTAAATGTTGATACAAATGATCTTATCATGTGGAACCATTACCTCCTTGTCCTCTCTAGGAATTTCAGCAAACTAATAAATTGGAATATGAAAGTCCTAGGTTGGAAATCTAGGAAGACAACAGAAAACATCATCCTTCAGACTCTGAAGGAAAGATGACCTTTCCTCAAAGTACCAGGGAGTAAAATGTTAAGGAAACAATTATAAAAATTGATGCCTATAGAATAAACCCTGGGAATCTGCTGTCCAGACACCATCAAGCCATGAGAGCATACGATCTCTCTTCTGAGGAAAGATTTATCGTGCAGGGACACGGGCCAAGAGCAGACTAGTCAGGCATGAAATACAACCAGATCATCACAGGGAAGATTTGGAGTTTCTTACAATTCTTCTTTGCCCAGAGCTCTATAAAAGCACTAAAGGGGCCAACATTTTTAAATGTAGAGCTGTTTATATAATCTGTTAAATTAAATTTATGATTGGCACCCATAAACTGGTTTTCCAGGAACCTTGAGAAGTGTTTTCATCTCCAAGAGAAAAGAGCATTAACTTCAATATGTTTTTAAAAAGTAAATTCAGATTCCTGCTCTGCCCCTTTCCCTAGCACCTTGCTCCTCATTTGTTTAACAGGTAGAATGACACTGGCCAACTCCCCTCACCTCACCTCAGTGAAGGTAAAGTGAACTGAATAGGGTACCATGAAAATTCACGTCTGCCAGGAAACCTGGAGAGTGATTGCATTATTTTCTTAGGACTGCCATAACAAATTAACACAAAGTTGGTGGTTTATAACAACAGAAATTTATTCTTGCATAGTTCTAGAAACTAGATGTCCAAAATCACAGTGTTTATGGGACACCTTCTCTGAAGGCTGTAGAGAAGAATCCTTCCTTGCCTACTCCTAGTTTCTGGTGGTGTCTGACAATTCATGTTCTATGGCTTGTAGCTGCCTCACTCCAATTTCTTCCTCCTACTTCACATGGCCTTCTCTCTGTGGCCTCTCCCCACCTTGTAAAGACACTAGTCATTGGATTTGGGACGCACTCTAATCCAGGATGACCTCATGGTGACTAATTACATCTGCAAAGACTCTATTCCCAAATAAAGTCACATCCTAAGGTTCTGGGTTGATATGAATTTTGATGGGGGCATTTGTTTAACCCACTATAGTGACCTTATTTACAAATTGGGTTTTTGCACATAAAATTAATTAAAAATCAAGATGAGCTCGTGTTGGATTAGGATGCCCTAAATCCAATCACTGGTGTGCTAACAAGAAGTGGGGAGGGCACAGAGAGAAGGCCACTTGAAGCAGAAGGAAGAGATCTGAGTGATGACACCAGAAGCCAAGGAATGTGAAGATTGCCAGGAGCCACCAGAAGCTAGAAAGAGGCAAGGAAGGTTCTTCCCCAAAGCCAATGGATCCTTCCAATCATGGTCCTACCAATACCCTTGATTTTGGACTTCTGGCCCCTAGAATTGTGAGGGAATACATTTCTGTTTTAAGCCACCTGCTTTGTGATCATTTGCTGCAACATTAGGAAATTAACCAGGAGTTTAGAATTTTTTAGCTTAAAATACACTATGACACTTACAGTTTCCACTGAACACACACACACACACAAACTAGGAAGAAACACTTCTGTTTCAAGACAAACTCCAAACATATCATCAGTGTCAATGCTGATTAAATGAGTATGAGTCAGAACTACTAAGAGATTTAAATATGTGAGATATATTAGGTATTTTATATATATATAAAAGATGTTATATATGATAATATAAAAGATAATATATTAGATATTTCTTTTATATATATGAGATAATAAAAACTATCTTTTTATATTAGATATTTGTTTATTCATTGATGTATTTGTTTATTTGGTGGAGTGGTGTTTTTAGAAAAGAAGGCTCTTTAAATTGTTTGTCAGGAAACCCTTGCTGAAGAAACAACCAGCTCTTGATAAACAAACGAGTCTTGAGGAAATCAGGAGATATAAACAGAGAGATGCAAACGTGATGTGCGATTCAACGCGTGTACTCCCCGCAGTGCTTAGGAACCAGGACCGCATGAGGGCTCACCCAGCTGAGCTCATCATCCTGCCCCAGCCTCCCTTTTCCAGGAAGTCTGGTCACCTCAGGTGCAGTGGAGACGTTACAGAGACCCAGAACTTCTAAAATGGCTTAGAAAGGAAACCACCCACAAGCCCAAAAAAAAAGAGTGAATCTGGAAAGTAAGAAAAAGTCTCCAGCTGCAGTCTCCTCACAGAGCTTTGTCCTGAGTCCTAGCACTGAAACGCACCCAGGTGAAGTGAAGGGGCAGGGTCCTGGGCAACAGAATATTCCCTTCCCTGATAAAACCAACTTATTTAGCTAGCATTCACTAAGTGTTTTCCTTTTTTTCTTAGAGAACGATGTTACAGTCTATTTCTGGTACCGTCCGTAATAAAATTACTCTGAATGATAGCCAATACAGAGTTGTCGTTTGCTGAATTCTCTGGTGCAGAAAACTCTATAAGGAACTTTCAGTATAAGCCTGGAATTGGCAGAAAGTGTTACGTGTCTGTGTTATCTGTTATTCACCCTTCTTTATGACCCTGGTGGCTGTGGATAGGACATCACTGGTTGTGGCCCTCTGGCTTCCTGTTGAGTTTCTATTGGAGGCACCAGTAGATTAGAAAGTTGACAGGGAAGGAAGCCGGAGTAGACGGGGCACTTGTACACCATCAGAAGCTCACACTGGGGCTGGCAGTGACAGGTGGGTTGGTTTGCCTCATAAGCATTATCTTGTTCCCAGACCCGCCTGCCCCCACTGTGGCTTCACCCTCTCCCCTGCGGAGTCAGCCCCCCTAGTGGTGGCAACAACCCCCTACCTGCCAGTCCCTGGGGCCTCACAAGGCTTTGGATTCTGGTAACTCTGCCTAGACACCTACAGCAAAGAGCACCTTCATCAACAGCCCTAAGTTAAACCCTTGGGCCTGCCTTGGTTTCTAGCCAGAGCCACTACCAATAATGTAATAATGCCAACATGTGTAAGCCATTTTTAAAGGTTTCCATGTTATTTACAAATCCTAACAACTCAAAAGATGATTTTACCTTACCTGCCTCCTCTATTCCACCTTTACATGTTGAAATTCTGCCTTATCCTTCAAGGATCATCTTCAACATATTTTTAACTGCATATAGTTTCTCAAACACTTGGGTCTCTACAATTTTTTAAAATTTGATTATTTTGGAGCCTACTGCCTGGCGTAGTGGCATGTGCCTGTAGTCCAGCTACTCTGGAGACTGAGGTAAGAAGATCAGGCTTGAGCCCAAGAGTTTCCAGTTCAGCACGGGGACAATATAGTGAGATCCTGTCTCTTATAAAACAAATAAATAATACAAAATAATAATGATATTTTGGATTTTACTTACATTTCCCTCACTTTGCTATATTTTCATTTGCGGTCAGTTCATCTCCTCCTTCTCTGGCTAAAGTCTCCTTAAGATGAATGACAGAATGGCTGTCATTTCTGTACCTCCTCCTAACCCAGCAGTAGTTCGGTCCCAGTGCACATACTCAGTAAATGTGTGCTGTTACTGCCAGCTACTTATTTTCAATTATTTCTCCACCATCAAACCTGAACATTTTCATAAATACACACATCAGGCTTTATACATTACATACACACATACATGATATATATCTACATACATACCCCAACCTGAAACTTACCTAATTTTTCTTCCTCCATTTGGCCTATATATATGGACAACAACGAGGTATTTGCCTTCAGTCAAGTGGTTTCTCAAACACTTTCTACATTCTTACACTCGCATGTCTCTGCTAACCCAAAAAGAATTCACTATCTTCCTTCTTCCTTTTTCCCGTTCAGGACACCCCATATCGTCACTCATTAGAGCTACAGTCGGACTCTGATTGGTTAACCGTCCTTTGCTCTCCCTGGGTACGATAATTGCGGTGACCAGCTGTGTCTATGTCTCAGCCTTCTCCTGGACAGGCATTTTATGCCTGTGTTGTCACTTATTACTTACACAATTATATGGAAGTTACCTTTCATATCCAAAACTCACATTTCATCCATCAACTAGAAAACACGTGAATAACTTGGTCATTCACCAATTCAATTATTCATTAACTACTTCTTGAGAAATAGGCATTGTGCCAGGCACAAGGAAGGGAGTGAACCTGAAGCAGTCCCACCCTTTTGAAAGGAACTTGTAGTCGGGTAGGGCATGTGGATGAATAAAACAGATCACAAGTTCAGGAGTTCAAGACCAGCCTGGCCAACATGGTAAAACCCTGTCTCTACTAAAAATACGAAAATTAGCTAGGCATGGTGGTGGGTAACCCCAGCTACTCAGGAGGCTGAGGCAGGAGAATCATTTGAACCTGGGAGGCAGAGAGTGCACTGAGCCATTGCACTCCAGCCTGGGTGACAGGGCAAGACTCCATCTCAAAAACAGGGGAGGGGAAGGAAGGGAGGACAGGAAAAAAAAGAAAAACAACTACAGTCACATGTATTATGGAAGACATGGGCATTAGTGTAGGGCTCCTGGGGAGCTCATAGCAGGGCCCCTAAACTGGTGGGTTGATGGGTGATATGGTTGGCTCTGTGTCCCCACCCAAATCTCACTTTGAATTGTAATAATTCCCACCTGTCCTGGGAGTGACCCAGAAGTAGGTAATTGAATCATGGGGATGGGCTTTTCCCATGCTGTTCTTATGGTAGTGAATAAGTCTTACAAGGTCTGAGAGTTTTATAAATGGGCAGCCCCCCACCTAAGCTCTCTCTCCTGATGCCATGTAAGATGTGACTTTGCTCTTCATTTGCCTTCCACCATGATTGTGAGGCCTCCCCAGTCATGTGGAACTGTGAGTCCATCAAACTTCTTTTTCTTCATCAATTACCCAGTCTTGTGTATGTCTTTATGGGAAGGATTAGACCAGACTAATACAACAGGAGTGGGCTGGGTAAGACTTCCCGGAAGAAGGACGGCTAAACCACAGTCCCCGTTCTAAGCTGGGGTTTGATTTCAAAAAAGAAAAAGAAAAACCCTCAATATTTGGTTGATTTTGAGAATTATTTAAATAATGTCAATCCCAGTTGCAACAGCAGAGAGATACTTTTCACAACCGAAATTAATACAAATTTGCTTGAATTCTGCTCCGTGTAAAGAGAAATTATCTGCTTTGGTAAGTCTGACTGTGAAACTTAATTCAGCTTCCAGATTAAAATATCCTCTGCTGGAGATTCACACAGAGCAGCAAGATACAAGAAAAAACTAAATTTAAATTGTAATTGTACTTAAAAATTCAATACATCATTGTGATCTTGCAATGATATTTATTTCACGTTTAAACTACCCATTTTTTCCTCACACAGAAGAGCTTTTACTGGCAACTCCAAGTTGGACAGCAAATGAGAATAGCAAATGAGGTTCTAGCTCCTCAGTCATCTCACTTGACTATTAAAGACAGCTAGGAATATTGATGAAAACGTTTTTATTTTTAATGAATTTAACTATTTTAATGCTATAAACATCCAATGTAGATGTCATATGCATTTGAATATATGTTACATATTCAAAGTTAATTTGTAAGCCATTTAATTGGAATGTGACATGCATCTTCCTGTAAAAATGATAGCTAATTGTGCCTACATTCTCAGGCTAGCCCCCAAAAGTCGATCAAACATCTCTATGGGGAAACATTAGGCAATGGTCAAATTCAGAGGTCCGGTTCTGATGATGCGAAATGAGGTTAGGGCCTTTGAGGCAAAGATCGGAAATGAGGTGGTAGGGACAGAATCGGCTGTCTCTGAGGCTCTCGTGCTATATAAAGGAGCGAGCTAGGGCTTTGGACTTAAACAGACAAGGGTCAGGATCTCAGATGCATCAACTACTAGTTCTGAGATCATCAGAAATTACGTTCTCTGTGCCTTCACATCCTTACCTCCAAAAGGGGAGTGGCTTAGGAGCACTGTAAGGATGGAGTAACACAGCATATGCACCTCTATAATACCTGTGACAGAGCAGGTGCTCAGTAAATAACGGCTCCCTTCCATTCCTCCATTGGCTTTCTGCACCTGTTACCTACCCTGGCCTATGGAGAAAATGACCTCTGTTGTAGAGTTGAAGAATTAAATGAAGTACGTGTGTGTCTGTGTATACGTGTATGTGTGTTGTATATATAAAGCCAGTAAGTAGTAAACACATGGCCTAGCAAATAGGAAGAACTCAATAAACAGTGGTTTGTTTTATTTTTCCACTAGTAGCATACTTACCAGACTGCTTCCCTTTACCCAGACACAGCCTGCAAAAATTCTGGCACATGATTGTGCAGTGTGAATCATTGTGTTTACCATAACAAACACAAAGCTATTGTTTTATGACTGGTACTACGTTAGATGGTTCCCATTGGTTCCAGAACTCTCTGGGCTAATCTGGAAAAGGGACAGGAAGACAGTCTGAAGGCATCTGTTTCTGCAAGCTCATTAGCATGGCCTGAAAAAGGCCTTGGGTTCAGGGATGAACATGAAGACAATTACTTTTTCCCCAGTGGGATCCCATGGCCAGGCCCAAGCCCAGTGGAGAGAAGGGCAGGATTCAGAGGCTGTAGTTTTGCAAGGATATCCTGGGTACAAGCAAGTGTAGGAGTGGAACTCTCCGTGTGTGTGCACAAAACACACGCAGCGCTAGCTCAGTGACACCCAAGGGACCATACCAGGAGCTGGGGTTCCACATCTGGCCAGGGAAGCAATGTTCCTGAAGAGGATACCAGCCATGATGGCAACAGTGAAGGAGACACCAGTACTTAGTGTTTCCAAGGACCTTGGACACCAGGGGAAGGAGCGTTCAAAGAGGAAAATCATGATTCCTGATCACATGAGACACTCCTGGGACTTCCCAAATAAATGGGGAAAGACTGTTGGAAGGCAGGGATGTGATGCTGAGAACGCAGTGGGATGCAAGCCAGGGGAATGTGAATCCCTTTGATGTAATTCATGGGGCATCCATAGTCTGATAAGGTCTGAAAGAGGGTACAAATAGGAGGGCAACCCTAAGTCAAGCAAATGCAGTCATTGGGAAGAGCTCAGTGTCAATGGCTTGACGGCAGAACAGAATAAATGGTTCTATTATAGCTGCATAATAATCGTTTCCAAATATTGTTATCAATAAGCATGCCTCTTTTCTAAACAAACACATGCTGAGCCTTTAATTGTTCACTGCCATACAGAGATGATATAATGATAGTTTACTAACACTTCTCAAGATCTTGGGTGGAAGACACTATATAAATATCAATTATAGTCAGTTGAAGTGTTATTGTTTTCTATTCTGCATTGGCATTTTCTATGGAGTATAATAAAGTTTTTATCTCTAATCTTCATACCAAACAATTGGCACCTACCTGGGGTACTGTCTAGAATGATTATATTCTGACTAGCTTACAGTAGTTGCTCTGAAAACATTTCTTATGGAAGATTTTCATAGTCAATAATTACCTTTGTGGCGTCTTTCTTCCAATACATGCCCACATGTACTGTTAAGATTTAAGTGGTTTCACACTGTGACGATATAAAACAATGTCAACATATCTCAGCTTTCTCGCAGATGGAGAACAGCTGTGACTTTCCTCCCCATTTGATCATGATGTTACCATTCCTGATCATTCAGTATGAATGTTTACCTCAAGAGATAATTGCTCTTTTCTGGCTAACGTTTGAGTCAGTTGGCTTAAAGATGCTCGGAACAAAGCATTCTGGGATAGCAACGGATCAAAGTCCAAGCTTGACTGCAATGAGGAGGGCAGACAGGGAACCTAGAAGGGCATGGTTGCAGTTATGGGGCACTGTAAATTAGGAGGGAACAAGAAAGAGAGGCACGGAGACAGAGGGCATATCTCAAGTCTCGTAAGTGATCAACTTGAAAGCAAGTGAATGGATGAACAGCCTCTGTAAGTCTGATTTTTTCTTATTGCACAATATGAGATATAAAAGGCCTGGGTGTGGAAAATTAAAGAAAGAAATTTTGAAGGAGTCTCATAAAAACTTGCAGAAGCATAGAAAACATTAGCAAAACACAAACAGCTTGAATTCCAAGACACAAAAAATATGAAATACAGTAAAAAATGAATGAAACAGAAAATCAAAAGGCCTGAGCTCTGCTAAAACTTATCCTTGCTTCATGAGATGTTGACAAGTCTTTTAATCTTTCTCCGTTTCTTCCTCATCAGTAAAAAGAAAATGATGAACTAAAGTGACCTCTTAACAACAACAACAATTTTAAAAACTGGCCACATATGCAATAGCCCTGAGTCTTCCCTTCTGGGGAAGTGTGTGCTTTAAAAAGCAAACAACCCTCTTATGAGTATGTCTTCCCAACATCCCTGTGTGGAAGACAGAATAAATCGTTAACCTCAAACGAAGGGCAACTAGAAAGTGGAAATTCCATGTTGCTACTGAATCAATGCTGGAGTCTAATATTTAAGTCCCATTCTCCTGTATTTCCTGAGAGTCACCAAAACAGTAGCAAGTGCACCAAGCCCAGGGGAAGCCGCATACAGAGGCAAAGCAACAATCACAATATGTGGTGGAAACGGTCAGTTTCCCTGATGTGCTGTATCTAATTTTATTTTATGGTCTTGAGAAGCCCCGAAATTTCATAATGTCTTAGTTTTCTCACCTGGATGTGTGATTAATATTCTCAAAACTACCTTTGTCATAAAAAGATGCCAATGCTGGCTGGGCGTGGTGGCTTATGCCTGTAACCCCAACACTTTGGGAGGCCAAGGCGGGCGGATCACAAGTTCAGGAGATTGAGACCAACCTAGCTAACATAGTGAAACCCTGTCTCTACTAAAAATACAAAAAATTATCTGGGCATGGTGGCATGCACCTGTAGTCCCAGCTACTAGGGAGGCTGAGGCAGGAGAATTGCTTGAACCCAGGAGGTGAAGGTTGCGGTGAGCTGAGATTGCGCCACTGCATTCCAGCCTGGGCGACAGAGTGAGACTCCATCTCAAAAGAAAAAGATACCAAACCTTTTTTGAAAATACCAAAAATTGAAGCATTTCAGAATAAAAAGTACCAGTTTTGAGAGGTAATGTGCTTCATGGAAATAGCACTGAACTTGGAATAAGAAAAAAAAAATGGTTTTGAAAGCAGGTTTGCGATCATGAGCCAGGTGACCCTATGACCTCTCCGTTTTCTCATATGATAAGTGCAAGATTTTAAATTTGCCCTGTCCACCCCAAGATTGCCAAATTTAAGTGAAATGATCAAAGGCATGGCCTTTCTTGAACTATATATAGTACTATATATGTACAGTAGGCTAGGCAAAGTGAATTCTTCATAGCCTCACCATAATCGTAATTGCAAGGAACCTAATTACTTTTCACTCTCCCTCAGGTCGTTAACTTTCACAGGTCCAAAAACTAAATCAGGAAACTTCACAAGTTCCTCAGAAGGTGAAAGAATATCTACAAAAGAGGTGAATTCAGCCTAAGTTTCATAACCCGAGGCAAATCCAGGAAGAGTAACAGCACAATTACAAAGAGTAACTTTTCAATTACCACTCTTACCTGGCTGGTAAGACAACAGGAGAAGGTGTTAATAAATTCTTGTTCACCAACGACTCCACACTGCAGAAACTTCCCGGCCCTACTGAAAAAGTCATAGAAGCCTGTCTGCAACAACTTGGGTCCTTATTCATGGAACAAAAAAAAAACCCACGTGGTCAGGACTGACCCTGATAATGCTCATTAGAAATGTTTTCAGTCTTATATCTCACACAGGCTTGTCCTGGAGAAAAGCATCTTTGCTAGTTTCATGTAAATGCTTGCTTCCAGATCGTATTTTGGACATCTTTTTTTCTTTCATTTTTTTTTTTATTCAGAAAGGCAAGGTTTTTTTGTTTGTTTTTTTCTGAATACTCCCTGCATTCCCATTAACTATAGGTGTAGCTACTGCCCAAGAGATTCCTAAAATTATAGTGAGAAGAAAGGGGAAGGGAAGGAGCCACTGAAGCCCCTCTTGGTCAGAGGTCTATTTTGTGAAACGCCTGATGGACAAGATA
This sequence comes from Callithrix jacchus, assembly GCF_049354715.1. Lineage (NCBI taxonomy): Eukaryota > Metazoa > Chordata > Mammalia > Primates > Cebidae > Callithrix > Callithrix jacchus. The sequence continues at coordinate 1,165,256 of NC_133512.1, forward strand.
GTCAATTATGCAATTTTTGTTTTGAAGACCCAAAACACGAACTTGCACACCTCCCTGCAATGATTCATCCTCCACCGCACCCCCTATGCCCAGAAGCCCTGTTTTACAGCAGAGAATATTTCTCCAACATATTTCCAATTCTACATCTAAATCCATGTAACAGTAAGCCATTTTTTAAATTATGTCTTAAATTACCACGTAATTGTCATATTCTGCTCCTATTTTTGCATCAAGTTTTTTGTTGTTGTGCTTTGTTTGTTTTAGTCTCATTCCCTCTAGATTTTGGCTTTGGGAAAATTGATTGAATTGCCAGTTCCTCATGGGCAGGAATAGATTTTCTACTCAACTTTGAAATTCCCCACAGAACCAAGAAGAGTGTTACAGCTACACAGAGTGAACGCTGCTGAGAGCTGATGGGCAAATTGGTCTCCTAGCAAAGGGCACCAAATCTAGAACCAAAACCAACAGACAAAAAGCATCAGTTCCGATCTTTTATCACCCTCCAGGCCAAACACATGCCTTTGTATTTGTTCATGGTTTCTGGCTGACCCACATTCCCTCCCTCCATCTACTGGAAGTGCAGGCTGCCTATTTAGAGAGTAGGAAGACCCTTAGCAATGGGTGCAGGTGCCAAAAAGCATAGGTTTCTTGGGCGGCCTGCGTTACCCCAAGAGGGACATCTGCTTAGCAGGAAGCTTCCACTATGTGCCAGCCTTCAGAACCATCTGTCTCTTTACACTTCCGGACACACACACACACACACACACACACTTCCATGCGTCCACCGGGTGTGAAAACTAAGTTGAGAGATAGAAGCCGCCAACATAAGTCTCCCTTGCAGCAGAGCTTGGAGGGGTGCATGATAAAGAAACGTTGTGATTATTCTATGGGCTTGGCATCCCTGGATGGAGGAAAGTTTTCTCACCCCACCCATACCCCTCCAGCCCAGCCCCAAGCTAGAACAGCAACTTATAGGCCTGAAAGACTTAATAACATCACTCACAATGACCTTCAAAACAAAATTTCAAGGCAATAGCTCTGATACAAAGTCTTCAAACACTCAGAAAAATGCCTCTCTTCAAACTGCTTTCATAAGGGGAAATTAGAGAGGCAAAAGGGAAAGTGTCTTTTCCATGGGTGACCTTTTAATCACAAGGATTGGTTGATCTGATGAGGTGATTAGAGAATAAGGTCAGTGAGACTAAGGTCACACAAGACAGACACACGTAAGCCATGGGCTGGGGGCCTTCAGGGGCTTGTCCTACTAATGTCTGTCTGTGCGCGCATGCGAGCATCTGCACACACCTGTGTATGGAAGAGCAGGACGTGGATCGTGCCGCTTCGATGGATCCAGCATCTCTCTGCTGAGGCACATTGTTAGACTGACATCCAAGATGTGAAATCTGTTTAACTGTTTGAAAAACGTTATAGTGATTTTATAATTTATGTCTCATTTTAAGAAATATTTGGAAACTCAAGAGGCAGTTTAAAAAAGAGAAAAGAGAGTAATAAGAAATTCTGAAAAGAGGGAGATGATAATACCAGATATCAGAGACAAGAATTACTGCAATGAGCACTCAATCTGGCTCTGCAGTCAAGAAAAAAGAGCATAATGAGAAGTGACAGAGTCCTCAGCATCGAAGAAAAGAGAACATTATCAGTGTACAGAAAGGTAGGTCTCTCTGGACTGAATTTTAGGAGAAATTTATTGCACAGAAATATAGAGATGGACTGATAGGTGGGCAAATATTGACAAAACATTAAATAAAAACAAATAGAGCTTCGCGAAGCAAGTCAGCACAGAAATTTTAAATACGGGCTTTTTAGTAGACATGACTGGGTTCAAATTAGGATCTACAACATTGGACAAATTACCTAAGCACATCAAGTTTTTAATTTCTTAGCTCTAAAATGGAGGTGATGGTACACACCTCTCAAGCTTATCATGAGGATTAAATAACAAGGCGCAGGTAAAGAATCTTACACAGTATCTGGCTAGCAGACGTATAAGAAATGTTGGCTCCACCTCCCGTCCCTCACTCCCACCCACAATGGTTAGATTCAGGTCTTTTTGTGGATAGAACAGAAATCAGAGACCTAATGCCCTTGAAGCATTTCCTCAGAAAGTGTAGGTACTACAATAGTCTGACTATATTGCCAGCTGGATGCAACAACAGAGCTTGGAGAACCTGCAGGGATGGTGGCTGGCCTGTCTCTTATACTGACAATGCTGTTAACACAATGAAGGGGTGTCAAGACTCGGCTATCTGGAAAGTACTTAAACGGTAGATGCTCATCAAAGATAACTTCACGTTTGAGACACCCATTGTCAAGCAGTGGTATTAACATCCTTTGAGTGTCTCACCCAGATAGCGGACCATCCCACCTCCACAGAGAGGGTTGGATGACTATAGATAAAGCCATGTCTTTGTCTCAAAGAAAACATTCATGTGACTCTCTCAAATGCTTAGACAATGATGAATTGAGTTCCAGAACTCTGCATCATAAAGCATTAGAGCATAATTTGAACTTGGAATATATGAGAATAAATGTTCTTTACTTTAAAAACCACAAAAAAACACACCTCTATGTGGCTGTTAGAAACATCTTATTTTTAATGCATTGTCACCAGATGGAAAAATGAATGCGTGCATTATTAGATGGACGCATAAATACGTACCAATCTTTTACCACGTCTGACTCTACTGTTGGCCTCTGTGCATATTTTATGTCCAGCAAAGGAAACCAAAGGTCATATGCTGAATGATCATTGTCAATTACACTTGTACACATCTTGGTGCAACTGTAAGTTTACATTAGTGATCCATAAAAGAACCTTTGAACTAAATAATCCCACATGATCAGGTATACAGTCCATAGTACAGTTAAAGGAACAGAAGCAGAAAATAACCATTAGAAGAAAAATGATGGTAATTTAGTCATCATATACATCATGGTTTGAACATAACTAACAATTTCATTAACACAAAAATTCTAATACTAAAAGTTCTTTAGCTAAATAAAGAACTAACCAAAATTTATTTCCACAGCCAAAATCTAGCCCCTGGCAAGTTTTATAATATCTGTACATTTTCTCAAGTGGTCAAAGCAAATCAACAGTTTAATTACAGCAACTCTGTGCAAAAGCCACTGCAGCCAAGCAGGTCACAGCCAAGGGTGCTGTGTCACCTCCCAAAGACTGGGCAGCCAGAAAAACCTCAGATCATTTGCAAGTACTGAAACATGAAGGAAATGTTGGTAACAAAAGAGCCGATATACTCAGAGAATTTTCAGAAACTCTTTCCTATGTAGACCCTTTCTCATCTTCCTAAAGACACAATCATTCATTCCCTCAATATTTCCGGCTTGCTCACTGTATGCCTGGCACTGCTAGGCAAGGGGAGGGGACAGTGGTGGGCAGAGTCATATTAGACGCAGGGACAGCCCTTCTAGAACTCACAGACATTCTCAGACCTAAGCATAAATTCAGGGTACAGTTCTATGGAAGTAAAGGGCTTAGAATCAAAACGCAGATCCATTAATACGCAAATGTGCTCTTCATAAGAACGTATCATAGGTTGCATATGCTCAAATTACACTTGGGAAAATGATCCAACACAGCTGACACACTGCATTACCACTCTGTTTAAACCCCTATCTCAAGGTCCCACAGCCAGAGTAAGGGCAGAGGAACTGTGCAACACCATGCTCAGTAGAGCCCCACAGAGCCTGGAGAAAGCACCAGGAAACTACAAGACCCAGCTCTCGGACCCTGAAGCCACTTCACACTCAGCTTCAAGAAAAGCCCCATATAACACTCATAAATTATTAAATCTCTTGATTGCATGGCAGATCAGGAGCCACGAGTGAAAGGCACTCCTACATGGATACAAAAACATCTTCAGGCAAGAGACAGATGAACTCAAGGTGAGATATCAACATTAAGACATCACATGTTTTTTACACTTTTCCATATACAACTTCAAAACATTTACAGTGAGACATGCCTTAAAGTTTTGGTAAAGTAAGGAACCCTCACACACAGAGCAGTCATGAGAAAAACAAATCATTCAGCAATTATTTACTGAGTTCAACAGCTGAGCATGGCTGTTGCTGGGGAAGAAAAGCAGATCCCAGGAGTGGTGGGAAGAACAGGCACAAGCGCCCCCAATACAAAAGGTTTCTGTGCAAAGGCAAGGAGTTAGAGGGGAGAGTTGAGAGAATCAAATCACAAAACAGTTCTGCCACTTCCCACTTCCTACGGCATGAATCTGATAAGCTGCTCAGACCCTCTGAGCTCCCACGTTCTCATCTGTAAAAAGGGTGATACCCACTGGACCCCTTCCTTACACCTTATACAAAAACTAACTCCAGATGGGTTAAAGATTTAAATATAAGAATTAACACCATACAAACCCTAAAAGAAAATCAAGGCAACGCCATCTGGGACACAGGCACAAGCAAGGAATTCAATGAGTGAATTAATGCAATGAGCTCAGAATGGTTGGTAGCATCTGGCACATTGTGAGAACTCAAGACAAGTCAACTCTATCATCGCTATATTCCTGATGCTATAAGAGGGAGACAAGATGGTTAGGGGAAGGTTTTGAAGGAAGAATAGGATTTTATCAGCAAAGGCTGGTGAAGGAGACAGCATAGACACCAAGCAAGGGGAGAAGCACAGAAGAGGCAGGAGAGTGGTCTGGGAGAGACGAGCCCATGATGGCGGCCACACCCCCTCATCATCTGTTTCTGCTTCATTCAGTTCCTGAGCTACTCACAAACAGCTTAGAACCCTCTCACCAGCTCAGACACAGCAAGAGGAATGAGAATCAGAGAATGGGGAAGGTGTCCAAGATGAGCCCTGGACATGTACCATGAGACTCTTCATAACCCCAGCCTTGCCCACTACCACCTCCAGCCTCCATTCGCTGACGGGGTTGTCTGGTATCCTGGAACCAGAGCCCCTTTCTGAAGTCATTTAGTTCAAGCTCCAGTACAGCCTCCACACCAGTTCATATGGAATATATTTACTTTTTAAAAATATATTTTTGCTTTTACAGAACACTTTAGCAGGAAATAATTTTTAAAACCCATCCCTGAAAAAGACTACTACTTGCTATCAAAAATTAAAAGGTCAAAATTGATCTCTCCATGTTCGTGTGCATGTACCTGTGTATCCGTGTGTGTGTGTGTGTGTGTGTGTGCGCGCATGGGTGTGTGTGCATGTGTGTGTGTGCGTAGGTGTAGGACTTGGAGACAGCAAAAACATTAAGTGACTGGGGAGGGATAGGCTGGAGAGAAATGCCAAATGTGGGTGAAGGGGAGGAAGGCAGCAAAACACACTGCCATGTGTGTACCTATGCAACTATATTGCATGTTCTGCACATGTACCCCAAAACCTAAAATGCAATTAAAAAAAAAAAGTTTAGCCTAATGGTGGGGGAAAGAATTTCACCTTGCAATTAAAAATTAATTGGAAACCGTAAAAAAAAAAAGTCACAGTTACATCTGAAGTCAAGAAGCTTATGTTTTGGTGCACAAATGATTATATGCTTCTTTCTTATTATAGGAAATTATTTGTGTGTTTTTGAAAAGAAGTTTGAATAGCATCCTGATGGAGAAAGATGACGTTATGGAAGGGAATTAGAATGCCAATCCCTAACCTGTCCCTTGGTAGCTACTATGGTTTTAATGTTTTTGTTTCTCCAAAATTTATATGCTGAAACCTAACACCCAAGGTGATCGTGTTAAGAGATGGAGTCTTTGGGAGGCGATTACAGCATTGAGGGCTCCACTTTAATGAGATTGCTTGTTGTTTTGCCATATGAGGACAAAGCAAGAAGATGCCATTTGTAAGAAATAGATCCCTCACCAGACATTAAATCTACCAGTGCCTTAATCTTAGACTTTCCACCTCTAGAATTTTGAGAAATAAATTTCTGTTCTTTATAAAAAAAACATTAAGTGAAAAAATAAGGCGTACAATTGTACATAACATAATTGCACTGTGTAAAAGAATGGATATGCATATATGCCAGCATGTGAATAAGAATTCTTAAAGAATACGAAAGAAAAAGTTTATGGTGATTTTCCTTTGGAGAGTAGGACTGAGAAATCTACAGTGGAAAAAATATGAACTTTTCACTTAATGCACTTTTGTATCCTTTAATTTTATACTATGCATATGTACTATTTTAAAAGCTGTTTTTAAGTAAGTTTTAAAAATAAACAAAAAATCCCGTATCAGGAGTTGATTCTAATGCCTGAACAAAAGTATGTATTTCTGATACATAGTAAGTTACTGGTAAGTGGCAGCTGCCTATGGGTCCTGTTATCATTTGTATTATTACTGTGTATCAAAGTTATTTATGTGCATGAGATCTTCCCTGTGAGGCTGTGAGCTCCATGAGCACAACTTCGGTCAGGACTGGCCCTGGCATACACAGCGTACACACCACTTCCAACAAAGGAGTGCATCACTTCAGACTTACTTAACCAACACCCACAGGAGAGAATGACCGCCCAGCAACCCCATCAGTGAGGGAGTAAATGGACCCTTATCTACACTTTGCAAGTTAGGAAAGTGAGGACCAGTGGTGTCATATAAAAAAGTAAAAAGAAAAACATTAGGCAAGGAACTCCAACAAAATTCAAGTCCCAAGACTCCAAGGCAGAACTTCCCATCAGCAAACATTAAAACACAATAGATCTGGCTGGGCACAGTGGCTCATGCCTTGATCCCAGCATTTTGGGAGGCCAAGGCAGGTGGATCGCTTGAGGTCAGGAGTTTGAGATCAGCCTGGCCAAGATGGTGAAACCCTGCTTGTACTAAAATACAAAAATTAGTTGGGCATGGTGGCAGGTAGGTATAATCCCAGGTAGGAGGCTGAGGCAGGAGAATTGCTTGAACCCAGGAGGCAGAGGTTACAGTGAGCTGAGATCACACCACTACACTTCAGCCTGGGTGACAGAGCAAGACTCCATCTCAACGCAGCAAAAAGAAAAAAAAAATAGATCTAACTTAGTGCTGAAGACTAAGACAACTAAGACATGGGCTTTCTAAAACAGATCAATGACAATTATTTCATTGTACACATATGTACGTAAGTTTCTCCCCTGAAACTAATAAGTCACCCTAGAGACACATACACATGTTCATGGATTCCAAACATGAAGACAGTGAAGAAAAGAATCACAGTCCTAAATATCTACAGGGAGCACACACAGGAGAGTCTTGCTAACCAGCAGAGAAGCAGGAGGCACCATGGTGCTGGGGGGCTGACAGCCGAGAATAGTCACCTAGTTGAAGGTAGTCTCCTCCACATGACCTTGGGCAAGCTATTGATCCTCTATGGGCCTCAGTTTCCTCATCTGTGAAATAGGGCATGATCCAGGTACCTATTTTACAGAGTCCATTTCAGGGATTAAACGAGAGTATAGGTGTAAAAAGTGATTAGAACAATGCCGGACATAAAAGGCACTCGACAAATGTTAGTTGTGTGGTTTTTTGCATCCAGTATTATTAAACAAAAACCATGGCCAGAGATCACACACACACACACACACACACACACACACCACACACACCAGCTCCATCCCAACAATAATTATTTGCCACCTCTTACGATATTTTGCACAGAGTTCTATTATAATATTTAAAATATATATTAAAATTCGTGGTGTGCACATCTGTCCCTCTTCCTTTGAACTAGGTATTTCCTGAAACCAAAACAGGTTCTTCATACCTGGAAAGTGCTCATATGTGTTTGTTTAAAATGTCAACATGGAATGAAAAAGTTTAATCATTTAGACTAACACAGTGATAACTACAAGCAATATTCTAAAAGTTGAAATAGTTCACCGCAAAAGTAGTATCTATAAATAAAGCTAACTTACGCTCTGAGGCCTACTAATATACTAAACCATCGGCACTGCAGCTTCTCTTGATGGTCATCAATTTCATTTCTGCAAAGTTTAAGCCTGCACATTGGAGCAAATGAATTCAGTTCACCAAGGAGCCCAGCCTACCACAGAACTACTCAGAGATCCAATCAACAGCTTCTCTCTGTCATAAGGAAATGCAGACTCCCTTTAATAAGTGCAGTTGCTGGGATCAGTTTTTTTTCTCACAGACAGGGTGATGGGGCATACATGAAGGAATTGACAGTGAAAGCTCTAGCTCGTTTCCGGAAATTATGGTAGAATTCTATGAGTGAAACAACTACTACTTTAATATCTCTGCCACGTAGATGGTGAGATTTTGAGCTCCAAGAGTACATTAATCACAAACCTTATTCTGTTTCTGTGTAATGAAATCATATTTGTCCTCAGATGCAGCTGTGTGGTTCAAGATAAAACACTGCATAGTAAAATGCTTATTGTCTTTAAATGTAAGTTCCATTCATCATGGAGGCTAGACTCCTTCCTTGCCTAAAGCCAGTAATATGTCTTTTGGATGAAGCATAAACTTTGGGAGTTAATTACTTTATTACATGGCATGGCCCATCCATTGTAACAACATAGTTATGACTGGATTCAGCTATTGCAGTCATTCAATCCAACCTCATTTACAAAACACAGTTTGTGCCTACTGCCTCCACAGAGGCCATAGAAAAATGGTTCTAGAAGCCATTTGTTCATGTTGTAGGAACTGTGTACTGAGTGCCTACCATATGCTACTCACTGTTTCAGATTCTCTGGCTACTGAAGAAGATAGAAAAACATTTTTACTCTTTATGGGGTTTAATACGTATGAGAGGTTAGTGAGAGTAGACAGAAAATAAACAACTAATTTCAGATAACAATTTATTAAGAAGAATGAAGAAGGCCTTTCTGAGGAGGTGAAATGTGAATCATGCAAAAGGGGCATCTGTGCAGACTGCCCTCTGTATGGAATGTAACATGGCTGCTCTGTACGTGTTTATGTGGAGCTCTGTAGACGCCATATTGATCAGTTCGCCAGAAAGCCACAGCCAAGACAGGTGATGAGGACTTGAACTTAGTTCCTTGCACCCAAATCCCTGGATCCCAAGATCACTGGAAAGATCTTGTCAGACCCTTGAGTGCAGTTCAGATGCTTGGAGAAAGCCTCCGTCATTTAATGGGTTGTGAACACAAATAAAGAAACACGAACACAAGAAACCTGAGAAAAATCAATACAGCAAATTAGACTATTTGAACCTCTGATGATCTTATTAAAAATGATATCTCTTCTCTAAATTTCACCTGAGGTGGAATGGACTACAAAGGCCTAGAGAAGGCAACCAAGGAGTCCATAGACAGAGTAGACTCTTACTGCATACAGGCCACTGGTGTCCACTCCCCCTTTCCTCTGGCAGTGGAATCCTCATTTCATCACTCATCATCAGACCATGTGCTTAGAGAAGACCCTACTCCAAGCTCCAAGAGGGAAAGCCTAACCCAGACCTGGTCAGTGCACACACTGAGCATCCCTTCTCCAGGAACTGTTAAGGGATAAGCATGTGACCCAAGTTCCACTAGTCCGAGTGAGTCCTGGGGTTTCTGCAAGGGTTACTAGAGACTTTTTTCCTGCTGGATTTGAACCTGGGGTCTTGAGGCCTAGCTGCAACAGATAAACCTGGCAGAGAGCAAAGCCTCTTTAGAGCAGGGATGTAGGAAGATGGAGTGAGACACCTGGTCTTCATGCCTTCATCTGAGCTTCTGGATCAACCCACACCTAAATCCCATATGCTCTCAGATTCTCCAGTTCCTTCATTAATAAATTATGTTTTTATTTCTGATACTAATTTAAGGATTTTCTAACACATGCCACAACAGTTCAAGTATATATGCTAGGTAAATTATTTTCAATACTAAATTATTGAGAACAGAATATACTTCTTAACATATTTGAAGAGCCATTTGCAGAGAAATCTAGATTGTTAGTAAGAGAAAACTGATGTCTCTTCTGATTTCTTTATTTGATACATGCTATGTGTTCATATTGGTGCTAGCTCCTATGGAGGAAGAAATGGATAAAACATTGCCTCCCTGGATTCAAAGTGCATATCCTATAGCCTAGCACTGTTACCAATCTTTTACTGATCCATAGCACTTTGTTTGCTAAAAAGCACCTTTAAAAGGCTGAACTTCAGGTCCATAGAATTGGAGTGAATTGATCAAAACCCCTGGCCATCGGCTCTCATCATTACTCCACAAGTGGCACCTTTTGATCAAGTGCCCACTCAAATCATCTCATTTCATGTTCACAACTGGATAAAAATATGGAGATTCCGAAAAATCACACAAACCTCACCAGATCTAGAATTTTAACTGTGTTCTTCCTTTTCCCGCTCTTCTGCCTCTTAATGTAAGTGTAAAAGAAGGGGTCCCTCCAATCACACCAGAAGGAGGCTGGTGTGTTTGAAGGGTATCACTAGCATAGACTCTTCAACACTAAGCTTACATCCAGAGTCTTGGGGTTGCTTCTCGTCTACTGCTAATTTGGCATTTTTAAATGTGCTCATTTTAAAGAAGTTGTGTATAAGTTCAGAATCTGCATTTAGTACCTTTTTTTCTGCACACATTGGTAGTCACAGACACACTTAAATGTTCAAGCCAGACTTAAATTCTTCCAGTACTATAAAAGATATCTTAAAATATTCTTGAAAAATAATTTTTCAAAAGTCACTTTTTAAAAATGTCATTATTGCCTTTCTTTAGTGGCATTTTCTTTTTGCAGATCAATAATAAGTCTATTGTTCCTTTCCTGGTTCCACTGGTTCCAACTGAAAATACAAACAGGTAAGAGAAGGCACAGATGTTTTGTTTGTTTAATCTGGAAATAAAATCACCTAAAAAAAATGCCATTTAAAATTTTGCAGGTAATTGATTTCTACTTCTTTGCCTTAAACTACTCTCTTGTTTTCTTAGCATGTTAATTTGGCGAAGTAGTTTCACTTCATAGGAACAATGCTCTCCCGAAGAATTAATGTTCTCTGGCATTGGCTGATCAATTTGAAAAAATTATTGTCTTATTTTTCATAAAACAGAAAATCCTCCCCCATACTATATAATTCAAGGAGGGGGTAGAATATATAAAATGTCCTTTTACAGGAAATAAATGTTTCCACAGTGGTGGATGTTTATAGGGGAAATAAGCCATTGCTGTGTGTCAGATCCTTCAGACACCATCAGTAGACCTGGGTCAGAGGCCCTGTCCAAGGAGGACTCCACTGCCAGGCCCATCACTTATGGTTGGTACTGGCAGTACAAGATGCAGTGATACCATTTCCCTTAGAAGGATAAGAGCTCAATGTTGGTATGTTTTTCTTCTACTCACAGGCACAGCAGGAGACAAAACCATGATGAAATTCCGTAAACATGCAAGTTGGGTATATAAGAGAAACATGGTTGATGCTGCCAAAATTGGCACTTGTGGCCAAGAAAGGTGAGAAACAGAGAGAAACTGTGGCCCATGAAGCCACCGAAGACAGTAAAAAAGAAGGGTGCCATGATGCAAAGTGTTCCATCTATGGAGTCAGCCAAGGCAGACCTAAATCTTGGCTCTGCCATTCTCCAGCTACAATGCTCTTTAGCAAGATAAGAGCCCAGCATCTGGCATATTAACACTTCCGTTGTAGAGGACTCCCTTCCTCCCCACTTCCATTCATTTTCTGTGATGCTCTTTGCTGTAATCATAGTGCTGTGTCTTCCAAGATTTATCTTAATTTTTATGATATTCAAGGGCATGCACCATGACTAAAATAAGTGAGTATGGAATTTGGAATTCCATAGGCAACCCATCTTTCATAAAATCAGTTTAACTAACTCTATTAGGACCCAAAAAGGTCTTAAAGACAGAACTTATCTGACTATGTCAGAGTCCACTGCTTGCCATTTTCTGTTCAATATCACATAGGCCATGTGTCCTAAAAAAATAAGCTTGACCCTTGATGCTGCTGCTTAGATTTAAAAATAATAGCAAATAATAAAATAAAATAAGCTTGACCCTCAAAAATGTCCCACTAACTCTTTACTCCAAAGAGCCACCTCAGCACATCTACCACACTGGCCTCCTAGCTCTTTCCTAACAGAACTTCGGCCCACTGATGTTTAAGATACTGTAAATCAGATCGGTTTTACAATCCCAGGTCTTGTGGCTGGGATCAGAAATATGACTAAAGGAGGCCACAAGAAGGAATCACGTGTAAAACATGGCTTGAATTATTTTTTAAAATATCAGAGGCTTACTATGAGACAAATCATCAAGCTAGCTGACAACAGATATAATGTTCAGCCACTTCCGGTGTGTGCCTTTTCTGCCCACACTGTATTTATTTGCACACAAATACCACCAATGTCACCACCACTGTCACTAGTCCCAATTAGCCTTATTGCTCTCCGTGGCATTGAACACAACTAGTCATTCCACATATTTTACTTTTTTACTTTATCTTATGCCTCATTCTAGTAGCATGGAAACTCAAATAAATCACTGATTTGTTTATTTTTCATTTCTATACCCTCAATACCTAAAATGGTACGTGCCACAGGGCAGACATTCAAAAAATGTTTGTTGACTGAATGGCAAGATCTAATATTTTTTGAGACATTCTCTCTAAAAAGACTATCATGGGGTGTAAAAGCCAATATAAAAGGGATTTTAGAACAAAGCGTTTCAGAGAAACTTGTACGATAAATAGTAAAAATGTGTATCTACAAACAAAATAACTAGATATCAATTCAAGCATGGTTTTTGGTCTTGTTTACACCATTCCTTCAATGAATACTTACTGCAAACACCCCTTTGCAGCTGTCTGCTATAGCCCTGTGGCTATTCAGACCCAATCTACCCATGAGCAACATGCCAGATAGAAAAGCAGCTATGGATGGTCTGGTGACATTTGCGTCAAGCCCCATGCCACTACCTCCTTGGCTTCGCTTCCAAACCGCTGCAATTTTAGTCCATATCCATCCAGTTTCTGCCTCTTGACTGTCTCCAGTTTTCATCACAGCTTGTACCTTCTGAATTTGTTGACTTGATGCTACTTCTAGGCTTGACCTTTACTGTTCATCAAGGTTTCTGGGCCAGGCACATCCCATTAGGGATCCTTTTCACATATGCCTTCCCTGGGTAGAAAAAGCAACTCTAGGTCCAGTGTCTGATGAACTACACTTGGGTGCAAGTGCACCTACCAGGCCCACCTTGGTCCCCACTATTGGGTTCAGATATTTAAACCACAACACTATTTCATAGGTAACCACCTTGAAGACACATGAAAAACTGGATCAAATAAACTGAAGGATACCATAAACTGAAGGGTACCACCCATCCATATGTCACATAAAAATCCTGTAAGGCACTGATTTCCAGCCTGGGCTGCAAGAACATCTGGGGAACCTGAACCATTATTGCAAGTCAGTTTGTGAATTCACATGCACACCTGCGCTGTTAGTGAACTGAAGAAAAAAGACGTGACTATATAACATGACATACACTTTGCTACATTTCAGCATCCTATAGATGCTACCATGTTTTATCAAATGCAAGCATATTGAAAGGTATTGATTAAGTTACACAACTTTTTTACATTATGTATAAATCAAAAGACATTAAAGGTCCAAACTAAGGGTTCAAAATTTTTTGATATCGTAAGACCAAAAATGCCTGTAGATTCCTCCAAGTTAGATAATGATGAATCGACTCGTAACCAAGGTACAGAATAATGCAAGGTTATAGGGAAAAATATGGCAAATTCTGCCCAAAATAAAAAAACAGTGACTAGATTTATCCTCCCATAAGAAACAATCTAAAAACATACAAATACATAAAACAATGGCTTTCAAGACACTGGACATCATGCTGCAAGGAACAGGCAATGAAAGTTTGCATCAGAGACATGGGAAACAAAGGCAGGGAGCCCTGTAGCTGCCACAGCTTACTGCCTTGGGAAGTTTTCCAGGGCTCAGTCCAGCAAGAGTAACCCGGGTGGAACCCAGTGAACCCCCTGAGTCAGGAGATGGAGTTGAGATTCCAGGAAGATCAAGGTAGCTAGAAGTCACAGGACAGCATACCTGAGGGGGGAAGAAAAGAGCTACATAAAAAGAGCTAAATAAAGAGATCTGCAAAGAATCCTATTTGTGTATCCAGCTAAGTAAGGATGGATAGATGCAACCACGAAAGACACAGCTTTTTGTACTACAACATCTGAGTGAGTAGTTACAAGGAAGACCCTGTGGTCCTCAAGCCAAAACTTTACTACCTTGTTCTTTTCAGAGAAAAAGTGCCAACCTGATCAACATCATACTTATTGGTAAAAGACTGAATGCTTTCCTTATAAGATCAGCAGTGAGAAAAGGATGTCCCCTCTTACTATCAATATTCAACATTATTATCAAGGTTGCATCCAGTACATTAAGGCAATGAAAAGAAAGAAAAGGTATGCAGATTGGAAAAGAAGAATTAAAACTGTCTTTATTTATAGACAACCTGACATTTTATGTAGAAAACCTCATGGAATATGCCAAAAAGCTATTAAAACTAATTAATCAGTTTAGTAAGCTTTTAGGATATGAGATCATTATATAAAATTCAATTATACTTCTGGATACTATAAATGAGCAATCAGAAGTTGAAATTTAAAAATAACATCTATACTAATATCAAAAATCCAAAAGACTAATAAATCTAACAAGAGATTGTCAAGACCCGTATACTGAAAACTGGAAAACATTGCTGAGAGAAACTAAGACTACCTAAAATAATGTTGAGATACACCTGTTTACAGGTCAGAAGACATGATAATGTGAAAATGCTGCCTTCTCAGATGTATCTATAGATTCAGTACAATCCAATTGTAACAACTGACAAACTGATTCTAAAATTCACATGGAAATGCCAAAGTCCTAAAATAGACAAAGTAATTTTTAAAAAGCACAAAGATCGGGACTGAAATCACCTGATATGAAGTCTTATTATGAAGAAGGTGAAGAAGGCAGATTGGTATTGGCAACAAGATAGACAAGTAGGCAATGGAGCAGAATAGAGGGCCTTGAAACAGATGCACATGCATAGAAAACTAATTTTTAACAGAGTTAAATAGCAATTCAATGGAGAAAGATAATCCTTTTAAAAAATGAGAAGAAACTACTGGACTTCTATATGTAAATTTCCATATTGAGTTTCAAACCATACTTCCCACCACATAAAAAATCAACTCAAAATGGATCACAGACCTAAATGTAAATCCTAAAACTATAAAAGTTCCAAAAGAAAATGGAGGAGAAAGTCTTTGTGACAGTGTATTAGTTTTCAAAGTCTGCCATAGTGGAGTACCATAACGTAGGTGGCCATTAAAACAGAAATGCATTGTCTTACAGTTATGGAGGCTCGAAGTCCAAAATCAAGGTGTCGGTAAGGTTGCTTCCTTCTGAGGGCAGTGAAGGAAGGACGTGCTCCAGGCCTCCCCCCTTGGCTTGGAAATGGCTCTCTCCTCCCCGTATCTTCACACCAGTCTTTCCTCTGTACTTGTCTGTGCCTGAATTCCCCCTTTTTACAAGAATGATGGTCATATTGGATCAGAGCCCACCCTGATGACTTCATTTTAATTTGGTTACCTCTGTAAAGACCCATCTTGAATTAAGGTTACATTCTGAGGTACAAGGGGTTAGGGTACCAACATCTTTTTCAGGTGGACACAATTAACCCACAACAGACACCAAAAGCACAATCCATAGAAAAAACAAACTAATAAGCTTAACTTTATTAAAATTAAGAACATACATTCTTCAAAAGACAGGGTTAAGAAAATAAATAAAACAAGCCACAGACTACAAGATAATATTTTCAAATCACAAATCTGATAAAGGACTTGTATCTGAAATATATAAAAACTCAAAATTCAGTTTAATAAATGAACAAATTTTTAAATGAGCAAGACATTTAAACATATATTTGACTAAAGAAGACACAAAGGTAACAAGCACATGGAAATATGCTCAACATCATTAGATGTTAAGGAAATACAATTATTAAGTCACAATGAGAAACTACTATTTATCTATTAGAATGGCTAAAATTAAAAAGGCTGATTGTGCCAAGTGTCTCAAGGATATTGGAGCAACTAGAATACTCCTATCCTGCTGATGGGAATGTAAAATGGTACAACTTTGGAAAAAAGTTTGCCAGTGTCTTGAAACATTAAACATGCAGCTACTATACAATGTAGCCATTCCACTTTTAGGTATCTACTCTAGAGACGTGAAAGCCTATTTCCATACAAAGTCTCATATATGAATGTTCTTAGCAACTATATTCATAATAGCCCCACGGTGAAAACAACCCAAATGCCAGCCAGCAGTGAATAAATTAGAATATTGTGGTATGCAAGCCATATAATGAACTAGTATTCCACAATTAAGGAATGAACCATTGAAATATACAACATGGCTGACTCTCAAAGTTGTCAACTAAGTGAAAGAAGTAAGCTACAAAATAATACACCGTTTGAATCTGTAAATTTCACATAGCTATAAAGAAACACCAGAAGCTAGGCCATTTCTAAAGAGGTTTAACTGGCTCATGGTTCTGCAGGGTATACCGGAAGCATGACACCAACACTAGCTTGGCCTCTAGTGAGGAAGTTTACAAACATCGTGGAAGGTAAAGGAGAAGGCCAATGTATCACACGGTGGAGTGGGAGCCAGAGTAGGGGGAGCCAGACTTTTAAACAACCCAACCACATGTGAACTCACTGAGCGAGAACTTACTCATCACCAAGTGAATGAAACTAGGCCATTCATGAGGGATCCACCCTCATGACCCAACCGCCTCCCATCAGGCCCCACCTCCAACACTGGGGATTACATTTCAGCACGAGATTTGACAAACACCCAAACCCATATCGGAACCCATATATGTAAAATTCTAGAAAATGTAAAATACTCAACAGTACTTTGAGTATTTTGAAAGCATCTGAAAGTATCTGAAAAATACTTTGAGTATTTTGAAAGCATCAAGTATCTGAAAGCAGATAATTGATTGTCTGGGTATAGGCATATCAGGGAGAGGGAGGCATCAAAAAGGGTCACAAGGAAAACTTCGGAAGTGATGGATATGATCTTTATCGCGAATGTGGTGATGGTTTTGTATGCATATGTCAAAACATATTATATACTTTGGATATGTGCTATTAATTGTATGTGAAATCAATAAAACTGATTTTAACATATGCATTCCACAGTCAGATAACCCACTGTTTCAAGTCCTGGCTCCACCTCTTTCTAGCTCTGTTATCTTAAGCAAGTTATCTTTGAGTCTCATATTTTCCAGCTGTAAAATGATCATTCATCACATACATTTCACTGAATTATTGTGGATATAAACTGATAACTAATTCAATGCCTGAAAATAAGAGATAATCAACTGTAGCCATTAATCGTAACAATAAATTCCCTTGTTCTTAGTTGCTAATGTCCTGTAAAAGCTAATTTGAAAGTCAAGATGTACAATTCATATTTTTAGAATCTGAAAAGCTGAGTCTTCCTGACTTTCTTATTCAGTGTTTCAGAGTGTTAAGGTACCTGAGTTTTGATAAGGTAAAGAGTGCACGGGAAGACACTCAAAAGTGAGTTTTCTGATCATCTAAAATCAAATTTTCAAATATGAGTTGTGATCTCCTCTGCTATAAACACAAAGGGTTTAGACAATTATAAAGTCCCAGCAAAATAACACTCCTTATGCACATATGTGGGCCTTCCTCAACTGCAGTTGGTAAAAACGCATTTCCAGTTTCAAAAAATACACACACTTCTCAAAAGAATTTCAACTTAAAGCTCTTTACATCTGTGATGTTTATCTTAGACTCTCACTGAAGCAGACAAAGAAACCCCTGATGAGTTATTTCTGTCCCATAGACCATGTGGGTGGCCCGGTGGGGTTATGCAGAGAGACTGGTCTGGGTAGCACCTTCACAATGTGTAGGTGAAAGTACAGACCTAGTGAAAAGGACAAGGGATGCAATAATCGGAAAACAGGCAAGACACACAAAGTATTTTCCTGAGACTCTGGAAAATGAAACAGGGAAACTTACATGCCAAAGGTATTAAATGTCAATTAACAAAATAGTCTGAAACCATTCAAAAGCTATAATATAAAAAAAAAATGCTGGTACAATGTGACTCAAAAGAACACCCTATAACAGCAGTAGTTTCTGAAAAAGTAACATTGTTTTAATGCCCAGAAATCTAGTTTGTATAGAAGTACACACCCTCAAGAACTTGTATTTACTGTGTCTTGAAGAAATACACTAGTCTTTTTAAAAAAAATTTTTACTGTAAGTTCTGAGATACATGGTGCAGAAGGTACAGGTTACATAGGTATATGTGCGCCATGGTGGTTTGCTGCACTTATCAACCCATCATCTAGGTTTTCAGCCTTGCAAGCATTAGGGATTTGCCCTAATGTTCTCCCTCCCCTTGCTCTCCACCCCACCCTGAAAGGCCCTGGTGTGTGATGTTCCCCTCCCTGTGCCAATGTGCTCTCATTGTTCAACTCCCACTTATGAGAGAGAACATGTGGTGTTTGGTTTTCTTTTCCTGTGTTAGTTTGCTGAGAATGATGGCTTCCAGCTTCATCTGTGTCTTTTTAACCCTAATTGGATAAGGTGTGATTTTTCTAACCAATGATGCTATAAAAGTCCATATGATCTCATATGCATTAAGTCCTTTGTGTTATAAGGTATCATGTGATATGGTTAGATTTTGTGTCCCCACCCATATCTCATCTTAAATTGTAATCCCCATCATCTTCATGTGTCAAGGTAGAGACCAGGTGGAGGTAATTGAATCCTGGGGCCAGTTTCCCCCATGCTGTTCTCATGATAATGATAGGGAGTTTTCACAAGATCTGATGGCTTTATAAGGGGCTTTTTCCAGTTTGTTTGGCATTTCTCCTTCCTGCCTTGCTCTCCTTCCTGCCTTACTTCTCTGCCACCTTCCGCCATGATTGTAAGTTTCCTGAAGCCTCCCCAGCCATGCTGAACTGTGAGTCAATTAAACCTCTTTCCTTTATAAATTACCCAGGCTCAGGCAGCTCTTTACAGCAGTATGAAAATGGACTAATACATCATGTCTTCATGCTAGGAACAAATTTAAATTAATAATAATAATAGTAATAAACCCACAGGTAGGAAAATACCGATGAAAACTGAACAACTGGGAAGAGATACTAATTCTCCTCCCCACGTGACCTCACTACTGGCATCGTTAAAGCCAAATGGTTAAGCTGATGCTTTGATTCCCTGTAAGTTAAGGGACTGCAAGTAATGTTTAAGATAAAAGTGTTTAAGATGAAAACGCACAGGAAAAATAAAAAGGACACTTTATGGCCGGGCGCGGTGGCTCAAGCCTGTAATCCCAGCACTTTGGGAGGCCGAGGTGGGTGGATCACGAGGTCAAGAGATCGAGACCATCCTGGTCAACATGGTGAAACCCCGTCTCTACTAAAAATACAAAAAATTAGCTGGGCACGATGGCACGTGCCTGCAATCCCAGCTACTCAGGAGGCTGAGGCAGGAGAATTGCCTGAACCCAGGAGGCAGAGGTTGTGGTGAGCCAGGATCATGCCATTGCACTCTAGCCTGGGTAACAAGAGCGAAACTCCATCTCAAAAAAAAAAAAAAAAAAAAAGGACACTGATTTCTCATATTTCTCCTCCCCAACTCACATCTAGCTCATGGAAGACGGGAGCTGGAAATGATTTTTTGAACTTTTATTTTCAAACACAAAGATGCCATAAAGAAAAAGATGTATATTTTTTGCTGATAAATTCTGCCACTTGGAAATTTAAATATTCTATACATCAAAATGTTCCCAAAAATGTTAAAGAAAAATGAGGGAAAACACCGAAAAAAAGAGACATGGTTAGTATTTTAAAGAGCTTTTTCATGGAAATATGGGTAAAAATGTGAATAGGTAATTCACAGGAGAAAAATTATAATATTCATTGATACACATTCAATCTCACTGAGAATCAAAGAGGTTCACACTAAAGAGACACAATATTGAAGTAGGAGGCAGAACTACATTCCGGAGGCAAGGCTCAGACACTGAATCAAACTGAGGACTAGCTAAAATAGGATTGGGGTAGAAATGTCTTTCCATAAGACACCCACCCGTATGCCCCATCATTTACTATTGATCTGACAACACCCAGAAGTTACTGCCCTTTCACTAGGAATTTTTGAAGACTACCCCTTAATTTGCATGTAAAGTTGGGAATAACTCTGACTGCAGAACAGTCCCCAGCTGCTGCTCTCAGCACACTGCCTATGGGGTAGCCCTGCTCTGCAGAAGTCATGGGGTTACAACGCTGCCTCTTTAATAAAGCGGTTCTCTTTATTAGAGAAAGAAAGAATTCAAAGGCTCATTCTTAAATTTTTCCTTAGCAAAGCCAAGAAACTTCCCAGGCTAAGCCCCAGTTTGGGGCTTGCCTACCCTGAATCAGTATCAGAGTAACCTATCAGACATGAAATTTTAATCGTAAGTAAGTGGAAACTTCCTAGAGAACAATTTGTCGACATGCATTAAAAGCTTTAAATGTTTTTTCCATACTCTTTACGTTTCTTCTAGGGGAATTTTTTTCTAATCTTAAAGAAAACAGTGGAAAGAATATAAAAAGAAGTGTGTCCAAAGACACCTGCAAAGAACATTGTTTATAAATGAAAAACTCAAAAGCACCCTGACTGCCCAATAACAGTGGATTGGTTTGATAAGTGATGATGCGGACATGAGGTAGAATATTATGTAGTCATTCAGAATAATGTTTTAGATATAGATTTATCAGCAAGGAGTTAATAATGATACATCAATAAAGTGAGTAAAATCATTTCAAGAATGTATATGTAGTCTAATCCCATTATTATAACATTTTTGTATAGAACAAAGATTGGAAAAGCTATACATGAAGATTTTGACAGTACTTCTCTGGAAAACAGAATTTTGGCTGTTTTAAAATTTTCCACCTCCTATAAACAAGACAGTCAGCCACAGCATGATGTCTGAAAACAGAGACTCTATAGTCAGGTTGCCTGAGTTCAAAGCCTGCATCCAATACCTACTACCTGTATGACCTTTTCCTAGTTAATCTTTCATGCCTTTTCTTCCTTATGCAGAAAATGAGGATCATAGCAGTACTTATTTCATAGTTACTGGGAATGCTAAATGGAGATCTTCTAGAATGTTGCCTAGCACCTAATTGAGACTCAATAAAGCTAATCATTATTTGCTAACATATTTTACTTATATGACAAATAATTATGAGAATAATTATGACAAAAATGCCTTGAGATTGACAAGAGTGCCAAGATAATACAATAAGAAAATAACAGTCTTTTCAACAAATGGTAATGGCATTCCAATTAAGTGAATATCTGTACACAAAAGAATGAAGCTGGACCACAACCTTACATCATATGCAAAAAAAACCCAAAATGGATCACAGATCTAAATGTAAGAGTTAAAATTACAAAACTCTGAGAAGAAAGCATAAGAATAAATCTACATGACCTTGAATTAGGCACTGGTTTCTTAGATATGATAACAAAAGCACAAGCCATGAAAGAAAAACGTGACACACAGGTCTACACCCAAATTAAAATGTTTTGTGCTTTAAATGGCATCATCGAGAGAGTAAAAATAAAGCATACAGAATCGGAGATAACATTCGCAATTCCTGTATTTAATAAGAAACCTGTATCTAGAATTCATAAAGAACTCTTAAAATTTAATTATTAAAAAGAAAGATAACCCAAATAAAGAATGAGCAAAGGATCTGAATAGACATTTCTTCAGGGAAAATATATAAATGGTGAATAAGCATATGAAAAGATGCTCAACATCATTACCCCTGAAGAAAATGTAAATCAAAACAGCAATGCGGCTGGGCGTGGTAGCTCACACCTGTAATCCCAGCACTTTGGGAGGCTGAAGTTGTTAGATTGCTTGAGTCCAGGAGTTTGAAATCAGCCTAGACAACATGGTGAAACCCTGTCTCTACAAAAAAATATAAAAAATTAACTTGACATGGTGGTGCGTGCCTGTGGTCCCAGCTACTTGGGAGGCTAAGGTAGGAGGATTCCTTGAGTCCAGAAATTGGAGGTTGCAGTGAGTCAGTATTCCACCACTGCATTCCAGATTCCAGCCTGGGTGACAAAGTGAGAACCTTCAAAAAAAAAAGAAAAGAAAGAGAAGGAAGGGAAGGAGGGAGAGAAGAAGAGAGACAGGGAAGGAGGGAGGAAGGGAGGGAGGGAGGGAGGGAGGGAGGGAGGGAGAGAGGAAAGAAGGAAGGAAGGAAGGAAGGAAGGAAGGAAGGAAGGAAGGAAGGAAGGAAGGAAGGAAGGAAGGAAGGGGAGAGAAAGAGAGACAAAACTTCACGTCATGTAGGAGGGCAATATTTCAAAAAACAGTTAATAACAAGTATTGGTGACGATGCTGAGAAGTTGGAATCCTCATACACTACTGATGGGAATGTAAAATGTATGTATGGTGCAGCTGCTTTGGAAAATAATATGTCAGCACCTCAAAATGTTAAACAGAGTTACCACTTAACCCAGTAATTTCACACCTAAGTATACACTCAAGAGAAATGGAAACTTAAAACATACATCTGCCCCAAAACTTACATAAGAATGTTCATAACATTATTCACAAGAACTGAAATGTGGAAACAACCACAATGTCCATCAATAGATAAATGGGCAAAGTCTAGCAAACTCATAGACTGAAATGTTGTTTGTCAGTAAAAAGGAGTAAAGAACTGATACATGGTATGACGTGGATGACTAGAAATTCTGCTAAGGGAAAGAAGCCAAGCACAAAAAATCAGAAATTGTTTTGCCCTATTTATATGAAATTTCCAGAATAGGTGAATCTACAGAGACAGACAGTAGATGGGGTGGTTGTGCAGAGTTGGGGAAGAGTAGGAGGAGGAAAATAGGGAGTGAGCACTAATAGGTACAGGATTTCTCTTTTGGTGATAAAAATGTTTTAAACTTTGAGAATGGTTACACAATGCTGAATATATGAAACACTGAACTGTACACTTTAAATGGGTGACTTCTATAGTATTGAATTATATCTCATTAAGATGCTTTAAAAATGTTTTTCCAACCCCTTGACAACTCTGAGCTTTATTTCCTAAGAATGCCCTTTGAAGAGCCAGCAGTTTAGAGTGGAAGCAAAACAGCAGCTTGAAAAGATTCTTACTGTACTATGGAGGCTCCAGTCAAGTTTCTAGATTCACACCCCACCCCATCCCATGACTGATACATTAACTCCTTATTCAGTATCCATGATATACCAGACATACTGCTAGGTAATGGGACACAAAGGTAATCAAACCCTAATCAAGTGTTTCATTGAGTAGGGGGGCACCACAAGTCACATTATGTTGTTAAAAAAAAAAAAGCAAAGATGGCAAGGTACAAGGCCAAGCTGGTGAGAGAAACATCATGGAAGCCGCAATGTGTACGTTGAAAACTGAAACATGAATTAGAGTTAGTGAGCAATTGTGCTGAAGAGAGAAGAAATCAATTGCAGAAGGAACGTGCAAGGGACTGGAGGTGCATGTATTGTTTGAGAAGTTAAAACATATACAATAGGGTTGGCACACACGCTCTTCACTGTGGTGAGGAAGGGCACGTGAGGTTCCTCATAAAGGCCAGGCATACCATGTTAGTGAGCTCCGACTTTAGTTTGAAAACAGCGCAGAACTAGGAAATTGAAAAATTACCCGATAACATTCGTGTTTTACAAAGATTATTCTGGCTTCAGTACAGCTACACATGACTTGAAGGAAATACAAGTGGAAGCAAATATCTAAATTTAGAGGCCACCAGGAAAGAAGTGATACTTTGAACCGTGCTACCAATGGTGCAGGTAGAGAGAGGCAGCCAGATTCAAGAAATAGGTACATATTGAACAGACTCAATTTTGTGATTGACTGCGCATGGGATAGGGAGTCAGAGGAGGGAAGGGTGACTCCCGGATCTCTGGCTTTGGCAACTGGATGAATGATGCTGTCCTTCACTGAAACAGGAAACATGCAAAAGCAGCAACCCCAAAATAAAAGGTTTTAAATGTATTCTATTTGGATTGACTCAATGGAAGTGTTTATGAAACTTCTAAGGGAAAATGTCAGGTTGTAGATATAAGTCTGAAGGTCAGGAAAAAGCGGAGGCTGGAGGATGTAGCTTTGAGAATCAAGGGTGTGCAGAGATGAGATGAAGCTCTGAGGGTAGCTGAGGTGTCAGAGAAGAGAATAAAGGGGAACAGGGCAGACCCCACGGAACACTGGACGTCCAGGCCATGGAGGCCCCACGCTGGGATCCCTCAGGCTGTCAAGCAGTCTCTCTTCTACCTTCAGTGTCAGCTTGGTCAGCCCCAGGATCGACGCTGAAGAAACTGGTTTTTCATTTTTGGCCTCAGGACACCCTAACCCTTTTGTGCACCTTTGATAAGCATTTGTTCCAATAATATTGAGGAAAGGCTATATGCCAAGGACTTTCCTGGGCACTGGGATATAAAGAATTCAACAATTCTATGTCCTAAAGGACCATGTGGCAAGTGGCTCTACTGAGGTCTACACTGGCAGCTCTAGGCTGGAGAGGAGAGCATACGCCAACACAGGAACTACAGGCAGGCTCCTGTAGACAGTACTTCTGGGAGAGGAGTTTTCAAAGATGAGGAGTAATTAAATGCATGGAAGAAAAACAGGGCCGAGAACATTTGGGGGATGCAAGTATTTCAGAATGGCTGTAGCTCAGAGTACAAATGAAGAAATTCTTTTCTCTCAAGAGAGTAGGGAATCCTTGAAGGACCGTGCTTTGTTAAGGTTGGTGTTTTTTAAAAGCAAGCAGTAAAAAGAAAATTCTAATCCATAAGCCAGATCCCATGTCCCCTTTACCATGCTACCTCTCAAAAGTGCTAGAAAACTGTTCGTTTATAATCATTTTGTAACAGGCCAATATACTAGAAGCAAATGCTAACTAACTAGAGAGGCAGCTGTCCCAGCCAAAGTGACCAACAACTCCCAGGAAGTTTATCTACTGACACACTTACAATTTCTGAATTTCTTAATTAAACCTAAAAATTAATCAAAAATAGACATTCAGAAATTCTTCATATTTTTCCTTTTTGTGAGCAAAAAAAATAAAAGGTAAATTAATTTCATAAATTCTAAATTTTTTTTTTGTAAAATAATAAGCACATAAAGGCCACTTAAACCAAATTTCATACACCAGAGACACAGAAATTTGGAGATACTTTAAAATCGAGACAGATAACACAAGTACTTGTTTTTAAGGAGTAAAACCATTTAGTGTAAAGTTGCAGTTACATATTTCTAAAAAGTACAACACTAGAGCCTAAAATCCTGGTGATTTGTACAATGAGATAAACTGTATTCAAACAAGGCCTAACAGAGCTCAGTGTCAGAAAAATTTTATACAAATCTAAATATCACCCTGGGGAGCAAATCAACATCTTCTTAAAAACATGCAGATCTTATAGTATTTGTTTTCATCGTGATTGCCAGGAACATAAAATTCAAAGCCATGTTTTGCATTGCAGAAATGCCTGGACCCTCAGTCTGGTAATACTCTTGTGACCTGTGACATAGGTGGGGCAGCCATATTTCTCTGCTGCCAGATGCTTTGCTACAGAAACAAACAAGACACAGGAGAGAAATGCCACAAAGCTAGCACGTGAGGTAGCTACATAAGTGACTTAGAAAGAGCTTCCCAGGCCATTCCTCTGTCTGTCTTCTAATCTGAGTGTAATCCAGCCCTACTGAGGCCATCCGTAGGACTGATTTGCCACTTCTGATAACGGTTCTATTCCCAGTGATGGCCCCTGAAGGCTGCCCAGCTCCTATGATCTCTGAGCCCTCTGCCTCGATATTCCCACATCCATAGTGGCAGATGATTTGATGTTTCCCCAAGATTTTGTTGTGTGGAAAGATTAGTGCCTAAAATCCAGGGCACTAAACTTCTGACAGCTTTGTAAAGTTTTATCTACAAATTCCCACTTCATCGACCCCTCTCTAAGCAAATTACACTCAGTGTATGTTCCCAGCTTTGAGTATGTTCTTTCCACAGTAACTTTTGAGAAGAGAAAAAGGTGGAGAGGAGTTAGAGGATGGCATTCTTGTTTATCATTTATCAAACTCCTCAGTCATAGAACAATTTATAAAATTAGATACCACACAAGAACTAAAAATAAACCAAATACCTATTCTCTAGTTCTGCCTGCCTTTTAAAATATTTTTAAAAATTATTCAGAGCTGTATTCCATGGCTGAAGCCTTTTGTGTACCAATAAAAATTATTTCAACACATGACTTAATTCCAGTCACATCTCACTCTCCCATTTTCAGGTTATATCATCAGCTGACACCTAGTTGATGCCTATGCACAAAACTTGGAACACAGTAATTTTCCTTGGGTTCACAGAATCCTAGATATGAAACTGAAGTGGGTTCTATTGCCATGAAAAAACACTACATTTACATGCTTTCTCAAGAAAAAAAATAGTTGCCTTTCATTTAAAATTTCTCTATACTTTCTCTAAAATTCCTCTAAAAAGGCAACATCCAATACCTTTTCTCTTTGGATGCTCTTAGTATCTCGATCTAACAATCAGGATTTTGTTTTTAATTCCTCATGATTAACTTATGTGTATAATCAAGTTGCCTTAGGAACCTATAATGTATCTTAATTCTTTCTACTCAAAGCTCCTATCACAGTGTCTGGCACATAGTAGGTGATCAGCATATACTTAATGAGAGAAAAAAGTAAACAGAGGGAGAAAAGGAAGAGAGAGTGAGAGGAAGGAAGAATGAAGGGAGGGAAGGAGAGAACAAATAAACACTAAAAGGAATCAAACATGAATCCACTATCAGGAAATTAACAAGAGTAGCAAAGATGCGAAATGGACATAAACAACCACAACATAAAGTAGGAAGCGGTAAAGGGCCACAGGCACAACACTGGAGAAAATCAGAAGAAAGGTGTGAAATTTACAGCTAGAAGAAATCAGAAGCAAGTCAACAGAGGAGGGAATATTTGAAGTAGGCTTTGAAGAACAGGTAGATTTCAGACCAGTGATCAGAGGGGACAAGGGGACCAAGGAGAAGTCATGAGTGTGGGAAATCATAGCGTGATGGGAATGCAGTGGTTTAAGGGGAGCACAGAAGACAGGATGGGGCCCCTTTAGCATCTAGGCTCATAAGCAGAACTATTAATAACTATTGAGAAGATCTGTTGAATTAATGAATAAATGAACAAAAATGGATAAATAAACAGATTTACTTAGGCCTGGTACTTTAAAGATAAAGGAGAATATGAATGTTGTTTCTATAATTATCCCTATTGCAAATTATACCTCTATCTCTGTAAAGGAGCTCCTGGGAAAGCCTTCTGCCACCAAATTAGATCTACTTGAATAAAAAAATTAACAAGAGTTTTAATTATTTCACAGTGTTTGCATGTCACTTTATTTTAATCTCAGGGAAATGGAAAATAAATATAAAATAGTTTGTTACTTTCCTATTACCAACACAATAATCCATCCAGTGTAATTTTGCTTTCTTTGCCTTCTATTTCCATTTTTTTTTTTAACATTTAAAAGCAAACCAAAAGAGTCTTTGCTCCCGCTCTTCCTCTTTCCTACTTGTTCCCCACGATTTAACCACATACACAAGACCGGCCAACCAATTTGTCAATGAAGTACTCTCCTTCTGGCTTTTATGGCTGAGTTATTGCCTTTAAAGAACTAAGAAATAGGACATACTGCTGCACAACTGGTCCTGGCAGAAATGTTAACTCTAGAATAAGATGGATAAAACAAAATCAGTATAAAAGCCAGTGGGATTAGTGAAGGCTTTAACATACAGCTTGCAATGGTTGAAATCTCTTGTGACCCATGATGTTGGTTAAAGATTATACTTGCTGAAAACAACCTCAGCCACTGTTATTAACTCCCAATTGAGTTTTCTCTCTATAGCTGTCAAACTCCCTCCACAACCTGATGACTTTTTCTTCATACTTAAGTGCAAATGAATTTTAAGACATACATCAGGAGAACTTAATCTCTTTTTAACACAGGAACTGGTACATATTCATAGCAGCCTTATTAACAGCCTCAAACTGGAAACTCCCCAAACATCCTTCAGGGCATAAATGGTAAGACAAACTTTGGCACAGCCATACCATGGACAACTAGCAAAAAAAAAGGACGAGAATACTAACACCACAATTCATGCTGAGAAAAAAAATCCAGTCTTTAAAGAATACATGCCATATGATTCCATTTTTTAAAAATCTGTGAAATTACAAAATTATAGAAATGAAGAACAGCGTAGCAGCTGTCAAGGACTAGGGATGGAGCAGAGGGGCAATAAAATAGAAGTCTTATGGTGATGGGACAGTAGAGAGGCTGTCGGTTATGGAGGCGATTACGCAGGGTTACACGTGACAAAACTGTCACAAACAAAATAATATGTGCACAACTGGGAAATCTGAAAAAGCTCTATGGATTATACCAATTCTAATTCCTTGGTTTTGAGATTGTACCATAGTCAAGTGAGATGTGAACCCTGGGAGAGCTGGAAGGTGAAGATGCAGCACTTCCTGTACATTTCTTTGTGAGCCTCTATGCATCTATCAGTATTTCAGAAAGTTTAAAATATATATAGTCATTTTTTTTTAGACAGTCTCACTCCATTGCCAGGTGCTAGGCTGGAGTGCAGTGGCGCGATCTCAGCTGCTCACTGCAACCTCCACCTACCAGGTTCAAGCAATTCTCCTGCCTCAGCCTCCCGAGTAGCTGAGACTACAGGCGTGTACCACTGTGCCCAGCTAATGTTTGTATTTTTAATAGAGACAGAATTTCATCACGTTGGCCAGGATGGTCTCCATCTCTTGACCTCGTGAACTGCCCGCCATAGCCTCCCAAAGTGCTGGGATTACAGGTGTGAGCCACCGCACTCGGCCTGTAGTCAATTCATATCAGGATGTGTCATGAGGGTTCTCCCTCCTGAGTTGAAGAGTATCTAACATAGAGCTGAGTGAGAATAAGATCCAAAATAAACACTTTTCAAAGAAAAGAAGAGAGAAAAGGGAAGAAGGTGTACAACCATCCCTAGCAACTCTTGATGAAAACCTGACTGAGGGACAATTTGTAAGTTGTCTGAAGTTTACAACACACCTTTATACAATAAGGACACGAAAATCAACATCATAAGGCAGTTGTGAAAATTAAAGGTATACAAAGATATGTAGATTTCTTAATACACATATGTGTGTGTGTGAGTGTGAGTGTGTGTGTGTGTATGAGAGAGCACATTTAGTAAGAGTCTGGGACTCAAGAAGTATTAATTGTCTTCCAATAAGCAAAAGAGAGAGAGAGAAAGAAAGAGGGGGGAGAGGGAGAGAGAGGGAGAGGAGGAGAGGGGGAGAGGGGAAGAGTGGGAGAGAAAGACAGGGAGAGAGGGAGAGAAAGAAAGAGAAAGAGAGAAAGAAAAAGGAAGGAAGGAAGGAAGGAAGGAAGGAGGGAAGGAAGGAAGGGAGGGAGGGAGGGAGGGAGGGAGGGAGGGAGGGAGGGAGGGAGGGAGGAAGGAAGGAAGGAAGGAAGGAAGGAAGGAAGGAAGGAAGGAAGGAAAATCATCATTATATTCTTAATTTCTCACTCTCCTCTTACTCTTTCTGATTGCATAATCTTCTTGGTGAGATTATTTCCACCTCCTTCAACAACCAACCAGGGACTTAAACACAAAATCAGAGCTCTTTTCATCTAGGCACATCTGCGTAGGTAGGCCTAAGTTTAATCACTGAACCACTGATACACAGTTCTGTGAGCTCTCAGAAGCTCAGAATCCCACATACAGTTTGGCCACAGAGCTGAAATGTAGCATTTTATTAGGAACCTTGTTTTGAACATTTAACACCCAAGCTCTCTCTCTCCTGCCTCCTTTCCAAGGCAACCGCAGATTCCTCTTCCCTCAGGGAATATAACCCACTACCTTTCCAAGGCAACCGCAGATTCCTCTTCCCTCAGGGAATATAACCCACTACCTTTCCAAGGCAACCGCAGACTCCTCTTCCCTCAGGGAATATAACCCACTACCTTTCCTCCTTTTGGGGAACTGTAATGGCCTGGACACCTGGCAAAACAACACTGGAAAAGAAGTCTTCAAGTACCAGCCCAATGAGGGAATCCATTCACAGGGCTTAAAATGAAACAGTCAAGCTTGCCAATGACCAGCAAAGCAGGAAATGGTCCCAGAATCACTGACAGAAGAGGCAAATTTCCCAGAATGCAATCAATCCATGCTGACCCCCAGGATCAAAGCAGACGGAGCAGGAACTGGATCATAAGCTGTGAATCATCCTCATGTAGAGTTACCCTCTTTTCAGAAGATGCTTCCCCATCTCAAACAGGGCTTTTATGGCTGAGTAAAATTTAAATTGGGTATACAATTTAATTTGTTTGCCAGACACCACAAAGGCAGTACAAGAGAGAGGTCAGACACAAGTAACAGCTTGAAACCCAAGGTCAGGTTCCAGGTGGGTGCAGGCAGGAACTGGGGTGGGAGATGAGGGTAGGAGGATTAGCAGAAACCAATGGGGCATGCAGACTATAATTAGGAGCATGTATGTATTCAGGGCTTAAAGACATTGCAAACAGCTGCAGGCCACTGCTTAGGAACATGAGGAGCTGATCCTAGCATGGCTGGCTGAGGTTCCAAGACTGGACAGACAACCTGAGGAGGCTGGCAGGAGTGGGCAGTGCCAGAAAAAGGGACAGCAACAGCTCTGAGTAAGCAAGTCCTACCAGCATCAGAAATGGGATGAAGAGGTAGGTTTGCCATGGTCAGGATTTTGCCACAGCAGGGAGAGGATGTTAAGGTCAGTTATCGGCTGGCTCAAACTGGCTTGCCCATGTAATTACTTACTCAGCATCCATGTTATGAACGGAGTTCTCTATCTGTACATACAGCCAGAGGTCATACAGTGAAGATACTGGCCCCGCTCCACTTATTTGTTCACAGGGGAGCATCTTCTCTCTTTGATCAGAAGGAGAAGGAGCAGAGTACCTACCTAGCTGTGCCTTTTCAGGCCAACCACGTGCTGGCAGCTTCTGTTTCCTTATAAGACCTTCCCGGGAATCTGTTCTGCTAATGAGGCCGCTCTGCTTAACAGCTGGTTACACAAGCTGCTATCAGAAAACAAAAGCTGCCTGTTGAGGTAACCAATATTTCCCCACCTCACACACAAGCGTGTGCATGCACACACTCTCCCCAGCACAATTCAAAAACCGTCTTCAGAATGTATCAACCACCAAATGGAACAAAGATTGCCTCCGAGATCATTAGAGTTTGGATTGAACTGAATTGTTTCTAGCTTAGACTCAGCATTCCCACTTTGGTTCCCAGCCCCACAGCCTGCAGTACAGGCACAGAGAGCAAAGCTGGCTGCGGCTTGTAGTTTTAGATGAAATGCTGGAATCCATCCTCTGTATGCCATCTTCTCTTATCCCTCAGTAGCAACCACAGGAGACTCACTCTCCATCTCAGAACATCAAGAACATACCTTGGTCCTCTAAGAAAAACATTCTGCTGGGACAAGAGAATTCCAACTGAACCACTGATCTGGTCATATTAACACGATCTTCACCACTGCACACCTATTCGAATGGCCAAAGTACAAAACCCTGGCAACATCAAATGCCGTGGAGGATGCGGAGCAATGGGAACTCTCCCGCATTTCTGGTGGGAATGCAAAATGGTATAGCCACTTTGGAAGACAGTCTGGCGGATGCTTCAAAACTAAACATACTCTTAACATCAGATTCGGCGATTATATTCCTTGGAATTTACCTAAATAAAATGAAAACTCAGGTCCACAAAAAAATGGCAGCTTTATTCATAATTGCCAAAAGTTAGACGCAACCAAAATGTCCTTTTATATGTCCTTTTATGGTTAAATAAACTATGGTACATCCGGAAAGTGGAAAATAATCCAGCACTAGACATTTAAAATAAGTAACTATCGAGCTATGAAAAGACATAGAGAAAACATAAATGCATGATGCTTAGTGAAAGAAGCCAATTTGAAAAGGCTATATGCTGTATGACTCCAATTATATGACATTCTGGAAAATATAACACTATGGAGACAGTAGAAGCATTAGTAATTGCTAGGGTTTGGGAGGAGGAAATGATAAACAGGCAGAGCACAGGAAGTTTTCAGGGCAGTGAAACTACTTTGTATAATACAACGACAATAGATACATGTCATTATAAATTTTCAAAACCTGTAGAATGTACAAGAATGGGGAGGCTTACATGTGGGGATGGGGGGATATTATGAAAAAATATCTGCACCTTCCTCTCACTTTTGTGGTAAAGCTAAAATTTCTCTACAAAATAAAGCTTATTGATTAAAAAAAAATCTTCAGAGACTGACAAAAGTCAAATCAGAAATGTGTTGACATGCAAATACTGATGGTGCATTGTGTGGATTTGTGTTTGTTTGTGCTTATCTGTGTGTTTAAATAGATACCAAGTTATAGCATTCTAAAAGAATGCTAAATTTACCAACACGCGAAAATATAAGACTCCAAGTTCACCACAAATGCTTCAATTTTCTTTGCAAAGGCAAAAAGTAAAAATAAAAAATGGTCAAAAGACTAATGGGAAGAAATTTTATCATTAAAAAATCACCATTCTGATCCTCTATGAAGACGAGCCCCACTGTTATAAGCTGCATTACAAATTATTGCAAAAAAAAAAAAAACTTTAAAAACATTTGCTGTTAGGCTAATCTAGTATTATCATTTTCCTCAAATTCTTCACTTTATGTTTCTGAAGCAACAACAAAAAATCGGATGCAGCAAGCCTTACACTGAAATCATATTAAGTCTTCAAAAACCAATCAGAAAAAAGCATAGACATGCCTTCTTGGGATTCAGACTTAATCACCTTTAGGTACTAAAGGTGGGATTAGAACTTAAGTATGTCCGTGACAAAGAGGATGATGCAGAAGCAATCCTGGCTCACAGCCAGCCTTCCTCCTGACTGACAGCTACGGCAGTGCTGTCCAACAGCAAGACACCCTGAATTTCAGGCACAATTTAAAATTTTCTAAGTAGTCAAGTTTTATAAAATAAATTAATGGTACATTGTATTTAACTAGTAGATTCATTTATCATTTTAACATGTGGCCATGGTAGCCACATTCCGAGGACTCCATGGCCACAAGTGGCTAGTGATTACCATACTGAACAGCAGATCTAGACTTCTAGTTTAAATCTAAAAGAACCCAAGCTTCTCCCTCTCAGATATGTCTTTATTCATTCAAACACGCAAAGTCTCTTCATATGCTTCATTATTCCGAGTACCAGGGGTTCACCAGAGTCAGCAGCAATGGTGCTGGAATCACATCTTTAATCTGTGCAAACCATAAGAAAGATTAAGCTCTATACCAATATGAAAACAAGCTCAACTTCAGTTTCTTCTTATTATTATTACTAATTTATTTACAGTATATATCCTTCCCATTTCTTTATCTTAATTTTCAATTATACATTGACTATTTATAACTACATATTTTTATGGGATTCAAAGTGATGTTATAATTTATAAAAATAACGTGGAATAATTAAATCAAGCTACTTACCGTATCTATCACCTCAAATGCTTAACATTTTTTGTGGTAAGAACATTTGAAATTTGCCCTCTTAGCAATTTTGAAATGTACAATATTATTAACTATATTCACTATATTGTATAATACGTCTCAAAAAAATTCCTCCTGTGTAACTGAGATTTTGTAACCTCTATTTGTCATCTCCCCATTCCTTCCCCTCCCGCCAGCCTCTGTAGCCACCATTCTATGACTTTCATTATATTTGATTCTACATCTAAGTGAAAACAATGAACAATGTACAGAGACAATCTACAGACTTGGAGAAAACATTTTCAAGCCATACATCAGACAAGGTATTAATATTCCAAAATACATACAAACAATTCAATAGCAAAAAAACAAAAAATCTAATTTAAAAATGGGCAAGGGACCTAAATATTTCTCCAATGAATGACATATAAATGGCCAACAAATATATGAAAACAAAAATGTTCACATTATTAATCATTAGAGAAATGCAAATTAAAACCACAATGAGATACCACCTCACACCTATAAGGGGGATTGTTATCAAAAAGAAAAAAGATAAGTGTTGATGAGGATGGACGGGAAAAGAATCTTATACATTGTTGGTGGGAGTGTAAATTAGTACAGCCATTATGGAAAACTATACAGAGTTTCCTTAAAAAAACTAAAAATAGACCTATCATATGATCCAGCAAGCCTACTTCCTAGTATTTACCCAAAAGATTTGAAATCATCTTGTCAAAGAAATATCTGCACTCCGTGTTCAATGTAGCACTATCCACAACAGCCAAATTATGGAATCAACCTTTTCACACTGTTTGGAAAACCAAAAAATTTCTCAACTCAAGTTTATCTTTGCAATAAGATGAATCAAGAAATAGTATGTACAAAGCAATCTAGGGTCTACAACAAAAATGGACGTAAGTGTAGTGAGGCGTGAGAGGAAAGGAAAGAGGGCAGAGAGGAAAGAAGGGAGGGGCAAATATTACAGCAGGTCATAGAAATTACCTCAAGGAATCAAGAGTTTAAGAGCAGGATTTCTACCTTCAATGACTTTCACCCCAACAGGTAATGCAACCTAGGTTCAAAAAATTGTGTAAATGTTATAAAAGGAATTTCCAAGGCAATGAACATTGATTACACGCACCAATACATCTGAAAGAGCTAGAAAGCACAGAGGTTAGCCAATACATTTGTGCCTTTTAAAGACTGTCCCTTAGTAAACAATAATGAGGCTTCTTATTTTACGGCAACATTATTTATCACAGCAAAGAACTCAAAACAACCTAAGTGCCTATCATGAAGAGAACATCCCAATTAACAGTGACTTAGCCATACTATACATTTTTTAAAAAGAGGTACGTTTTTATGAGCTGGCATAGAAAAATATCCAAGCTATGGCTGAGTGAAAAAGCAAGTTGCTGAAAAATGCATGTTATATAACACACACACACACACGTGCACGCATGTGCGCCAAAGTGAGAATAGCTATACTCTCTCAGGAGGAACCTGGGATAAAGTGGCTGTGGTGACAGAGGAAAAGTCACAGAAGACTGGACACTTTGATCTTCTCAGTAGTATTTTGATTTTTTTTCTAAAGAAAATATATTCATATTTTACTCAGATAAAGAAAAAATGATTTTTAAACAATACACACCCTCAAATGTGTTTATCCCAAATCAAAATGTAATCTACTGAAACCCAGCAAACTCATGTTTATGCTCACCTAAGAATAGAGCTTCTCCCACCATGTCTATGAATATATTTGAACACGTGGATATACCCTTGAATACAGAGAAAGTGTTCTCTAGAATTGGTTATTTTTAAAAAATTTAGATCCCTGCAACTCTTCTCATGCAAAACTGAAGATATCAGTAGGCTTCTACTTACATGTTGATGGAGTTTCAGACATGTTACCCCGAAATAAGTCACCTGGGCATATTGAATATTTTAAGCTGAAGGAATAGAGAAACAGCATATACAGGAAGATCTTTCTGATCTTCCCCTGAAGCAGGTCATAAAACTTAGAAAGCAGTTTCTGGTCAACTTCATAATAAACCTAATTAGGAACTTACAATAAACCTGAGTAAAAATGTATAGAATAAATGCAAGCTCTGGTAGACACTATTACTCTTTGTGAATAAAGAACTCCTTCTTTCCCCAGGGAAAGATTGTGCTCCTACACCCCATTTTGGACTTGTCCAGGAGACTTGCCTTGATATCTACCACCAAGGAAAATATTTAAAGGTGACCAAGTGGTGTAAGTGTCTCTCCCTCTGTCCTCTGCAACAAGAGAGACACATCCTATAAAGCCTTTGATCTATTTTAAAACTCTGTAAATTGTGGATAACTGTTAAACATGAAATAATTCCTGTCCACTGACATGCAAATATTAAATTCTGTCTCCTGCAGATTCAGTGAGCGTCCCTCCCCCACTGGGGAAAATGTTTTGTCCTTCATTTGCACATTCCTAATCTGTGAATGTGGCTATTCTTTGGATTGTCATTTGAACTAGTCATAACATCCTACCAGTTCCCTCATTGATAATAAGTTTTAAAAAATCTCTAATACATGTTCATTTTATATCCAAAAGAGAGTATAATTTTACTTTTCTTTGACAATTATCTGAGTGCTTAAAATGTTAGATAACCGTATTATACACTGAATCCGCCCTACCGCCTATCTTTTACGAATGAGAAAACGGAGCCCCAGAAAGATTAAGTAACTTGCTTAAAGTCACTTAAGCAATGAACATTCGTGTACATGTGTCCTCATAGTAGAACGATTTATAGTCTTTTGGATATATACCCAGTAATGGGATTGCTGGGTCAAATGGAATTTCTATTTCTAAGGCCTTGCAGCACTGTTTACAATAGCAAAGACCTGGAATCAACCCAAATGCCCATTGATGATAGACTGGATTGGGAAAATGTGGCACATATACACCATGGAATATTATGCAGCAATCAGAAATGATGAGTTTGTGTCGTTTGTAGGGACATGGATGAATCTGGAGAACATCATCCTCAGCAAACTGACACAAGAACAGAAAATGAAACACCGCATATTCTCACTCATAGGCGGGTGATGAAAAATGAGAACACATGGACACAGAAAGGGGAGTACTAAACACTGGGGTCTATTGGGGGGGAAGGGGAGGGCCAGTGGGAGGGGGAGGTGGGGAGGGATGGCCTGGGGAGAAATGCCAAATGTGGGTGAAGGGGAGAAGGAAAGCAAAGCACACTGCCATGTGTGTACCTACGCAACTGTCTTGCATGCTCTGCTCATGTACCCCAAAACCTAAAATCCAATAAAAAATTTAAAAAAAAGTCACTTAAGCAAGAATTTAAACTCCAGGTCTAGATGACACTTCCACACTGCTTCAAGGGCAACCCCTCAGAGAAAGGAGAAATGAAGATGGAATCAGCGTACTGTGAAATCACAGAAGTGTTAAGGGCCAGTTCTTTTTCTGGTCTTATGAGGGAACGAAGGCACAGAGGTATAAAGATGTTGGCCAGGTTGCATAGCTGATTATGGGTAGGGACCAGAACCCAAGGTTCCTTACAACCAGCCTGGTGATCTTGCATTCAAGGAGGAAGCCAAATCAGACTAGGCCTTGATGGATCGATAGAATCAATAGACTGGTGAGATGCAGGAAACAGAGGCAGGACACATGTGAAAGTAAGATACAGAAAGTAGGAGAGGCCCCTCTACCACAAGGGTTCCAGGAAACTTACACAGGAAGGGGCATAGGGGTGGGAGGAGACAGAACAAGGAGCCTCTGTCCGGAAATTGTCAGAGGGTCCACAGGTTTGTATTGTTGGAGAAGTACTGCTTGGGGGAGTAATTCCTGGAGACTGTAAAATGAGTTCTCTGCTTTCCCAGTAGTCAGAAACTAGATGCTTGGCCACCTGACCGTGGGCACAACCCTTTGCCATCCGAGCTTGTACATCACCTGAGGTTGAAAATGATGGCATCCAAGATTCCCTCTAGGGCCAAAAACTACAGTAAAGTAAAAAACTACAGTATGTCTGCCTCCTCGTAAATTAAACATGGTGGCTTACTCTGTTAAAATTACGTGTGTTATAGAAACCCAGGATGCCACATGGGGCAGAAAAGTCCACGGCGGGAGGGCGAGGTCTTGGAGAGAAGAGGCCACCTCAAAGATTATTTTGGAGGAGGAAGTGGAGACCTCATGGCCTGAAGAGGAAAACAAAACTACTTGCCCTTGCCTCACTGTCAGGCTGTGTCCCAGATCAGCAGGGACTTCACAGCAAGGCCAGGCTTTCTATTCTGTTTAGAAAATGTGGCACTATCAAATATTCCTCACACCTGGAGAGTATCCCCATCTGTCTGCCACTTGGGCATGCCCTGCTCCTCACAACTCCGAGGAATCAAGTTCACAGTGAATCTGTTCACTGCTATGGGTGTGTGGAGACAGCTGCTGACAGAAACTCTGATTCCCAAAAGGCACATGTAAAGCTAAAAGAAAAGTGACAGAACTAGAGAGAAAAGATCAGCTCTACTGAGAAGGAATCATGATTCCTGCTTCTATTATTGTAGATAAAAACCTGCCATCCCATGGTCATGTGCCAGGTCTTAGGAAAATGAGGAATGTGCACACAGACAGTGCCCTCTCCACAACTATGTACCAACCTGTGGAGCCTCCCTCCCCAAAGAATGGCCAAGGACCAGGGCATCAGCAACCGTAGAAATGAGGAGTCTCCGGCCCCAGCCCAGCTCTTCTGGATTAGATTCTTCATTTTTAAAACATCCCAAGATGATCACATTAAATTTTGAGAAGTGCTGTTTGTGGAGTTCCTGAGAGATTAGCAGCAGCAATGCTCAGGCTCACAAGGAAGGACTAACAAGTGAGCAGAGAGATGGAGATGGGGAAAGACCAGCCCATGAACTGGGGATCACAAGCACTCTCTTACCAACACAATGATTCAGAAGGTGACTTCTCAAAACTCATCTTCAGCTGAGATCAGCTGACAGAGCAAGAGCTTCCCAGGATGAAAGGAGTGCTGAATCTCCGGGCAGGACGACGCAGAAGGGAAGGGGCAGACTCTCCCTTGATGGCATCCTAGCAGATTCAATTGTCAGTTCCCAAAGCTGTCCTAGAGGCGTGATGCTCTGTAATGCATTTGCTGCCTCTTTGTGACTCACCCACAGATGAATGGGCTTAAAGAAAAGGGAGAAGTGAGCCATGAAATATAGTAAATTACAGCTTAATCTTCCTCACCCTGGAATTCATTCAGTAGTTTTAATGAACGTACAGTCTGGAAGGCAGGTTGAAGAATATATATGGAATACATTTCATGCCACCCTGAGCATCAAAGAGGCCCAATTCCCTTTGTTATTAAGGGGATAAATGTCCTTCCTTCAGTCAGTACCTTGGTAAATGAAGGAAAAAAAAAAAAAACAAAACCCAGTTTTCCATTATTGCTGTTATCTACTGCAAAACTCCAAAGAATACAGATTTTCAAAGGCTTATTAGAGCCAGAAGTGGTTCCCAAAAGCACAGTCAGCTTCCTGACCTTGTACCTTCACCCTGAACACTGAGACAAGCAGAGGGCCCTGAACTGTCACCTTCAAACTCTACCAGGTTCTCTCCCTGTGGGCTACCTCCTTTCACTTCACCCATAGACCCAAGAGAGGGATTATAATGGCTTTCTTCTGATTCAGGTTAGAGGAAAACCCAAAGACCCCTGGAAGGATATTCAATTCTCTCTGCTAAACAAAATGGTCCCCTGATTTGTTAACATATTTATATGCATTAATATATGTCCAGGTTGGACCTGGACATTTAAATTCATCCCCAAAAGGATATAGCTTATGCTCTTCTACTCCACTCCCACTGACCATTATCAGTACTTTTCAAATTATGGACTGCTCTCTATCAGTGGATAATAAAATCAGCTTACTGGGTTATGGCCAACAGTTTTATGTTAATAAAATAGAATAGGAAAATTAGACTTAATCACTGGTAGTAAGATGAGTTTGTGTGTGTGTGGATGTGTGTTTGCACGTGTATGTGTGTATATGTGTGTGTGTGTATGTAGGTGTATGTGTGTGTGTGCACACACAGAAACATAATGTAAAATATATTTTTTTTACTGTGTGTCACAGTTGAACCAGCACAAGAGCTACTTGTGGCTACATAACACCCAGATATCAGCCCCTTTCTGGAAAGAGCAGAGAGGCAACAGGAGAAAAGAACTAGAAAAACAGGTTTCATCCACGAGCTTCTAAAAGCAAAAGAAGGAAATTAAACCCTCTTGTGGCCCAACAGATGGGCTGAAGCTTCAGGATACCCACCTCCCCTACTCACTTCCCCCACCCACCACCCACCCATTATGCCTTAATCAGAAGCCACATCCCATAAATCTCACAAGAATGAAGAAAAGCTGATTTATGCCAGCACAGATTTCTGCCTTAGACATAGATGCCAATCTGGTGGATGGATTCCCCTTAGCAGTGAAAAAAGAGGATGAGCAATTTGGAGATCCTATTCCTTGGCAGTTTTCACTGAGATCCTCATTATCTACAAAAATTATTATCCTTTTCTCCCCATGGTGTGTTATTGGACCCCCCCAGTCATATTTGGCTTCAAATGCACAAAAAATCTAAACAGGAATTAACCAAATGTCCAAATTACCCACATCAAAATGAATTTAATCAGTATAGATAAAAACTTTAATGCAAACACTAAGTAATAATCCCACCTTTGTCATTATATCCCAATACCTCCAAAATTAAATACAGAGGCAAGGTAGCATAAAAGTTAAGAGATTGGGGCCAAAAGTCAAATTGGCTTCAACTGAACCAAGCCCCATTATTTCCTGATCTTGGAAAGTTGCTTATGATTCTCTAAGACTCAGTTTTCTCAGCCATAAAATGGAGGCAATAATATTATAGCACCTATTTCAGAGGATTTAATAAAAATTAAATAAGTATATAATGCATTTAGCCCAGTGCCAGGAACATAATTATTATCATGCATCTTCAAGTAATATTATGGCTATTTTTATTATTACAATCATACTTTACTATTTAAAGGCAAAGTTTAATTTCTCCTCAGCATAGTGACAGAGCAGGAGCATTGCCATCTTGGACAGGCACCACCATTTTAAAGCTCCCCTTGATCAAAAACCGCCTAGGAGGTTGCGGTGAGCTGAGATCGTGTCATTGCACTCCGGCCTGGGTAACAAGAGTGAAACTCCATCTCAAAAAAAAAAAAAAAACCACCTAAATCCAACCCAAAGGACATCAGCCTAATGGCTAATGTCAGCATGACCATAAACCACAAATGACATCTCCAACCAGAAACACTCCAATCCTAAGATAAACCCCTCCCCAACCAGAGATATGCCAGTCCCAAGATAACCTCCCCTTCAACCAGACATTCTAACCCCGCAATAAACTTCTCCTCCACACAGAAACAGTCCTAGCCTGTGATAAGCACTCCCACCACAAACTCTTCAATGTTCTGAGTCTGTATGACAGAGTCCTCCTGACCAAAATTGGCCAGAAGCCCCTCTCAGGTTTATTCTCTAAAATAAACCTATCTTTGATTGTTGAGCTGCTTTTCATGTTTCTTTCCTCTTTAACTCTTATGTCTAGCTTGTTTGGTTGTTTGTTTTGCAATCAATACCAATGGTATAAATTTAAAAGGAGGATAGTAAACAAATTCTATTTTGTGATCAATGTTTGTTGTAAATGATTTACATGGTGATTGTCCCAAACTAAATTTCCCAGGGAATTTGCCGTTTTCTTGGAGGGAGAGAGCAACCCAATTCTTTGACCACTAAATGAGTTGCCAAAAGCCAGAAAATCTATGCATCTGAGAGTTTTTATCTTGGGAGACCCAGGAGCTTGAAATCCTAGCAGTATGAATCATCTCTGTCCAAGTATATAGAGTCTATTAGAAGAGGGTAGCTCTTGCCTCTGACGGCAATGGACACCAGCTGCTGCTGAGAAACCAGGAAAGGTAATCCCATGTTTCAGCTCCAATGCACCTGGTCAACTGTGAAATCTGACTTGAAGGGAAAGAAATTACATCTTGACCCCCTTTGGTAATGAACAAGAAGGACAGCCTGGCTTGCGAAGGAAACACCAGAGTGGGGCCAGCTCAGAGAAAATGTGGCCAATGTAGCAGTGAAATCATGCTCTTTAAGTGTCAGGTCAGCCTCACAGTTACCATACTTTTTCTAAACACAGGTTTCTCCATTCAAAAATTGTGTGCTTCAAAAATGACTTTTTCTCCTATAAATGGAATTCCTTTGTCT
Source organism: Callithrix jacchus (assembly GCF_049354715.1). Lineage (NCBI taxonomy): Eukaryota > Metazoa > Chordata > Mammalia > Primates > Cebidae > Callithrix > Callithrix jacchus. The sequence continues at coordinate 1,207,244 of NC_133512.1, forward strand.
GAGAACCACATATGCAAGAAACAAGGACAAAGGAAGAGCAATCTAAAGTACCAGGTCAGCTACATTCATTCATTCACCTGCCCCACCATACACATCCTACAGGTTTACTATGGTAACAATAGGCGTATGGATGAGGCAACAGGGAAGTACAGAGGAACAAAGTGCTTAGAGGGAATTGTATAGCTTAAATGCTCATATTAGAAAAGATGAAAGGCTTAAAATCAATGCTGTTTCACCTTAAGGAATTAGAAAATGAAGAGCAAAATTAAACCCAAAGTAAGTAGAAGAAAGAAAATAACACAAAAGTAGAGTACAATAACACAGTAACAGAAAAAGTTAACAAGGACCGAAGATTTTTTAAAACATTAATATAAGTAATAAGTAGCAAGATTGATCAAGAAATAATAAGAGAAGGGACAAATTACTAATGTCAGGAATGAAAAAGAGATATCAGTGCAGATCTTACAGATGTTAAAAAGATGGCAAGCAACATTATGTCAGTGAATTTCACAACTTAGATGAAATGAACAAATTCCTTGAGAAAACACAACTTAACCAAGAACAACTCAACAAGACATAGAAACTCTGAACAGCCCTATATCTAATAAGGCAGAGGTTACCCACGTGCAGCGCCAGCAGAATGGCAGCATCCGCAACCCCTGGAAACTTTTTGAAATGCATATCCACAGGTCTCACTGTGACCTACCAGATCACAACTTTAGAGTGGGTGGGGGTGGGTGTCTCAGCAATTTGTATTTTAACAGATCTTGCTGGTGATTCTGATACCATTTGAGAACTGTTGGAATACTATCTTCCCACAAAGAAAGCCAGATCTAGATGGTTTCATTGATGTTTTCTATCAATCATGTAAGAAAGAAATCATACCAGCCTTTACAAAAACTGAAAAAAAGGAGCAATCGCATCTCATCATTTACTGTCAATCTCTACTCTTCTACGAAAGATGTAGGAGAGTCTTTATTTTCCCTCTGATTTTTATTTTAAAGTGATTCCTAGTTTCTTTGATTTTTATTTTAAAGTGATTCCTAGTTTCTTTGAAGTGAGCCATTCTGACAGACAAGTGGTCCACGTAGCCCAAATGGCCACACTGCTTAGCTGTCTTCTGTCTTTTGCTCGCAGCCCTTAGGGGAGTGATAATCTAGTTCACTACAAGGTAACTAAGGCAGGGAGCTGCAGCTCACCCACAAGGATACCCACAGCGTAGTGGTCCTTCCCTGCTCTTGCATACAAACCTCACTCAAGCCAGAGCAGGGACTGGGACTCAGATAACAAAAGCAGTGTTAATGAACTATCTACTTATAGTATTCCTTCTAAATAAAATACCCGTACCACCTTTCCAAATCTGGCTGTTTGTTCTTACTCATCTTTAAACTTCAGGTGTCATCTACAGAAGGACTTTTCTGAACCCCTAAACTAAGCAGAGATAACTAAACCTTGACATCTTTATCCAAGAACTTCATATTGAAATTCTCTCTGTACTGCTGTCAAGGAGCTGGTACTGAAATGACCTGTCTGGGCCCTGTATCTCTCCTATCATGTCATCACAGTGCTTGACCATTAATTGCATAGTTCTACTCAGTAAACCTGTAGTGAAACGAAGAGTCTGAGAGTGGAGTCAGATACCTGAAAATTTACATCCATAAATAAGATACGCTCAACTCAAAACTTTCAGTATGACTAATTTTAAAAAATACTTTCAATTTGTTCAATCTCTCAGTAGTGTTATTAACGCCAACCACATGGACTGACTTTCATTTTGCAAATCTCACCTACCCTTTTTTAAATCTATGGGAGACATGTAAGGTCCCTGCCCACAGATCCATGCATTGCAGAACATACTGGAAGATAAATACAGGGGCCAAAAGAATCACAGTAGCAGGTGACATCCAGACTCTTAGGATAGAGGGGTTGGATTCCTTGTTTTAGACTCTTTGTGTAGACCTGAACTTTGCCTTCACAGCCCTGTGGATCCTCCTGAAGCACGAGGCGACATATTCTCCCACCTCTGCCCATTGTAGGACCCATTCCAATGAATCCTCCAATAAATGAGACCCTGAAGAATTAGTCTTCTGTACAAGCAGAATACGTGCCTGAGGGAGGTCAAGCTTTATAGAGTTAATTATGATGAAGGATGACATTCTGTGGCCATTAATTTTTGCTGGGAGGGAGAGCACTATATTAACAGCCAGTATATATATCTAGAATTGGGCCATATAGCATATGCACATTGTCTCATCTACTCTTTACAACAACCCTTTGAATTAGGTACTGCTAGTAACACCCGCCCTGAGAATAAGCTTAACTGTCTGAAAAATCCCAGAGTTAAGAAGGGGTGGGAACTGGATTGAAATTTAGGTCTCTCAGACCCCAAAATCCCTGCTCTGAATGCTAGTGGTACGTTGCCTTGTTTACAGACGTCTAGATAATTATGCTCCTACAAGGTCCACACAAGCCAATGGCAAAAGTCAGTCACTGATATCAAAGAAGGGGGATCATCTACCCCACCAATCTGAAGACAAAAAGCACCCTTTAAACATGATTCATTTTCAACACAAGAGACTAATTTAGGGAATTTTTTTTTCTATTCAAAATAATGATGCTAAATGGGAAGCAATTTAAGCTTTACAATGGCTTCATCAGAACCTCATCTGTCAAATCCCAAAATCATGCTCCCGGAACATATTTCTCAATAGAGTGAATCAGCAGGAAAGAAAAGCAGATGTAAAGCAAACAGGTGAAAATATGAAATTAGCAGTGACTGTGCTCATGGGCCACCACCATCAGCACCCCCATCATTATCCTCAACACCAGGATTATATTGTTATTGTTAAGTACCTTCCTTCCCAAAGAATAGCCTTATGTCCTCTGAAGGAATGGGGCTTCTGTTTACCCAGCAAACAGGTACTATCTGCATTACAATAAGAGTTAATTCACTTTCTCTCTTGATGATGGGTCACGAGTGAGTGATGGTGATTAGTAAAGATAGTACTATTACAAACAACAGAGTATACTTGTAGTTACTAAAATTATCCAAAAAATCATGACAAAATTATCAAAGACGTAGGACTATGAACGTGGTATGACAGCAGAAGGATGATTGCACATCTCACAGTCCACATTGCTCACGTCAGGTTCTCACATGCTTTAATTGCTGTGCTAATTCTGAGAACTTCTGATTATGATCTAATGGTGGAAGGCATCTGAATGATTAAAGAACTGATTATAGAAAAGTCAACACAAAGTCCTCCATTTATGTATGTGCCAGAGTGCAACAGGACAACGGGGATGACCCTGTCCCCTAGTGGCGGAGCACTGCAATTCACAAACTTGTAGCAGGAAGGAACCTGCCTCCATTTCTAGGGTTACTTGTGTTGTCACGTGTGCTCAGTGGGAATCTATTCCACTTATATTGTGATTTGCTTTGTACCTACTAATTTTCACTGAAATCACTATTATAATTTACTCTCTCTACTCCCACAATAAGGAATGGAACTTCATTTCCCAGTAAATTTATTTTGTTTTATTGCCTCCTAGGTAACAACGTACAATAATATCAGTGTTTCATTTAAGATCTGTGATCTTGTGCTTTTCAGGACTAGTAAAATATAATAGCACGTGGAACTTGTGATTTCGAATTTGTTTCAGGATAGAGTATACTGTATTTATATAAGCCAAGCAATATTAACCCTTCCAGACAACTTTAAAATCTCTTCTCTTTCAAAAAATGATTAAAAGTACTTCTAAAAATTTTCCTTGTAAAATGTAAATGTATCTAATATACCTATAAAATTGTGTCAGCTACATTTATGAAACGTAATTCATAAATCTACTACATAAAGTCAAATAGTAACATTGATAACAATTACTAAAATGTTCTTTATACTTATTAAAGCCAGAATATATACTTAATGCTTTTAATCTTTATCTCATTTAACCCTTACAACAAACCCATAAGGTAGGCATGTTATTCTCTTTTTAAAGAAAAAGGTAAAGCTTAGAACTATGTCCCTCAACCCTTGGCATTCTAAGATTTTGGATAATCCTTCATTGTTGTGAAAATATTCCATGTATTTAGACGATTTAGTAGCATCCATGGTCTCTATTCGCTAGATACCAGTGATATACCCCATACCCAGAAGTGACAACCAAAAAATGTCTGTAGACATTGCCAAATATCCTCTTAGGGCCAATTCAGCCAAATCACCCCCAATGGAGAACCACTGGCTTAGAGAAATAAAGTCGCTTGCTAAAGGTCATATGCTTAGAAAATAATTGATCAGAAGTCAGACATTCTGACACAAGAATGTATTCTCTCAATTAATGAAATACAGTGCTGTTTATGATAGTTTAAGGAACATAAATTTTCCTCCAAAATAGAAAAGTAAACATGAAGACAAACCATACATGCCTTTCTGTAGAAAGATATTCCATGGCCACACCAGACTGTGCCCTTCCAAACTTTTCTTAACTAATGTCCATGTCCCAATGCCTATTGCCCTTATGTAGCTTGATCTCCTGCCTCACCTACCCCAATCTTCTTTAAGTCCTATTCCATGTGCCCCAAAAGACAGTCACAAAGTATTTAAGGTTGATTCCATCCTATAGTAAATAAGATTCAGCCTCTGCCTCACAGAGTCCCTGAAGAACAGGACCTGTCTGTTTCCTACCATTTCCTTAGATGACCCAAGACTTCCATCCGTACCATCTCAAAGTGCAAGTCTCTGCACCATGGTCACTGAATTCTGGTGCTGAAGTCCCAAGCCTTCAGTGACTAAGCACTTTCCATGCAACAAAGACTTTCTATCTGCCTCACATAGACTATTTCATTCCAGGCTCACAAGCACCCTACGAAGCAAATACTATTTCCGTTTACCAAAAGAAACAGATTCCAGCAGGCAGGGGAAACTCACCCAAGCATTTCACCAGGTTCATGCCAGGACTCAGATTTCAACCCAAGTATGGACAACTCCAAAGCCCTGCTCTGTATCCCAATCACTACACTCTTCCAATTTCATGGCAGGGCAAAGACTACAGACATACCTTTCCAAAGCATGTTCTCATCTTGCCATACCCCCTCCAGCTTGCTTAGAAATCAATCAGTCCAGTCCCCTCTCCTTGAGATCCCAAATTCATGGGAATAAACAAAGCAGGGCTGAGTGTGATTTCACTTGTGAAACAGAAAAGGGAAAAATTCAGGCAGTGACCTCACAAACTTTGAAAAGGCAGTATCATGTTAAATCAGAGGACAGAAAAATACAGAACACGTTTTCTCTTATCTGATTCTATTTTTGTTATTTACTTTTTATGCATAAAGAGTTATGTATTCATGTATGACTGATCACATTGCTTCAAAGCACTTTAAGCTGTTAAGTACAAAAATAGACGATTTTGAAAAAAAGAACCTGGTGGTGGAGGTGAGGATTTTTCCCTTTCAATCACATTATTTAAATATAGCTTGTTGTTTTTTTTGTTAAGTCTTCATTAAACTTTCCAGAGAGCTTCAACTTTTAGGTTAAGGCCAAATACAAAAATTTTCAAACATAAAATTTCTGAGGAGAAAAGAACAATCGGCAGAGCAGGGAAATGAACTACCAAAGGCGGATCTCTTTGACGCTTTGACTTCATTCAGCTTTAAGCTGCTTCATTTGGAGAACAACAAAAAAGAGGGGCTCCACAGCTATAAAAATCTATAAAGCCAGGCCGGGCACAGTGGCTCACACCTGTAATCCCAGCACTTTGAGAAGCCCAGGTGGGCAGATCACTTGAGGTCAGGAGTTTGAGATCAGCCTGGACAACATGGTGAAACACCATCTCTATTAAAAGTACAAAAATTAGCTGGGCATGGTGGTGTGCACCTGTAGTCCCAGCTACTCGGGAAGCTGAGGCAGGAGGATCACTTGAACCTGGTAGGCAGAGGTTGCAGTGAGCCGAGATCACACCATTGCACTCCAGCCTGGGTGACAGAGCAAGACTCAATCCAAAAAAACAAACAAACCAAAGTATAAAGCCAAAGGGATAGAAAGAATTCAAGATGCTTTCAGTATCTGAAAGGCCTGTTTTTACACCCTGGCCCTACCATTTGTCTGCTTTGTGACCTAGGTCAAGTTCTTTTCCGTGAGTTCCTCTTCTATAAAACAGGATCATTGTGAAGATCAAATAAGAAAATGCATGTCAAGCACGTGGCACACAGTAGAGACAGAAGAGATTTTGGTCAGAAGGGGGCCTTTGGACATACCGATGTGTTTGCCAAAGTTCGTGCTTTCGCAATACTTTTAATGTCCCATGATTGCTTCTTATCAATTAGGTGAATTTAGAAGTACTGTAAACAAGGCGAATCTGGCTAGGAACCAAAGGACAATCAGCATGGGGCACAGACCATGTTACCTGCCCAGTGATCTCTGCGCTAATTCTGTTCCTTTAGGGTGATTTGGTTAAAGAGCACAGAGTGCCTGGCCTCACTGCACATGCTGTTCAGTGACCTGGGCTTCCTCCTGGAAGGACCTCAGTAACTGAAATTAGAGAATATTGTTGTTGAGCCAAAGACCACATTCGTTCTCAGATTCAGTCTCATCTCTTTACAGACAAGGACGCTAAGACCAGAGAGGAGCGATTCGGCACAGCTAAGTAAGTGACAGAACCCAAACGTGATTCTTAATCTTACCTATATACCAATGGTTCTCAACTACAGGCGATTTTGACATCCAGGGGACACTTTTGGTTGTCACAACTAGGAGAAGTTGGGATGCTACGGGCATCTAGTGGGCAGAGGCCAGGGATACTGCCAAACACCCTATAATGCGCAGGACAGCCCCTACAGCAAAAACGTCAATAGTACCATGGTTAAGAAACAATGGTCTGTTTCACTGGATCAGTGTCTCAAGGAAGTCCAAAATCTGCCTTTGAAGCTGAACTTGGCCCCAGCATGCAGCCTTCACCAATGACTGACTCGACCCTGTCAGTTGCCTCTTAGTATGGAGAGCCACTGGGATTGGGAAGCATTTAGAGATTTGTCTCCTCCGGTAACTTAAATCCGGACATAGCTTCTGAAGCACTTTGATATACCTGGGCATAAGTGCTATTGACAATCCTGAAATGCACCTAGGTCTTAATTAGGCAATCTAAGAAACCTGTTCTCAAAAACATTTTGGCAACACACCACGGAACAGCCAAATGATGCACAACCACATAGTTATCAAATATTCAGAATGATGCACCCTGAGCAACACCTGATACCGTACTAAGCACCTCCAGGATTAATGGCTTGAGCAGAGGGAACACAGAGATTGAGGCACTGATTAGAGCTGGAATACTCTCCGTATTTCCACCCAAAGCTTGAGTTCCATATTGCAGGGACTAAAAAAGGAAAAGAAAGGCAGAGTCAATGATTCAAGCAGTTACGTACTTACTGGTTCTTGCCATGCACGCCATCTGTCTTGCTGACCTCATAGGCCTCTACACTAGCCAATGTGAGGGTCAAATGTGAGTCTGCATGTGGGAGTATGCAGTGAACTGCAAAGCCATTTGAAAGTATGAGTCACGAGTCACAATCTGAGCATATTTACCCACCCTTCCCCCTGGTAACTATGACGTTAGTTCTGACCCATGATAGAAATATACAAATGATCCCAATCTGATGTATTCATAAATTCAATGCACATTTAATAAACTCCTGTCATGCCCAATGCTTTGGGGAGCATATTCCTCACTCACAAAAGAATCAGTGATGCCACAAGGAATGACACACACCCAACTAACTCTTACACATGGAATTAGAGAAGCAGGAACATTTTTTTTAGGTGGAAATACCTAAGAAGTTTCCATTGAAGAGGATGGACTTTGAATTGAATCTTGGAGAAAAGATGGGATTTCAACAGATAAAAATGAGAACATTTAACATGCTAGAAAGAATATAAAAGAAGAAAGGATCATTTTTTAAAAAAAAAAAAAACATCAGGCAAATACGACAGTAAGGAATTCAGCTTGACTGGAACTTAGGGTGAATGGAAGGAGGTAACAGACAAGGCAGCAAAGTTGAAGTGGAAGCAAGTGTAGGGAGCCTTAAAATCCAAGACAAGAAGACAAGCATTTAATGGCCAACAGGAAGCCAATGGAGATTTGCTGTTATTTTTCAAACATAGAGGGCACAATCAGAGGAGCTGTGGAGAAATTAATCAGACATAGGTATGCAGCATGGAGGAGATGAAGAAGGCAGAGTAAGGAGAGAGATTAAGGAGGCTACTCAATACTCCAAGAGACAGGTGATGGGGCTGGACCAAGATCACGGGAGGAAAAGTAATATGAAAGAAAAGCATTCGATCTGTTAGAGACCTGCTACTCATTGGCAGAGAGGAAGAATAAAAAGTTAAAGTTGAAGAAACACACAACAGAAGTTCATACAAAGGGGCTCGGAAGTTTTGTTCCTGGATAAATGGAAGAATGGTAGTAATTATCAGACAGAAGAAAGACAGAAGAGAAAAGGCAAATCAATTGTGCCTAGATGAGCCTCTTGACTCAGACGTGACGACTCAATGCCAAGGTCACCCCTGCTAAAGGTTTCTAGACACACTATCCAGACATGGTGCCTGAGCTATTACACTTACTACATCCCAGCACCCTCTCATCCCATGCCTAGTTCCCAGGCTAAAGCCTCTAAAAAGTCTTTCTGGGCCTAGATCCCTACACCTGTGCCCCCACCTCCAGTCTCCTGCGGAGACATTAGCAGGGTTAAGTGAATGACTGAGTGATGGCTGCCTGTACTGTGAACTTGGATCAAAACTATGTAGACCCTTCATCACTCCCCATCCCCCACCCTCAGCCACGTTTTACCTGAAATTGTGTGTCTGTTGGCCCTTTCTCACTTTAATTGCCCTCGAACTTACCCTTGCAGGTGAAGTTTCAGCATCCATCTCTGACTGGGGCTCTAACTAAACCACTGTGGCTGCTATGAAATCACCGATTCAGGGTGGCAATCTTGGAATGTAAACCGGACAAATTCTCACGGCTGATGTACTTGTGCTTAACATTTTGAGAATTTATTAGTCATCACAAAATACAGGAAAATATTTTTAAAGGGATTTATCTCTTGAAGATCCTCTTGTCTCTCATGTTACCACTTAGGTTCTGAAAATCGATATTACTAAGTAAGTAGGAGGATGCAGGACTGGTTGTGCGTTAAGTGTGTGGAAATGTATGGTTTGATTTATCCCACGTCACCTCTGTTCACTTTCCCAAGTCATTTAGTTACCACTTGTAATTGCAAAGCCAGACAACAGTCCACCAACTCTATTTCTTTTTTTTTTTTTTGAGACGGAGTTTCGCTCTTGTTACCCAGGCTGGAGTGCAATGGTGCAATGTTGGCTCACCGCGACCTCCGCCTCCTGGGTTCAGGCAATTCTCCTGCCCCAGCCTCCTGAGTAGCTGGGATTACAGGCACGTGCCACCATGCCCAGCTAATTTTTTGTATTTTTAGTGGAGATGGGGTTTCACCTTGTTGACCAGGATGGTCTCGATCTCTTGACCTCGTGATCCACCCGCCTCGGCCTCCCAAAGGGCTGGGATTACAGGCTTGAGCCACTGCGCCCGGCCCACCAACTCTATTTCTAAGGTGCTGAAAGAGCTTCAGAATTAACCAGTGGGCCTTCATATATCCTGGGAAGGAAATGGGGCACAGTTCAGCAGAAGATGTAGCACAAGCCAACCTAGGATACAAGCGCTGAGAAGGCAGCCTCCCACAGGGTGACGCTCACCTTCCCACCCCTCACACGTGACAATCAATTATTACCAGCAAAGGTGGTGGTTGTTGAGGACTTTTCAGGTATGCTGATTCATCAAGGCCGAACACGGGCAAGCCTGAGGGAATCATTTGCTGGATTTAATCAATTACTGGGTTCATCAAATGTGATGACTGAGCCACATCAAAATCCAAGTGAAATAACACATGAGACCCTCATGGAAAAAATAACTCCTGGCTTTGTCTTGCAACAGAGAGAGGTCACGCTATTACCTATATGTACAACATCCATATCAATTATTTGTACATGTATGGATACTGGGCTATCTTCCTCCTAGTGTCCACAATATTTTTGAGCCATTTGCCTTTCTGAAAAAAAAAAAAAGAAAGCCTAAAAATCAGCAAAACATACATTTTTAAAATAACTGAAAACTTGAAGAAAACAAGGAGAAAAGATTCTGGACTATCCTATTATACTTCGATATGCCCATACTTTCAAACACCATGAATAATAAGCAATAACTGTAGGCTCACTTTGTAATCTAGTGACAGAAGAGTACATGATAATGTAAGTATCCTCCCGAGGGACCTGATTGTTCCCAACAACCTTCAATACTTGTATCTATTATAGCACTTACTGCATTTTATTATTATTGCTTTGTTCATCTGAATCTCACCTACGAGCCCGTGTACCTATTATCAGAGGCATTTGTAGATATCTTATTATTTCCAATATTTACTGAACTATATGGCAATATACTGTGATAAGTATTAAATAAACTTTTGTTAAGTTGGAAGATTTTTGTAAAGTACTGTGCATGTGACTATCAATGTAATATGAATATCAAAACCATGAGAGACACCTTTGACTAAAGTCACAGAAATGTGTCTAGATTTAGAAAATGAATAAATCAGACACAGTAAGAGCTATGACTTCCACCTATACTATCTAAACAGTGCTTTGATTAATAACAAACAAAAACGTTCATGCTAATGAAGTTTTTCACTACCTGGTGTGGCTTTTTTTTTTTTTTTAAGAGATGGAGTTTTGCTCTTGTTACCCAGGCTGGAGTGCAATGGCGCGATCTCGGCTCACCGCAACCTCCGCCTCCTGGGTTCAGGCAATTCTCCTGCCTCAGCCTCCTGAGTAGCTGGGATTACAGGCACGCGCCACCATGCCCAGCTAATTTTTTGTATTTTTTTAGTAGAGACGGGGTTTCACCATGTTGACCAGGATGGTCTCGATCTCTTGACCTCGTGATCCACCTGCCTCAGCCTCCCAAAGTGCTGGGATTACAGGCATGAGCCACTGTGCCCGGCCTCCTGGTGTGGCTTTTTAAGCTACAACTTCAACTCCTAAACATTCTGACCAAAGTATTTCCATAAACCAGACACATGAAAATTGGACATGTGTCTATAGAAGTCCCTCAGGTTTGTGGCTATATCTTTTATTTGTGCCTCTGTTTCTTAAGGAGCATCCCATAAGTATTTGATTATTTCTAGGTATTTCTCAAAGGTATAAACTTCTGCAAGCCAGACCTGATAAGTTGAAGGTGAGGCTATATTAAGAGAAACTGGATAAGAAATATATGGGTAAGCAGGTTTACTGTGTAATCCTCTCTAGCCACCAAATTACCATTTTACCACTTCTGCAAATGTCTTCGAATGATTGACCCTCATGAACAAGATTCATTCACGAGGAAAAGAATGATTCCTCTTAATCATATGGATTTAAAACCCAATCCAATAAGGTCTTCTGTGCGAGGAGAAGCTTACCTCCTACCTATTGATTCCCTTGCTAAGCTGTTAGAGAGGGCTTATAACATCACTCTTTCCACTGAAATTCTGGTGTTGGAGGAGATGAGCATATTCTTAACGCTAAGAGTAAGACTCAGTAGAATCACTATCAGACCAAGACATGCCTTGTACTTTATAAAATACTTAAAGACGAGTGCCTCAATGTGCTGTAGTAGGATGACGATCACTTTGAAAGCTGTGGGGTTTTTTTGTTTAACATGGTTTTGATAGGTAAACAAATACAAAGGGAAATAAAATTAAAGTCAGAAAAAAAAGTATTAACAAAGGTAGATTATTTTTGTAACCTGGGCCGTCTTCCCCTCGATGTCCAAATCAAAGATTTTCATTATAATATTTATATCATTTGGTTTTCCTTTATTAAGCCGCCTGCTGTGACTAATCATTAACTGCAGCCAAAGAACTGCAGTTAGAATTAAACTCACCAGTTAAGTCCACAATACTGTGTTTATTCCTAACATGAAAAAGGAATCACAGCTATTCCCAGTCCAAATAAATCATCAAGTAGGCAAGCAAACATTCAAACAGACCAGTACTTGACTGGGGTTGTCAAGATTAAAACCGTCTACCATTCATCAAATGAGGAATCTACCTACTCCAGATCTACAGATCCCCAGGGAAGGTCTCAAGTCAGATTATTCTGAAAAGGGTTGAAGGTTTGCTATGTGGATTGAAGAAAGCTGGAAAGTCTTTAATGCTTCTTTCCTCAAGAGATTTAGTCTATGGCCCATTCTCCTGAATGGGTGGATTCAGTGAGAGCTTGACCAATAAGACACAGCAGAAATGATGCTACGCCCACTTCTGGTCCCAGGCTTGACCAATAAGACACAGCAGAAATGATGCTACGCCCACTTCTGGACCCAGGCTTGACCAATAAGACACAGCAGAAATGATGCTACGCCCACTTCTGGACCCAGGCTTGACCAATAAGACACAGCAGAAATGATGCTACGCCCACTTCTGGACCCAGGCTTGACCAATAAGACACAGCAGAAATGATGCTACGCCCACTTCTGGACCCAGGCTTGACCAATAAGACACAGCAGAAATGATGCTACGCCCACTTCTGGACCCAGGCTTGACCAATAAGACACAGCAGAAATGATGCTACGCCCACTTCTGGACCCAGGCCATAGTTAAGAGACTAGCACCTTTCACTTCTTGTCTCTCAGAACACTTGACCTTGGAATCCAGGCAAGTCCAATTGCCCTGAGACCACCAGGTAGTAAGAAGCCCAAGCCCGATGGCAGCACCCTGAAGGATAAAAGCCATGTGGGCAGAGAGAAAAAAATAGAGAGGAAGAGAACAAGAAAGAAAGAGCACCAAGATTCCTAACATGTGACCCAAGACACATGTTGGAAGTGGAGTCTCCATTTCCAGCAGGCCCACTTGACACCAGGTAGAACAGACTCAAACCAGCCAGCCAAGTCCTTCCCGAATCCCTGACCCGCAGAATTGTGAGCAGAATAAAAGTTATCTTAAGCCCCTCAGTTGAGGATGGTTTGTAATTCAATGACGGAGCAGAAGAACATGGATCTACTTCATATAAAAAAGTGTATCTCATTAAAAATAGAAGAGCTCAAACTGATCCTCTATTAATTCACACGTTAAATGACTTCAATAAAGCTTGTTCAACACGATTGGTTTATTTTCCATTACAGTGACAAAATAAAAAATACAACAGCATTCATGTCAGATATGCAAAAAACACACTTTCAAAACCAAATTGACATTGTAATTTGAAGCTTGACAGGTTTAAGCAGCTCTCTTGTTAAACTTCCTCTCACCTGTCTGAGTATCGCTCCTTAAAATAAAATTGAGGCAACTTTGAAGCACCTGGTTCTCCAGGTTAAGTACATGTGAAAATGATAAATTACTTTTTACTACTGAAGACTACTGTGCCCTCTAATCTGAGTGATTAATATCCTGCTCAGTGGTTCACATGCAATTACTACCGTGAGTCCAACGAACCTGAACAAGACAGAACTGTTTAGCCATCTGTGTAAGCTCGCTATATTTAGAAAAGTACGACAATCTCTAGGAAGCTTTACAATTTTAGATCATTTTCCTCTCCATGACTCGTGCACTCTATGCTGCATATCAAATTATAATACTGCTCCTTTGGACCCAAGTTTGTTCAACCCACTTTATTTTGTTGTTGTTTTGTTTAGTTTTGTTCTAGGCCTTTAGCAGCCTGATGCCGTAATTTTTAGTTTCTGTAGATAGTGATAAGCAAACAGGGATGAGGAAGGCGCTTTAGTGGCCCAACCAGAAACAGGAAGTAAGAACTCATGACTGTATTCCCTCCGCTGGACACCCCTGGAGGAGACCAGGCAGCACAGGAATCTCTGCTATGAGGTAATGCTCCTTAGAAAAGGGAGACTAAAGCGGTCATCTAATAATGTCATTGTTGAAACTTATTGGCAGATTTTAATTGCATTAATGACTTTTTTAACCTGCATGTAATCTGCTTAATTCTATAGTACCCAAGTCCAGTACAATGAAAAGCAAACACAGGTCTTCTAGATTGAATTGTGGGCTTCAAATGCTTGGTGAGCAAAAGGTCTACGCCACCTTATTTCCAAACTCTTCTCAATAAAAAGAATAAATATTCTAGAACATAACAATGGAGTTATGTTATAAGAATGTCCTTAGGCAATACTGTCATTGTGTGAAAATCATCAAGTGTACTTACACAAACCTAGATGGGATAGCCAACTACATGCCTAGGCTGTATGGTATAGCCTATTGTTCCTAGGTTACAAACCTGTACAGCATAATACTGTACTTAGTACTGTGTTATAGTTGTCCACAGTATTAAGTATGTGGGTATGTAAACACAGAAAGGTGACACATTGCACTGTATGGTATAGCCTAGTGTTCCTAGGTTACAAATCTGTACAGCATAATACTGTACTTAGTACTGTGTTAGTACTAAGTATGTGGCTATCTAAACACAGGAAGGTGGCGCATTGCACTGTATGATATAGCCTAGTGTTCCTAGGTTACAAATCTGTACAGCATAATACTGTGCTTAGTACTGTGTTAGTACTAAGTATGTGGCTATCTAAACACAGGAAGGTGGCGCATTGCACTGTATGGTATAGCCTAGTGTTCCTAGGTTACAAATCTCTACAGCATAATACTGTACTTAGTACTGTGTTAGTACTAAGTATGTGGCTATCTAAACACAGGAAGGTGGCGCATTGCACTGTATGGTATAGCCTAGTGTTCCTAGGTTACAAATCTCTACAGCATAATACTGTACTTAGTACTGTGTTAGTACTAAGTATGTGGCTATCTAAACACAGGAAGGTGGCGCATTGCACTGTATGGTATAGCCTAGTGTTCCTAGGTTACAAATCTCTACAGCATAATACTGTACTTAGTACTGTGTTAGTACTAAGTATGTGGCTATCTAAACACAGGAAGGTGGCGCATTGCACTGTATGGTATAGCCTAGTGTTCCTAGGTTACAAATCTCTACAGCATAATACTGTACTTAGTACTGTGTTAGTACTAAGTATGTGGCTATCTAAACACAGGAAGGTGGCGCGTTGCACTGTATGGTATAGCCTAGTGTTCCTAGCTTACAAACCTGTACAGCATAATACTGTACTTAGTACTGTGTTAGTACTAAGTATGTGGCTATCTAAACACAGGAAGGTGGCGCATTGCACTGTATGGTATAGCCTAGTGTTCCTAGGTTACAAACCTGTACAGCATAATACTGTACTTAGTACTGTGTTAGTACTAAGTATGTGGCTAACTAAACACAGGAAGGTGGTGCATTGCACTACAATGTTACTGCAGCTACTATGTCACTAAGCAATAGGAATTTTTTAGCACACTTATAATCTTATGGGACCACCTAACTCAGGAAAAGCCTCCTGACATACGTGAGGTCTACACCCTTAGATAAGCCTAAGATAATATGTTTACTAAAAGTTTATGAAAGCTCTTCCTAAGAAAGCATCCATGAGCAGCTGGACCTTTAGAATCCCAACTTTGATGGAGAGCCATAGCTAAGGTTTAGAGAATAAAGATGGAGGTTGGCAGTAACAAGAGAGATGATGCTGGAGAAATAAAAGAGGTCATGGGAGACCATCTGTGTCATTATTTTCCATTCAGATTTGTGAAAACAAATTACTGTAAAAAACAGAAAGCAGTGTATACAAGATGAATCAATGAATGAACAACGACAGGTGACGGGTATGTTATTTTCCTTGGCTGTAGTAACGATTTCAGTGTTTTATGTATATACACATGAAAACATGTCAACCATTTTAGATATATATAATTTTTTAATTTATTTAACTTTAGGTGCATACAATATCTGGCATTTCTCCCCATGTTATCCCTCCCCACCCTCCCATCCCTCCCTATCCCCCGCTGTCTCTCCCCTACCCCCCAACTGCCCCCAGTGTATGATGCTCCTCTCCCTGAGTCCACATGTTCTCATTGTTCAACACCCACCTATGAATGAGAACATGTGGTGTTTGGCTTTCTGTTCTTGTGTCAGTTTGCTAAGAATGATGGTTTCCAGGAATACAACTAAGGAAGGATGTAAAGGTCCTCTTCAAGGAGAACTACAAACCACTGCTCAATGAAATAAGAGAGGATGCAAGCAGATGGAAAAACATTCCATACTCATGATTAGGAAGAATTAATATCATGAAAATGGCCATACTGCCCAAAGTAATCTATAGATTCAATGCTATCCCCATCAAGCTACCAATGACTTTCTTCACAGAACTGGAAAAAACCACTTTAAACCTCATATGGAATCACAAGAGAGCCTGCATAGCCAAGATGGTCCTAAGCAAAAAGAACAAAGCTGGAGGCATCACACTGCCAGACTTCAAACTATACTACAAGGCTACAGTAATCAAAACAGCATGGTACTGGTACCAAAACAGAGACATAGACCAATGGAACAGAATAGAGGCCTCAGAACAAATACCACACATCTACAACCATCTGATCTTTGACAAACCTGGCAAAAACAAGCAATAGGAAAAGGACTCCATGTTTAATAAATGATGTTGGGAAAACTGGCCAGCCATGTGCAGAAAGCAGAAACTTGACCCCTACCTGTCACCTTACACTAAAATTAATTCCAAATAGATTAAAGATTTAAACATAAAACTTTACACCATAAAAACACTAGAAGAAAACATAGGCAAAACTATCCAGGACATAGGCATAGGCAAGGACTTCATGACTAAAACACCAAAAGCAATGGCAATAAAAACCAAGATAGACAAATGGAATCTAATTAAAATTCAGAGCTTCTGTACAGCAAAAGAAACCATCAGGAGAGCAAATATATATATGTATATATGTGTATATATATGTATATATGTGTATATGTGTGTATATATGTGTATATATATGTATATGTGTGTATATATATGTATATATGTGTGTGTATATATATGTATGTGTATATTTATATATATGTATATATATAATTTTAAAAAAATTTTTTTAAAGATAAACCAATGAAAAAATTCTACCTGGAAGCACAGGACATTTCCTAAGCTCATTTCATTATTCTATTATTAGAGAACTCACCCACCCTCTCCATAGTCACAACTTGTGTGCATGCACAAATATACATGCTGCTGCTCCAAGTCGGCAAACTACATCTATCAAAGGGAACTGTAACGGGGAATGAAAATCGCATATGCACTGAAAAAATGGGCTTCCCACTGGAACTGGGAAGCCATGAACTCACAAACCTGGTAAGTCATTTTTGAACTGTAAATACAGAAGACTTAAGTCCAACATTTAATAGCCACATAGGTCAGGGTCCCTGATCCCTCATGGCTCCTTACACCAACAAGTCTGCAAACAACAGCCCAGAGGCAGCTTAGGCACATGAGGGACGATGATAGATGTCATTGTAATTAAAATTACCCTTTCCACAGTCGAATCAAAAGACTGCCACTGCCCCCCAAAAATTTGTACCTATGCTTTGAGCTCAACAGCATTTTGTCAGCAAATCAGGCAAAGGAGTGTCCGAGACAAAGAATTCAGACACTAAAAGTGTATTTAAAGACTGATTTGTGCTCCCCATCCATAATCCTTCAGCCCCCGCCAGGCCAATCACTCTCTGGTCAAGGTTTTAGGAAAATCACTAGACATCACGGCAGTAACAAGCTTTTGAACCCACAGGATCCACTCTCATGTGAAGGTATCCACCTACTGTGCCTCACTAAATGCCTGCAATCAATTTTTAATTACAGCAGCAGTCGCAGTGGGAGATAAAGCAGGCAACATGCTGAGAAAGAACCAAGAGCCTGTTTATTACAGTTCCGGTCCACCATGAGCCAGACTTGCGAAGAGCTGGGCCACAGATGAATCAACCAAGTGCAGCTCAGAAAGATGCTCTTACCTCTGGGACGTTTTCTTATATTTCCTCCTGTAGGAAAAGAAGCATAAACACGTATCAGAAAAGGGTTGTAGCAGGCAGTGGGTAAGAAAAGGGTTACTTCAGTGGGGATGGGCATGGAGGTCAACACTTCTTACAGAGGTTTCTCTGTGAAGCTTATAGGTTTCAAAGCTTAGTTAAAAGTTTGGGATTGCTGTGTTATATTGTAGTCAGAAGTACAGAACCTAAGTCTTAACAGCAAAAAATAGCATTCCAAGAGCTCAGTGGCTCTGCTCTCATGTCCTTCCCTTTTCCTTTTGAACGCACTGTGGCATTTTAGTTGAGGTCAGGCTTTAAAGACCACAAAATCCAGGTTCAAACCTCAATCCTTCCTTTACCAGGTTCACAGGTTCTTGCAGAGTAAATGAGCACAGGCTTATGAAACATTTATTCTGCCTGGCACATATTAAGTGGGTTAAATGGGGAGTAATTATCAGTTATTTATGTTGTCACTATTTTCACTATTATCCCCAACATCTAGCACTGAGGTCCCTTTATGGGTATGCCTTTTTTAAATGTAAATATGCAATCATGCAGCTACAGTATGAGAACAGACATAAGGTTTTCAAAAAAAGAAGTGAGGAAGGGGACAACGAGAAAGTCTAAAAGCAAACGTTGGAAATAGCATTAGGAACTGTCCCTAGGAAGCAGAAGAGACCCGCTTCTAGCCCACCTCTGCTATTTACAGTCAGTTAGCCCTGGGCAAATCTTGTGCATCAGGCTTCTTAATCTATCACATGAAGCTAGTAACATCTCCTCTGACCATCTCACCTAGGTCAAAATGGCAGACAGGGGGAAAATGGTCATAAAAATTATGTTGTCCCAAGATCCCAATGTTCTTCATGTGCGTGTCAGTTTTTGTAAACTCTGAAAATTGTTAAAAGAGTTTTAATAGGCACAGCACTGGAGAGGATTAGAGGAGGGAAAATGCTGGGAAAAGAACATCCATCACCCTGTGGCATATCCAGGAAGTCCAATGCTTCCCACTTGTCCTTGGTTCCACACCTGCATTTCCATTACAGTCACTGTACCCAGAAAGCAAACCACTGATTCGCTAATGGAGAGCTGTGTACCATATGTTTTTGTGAACTGAAGAGGTTTCAAATTGAGAATCACTATGACCTGTTACAGCTCTGTTAAAATGAAAAGGCACAGGGCAGTGTCAGGCATGTGAAGCAGCATGTAACACAGAACCTACAGTGTGGTCTTGACTAGATACGTACTGATATCTATTTATCTGAAAGGAGACACACCAGAATGACAGCCATGACTTCAGGGTAGTAGTTTAATAAATCACTCCTTTTATTTTTAGTTTTATGAATTTTCCAGATTTTCTTTAAAGCCTAAGCATTATAATAGAAAAAAATGTATTAAAATATGGATATACCTATATCGTCACATATAAAGATATATACAAATAAAGGACTATATAGATATATTTCCGTGTTTCCACTATATCATATATAATTGGGAGGAAGGTTGACTAACAGTGTATTACGTCTTGGCCTTTCAAGCAAACTACCTGTGTTCCAATCTTGGCTCCAGCACTTAGCTTTACAAAGCTGGACTAGTTATTAAATCCCACTGAACCTCAGTTTCTTCGTATCTAAAGTGGGAAGCATCAGAGCACCTCTCTTGAGACCTTGCTTTGAAAAATAAATAGATAATTCACCTGAATGTCACCTCCCCAAGGGCAGGTTCTTTGTGTGGTTGACCTTATACTCTCCCCAAAAGCTGTGACACATGTGCACTGATCACTCACTCTCTCTCACCTGGAACCTGTCACCAGTGACAGCTCACACTTTCCAGGCAGCAGCTAAGGGCAGAGGTTTCACCTTCAGGCACAGTGCACAGTGAGCTGAGGGTGTGACCTGTACCCTTGGACTCATTAGCACGGTAGTCTAATAAACTAATTTAAGGCATACCTGGCAAGAGGAAAAAATAACCCATTGAGAGTATACAGGGACCAAAGGCCAGGGGGCAGTTGGAATGGCAGAAAAAAGGCTTTTATTCAGAAACCCAACTAATCCTATCAGCAGACAGTATCTTCAGAGGTCAGAAGACGATAGGCCTTGCTGTTGGTTCCCACAGAATTTTCCCAGCATTTGCCAAAGAAATATACAAAGGCACTGTTGGGAGTTCTGAAAGAATCAAAGATAAACAAAAATAAGAAAAGCTTCATTTTCAGCATCTACTAGCAATAAGCATTTAATATACATTGCTAATCCTCATAACTCTGTAAGATCCCCTCTCTGAAAGAATGCAAATTCTGAACAGGAAGTTAAGACATGTACCTAAAGTGTTGTTTTAACAACGAATACAAGGGATGGCTCAAGAAAGCTTAGTGAAAGAGGTGGTCTTCACTGGCAGGTGGAATGTCAACAGGGAGGAATATGGAAGTATACAGCAAGCAGGAGCAGAAGGCATGCCTCGTAGCCCCAGACGAGCCCATCACGGAGGGATGCAGAGTGAGGCAGCAGGAGACAAGACTGCTAAGTGCTAAGGACAGAGTTAAGTGGGAAAAGTAGTAAAATTTATATTTTAGAAAAGATGATATCCAGGGGGAGGGTCACCTCTTCTGGGACCCTCTTGTGGGGGGTTTCAGCTTCCACAGCACGCTGAAACCTCTCTGACACCATTCTCCGTGGCACTGCATTGTCTCATGTCTGTGATTTTGCAGAAAGATACAACAGGGCCGTGGAGTGTGACAGACCTGGCTCAAAACCCAACTTCACCCTCACTAGCTGTGAGACCTCAGGCAAGCTCTGTGCTAAATCAAACCTTCATTTCCGCATCTATAAAATGGCTGGGATGATCTCAGATGAGATAATGTATTACATGTGCCATGTAGTGCGCTGCCACATAAGAGGCATTATAAGATTTTTAGTCCCCTTGGTCCCTAGTTTTGAGCTTCTCGAGGTGAGAGGTCTGTCATATGGATCTCCATATCTATCCCAAGGGCATGCACATTAACTGGCACATGGTTGCACACAACAAGTATCTACTGGTTAAATAAATGAATGGTTTGCAACTGCCATCCATACACATCAAAAGATGGAGTGTGCATCTGGTAGACCCAAAGAAAGACCAGCAGCCTGACATTCTGTCCAACTCACCTTCCTGACACTCCCCACCTTCACAGATACAGTCCTAGCTTTAGACATTGCAAAGTTTTGCTCTCCCATCTCCTCCCATTTAGACATAGCCCCCAAATCAATCCAAATGGTGTCATCTCACAATGGAGTTTGGAGGTGAGCTCTGAAAGCAGAAGAGAAAATGCAACTCATAGAAATTACTCAAGATCCAGCTCTCAGATTATTTTGAATGGGCAAGATTGGTGAGGCCTGTCTGAGCCTGACTCATTCCTCAGTTCTCAACTGAAACATCACTTCCAAAGACCTTTGAGGGCCTCCCACACCAGGTAGCACCCGTTCTGTGTGTCCCACGGCAGCTGGAGCTCATCCACAGCATTGCACTTATGACTGCGCGTGCTCATGGTCTGCTATGCTTATCTGACATCCGGGAGCATTTCTTCCTTGCCTAACACGTAGCGCCTGGTAAGTGGCAACTGCCTAACGTGTTGTTGAATTCATGATTGCATTTCCCCAAAAACTGATAAAAAGTGCTTTGTTATTCTTTGTCCTTCTATTAAGCAATGATTTATAATGAGCCGTGAGGACATCCACCACAGCTGTACTTTCCTACACACAGGAGGAAAGCAACGAGAAGGGTGGGGAGCTCACAGCTGTTGAGCACCTCCTCTATTTCTTTCCTATACACAAGTTAAGTCACTTAGAAGTCCTACGAACGCTGAGAGTTTCTACCCACTTTCCACTTGACAGAAGTGAGTCTCAGAGAGGTTAAGTAACTTGCCCCAGAACACAGAACCTTAAAGTGGCTGAGACAGACAGCATTCGGAAGCCTTCACAGAAAGTTAAGGAATTTATACAAAGAAGGCAAGAGATTCCACCAAGAAATTTCGACCCGAGACAAAAACAAAACGAAATTAATAACAATAAAACATTCTGGGTTCTGTCCACCCAAATGCAGGAAATGAGCTGGAAAAGAAACCCAGTTTATTCTTGACCTTCTATTTTTAAGAAATTCAACAGAATTCCTGACTCACATTCTGAAAGACAAAGGAAAGCTTTTTGGGTTTTTTTGGTTTTTGTTTTGTTTTCGAGAGGGAGTCTCACTCTGTCGCCAGGCTGTAGTGCAGTGGCGCAATCTCGGCTCACAGCAACCTGGAAGCAATTCTCCTGCCTCAGCCTCCTAAGTAGCTGGGATTACAGGCGCCCACCACCATGTCTGGCTTATTTTTCGTATTTTTAGTAGAGACAGGATTTCACCATGTTGGCCAGGCTGGTCTTGAACGCCTGACCTTAAGTGATCCACCTGCCTCAGCCTCTCAAAGTGCTGGGATTACAGGCATGAGCCACCATGCCCAGCCTGTTTTTAAATTTTAATTTAAATTTATAATATTTTGAAAATTTTAACAACACAGTATGAATCTCAAGATTTCATGTAGCTAGATTGAGCTGATGTAGAAAGTGGAGAATGACAAGGAGCTGTTGTGTTCTGGGACCTGGCAAAGTTGGCAGGGTGGGAGAAGGAGAGGCCAGCGTCACGCTGGGAGAGAAGGCAGCGCATCTTCACGAGGCCAGGCTGAGGACACAACCTCAAAGGTCTAGAGTGGCACTTTGCAAAGTCTGTTCTCTGGAATGGGCTCTACCGTTCTCTCTCTCTCTCTCTCTCTCTCTCTCTCTCTCTCTCTCTCACACACACACACACACACACACACACACGCTTTATCTGTTTGTTGCTTCTGTTTTTCTAAGGAAGGCATTACTGCATTACTGCTTAATATCACTTGTCTGAGCTTAAATCCCTTGTGGAACTTACTGTGTCCAACAGGCTGCATGATCTTTAGCAACTTGTATCATTTCTCCAAACACCAGTTTCCTCACCTGTAAGGTCTGAGTAACAGCAGTGCCTGCTTCACAGGGTGATGTGAGAGTTAAATGCAATGATGAATGCAGGGCGTTCAGCATAGTGCTGGGCATACTGGAATCGCTCAAGAAGAAGTCAGCTACTGTACTAAAAACAGCAGTATTGCATAAAAATGGTATCATAATTCAGTAAGTTTTCAAATCTTACTTGATAAAAAATATTTCACTGATTATAAAAGCCACAAAAAGAGGTTGAATATTGCTTTTCTAGAATGGAAAAACTGAATATTCCCGATTCTCTTTATATTGGAACACTTGAACCACAAAAAAAGCAGGTGCTAATCTCAGTTCTGCTTAGAGGAGGATGAGCTGAAACACAGCCAGCTTTTCCCATGCCTAAGGGGCCCTGAGCCTGCCTGTACACCCTGGCACCCACCCCAGCAATGTCCCACTTAACCTAGCAGAGCCACACGCTCCCCACAAATGTCACAGCTGAGCCATTGCCCAGAAAGCAGGAAAAAAAAAAAAAAGCAAGTAAAACTGGGTACTTATCAACTGGATATTATAATCAACCTTAGAAATGGCTAAAATTATGTTTCAAAAAAAGTCCTTTTATCAATAACTCCCTAAAAACTGAGCCCAGTGGCTTGCTTACACCGCATCCTTATGCATTCTCGGGAAGTTGTATCTCAATGCAGAGATCTCATCTGCTATGACTAGAATTATTGATTAACCCATACTTAGCTCTTACGCAAATTAAAAGACCACTAGTCTTCACTGAAAATCAATGTCTATTTACATCCAGAATGTTTCAATGGAACTGCGGATTAACCAAGAAGTATCAAACATTGTGTATGTGTATGTGTGTGCGTGCACATGTGCCCAACAGGGGAAGTGAGCCCAAAAACCCCCGCTCAAGGCTTCAGTCTGCTTATAGCCAGCTGGTCACATCCTGACAGGCAGATTCAGAGACAGGAGCATCATCAAAGGGCAAAGAGCACAGGCCTCCAGGATTTAAACAGGTTCCCCAGAGCCCTCCTCGGCAGTGTCATAAAGCAGAAGCTTCTAGACCCTGAACTTCATTTTTCATCTCCCACCCTTAGGGGGATAAAGAATGAAACTAAGCAAGCGTAAGGGGCGATTCTGCCCAGAGTCAGGGGCAGAGTAAAGACCAGCAAGGAAACAGTGAGGTGGGGGCAAGGATGCTTTTAAGGGTTTTTATTTGCTTTTTGATGGCTAGGAGTTCCCAGAGTACTGGGCACACCTGCAGTCAAATGTAAGTATCAAGTACTCCAAAGTCAAACAGATGATTTGGAAATTGTTTCTAATAGCCTGGATAAGTGAGAGTCGATTAAACATTGATGCTACATTATGAAGCGCCTGGCAGTCTTTCACTTTTTTAAAGTGAGTATCTTTGAGCAAGAGCCATATGGGTGCTGCAATAATGAGGTTTATAAATAGGCTTAATATTCTAACAAGCTGGCTTTGAAAAACCAAAACTTGTGCTGTTTCTAAGTTGACAGAAAGATACCTCCCAGTCGGGCACAAGATTTCCTGGTATGGGAAGCTGGATATGGAACAACTGCATACACACAACGCGAATTCCAGCTCTGCCTTCGGTGTTCTCCAGGGTTTCTGGGTAACAATGACTCACTCTTCTCCAAGTCCTATCCTGTCTCCATTCTTTTCCCCAGAGACCACAACCACTGATGACCCACAGACCGCTTTGGAAAGCTCAGCTATCAGCCCTCAGTTCCCTCAAGGGACAGGAGGTTGAAAGACAGGCTCAGAGAAAAACCAAATGCATAGCAAGGCTCATATAGTTAACTACAGGTTCTCAGAGTACAGATCACATGTGTTTCACTCATGGGAAAGTGGACGGAGATAAAATGCTACAAATCACCACGAAATGAGTGAGGATCTGAACGGTCATCCGATCCTCTGGTTTTGTTTATCATTGGCATGCAGGGTACCGACTGAAGAGAACCGGATATCTCTAGAAACTTCTAACAGATCCCTTACATCATTTGTATGAATTAATCTACATGCTGCTGACAATGGAAGGTTTTTGTACATTTCCTCTCATTCCTATCAGTGATTTCATTTGCATGATGCATGCATTAAAACCTAGCTTTGCAAAGCTATCCATTGCTTCCTGGCCTTTCCCATATTTTGAACAAGTAAATGCTAATTAGGAAAAAATATGTATAAACTGGTGGTCTCCTGGCACCTTCACAAGAATATTTAGGGGTGAGAAAGGAGATAATAGAGTTAGAGAACCTCCTCTCTTACTAGCTCAAATAATTAACTGGTGAGCTATAAAATGAAATTTTATGTGCACAGTGATTTCATTTTCTCCCTTGGCCAAAGGTCCAAAGCAACGCACACAAAAAATAAAAAGATTATAAAATTTAAAAAAGATCATTTTTACCTGAAACAGCCCAATCACTAGGAAAGAAAAACAATTAATAGAACCAAAAATTCTAGGGAATTTATTTGCTAGGTTTCTAGCAGAGAAAACTGTGCTATGGACTCATACTCAGTCACTGAGTTCTCTTAGAAAAGGAAGATCATATTCAGAGATAGCCAGCTCCCAAAGACAGAGAACTCCAGTATGTTCAGCCAACAGTGATGAGATCAAATTCACATGAAGGCAGCCTTTGACAGTGAGGTTTGGGGGTGGGGATGGTGACTCTAAAGAATGGGAGAATGCAAATCTGAAGCAGAGCTGTAAATAAGACAGTCGATTTTAACTCATTCCTGGGAGCAAGTGCATTTCCATCTGCTGCTGACCAGGCAGAGACTGTAACATACTCGGAACTAAACAGCCCCAAGGAAAGCCCCATCTGGGGCCACACCAGCTCATACAGCAGATCCAGGCTGCCTCAGGGCTCCTGTTCTCCCAAAGCAAGCCCCTTTCTTCACTGTTCTCCTTCTACAACCCCTCCACTGCCTGCAGACAGCTGGCCGAACACAGAAATCCAATCTCCTGTTCAACCCTGCTTCTCTCTTGAGCCTGGGTTAAAAATTCCAGCACTTGGATTCCTATTTAAGGAACCCCAAATGGGACCCCTCCTCAAAGAAAGCTGAAATCTTCTTTTGGAAGGCAAGATTTTTTTAGCAAACCAAACACAATTTCCTTCCCTTCTAGCTAAAAATCTATCACTTAAAGCTGGGCAATGAGCTAATCAGTGGCATCAGTGAAAAACGGAAAGGTGTTTAGAGAAAGAAAATGGAAAGTAAATGTCATGCTTGTGAAGGCCCAAGTAGCATGTTTTCTGCATAACTGATTTAGTCGTCTATTCACGTATTTACAACCACTTGCTGTGTTATAAGTACTGCGAAACAGCGTGGGTGGGAATGGAAGCGATTTTTGTGACCTTCCTCCTGGGAGCCCGTCTCCTACTTAAATAAACATCAGTGAGAAAAGCTGAAAGCAAAAATACCTCTTAATATCTGTGGTGGCACTGTCAAAGAAGACATAAATCCAAAGGATTAAGACAAAAATGTCACTCTTCACAGATATATCCCTGTAATTAGGGGAGGAGTAGGGTTTTAATTGAATTATCCACAGAGCTGTTTCAATTCTCTACGTTGTTTTTCCCCTCATAGATTTAGCCAGAACAAAAACTGTAATCTTCTGCTGAGTTTAACTTCAATGTCAGTCTAATTTTTCTAAGCCTGCCTACCCACTCCTGCAGTGTTCCTTCCCTCTCCCCGCTCTGTGCCCTTCCTCTCAACTCTTTGTAAAACCCACTCCTGGCAGAAAGCAGCTGCTGGTCATTTACAATTCCAGGTGAATCTGAGTCGGTGCCACGGCTCCTTGGGAGCATGAGTCCTTCCTATTTCCTCTAAAATCCTATCTTGTAGTGGCATCATCTGTGTAAGCCTCTCTGAACACACACTCTGTAAATCTCAACAATTTAAATATGGCAAAATGAGCCCATTGTCCAAAATGCAGGGGAAAAAAATGCCAACTAGCAGATGCATTTCTTGGGACCATTTTGAGTTCTTCTGTCAACTGAAATCAGATGAGCACTGGAAGCAAATTTTCCTTAGCTATAGTAGTTACCTTTACTGAAACTATGCCAACCTTCCAGAAATTGGTGGTTTGAACGATTCTCTCATTTTTTTTTAACAATGACTAATTTCAGTCAGTGATTTTACAGTCAGAATAGCAGTTCTAAAACAACATTTATGAGGCTTGATTTATGATAATCCTTCTATTTCACTAATGATCTAGACAAGACCTTATTTATAAAAGTGTTTGTAATTCCTTATAGTTAGCAGACAAGATTTCCAGTGACACCCACAAGGAATTATATACTAAATGCAATATACTTTTATGGGTCATCCTTAAGACAAAAGTCAGAGAGACAGACAAAAAAAGTGTCAGGATATTAGTCTGAATCTGAACTACTCTTAAAACACATCTGGAAGGAGTTTTCAAAGATTAATCTTTCACTACCATATTTACTAGCTGTATCTCTAGAGTGTAGGAAAAGTCTTGATTCTTTAAGCATTTTCTTTGTTTGGAATCTGGATAAACAACAGTTTGTTTTTCTTTAGATGTCCAGTTGTGACTTTCAGAAAAAATGCTCCATCCACTCTCATACTGATTGTCTAAATGACTGCTCTTCTGGTGGTCTTAAGGGAAAAGAAAGCTGCATTTTGGCAGAATATTGAATACTGGGTCCTTGCAACGGGCCCTTGGATTTGGGCAAAAATAGAAGGCTTTAAAGAGCAAAGGAAGGGCACAATGGGCAGAGGTGGTGCAGTGAGTGAGCATGGTGGCCAGAACAGTGGTCTGTCTCAGAAGACAAGATCCAGCCATGTCCATGGAGGGCACCTCTGGAGCAGACACAGGGAGGCCAAGCCCACTCAATGGAGCCTAAACTGCAGAAAGGCCTCCTGCCAGAGCCAGGGAGCCTCCATGCAGCCAAGCTTCACTTGGTCCCTCTGCAGTGGGCTGGGTTCCAGGCTTCAGGTCTCAGCCCACGGCATGTGCCCTCTGCCTCCCACAGGTTCGTGATGAGAGCTCATTCCACTTGGCCCCCTGGGTCACGGCCTCTTTCTACCCCTGGAATACTAGGAATGGTCATGCTGCTTTCTGTCTCTGTTCCAAACCTATGTTGTGATGGGCACGATACCACGTAGTCAATATAAGTTTCAAGTAAAGTTATGATTACTAGCTGGCCTTTCTAAGTCCATGTCAGCATTTTGAACAAGTAAATGCCAATGAGAAAATACACATAAATTTTTGGTCTTCGGAAAACTTCCATCAGACTATTTAGGGGTCACACTAAACTGTATTCTCTACTTATAACATTTATAGAAATATTAATTTAGCATCATTCAGATATACACAGAATTTTTCTGCTGGCTTTGCAGGGCTGTATATTCTACCTGCAGACCTTCTGTTTACTCTCCAGACTCACGTGTCCAGCTGCTCTCGTCTTCCCCATATCTCCCCTCATAGTTAGTGTGCCCCACACTGAACTCATGATCTCCAACCCCAGTTCATTCTGTTCCCACCCACAACCAAACCTGCAAACGTGTTCCTCCCTTAGTGATAATCTAAGCAGATAACACCTGGGGGTTCGAGCTGAAAACCTGCGAGGTGACCCTGATTCCACTTTCTTCCTCATCCCCCATATCCGAGTCCTGTTGGGTCTGCCTCCTAAGACGTTCTCACATCCGTGTCTACTGATAACGGCTTCCGCTTGCTGACGCCCCCTGGTGGATGAAGTCGGGCTTGGCTCCTCTCCAGCTGCCTTTCTACCCTAGTATTCCAGGGGTAGGAAGAGGCCGTGACCCAGGGGGCCAAGTGGAATGAGCTCTCATCACGGACCTTGTGGGAGGCAGAGGGCACATGCCGTGGGCTGAGACCTGAAGCCTGGAACCCAGCCCACTGCAGAGGGACCAAGTGAAGCTTGGCTGCATGGAGGCTCCCTGGCTCTGGCAGGAGGCCTTTCTGCAGTTTAGGCTCCATTGAGTGGGCTTGGCCTCCCTGTGTTTGCTCCCCTCTGCCTCCTCCCAGCCTGTCCTGCAGCCACTCTGCCTTCTTTCATTCTCTCAGAGGGGCCGTGCTCCTTCTTATCTTTAGATCTTTGCAGGTTTGAACATCCCAGGCCTTGAATGCCTAGAATATGCTTCCCTGACTCTGCTTAACTAATACTTAACATAATCATGTCTCAGCGTCAGTCTCTCTTCTTCAGGGAAGCCTTCTCTGAATCCTGGACCAAGTTTGAGTCTTCTCTTCCATGTTTTCACAGCTCCCTGCGGGGACTTCTTGCCACATTCATCACAGCAGATAGTAATTTGTGGAAATATTGTTTAATATACGCCTCTACTGTAGGCTGAACATTCTCCGAGGGAGGGAGCCTTCGTCTTGTTTCCCAGTAATTCCCTGGTGCCTAGCACAGCACCAGGCACACAGTAAGTGCTTGAGAAATATCTGGTAAGTGAATTAATGACTGAATTTTCTGCATACGGATATCTGTGTATTCCCTCAACTATATAAATAAAACTCATTACCTAAAATTATCAACTTTTATATCTTCTGGAATTATTACTATTTTTTAACAATCTCACAAGCTAGGAACTTCTAGCTTTGTCTTACACTCATTAAGACTCATTTATTTTGTTTAATAACAGCTGTCAAGAGGCTTTTGTATACAGAGTACAATAAAAGCCTAAAGAATACCAATATTTTACATGAATTCAGTATACCTCCTCCAGAAATAGAGTGTTGCATTTGTTGTAGAATTCATTTTTATTACCAGTGGAAAACTGCAATGATGGTCATTCTCAAGGCTGTCACTGTCTATTTCAACGTGCCTTATATATATTAAGTTGCCGCAAAAGTAATTGACTTTGCATCAACCTAATGACAATTATTTCTTTTAGTTGTTTCTCCAAAAGCCAGGAGGTAGGTGCTATAAACACTTTCCTTCCATGTGGGGAAATGGAAACCAAGGAAAGTAATCTTCCATGAGCCAAAGAAGATTAAAGACTGAAAAGTAGAGACAGCCACTCAGAAACCTCTCTGCTTAGGGCTGCTTCCCACTGATGGAGGCATGCTGTGAAGCTCAGTCAAAATATTAAGCACTTAGCTGCGAAATATTGAGTTGTAATTAACTAATTCACTAGCATAGTGAAATTACAATAAGCAAGGAATGATATACTAGTACACTGCATCAGTATTCAAGTGAAGAGAATTTCACTGTAAATGTGAGAATCTGCTTTCCCCTTTTGATATTCACCTTCTTTTCCTCTTGTAATGTACATTGAGTGTATTTCAGAGAGATTTAACTTGATCTCTATTAAGAAAAGAAAGACCCAAAAACAATTCTTCAAACACAAATGTCTTCCTTCTCTGAATCCTAGTATGTAGCATGCATATCACTCAGTCAGCAATTATTACTCTCCCTTTTGTTATTGATTTTTAACCTTTTAACATATGTAAGAACTATCTTGTTTCCCTCAATATATTCTAAGTTTCCTGATAGTAAGAATTTTCTTCTGATATTTTCTTACCCCTTCTGAAGCTCCCAGCACCTAGTACATAATGGAAACCCAATAAAGATATGCTGAACCATCTGGCAATTCCAATTGAGTGGGAGAGTAGAATCAATTAATACACTAAATATGTAATCTGGGGAAACAAACAACATGTTTTTAAAGTATTCTTCTGGAATTGCTTTTCGGGTAAGATTCAGGTCAATGCTCTCTTTCCTGGCTCATCTCCTCGCAAGGCTTTAGGTAAAAACCAAGAGTGTCAGACCCACCACTCCAAACTAAAAGTCTCTCCATGGCTCTATGTTGCCGTCACCAATGGCTACTTGGACATTCCAGAGGCTACCAGTTTAACATGTCTACACCCAAGTGTATTATTCTGCTTTATCCAAGCCCGCTTCTATCTCCACAGTCCCTAACAAGGCAAATAACACCAAATTCACTGAGACATCTAAGCTGAAAGAAACTCAGAAGACAACTGCTCCTCTCTCTGTTCTAAATCTGTGTTCTGTCAATTCTCATTTCAAACATGCCCCCTGTTCTTTCCTCTCCAGCAGCACTACCCCAAATCAGGCATCTTCCCCAACTGGTCTCCAGGCCTCAAGTCTCATCTCCAATCTGTCCTCCACCCTTTTTCCAGAATGACAATCCTAAAATTCAAATCTAATTTTGTTACTCTCCAGCTTAACATCTTTTAACAATTCCTTATAACCGAAAGGATAAAATGCAAACTCCTAAAAATAATATGTATCATAAAAATATATATATTTCTCTAGAAGATATGAAAGAACACCTAGAACACAGCACTTTGTTGTTGTATAGTAAAATGTGCTCAATTTCTCACCTCTTCAAACTATGAGCATATATAATTTTGAGTAAAACAAAATGTAAAATCTGTAAATGTCATATATCACTACCTGGCCCCTGCCTTCCTTTCCAGTATTATCTCTCACACCTCCATGACATGCCAAGGCCTCCCACACCTCTTCATATTAATATTACTTGAGTGTGCACCATTGCACACACTGTTCTATCCATTCATAAGCTTCTATTTGTCCCTCAATATTGTACTAGATGAGCTGCAAGAAGATGCCACCTTTTAAGGAAAATACGGCTCTTGGGAATTGATTTGTAGAAGGTAATCCTATTACCTAGACCAATTCAGGGGCCAACTACTTCTGAAGGGACATGGGAATTTCTCCCCAATAGCTCCATGTTGCATGACAGCAAATAGATCCAACCATCCTCTCTCCTTGGGTGACTCTCCGTGAGTGAACACAGAGAAGGTTCACTAGAACTCAAGCCGTTATCTCATTAAGTGAAAACAGCGTTGCCAGTAGTCCGTAAGAATGGCTCAGAAATCTCCACTAGTTTATTCTGGGCTGCCTGGAAGATTCCCTGTTTTTCTCTCATCTTTGCAAAAGGTTTCTTTGCATTTTTGCAAAAGGCTGACATCAATGAAAAGAATCTAAGCAAGTTTCTTCCTTATGACTCTAATGACCCTGCCTAGAAAAAATACACAACTCACTGTAGTTGGTACACGTTCTCTGACCCTCCCAGGTAGAGGCAGCTTCCCTGCGTCCCCCTGTAACTATATTCATCACCTCCAGGTACTCATGTCAGTCTCTGCCACTAGCCTTCAAACTACTTTAAGTCAGGTATATATCTTACCTACTTTTGCAAACCTAGGGCTCAGCAAACTGACTGGCACCTACTAGACACTAGTAAATGTTAATTGAGTAATCCGGTGTTGCCTGAACACTAGTTATACTATTTTAAGATTCAGCTGACTAGGAAAAAAAAAACACAGAGGGCTTAAATAAGAAATTTAAAACCAAACATTCAGGCTTTGTTGCCTATGGCTTTTCTCCTCATTTTTGCTATGTAGGTTGGAAAAGTCACTTGACTTCTCTGTACATCAGTAGGGTGTTAGTTAAGACTGTCCAGAGAAACCAAATTCTAAACATCCTAAGCAAAAACAGAGTCTAACTGGCTCATGTAGCTGGGGTAGCTGACAGAACTGGAGACACATCTACAGGAACTGGGACCTCCAGGAGCTGACCCAGGGATTCCCACTCCATCTTTTCTGATTCCTTTTGAATATGGGCCTCACTGTCTCCTATCATGAAAAGGTCTTCTCTATGAGTGGGAAATTGATCCAATAGCAGCCCCATGAAAGTCCAGAAGAAAAGAAAAGCCTCCCTTTCCCACAGCCAATACAGAAATGTCAGTGAGGGACTCCAGTGCTTCTGTTTGGGATCCATGCCCCACGAGACCAACTTTTATTGCTGGAAGGTGAATTCAGTGAATGGCCAGTCCTGTGCTATGCTGGGGTACCGGCTGGGATGAGTAGAGTCCAGCATAGTAAGGCTGGTGGGAAGCTTGCTGCATAGACAAAAACAATGGTTGCCACAGTCTATTAACTTAATAGCCATTCTCTTGCCTTTATATTAATAATATTACTTTGGGTTATGCAGAAAAAAGCATCATCATCTTTGTGGACTGTTATATAAGCATGAAATTTATTATACTGACTACCTCATAGTTGGGCAAAATAAATATGTGAGAGATTAGATAATTATAATTGTGACAACACATGCCAAGGAATAAGTAAAACCTGCTCTCTTGTTCTCAATTTTTCAAAAATGCAGCATAGAAACACCTTTCTGTCATCATCTAGCAGGCTGGCAATAGAAAAACTTTTGGTCAGGACCCAGGGTACAGTTATGACCCAATTGAGCAAACCCAAGAAGCCCCATGAGGCCCATCAGGGGTATAAAGAACACCCATGACCCTATTTTCCTGACTGGAAGCCCCATGAGGCCTCATCAGGGGTATAAAGAACACCCATGACCCTATTTCCCTGACCGGAAAATTCTACAACAGAAAAGCAATTGGGAGGGGCTCAAAAACTCTACCCAGTCCTACAGAGAAAAGAGGTATGACAACAACTCCTCGGGGGCAACTGAGGTTTATGAAAAAGGGAAGATGAGGATCCTCTCAGAAGAGGAAGAGGACAGCATCCCTCTGACAGTTTCAATTAAGAAAGCTCAGATGTGCAGGATGTTTTCTCTTCTCACTTAGAGAAATGGGAGCATGTGCATAAGAAGCATCAGGGCGCAGATGAAGGCTGAGGACCAGCATCCTCCCTGGAATCACCGCCAGCCTCTGGGCATTAGTGTGCAGCACCTCGCTCAAGGGGCATGGGTGCCATCATCCTAACAGACACTTGGGCTTGCAGGTGTCTATAATCCCCACTAAGACAGAGACTGTTTAAAACTCACATTTCCAATATTTGATGCACTGTTAGTATGCTGATGCTACAATGCTAGGTTCAGATTTCCTCCTGATCCTTTCTTAGAGAAATATGTGAAGTAGTTCTGTTTCAAACATGTACTGAAAATTTACTGCACCCTGGGTGGTAGTGCAGGCACTGGGGATAAAAAGCAAACCAAAAACCCTGTCTTTATGGGGCTTATATTCTAGCTGGGGGAGACAGACAACAAACCTAAAAATAAATAAACTATACAGCACTCGGATGGTGGGAAGTTTGAGAAAAAGGCATGGCAGGGAATGGGTAGAGGTTGGAATATACAGGGGATGCTTCCCTGCCGTGTCCTGGGCTGTTGATTCTTTGCAGGTGATAACCACAGAAATCCTCTTGCTCTGGTAAAGGCCACCCTCACCAGTGTGAAACAGAGAGCTGCGTGATCACAAGAGTGGGATTCAGCCCTGGGCCACGACTGTGCCACATCTTGCCCACTTCCCACTTCAGTTTAGATTTCTGTGCCCCAACCTGGGTAATGATGTTAATAAAACCTGCATCCCAGGTAGCTCATGGCACGTTGTGTTGAAGGTCTCACGGCTGTAAGCTGACCTAAATATATATTTAGCTTCATTTTGAATATTAAAAAGCTCACATTTTGGTTTTATGCTTCCATTATCACCTATTGATTGAGCGTCTGCTATGTGCTAAATGCTGTTCTAGGTATTGCAGTGAGTATCTGTCCTCATGGAACTTACATTCTAATGGAGGAGATGAAAAATTCAACAATAAATTAAATAGGGGAGATACCAACAAGAAGGAGATGAGACACCATTGAATAATCCAGGCATGAGATGATCACATTCTGAACTGAGATGTCTCTCAGACAAGTTGAACTGAATTCCTGACCATCTGTGGTCACTTATAGAGCCCTTTCTATAAAGGTGTCATGGTAATAAATTGGTATGAAAATCCAATTATGGTTTGAGCCTTTCTAAAATGTTGAAAGAGCAGCTTCCCTTCTCTTACTGACAATCTGTTCTGTGGACACATACACACACACCCTTCCATCTCCTAAGGGTTTCTATTTTGTGGACTGCAAAAGTGTTATTCCAAGTTGTATAAAAGAGTGTGTGCTTTGGTTTCCAGAGTCCTTAGCTATTTATTCCAGCACTGCTGTTACATTAAAAAAAAAAAAAAAGGTGGTAAGGATCACATACTGGTAAAAACATGCATAACAACAACAAATAATAGCATCTTCTTTTCAAATCAGAAAGTGAAGCTAATGATCTTATGAGATTGCTGTTGGGCAGTATGTTTGCCTGGGAAGGACAGGTAGAGGGATCCAAAAACACATTTGGGGAAGAAACACCCCACAATTTTCGTGTTCAAAGGCACCAGGTTCTGAGTAGATACAAGAGTCTAGAAAACGAAAACGTGACTACATTACACTGCGACACCTTGGGGAGAGAAGCCTAGCAGATTTGAAACTGAGAAAACTACAAGACAGAGTGTTGGAAGTGCTAATGCTTTCCCGCACAAGTTCCCGCCTCAGCCTTGCTGATTTGACCAAACACTTGTCTCTAGCCCAAGTGTCTCCATGGAGTCGGTTTAAACTGAAAAGCAGCCCAAGAGAAGAAGTTCCTGGGTATGTGGATATGAATCCCTCTAGTCAGCATGGCAAGGAAAGCAGCTCAACAACACTTTCACATTATACACTTTGGGCCCAGACTTTGTGGACACAACAAACTTTCTGTGTGCAGCGCAGTACAACCGGACTCCATATAACATGAGAGAGCTGTAAACACCACGCCGAGAGCTGCTGCCTTGCGGGCATCTAAACTGTCACGAAAGCCTGCCAGCCAGAGACAAGACTTCCAAATAAGTTTACAGCCTCCACTAGCAGTGGCTAGACAAGTCAAAAATCAAATTATTTGGCATGGTTTCCCATCGAATGGCAATGAAGCCCACTTGGGACTATATATGGAACAGCTTTTATAAATTGCACCTTCCAATAAGGACTCCTTAAAGAAATACACGCTACCTCAATGCTTCTCCTTAGAAACTTTGAATATCAAGCTAACTTCGATCAACACATTTTTTATTTGTCTTTTGTTTGTGTGTGTGTGTTTTCAAAAACAGTAACAGCAGCAAAACAAACAAACCTGGCAGGGAGCTGGTTTTCCCATCATGCCCTTGTTAGAAACAGAATGTCTAGAGAATATCGTTGGAGGAAAACCGTATTTTTAAACCGTACTAGATATCTGATGCCACATGTCTGATAGAAGTAGTATCTGGTCGTCACGGAAGGAGTCTTTGGACCTGCCCTGTGACTGAGGAGCGAGCTGTGAATGTACAGCTATCCCTCCAGGTCCTGACTGGATGACCAGCAGTTCATTGATGAAATCTTTTTATAAAAGATACCATGTATTTTCAGGTCGCCTCTCCTCAGTACTCAAAACCAGACAGAACCCGATGAAGTGAATGAAATTCATAGATCCCCACCCATCAGGACAACTAGAATTCTAGCCCCTCTATTTTGCTGTTCAAATAGTGCAAGGAAACTCCCATATCGTTTCTGCCCCCAACTTTTTTCTACAAAAACCTTTCCTTGTAGTAAGCATTTCTCCACCAAAAAGAACTATAGGAAATATCAGAAGTTCAACTGGGCTAAGGAAGAAAAGAGAATTTAGCAGCCAGAATGCATGTTGAATTTTAAGGGTTGGTAAGTTCTTGCACCACCTGCCCAAGTGTTTGCAAGCAGTTCGCAGAGAAAAGCTCTTCCTCCAAAAAAACTCGCTATCTGGGTCCCAAACTTTTCTCCCTGGGCAAAAAGGATCAGAAACACCTCACTGAGCTTTAGGCCACCGTAACTGACTCATCAAAGAACGTCTCTCCTTCTCCCCAGAAAAAGCATGACTTGGAACAGCGAGGCATTCTGAGACACAAAGACACCCCTCTCTGTGTTGGAAGG
Source organism: Callithrix jacchus (assembly GCF_049354715.1). Lineage (NCBI taxonomy): Eukaryota > Metazoa > Chordata > Mammalia > Primates > Cebidae > Callithrix > Callithrix jacchus. The sequence continues at coordinate 1,243,949 of NC_133512.1, forward strand.
AAAGTAGCAGCGACTGTAATTAACAGAACAGCAGTTGTGGAACTTCCAGGGTTGTATTTAAAGGGCCATGCGGGGACTGCGGCTGTGTGGAAAAATAAGGACGGGAGCGGGAAACGGGGCAGAAGTAATAGATGTACTTACAGACCGCGGAGCCGAAGCCAGATTTTCTCGATCTGTTCCGGTTGCAGGTATTTCAGAGAGTTACTCTCAAATTCTTCAATCTCCTTGGTTGGGGACTCCATAGCTGCAGGTGACCACTGGCGGTGAAGCTGAGAGAGTCTGGGCTGTCCCCTCCCGTCTCCTCGCCCAGCCCGCGATGCCCCAGCCGAGAGCGGCGCGCGTTTGCCGGGCGCTTTCTCCGCGCGCTCCCCCTTCTGCGCCGCCCCAGACTCGGACTTAGAGCAGACTCCGATCGGCCCCAGGTACGCCCCGGAGCTGGCTGCGGGAAGCAGCCATGGCCCCGGGCTTGGGACAGGGACAGGGAGAGGGACAGGGACAGGGACAGGGAGAGGGAGAGGGACAGGGAGAGGGACAGGGACAGGGAGAGGGACAGGGACAGGGACAGGGAGAGGGACAGGGACAGGGACAGGGAGAGGGACAGGGAGACGGACAGGGACAGGGAGAGGGACAGGGACAGGGAGAGGGAGAGGGACAGGGACAGGGAGAGGGACAGGGAGAGGGACAGGGACAGGGAGACGGACAGGGACAGGGACAGGGACAGGGAGAGGGACAGGGAGAGGGACAGGGACAGGGAGAGGGACAGGGAGACGGACAGGGACAGGGACAGGGACAGGGTTCCTGCTCCAACAGAAAGCACCTCGGGTCTATCCGTATTTTCCCCCTACCCCCAAACAAAGAGGCGATCAGCGCGCAACTAAAGGGTTTGGAGGAGAAAAGGAGTGAGTGGGGAGGAGAGAAAATGAGGGGGTGGTGGAGGAGGAAGAAAGTGAGAAGGGAGAGAAAGGCGGTGGCTGAGCCCGGCGGGAGCCCAGCGGGGCCTGACCCGAGGCCGCACACCCAGCTCCGCCGCGCCCCCTCACTCCCGGGCCGCGCTGCCTTCGAGCCCCTCTGTTTTCTCTCACTTACCAGCAGCTCTGCTGACAAGTGAGAAAAGTCGCCTGTCAGCGCCCGGGCTGGCGTCTGGGCTGGCACCGCGGGTGCGGAGAGAGGGAGGGAGGGGCGCGCGGGCACCGCCGTCTGCCGGGCACACGCTCGGCTCTGACCCCGGCCGGGCACGCCCGCCCCCGCAGGGCAGCCGCGGCCACCGCAGACCCCGGGGCTGCGTGGGCTCCGGAACCGCACCCCCAAAAGAGCTCGGCTCCGCGCGCAAGTCGGAGCGAAGGGAAATCCGTCTCCTCCCAGGGCTGGGGCGCGCAGCAGCCGCGGGGCTCCGGAGGTTCTGTCTGGAGGCCCCTCACAGCCTCACCCTCGGGCCCTCCACCAACCGGGTCCATTTCGAAATATTAAGTGACATGGGGACGAAGGGAACCACAAGCCACACTGGTGTTTTCCTGCTAAAGGAGAGAGAGAGAGAGAGAGAGAGAGAGAGAGAGAGAGAGAGAGAGAGAGAGAGAGAGAGAGAGAGAGACTGACTCTCTCTGTCTCTCCCCCCCACCCCTCACCCCTGCTCATTCGGAAAAAAAGGAGAAAATGTACGAACAGTGAGGAGGTAAGTTTCTGCACCTAAATGCAGATCAATGCCACAGGCTACTCAAGGGGTCCCTCCTGGGTGCTGGCTGGGCGGCTGTGAACGCTGGTCAAGTTTCAGCTCCACAAAGCTTCGCCTCACTGTCAGGGTTCCCCTCGGTCATGCACAATGTCAGTAAACGCTGTGGAAGAACGCGACTAGGTATGAAGTTGGAAGTCAGGGAGGGAGGACAGATGAAGAGAGGAACCAAAGACTGGGAGGAAAAAGATCCGTGCCCCAGATGACAGCCAGCAACATCACAGAAGGGGCCGCCAAACTCCCATCTAGGGGAAGCCACCACCAGGGGCTATTTCAAACCTGGGTCTCAGTGTTCCTGAGATTCAGGGTGCCGCATGCCCCATACAGTATTTGTCCTCAATGACAGGTAATACTTCCATTCACCACACTCTCAAAATTATCTTTCTATCCATCAGGTAATTGCCTGATTCCCAAAAGCAAGATAAACTTACAAGTGAGGACAAGTTTTTCTTCACTGCTCAAGTAAAGTTTCATTCACCTGACTTTTTAACAAAGGAATAAAATGGTCTCTAAATCATAAATGTTCACCCACTTGGTAATTGGCACTAGTTTTTTAGAAATTAGAGGGGAGAGTCACGAGGATGGGTTGGCTGGCCCTATGCATTCTAGCGGAGAAGGTAGTACCTCAAGGTAAGACAAAAGACCTGTTTGATGAAAAACAACTTACCCACTCACCTGCCAGGTAAATCACCCCAATAAAGTCAGCCTTTAAAGGTTTGTGGAGGTGCATACATTTTCACTGAGTTAAGGTATTATTACCCATCAATGGTAACATTAAGCAACATTTTAACATGGAGTCCATCTATCTGAATAACACCAGTTACTCTTCCAGTGTCCCCCAGCAGAGAAACAGTGTCCTGAGAGAATAGAATGCCACAAGAGGACATTTTTATAGTGACTAGCTTTGAGAATGGAAGACAGGAACATGGTCCTCAAATGAGGTATTTCCATTAGTGTGTGCACCCTGGGTGGGCCTGCTGGCAGAATGTGGAAGCATAATTAATAATAACATGAGGTAGATGCTATTATTACCATCCCCATTTTACAATAAGAAAACTGAAGCATCAGGAGGCTTCCTAGACCAACTAGAGAGAGAACTGAACCAGAGAAGGCCAGAGTTATGGCTGATTACCTGATTCTATACAGATTTATCCCCTCACAGAGACCCATTTTCCACATCTATAAAGTGATACATTTAGACAAAAAGATTTTTATGTTCTTTTCCCCTTTATGATTCTTTGAGGTCATCTGGAGAGAGTTGGAAAAACGAATTGCCAAAGAGAGAGAGGAATGATGGTGAGTTCACATTTTAACTATGTTACAGTTTCTCTAAGTACCGGCCTAGGATGAAAAGATACAAAGGAATAATAAAGGATGATACTTACCTTTCTGCTCCATATCACAGCTATGGCTTTTTCCTACTGTTAGTGGAATTTTGATTGTCAGAGAAAAGCAAATTTTGTAAAAAAAATTAAAAGAAATAGACTTTTCCTACAATTAAGCAAATCACAGAGAAAAAAACAAAAAAAATTAAAAAGTTTTTGAAGCTAGATTTTGTTGCATTTTAGAAAATTTCTTACAAAATTAATGTGTATTAGAAAGTCAGTAAAAATGTTTGCTTTATTTATAGCTATAATAGTCTTTAGAGCAGGAAGGAACCCAAAAGATAATAGAGTTTGGAGGTTTTCCAATTTTTTAAGCAACAGAGTATTTTTATTTTAAATAACATCTTATAAGGAACTCAAATGCGTAACTCGGCTTCAAAAAATAAAGACAGGGCGACTCCAACTGAATGGGAAGGGGAAGTATTCAGTTCTCAGGTACGCCGTCCACCTCTGCCTCCTCTTTACCCCAGCCCTTAGTGCCCAGGGCTCCCACTTTACAGATGAGAAAACTGAGGCCAAAGTACCACAAAACAATAAGGGTTTCTTGCTCCTAAACCACATTAGAAAACAACTTTGTCTTCTCTCTGCCAACAAAATGTTACTATTTTTAGACGCATCATGTTATTATGTCACTCAGATTGTGCTCTCTCTTCATCTATCACAGTCAAGGTGCGCCTGATAGTGGCGGCAACACCACAAGCCATAGTTTCTACTGGCATTTTGCTCAGAGGCAAGCAAAAAGAAACAGATGCAAACTGACCAGGAAACGAAAGGACTGAGGAAACACAAAGCCTCTCACGACTTTACTTCACAGGTTAATTTCCATAGTTTCCTCATAACCCCGCTTTTTAGTAAGTCTGTTTAGGAAACATTACATGGTCAAACATCACTAAATGCATACAGCCATGCATACATACACATATATATATATATAAAATACACACACAGGTACATACACATGCGTATAGCCATGCATACATACATATACATATACATATATATATAAATAAAATACACACACAGGTACATACACATGCGTATAGCCATGATACATACATGTATATATAATACACACAGGTACATACATATATATAATACACACACAGGTACATACACATGCATATAGCCATGCATACATACACACATATATATATAATACACACACAACAGGTACATACACATGCGTATAGCCATGCATACATACACATATGTATATATAATACACACATAGGTACATACACATGCATATAGCCATGATACATACATGTATATATAATACACACAGGTACATACACGTACATGTATATAATACACACACAGGTACATATACATGCATATAGCCATGCATACATACACATATATATAATACACACACAGGTACATACACATGCGTATAGCCATGCATACGTACACATATATATAATACACACACAGGTACATACACATGCATATATGCATGCATATATACATATAATCAACAATTTAAAGTACTCCTCCAAATACACACAGAGTAACTTAGTCCACGTACTAGCAAACCTCTGTACTATCAGAATGAAGTGTCATAAAAGATTAGAAAGAGAGCTACCTGTCCCAGATTCAAGGGAAAGCTAGATGTTAATCTGACAAAGGAATAGGAATCAGGTTGAAGCATGAGAATGACCCCTCTGGCCTCTTTCACTGCTAAGATTTCATGATTCAGTAATAATCACAATAACCACAACTACCACCCTACCAGTTGTTAACATTGTCTTGTGCCAAGCACCATGCCAGGCACATCACAGGTTGGTCCATTTCATCCCCAGTAAAATCCTTCAGCATACTTTTGTAATGCCTATTCACAAGTAAAGACAGAAAGGGCTCCAAACAGATAAAACATACAGCAAATACGTGGCACAGCAGCTTCCAAACTGAGACCAGAAGGCAAAGCTCATTTTCTTTTGCCTTTGCTCTACCCCTCCCTGCAGACACACACAGTCTCTAGAGTAAAGAAGTACACAATAGAGAAGGCAGGGAAAGGAGCGGGAGCACAGATGAGGGGGGCATTCGTGCTGTGGGGAAACTGCAAGGGCTTCATAGTGAAGGTGACATTTGAACTGGACCTTGAAAGTAGATGAAGTAGAAATTGTTTGCAATGAAATGTAGGTGGAGGCAGGCCATCCCAGAAAGAGTCCACTGCATGAAAGGAGGCACAGAAATGTGATAAGGAGAGGGGTGTCCTGTAATTCATGGACAGTTTCTGTGTGGTTGACTGTGAAAGACTTTTTTTCCAGAAAGAGAAAATGCTGGAAGGGTCCACCAGACTCTTGTTATCATGGAAAAAGCTTGGACCCTCTCCTATAGATATCAGGGAGCCATGGGTGCATCTATACAGTGGGAGGCATGGCCACATGTGGAGGGTATCTGCTGCCCTGAGTATGCCAAGGGCACTGTGCACAGCTCTCCGGGAACCTGCCACAGGAGCAACTATGGTGCAAATGGTAACCAGGGCTGCAGCAGAGAAGTCCAGTGACCAACTGCAAACAAGTTCCTCAGCTGACAAACGAGGAAGAGGAGAAAAAGGAAAATAGCAGAATCAGAAAAAACAAAGCTTTTTTTCTTCCACCTATGAGGTGACAACTACTTGCTCTGACCTCCATGAAGCCAGCCTGTGCCCTTGATCCATTTATCACGACTTGGCAGTGGCATCAGGAAGAGAGTCTGCTGAGGGGGAAATTCTGGAGAGACATCTAGGGCATCAGAAGCAGCACCGCCAGGCACAGCAGCCCCTCCTTCCCGCCCACACCAGATGTGAGGTGGCCCCATAGTGTTCTGTCAACAGAGGCTGTTCTCTCTCACTGGCTTCCTTTGCAGAGAAAGAGGCCTCCTTGGCGACACCATAACCCTGCTTCTCCCTGTGACGTCTTTTCTGTTTGATTTTATAATTTGGGGCAGACTCTGTCTCAGGAACCACCTTCTCTATAAAACAGAGGTAAAAGGAAAGGCAGAGGACTGGCTAAGCCCAGAGGTACCCCCACTAACCGCCCCCCCATCTAAAATGGGGCTCTGAACAGCCAGAATCTCAACTTTATGACCAAGCAGTGGCCCAGAGAGGTGAGAAGAGAATGAGATGGAAGAGATAGGGCAGCTCAGGGGCAGGCTGATGTAGCCTGCATGTGACCCACAGTTTCTACCCCTCTCTCTGCCAGGATCCTTCAGTTGTTCCCGTAGAAGCTCAGGTAATCCTCCCAATAGAGGTGACACAGGTAAAGGAAAGGACTTGGAGGGGTACTGCCTCACCACGCCACTGGGGACAAGACCCTTCTCTTCTTTGGCCATGGCTGGGTTGGGCTCAGTGACCTCTGGATCCCTTTCCAATGCTCACTACCCTAACGTTCCATCAACAGAGGCATGGACTGGCCTGGGCTAACCAAGCTTTTCGTGGACCAAAAAAAGCTGCAGGAAAACCTGAGTCTGGCCCTCCAGGCCAGATTTGACTAAAATAGACATAATCTAGATTGTCCAACCAGAACCATTTACCCCATCCCCATGAATAGAGTGACTGAAGCAGATCCAGTTCTTATAAGAGATTTGATGTGACCACAGGAGAGAGAGGGTCTACTTCTCTGTTCTTTGAGAAAACAAGCCATAGGGCCTGAAGTTGTCTTAGCCATGGGGTTATCTTTTCCACCATGTAGAGAGAATATACCAGAAAAATGACATCAGGGCTGGAAGCAGTAGCTCATGCCTGTAATCACAGCACTTTGGGAGGCCGAGGCAGGCAGATCACTTGAGGTCAAGAGTTCAAGACCAGTCTGGCCAACATGGCAAAACCCCATCTCTATAAAAAATACAAAAATTAGCTAGGCGTGGTGGCACACGCCTGTAATCCCAGTTACTCAGGAGGATGAGGCAGAAGAATCACAGGAGGCAGAGGTTGGTTGCAGTGAGCCGAGATCATACCACTGCACTCCAGCCTGGGTGACAGAGCTAGATGCCACGTCAAAAAAAGAAAAAGAAAAAAAAATGACATCAACACAGAGTAAAGCAGATAGAAGAGCTGGAGAGCCAAAGGAAAAAAATGTGAAAGGATTCGTTGAGCCCCTTGGTCCTGCTATGCCTAATCAGAATACCCATTGACTTTTAGGTTATATGAACCAAATAAATGTAACCCACCCATTTTTTTTTAACTTAAACTAGTTTGAGTCAGATTTATGCTACTGACAACTTAAAAAAAATCCCAGTTAATAATACAATTCTTCCTTATCAGATTGTTGTAAGGAGCTTAAAAAAATTTTTTTAAATTTAAAAACCGGGGCCAGGCGTGGTGGCTCACACCTGTAATTCCAGCATTTTGGGATGCCGAGGCAGGTGGATTGCCTGAGATCAGGAGTTCAAGACCAGCCTGGCTAACATGGTGAAACCCCATCTCTACTAAAAATACAAAAAATAGCTGGGCGTGGTGGTGCACACCTGTAATCCCAGCAACTCGTGAGGCTGAGGCAGGAGAATCATTTGAACTCAGGAGGCGGAGGTTGCAGTCAGCCAAGATCGCACCACTGCACTCCAACCTGGGTGACAGAGCAGGACTCTGACTCTAAATAAATAAATAACATATGACCAGTGCATTGTGCATTGGAGGTTCTCATAAAATAGTAGTTCCTCCTCCTCCTCATCCATCCGGCAGGACACGGGAGGGAAACTGGAACGTTATACGGGGACCTAGGGGTAGGCAGAACACCCACGGTAAATAGAAAAAGCCTGCCTTATCTTAATAAATAGATATACCAATAATTTTGTTTCAGTTACATTTTGATCATGACCTATCAAATCATTGCTATATTACATACATTAACCACTCAAAACAACCCTGAAGTGAATGAAACACATTATTATTATTATAATTATTATTATTACCTCCAGTTTAGAAATGAGGTGGCGAAGGTCCAAGAGGTCTGCTGGCTTCCCCTGGGCTGGTCTCCTCTCCTCCAGCTAGCGGCAGGGGAACGAGACAGTGCAGGCCTCCTGACTTCTGGCTCTGTGGCCATTCTGCCTCTCAGAACACACTGCCAACCCAGCAGAATTAACTTGGCTGTACTAACGAAATTGAAATTGTTGTTCACGTAAAACTGCTGATGCTACAAGCCAGCCATATTCTGACCCAAATGTACATAAATCAGCGAGTTGTTCTGCCTATCACCGTAAAGCAAATTTGAATATGGAAAAACCTCAGATCTGAAAGAGACCTTTACCCAAGCTCCCCATTCTTCAGATAAGGAATGAATCATATGAAGTCACCCCACAAGTTAGCAGCGGAGCTGGGGCCAGAAGTGATATCCCTGAACTCCCAGGCCAGTGCTCCATCATCTCTAAACTTTCTTCTGTGGGATCAAGAACGGCTCCCACTTCCAGCTAAGGATTAGATCCATGGTTTGCTCAGTTAAGAAGAGATGCCCCCTAAAAACCATAGGCTGTTGGTAAACATGTCTTGAAGAAAGGTGGCCTCTTGGGGAATTGGTAGAACTAGAGAAGAAAGGCTCCAGGAAAGTGGAACGATGCACAGCAGCCCAGATAATAACAAAGAACCTGACATGATGGGTATAAGAGGGTCAAGAAAGGGACACTGGGCAAAGCTGGATATGCAGATGGAAGGGGCGTGGGCTACCACATTAAAGCTTAGGCTTGGCTGGGCATGGCAGCTCACACCTATAACCCCAGCACTTTGCAAGGCCGCGGCAAGAGGATCTCATGAGGCTAGGACTTGGAGACCAGCCTGGGCAACATGGGAAGACCCTGTCTCTACAGGAAAAATTTTTAAATTAGCCGGGTGTGGTGGCACACACCTGTGGCCCTGGCTACTAGAAAGGCTAAGGTGGAAGGATGACTTGAGCCCAGGGGTCAAGGCTGCAGTCACATCATTGCACTCCAGCCTGGGCAACAGAGCAAGACACTCTCTCTCACTCACTCACTCTCTCAAAAAAAGAAAAATGCTAAGGCTTTATACCATTGCCAATAGGGAAGCATTAAAATTTATTGAGCAGGTGTGTAGGAGATGCAAAGTGGAAGTTTGATTTGCAAAGAAGGATTTAAAAACTGGATTTTGAAGGTTGCTTTTGAAAGACCACCAAAGGTGAAGATTTACAGATTCTTATCTCTGTATCTGGGGGGAAATAATCTCTCAAAACAAATAAACACTGGAATCTTTTAAATTCATTCGTTCATTCAACAAACATTGGCTGAGTGCCTACTATGTGCTACACACTCTGTGATACTAGCTATGCCATGGTAAATTAAAATACTATAATTTTGCACCATGGATCTTCAATATAATTGGAAAAACTGATACTAAACAGATTATAAAACAACAGATACATCATTGCAAAGGTAAAGGGAAGGGTACTGAAAAGAAAAACAGGGTGCAGTGCAGAGAACAAAAAGGATGAGATTTATTTATAAATAGGGTAGCATTTCAGCCATATTGCTGTCTAACAAACTATCCTCAAATTATAGTGGCTTTTAAAAACAACCAGTTTTTCTGTCTCGTGATCACGTCAGTTGGCCAGGTAGTTCTTCTGTTGGTCTTGTTTGGGGTCTGCCAGGCGGCAGCAGCCAGGTGGCAAGCCGGGTTAGAATACCCAATACGGTTTCGATCACACGTCTGGTGCTTTGGCAGGGACAGCTGGAAGGCTGAGACCGCTGTCTTTCTCCACATGATTTCTCCTTGTGGTCTCACCACGTAGCTAGATTAGGCTCCTGTACATGGCAGCTAGACTGCAATTGCAAGTGTGCCAACAGTGGAGAGGCGGAACCGGCCACTCCTCTTACAGGCTAGGGTTAGGACTGGCACAGCATCACTTCTGCTGTACTGGGTTGGTGAAAGCGATCACAGGGCTAGCCCTGACTCAACAAATGAAACAAACCCCACCTCTTGATGCGGGGTATGGGGAGGGAGCGACGCAGATCTTTGCAGCCATCTTTAACACACCCAAGTGGTCACAGATGGCCTCCACAAGCAGGTGACATTTGAACTAAGACCTGAAGGAAAAGGAGAGAGCCAGGAGGAAAATATTTCTGACAAGAGGGAACAACTTATGCAAAGATTCTGAAGCAGGGAGAATCTTTTGGAGTTGAAGGGCTTAGATGGAGCTAAGTTGGCTGGGCCTGGTGGCTCATGCCTGTAATACCAACCCTTTGGGAGGCCGAGGTGGGCGGATCACAAGGTCAGGAGTTCGAGACTAGCCTGGCCAACATAGTGAACCTGCATTTCTACTAAAAATACAAAAAAAAAAAAAATTAGCCACCCATGATGGTGGACGCCTGTGATTCCAGCTACTCAGGAGGCTGAGGCAGGAGAATCACTTGAACCCAGGAGGCAAAGGTTGCAGTGAGCCGAGATCACACCATTACACTCCAGCCTGGGCAACAAGAGTGAAACTCTGTCTCAAAGAAAAAGAAGGAGCTAAGTTGTGGCAGAAGCGATGTGGCAAGGGGTGAGGGGTCTGTGATGAAGTCAGGAGGTAGGTGGGTGGGGACAAGGGAAGAACCTTGGAGACAGATTCAGAGACCTATTCAACTATCATCTCCTGGAGGGCAGAGGTCACAGAGGTCTCGTTCTCCACTGTCCCCTGTCCCCCTGACCTTCCCTCCAACCCCCCATGCCTAACACACCAATTGACCAATGACCAATTGATCTCCTTAGGCAAGGACTGTGAAACTTACTTCATTTATGGTACAAGGTTAGTGATTCCTGGCACATACATGATACTCAAACAGCAAACCGCAGACATGGAAACAAACTTGAGTACCTACTAGACCTGAAGATGTGGGGCTACTCAGGGAAAAGCAGAAAGCGCTGCCCAGAGTAACTTTTCAGCGCTTAAAGGGTCAACTTTCAATTATTTGACAGCTGCGCTTTTCAGTTATCTGCAGAGAATTACTGTTCCTTGCACCATCCGGATAAGTGAAACGTGACTTCATGCGACTCAGCACACAAAGGGGATGAGAGATATTAACTCCTGAAAGTGTTCTCAAAATCGTACTTGCGGACATCTAAATGGCTCATGCCAGCCCCTGTGATTCTCAGAGGTGAAAGGATTTTAAGACCCAGGATAATAAAAGAATAGCATATCTATGAATGCCTTTCACACATGTTTTTAACAGATTCATGCTAATAAAACAGACCCTGAAGGCACTGTGATTCGGCCCATAATCCTTCACTTGTAGACTGAAAGACCCACCAGAAGTTGGCATGTGCGTATTTCTACTCCTGAGATATAAACTGGCTTCTAAGAAACAGGGAATGGGACTTCATTTACGAAGGACACAATTTAAAAGTAATTAACATGGAAAGCCAATCTTAGGAAAAGACTTTCAACCTGCTTATGTGCTGCCAGTACAGCCGTGGAAACAGGTGGACTCTCACAGGTAGAGCTATGTGGCTTCCCTGCTGCCTTAGTTAAACGTAAATGAAGAAATGGAAATTATGCTCCTCAATGGGATTTAGGAAGCACTGGGAATTTTAACGAAAGCACTGAAAGGAAAGAGTGCCGAGTCCTTGAAAATAGCTCCCATCAAGTCAATTAAGACCCTGTTAGAACCCATTCTGCTTTCACTATGGGCAAGGCCAACAGAGCCTTCTGAATCAATCAATGAGTCTTTTTTAAATAAATATTTCATTTAATACTTTCCCTCCTTCACCCAGGAATAAAGAGCATTTGTGAAAATCGGTCCCATTCTTACCCATTCATATAACACAGGAGAAGTACCCACTGCGTCCCGCGCTGAAATCAGGCTGATTTGCCATGGAGCTTCCTACTGATAACTGGATATTTCCTATACTCCTATTCTATACAGAATTCAATCTATCAGAATCCAATCATTCTGCCAGAACAGTGTTTTGCAATTCCTGAGGATGCTGCTATTACCTGAGACTTTTGACCACTTTTTCTGTTCATTTATTGCCAGATTCGTCTGTCTCAAACAGTATGCTGGAATTAGTTGGTAAGAGAGGGAATTTTGGCCAGGCATGGTGGCTCAAGCCTGTAATCACAGCACTTTGGGAGGCCGAGATGGGTGGATCACGAGGTCAAGAGATCGAGACCATCCTGGTCAACATGGTGAAACCCCGTCTCTGCTAAAAATTACAAAAAATTAGCTGAGCACGGTGGCGTGTGCCTGTAATCCCAGCTACTCAGGAGGCTGAGGCAGGAGAATTGTCTGAACCCAGGAGGCGGAGGTTGCGGTGAGCCGAGATCGCGCCATTGCACTCCAGCCTGGGTAACAAGAGCGAAACTCTGTCTCAAAAAAAAACAAAAAAGAGAGGGAATTTTAACGCATGACCTTTCAAAACCCCCCTGTCTTCCACAGTGAAATCCAACTTGGCTGCGGATTTACTGATAGAAGCTGGTCCACTGGTGACCTCGGGAGATTTATTTAATAAGTATGGCTTTTAGAAGCAACGTTCACATCAAAATGAAAATATGTTTATGTCAAAACATTGGCAGGAAAACTTACGTCATTCAATTTTATTATAGATTTGAACAGCATTTCAGTGACAGCTTACTTTCTACCACAACTGTCTCGCACTGGAAACCACTACTAATAAATGCATCCTCATAAATCACTTAAAACATAAAGAAAAAAAGGAAGGAAAAAACCACTCCAAAAAAAAAAAAGCTGCAGAACATTTTGAGGCAAATAGACTTCTGAAAGTGCAGTGATTGGACTTGTTTTATATACCAGTTAAGCAGGTGTTTAAATATAAGAGCTTATCAGAGTTTGCTCTTCAAAAGTACATCTGAAAGCCTGATTCTGGGCATCCTGGCAGCTGCCTCACACCGCATCCTTTTGTGCTGCGTGAAATACCAATCTGCTGGCTGAGCCCACCTCACTTGGCATTCACAAGCATTTGGGGCCAGGCTTTTCTAACCTAGGCAGCCAGAGCCCTGCAGCGGCTAGAAGGCCCCATTTGTCCCAGCTACTGCTTACCCACGGAGCCAAATCAATATCCCATCAGAGGCGCTTTGCTGGCAGCAATTGCAATTGATAGCGCTCCCAAGGCTCTGTGACGTCGCTGGGTGTTTACAAAGCAGAGGAAAATCCTTCTCTGCGCCAGCAGTTCTGACCTCACTCCAGTGAGCCACTCGCCTGTCTTTAATCACCCGTGAAACGCTGCAGGGAAAAGCAGTGAGGAGGAGAGGCTGCAAGGAAACAACCCACGGGGATGACCAGATGTGACTCATGCTTTTCACCTTTGAAGGGAAGGAACGTTTTGGAGCAGGATGGCTCTCTAGCTTGCCTCCAAGGGACACAAGAGAGAATACCCTTCTTGTTCTCAACAGACAAGGATTGTGCAATGCAGCTGAAAGAAAACAGCCAACATCAATTATGCACTGGGACCCGTGGCTGATATACTTTTCAGATATCTGAGTAATTGAACAGTTGCCAAAATATAGCTCTCAAAGGCCATGTGTGGACAGAGCCATCACTGCTGCTGAAAGGGCATGTTTAACCCTGGATGGTTTCCAGAGGGCATATCCCAAAGTCTCCTTTTTCCCCAAACATAAGTACCGCTAGCAACACATGGCAGTAGTAGCAACAGAAGCATAGTACTATTTTATTTTTGCTATGTTGTATGTACTATTTGTTTTGCAAGCATGATATCCTAGAAAATCCTCACATAGAAGCTTTAAGTAACTTGATCAAGGTCATATAATAAGTAGCAAAACTGGATTTGAACTAAAGCCTGTCATCGACCTACAGAACCCTGGTGCCTCTCAGAAGTAGGTATTTTTGGTGCCAGTTGAGAGGCTAGTTCTACATGTCTGATCAACAAACAGCCATCTGACAATGGTACTATGACTTTGCAATTACCAACCACTTCAAGCTATCTTTAAGCAGCTTCAAAGATTTAAGGATGGGGAGACAAAGCAGAGAGGAAATCACCAGCCCAAGGCTACGAGCGCAGACAGTGGCAATGCTGAAATAACCAGGAGCCTGCAGTTCTCATCATAGGAACTGCTCCAATCCTTCATTTGAGGCTCTGCATGGGCCATGATATGATGGTTACCAAGACCTCAGGGAGTGTGTACGGCACGGCTTTCACAGGGAGGCGATGCTCTCTTCCTTCAGAAGGGTTTCCGATAACAAAAAGAAAGCATCCAAGCATGCTGAGCAACACGTGGAATCTTGGAAGCAGAGTCAGGGACCCCAGCTAAGAAACCCTACAAATCACAGACCCGGGAAACTCCTCCGTTGCCACAATCCATTTTCTTGTTTTTTTGCCTCAACAGCATTTTCCCTTCTGTCCACAAGGAGTCAAGAGACCACAGTAAAAATGTTTCTCCCTTGCTTCACTAAGGCAGGACAAAAGAGTTTCCTGGTGCCATTGTCCTGTCTTTTAAACGTATCCTGTTTCTTTTATCTAGGTTTTCATTTCTTGCATCTTGTGAGAGATGCAAGAAATCAAAGGAAAAGTTTTTCTGATACATGGAAATGAAGACGGGAGCTGGGATTAAATGCTACACGGCCGAAAATCATGCATGGAGCTCAGTGAGCCAGCAGCCTTATGGTTAATAACATAAATAAAACTTGGCCGGACACGGTGGCTCACACCTGTAATCCCAGCACTTTGGGAGGCTGAGGTGGGTGGATCACGAGGTCGAGAGATCGAGACCATTCTGGTCAACATGGTGAAACCCCGTCTCTTCTAAAAATACAAAACATTAGCTGGGCATGGTGGCGTGTGCCTGTAATCCCAGCTACTCTGGAGGCTGAGGCAGGAGAATTGCCTGACCCCAGGAGGTGGAGGTTGCGGTGAGCCGAGATCACGCCATTGCACTCCAGCCTGGGTAACAAGAGGAAAACTCCATCTCTAAATAAATAAATAAATCAAACTAATAGCAAAATAACAACACTGCTACATTTATCTCCCTTCGGGACAGTCCTTTTCACAGGCTTCCCAAATCAGAGCACAGAATTATGCTGAGTGCCTGAAGGGCTCTGCCCCCTGTGATCTGTGCGCACCCTAGATTAATGAAGCATTCCTAACACCTGTGCTTACATTTTTTCTGCTGCTGTCACAGCCATCTCAGGGGCAGTTTTATCGGCATGGGAGCAAGCCTCTAAATTCCAGCAGTACCAGGGACTCAGAAGGCAATGACCTTGACAGGCACAGGCTTTCTTCTCACCACCCAGGAAGCAGGGGGCTCAGCACCAATGTCAGCCAAAAACCCTCTTCTGCTCTGGAATTAATCATCATTTCAGAGTTTCCACTTCAAATCATTGTTTAGGAAAACCCAGAATAGCAGACCAACCATGAGGTTTGGGAAAGGTTTTAAACTTCCATGGATGGATGAAGGACACCCTTCAAAAATCTGATAAAAGTTATAAACTTTGTCTCTACCTATTTAAATGAAATAGATTATACCATGATTTGCATATATATATATATTTTTTTAGGAGGCTCTTGGACCCTCCTGGAGCCCATCCAAAGCTATCTTCCCCTAAAGTCCTACTACAGTTCAATGACATGTAAGCCACATGTAATGACACGTGTGCATGTGGTGTGTGTGTTAACCTAGTTTGCTCTTTTTAGCACTATAAGAAAATGGCATCCACTAAAAGGGGGAGATAACTAACAGAGGCATACTCAAGTTCTTCAAAAAGGGAACTATTTAATGAGCACCAAATATATGCCTTGTTTTCTACCAGGCATTTATATGGGTTCTTGCATTATATCCTCTTCACAATTGCATAACAGCAAAGACTGTGCCTTTCATATCCACCCCTATCTCCATGCCTTCCATAGCAACAGTGCTTATTGACTACTTATTGAATGAATTATTAGTATTTCGTAGATGAGGAAACTGAGCCTCTAGAAGGTTAAGTAACTTATTCAAATCAGAAAGGGAATAAATGAGAGAGGTGGAATTTGAACTCAAGTCTTTCTGTGCAACTTTCCCCAGTGCCTCAATTAACTTTGGATGTAATCTTAGAGTAAATGAAAGACATGAACATAATAACCAAATTACATGCTACGTTTGTGACCAGAGCTGTGGGAAAAAAATGCAAAGTAAGGTCAGGGACTGGGAGTATATGGAGCAGGAAGGACACGTTGCAATACTGATCAGGATGGTCAGAGTTGGCCTCATCAAGAAGGTGAGATGGGAGCAAATACTCAAAGGAGGTGAGCAAGTGAGCAGAAGAGTCAGTCAGGAAGGGGCAGCAGCTGGCTCCACAGGAACAAGCCTCAAATGCAGAAGTACAGCTGGTGCCTCAAGAAACAAGTTGGTTAATGTACCTGGAGTTGGAAGAGCCAGTGGAGAGTAATAAGAAATGAGGTTGGAGAGAAAACAGGGGATAAGCAAAAGCCATTACCTCTCCAGTCATTGCAAAGGTGTGGGCTTCTTTTACTCAGAGTGAAATGAGGACTCATTGTAAGACAGAGCAGAGCAGGGACATGATGTGACTTTCTTTATAAAGACCACTGTGGCTGCTAGGTTGAGAATCAACCATGATGGGGCAAGGGCAAGAGGGGAAAGTCCAGGTAGGGGGCTACATCTAGTTCCCAGGAAAAAGATGGCGGTGGCTCAGCCAGGGGGCAGCCATGAAGATGGAGAGAAATCTATTCTGGATATGAGAGAGAAGAGCAGACAAGGATGACTCCAAGGTTTTTGGCCCAAGGAACGAAACCAAGATATGTTCAGGCTCATCCCTATGTTCTAAGAGGACAGAATCCTGAAGGCTGATTCCCAAGGCCCCAAGGCCAACCTTAGAAAAACAATAGGATCTTGGGGGGTCCAAAGTGGCTCCTGTCGGATGTTGTGGTGCTTGCGAGGGCGAGGTCATGAGTTCAAGGCTAACCTGAGCAACCTTATAAGCTCAAACTGATTGGCAAAAAAAAAAAAAAAAAAGGAAAACAATAGGATCTTTCGCAGTTTCCAAAGATGTATCCTTTTGTTCATGAGAGAGAGATGCTTACACTGTGTAGCCTGTGAGAAAAGAGGAAAAAAAGAGTTCCTTAAAGAGCACATTTTTCACTGGATTTGAGTATTGTGAGGCAAGCTTTGGAAAGTATGTGTTTTGAAAGGTTCCCTCCCTCTGTGTTGAAGGCTGCATAATCTTTTCTCCTGCATTCCTGGATGCTGGGTTATCTGGACCTGGCCCTGCTGGTCACTAAACCCTGAGGGATCAAACAGCTTTCTAAAGCTAGGAGATCTGGGCAGATACTGACTTCCCGGTGACCCAAATCTGACACCAAGGATGACAGGCCAGGGCTCCTCTCTGCTGTCCCCCAATCTCTGCATAAAAAAACACTGGCATTTCTGGGTGGCCTGGGCTGCCAGGCACATGTTGAGCCATCAGCTCTAGACAGAATCAAGAGTAAATCTGGAGGTCCCTTCCAGATCCCACTACTCAGCCAGGAAGATAAGTCTGCAGGAGGTTAAAGCAGAAATTACCAAAGGTTTTGCAGAGGATAAGTGTCCCACTTAGTTCAGGCAACATAGTTGCCGGAAACAGTTTTGTAAGGAAAAAATGTATTGCACATCTTCTGTGTGCAAGGCACTATGTAGAGTATTCTTACCACCATTGTCTTGCTGAATCTACACAACGTGTGGTTGTGAATTCAGCGTTACTTCTTCCTTTTTTCTAAGGAAAGCTTAGAGAGGCTAAGCAGTTGGCCCAAAGTGAGCCACTAGTCAGTACAGATGTCTAACTTCAAAGTACAGCTTTCGCTGCAGCTGTCTCTAAGGTGACAGTCTGTCCTGTCTGCTGGGACTAAGAAGGTTCATGGCATTTTCAGGTTTAAATGCAAGAAAGTCTCTGGCAAACCAAGACAAGAGGATTGCCCTATCTGTCTTGTTAAACTAAAGTAGCACATAGAAAATGAAGTCATTTCAAGAATGTGTAGAACGTATGTAGAATGACTGCCCAGAGCGTTCACCCTTCAGAAGAGCAAGCTCTTTCCCAGCCGGTTAATTTCCAGTCTTCCGCAGTCACAAGAGTGGAGTCCTTGGTGAGAATTTACAGAACATTAATCCCCGTTTTCCCAAATGTTCAACCCCACACCAGGATCACCTCCTCCAGCTGACTCTCTCAAAGCACGCTTGGCACTTGTGTTTCCAAAATCCCATCCGTTAGCAAACAGATGCAAAGTTGCCGAGTGTCAACTGCACCTCCTGCTTTGGTCACTCTAATTCGTGCTGCTGACTCATTTACCCAAGGACTCCGGCCCAGTATCTCGCTGAGGGAATGTCAATGAATTCAGTGGCTTGGGATACGATTCAGCTGCTTAGAAACATGGTGTTACTTCTCCAGAGCCTGAGCTGCACTATTTGATAGCCCTGCTCATGCATTCCTCCAACAAACATTTATGCCAACATTGGGCCATGCCTGGGGCTGTCATTTTTTTTTTTTTTTTTTGAGACGGAGTTTCGCTCTTGTTACCCAGGCTGGAGTGCAACGGCGCGATCTCGGCTCACTGCAACCTCCGCCTCCTGGGTTCAGGCAATTCTCCTGCCTCAGCCTCCCAAGTAGCTGGGATTACAGGCACACGCCACCATGCCCAGCTAATTTTTTTGTATTTTTAGTAGAGACGGGGTTTCACCATGTTGACCAGGATGGTCTCGATCTCTTGACCTCGTGATCCACCCACCTCGGCCTCCCAAAGTGCTGGGATTACAGGCTTGAGCCACCGCGCCTGGCCGGGGCTGTCATCTTTACATGACTTTATCAATTGGCAAGGAGCCCTGTCTTCATGGAGTCTCACTGGCATGGTGTCCTGGAGACTGAGACTGGAATAAACCACACAGAAGATGTTATTCACTTCTTTATCATCCAGTGACCGGATCAAAGAAACTAGGAGGAGAAAATAAGCCAAAGCAGCTGCAGTGTTGCCCTGGACCCTGTGGCTTTGAGCAGCCAGCCCAGCTGTGCAGGTGCCAGAGGCCCTTGATGAAAGCTGCTGTGTGCTTCGGGACAGTGCTGGCAGGGTGAGCTCGCACCAGATAGGCCCTCTCTACACAGGCCAGGAGCACAGGAAGACACAACCCTCCAGATCACCTCTTAATCTCAGGGATAATACCTAAAGAAAGAGAAGGATGAATAAATCATTCTGACCTGGGAGTAGATGGTAAAGGCCTCCTCCTTCTCCAGCAGGAATGTGTGAGCCACTCTGCCTATCACTGGCTTGCTCATGCAAGTGTCCCACAGCACGGGTGTGATGGTAAATGTCTAACAACTGGCTCTCAAGACTGGAGGTGGGGGATGAAACTCTTATTTGTAGCATTTGCTGATACCTGCAGTGTAAATACTCCCACCATAGCCAATTCCAAGCTACCAACATGATGGCACTTAATAGAGAGTCGGGAAGAGATGCTACAAAGAATAGGGAAGAGATGCTATAAAGAATAGGGAAGAGATGCTATAAAGAATAGGGAAGAGATGCTATAAAGAATAGGGAAGAGATGCTATAAAGAATAGGGAAGAGATGCCATAAAAAATAGGGAAGAGATGCTACAAAGAATAGGGAAGAGATGCTGTCCTCTCCAGAGTTGTCTCCAGCCCACCACCCGCCACCTCTCAAAAACCCACGTTGAGAACACGAACCCTTATCTTTAGTCATACTCTCTTCCAATTCTTTAATGAGGGAGGAGGGAAATGTTGTGCTTCTGAGAACACGAGGAAACACATGATATTTTGCCTGGCTGCAGCGGCAGGCACGTGGATTTTTACTACTCTAAGTTCTTTCTCCCTTTACTGCTAAACAAGTTCCCATGCATGGTTTCAGAACAACTTGGCAAACTGCGGGGAAAGAGAAGCAGCAGCTATTGTTGAACAGACAAGCAAACATCCCCAGAGTGGCTAAGAGTGCCGACCACACAGCTCAATCTGAGTCCCAAGCCCTTCTTTACTTCTTTGTGCAGGGACCCCTTATCTCTCCAGGGAAGAGTCCAGGGTTCCAGTCAGCAGGGGGTGTGATGATGGGCTTCTGGCTTCAAGGCTTTCAGTGGCTTCCTATTACGCACAGGACGAAGTCCCAGACACACAGCATGGCGCAAAGGAGGTCTCTGCCTTGACCCCCATCTTCTCTCCAGCTCCGTCTCTTGTTCTGACCCTCTCCTCACCAGTTCTGCAACTTTGTCTAAGCTCCAAGCATGCTGCATGAGCAGCTCCTTCGCAGCTCTGGCCTCTAGCTACACCTTCCTCTTCCCCACTATTGGGGACACTCCTCCTTGTGCCCTCAGCCCCTGCTAAGATCTGCATATCTTTCCACTAATTTATGGTCCTTATTTCTGAAGACAGCACTTTGTCCCTCGAGACTATAAATTAACTCCTTGATGGCCAAGGTCAGATTCAATGTGTCCTCTAGAACATATAGGAAATTTATAATAAATGCTTGCTGAATCATCCTATTTCATTACAAAAAATAGCCCTGCTTCTCAAAAAGAATTCTCCATGCTCAGCTTGCCTGAAGACTGAAAGAAACCAAACATCCCACCAATGGCATTTCTGATGACGGGCAGACCTTTGTCAGAGGGAAAAAGTGTGAAGTCAGACAACAGGCAGGTTGTGTGCCCGTGACTGGCAGCTCCAGCACCCTTCTATGGGTGGATGTGGAATCCTACCTTCAGCCTCAGTCCCTTCCTTCCAAACAATGGCATTCGAGATGTGTCACGCTTAGCAGCCTAGCTTGCTAAAACTGGTTCATCCTCTGCTAGTGTCTCAGTGAACAGTTGCAGAGAGACATGGGTGGGCTAGAATCATACCAGCCCTGACCTGGACCACGGGAATGCCAAGAGGGACACAAAGTTCTTATTATATTTCTCAGTTCACTTTGGGCCTCAAATATATGTGTGGCTTTTCTTCATCCTTTCAATATTCCCAATATGACGCTTTTAGCAGGGCAATCCTTATCAATTTAGTTTACAGAGTTAGAAAGCTGCTGCTGGGGAGCTTCTCTGCTTCCTGAACTTGAGAAACAAGGTGCCTCACACACTGACTATCCTTATGCAGATGTAAATATATCGTCCAGGCCTTCACCCCAAACGAGACCTAAATGAACCAGTCTGTACGTAGACTGCCTCCAGAATAAGCAGTCTACTTACAGAATGATGTGAGCTCCCTCACGCCTGGCTCCTCTCCAGCCCAAACAGGTACCAGGTTCCAACACTGACCCCGTGCTTCGGCTGGTATTTCCCATAATATTATGTTGATAGGATTAGTCATTGGCATCACAAACGAGGCCTTTGCTCAAATAAGTTATGCAAATGCCAGGTTACAAAATATTAAGAGAGTACCTTTGCTACATGACCTCTGAGAGCTTTAACTTGCTACACCATATTATGAACCTCTAAAACAGGGTACAGTACTCAGTGCTTCCTAGACTTCATGGACCATGGAAAACCCCACTCAGCCCTGCCTTCAGTGGACCATCTTGAAGCACTGACAGGCTGCCAGCATAACCTTGGGAACTGCCCTCTACCTTCATGCTCATTCAGTCACTAGACAGGCGGTGCACTTCAACCAAAGCCAGGGAGAGGAAGTACTAGTGGGTTTTGGAAAATGTTTCTTACAGCCCACATCGGAGGGTGAAGTCAGACAACAGAACGCTAAACAGAAAATCTTAAAGTATCTCCAAAACAAACCTTTCAAATCCTTAGCTATAGGGCCATAAAGTGTATAAAATGTTGTCAAGAGAATAAACTGTTCAATTCCCCTGACATCTTGTCAATATTATCATGTTGGAAAGAGTATAGGATTAGGAATTAGATATACACAGGTTCAAATCCTGGCTCTGCTGCTATTCATCAGTTCTAAATCTGCCTTTTGGGGCTGTATTAAGAATTATATGAACACTATTACATAATAATAAGCAATTAAGATAAATTGTTATTTTTCTATGCATGGAAAACATCTCACTATGTATTATGAACATAACATATACTCTATTTATATAGAAGCAATTGTTCTATTGCAAGCTCTAGTGTATGTCCTGGTCCAAGACAAATTTATATTAGTTAACGTTCTCCAGAGAAACAGAACCAGTGGGAGACAGAGAGAGACTAGACAGATAGATAGAGGATGGATGGATGGATGGATGGATGGACGGACGGACAGACAGACAGACAGACAGCCATAAAGAGATTTATTATAACAAATTGGTTCACAAGATTATGGAAGATGAGAGGTTCCCAGATCTGCAATGGGCAAACAGGCGACCACCACTGGTGGTAGTCCAGGCCGAACGCCAGCAGGCTCAAGACTCAAGAAGAGCTAATATCCATCCAAATCCAAAGGCCAGAAAAGGCCAATGTCCCAGCTTAAATCAGGGAAGAGAAGTTTTCTGCCTTACTCAGCCTTTCTGTTCCATTTAGATCTTCAGTTTACCGGATGAGACCCACCTGCACGAGGAAGGGCAATTTGCATTACTCCGTTTACTGACTGAAAAGTTAATCTCATCCAGAAACATCCTCCCAGACAGAGTCATAACAGTATTTGGCCAGATGTCTAGTCAAGGTGACACATAAAATTACCATCACAACATCTAAATATAGCTACTGTATTAACGAGGTTAAGTAAATCTGGAATTTGGGGCTGTCAGAAGACCACAGTGCCAAACAGCATGCTGGAATGCCAAATGACAACCCAACTCCAGTGCCCAGATGCCTAAATAACTGGAGGAAACATTCAATAACCCGGCTGGAGTAAACTTCAGCAATTTTGTCTGCTGCTCACTGACTGGCCCCCAAAGGTCAGTAGATCATGGCTCCATCTTCACTGCCACTATTTGGAGAACTGTACATGAGAGGGAAAATGCTCTAAGCCACCAGACAAAGCATCCCATGGTGAGGGGAATGTTTTGTTTTACTTTGTTTCAATAATATAACCTAACCTTGTTGGTGCATTTTAAAATGAAAAATAATGAAGCCTCCTAGCTAACCTCAGCCAGCACTAATAAAAATGTGCAACTGAGAGTCACACTGGGAAATGGGTAGGTAAACAGAAAAGCGTAGTTGCTAGAAGCACTAAAAGCTCACTTAATGAGATTAACGAAAGTAAGCTGTCATCCTATGGTATTCTTAGTAGGAACACACATCACAGAATAAGGAAGGGTGCTAATAATTGCTGAGTGTCCATGTGTCACACACTGTGCCCACATATGTCTTTAAATACATAAACCCACATAATTTTCACTACAACACTGAAGCTGGTAATTATATATATTTTCCATTTTATAGGTGAAGTTCCCAAAAGTTAAGTAATTTACCCAAGGTTATGACTTTGGTGAGCCTTTCTCGTTAGGGACAGAGAAATCATGTAAGTTATTGTATTTGTCCTTCATTTAAAATAATAGAAAACTCAAATTCAAATGATCTTAACACAATCCCTGCTCATGGATTAAATTTAATTTCTTTTTTTGTGTGTGTGTTCTTGCAAGCTGCATCAATCCTTCATGAATCAAAGTAAAGAAGGATAAGTAGAAAGACAGACAGACACACAGGACATCTGGACTGAAGACAGACACACAGGACATCTGGACCGACCATCCACAGTCAGCTGATTCCAAAGCTGTTATCTTTTACTCTATTAGGTTGGAGAGATTTAGTTGAACTAAGTCTTTGTTTCGCTGGGTTTTGTTTTTGTGCCCGGTGGACTTCCCAGGGAGCATCCAGACTTACATATCTTGGGCCTCCAGTAAACCTTCAAGTAATTTCCTCTGGGATCATCCACATCTTTCTTCTCTCTTCTATCACCTTGACTATATATTTGAAATTTTTAATTTAAAATGTTGAGGATTTGTAGGAAAAGAAAGTAGAATGGTGGTTGCCCAGGGTTGAGGAGGAGGGCAGGAGTCTCAGTTTGGGACGATTTTTAAAGTTCTGAAGATGCATAGTGGTGATGGTTGCACAGCAATGTGAATTTACTTAATGACATTGAATTGTATATTCTAAAGGTTAAAATAGTAAATTTTATGTTATATATATTTCACCACAATAAAAATAAATAACTTTAAAAAGCTGAGGGGAAAGCAATGAATTATTCTGAAAATTTGCTATAGCAACAGTGGTTAGTACACAGAAAAGACAGAACAAAAGCACAGAGATTTACCGATACTGTTAGGTAAACATGAAACAAATGAAGTGAAATACACTAACTACGCCAGACCCCCCAAAAGAGTTTGTCTTCTAAAAAAGAAAGTTAAACACAGATTATTTGCTTTCAATAAAAAAAGTACCTGCAGAAGGAAATGTTCTCTTTGCCACTATAAAGAACCCTCGGGGGAATGAGGAAACGTGATGTAACTTCTAAGAATTTCCAGTACATAACGGTGTGCTGACCTCAAAGCACTCTGCTCACCTGTGTCTTACTCCTCTGTGTTAACACTGTCATCTACAAGAAAAATGTTGGATTAAGCGATATTTCAAGTCCTTTTCACCTCTGACATTTTATAATTCTTGGCATCTTTTGCACATCTGTACAAGTCCTTGTACATTATAGGGTTTGATAAACAGGACATTAACCTATTACAAAACCAACAAGTCTACCCCCGTGGATTCCTCTTGTCCGCAAAACCAAGTCTGAACTCCTGGGCATGGCAAAGAAGTACCCCCATGCCTACAGTTCCAGCCTCCTCATCTCCCATCACTCTTACTTTTTCGGGACTACAATACTTTACCTTTAATCAAGGGCATCATCCCCCGTGCCTTTACATATGCCCTTTCGCCAGGCCAGGGGTCCCTGCAATGCCTCCTCTCCCCGACACCCACTCCCAACATGGGTACACATTCCTCTGGTTTACTCTGACTTTTCTTCAACCTAACTCAATTATCACCCCTTCAGTGAGCTCCTCTGTGATCTTCACTTCTGATGCCCCACCCCTTGTCAGCATCACCAACATAAAAGCGTTGTTCTGCCTTCTACACCCCCATTTTCTACTTTAACTATCAATTGTACTCACATTGAAAAACTTTTTGGTAATATGCTTATCACCACAGCAAGTGAATCTGAGGCAGAGAAGAGCCCCTTAGGCTCCATCCCATGCCCAGGTGTCTAGCATAGCACAGGTAGTGCACTGGAAGTTTTCAGTTTTTGTTGACAGAACAGAAAAAAGGAAGGAAGGGAAGAATGAAAAAAATCAACATTTCTATATGTCCCAATGAACTCCAGGCTGTTTTACTATGACATTTCTAAAGAAGAATTTCTCATTTGCAAAAATAAGTGGTATAAATTCTGCCATGTTTGATAGAAAAATAAATCCATAGTTCTAGTTGTTCCCATTAGTCATGCAGTGCCAGAAATTAAACTTTTGCCTTGTGGCATATTAATCTACTTTCCCTTAAATTACATACTAATGCCATATGCTTCAAGCTACCAATCTCTACTAAATTAAGAAAAATGTAAAGATGATATCTTACTTGAATTTTTCAGAAAGCCATGTAATTACTTCAGTCCTGGCTAAGGCATTGCAACTGCTCTTAGAGTCAAACATTGATCAGCCTTCCCCTTTAATTTAGACTGACTCTTTCATAACCTACCTACTTACCAGAAAAAGAAAGCCCAATAAATAAGCTCGAACACCAAGTGGTATCTGAGGCAATGTGGGAGATGACCATGTGTACCTATATGCACACATGCACACACAGATATGTATACACCTGTTTTCCTGCTCCTTAGTTTCTCTTTGATGAACAATTTAGACCCAAGCTCCACCCCAACTGAAGGCCAGATGTGTTTCCATGTTTTCCATAGTATTCACACAAATGTGCCTGAGGAAACAAGAGGACTAGACAAATATGCCTGTAAGAAAGTGTTGATTCAGCCAGACACAGTGGCTCACACCTGTAATCCCAGCACTTTGGGAGGCCAAGGCGGGTGGATCATGAGGTCCAGAGATTGAGACCATCCTAACCAACATGGTGAAACCCCATCTTTACTAAAAAATACAAAAATTAGCCAGGCATGGCGGCATGTGCCTGTAGTCCCAGCTACTTGGGAGGCTGAGGTGGAAGAATCACTTGAACCGGGAGGCGGAGGTTGCAGTGAACCAAGATTGCACCACTGCACTCCAGCCTGGTGTCAGAGCAAGATTCGATCTCAAAAAAGAAAGGGTTGATTCAATTCACCATCTACAGCTAATGGAATTTCACACAGCACAGTAGATCAGACCCACTGAATGTTTTGGTCATATTTGATGTCACTTCCCACACTGAACCCCCTTGCTAAACATGGGACCACAGTACTGGAAATTAAGAAGCAAGACCCAGATATAAATTCACTTGCCTCCTCAATATAAGTTGTTTTTTCCTTGTTCATTTCTAAAACATTCTTTTGAAAATTATTGAAAAGTTGATGTCACATCAAACGCTGACATGACATCAACCAGCAAAGCTGTCCTCACAAGGATTCTCCACACAAGACCCTAAAAGTCATGATAAAATTTTGGTTTGGGTAATATCAGATACCCAAGATATACTTCTTGGCCAAGGACAATTGAAAGCTGGTTGTGTATTTGGATTTCTGGATTCCTTGAAACAATCATCTACAATTCAAGGTATTTTCCATGGTTTAGAAGTTTCGTTCCCTCCAAATCTCATGTTGAAATGTAATCTCCAATGCTGGAGGTGGGCCTGCTGGGAGATTTTTGGGTCATGGGGGTGGATCCCTCATGAATGACTTGGTGCTGTCCCCGTGGTAATGAGTGAGTTCTCACTCTGGTAGTTCACTCGAAAGCTGGTTGTATAAAAGAGCCTAGAACTGCCCTCTCTCTCTCCTGCTCCCACTCTCACCATGTGACATCCTAGCTTCCCCTTTGCCTTACACCATGATTAGAAGCTTCTTGAAGCACCACCAGGAGCAGATTATAGCACAAGGCTTATTAGCCTGCAGAACTGTGAGCCAAAATAAACCTTTTTTCTTTATAAATTTCCCAATCTCAGGTATTCCTGTATAGTGACACAAACAGACTAACACAGAAAATTGGTACAAAGTAGTGGGGCATTTCTATAAAGGTGCCTGAGGATGTAGAAGCATGATGCCAGCATTTGCTTCTGGTGGGGGCCTCAGGAAAGTTACAATCATGATGGAAGGTGAAGGAGGAGCCAGCATGTCACATGGCAATTGAGTGAGTGAGGGAGAGAACAAGAGATTCCAGGCTCCTTTAAACAACAAGATCTCACATGATCTCATAGAATGAGAACACACTTATTACCACGAGCATAGTACCAAGCCATTCTTGAGGGATCTGTCCCCATGACCCAAATATCTCCCACTAGGCCCATCTTCAACGCTGGAGGTCACATTTCAACATGAGGTTCGGTGAGGACAAAACATTCAAACGATATCAGTATTCTTAAAGATCTTAGAGCAGTCATAAAGGCAGAGTCCTTCCTCCATCATGTTTGTTCCTTCAAACCACATTGGCTGAGTGCTTCCTGCGTAGACACTTAACAAAGAGTATGGTCGACTGAGTGCTTCCTGGGTAGACACTTAACAAAGGGTATGGCCGACTGAGTGCTTCCTGCGTAGACACTTAACAAAGGGTATGGCCGACTGAGTGCTTCCTGCGTAGACACTTAACAAAGAGTATGGCCGACTGAGTGCTTCCTGCGTAGACACTTAAAGAGTATGGCCGACTGAGTGCTTCCTGCGTAGACACTTAACAAAGAGTATGGCCGACTGAGTGCTTCCTGGGTAGACACTTAACAAAGGGTATGGCCGACTGAGTGCTTCCTGCGTAGACACTTAACAAAGGGTATGGCCGACTGAGTGCTTCCTGCGTAGACACTTAACAAAGAGTATGGTTTCTTGGAGGGTTTTTGGGAATAGAAAGAAACCATCCCAAGAACATCATCCAGGTGGTATACTGGAGGTCTACTAGTTTCTTTGCTTGGCATATTTGGGTTCAAATCCTGACTCTGCCACTTAGCAGCCATGCCCTTGGCAGGCTATTTAACCACCCGGAAACAGCTTCCTCATCTGTGAAGTGAGAGTAATAATACTACCCTCAAAGTGTTGTCGAAGGAACGAGGTTAGCAAACCTATATGAAGCACCTGGCATGAGGCCTGCCTCCTTCAATGTCAGTTCCCTTCCCTGCTTACTTCCCTATCTAGGAAGACACAGCTGTCCAGGAAAAGTAGCATTCATTCCTGGGAGGTCTGGAGTCACAACTGCTTCTACAGCATGGCACGCTGCCAAATGGTAGACAAAGGCACAAGGGATGACTTTTGAGGTGACTGCTGTTTAGCCTTTGTGTTCCTAGTGTTGTCTCCTGGAGACTAATGGAAGAGGCACTGGCACTTGCCTACTGCCAAGAGCAGGCCATGGAGAAGCTGTTTATTATGGACATTTTGCACTCTGTACATGCATACACGGAGGCCTCTCAGCTTTCCCTTGGCCTTGGTGGCATCGCTTCATAGACTGAGAAGTCAGAATTGAGAGGCTTCCCCAGATGGCTTAGGAGTACATAACAAGCCACAGAAAACCACTTTCTATTCAATAGGGAGAGAGGCTTCTGCTTTGGCCAGCTGAAACTCAGCTGCCACTTATAAATAAGGGAAACTTGCTTGGGCTAAAAGCACAGGCACAGAAGATGCCAATTAAATAACAGTCAAATAGGTCCAGGGTTTTATGCCCTCATCTACCTCATGCAATATCCTATGAGGATAAAAAGACAAAAAGAATGTGGTGAAGACATTAGAGGGTGAGAAATTTCAACAGATATTTGGAAGCAGAAAAGGGAGGGGAGAAGGTAAAACATGGCTATTCTACCAAAGAAGAAAATGCTATAATCTAAATTCCATACCCTGCTAAGTAAGAGTGAGTTGGTTCATCCTGCAGAACCCTGAGAAAACCCCAGGACATGAAGGAATTAAGTTCAGTGGAAGGTAGGGGTGAGGACAGAGTGGAGGACAGAGGTCTTAGCCTGCATCCCCATGCCTGGGATGCTGGCAGCTACACAGATACGCCTCCCACCCACCGATGCCCAGATAGCAGACTAAAACATTCTTCCCTTGAGAAATTGAGGCACTCCAGAGAAAATAACACTATGTACCATTTGTGATTCTCCAAAAAGAGGCCGAATAAAAAGCTGCCCAGTTGCCCTACAGGAAACAGGAAAGCCCAGCAACTGGCAAAATGCACTCACACTTAAGTAGAGAGGGGTTGCTGTCAGCTTTTAATGCTCTTAAATACAAATGGACACTGATTGTCATGCATTTAAGAAAAGCCTTCTAAATGACATGAGTCAAAAACAAATAATAAAAAGGAACCTGGAAGAAAAACCAATACAATGCAGGGAAGAGATGAAAGTTTTAGAGAAAAAGAGTGACTGATATCTACAATGATAAGATAAAATATTGCAGAGAAGAAACAAGAATAGGACACTACCCAAATAATGGGAAAAGAGAATGAGAGAGCTATTAGAAATGAAAAGTATATTAGACAAAAGAAAAAGATTCAACACAAAGGGTAGAGATGAGCTTGAAAAAAGTCTAACAAAGACAAAAAGACAAAGACATTGAAAAAAATACAAAAGATCTTTAAAAATGAGAGAACAATCAATTAAGCTCAGACATCTGTCTGAGATTAGTTCCAGAGAGAGCAAAGTGAGAATAGAAAGAAATAAATTATCAGAGGAATAATGCAGTAACATTTCCCAGAATTAGACATAACTTCCCAGATTAAAAGGGTCTTCACACTACCCAGCATAAAAAGAAACAGGACACACATCACGGTAAAACATCATGAAACTTCAGAACACCAGAACTAGAGAGAACATGCCAAGAAGTTTCCAGAGAAGGTGAAAAAAGTTCAGTTGGCATAAAAAGAATTGGAATCAGTGAGAATCATACTTCTCAATTATAATACGAAAACCCAAAAGCAATGCTTGTTTTGAGAAAAATATTTCTTAACCTGGAGCTCTATGCCTAGCCAAAATCTCAAACAAATATAAGGGTAGAATAAAGACATTTTAAGACATGCAAGGTTTCAAAAAAGAAAAGTATCCCTTTTTTCAGGAAGCAATAGAGGATATGCTGTCCCCAGGGCTCCACTTGACTTTTCTCCTGACTTGAATTTTCTGGTTTTTGGGGTCCCATGTCAAAATAATTTACACACTAAATATTGATGATGGAGGCCAATGTCTAATGTAAACACACTGAGAGGATACAGAGTGGGGAAATGGGATTGGTGGTGTAAGGAAACAATCTTTGTTTACCAGAATAGGAGGCAATGGATTATGTCTGAACTTAAGAAAGCAACATGCATGTATATTGTATGTATGTATGTATTTACAGTGCTACATGCATGTACATTGTTTTGATAAATCCACATTAATATAAAATAAAAAGGACCAAAAACTGAATTGTGACTCATCATTCAATTTATACTGGTCACATCAAAAATACAAGTGACTAAGGATCCACTTCAAATGCATGGCAGAAAGAACCCTTCAAAGATCTCTTTGAGATCTGAACTCAACTTGGTTTTCCTCCCCAAGGCTTCAGGAAAAACATAGATATATGTATTTTTAGCTCCAAGAACCTGCCAAAGTCCTCCCATATGAATTGTGGTTAAAAACTTCATGTTTCCCAAGCTGGTGACAATAAGGGTCAAACCACAAAAGATCTCAACATGCTCAAAAATTCCATGGTTGCCTTGACCAATGGGATGACAGGAAATGGAGACAAAGGCACATTTCTAGCTAATGGTGGTGGATGAAACCACACTTACCCCTCCTAAATTTCCAATAAAAGGGACATGAGATAATTTTCTTTTTTTAAGGGATAAGCCTGGAAAAACAAAGAGATGAGAAAAGATACAATAGCGACAATATTTAGGAAACTGACAAGCAGAGAGATGAGTAATAACCATGGAACAGTCCTTAAATGCACAGTAACTGGTTAGCAACACGGCCCTCTGGAAGAGAAATGCGGAAATAGGAAAATTGAGGGAAAATCTGACTTTAAGAATCAGATATCAAGGTTTACTGACCTGTTCCATCTATATAGACAATTCCCTTATCCCAGTAAGACTGAAAGTTTAGTCTTTGGAGAAAATAAAGTAGACTAACTCTGGAGGGAGAAAGGACATACAGTACTCTTCCCCTTTAGCTCCCAGAATGTTGGCAGATAAACATTCAGCTTCCGTTCAGCCTGGATCTCCCAGGCTCAATCCATCCTCCTGCCTCAGTCTCCCAAGTAGCTGGGACTACAGGGATGTACCACCACACCTGGATAATTTTTATATATTTTTATAGAGACAGGGCTTTGCCATGTTGCCCAGTCTAGTCTCAAACTCCTGGGTTCAAGCAATCCTCCTGCCTTGGCCTCCTGAAGTGCTAGAATTATAGGTGTGAGCCATCACACCTGGTCGGAAAATTCTTTTCTTAGCAAGTTAGACCAGCCCAAGAAAAAAGATCAACTGTATTGCTGTTAGAAATTCTGCCCCAAAACAACTTAGCTAGATAACAGAGAAGCACACAACCAATAAGAACCACCTTCACCATTTTCTCCCTACCCATGTATGGATCTTACAACTGGAGTTTTACTTATCTGTATTTAATTTTCTTCTTTTTAGAGACAAGGTCTTGCTCTGGTCCCCAGGCTGGAGTGCAATGGTGTAATCACAGCTCACCACAGCCTCGACCTCTTGGGCCCAAACAATCCTCCTGCCTCAGCCTTCCAAGTAGCTGGGACTTGCAAGCTTATGCCACTACACTCAGCTAATTTTTTATTTTCTGTAGAGATTGGGTCTTGCTACATTGCCCAGGCTGGTTTCATGTCCCTGGCCTCAAGCAATACTACTGCCTCAGCCTCCCAAAGTACTGGTGTCAAAGGTGCAAGCCTCTATGCCCAGATTTACAACTGGAGTTCTGGTATCCTTCTCTCAAACATGAGCAGTCAGGAAATGCCAGACATTTGACAAAAATCTGTGAAGAAACAGATGGAGATTAAAGAGACACAGACAGAGAGAAGTGGGAAAGGGAAGAAGCTGAGAGGAAAGAGATTTTTTAAAGAGGTAGAAACTTTAAAAAAACCACCATCCTCCATGCTTTACCACCAACAGGCTCCTGTATTATAACAGGGGACTTAGCTCAAAGAACACCAAGCCTCAGACCACATTTAAGAAAACTCAAAGACAACAGCAGAGTCAGAAGCAAGAACAGTAGAGGAAATTCTAGCTACAATAAACACAACCCAACTGCTCAAGAATTAGGCCTTAGAATTCGACTCCATATCAATTCTTTTACCTGATACACCATATCAGGTTGGCTTTCAACAAAAAATTATCAGCCATGCTAAAAGACAAAAAACACTATCTGAAGCAATAAAGTATAAAAACCAGAGTCAAATATGGCAGAGATTTTGCAATTACCAGACGGAGAATTTCAAATAACTAAAATTAATGTACTAATGGCTTTTAGGAAAAAAGTGGACAGTATGCAAAAATAGATGGATAATGTAAGCAGAGAGATGGAAACCCTAAGAAAACAAAATCAAAAGGAAATGCTAGAAATAAATTTTTTAAAAACAATGTAAAAGAAATGAAAAATCCTATTGATGAACTCATCAACAGCGTAAACATGGCCAAGAAAAGAATCAGTGAGCTCAAATGTATGTATGTCACTAGAAACTTTCAAAGCTGAAATGTAAAGAGAAAAATGAATTTAAAAGACAGAACAGAGTATACAAGAACATAGGACAATTACAAAAGGGATAATATATGTGTAGCAAGAATACCAGGAGAAGAAAAGAGAAAGAGACAAAGAGACAAATGGAAGGAGGGTTAGCAGGCTGGAGGGAGGAAGGGAGGGAAGGAAGGAGGGAGCAAGGTAGGGAGGGAGGGAATGAATTTAAAGTAATAATGGCTGTTCCCACCGTGGAACAAGGATAAGAATTGCACTAGACTTCTCATCGAAGCCATGTAAGCAAGAAGAAAGAAGAGTAAGATATTTAAAGCACTGAATGTAAAAAGGCCAAAAAAGTCAAAAAATACCAACTTAGAATTCTGTAGCCAGCAAAATTATTCTTCAAAAGTGAAGAAATAGACTTTCTCATGTGAACAAAAATCGAGTTAATTTATTACTAGTAGATCTACCTTTCAAGAAAAGTTAAAAGAATTTCTTCAGAAAGAAGGAAAATTATGAAAGTCAAAATGAGATCTACATAAGGAAAGGAAGAATTAAAAAGAAATAAATGAAGACCAAATAAAATTGTTTTCTTAATTATTAAATAAAAGTTTGTTAAAAGTAGTAATAGTCATCATATATTTAAGGGTCATGGCTTATGAAAAAGCGAAATGAATAACAGCAATGTTATAAGGAACAGGAGGGAATCCTTTATTATAATCATGAAGCAGTGGAGTGTTATTTAAATGTGGACTTGGATTCATTGTATATGTATAGTGCAAATTCTAGGGCAATCAAAAAGAAATTTTTAAGCATAATTAATATACTAAGATAAGAAATAAAATTATGTAAAATTCTACATTAAAACCAGAGAAGACAAAAAATGATGGAAGAGAAAAATGAAACAAAGAAAGATATGTAAAAAAGAGTTACAAATACAGTAGACATTAATCCAACTATCTCAGTAATCAGTAATCACTTTAAATGTGAGTGACTTAAATGTGCTAATTTAAAAACAGAGACTGTCAGCATGGATAAAAAATCAAGATCAAAAAAAAGGCAAGACCTAATTATATGTTGTCTACAACAACAAAACAACAAAAACCATCACATTTACCTTCATAAGAGAAGGGAATAAAAAGGAAGTCTTGGAAATTAAGAATATGATAAAAGCAATTAAAACACTGTAATATAGATTGAGAAAATCTTCCACAGAGCAGAGAAAAAAACACACACAGAGAGAAGCAGAAATAGAAAAAAATTAAAAAATTAGAAACTCCATCCAGGACACAGTGAAAGTTAAGAGTGTTTCCCAGGCCATAATTCCAGAAGAACATTCAAGAGATTCAGACTACACAACCTCAGTCATTCCCAAAACATTTTCTAGATACTTAATTTCATACATGTATCATGATAAAGACCAACAATTAACAAAAAACCCATATGAAATTATTCCTCCCTTGTTCTAGTAAGTGTGTAAGGTGCACTACATAAACGTTCATGTTTGAAAAATCTAGCCATGGTTTCCTCCTGTGTTCCACACTGTCACACATAAGCCCAGGTGCCCTTTGGCCTGGTCCATGCCTACAGACCCAGGCCTGCACGTAGTGCCAGAGCATGGAGATTGGAAATGGTATCTGAGTCACTCAGTACAGCGTGCCAGCTAACACAAGCTTCTGTGCCAATATTCGTGCCTTCTTGTCAGTTCAGCCTTACGCCTGGCACATATATATTCTGACTCATCCGACCCTCATTCCAGGACTTGAGGTAAAATAAGGACCTTTGGCCAAAAGAACGTGCATAAAATTGGCCACAAATCCTGTAGGAGCAAAGAAATGAAGAAAAATGGAAGTTCAGCATTGAGGTACATTTACTGAGTGCCCAACCTTCTCTGGGCACAGGATGAGTCACAGTACACAAAATTAACAAATGTACTGATATTTATGACAAGAGATCTCCTCACAGTGTTGTTATAATGGCCAGAAAAACTAGATAAAAACTAAATATTTGAAAATGTTTTAAAAGGCTATTTAAATCACGGCACAGCCATATGAAGAAAGGGATAACATAGGCTTTGATAATCAGAGAGAGATGGATTTATATGTATGGACAGATGTTTATCACTGAGCAAAGGAAAAGATGGCAAAATAGAACCCATTTTTGATTCCAGATTCGTTTTTTGGAAAAAAAAAAAAAAAAAACACAGAGAGCCCATCTAATAGGTCTGAATTGGGATTTCTCAACCTCAGCACTACTGATGTTTTAAATCGGATAATTCTGGGTTGTGGGGGCTGTCCTGTGCATTACAAGATGTTTAGCCACATCCTGGCCCCTATCCACTAGGTACCAGAAGTAGCTCCCCAGTCACGACACCACCAAATGTCTCCAGACATGGTCAGATGTCCCTGGGAGGCAACACTGTCCCCAGCTGAGAATCACTCTAAATGAAGAAGTCTGTAAGGGCCACAGCAGAGATTTTGGTACTTGCTATTCAGCAAAGTCTTCCCCATGGCTGCTGTCTCTGCTTGGTGGGAAAACAGGTGGTCTGTCTTTTCTTTAGAGGGAAGAGAGCCTCTGAAGTGTTTTTAAAGATTTTCACAGCATAAACATATGTTTTCTGAGAAGCTATTATTTAAAAAATATTGCACAGTCAAGATGAAACAAAGAGCTCACTTGGTCAACAGAGTTTTTAATAAATTCAAAGTGAAATATACTATATCTGTGCTTGGACTTGGGATGTTCAACTTAGATATACTTGAAAGAGATGATTTTTTTAATTCAGAGAATAACAGCATTTTGGAGTTGGAAGAGACCTCTAGCGTTCCTCTAGCTCAGGAGTAGACAAACTAAGGCCATGGGTCAAACACAGCCTGCTACTGCTTTTGTAAATAACATATTTTGGAATCCAACCATGGAAATGGTCTGTAGTGGCTCTCACACTACATCAGCAGACTCAAGTGGTTGCCACAGAGACTGTATGTCCCAGAAAGCCTAAAATATTTACTTCCTGACCCCTCACAGGAGTGTGCTGATCTTCTTTCCATGCACGGGCCTTTCCTCTAGGACATTAGGCCTTGGCTGGTGGCCTCCATTTTTAAAACCATCAGATCTCATGAGACTTATTCACTATCATGAGAATAGCACAGGAAAGACCCACTTCCATAATTCAATCACCTCCCACTGGGTTCCTCCCATGGCATGTAGGAATTGTGGGAGATGAGATTTGGGTGGGGACACAGCCAAACTATATCACTGAAGAACTAACCTCAATCTATGCACCTCTCTAACAAGGTGTCAGTAATCATCATCCCTCAAGGTGGTACTTCTGCCAACCAAGCAGCCTTTCAGAGAGTTCCCCTTGATGAAGCCCCAGAGATGGATGGTGTTTTCCAAGCATTGCATTCTGAGATCAGAGGCAGGTAGCAAGTAGCAACTGAGCTTATTAGAAGATGACTTTAATTGTCTGAAGAGAAACTTAAATTCTCCTTGAACTCCCCAGAGAAATTTCAAAAACTCCAGAGCAGCTCTAAGCACAACTACACATTGGCTACCAGTAAAATATCTCACGTTGAACACACTCTTGCAAAGCTTCGTGGGTGCTGTTAGGGAATGCAAGGGGAGGCAGTGGACTGACACAAATTAAACTCGATAGTGAGGCCCTTCACACACACCACAGCAGGGAAGAGCGTTTCACATAAACCAGATGGCAAAACAGGGCTTCTGAGAGTGAAGAGCTATTCCCATCCTTCAAGACACAGGTCTTCCTGTCTCTGTTCAAGAGAAAACTCAAGGGCATTTTCCAAATCAGGCTCATAAGGTCCAAACTCTTAAAAGCCTGAAAAAATATAAGGAAATTAAATCAGTAAGTACCAAAATTATATAACTACTTCACCATCCCTAGATTTTTAAGCTTTGAGCAGAGGAGCAGATGTGAAGTGATGATAAGGATCTGTTTCTGAGACACTAAAGACAGTAGGTTTGAACATAGATTCTAAAATCTTCTAAAGAATAGTACCACATTCATAGCATTTTAATTTGTTATATTAAACTTGTCAGAATCCTTCCCCCATCAAGAGATGGTGCAGGAAACAGGTAGGATGAAGTAGCAGGTAAAGATAGCTTGATCACAACCAATTATCCTGAGATTGTGGAACCATGGTTGGGATTTGGGTTCTTCTGGAACCACGGAAGTGTTGGGAGACAGAAGCCCACCAGGTAAATGTCTGTTGGGGAAACTGAGATTCAGACCAGGAGACCTTTGAACCATAGTCTAACAGCAGCCAGAACTAAGTTCAGAGCTAAGAAGGCAGATTGCGAGCAAAAAAAGCTTGGAAATGCTGAAGGTGTACCCCTACTACGTGATTCACTTTATGAATCAGCATATGATTCATATGCCATGAGAGCATAATTCACACTGGCTTAAAGGGCAGAAGAAGGGTAGACAAAACAAAATTCAGTCAGAAATCCACATCAATTACCTGCTTTCCACTCTACAAGATAATACAGATGGTCAAATAAATCAAGCTGCTTTTCCCTGATGTCCCCCCAGTCTCATCTTGGTATCTTCACCCAGAGTGAGAGTTACTTACAATTTTGCCTTAACTCATTTATGGCAATATTATCCTTCAATTGTGAAACCATATTTCTGTTTCCAAACAGATGTGCCATTAGCAACCTCAACTTCCTAAACACACTGAGAATCATAAGGGAATCCCTGTATTGAAAAGCATGTGTCTCTCTCAAGATGCACATGAGATCTCCTGTGGATTTCCCAGGACTTCAGGCACTCACCTCAGATTGCTGGAGAGCCCCACTACTAAGCCTTTCTTACCTCCAAAATGATGTTTTCTCTCTCTCCTGCTTCCATAGGTTATTTCCCTCTTCCCTTCTTTGTCTTTCTTCATCTTCTTCCTTCCTCCGTCTACTCTTCTTTTTACATTTTTCTCCAAAGTTTATTACGTGAATGACAAGTGATCCAACTTCATTTTTGACAAATGTTTTGCCAATGGCCACAGCACATTTTACTGAGATAACTATCCCTTCCCCACCAATTATAAAAGCCTTCTTTTAGTTTTATTTTTTTGTTTTTTGTTTGTTTGTTTCTTTGAGACAGGCTCTCACTCTGTAGCTCAGGCTGGAATGCAGTGACACAATCAGAGCTCACGGGAACACTGGCCTCAAGCGATCCTTCTGCCTCAGCCTTACAATTAGATAGGACTACAGACACATGCCACTACACCTAGCTGGGTTTCTTTTTTTAGTGATGGATTTTGTTATGTTGCCCAGGCCGGTCTTATAATCCCACCCTCAAGCAATTCTCCTACCCTGCCCCAGCCTCCCAAAATATTGGGATTACAGGCAGGAGCCACTATTCCTAGCCATAAAAAGCTTTCCTGATTATATAGAAAACATACGTGTGTGTGTGTGTGTGTGACACATATATGTGTGTGTCTGTGTGTGTGTGTGCATGTGTGTGTGTCAAACCCCTGCCTGCTTCTTGGTCATTATGATCCTTCAGCTTTGATCCAAGGCAGTAAAGACACACTCCTCCTATTCCTCTGAGAACATCAGGTGTATTATCTTAGGGGGTTTTCTGAGTACATTTAAGATCATCCTTTGGCACTGAGGTAGGTATAGCTCTGTACTAGAAGGAAGGTAAGTGCCTCAAATCTTCTACAAATTGAATAGCATATGAGCACCCCCATCAGTTATAGGTGCAGAAATAAAAGGAGAAATGGGTTGACTAAGATGCTATCAAATCATCACATGAAGTTTTAAAGCACCCTGTAGTTCTACCCCAGGGAAGAGTGATATTTAAGGGGTGCGTGTGTGTGTGTGTGTGTGTGTGTGTGTGTGTGCGCGCGCGTCTGTGTGTCTGTAGAGAGATAGTGTGTCTATTGTTGGTATATAGGATTATCTTTTCTCATTAGGACTATTTAGTCTCATGGATTATATATATATATACACGTGCACACACACACACACACACACACACACACACACACACACACACATAGTTTGTCCATAGACAGATAGATAAATAGATAGATCCATTTATCTATCTGGGCTTTTTATTGTTTTATTAATCTCTGTCTGCCTATACCTGAATCTGTGCAGTGTTTTCATCATTATAGTTTGATAATATACTTTTCTAATAGCAAAAATCGTCCCTCATTACTATCCTTTGTTTCTTAAAAATCGCTATCCTTTTATTCCGAATTTTATGAGATGTACTTAGTAATAAACATTGCCTTTTAAAATCAATTTATCTAGCAATGAAATAAATTTCTAATACCAAACCATCCTTGAATTTCTGGCATATTTTCTTGATCATGATACAGCTAGAGTCAATTTGATAATGCTTTTAGAATTTCTCCATCGATATTCAGAAATGAGATTAGCAGTAGTTGTTTTTCCCTATTCAGAAAGTATATTTTCTGAGAAAAATTTTAATCGAGATTTGCAAAATTGAGCTTATTATATTTCTAATATCTAAAATCCATGAGACTACATAGTCTTAATGAGAAAAGACAATCCTATACACCAACCACAGACAAGCAGAGAGCCAAATTGTGGATGAGCTACCATTCACAATTGCTGCAAAGAGAATACACGCCTAGGAATACAGCTACCAAGGGACATGAAGGAGCTCTTCGAGCAAAACTGCAAACCACTGCTCAAAGAAATAAGAAATGATACAAACAAATGGAAAAACATTTCATCCTCATGGAGAGGAAGAATAAAAATTGTGAAAATGGCCATATGGCTAGCCATATGCAGAAAACAGAATCTGGATCCCTTCCTTATACCTTACACAAAAATTAACTCAAGATAGACGAAATGTAAATGTAAAGCTCAAAACCATAAAAACTCTAGAAGAAAACCTATGCGATACCATTCAGGATATAGGCGTGTGCAAAGTCACCATGACAAAATGCCAAAGGCAATTGCAGCACAAGCTAAGATTGACAAACAGGATCTAATTAAACTAAAGAGTTTCTGTGCAGCAAAAGAACCTGGTATCAGAGTGAACAGGCAGCCTACAGAATGGGAGAAAAATCTTTGCAATCTACCCATCTGACAAATGTCTAAGAATCTGGTATCAGAGTGAACAGGCAGCCTACAGAATGGGAGAAAAATCTTTGCAATCTACCCATCTGACAAATGTCTAAGAACCTGGTATCAGAGTGAACAGGCAGCCTACAGAATGGGAGAAAAATCTTTGCAATCTACCCATCTGACAAATGTCTAAGAACCTGGTATCAGAGTGAACAGGCAGCCTACAGAATGGGAGAAAAATCTTTGCAATCTACCCATCTGACAAATGTCTAAGAACCTGGTATCAGAGTGAACAGGCAGCCTACAGAATGGGAGAAAAATCTTTGCAATCCACCCATCTGACAAATGTCTAATATCCAGATTCTACAAGGAAGTTAGACACATTTACAAGAATAAAACACACAATCCCATCAAAAAGTGGGCAAAGGATATGAACTGACACTCCTCAAAAGAAGACATTTATGCAGCCAACAAACATATGAAAAAAAATCTCAACATCACTGATCATTAGAGAAATGCACATCAAAACCACAATGAGATACCATCTCATGCCAGTCTGAATGGCAATTAAAAAGCCAAGAAATAATAAATGCCAGCTAGGCTATGGAGAAATAGGAACAGTGTTGGTGGAAATGTAAACTAGTTCAACCATTGTGGAAGACAATGTGATTCCTCAAGGTTCTGGA
The DNA here is from genome assembly GCF_049354715.1 of Callithrix jacchus. Classification (NCBI taxonomy): domain Eukaryota; kingdom Metazoa; phylum Chordata; class Mammalia; order Primates; family Cebidae; genus Callithrix; species Callithrix jacchus. The sequence continues at coordinate 1,284,411 of NC_133512.1, forward strand.
ACCAGAAATGCCATTTGACACAGCAATCCCATTACTGCGTATATACCCAAAGGCATATAAATCATTCCACTGTAAAGACACATGCACACATATGTTTAGTGCAGCACTACTTACAATACCAAAGACATGGAACCAACCCAAATGCCCATCAATGATAGACTGGATAAAGAAAATGTGGTACATATACATCATGGAATACTATGCAGCCATAAAAAATGAGATCATGTTCTTTGTTGGGACATGGATAAAGCTGGAAGCCATCATCCTCAGCAAACTAAAACAGGAACAGAAAACCAAACACTGCATGCTCTCACTCATAAGTGGGAGTTGAACAATGAGAGCACAGGGAAACAGGGAGGGAACAATACACATCAGAGCCTGTTGGGGGATGGGTGCAAGGGAGGGAGAACATCAAAACAAACAGCTAATACATGCGAGGTTTCAATCCTAGATGACCAGCTGATAGGTGCAGAAAACTACCATGGCACATGTATACCTATATAACAAACCTGCACATTCTTCACATGTATCACGTAACTTAAAATTAAAAAAAGAAAAGATAAAACAAAATGCCAGCAAGTTTAGGCCAAATAGCTGGTCAGCAATAGTGTAACAGCTTAATCATTATGGGATACAATTATAAATGTAGGAGACTTTAACTTCCTTCCCCAATTACCTCTTTTAGCTTCTTCTTTGTCCCCAGCTCTCTGAGGAAAGAAAGAATGAAAACTGTATGAGCAGATTCTGAAAAGAACTGTCATCAGAGGCAAGAATTCTACCCCCAAAGCACTTTTATATGCCCAGTGTAAAGATGTGACTTGTCAGGAATCCATCACACACAGTTGTGCATGACTAAGGGACCAAGATGGCAGAGAAAAAATGGCATAGGTGAGAGAGGTCTACTCAAGCACGAGAAAAATCTCAGGAAATTGGGATACTACAAAGAGAAACAATGAGGAATTTTAAAAAAGAATTTTCTTAGACCAAACCGTTAGGATTCCTAAAACATTGGAATGCATAGCACAATTAAGGTTTTGTCCTTAAATATGACCTTTCCCTGGGATGGAGCTGCAGGGTGCTTTGAAACTTCATGTGATTATTTGATAGCATCTTAGTCAACCCATTTCCCCTTTTATTTCTGTGCCTACAATTGTAATGTGGTGCTCATATGCTATTCAATTTGTGGAATATTGGATGTACTTCTCTTCCTTCCAGCACAGAGCTATACTGACCTCATTGCCAAAGGATGCTTCTAACTGTACTCAGAAAATCCCGTAAGATCATACACCTGCTGTTCTCAGGAGACTAAGAGAAGAGCGTCCTTACTGCCTCTGATCAAAGCTGACGAATCATAATAACCGAGAACCAGGCAGGGGTTTGTCAGATTTATTCCAAGTAAACACCTTAATGACCTTCCCAAATGGCAGGGGGGCTGCTCGTAATAGGTGCATACATATGTAAAACAGCAAAAGAGAAGGTGCCAGAATTGTTCTGCCACCTGTACTTTCCTCTCCTGATTCCACCACCTGGGGAGAGAGAAATGATGAGCTGCTGGAAACCACAGAAGATGCAGTAACCTTGAAAATCTGGAAGCTGAGGAAGCAGTGAGCTAGAGAGTGAGAAGCCAGAACACGGGAAGTCGGTCTGAAAGCCTTTTCAGTCCACATTCCCGATTAGATAATTTTTGTTCCCTTTTGCTATTGCTTAGAACTACAAATTTATGCAATCATAAAGCTTGTGTCCCTTATAATCACATGGTCATTTCTTCCCAGAGTTTTAGTCACATCTCTGGACAAGTTCATCCACAGCACCCTGTAGACCATTTTATGGCAATCAGCGTCCAGAGTGTTAACACTCCTCATCTCACTAGGACTTCCTGGACCATATGGGGAAAGCACTTTTATATGCAAGTTATTGCTCAACTACGCAAGTTAAAAATCTCTACCTCTTGGCTCCTCGGAGTATGCAGATGCAAAAGGCAGAAATCAAAACCTTCTCTTGGTAGGCATGAAGAAGCCCAGCAGGAGGAAAACATTATTGAAATTTCTACCTCTTTTCATATGGTCAACTGCTCACGCCTGTAATCCCAGCACGTTGGGAGGCCGAGGCGGGTGGATCACGAGGTCAAGAGATCAAGACCATCCTGGTCAACATGGTGAAACCCCGTCTCTACTAAAAATACAAAAAATTAGCTGGGCATGTTGGTGTGGGCCTGTAATCCCAGCTACTCGGGAGGCTGAGGCAGGAGAATTGCCTGAACCCAGGAGGCGGAGGTTGCGGTGAGCCGAGATTGCGCTGTTGCACTCCAGTCTGGGTAACAAGAGCGAAACTCCGTCTCAAAAATAAATAAATAAAGTTCAAAAGGAAAATATGAAGAACCTCAAGCATAGGATATGCTTGGTTGGATAGGCTTTCAAAACTATTTGACGAAAAGCTATGGCCACGCTCCACTAATGACAACACCTATAAGAAAACTATGTCATATGTAACTGGAACTATAGAGTTCATATGGTGATTTCACATACTTGATTCCTTTTGGGCCTCAGAGCCCATGAGTGCAGATCTGTTAGACTCTTTTATAGATAATAAAACTGACCCCACCCCCAGCAGTTTATAGACCTGCTCAAAATCATTATCAGAGCTATAACTGGAACCGAAGCCTCCTCACTACAGTACAGAACTCTCTCCTCTTTATGTTTTCAAGTCTTAATTTTATTGTAACAGTTGATCAATTTGCCACAAATGTGGGCACACATATGTGCACATATACACATGTGATACCAAGATCCATATTAATGTCGCCCGTGTCATTCCTAATGCTTATAATTTGTCCCTTCGTTATTTTCTTGATCATTCTGGCTAGAAGTGTGTTTCTTATGGCAGGTTGCAGTCAAGAGTGTTCAAAGTCTGCTGCTCACTTTTCTTTCCTGAATGACTAAATAAATTCTGGAATAGAGTGAGTTATTCACAAATTAAATTGGTCTCATACTTTTAATTCAAAGGTTGGGGGAATGGGTGTTGCAGTGAACTCAACAGCCAAAAGAATTCGGGCTTCTTCCCAGCCACTCTCAAGATAAAGCCAGCTGGGCTCTGTCTGCATCCTTGAGGGCTGGTTTCTGTCACCCTAAAGGAAGTTTTAACAGGACAATATTTTAGGAGAGATTGAGCAAGAGGAAGACAAGCTGGACACTGATGCAACAAGAGGAAGAGAGACTTGTCCTTCCCCTAAGGCTTGAATTCCCAGAGCCTGGGAAGTCATGTGAGTGCTTTGGGAAAACAGGGCTGAGGAGGAGGGAGTGGAGGGTGACATGGCATCACCACAGTTAAATATGCAGTCAGTGGGGAAGGATCCTGTGAGCACCACCACAGACAAGTGTAGAACCAGAATCTGACAGCATAAAGGACCAGGTCCCAAGTAGAACATCTGTGAACAAATGGAGAATATCAACAATGTGGTCACCGCTGACTAGGCCAGCTCTTTCTTCAGTGTTCAAGAATATGTAAGTGCTAACTTCCTTGCATGATTCAGTAGAAAGGAAAAAGAGCCCCAATAAAAATGAATATTAGAATTATTACCCCTAACCATAGCTAGCGAGGCTTAGAACCAAGTTTTGGCTTTATTTAAAAAAATAAAAACAAACATGACATTCCTTTACCTTATCTTATAGTCCATTTCCTGCTGCTACAATAGAATTACCAAAGACTTCATAATTTATGGTGAACAGAAGGTTATTTGGTTCACTGTTCTAGGGGTTAGCAAGCCATAGAGCATGGCGCCGGCATCTGGCCACAGCCTTCATGCTACATCACAATGTGTGGAAGGGTTAGCAAGCACACACACAGAGAGGGAAGGGCACTAAATTTCATGAGCCCACTCTGTGGTAACCAATCCACTCCCAAGATAACATTAACCCATTCATGAGGGCAGAGGCTTCACGACTTAACCACCTCTCAAAGGTCCTACTTCTTCAGACCATCACGATGGCAATTAAATGTCAACCTGAGTTTTGGATGGGACATTCAAGCCATAGCGTACGTCTAAGTTGTAAAGCATGTTGCAGTTTCTCTAGGTCACTTGCGATACTGTGGTAATATGTCCAACTTGTGGTCCTGCCCAAAACTTCTGGAAGAATTCCTCCAGGATGGGGGTTTGCGGCAGTATCAAGCCATATGATGTGTGGGAGGGTGTCCAAGGCACGGGGCAGGGAAGCTGGGAAGCTTGAAGGCATCAGCCTCAATGGCAAGCCGGAAGTTAGTTTTCATTTTCCCTTCTCTCTCTCCCACTAAATCCCTGCCGTTCACATCAATCATGGATATCCTTGAACATCCTGTATGCTCAAATTTTAAGTCAACAAAAAAAACTCAAGGGGATTCTGAGAAAACTAGAAGGAAGGGAGACTGCAAACACTCTAACTGCTAAGCCAGAACTGCCAGCTGAAAACCTACAAAATGACATTGAAAAGCCCCAGGTTAAGCCAAGGTCTTAACTACAACTCCAGGCTTGACTCACTTCAGGCTCCTGCTGGCAACTACCAAAGGGGTCTCAGGAAAGCAGCAGGTTCATGGGAAATGTCCTAGTTTCCATAACAGCCTGAAACTAAATTACAACAAGCCGGTAAACTTTCAAAACACTGAAAGTTTCAGGTGGTTGGCAACTCAAAACATAACGAGAGAAGGCTGACTAGAAGTCGCTGCAATCAAAGGGTTCCATCAGAAAGAACCATAATCGTGTGTAAACCCTGCACCAGCAAGCAAGGTGTCCAGGCTCTCTTATCAGAAGTGACTGCGCTGCTGGCACGATCCACAGAGAGGAAGAAATAGCAGTGTGGTGCGGCACCTGAGATCCACACCGGGCAAGGGAGCCCCCCACTCCCCAGCCAAGGGAGGCAGTGACTGAGCATGCTACCCAGCCAGGCAACCCACAGATCAGAAGATCCCCCTAAGGAATCCATGCCCCCAGGGCCTAGGGTCCCAACCCCAAAGCTGTGCAGATTCTCAACAGCCTCTTAGCTTAAGCAGGCCAAGTCCCTGCGGGGAGGAGCAAGCAGCACCACAGCTGCAGCTGCCTGCTGTGGAAGCCATTTGAGCTACTTAGGGGAGGGCCCCAGCCAGCACTGGGACTGATAACTACCTAACGCACTAAGTTCCCTGGGCCAGAAGGGTGGCATCCGTCTTATAGCTCCAGATCACGCTTTTCCCCTGCTGGAGCCAGGGATGCTGGACAGCTTGGTCCCTAGAGGTGTCCCCCACAGCCCAACACATGCACACCGGCTGGGGTAAACTGTAGCCAGAGCCTCCTCAGGCCTGACCCTTACTCATCCTTCTTCACTGGGGAAGTGGAGTTTTTTATTACCCATGCCCTAAAGCCTACTTCTGTCAATTCATCCATCTCCTCCCCAGTTCAGCTCTGGACCCTTGCTGGAGAGGCCTTGTGATCATTTAGAGGAGAAGAGGCACCTGGCCTTTTGGGTTTCCAGCATTTTTTTCATTGATTCTTCTCATCTTCATGACTTTATCCAGTTTCAATCTTTGAGGCTGCTGACCTTACCACGGAGTGTTTGTGGGGACTTTTGTTGTTGCCGCTGCCGCTGTTGTTGCTGTCTGCACGTAAATTATCCCCCGTTTAACTATAAAGTTAATATAATGGGACTTTTTAGAAGTCAAAGGGACTCTAAATTTTACCTTGAAGAATAAATGTGTAAATTGCATATGCTGTTTCTGGGAAAAAGAAAGAACAGCAATGAAAAGAAACTTACCCAATCTGATAATAATATGTACATTATAAAGTGACAGCAAATACAATGTTATATTAACGTAGGAAAAATCAGACACATACTGGATTAGAACTGAAGAAAGGAAGAACAGAAGTGAACTTCAGAATTTAACGTAAGGAAGTGTGGCATTTAACATTAGTAGAGGTAGAATTAAAGAGTTGCTGTATTAGTTATACAACAATTCAGTAAAAAAATTAATTTAGTGCCTATTGTATGTAAGACAACAATATAAACACCAGTGTATTTCAGATATAAATGAAAAGCATAGAGCCAAATGAATGTTTTATCTATTTGCTATAAATAGTGAACTATTTAGTTTATACTATTTACATGACATGTAGTGGAAAATATGTTCTAAACATGAAACATAAAGAATTAAGAAACTTGATTTCATAAGAATTCCTATATGTCAACACACAATGGGAAAATTGCAACATGTATAACATATAAATAGGATAGTGGTGTAATTCTTACTTTTCAATAAGACATATATTGTTAAGAAACACAAATGAAAGAAGAAATTCAAACAGTCTGTAAGACTACCAAAATGTTTGACTTCATTATCCAGTTATAAAGTGTGAATAAAACAACAGTAACATTTCTCTACCATCAAGAGATGGTCAAATCCAAAAACATGGATTTTGTTTTATCTGGGTATTGGAACTACAAAATTTATTGTTGACTATTTTATACTCATGTCAATATATTAATATATACTTATTTGCTGATCAAATTCAGCATATTAATGTACATGTAACATACTTTTGTAACAAAAAAATACATAATTTCAAATTCATTAAAGTATAATAAATAATAACTGTCGAGTTTCTCTTTATCATGGTGTTAACATCAGCAGCAGTTTATCAAAAGAAGAAAAGTTTATGGTAACGAACTCACTCCTGTTTTTTCAATTACTTTGAGGTTGAGTTTTCCTCAGATTCAAAACTTTTTACATGTACTTTCTTCAAATCACACTACATTGACTTGAAAGAAACACAAAAATAGTCTTGTAATAGTATAACTTCTTTATTGCTTTCATTCAAAGACTCCAAATCATTTTAATGGATTTATGTTTTTTTCTTCTACTAAGTTAAGACAGAAATAATTTCTCCAATGACTCTGTTATCTCAGTTTAGTATTAAAATAGAGCACACATTGTTCCAATATAATTAGGCCTAACATTCTTTTACATGGTACTTTACAAAGTTAGAGAATTATAAAACTGTGATTTTAAGCTTCCACGTTTTTCTTCGTTACCTGGAAACAATGTACCTTCCACAATAATAGTGGAAACATATTTTTAATATATAAGTCCAAAAGTCAACCTAACTGCTTACTTTGATTATTTTTATTTTATAATATAGATTTCTCTTTTTGGCTGTTGCTTTTTATTTTCAGTAAATAGTGCCTAAATGTGCAAACAGAAAAGGCAGAACCAACAGAAAAGGTATCCCTTCACATTCAAAACAACTATCTTTCCCTCTGACTGAGGAAGGTATCTGTCTACCTTTAGAGGGAAAAAGGCCACAGACTTTTTTTCTAGAAGAAATGGGAACTAACATTTCTTCATTACAACACAGAGGAGGTAATTAAGACATAGAAAGTACACTACAAATCAGGTCAAGACATGAATGTTAATTAGGGACTTTCTCCTCTACTTCCTTTCTCTCCCCCTCTCTTTCCTCCAATATTCTGGAAAAAGTACCTGACTAACTTAAGAGTTAGGATACTCAGGTACTGCTGTCCTAGTACGGTCGTTATTTGTATGTGTAATTTCAGGGTAATAGTGTAATGAATTCCTCTCTTTAGATCTCTTGTTCCTTAACTTCAAAATAATCTCTACAGCCCTTCACATCTTTAGCTCCCTAAGGTCCATCTTACAAAAATCTTCCTGTCCCTGTAGCATTCACCAAAAATCTAGCCAGCAGGACAACAGACTCCCATGTACATCTCCATTGCTTGACCACCTCTGGTACAGGAGATAATGAAGAACTTGAACATCACCACCGAGCACATCATCTTCAGAAAAAGGAGAGAATCAACAGGCCTAAAACATGGCAGCCCCTCTCCCCTGACTCCCTTCCGACTGGGCAAGTGATAACAAAAGTATAAGAGCACCTCCTCAGCCCACTTCCATAATAATAATAATGGTCATAAGTGCGTAATTCCTGATAACTCTATTGGGCATTTTGTGTTCTACTCCCTGTTTCATGTTCCCTCTAAGTCTCTTCAAGTTAAGGGGATCAAAATAAATCTACGTGAATCAAGACTGACAAATTCCACCATGGAGTACGGGAACTTTCCGGCAGCTATGGACCTCTTCATGGTTTCACTACATGGATCTGTACACATGCCTTTCTCTTCGAATCTTGAGAGTTTTAAATTCAAGCATCTCCTTTCAAAATTTTTCTTAAAGCCATCATGCTCACTTCTGGAGTGAAAGCCCCTGTCTCACACCCCCATGAGAGCATTTATCATGCTAGACAGCACTGAATGCTAGACAGACATTTTGACAGACATTTTTGAATGTCTGATTCTACTAGTCTGAAAACACAAGGTCTGTATCTAATCGCTTCTGTATCTCCAGGATCTGGCCCAGAACCTAGTTCACGGTAGATTCTCAGTAATGATTTATTTGCTGTTTGGTTGGCTGATTGGTTGGATAGATGGATGAACTGAAAATTTTAAATATTTAAATGGTTAGAAGGAAGTATCAGAGCTTCCTTGAGTTTCCATTAATGAATCAGTGATCCTTAGGAGGCCTGATGAAGCCATCTCATGAAAGTCAATGAGGCCTACTGGGCCTAATCCATTCACTCTTTGCCTTAGGATAATTTACTTATATTGAATTTCAATCTGATCTGACAGTTTGATTCATGATAAAATAACCCACTGGATCTACCTTCCCGCCTCTTGATTGCCATTGTCCTAGCTCAGCTTCTCCTTGTCTCACACCTCCAACTAGAGACATTGCCTTCCAAATGATTTCACAGTCATTTCTTCATTCATTTAAAATCTCTTCATTTACCACCAGCAGGCATTGTTCCAGACCCTGGGAACACAACAGCGAATATGACAGCAGGGACTCTAATGTCATGGAGTTTATGGTTGGGAGATACAGAGAAATTAGAAAACGATAGTAGAAGTAGCACTGGTAATAGTCGTAGTAGTAATGTGTAATGGTGAAAAGGATATTATTTAATAGAAAATGACTGGGAAGCCTGGCTCAGTTTGGGTGGTTACGGAAGGTCTCTCTAAAAAGATAATATTGAGATAAGTGCTGACTGACAAGAAGGAACCAGCATATGATGACCCAGGTAAAGGGTGCTTCAAGCAGAGGAAAGATTAAACCTAAGGCTTTGGGCAGATGGAAGCCTGTAGAGACAAGGCACAGAAAGAAAGCAGCAGAGCTGGACCTCAGTGAGCAAGCAGTGAAGGGGATCCAGGTGGGAGGAAACAGGCAGGCAGGAGCCAGCCACAGAGAACCTCTTAGGTCAAGGCGAGGAAAAAAGACTCTCTTATAAGTGAATGGGAAGCTAGTGGAAGGTTTCAGGCAGTACAGTGACATGATATATATTTGACTTTTATAATATCAGTTAAGCAGGGTACAGTGGCTCATGCCTGTAATCCCAACATTTTGGGAGGCCAAGGAGGATTGCTTGAACTAAGGAGTTAAAGATCTCCCTGGGCAACACAGTGAAACCCCATCTCTATAAAAAATAGAAAAAATAATTAGCTGGGTATGGTGGCACATGCCTATAATCCCAGCTACTCGGGAGGTTGAGATAGGAGGATGGCCTGAAACTAGGAGGTCAAGGCTGTAGTGAGCCATGATCACACCACTGTGTTCCAGCCTGAGTGACAGAGCAAAACCTTGTCTCAAAAGGAACAACAATAGGGCCAGGCATGGTAGCTCACGTCTATAATCCCAGCACTTTGGAAGGCCAAGCCGGGTGGGTCATGAGGTCAGGCATACAAGACCAGCCTGGCCAACATGGTGAAACCCCATGTCTAATGAAAAATACAAAAATTAGTGAGGCATGGTGGTGTGCACCTGTAATCCCAGCTATTCAGGAGGCTGAGGCAGGGGAAATCGCTTGAACCTGGGAGGCGGAGGTTGCAGTAAGTCAGGATCACACCACTGCACTCCAGCCTGGGCAACAGAGCAAGATTCTGTTGCAAATAATAATAATAATAATAATTAATAAAATAAAGTATCAGTTAAGTTGCTACCCAAAAAATTGTAGGGGGCAAGAACAAAATCAAGGAGTTTAGTTCAGTTAGAAGGATATTTTAGTAATCAGGAGAAAAATGGGGATGGCTTGGACTAGGGTGGAAAAAAGAACAAATTGAAGATGTATTTTAGAAGTATGGCTAGTGAAAACTTGGTATTAGACTAGATGTGGGATTTGTGATAAAAGAAAACAAGAATAACTCCCAGATTTTTATTTTTTTATTTGAAAAGTGAAGAGAAGAGTGCTGCCATTTGATCAGGAATATTAAGAGAGAGAAGATTTGGGGAAAAAATTATAAGTTCTGATTTGAATATCTCAATTTTAAAATTTCTATTAAGCATGCATTAGAAGTATTACATAAAAAGTTGAATATTTGAGTCCAGAACTGAAAAGCTAGGGTTGAGGGTGCAGGTAGGATGGAAAAAGTTAAGACATAAATTTGGCAGTCATGGACATATATACAGTATTTAAAGACATGAGCTGTATCTGCTTCTGACATACAGAAGAGCATGTCTAACAAACTGATCCTTAGCAAAACGTAGCTATAAACTCTGGGAAAAAGAAACTACCTGAAGGCTCTGGAGGCTAAACAAGGGCAGGAAGATTTTGGAGGAAGTAGAAAGTGGAGCAAGTCACCAGTACAGAGTAAATTTTCCCTCTTTTGGAGCTTCATTCTGAGGGATATTGTAGTAGTAGGGAAGAAGACAGTGAGGACATACATAGAAAGACTGCCATATTTGTGGCTGAAGGAACCAGGGGAACAGCCTGGGGCATCCAGTGCTACCAGGCAGTGAAGGAGGACCCTGAATCAGTGTGTAAATTTAGCCCCAATGTCTGGATGACTCCTTCACTCACAACTCTGACTAAATGAAATGAAATCTGAGCAACCATCCACCACAGGCATGCAAGTTTATATTTAGACTATAAATCACATTAATTGCCAGCTAAATCAAAACATCAATACTCTTTGGGGCAACATAACAAAATCTAGAATCTCTGCAATACCATGTTCATAACGTCCAGGATATATGAAAAATCAGGATAATGTGATCCATCCTGAACAAGTCAATCTTAAGATAACCCAAACATCACCATTACCAGATGAGAACTTGAAAGCGGCTATTACAGCTCTGCTTGTGGAGATAAAGGAAAACATGTTCATAATGAATAAAAAGACAGGAAATTTCAGCTGGTAAGTAGAAAATATATTTATGTCTTACAAATATAAATATAAAAAGAAACATAATGACAATTTGAGAATTAAAGAATACTATGCCTAATGGACTTAACAGCAAAAAGATGACTATGGAAAGATTTTGTGAATTTGAAAATAGATATCATAGAAATCATCTAATGTGAAGAATGGGGGGAAAAAAAACACTGAAAAAAATTTAAAGAGCCTCAGGGATCTGTGGAAAATTTCAAAAGGTCCATCATAAGGTAGTTGGAGTCCCAAGGAAGATTTAAAAATTGGCCAAAGAAAAATAATTAAAAAGATGCTCAAAACTTCCCAAATTTGGTGAAAGACAAAAATGTACAGAGTCAGGAAGTTCATAAAACCCCAAAAAGAATTCATTTAAGAAAGCCACACCTATCCATATTCTGGTGTCTTGAATTGAGACAAAAGACAAAGACCTGGGACAGACTAAATAACTTAAAATGTGGATAGAGAAGAGTCCCAGGACTAAGCCCTAGGATCCTCTAAAATGAAGATGTCAGCTAGAAGATGAAGAGCCAGTAAAGGAGACAAAGAAGAAATAGTCAATGAGACATAAAAAATATATAGAAGAATGTTCTATATATAGAAAATATATAGACCAATGTCACGTTGGTCACCACAGAATACTATGCAGCCATAAAAAGGAGTGAGTTCATGTCCTTTGCAGGGACATGATGAAGCTGGAAGCCATCATCCTCAGCAAACTAACACAGGAACAGAAAACCAAACACTGTATGCTCTCACTCATAAGTGGGGAGTTGAACAATGAGAACACATGGACACAGGGAGGGGAACATCACCCACCGGAGCTTGTCAGGGGGTAGAGGGGCAAGGGGAGGGAAAGCATTATGACAAATAGCCAATGCATTCGGGGCTTAAAACCTAGGTGATAGGTTGACGGGTGCAACAAACCACCATGGCACATGTATACCTATGTAACAAACCTGCACATTCTGCATGTAACCCAGAACTTAAAGTATAGTAAATAAATAAACAAAACAATAAAAAAGAAGAAAAATAGTCACCTATGTAGCATGCAGTAGCATGGATCAAGTGAGATGAAGCCAAAAAGTGGCAATAAGATTTGACAGCATGGAAATTGGTAGAAACCAAGACAAGAGCTAATGAAGGGGCAGAGTAAAAAAGGAAAGAAGAAGAGGCTGAGGAAAGAAAGGAAGGCAAACGAGAGACGAAGACTTCCTGGGCACCACCTCTCTACATGCCAGTCTAGAAGGAACACTAAAACACCAAGGAAAATGTAACACAATAGAGAAAATTGCATTTACCAGAACTCTTCTCATGATGAGTCCTATAGGATGTTGGAAATAATATTTTGGAAAAAACATACAAGGCAATGATGGTGAGAAGTGATCGTTGTCAAGGACCAACTAACAAAATGAAAAAGCAACCTACAGAATGAGAGATAATTTTTGCAAACCATATATCTGGCAAAAGGTTAATATCAAAAATTATAAAGAACTCATACAACTCAATAGCAAAAAAATGAAACAAAAAACAAAAAAAAAATGTTCAAATGGCAAAAGACCTGAATAGACATTTTTCCAAAGACATACAAATGACCAGATGGTATAGGAGAAGGTGCTCAACATCACTAACCATCAGAGAAATGAAAATCTAAATAAAAATTACCTCATTCCTGTTAAGATGGCTATTATCAAGAAGACACGGGATAACTGTTGGCAAGGGTGTGGAGAAAAGGAAACTCTTATATACTGTTGGTTAGCATGTAAGTTAGTGCAACCATTATGAAAAACAGCACAGAGGCTCCTGAAAAAAATGAGAATAGAATTATCACACAATCCAGCAATCTCACTTCTATATTTCTAGGTATATATCCAAAGGAATTGAAAGTCATATCTTGAAGAGATATCTGCACACCCATAGGCATTGTATCATTCTTCACTACAGCCAAGATATTGAAACAACCTAAATGTCCTCAGTGGATGAATAAAGAAAGTGTGATATATCATTCAACCACACAAAGAAGAAGAAAATTCTGCCCTTTGCAAAGACACGAGGATGCAGTAACACGGATGAACCTGGAAGACGTGAAGCTAAGGGAAATAAGCCAGATGCAGAAATACAAATGCCATATGATTTCGCTTACGTGGTATCTAACAAGTTGAGCTCATAGAAACAGAAAGTAGAATCGTGGTTACCAGGAGGTGGAGGTGGGGAAAATGGGGATGTGTTGGTCGGAGGGGACAAACCTGAAGTTATAAGATGAACAAGTTCATGGGATCTAATATATAGCATGAGTGGAGAAGGATGTGCTCGTTCATCTTACTATGCTAATCATTGCACATAAACCAAATCATCACATTGAATACCTTGAGTATGTAATCTTTATCTGACAAATATTTTTTAAAATTTTTAAATGCATTATTTTTAAAAAGGAGAGGGGATTCTAAAGAAGCATAAATAGCTTTTCATGGTCAATTCCACTGACCTTAACCTAATCATTTACCCTCCCCCCCCCCTTTTTTTTTTTGCTTCCCTGTGCCCAGAGTGTCTAGCACATAGAAAAATACCCAATAAATATTTGCTGAAAGAATGAATTGGTTCCAAATGGCTCAATGTTAACACCTTCCTTGGATTTTATGCTTTACCAAAGGACTATTTCTAATGCATATTTAGTCATAAACAGAGATGGGGCTAAATCAGGCCTGTACCAATAATGGAGAGGCCAGAACTGCTGAAATGCTGATGCATGTTGAGGCAGCTTTAGCTCCATTTTTGCTTCCAGGACAAATCTGTACTGCATCATAATTAAACAGAGGAAGTGCCTGGGCCTAACACAATCTAAAATGTCTCCCTCCTTTTGCAAAAAATGCCTTCAGGTGAAAAGGCATGGAGAGTTCACTTGTTTCGTTGAAGCAGTTTGGTGTTATTTATCAGTCCTAATAGAAAAGAAGAAAGCGACTATACCCAGGAGACTTTCTCTGTAAACCCCACATTTATACAACATTATATTCTTTTTATTCATTCATCCTTAATCACCAAGTCATATATTCACTCCATCATTCATTCATCATTCATTTGATCCCTGCACGTTGTTATCCAGAGGGAGCATGAGACTATCATCGTGTTTTTATAAAGTAAAGGTCTGCTTCAGTAAAGACCCTACATGTTAAACTCAACGTGGACTGTGAAGGGAAGTTTGCTTCCAGAAACCAGATTTCATGCTGCAAGCAAAGATGCATAGCAAGCAATCACAGCAATCTAAAAGCAGACCAAGATATACCCCCAGTTCCAGCACTTCCAATCTTCATTCTTCAGTAGGAAAAAACTCGGGTCCCCTGCTTCATCAAGGGCTTCATCAATTGAGTCCATGCTCCATTTTCTAGGCAACACCATCAAATCAATCCCTGTCATATGCTTTGTTTAGATGTCACCATTATGAAAAAGCAATGTGGAGGCTGCCTGGGAAAAGCTGATTAGCAGCCATGGTTAAATTAAAGCGCTGAAATGGAATAATCAACCAGGTGGGAAATGGTCTCATCGCCACCTGTTGTATCTTCTCCATTCCCCTGGAGAAGGAGGAGAAGGGTAAATGACCAAGGCTGTTCATCGTCAGATTAAATAACAAAAAGAGCCAATAATCATTTTCTACTTCAGTATTTGTTATACAGTTCACCTGACCCATTCTTCAAGTTTTGTCTACATCGGTTGAAAGAGCTTCCTGTCTGGAAGCAATATTAACAGCGACTACGCAAGAGAAGAGGGATACGTCTTTCCATTCAATTCCCCAATCTCCTCCTGCTGCTTTTCAATTCTCCTTGATGTCATCTCAGGGTGTACAAGGAAAGGGTTACTTAGAGGAGGTAAGAGGTTTGTATCCATCGTAAGTGTTTACATCTCTGATTGGTTGACTGTGTCATAATTTAGCATAACTTTTATGTCAAGATCCCCAGGTTTTTCTGGGATTGCTTATGGATTGAGCCCATTTATTTTTGTATTTTGCAACTCCCTATGAGAGTTTAGCGTGGCCATTTGTCAATTATCTCTGGCAAAGAAGTAAAATACAATGGTATAGTAGAAAACAAAGACAGGCAGCCAGAAATAATGTAAGTAGCAATAAATTTTGAATCAGGAGTCCTGGGTTCAAATTCTAGTTTTATATCCTTTTGAAACATGTACCATATATGTTTAGTGAGATTTTTTTTCAAGCCAAGCTCTTACTTTATTAAAAAAAGTTATTCCAAACTAATGTACCACATAATAGTAAACTAGCCTATTTTCTTGTCTAAAAACATGGGATAATAAAATAACTAGAGGTTTGTTATGAAACACAAATGAAATAACAACTGTGAAGGGGATATTCCAATATGAAACCCTAGTATTCATAATGTCAGGACATAATTACATCAACAGATCCTCAGAACTCCTTATGCAAACCAATGTTCTCCCACCAAACTTTAACCAAGACACGGACAAGCTATAATTGTTTACTGTTTGAATTTAGCACCCTCTCCTTGCCCCATCTTCTGGCCATAATGAAGGTGTTAGCAGCTGGGAAATAGTACTGGGCAGACGAGTGTCTCTCATCTCTCTAGATAACAGAGAAAACAATAAGGTCAGGAACCATCGCTCCCTGAATATCCAAGAGTTGAGGTTTGTGGGCGTTAATAAGTAATAAAATTTATTAATTAACTAATTAAAACTCACGTTACAAATGTAGTTTTGTTTGTAGTTGAGAACTGTTAATTTCAGCTTATATTGAATTTATAAAATGATAAATAACTTACAGTGAAATTTTCTAAATGTTGATCCATAATTTTTGTCATATTTTTCACCAATTTGCCCATTCAAATTATCATATTCATACATAGACTTAGTAATCCTGAGTCTCTCACCTCCTCAGAATTTTAAAATTTGGAAGGTCTGGAAAGCAGTGTTGTGAGGCAGAACTTCCTGCAAAGATGGAAATGTTTCACAATTTGCACTGCCCAACACAGTAGCTACTGGCCACGTGTGGCTACTGAGTGCATAAAATGTACCCAGTGTGATGGAGGAACTCAATTTGTAATTATGTTTCATTTCAGTTTCAACATAAATAGCCAGAGTTGATTCACTGGAAGCCATTCAGATACTTCTATCCTACTGGGAATTTGAAGAGGGAGTAATCAATCTTTGTTTTTTCGAAATAGGGTCTTGCTCCGTCACCCAGGCTGGAGTGGCATGATCACAGCTCACTGCAACCTTGAACTACTGGGCACAAGCGATCCTCCTCCCTCAGCCCTCAAGTAGCTAGGACCACAAGCAGGCAACGCCAAAATCAACCAACTTTTTTTTTTTTTTTTAAGACCAAATCATGCTATGCTTCCCAGGCCGGTCTCAAATCAATCATTCTTTAGACATGATTTAGTGAGAGTCCTTCAAACTCTGCAAAGAGAAGGAACCAAACAACCAATTCAAAAGGGAAGAAGAAGTGTCCGTATTTTAATCAGTCAGGCCAACGACCAGCCTCATGGGTTATCTCCGTGTCCTTGTTTTCTTGGATCTGCAAAAGGTTTGATGTACTCAGATGCTCCTCCTCCTTAATAGAATCCAGGAGTCTGGGTTTGGTTTTGTTTGTTTTCAGGTAAAAGTGTTATCATTGCATCAGAGGAGACTGAGGCTTCCAAGTTTTACCTCAGGAATTGATCCTGATTGGTATAAACCTATTATGGTGGCCCATGATTTAGAGACTAACTTTTTGATATAATTTTAGTCAATGAGACATGAAGAGTAGTCAGCTGGAGAAGGCAGGATGTGGGTTATTTTTGAAAATGGGTTCCTCCTCCTTAAGAAAGACACTGGAAGAGACAGACAGCTCATCTTCTGCCTATGAGCTTCTGCCATGTGAACATGATGCTTGGAACCTCAGCAGCCATATTGCGACTGTCAGGAAAGCTGGTCTAAGACGAACTCGTTATGCTGAGGGTGACAGAGCAGAAAGCTGGAAAGACCTGGGCATTGGACAAGAATGCTGAGCCTCTGAACCAAACAATCCTGGAGTTATCCTACTACTATTATTCTATGTATGTGAAATAATGTAAATATTCTTTTGATTCTTTTGGCCACTTTGGGTTGGATTTTCTGTTACTTGTGCCCAAAGCATTCTGATGCAGCTGCCATCTATCAAGTGCTGGATGGGCACGTAACAGGCATTATTTCATTTCATCCTTCCGACAACCAATCGAAAGCAAATTTCAAACTCCATTTTGTAGCTGAGAAATCTGAGGCTCAAGAGAGATGAAGTTACAAAGGTCACCTGAGACTGAAACTCAGATATTCTTGAGGCCGAAACCCACATACTTCTCTTCCAGCCTCTGCCTCTTAGAACTGTACGTCACAAAGAGCACGTGAATTAGCAGACAAGTCAGGGCAGCCTGTTTCCTGCACTCAGCTCCATTGCTTTCACATCATGTGTGGATTCTCACGTGTAGAATAAAGTGATCTGCCTAGATGATCTCATCCAACTATGATTATAAATGGAAAACAATTAAAGCTGTGATTCATTTCAATTTTTATTTCAAAAGCATTCCCTTCACACTTTTCCTGACAGCTTTGAAGCGGAAACTCTGCCTCCGATCAGACATTCTGCGGGTCCCTCTCTGAATTTCTAAGGCATTAAGCTTGGCTAGGTAGGAAGGGTATGATTGGGGCTGTTCTAAGACAAAGCATACCTTCTACTGACTTCCCTTAGCGGCCAGCAGGTGCCTCAACACCTCGGCCTGCCACAGAGGCTGCCGTCTCACCTGCCCACTCCAGAGTGAGGATGTGGGATATATGATGGAGGCAGTGAGTGAATCCAGCAGCATCTTGCCACTGTTAGCCAACTCCAACGTATGCTACTTCACAGAATAATTAGATTCCAAGTGGTTCATTCACTTGCTTTGTTTTGATTTCTATGGATTCTCTCTCTTACCTGTGGAATAAAAATTTGCAAGGCTCCTCATTTGGTTGCCAGGGAAATAGCTGTGAGGCCAAAATTTATGTCCGCCTTTCAGGCTCAAGTCTATTTAAAAACTTTGAAAGCATTGAAGTGGGGAAGCAAAAAGAATAGGATGTTCCAAAATAAGCAGCTCTTCCTGCTGCCAGGAGGTGGAGCTTAACCCCATCCCTCATGAGTGTGAGCTGGACTTAGTGACTGCTCTCCAGGGGTTAAGAGTATGGAAAGGACATGTCGTCCCAGCTACTCCGGAAGTGAGAGAATAGCTCAAGGTCAGGAGTTCAAAGCTGTAGTGTGCCATTAGCATGCCTGTGAATAGCTACCGCACCCCACCCTGGACAACACAGCAAGACTCTCATTTCCAAAAAAGAAAAAAAAAGAGCACGGAAGGGGAAAATGGTAACTTTAAAGTGGAAAAATTTGGCAAACACTGCCTTAATTCAGTGATCAAGTCTAACAAAGTGAGTTATGTCATGTGGATATCACAAGACTGACAGGTTGTGATGAGGAGAGATCTTCACTTCTGTGATCTTCCTCCTAAGAACCTAAGACCCTAAACTAATCAGGAGAAAAAGCCTCAAGCAAACCCAAACAGAGGGATGGGATTTCACCAGGATTCCTCAAACTATTGAAGTCATCCAAAGCTAAGAAAGACTGAGAAACTGTCACAGGCCAGGGGAAACTTCAAGAACCAGGACAACTAGATGCAGTGTGGTACCCTGGATGGGACCCTAGAACAGAAAAAGGGCATTGGTGGGAAATTGGCAAACTCCAAAGAGAGTTTGAAGTTTAGTCAATAGCCATGTACTAACATTGGTTTCTTGTTTTGACAAAGATATCACAGAAATATAAGATGTTAACATTAGGAGAAACTGGGTGAGGGGTATATGGTGATACTCTGTGTTGTCTTTGCAACTTTTCTGGAAATATAAAATTATTCCCAAATAAAAGTTTATTTAACACCCAACCCCCAAAAAAATAATAGAAGGAAGGGAAATAGCTGACCTCCTTTTAGCTTGTCCATGACCACACACGTGTTTGTCCCTGACTCTATGCACTTACACCTTCTTCAGTTAGGTATTGAGTGGGAATGAAAAGTAGGTTATAAGAAGACAAAGAGAGTAGGAAAATTGTCAATAAAGAGAAAAAAGAGAGAAGAAGGAGAACGTGATAGGTAAGGAAGGGAAAAAGGCAGAAGAAGGGGGGAGGAGGAGGAAGTAGAGGATAAAGGGGAAGAGGATAAGGGGAAGTAGAGGACAAGGGGACAGAAGAAGGTGCAAGGCAAAGGCACTCAAGGAGGTTTCATTCCAGCTCAGGAGCAAGGAGCAACATTGCAGTAACAGAACACAGTCAGCGCAGCGCGACTGTGCACAGGCCCCCGAGGGTGTCAGTTTCCCTACAGTCTGATATGCTTAGTGTACTTTGCTCAGAACAGCCAGAGCATGTAGAAATGGGACAAACTTCTCCAGAAGGGATGTGAAAGTGACTGGCCAGACACTCACCAATCCCACTTTCTTGTCCAGGGCCCACAGGAAAACTGTACTTCCCCCCCATTTTGCCTTTAGGTAGGGACAGTATCACTCAGTTCTGGCCAATGGAGATAACATGCACCACTTCCCAGCTAGCCTCTAAAACATCCCACAGCATCCACCATCTTCTCTTTTTCTCTCCTGTTCTCTGAACATGCAGCTGGAAGCTAAGGCCTCTGAGATAGCAGAGCTACACTATGGAAGATGCCCAGATTCCCGAGTTCCTGACTAGAGGCAGCCCAAAGAAAAGACAGACACTCAAGCTGCTTAGGATGGTGGACCAGTGAGAAATAAAGCATTTGTGAATGAAGCCACTGAGACTTGAGGGTTTTCTGGCAGCTAGCCTAACCCAATGCAGAATACACACACACACACACACACACACACACACACACACATCACACATGTGTGTGTGTGTATAAAACTCTCATGACTGAAACATTTTAGGGTAGTTCAGAGTGTGAAGAGACCAATTCAATTGGCAAATAGCTTCAGAGAGGAGGTGGCATTTGTCTGTACCCTCAAAAAATGACAACTTTTTTGGGAACTGAATACTCAGCCCTAAGAGAAATACCAAAACAACCACAGCATGGTCAACAGCAGGGACTGGCACCTGGTTTGCTTTCGCTGGGACGATATGGGAAGGAATGGAAAGATTTTTAAAAAGAGAGTCTGCGAAAGAAAGTTCAAATCATACCACAGTGAGTCTTAAGTGACGCTTTAAAGAGATCCCTTAGCTACTTAAGTTTTGTAAGCAAGGCGATAAAAAGAACAGAACTGAACTACGGGATCATTCCGATCCCACATGTGAGATGACTGGGGAGCCCCATGAGAAGACTTCTGCAGTAGTCCAGTGGGAACGACCTGACCTAGAAAACAGCAAGAAGGGTAGAATCCCGAGAGACATTCCAGGAGGGGATATCCCATCTGCTGTGCAGGACGCACTGTCATTGACCGTGACTTTATGTGACTCAGATGGAATCGGGCTTGAGTGTCTCTTCTTGCCATTCCCATGTGCTGTGCTAAATTCCTCCTGTCTGGGGGGCTACCATATATTTTGCAGCTGTTAAGTGCAAACAGTTCCCAGAAAAAGAGATTAAATAGGTTTAACTTGTTATTCAACAAGTTGTTCCCATCTTCCTTTACCCGCAGCCAAAGCCCAAGACTCACATTCTAAAGGGTAAAATGTACTTTTTCTCTTTTATTTTCTTTCTTTTCTCCTTTAAGCTGTTCTCTTTTTTTCTGCCAAATTTAGTTCAACAAATATTAAATGTCTGCTCACAAAAGTTGTGCAAAGCATTACAAATATAAATTAAAGTGTCCCATACATAAAGGGCCAGAAATTCTAATGCACATGTAGCTAACCTTAAGACAAAGGGCAATGATGTGTGTGATCCCAGGCATTCTGCCCAGGTAGGGTGGAAAGGCATGAGGCATATCTCACCCAGACCTGGACAGGTAGGTAGAATGCTGTTGAATTTACAGACAGAGACGGGCATTCCAGGCAATGAGTAAAAACACACAAGCATAAAGACCGTGCCATGGTAGGCAGTGGTAAGGAGGCTAGTATGTCAAACTCTTGATTTGAAGTGACAGCAAAGGAGCTCATGATGTCCTAAGCAACAGAGAGACAGAGAGACACCATATTGGTTCATAAAATGGGCTTTATCTATCTCAAATGGATCCAGGGGCTCAAATGGAGCCACCAATACCTTGTATCTGTCTCTCTTCTGTGCCAGCTTCATATACAGGTAGGCATTTTCCCCGGGGTACAACAGGACCCCTGGCAGCTCCAGACATGAATCCTACCAACTTGGCAGCCTTCATGGAAAGGCAGGACTGCTTTCCCAGTAATTCCCAAAAAAACACAAATTGGTTCTGATTGGCTTAGCCAGAAACACCTGCCCATCTCCAGACACTCATGGCGGGAGGAATCCTGTATTTTTCCGGTCAGTCACAGGATACAGAACGCATGCTGAGGGGCTATGTGCTGGAAGTAGGGGGGCAGAACTTCCCCAGTGGGAAGCCAGGCTGCTATCACCATGGAAAGTGAAGATGCATGCTGAGTAGGAAACAAATGTCCCTATACCTGCTGTGGCTGGGGAACAGCATAGAAGTAGGGAAGGCAAGTATGGTCAGCTGAGGGTGGGCAGGAGCAAAACCAAACTGGCACCAAACAATGAATCCCTTTGCTGACATGCAAGAGAAAGTGGATTTTATTCTTCAAGCTACTGGTTCTCAACTATTTCCCCCATAATGTAAATGGTGAACACCACCATCTGCGGGCATGGCTGGGTGATGGTTGTGAATTTTCCATGCACTAGCTCTAATTCCACCCTTATTCCACCCTTACTCTCCCTGGAGAGACAGCAGTGCTACAGTGAACCTTGCTGTAATTTGTTTTTAAAGAGTAAAACAAAAAAATTAATTATCCACAGACTCCTGCTTTCTAATTATTAGCAGTAACAAATTACTTTGATTCAACAATGTGTCCCAGCGCCTCTTCTGAGCACAGATGTTGTAGGCGATGGGGAGCCACTAAAGGCTTTTAAATGGTAGAATCTGTGTGAGAAGATGAAAAGATTCTAAAGGCAGAAAGATCAGTTGGGAGGCTACAATGACAGAAAGGGAGAGGAATCAGGGACCTGAGCCAAACTAATAGAGAGAATGAAGATGGAGAAACTGCTCACAGAGGTATTGCACAGAACGCAGCTACTTATTGAATGAAGGACAGCGGAGGGATGATGCTTCAGGTTTCACTGACACCTTCCAGACTATCCATTCTCACATCCTTTTTCCCATTAGCTATATCACTTGCCAGCTAGCGTGTGCGCGCGTGCACACACACACACACACAGAGAGAGAGAGAGAGAGAGAGACAGAGAGAGAGAGAGAGAGAGAGAAACAGTGAGATTGACAGAGATGGGATTCCCATCTGAGCAAAGCTCCCACTCTCAGGTTCAAATGAGTGTTTCTTCACATCTACTTATTAATTGTACTTTAAAATACAATACAGTAATTTATAGTGGTAATTGATTTTTGATGTGATTATTCATGATTCTCTGGACATCATTAATCATACCTATAATTATTATAAAATTATTACTAATAAGTGTTAAAAATAGTGCCTTGAATTTTATAGCCCTTTACAAAGCACATTCATCTATCTCTATTTATTTTTGCCATAATTCTGATGCAAGTATTACTGATCCCATTTTACAAACCATATCAAACTGAGTGAATTGCCCGGTTCATGCAGCACACAAAGTGCCAGAGGCAGGGTTAAACCTCTAGACTTCTGACTCTGAAGACAGTGATTTTTCCACTTTGTTTTGGTGCTCATTATTTGCAGTAAAAATAAATCAGTGAAAACGCTACCCTCAATCTGAGAACTGGATTATCTGCTGGCCTTTACTTTTTAACTAGTCATATTTTTTTTCCAAAGAGAAAATTTAAGGAGGAATGAGAAGGGCTAGTTAGCTTGGAGGAACTAGAAGCTAATAATACCAAATGGATGGGACAGATGGCTGTCGTGTGGCTCGGTTTCAAGAATTTCCCAAGACTCTAAGGTCACTCTGACACCAGTGCCCTGTCATGGTGCCTGAAACTCTGCATTTCTGTTAACAACATTATCTCCAGAACACGCCAGCTAATGTGCCACTTGGGAGGAGTGTATCTGTTTCCCATTGGCACTGGAGTAAATGACCACAACAGTAGCTTCAAGTGAACACAAATGTATTATCTTACAGTTATTGAGGTTAGAAGTCCAAAATGGATTTCATGGGGTAAAATCACAGTACTGGCAGGGCTTCGCAGAGGAGGATCCATTTTTTTTCCCTTTTCCAGCTTCTAGAAGCTGCCTGCATTCTTTGGCTCATGGCCCCTTCCTCCATTTTTCAAGTTAGCAGTGTGCCGTCTTCAGATCTCTCTCTGGCTCTGATCCTCCTGCCTCTCTCTTTCACACATCAGGATATCTTTGATTATATTAGATTCTCTGAGATAATTCTGGATAATCTCTCAATCTCAAGATTCTTAAGCTAAATACATCTGCAAAGACCAATTTTGCCATGTAAGGAAACACACTCACAAGTTCCAGGGATTTGCATGTGAACATCTCAGGAAGGAATTATTGTGCCTACCACAAGGAGTAATAGATTAGCAGATACAAATATGGTCTAACTGATCAGATTAGGTAGCTGTCATCTTTCTGAAAGCAAAAAATGAAGCAAATAAGGCACAAAAAAAAAAATCAGTTTTTATAGAAATTAAGGAAGTCAGGAAAGTTTACTAAAACAGGGATTCTTAACCAGGGGATAAGTTGGAGGCATTTGTCCACTGTTGTTCTCATATATTGTTTATAAGAGTATAAACTAAGGTTAAAATGTTGGAAAGTAATTTGGAAATATGTATTTCCATTTTAATTGATCTGGCAATTCCACTGCTAAAAATGACCAAAAATACTTGAAGATGCAAGTACAAAGATATGTACTAAATCCACACCAAGAAGGCATGGCTAAGTAAATTTTAAAATATTCACATCATGGAATACTCTGGTGACTTTAAAAAGGATGAGGTAAATCAATCAGCATACGCTGACATGGAAAATCACCCAAAAAAATTGTCTTCAGGAAAAAAAAAAAAGATGTTGAGGAGCCCATTTAGTGTGATCTTATTTGGTAAATGAAAAAAAAAATCACTATTTGTAGGTATGTTTGGTATTTGTATAAAATGTTTCTTTGGGAAAAATATCAGTGGTCACTACCAAAAAGGAAGACTTTTTAAATATTTTTCTCTACTATTTGAATTTTTAATCACATACATATTAGTTGTACCTTTTTTGAACTGTTAGATATGCATGCCAGGCCTTCCCTGGAGAGTCTGGTCGAGGAGATCTAGTGCAGCACCCACACACGGATATTTTGAAAAAGTTCCCAAAGCCATTCCGTTGGGGACCCCAGGAGTTTCTCAGTGGGGTCATTATTGGCATTTTAGGCAAAACAATCCCTTCTTGTGCTGGACTCTCCTTCCACTTTAGGAACTTAGAGTCTTCCTCCCACCCCCGCCTCCAAGCATCGTGACAACCACAATTCCCACATGTATTTTCTCCATTGCCCCCTAAGAGATTGGGAGAGTCCAGAAGGACACCTGGGCAGGATGCGGGTTTGAAAGGGCCTTAAATGTCTCAGACTTCCAGACAAGGCAGAAAGCTAAAGCTGACGGCACTGGGAGTCGGGGAAGCCATTATACTCCCTAATATCAGGCCCCAAACTTTCCTACCACTCTGCCTTTGCAAAAACTACCTCCTCTCCCGGGAACTTGCCTCTCAACCCACTTATTCTTTAAAAAAAATAGGCCTAACCTTTAAAATAACCATATATCTTGACTTCAAAACTCAGTTAAATGACATCATTCCAAGAAGACTTGGTGAACTCCCTGCCGGTGGAATGATTCTGTTCTCCCCACAACCCTAAAATTCCCAGAGCATTCTGCATCACATGCAGTCTGCACTAATCTCACTACTATTAATCACACATCTTTCTATTTTTATTACCACTGCTCACTAGAAATATAATGCAAACCACATACCTAATTTTCTAATGGCCACATTTTAAAAACAAAAATAAATCAGTGAATTCATTTAACATATTATATTTAAGCAATATATCTAAAATATTTCAATATGTAATTAATATTAAAATTGAGATATTTTATTTTTTATAGGTTAAGTCCTAGAAATCAGTGTGTAATTTACACTTACAGTGCATCTCAATTTGATAGATAAGTTTTCATCGGAAAGACTTGATCTACGTTTCTATTTCATAAAATGGACATTTGAAAAAAGTAGATTCACATACTCACTCTGTTCCCACAGTAGCTGTTTTTCAAGAGCTACGTTGATCTTAGTTGCTAAACTTATATATTTAAATTTACTAAAATTAAAAATTCAGTTCCTTTGCAGCACTGTCCACATGTAGCTAATGGCTATCGTTCTGGACACCACCACTACATATACTACTAGACTGAAAAATGTACAGAGCCTTACTCACTGCTGCGTCCCCAGCTCCTAGGTCATTGCTTTGCACATAGTGATTACTCTACAAATGTGTGTTGAATAAATAAATGAATGAATTGTTCATCTTAGTGTCACCCACAGCATCCAGAAGGCCACTTTGCATATAAGACAATAATTATGCATTTTAATTACCTAATCCTGTACAGTTTACCAAGCTCATTATCTAATCAACTCACAAGCCCTCACTGAGACAGATATTACTTTCAATGTTCAGGTGGAAAACAAGATTCAGAAAAGTTCACTGCTATATGTAAGGACATTGGTAAATGGCAAAACCAGATGTTGAACCCAGGTTTTCTGACTCCCAATTAAAACCCCTTCAACTGACGACACCTGCTCTTCAGTAATCAACAAATGTTTGAGATGAAATTAAACACTGCAGAGTAACCAAAGAATGCTGAGTGCAGCTGAGAAGGATCCGCCCCAACATCCTGTATCAACAGAGAACATAAAGTTACTTAGATATTATGCATCTATTAGGAGAAGGGTCAAAGCAAAACATTCTAAAACCAGAACGATTACAGTTAACATCAGTTTGATAAGAAAACGTCAAGTGAAGGAGGGTTGGAACAGTGTCTGAAGAAGGACAACAGAGAAATTATTAGCCAGAGTACCTCTAATCTCAGACCACACTGCTCATCTGGACAATTCCACAGATTCTTCCTGAAGTATGAAAATCTATCCCAAGAAAATTTTTCTAACTCTACAAAATTCTATTTGAATGAAGATGTCCATCATGGCATTGCTTATATTACATTTGCAAAAACACTTCAGTAACTTCAGTATCCAAATATGGAGAGACGGTTGATTAAATTACAGGACATCCACTAAGGAACCATCATGATTTTTTTATATTTGTGGACATTTAAGCCTGGGGAAATACTGGGTGGGTTATAACGGTAAATTTTAGAACATGATACAATGATCAAAGAGGAGTTAAATGTTCATAGAGGAAATCAATCAAATTTTAGCATTTGCAAAGAAAGAACAATGAGTGACATTTTCTCCTTTTCCCGTTCTCATGGGCATGTATCATTTTTTTTTTTTTTTTTTTTTTTTGAGACGGAGTTTCACTCTTGTTACCCAGGCTGGAGTGCAATGGCGCGACCTTGGCTCACCGCAACCTCCGCCTCCTGGGTTCAGGCAATTCTCCTGCCTCAGCCTCCCAAGTAGCTGGGATTACAGGCACGCGCCACCGTGCCCAGCTAATTTTTTGTATTTTTTAGTAGAGACAGGGTTTCACTATGTTGACCAGAATGGTCTCGATCTCTTGACCTCGTGATCCACCCGCCTCGGCCTCCCAAAGTGCTGGGATTACAGGCATGAGCCACCGCGCCCGGCGGCATGTATCATTTTTATAATAAAAACTTAAGAAAACTGTCTTTAAACAAACAGGCAAACAGCCATCCTGCCTCCTCCCGCTCTGGAAAATGGGCTTCCATTCTAATCAAGGAGATAACCTCTATCCCTAAGTTGTTGATCTAAGCTGCTGGGTGGGATAATGATCATCCCTCTTTGGAAGGACGTGGCAAATGTCTGGTCAACAGTCTAACCTGATGCCCAAGGCCACACAGCTCTGCAGAACTGACTTCTGGCACCAGATTCCACTCAACTCTCAGAGCAGCACTGCTCCTATTCCCAAAGTACCCTGGCTGGCTCCTGGCAGGACCACTCCACTCTGGGTCACGTCACTGCAGGGTGGCCTTTCATGCCTGGATAATCGCAGCTCAGCTCTGGGAGATGTTGCTCACACTATTTACGAGAGTCAGTCACATTAAGTCCTCTGTGATAAAGAGCCTAGAATGGCAAATGCCCTTCAGCAAGCCAAAGGCTGGCAAAGACTTTCCAAACCTGGGCTCCCCTCTGGCCTGTGAAGGAGACTTCCAGCCTCCCTTTCTTCATAGCTCAGTAGGGTTTCCCCTGGGTGTATTGGGGTTAAAGATGATCTTCCAAGATGACAAAAGTCTCACATCTTGCTGATGGGCATCCAGAGAAACAGGTGGAACCACTAAAACCCACCGGAGGGGTTAAGAAGCACCACTCAGGGACAAATCCCTTGGATTCTGGGGCCAGATCGCAGGGGTTCAAAATCCAGCTCCACCACTTGAGAGCTAAGTAAACGTGACAAGTTACTTAACTATGTTCAGTACTCCCGATGAGTTAATGTGTACAAAGCACTTCGAATACGACCAGACCCAGACTAAGACTCACGTAAGGGCTGGGGCTTTGTTCATTTGCAAGTATTAGTGGAATGTTTCCTAGTACTGGGGGCAACCATTGTAGTCTACCAGCAGGGGCCGAGCTCCATGCTGAGCCTTAGGTGTGGTACCTTTTTTAAATGCTCACAAAACCCATGCAGTGTAATTATGTCTGTTCTATACCTGAGAAGTGATGCTGGGAGGAGGAACCAGCTTGCACACTCTGTATGAGGGCCCCCCCCAAACCTAGGTCTCTGGGGATTCAGAAACAAACTGTCTTCCCAGATGAGGTCCCCATTCAGAGCGAACATATTTAGAAGAAATAAGTATGTTTCACCATCATGCTTATTTGTCAGTAAAGTTTACTTTCTCTGTTATGTGAGTGTGTTTTCTGCTTGGCGTGGGGTTCTGTTCCCTGTGTACATCATTCACAGGAGTTTCCTCCCCTTTCTCCTGACTCTTTTTATTTGATTTATTATTTTATTTTTTCAGACAGGGTCTCACTCTATCGCCCAGGCTGGAGTGCTGGAGTGCCATCATAGCTCACTATAAGCTCAAACTCCTGGGCTCAAAGGAAACTCCCACCTCAGCCTCTTAGTAGCTGGGACCACAGGCATGTGCCACTATGTGTAGCTAATTTTTTTTTTTGTCTTGCTGTGGTGCCCAGGCTGGTCTCAAACTCATGTCCCTGCTGGGATAACAGGCATGAGCCACTACACCCAGCCTCTCCTCACTCATTTCTCACCTTGGGATGAGTTGGGTTTCAACAGCAACAATGCCAGGGCTTGGGTGAAAGACAGACGCTGAACCTGTATCTGACAACCGGGACAGATCCTTGTCCATCCTTCGGTTTCTCACCCTGTCCTGTGTTCCCACCCCCACTACATCTACAGTGATAATATGAGCAATATCACATTTCATTTCACATGACATTGGCCATTTTCTGAGCACTTTCATTTACTTCCTTTGCCCTCACAGTAGCCTTGATGGGTACAAGGAGAAACAGGTATCCCCGTGGTACAAATGATAAAACGGAGGCATCTGAAGGTTAACCACTTCCGTAACACGGTAGGGCTAGAGAAAGGCCCAGGTTGCTGGACACCATGCAACATGCTTTCCAAAGCATTGAAGGTTCTGAAGCTTTTTTGAATCACACATCCTCATGAGAATCTACTGAAAGTTTCAGATTCCCTTAAAAACGAACACGTAACCATAGGTCTACATTTTGGTCACTCCGTTTCGAACCCCTGATGCTATCCAAGCATGCCTGAGTCCAGGACCCATGCTATGTTCAATGCCCAACACATTAACCCAAAGAAGAAAAACTGAGTCTGGAGACACAGGGAGGTACAGAGGCCTTGGTCATGACGGAATCCTCAAGAAACATTGTATCATTATCTTGGTTTACTCAACATGGGACAAGGCAGTGGGACATTCTTCTTGACCTTCAAAGATGGACTGGTAACTGACAATTTCAGAAATACTCTTATGGGGTAAGCACTGAATGACCACAGAGCCTAAGTTTTTCAAGGGAAAGAAAGCTAGGATTTGGTCTAATGACTTCTATGACGTTTGATTAGGATAATAGGGTCACTTTAGTGGGCTCTTTGTGACGAGGCTTGAGGAAGTTCTTAGCTCCCTGCTATGTGTCTTGGAGCTGTAAATTCTACAAGGACAGGGACCATATCTATTTAGTTTTCATTGTACACACAGTACCTACTACAGTGCCTGGTACATAGGAGGAGCTCAATAAATGGTTACTATAAATGAATGAACCCTAAAGAGTTCCCAAGTCCATGCCTGACCCAATTCTCCCGCTCTTTTCCAAGCCACCTCTCATGCTATATGTCTGACCACAGTCCCTAAGGAGACCTCCTTGGCGTTACAGTCAGGGTTTGGTGGTGCTTCTGCCAGGTGACTGCTGCTATTCAATGACGAATGGAGGGATCAGAGAGGAACATTTTGGGATCGTGTGGCATGAAAAGCTCTACTATAAATGTACATTCTTTCCCTACAAACACAATTTATTATTCACAGAGAAGCAGATGCATAAAATATTGAAGGACCGAGCAAACCAGCTCAATTTTTCTTTCTACATTTTTTCTATTAACTTTGAAAATTAATTGTTTTGCATTCCACCTGATATCTAAAACGTCAGAGCAGTTCCAGACTTCATCTAAAATGGAGCGATTTTTTTAAATGCCTAGATAGAGAATGGAAAGAGTTTTTATAAGAACCTTTTTCCCAAAAGATTTAATGTATTTACTTCTATTCTTCAAATAATCATATATGTAAACCTTCTAAAAACATTACTTACTCTGGCCCATAATCAGTATTTATTTACTAAGCAATAAACCTTCCTTCAAACCAAATAGTCTCTGTAAACACAATAGTGTTTCTTAGCAATAACATGTACAAAGTCCCCAAACCAGCTATTTTTAAGTTGGAACCAACCCCACCCCCACAAATAGAATGATATAGGACTCCCCAAGATAAAGACACTCCACTCACCAACTGTTCCCATGAAATGCTGCAGTTCCCTCCACTCCACAGTTATTTATTGCCCAGAACTAATTTCCTAGCCTTTACGGAGCAGATTGCTTCTTACAGTTCCTGAGAGCTAATTGTGTGCCTCTCTTCCCAATTTCATTCTGTGACTCTATTTTAGAAACTTTGAATTGGCCATGGTGGGAATATTTACACTACAGAAACTGGCAAATGCTAATGTCACCAACAGCTGAATGGACAAATAAGTCATGGTATATCCACACAACAGAATACTACATAGCAACAAAAAGGAATGATCTATTGATACATGCACCAACATAGATGGCTTTTTAAATAGTCATACTAAGTAAACACCACCAGATTTGAAACAGAATACATAGTGCATAATTCCATTTATATACACACCTAGAAAATGCAAACTAATCTATATAATCAATAGCAACAGAAAGCAAATCAGTGGCTGCCTGGGACAGACTAGGGATAGCATGGAGAGGCACGAAGGAGGAGTTGCATCAGGGAACAAAAAATTTTTGAGGGTAATGGTTCATCATCGTGACTATGGTGATGGCTTCATGGGTTCCAATGTCACACTTAGCCAATTGAATATTTGAACATGTGCAGTTTTTTCAATGTCAATTATATCTTAATAAAGCTGTTTTTAAATGGTCTTGTTTTTTCATATGATGGCATTTTTACTTTAATAAATGTAAATAAACTCCACTATGCAGAATCATTGGTTTACTCCTGTTTTTCTCACTAAATTCTAGCTTCCTTGAGGGCAAGAACCTCCATAAGGTATTTCCTGGGCACATGCTTTCTCCTCTCCTGTACCCCATCTCCTTGCTCTGGAGGAGGGTATGACTCCATTTTCTGTGCTCCTGTTTCCAGGCAGGTCATAGAGTGGAGTGGAAAGCACAAAGGCTTGGAGATCAAAATGATGCAGGTTTCACTCTCCATTCTGCTGCTGTTCAGTTGTGTGTCCTTGGGTGTGGCACATAATTTTTCTGAACACATTTTGCTAGGGTAAAAAAAGAGGGAAGCTAAGGATCCCTGCCAGGAGCAGAAGGGACAGTGACTACAGCCCTCACATGAGCCATGTGACAGTGAAAGGCACCAAAACAGCAAAGGTACCCTCTGGCTTTAATGAAAGGGCAGGCTACCTTGAAAATAATAATTTTAAATAGTCAATTCAAAGCTGTGACAAATGAGCCCTGCTGCATGAAATCGAAAGGTTCCATGCTGAGGAGAATTGCTGGAAGAAGCCCCATGGGAAGGGCTACCCAGGGCTCATCCTGTGATCATTCCAAATCTTTAGATGCCCATCCCAGATAAATGCTATAAACCTGTGAAGAGGGTTATAAAGAGTCGAGATGCCCTTTGACCCAGCGTTTCCATTTCTAGTTACCTACCCCTACATGCAGTTTAAATTATCTAGATAGATACGGACTTACATCACAGCATTCCTTTAAAGAGTGAAAACCTGAGAGCAATCTAAATGCCCAGCAATAGTAATGTGGGTTAGCAAATGCTCAGTCATTCACACTCAAGCACATACACACTATGGGCAACATGGCAAAACGACTAAGACAAAATGATCCATTTAAAAATAGGATAAAAAATTGTAGCCACACTGTAACTACAACTATGAGAATAAGGCATAGATATTAAGACTTCAGAAAGCCAAAATGATAATGAGGATCATACTCTTACTATGTATCAGTGGTCTACAGGGTAAGTCTATTATTTTTATGGCAAAATTTCACTTTGGAAGAGGTTAAGAAAGAATGGACTGGTGACTGAGAAACTGAGGCAATGTCTCAAAGTCACCCTATCCAGAGGGAAACGTGGCAGTCACTCAAATAGTAGTAAAAATAGTCAGTGCCCAGCAGGCTTCTGAAAGCTTCTACAGATCACGTTCCCAAAAGAATACATGCAATTCGCCTGCATTCTGTTGAATTGGCTTTTGAAGAAAGACAACATAAGGGACATTTGGTGACACTTCAGTTATCTAAAATGGCATGGACATATGGCATCTCATGGGGTGGGAAAGCTCATTCTGTGATCATTCCAAGTCTTTAGATGCCCATTCCGGATAAATGCTATAAACCTGTGAAGAGAAGGGAGCAAACTCATTATCTGGTGACTTCAGCTAAGACGGTCCTTAATGGTCATGAGGGAAATGCTGGCCTCCAAGGCAGTGTGGATGGAGGAGAATGAAGGAAAACAAGAGAAGGTCAAGGGGGAGCCTGGAACAAGCAGAGTGGGGGTTCTCAGCCCTGCTGCATGGCAGCAGCCTGGGGCCAAAGGAGCTTTAGACATGCACCTCCCAGCCCCTCCCAGCGAGGCTGGTGTGATAGCCCCTAAGTCTACTATGCAGCGTGAATTAAGAATCAGTGAAACAGAAGGTCAATCAGAAATCTGAAGAGGATGGAGCCCACGAAGTGTAGTCAAAGGCAAGGTTTTCAACTGGGAGAAAATGAATTTCAGCAAGAGAAGTGGCTGGTGGCTGCTGGTGTTGCCATTGATGTTGTTCCAAGTGTTCGAATAGGGAAATGATTTTAGAATTTGTATGGTTGCCTTGTCTTCTGTGGATTCCTCTCTCTCTTCCTGCTACCCCAACACACACACACACACACACACACACACACACACACACACACCCCAAAGGTTCAGCTTGAGTCAAATAATAGAATTCCTAGTGATATTTTACAATTAAAAAAAGTATGGCTGGGTGCAGTGGCTCATGCCCATAATTCCAGCACTCTGGGAGGCCAACACAGGTGGATTACTTAAGCCCAGCCTGAGCAACATAATGAAAAATATTTTCTGTCTCCTCAAAAAACATTTTTTAAAAATTAGCTGGATGGAGTCACTTGCACCTGTGGTCCCAGCTACCTGGGAGGCTAAGGTAGGAAGATCACCTGAGCCTGGGAGATCGAGGCTGCAGTGAGCTGTGACTGCACCACGGAACTCTAGCCTGGGTGACACAGTGAGACTCTGCCTCAAAAATTTAAAAATTTAAAATTAAATAAATAAATAAATAAATATAATTAATAGAGATTAGGTGCTACACTAAATGCTTTTTTTTTTAACCTTTTATTGAAATGATTATGGACACACAAGAAGCTGCAAAAATGGTACAGAGAGGTCCCAGGTACCCATCATCCAGCTCCCCCACTGATAATACTTTACAAGACTCTAGAACATTTTCCAAACCAGGAAACTGATGTGGACATAATAGAATTACCTAAACTACAACCATACACAAGTTTCAGCAGTTTTTATGTCTAGTATTTTTACAAACATTTTTCTCATTCCTTCCTCTCATCATTGTTTCCATTTTGCAGAAAAGAAAACTGAGTCCAAGAAAAGCAGAGTAACTTCCACAAGGTGGTAAGTTACAGAGTCAGGATGGAAACTCAGCTTTGCCTGACTCCAAGCCCCAGTACTAACCTACCCTCCTTACCATACAGCGGGCACCCCGGTGGTCACAGCAGAGAAGACCACAGGTAATGCTGGCAACTTGCTCACAGGAGAGGTCTATGGAGGCAAATGTGTGGCAGACATGAACCCATGGGCAGGTGGGCAGCAAGTCTGAAAAAGGGCTTCCTAGTTCTCCGGCCCAGCAGCTAAAGTTGCATTCTTAGACTGAACAATCTATGGCAGGAGGCCCAGGCAGGCAGGGAGTAAGCCCAAGGTGGCTGGCCAGCCAGTGCT
Source organism: Callithrix jacchus (assembly GCF_049354715.1). NCBI lineage: Eukaryota > Metazoa > Chordata > Mammalia > Primates > Cebidae > Callithrix > Callithrix jacchus. Next base: position 1,318,622 of record NC_133512.1, read on the forward strand.
GCAGTGAGAGTCCATACCAGGCACAAGGAAATGGCAGGAAATGAGCAGGTGACAGGCAGGATCCGGGTGTGGAAGCAGATAGCTCACTGAAGGGCAAGTCCACAGCAGTGTCAGAACCAGAGGACACAGACCCTCTGCCTTACTGCCGGACCAGGGAGGCAGTGTGGCCCAATGGTTAACTGTGGGTTCTGGAGCCAGACTGTGTGGCTTTGAATCCTAGATCTACCGAATGATCTTGAGTAGGATCTTGAATACGTTAATATTTTTGTGCCTCAGTTTCTCTATCTATGAAATGGAAGTAATAAAACCCTCCACACGACACAGAGCCCAGAGCTCACAGTGCACCTTCCAAGCATTGAGCAGGGTGCTGACGCTGAATCATGTCACCCGCTAATTAAAAAGCATCAGGGGCTGCCAGACACCGTGCTTACGGCATGCATGCCTCCTCAAGTCCTCACACATAGCCCTTGAGGGAAAGAACATCTAATCCTGTTAAACAGATGAAGAAACTGAGGCTTGGCTTACACTGTGTGCTCAAGGTCAGACGGTAGGCGACGGGTGTAACTGGGATTAAACCAGGGCTCAGTGTTCCCACTACACCCATCATTGTTAAGATGGACGCAACGTTCCATAACGATGGTGTCTGGCACAGCCATGGGTGAGCAGGGGCAGAGAGCAACACTAAGTGGGCAGAAACAGCCTCATGAGAAGAGTGGGACGATTCACCCAAACTCCTTTCTCTGGCTAAGTAACTGTCTCCCCCAACCCATTCCATGAGTTTCTCTCTACTCTGCAATTTCCTCTAATTCCAATGGCATCAATAAGGCCAGGTAAAAGACATTGTTTTCTTTTTATTTTATTGATTTTAAGTTCCAGGGTACATGTGCAGGACGTGCAGGTTTGCTGCATAGGTGAACGTATGCCATGGTGGTTTGCCGCACCTATCAACCCATCATCTAGGTATCAAGCCCAGCATGCATTGGCTATTTATCCTGATGCTCTCCCTCCCCCCAGCCCCCCATCTGACAGGCCCCAGTGTGTGTTGTCCCCCTCCCTGTGTTCATGTGTTCTCATTGTTCAGCTCCCACTTATGAGTGTTTTCTACCAGATTAGAGGGCCCTAAAAAGCCCCGACTGACCATTCACATCACCAGTAGGACAGGGAATTAGACCTGGATCTGTGGCCTTTCTCTCACATGCAACTGCCTGGACTCCAGGAAGAGTGGACATACAATGGATGAAAGAATCATCCAGAGTCTATGCTGACACTAAAATGTAAAAAGGGAGAGAAAGGGGATGCTCTTAGTTATAGTCAAATATCATCCAACACAGAGAAAAGGAATGAGAAGAGTTGGAAAGTACCATCGATTCAGCCAAGTGCCATCAAGTGACGCTGGAACCACTGCATACATTTGTTGGGGAAAAGGTTATTTACAGACTCTCAAAGTATCTCCCCACAGATTACTTAATCACAATTAAGGTACCCACCAATTATGAGAAAGGCACCTCGAGAGTGGACAAATTGTAACAACTTTAACCAGTGATCAAAGGCAACATCACCCATAAGAGGCTAAGTCTCCCTCCTCATTGCCGTGCCGAGAAGGACTCAGTGTCACTTCCATAGTATCCCTGTCACATGGATGACCTGAGGACCCCAGAAGCAACAGTCAGAAAAACCAAATCGAGAAACATTCTGCACAACAAAACACACGGCCTGTTTGCTTCAAAACCTCAGCGTCAAGAAAGGCTGAAAGGCTGCTTCCATGACAGGAGACTCTCTTTTTGTCCCATTAACCAGCTTCCTCTCAACCCCCTCCCTATTTCAAACATAGGTAGAGGGAATTCATTCTAGTTCAATAGTACAATAAGGAAAGTATAATTAAAAATAACTTACTGTATATTTGGAAATAATTACAGGAAAATTGTAGTGTTCCCAAAACAAAGATAAATGTTCGATGTGATGGGCGTCCCCATTACCCTGATCTGATCATTACACATTGTATACCTGTATCAAAATATCACACGTACCCCCAAAATACATACAACCATGTCAATAAAATACAAAAAAAAAATAAGGGAGCTTAAAGAAACATGGTAACTAAAGATGCTTCTAGAATGGAGCCTGGATCAGAAAAAAATACAGCTGTTAAAGATATTATTGGGACATTTGGTAAAATTTGAACACAGACTGTTTATTGGGTAATAGCATAATGTCAAGATTAAGTTTCCTAACTATGGTAACTGTACTGTAAAAAAAAAATGACCTTATTCTTAAGAGAGACAAGCTAAAGCTGACAGGTCGTGATGTCTACAATTTAGGATTAAAAGATTTCTGGGTAAAAAAATGGATACATAGATGAAAAACCTAAAGCAAACACAGCAAAAGGCTAACAGGTGACTCTAGATGGAAGATAATAGCTCATTTTATTGTCTTGCAATTGTCCTAGAAGTTTAAATATTGTCAAAACGTTATTTTAAAAAACAAATGTAAAAGCGTTTCTTAAACACAAGTACCTGTAAGTTGGCTTAGAGTTACACACGACAGCCAGATTGAGTGCTACCTGAGGAAATTTAACACCTAAGAAACCTCAACCTTGATTAGGGAGATGAACTTGAGGATAAAATAATTAGCAGAACATTGCACAAACATATAATTATACAATCATAACACAGGCCCCCTTCACACACGGTTTTCTTATTCAAAACCGGGGCCATTTTCAAAGAATGAGAATGTGAAACAAATCAAAGTTTACAATTTTGAATCCCTAGACCACGTTTACTATTTGACAGATCCCTCCCCCTGACTCTGCAGAGTTCATGAGTCACCCTCTCAGGCAGTGAGCGACATGCCTGCCTCAAGCACTTGAGCCAGAGTTATCGTGCCTTCTAAATGAGGACAAGCATGTCTGTAGCTCTTGTGCAAATAACAAGCCTCCCACAACTGAGCTGACTTCCGGGGTCAGAAGTCACTTCCGGCTGCACTCAAGGGTAATCAAGAAACGGGAATCCGCAGCTAGGATATGGCTGTCGGCTGTTTAGTCAATGACCATTAGCTACTACTGCATCTAGAAGCATGTAATTTAAAAAACCATCTCTGTTCCAACCCATGTGGGAAAGCATATTTTCACAAGTTTCTTCCCAAAATTGTCCACGTACTTCCTCCAGGCACCACAGAACACCCGGTGTTTAATCCCTGCACTGTGTTCCAGCTCCATTATTTCATCTCTGTCACAGGCCAGGAAACCTTCATTTCGATGGTACATGTGCAGGGGACCAAGGCATGGAAATGTAATTCCTAATTCTGTAATTCAGTTTAAAAATATATACAGTCTCCTTTCCGCTTACCCAAAGATTTCTGCCTGTAGAATAAACTGAAACTCGAATGGCAAACAGGGCCCTACATTACACAGTCCCAGGCTTCCCTTTCCTTTACCTGGCTCCAAGCTTGACCTGCCTCTAGTTCACACACCTCAGCGGCAAATTTAACACACGGCATGTGCTCCTGACTCGTGGCCCTGGTTCACATGGTTCCTTTTGCTTCCCTTTTATGTCCCCCATAATCCAGGGTGATCTATTTTATGGTTATACCTTAGCAACATTCAACATATTGATCGATCTCTGTGACATCTGGGAGACGGGGAAAGGGTTAGGGAAGGCAGATGAGACCTGCAGTAGTCTGGTTCACCTCGGGCGGCTTCCGTGCCCAGCACAGGATGGAACTGTAGAGTATGCACTGAGCACATGAATGGGAAGAGAGCATTTGTTATCGGAAATATTTTAATAAGGAAACTGCTCCTTTTCCTCTAGCAAGGTCAAAAATTCTGCCCTGACTTGTAAATAGGAACAAATATTTCTACAGAGGAAAACACAGGGTTAAATCATCATAAGCTAATGCAGAGCACAGGCACCAATCACAGCAGTCAAGGGATACACAAATTTGCATGATTACAGGGCACGGCTTTAAAGGGGTCTGCTTTAGTTTTATTCAGGTTATTTTAATTTCACTGCAACAAACAAATGCAATTAAAGTCATTCATCACGGAAACTTGCAAGGGGTGACATATGGTGTTTTTGAGATATTTCCCAGTGCAGGGTCCCATATCGGTAGGCCAATCTGTCTCTTTACTTCATCCACCATTAAGACTTAGCCCCAGGCGTGGTACCGGGGAGGTGCAGGCTATGAGGGAGGAGAAGTAGAAAGGCAGAGATCCAGCTTTTCTGGCAGGCGAGAATACAGGGAGAAGAGAAACCAGAGCAGAGGAGGCAAGGGTGGGACCTGGGAGTCCTCTTCTCTCTCTGGAGATCCACCCAAAAACTGGAGGCTCTACATCAAAGTGAACTTGGTGGCCAGTAGAGTTAGGTAAAGGGAGGCTAGGTTTTAGCTTTGCCAGGTTGTCTGTAGGCTCTATGTAGTTTGGACAGGCCCCAGAGGCTCCCACAAGCTCCTGAAGCCAAATCTCAGAAGTTACCTGGGATTGTGACTGAGAGTTAGTCCTGGAGGTTGCCACGGGGACAAAGTAGCCACAGGCTAAAGGCTGGACCATCTGATCCTTAACCACATAAGAATCAAAACCAGACCCCCCTCAGGGCCTAAAGCACTGCCTTAGTGGGAGTGGAAGAAGGCTGGAAGGAAAAGGCAGGCAGCAAGGGGGGCCAGATCACACCTGCCAGCAGAGCCACACAAGCCAGACACCATCTTGGTGAGCTGCAGGGTGCCAGAGGGAACCTCTGAGCCAACGAGCATTTGACTAAAAAAACTAAATCATCAGAAAAATAAAAGTGTCATTCAATGGTAAGTTCATATTTGACTTTAAATGTAGGTTTCCTCTCCCACTCCCCTAAAGTGGGGTTCCGGAGGAAGACTAGTTCAACTAATAAGGAAATTAACAAGCAACATTTTCTCACACATGTGGGGTATTGACAAAGTTGCAGCCGTTACACGGGTATTCTCACATGATGCTGCTTATCTATAAAGTACATTTTCTGGACAGTAACTCTTCATTCCCTACTGATCGATAAGAATAAATCCTCTATCCTCCAATAAGCCAAGTCAAAAAATTTTAGTAAAGAAAAGAATATGGGCCAGGTGTGGTGGCTCATGTCTGTAATCCCAGCACTCTGGGAGGTCAAAATGAGTGAATCACCTGAAGCCAGAAGTTCAAGACCAGCCCGGCCAACATGGTGAAACTCCATCTCTACTACAAATACAAAAAATTAGCTGGGCATGGAGGCTGAGGCACAAGAATCACTTGAACCCAGGAGGCAGAGATTACAGTGAGCTGAGATCATGCCACTGCACTCCCGTGTGGGTGACAGAGCAAGACTTTGCCTCCAAAAAGGAAGGAAGGAAGGGAAGGGAGGGAGGGAGGGAGAGAGCAAGATAGATGATGGTGGAAAGCCCCTGGCTAGCTGACTTCTGCAAACCACTGCCTATATTTTAGGCTTCCAAAGTTTGCAATGCATTTTCAACAGCATTACTCTTGCTGCCCTCTCTCCCAACCAGAAATTTTTTTAGTGCCTGGAATGTACTTAATTTATACTTCCAGCTCCTAGAATTATACCACCTTTTTCAAAGGAGGCTCATGAGTTAAACCATAAAAATGAATTCGGTTGCAAAAGCACAGCCCACTCATTCAATCAACAAATACACCCAAAGCACCTATGACACACCAGGCAGTCCAGGCAGTGAGTCCCTGCCGCCCACCCAGAAAAATCAGTATCTGTCTAATGTAAAACATAAATAAGGGTAATGCGAGATGTGCTACTGTGGGCCAATGGTAGTGTCCAGACAGCATGTGGATAGGAAGTTGGTCAGCCCAGTTGTGGAGGTTTCCAAGAGAGAGCACAGAGCATCCTTGACCTTGGTCTACATCCCTGATCTCACTGCCAATCTCCTCTACTCTGCTGCTCCCACTCTCATAGCTTCTTGGTGCTACCTTCACACATGAAGTCTATTGTGAGTCTACAGGTTTTGTACAATGAACTTATTGCTTATGTAACTAGAGACAAGAAGTGCATTCACCCCGCACCCCACACTGACCCCTCCAAAGGTAGTTTGGTCCAAGCTGATCTCAAGTCTTCATCGTTCTTTCCTTTTTTTAGGGAGAACTTCAGGGAATCCCTGCATATTTTGGGTCTTTATGTGGGCTGGAACAGCAGTTCCTGTTGCTAATTAGGAAACAGAGAAGTTTATCCACACTTCACATTGGCAGGGTGAGTTAGGTGGAAGCTCCAGAAGGAGTGTCCCGCTCCTCCTCCCAACCCAACAGCACTGAAAGCTTCCTGAGGGTTATTCTAGGATGAATAACTCACACTTTGTAAAATGTGCCGCTAAAATTTATTATGGCGTATGCTGAGAGGTTGAAGACACCTCAGAGGAGCTACATTCCTGGGGGTGGAAGCCTGAATTTCCCAACAGCCTGAGGAGAATGTGCTGATTGGAAAAAGGACGCATTCTTTAGGGGAAGTCAGCCCTGGAGATAAGTCCACTGGCTAGGAACCAGGGGTGTCCATCAGCAGATCTTCTGTATGGAGTTCAACATTTGTGAACATTTCTTGGATGATGAAAACAATCATATTTTGAGTGTAATTACAATTTTCTCCTTATGTTCTAGTTTCTTTAATCTCAATGCTTCCACAAAAATCCCTTGTAAGGCAATGAAAGTACAAGATACTGAAGAAAATTGTGACTTGCCCCATGCTCCCTCCCACTAGAGCCCATAGGGAAGATACAGCATCAAATATAAAATATAAAATTAAATACAGAGGATTGGCTCCAATGCTAGTAGGCCAGTAGCATTGGAGCTGTGCCCGGCGCTGAGCTAGAATGGTGCACCAGCAGAGAACTGCAGTATGATGGGAGACTGTGGTCCTCCGAGCAGACATCACGACAGGAGCAGACATACAAGAAATGTATCGGACTAAAATCTGCAAAAATAAATAGGTGAAGAGCTGAGTGAGGCTGAGAAAGCCATGAGACTTGGATGCAGGTCTGACTCCCGGGAAAATAAAGTTGTGTAGAAGAGTCTGAGACTGTCCTGCAGCTCTGAAGACAGCTCAGCAAGGCCATCGGTGAGTCTGGAAACCAGTCACCATCAGAGGATTCCGTATCTCCCAGGAACCGTTGGTCTTGGGGTCCCTGCCATACTCGGTCATTGCCAGTGGGTTCCTTTGGGAGGCACAACTCAGCCATCACAGGGGTAAATTTCACCCCACACAAGCTAGGAGGCCGTGGGTCAAGTTCACTTTCTGCAGTAAGAGATATGAAAGGGCTTATATCTCTGTGCTGGCACATTCTCATAGGCACCACGGAGGCATAAGCCCTCCCCTCCCAAAATGCCAGCAAGAGGACTAAAAAGAACGCAAGAGGAATGAATGGCGTCTACCTCATATATACTTGGTCAATTTTTAACACTAGAAAATCTGTCTCTAAAAACTTACAGAAAGACCTAAATATTGCCTTTATGTGAAGGTTGTGATAAAAACTTCTCTAGGCTTTAAACGTTCTCAAAATTCATTGTTTCATTCTTCCCCTTGGCGAATGTTTTGGATTTGCAAAGACTAAAGGGGAAAAATAACTCCAGGAAGGCAACACTAAGTCAGGAGAGTAGGTGTCCCTAGAAGTTCCCAGTGGGTGAGCAACACTCGGTGAAAGAAGAATATGCGTGACCAGACTTCCCATGAGCTAACTGGGAATTTTAACCATGACTCATCCCAGGGCGGGGCCGAAGCTCCAGGGGATGCTGCCCCACACCATGCTGTATCATCAGCCAGATTGCACCTTTCCTGAAAGTAATCAAGTCAGAAACTGACATTTTGGCAGCAGCCCCTAGAGGAAAAATGACTGCCAAAAACCAAAATCAGGATGAGTTCAACGATTTAATTCTGCATGGGAAACACAATCCATTAAATGGGATCTGACAAGGCCTTAATCTCATCCGTGGCTGAGGGTGCTGGCTCAATTCGGTTCTGCTCTCTGGAACGTATTCTTAGTAAGCTATCTATAGAATCTAGAAAGCCTTTGCCAAAGCCCAAATAAGTCCATTCTAAGTGGGAAGAGAAGCTCACCAAGCCCCCACTGATTCTGTGGGGAGTAAGCACTCGATTCTACCAAGTGCAAAATTATCAAAACCTGGCAACTCAACCTGTATTGGGAGTCACGTGATTGTGATGGGCAACGCACTGAGTGGCTTCAGAATTCCCACCACTGCCCAAGGAGGGCGGGTCCACAGCCAGCCTCACTCACAAAGCATCCATAGGGCTCAGATCCCTTGGCTGGGGCCCATTGCATAACCCAGTCACAAAAGAAAGAGTTGGGGTGTAGCAGATCAGTCTTCTCCTAAACAATGTCTTAAAAACTGAGTCAGAAAGAATTAGAGGCTGTCACCTTCGTTGGCCCACTTAATCCTAACAGCAGTTCCCAAAGCCTGTGTTATTTTACTGTATGCATGTGAAAAATGAGGAAACAGAACAAAACCATCACTCATAGCACGTAGTTTAGAAGATTGTTTGCAAATTCATACTTGTGGGATTCCAAAGCCCATGCCTAGTCCTCAGACCACTGCATCAGCTGGCGCTTGTTAGAAATGCAGATTCCCAGGCTATACCCCAGACCTACTGAATCAGGGTCTGCATTTAACAGGATTCCCCAAGGAATTCATTTAGACATAAGGTTTGAGAAGCAGTGCCTTCAAGGGCTTCTATCCAAAAGGGTAGGTGGATTGAAAACATAAGTCTAGACTAGAAAAAGATTTAGTGCAATAGAACAGGGCCAATCTTACAGGATATATAAAATACGTATCAAAATATAACTCAATCTATATATCCAAAGTGCACACCAAATTAGTATAACCACTCACATATCTCATGTTATGTGGTACTAGGTTATTGGTGCTTGTAGAAGATGCTGAGGGAGCATGGCTGCAGAGCTAGGTGGACAGGGTTGAAGTCTCCAGCTCTGCCACCTGCTGGGTGACTTTAGGCAAACTGCTTGAGCTCTCTGAGCCTCAGTTTCCTGACCTGTAAAACTGAGATAACAACAGTCAACTTGCCAGGGCTTGGGGGATTAAATGAGCAAATGAATGCACAGTTTCTGGCCTGTAGTTCTTGGTTTCTCTTGCTTGTGGTACCATCCGGGCCAGGTCCCTCTCACCTCTGGGAATGTATACAGCAGAGGCTCGGTGACAAACATCTCTCAGCAGCCAGCTCTTTCCTGCTCTCTTGGGTCCTCTAGTGGCAGCTATTGAGATTCCTGTCACTAATCAGACTGGACAGACTTGTCTGTCTTCCTTAGGCCGCGGGTTCAATTTATTCTCTATTCTCTTTTAAGAAAAGCCTGGGCAGAGCAACAGGCTTAAAGGGACAGGATATGAGAAACAAGGAAAGAGGCACCCAAGGTGGGTTCCCAGGAGTGTCTGTTTTCCAGGCACTGAAGCCTTTTTCCTTCTTTATTTTTCTCACTTCTTTTCACAAATTTCAGGTTTTGAAAACAGACTTTTCATGCCACATGTTTAGTAAGTTTTCAGAGCTCACAGTGTCTGCACCTGGAGTGACAAAACCCATATTTTATCCTATTTAACTTTATATGCGTAGGCTCAAGGGCGTGCAAGGGTTCCAGCATGGGCTGAGCGTGAATCCCAAATCAACATGTACTGAGCTTGTGCTGGGTGCTGGACACTGTGCTTGGCTCTTTCACGTGTGTTATCTCCTTTACATCCTCCCAAAACCCTGGGAAGGGGGTCTCTTTATTCTCATTTCAAATATTTTAAAACAGGCCAGAATAGGTGTATTAGTTTGTTCTCACACCGCTGTAAAGATATACCTGAAACTGGGTAACTTATAAAGGAAAGAGGTTTAATTGACTCAATATTCCACCTGGCTGGGGAGGCCTCAGGAAACTTACAATCATGGTGGGAGGCGAAGGGGAAGCAAGGACCTTCTTCATATAGCAGCAGGAAAGAGAAGAGGAAGCAGGAGAAATGCCAGCAGCTTATAAAACTGTCAGATCTTGTGAGAACTCACTATCACAGAAACAGCATGGGGGAATCGCCCCCATAATCCAACCCCCTCCCATCAGACTCCTCCCTTGACATATGGGATTACAATTCAAGATGACATTTGCGTGGGGACACAGACCCAAACCATATCAATAGTAAGTGACCTGCTCAAATTAACATAGCAAAATACTCTCAAGTTCAAAGGGATCCTAAATCTCACCTAGTGCAGTGGTTCTCTAGGTTGATCCTGGACCATCAGCATCAGTATCACCTGAAGCTTGTTAGAGATGAACACCCTTGGGCCCCACCTAGACCTGGGATGAGCCCAACAGTCTGTTTTAACAATCCCCCAGGTGATTGTGAAGCACACTCAAGTTTGAACCATCAGACCATTCTTCAAGTCCAACCTTAGTATGACAGTTAAGATAACAGAGATTTTGCCACCAAAAAGGGGGGGCATTATATGAAGTGGTGGATGTGTTACTTAACTTGATTTAATCATTTTGCCACACAGACATACAACAAAATATCGTATTGTTTTACATCATAAATTGTATACAAATTTTACTTGTCAATTATGCCATTATAAAGCTAGGGAGGTGGTGGGGATTGAAAACAGAGGTTTGAAGAGATGAAGCAATCTGCCAGGGGTAGTGCAGTTGGGACCGAAGCCCGAAGCCCAGAACAGCCATTATCAGAAGCCAGACTCTCCCACCTGGATAGCTTAGAATGTCCCTTTCTTGGAGAGTAAAGACTAACGCCCTTAATACAACTGAGCACTAAACTGTGTTGCTTTCCAGCGATATTGGCTGGGATCTGAACCTGGGCAGCCACGAGGAAACCTCCCCCTCAAGCTCTGGAACCTTCTTCCCAATACTCTGCTAAACTGTCTGCTCCAATACACAGAGCATTTGCCTCATCAGCGCTGCCCAGCCATGTGGGGACCAAGAGGGAAGACTGTCAGGGACCTCAAGTATCCACATACAACCCTTGGGGAAGAAAGCTGGTGCCTTTCATTGTCCAAAATCTTTATTTCTAAGTCAGTGTGTCAGATTCTCACTTTCAGCTCTACCCTCTGGCATTATTAGTAAATGACATGAACCCGGTGACAACTCAGATTGTTTATAGGCCACACGTAGGGATCGCAGCCTGATTGGAAGAGAAGGCCCAGGAACATGTCTTGAAGCTGCATTTGAATCACAAGCATGCTTTGTACGTGAGTGTACAGATGATACACTTATTTGTGGTGGGGTGACAAAGACAGACCTAAACTCTGCCCAAGCTTTGGAGACCAGCAATCTACAAGCAATTTTTTATAGGCTTTACCTCTCTGGGCCAGTTTCTTCATCTCTAAAATGGACAGAATCCTTGAGTCTTTTGGGTCAAACCTGACAAATAAGAACAGTTATTGCTGATGTAACAGAACCTGGGGGAGACTGAAACATAAAAATGTTCGAAATTTTTTTGAAAAATACCCATGATTGATAAATTTATGAACACTTCGTATCTTTGGAAACAGAAAGTAGAATTTAGCTTTAGAGTAGACTGTCCCTTTGCTGTGAAAAGAGCTGCTTAAATGAAAATACTAAATGCAAATATTAAACAAGTATACACATTTTGTCCTGGAAGTAGCTTGCGTATATTTGACTCTACCTTGCAGAGAGCTAGAAAAGGTTTCTGGGAAAAGTGGAGTTAAGTATCCTACCCCTTCCTTTTGAGAATCAACATTATTAGAATATGCCTGAGAAAAATTGTGGCTGTGATGAGGCCAGGTGTCAGGAAAAGACAGCAAAAGTCAAGGAGAGGAGACATCACAAGAAGAGGTCATCTGGGTTGGTGAAAGAGATGCCTAATTTCACTGAGGTCAGCAAGTCCACACTCATATGAGACCTCATTTCCCTTGCAAAGGGCAAAAGGCAGAATAAGTGATGATGCCTGAACCACTGCCAATAAGGCTGAGGGTCCTTGGAAATAGTGAGAGACAAGAACACCGAGAAGAGACTGGACCTCCTGATAATTCGGCACACTGGCCTTACTGACATCGTCTTTTGTGTCTTGTTTGGTAAGAGCTGATGCATATTTCATGGCTCTATATCCCAAATGCCCTCCAAGTATGACCAAGGAGAAAGAGAGGAAGTGATCAGAGCTATCACTTACCCTTATTGTGGTGCCACTCAATTGTAATGACCCTACGAAGGAGCTGTAAGATAACCGAGATTCTGCTCTGATGTACTTATTGATAAATAAACTCTTCCCATACCTGAGCACTTGTAGGAATTTATGTACAGCAAATCTCACAACTGATCATGGTGAACATGAACTGTGGTGACAGCTAAGGACAATTGCATAAGAGGGTATCTGCCATCTAACATTGCCACCAAAATCAATCATCCTCTTTGAAAGAAAGGACAGTTACAGAATAGTGCACAGTTGTATTAAGGGTACCAATAAAAAAATCAATAAATGCCAATAGAGTTCTTGTCTCAATTGCTAACAGGTTGGCATAACCTGCATGCACCTGCTGTCTTCTTCCTACAGCACCAAGTGTTACAAGGAAACAAAAATAAGTCCAGACATTCAATTTACAACTTAATCTCTCTCAGGAACCAAGACATTGCTACGTGATACAACTAACAGGTTAAATGATGCTCATGGGCATCAATACATCCTCTTTATTAAAGAGCATCAAGAGGGCCAGGCGCAGTGGCTCACGCCTGTAATCCCAGCACTTTGGGAGGCCGAGGTGGGTGGATCATGAGTCAAGATATCGAGACCATCCTGGTCAACATGGTGAATCCCTGTCTCTACTAAAAATACAAAAAATTAGCTGGGCATGGTGGCGCGTGCCTGTAATCCCAGCTACTCGGGAGGCTGAGGCAGGAGAATTGCCTGAACCCAGGAGGCGGAGGTTGCGGTGAGCCGAGATTGTGCCATTGCACTCCAGTCTGGGTAACACCAGTGAAACTCTGTCTCAAAAAAAGATGATGGTAACGGAGTTGGGTGAGCAAATAAGACGTTCTTTTCATAAGAGTAACTCTTTGCCTGTTTATTGAGGAAGATGAGAAACCTGCTTTGGGGTGGAAGGAGTAGTTATAAGAAGACTTAGGGGAAGGGATTGACTCCATAGAGATGTCCAACGTGAGGATGTGTAGACAGAGGAAGTTATTCACGGTCTCCATTCTCACCACAGTCACTTGCTGAGAATTGCAGGTTCATAAGATGTACTTCTCTCTAAGTGAGTGGATTTTATTCTATTCTAAACCTTATGATGCAATAGCCAAGCCCTTAGTAGAAATAAAAACAGCGCTTCTTTCCACTGAGCAGGCTAAGCAGAGAGCAGACACCAACAGCATGGTTGAGGTTTGCTGAGTGGAGGAATCCGGGCTTGGGGTAGCAGAGCCCAGTGGGGTGGGGGTATGCTGGTGGTGCAGCAGTGGTCTTGTCAGCATCCAGGTCAGCTCTGTGGAACCCTCAGAACCTGGGAGACTGGGCAGTCTTCTTCCTGGTGTGTCTAGGGCTGGTGGTCTAAGATTAAAATCTGGGCAGGGAGGACTCAAGATGGCGCTGTGAGAACAACCCAGGATTGGAGCTCTCGTTGAATCCGCAAAGAGGTGAGTCGGAGCTGCATTTCCAGACTGATCTTTGTTGCCCACAGAACGGGGAAACTCCCAAGTATAAGAAAGACACGAGACACCAGGCAGTAGGTCTGCCTGGTGAAGCCGGCAGCCGGGGCGGCGGTGGCCGGCCCTACCCAGCAATCCCCACAGGGCGCACTTGTCCGGGTGCCCTGTTGAACCAGCAACCTGAGACTTGAGAGGGCTGGACTTGAGACTGAACGAGACTTGGACAGTAGGCCAGACCAGGGTATTGTAGGGACAGAACGTTTGGGATACCCAGTGGGACGAACAAAACCGCGATTTCAAACTATCCTGAGCAGACGGTCCAAGACGTTCTGTGGGGGAGGGGCATCCACCACTACCGAGGCAACCCGCCCCAACTGAGATACACGCCCACTGCTGACGCAGCCTTCCGTTGCTGAGGCAACACGCTACAACAAAGAGATTCCGCCGCAGGGCGTGGCGGAGACCACAGCAGAGCCTGCAGGAACAAGGTGAATCACACAACAGCAGGCCGGAGCCTCGGAAGCCAAATAGTGGCTAGTCTGCCTTCTAGCTGGGCAGGACACCTCAACGGACATCGAAAAATAAAGCCTGAACCCCCCAACACAGAGCATTTGAGAAAAAAAGGGTTTTTTTTAATGAGCTCTGTTGCAGCAGAATCAAACATAGCAGCCTAACAGCCCTGAATGAACAACAGAGCTCACAGCTCAGCAATTGAGCTCCTAAAAAGTACAGACTATCTCCTCAAGCAGCTCCCTGACCCCTCTATATCCAAAAGACTGACATTTGGCAGGCATCATCCTGGGACAAACAGAGCAGAAAGAGAAATGGGTAGCATCCCTCACTGTGCCACAGCTGCTAGAGGTGCACCCCAGACAAGCAGGGCCTGGAGTGGACCTCAGCAGTCGTACAGCGAAGGGGCTAGGCTGGTAGAAGGAAAACCAAGTAACAGAAATACTTCATCATCAACAATCTGGGTGTCCACTCAGAGACCCAATCGAAAAGTCAGCAACTACGCAGACGACAAGCGGATAAACCCACAAAGATGAGAAGAAACCAGCGAAAAAAGGAGGAAAACACCCGAAACCAGAACACCTCACCTCCTAGAAAGGACCAAAACTACTCACCAGCAAGGGAGCAAAGATGGACGGAGAATGACTGTGACGAAATGATGGAATTAGACTTCAGAAGGTGGATAATGAGAAACTTTTGTGAGCTAAAAGAACATGTATTAAATCAACGCAAAGAAATTAAGGAACTTAAAAAAGATATGAGGAAATGATAACAAGAATGGATAACTTAGAGAGGAATATGAATGAATTAAAGGAGCTGAAAAACACAATACGAGAACTTCGCGAAGCATGCACAAGTTTCAATAGCCGAATTGACCAAGCAGAAGAAAGAATATCTGAAGTCGAAGACCAACTCAATGAAATTAAACGAGAAACCAAGATTAGAAAAAAAAGCACAAAAAGGAATGAACAAAGTCTCCAAGAAATGTGGGACTATGTGAAAAGACCTAACCTACGTTTGATAGGTGTACCAGAAGGGGACGAAGAGAATGAATCCAAGCTGGAAAATACTCTTCAGGACATTATCCAGAAAAACTTCCCCCACCTAGCAAGACAGGCCAACACTCAAATGCAGGAAATACAGAGAACACCACAAAGATATTCTGCAAGAAGAGCAACCCCAAGGCACATAATCGTCAGATTCAACAAGGTTGAAATAAAGGAGAAAATACTAAGGGCAGCCAGAGAGAAAGGTCGAGTTACCCACAAAGGGAAGCCCATCAGACTCACAGCAGATCTCTCGGCAGAAACACTACAAGCCAGAAGAGAGTGGGGGCCAATATTCAACATTCTTAAAGAAAAGAACTTTCAACCCAGAATTTCATATCCAGCCAAAGTGAGCTTCAGAAGTGAAGGAAAAATAAAATCCTTTGCGAACAAGCAAGTACTCAGAGATTTTGTCACCACCAGGCCTGCTTTACAAGAGCTCCTAAAAGAGGCACTACACATAGAAAGGAACAACCAGTACCAGCAATTCCAAAATCACACTAAAACTTAAAGAGCATCAACATAATGAAGAATCTACAACAACCAACAGGCAAAACAGCCACTTAGCATCAAAATGGCAGTATCAAATTCACACATAACAATATTAACCCTAAATGTAAATGGACTAAATGCACCAATCAAAAGACACAGACTGGCAAATTGGATAAAAATCCAAAACCCATCAGTGTGCTGTATCCAGGAAACCCATCTCACATGCAAGGATACAGAAAGGCTCAAAATAAAGGGATGGAGGAAGATTTACCAAGCAAATGGAGAGCAAAAAAAAGCAGGAGTTGCAATTCTCATCTCTGATAAAATAGACTTTAAAGCAACAAAGATCAAAAGAGACAAAGAAGGCCATTACATACTGGTAAAAGGATCGATAAAACAAGAAGAGCTAACGATCCTAAACATATATGGACCCAATGCAGGAGCACCCAGATACATAAGGCAAGTTCTTAATGACTTACAAAGAGACTTAGACTCCCACACAATAATAGTGGGAGACTTTAACACTCCACTGTCAATATTAGGCAGATCAACCAGACAGAAAATCAACAAGGATATCCAGGACTTGAACTCAGACCTGGAGCAAGCAAACCTGATAGACATTTACAGAACTCTCCACCCCAAATCCACAGAATATACATTCTTCTCAGCACCACATCACACCTACTCAAAAATTGACCACATAATTGGAAGTAAAGCACTGCTCAACAAATGCAAAACAACTGAAATCATAACAAACAGCCTCTCAGACCATAGTGCAATCAAGTTAGAACTCAGAATACAGAAACCAACCCAGAACCGCACAGCTTCATGGAAACTGAACAACTGGCTCTTGAATGTTGACTGGGTAAACAACGAAATGAAGTCAGAAATAAAGAAGTTCTTCGAAACCAATGAGAACGAAGACACAACGTGCCAGAACCTCTGGGACACATTTAAAGCAGTCTCTAGAGGAAAGTATATAGCAATAAGTGCCCATATGAGGAGAATGGAGAGATCCAAAATTGACACCCTATCGTCAAAATTGAAAGAGCTAGAGGAGCAAGATCAAAAAAACTCAAAACTCAGCAGAATACAAGAAATAACTAAGATCAGAGCTGAACTGAAGGAGATTGAGACACAAAAAACCCTTTAAAAAATCAATAAATCCAAGAGCTGGTTTTTTGAAAAGATCAACAAAATAGACAGACCACTAGCCAGATTGATTAAAAAGAAAAGAGAGAACAACCAAATAGATGCAATAAAAAATGATAAAGGGGAAATCACCACAGATTCCACAGAAATTCAAACCATCATCAGAGAATATTACAAACAACTCTATGCACATAAACTAGTAAACCTGGAAGAAATGGA
Source organism: Callithrix jacchus (assembly GCF_049354715.1). Lineage (NCBI taxonomy): Eukaryota > Metazoa > Chordata > Mammalia > Primates > Cebidae > Callithrix > Callithrix jacchus. Next base: position 1,335,658 of record NC_133512.1, read on the forward strand.
TAAATTCCTGGACTCCTGTGTCCTCCCAAGCCTAAACCAGGAGGAAGCTGAAACTATGAATAGACCAATAACAAGGTCAGAAGTCGAGGCAGCAATTAAGAGCCTACAACACAAAAAAAGGCCAGGTCCAGACGGGTTCACAGCCGAATTCTACCAGACACACAAAGAGGAGCTGGTACCATTCCTTCTAAAACTATTTCAAACAATCCAAAAAGAGGGAATACTTCCCAAATCATTTTACGAGACCAACATCATCCTGATACCAAAACCCGGCAGAGACCCAACAAGAAAAGAAAACTTCAGGCCAATATCCATGATGAACATCGATGCAAAAATCTTCAATAAAATATTGGCAAGCCGAATGCAACAGCAAATCAAAAAACTTATTCACCATGATCAAGTAGGATTCATCCCGGGGATGCAAGGCTGGTTCAACATACGCAAGTCTATAAACGTAATTCACCACATAAACAGAACCAAAAACAAAAACCACATGATTATCTCAATTGACGCAGAGAAGGCATTTGACAAAATTCAACAGCCCTTTATGCTAAAACCCTCAATAAACTCGGTATCGATGGAACGTATCTCAAAGTAATAAAAGCTACTTATGACAAACCAACAGCCAATATCATACTGAATGGGCAAAAACTGGAAGCATTCCCTTTGAAATCTGGCACTAGACAAGGATGCCCTCTTTCACCACTCCTATTCAATATAGTTCCGGAAGTTCTAGCCAGAGCAATCAGGCAAGAAAAAGAAATAAAGGGTATTCAAATAGGAAAGGTGGAAGCCAAATTGTCTCTATTTGCAGACGACATGATAGTACACCTAGAAGACCCCATCGCCTCAGCCCAAAAACTCCTGAAACTGATAAGCAACTTCAGCAAAGTCTCAGGATATAAAATCAATGTGCAAAAATCACAAGCATTCGTCTACACCAATAACAGACTTGAAAGCCAAATCAAGAACGAACTGCCATTCACAATTGCTACAAAAAGAATAAAATACCTTGGAATACAACTCACAAGGAACGTAAGGGACCTTTTCAAGGAGAACGACAAACCACTGCTCAATGAAATCAGAGAGGACACAAACAGATGGAGAAACATTCCATGTTCATGGTTAGGAAGAATAAATATCGTGAAAATGGCTATACTGCCCAAAGTAATTTACAGAATCAACGCTATCCCCATCAAGCTACCATTGACTTTCTTCACAGAACTGGAAAAAACCACCATGAACTTCATATGGAACCAAAAGAGAGCCCGCATAGCCAAGTCAATTCTAAACAAAAAGAACACAGCAGGGGGCATCACACTACCGGATTTCAAACTATACTACAAGGCTACAGTAATCAAAACAGCATGGTACTGGTACCAAAACAGAGATATAGACCAATGGAACAAAACAGAGGCACCAGAGGCAACACAACATATCTACAACTATACAATCTTTGATAAACCTGACAAAAACAAGCAAGGGGGAAAGGATTCCCTCTTTAACAAATGGTGTTGGGAAAACTGGCTAGCCATGTGCAGAAAGCAGAAACTGGACCCCTTCCTGACACCTTACACTAAAATTAACTCCAGATGGATTAAAGACTTAAACATAAGACCTGGCACCATAAAAACCCTAGAAGGAAATCTAGGCAAAACTATCCAGGACATAGGAGTAGGCAAGGACTTTATGAACAAAACACCAAAAGCATTGGCAACAAAAGCCAAAATAGACAAATGGGACCTAATCAAACTCCACAGTTTCTGCACGGTAAAAGAAACAGTCACTAGAGTGGATCGGCAACCAACAGAATGGGAAAACATTTTTGCAGTTTACCCATCTGACAAAGGGCTGATATCCAGAATTTACAAAGAACTCAAACGGATTTACAGAAAAAAACAAACAAGCCCATTCAAAAGTGGGCAAAGGATATGAACAGACACTTTACGAAAGAAGACATATATGAGGCCAACAATCATATGAAAAAATGCTCATCGTCACTGGTCATCAGAGAGATGCAAATCAAAACCACATTGAGATACCATCTCACGCCAGTTAGAATGGCGATCATTAAAAAATCTGGAGACAACAGATGCTGGAGAGGATGTGGAGAAATAGGAACACTTTTACACTGTTGGTGGGAGTGTAAATTAGTTCAACCATTGTGGAAGACAGTGTGGCGATTCCTCAAGGCCTTAGAAATAGAAATTCCATTTGACCCAGCAATCCCATTACTGGGTATATATCCAAAAGACTATAAATCGTTCTACTATAAGGACACATGTACACGAATGTTCATTGCAGCACTGTTTACAATAGCAAAGACCTGGAATCAACCAAAATGCCCACTGATAATAGACTGGATTGGAAAAATGTGGCACATATACACCATGGAATATTATGCAGCAATCAGAAATGATGAGTTCGTGTCGTTTGTAGGGACATGGATGAATCTGGAGAACGTCATCCTCAGCAAACTGACACAAGAACAGAAAATGAAACACCGCATATTCTCACTCATAGGTGGGTGATGAAAAATGAGAACACATGGACACAGAAAGGGGAGTACTAAACACTGGGGTCTATTGGGGGGAAAAGGGGAGGGCCAGTGGGAGGGGGAGGTGGGGAGGGATAGCCTGGGGAGAAATGCCAAATGTGGGTGAAGGGGAGAAGGAAAGAAAAGCACACTGCCATGTGTGTTCCTACGCAACTGTCTTACATGCTCTGCTCATGTACCCCAAAACCTAAAATCCAATAAAAAATTTAAAAAAATTTAAAAAAATAAAATAAAATAAAATCTAGGCAGCTCAAAAAAAAAAAAAAAAAGAAATAAAAACAGCATGTGCCTGCAATTCTTGTCTCACCAATGCACTTGTCACACTGTATAAAGAAACCCAAATCCCTATTTATCACTTCTTTTAGAACTCATCTATAATTCAGTCAACACTAAGAAACTTCACAGATTAATGGCTCTCACTGAGCAATTACACATATCACCTGGATGCAAAAGAGAGTACATTTTTCAAATGTATTTCATGGAACTCCAGTAGCTGTCTGAATTGTTTATGGGGAGAGAAAAACGGGGATTATATGTTCTTCTAACCATGTGGAGAGTATGAAAGACTACTGTGGAAAGAAAAGTAAGATAAGTAAAAGTGACATAACAGGAGGAATGGAGAGGCAGCAGGCAAGCTGGAAAAATGATTGTCTTAATTACTGATACCAGTAGTCCTATAAATACCCTGTCCAAATGTGAGTCTGAAAGGCCCATGGCGGGGGTGGGAATCACCTTTTCATACCACATTCGTACCCAGATTGATTTTTCTTTAATATGGGTGAGAAAGGGACTGAGTTATAAGGAGCACAATATCAAAAGAAAGTAAAAGACCTTGCAGGAAGATGCAAGGCTAAACGATGAACGAGAACAAAGTAAACAGCCACCTGGGAAACAACACGAGGAAATTCTCACTTCATTTCCGTCAGGAGCAGCTCTTACATGTTTTACAGCTGGAAACCTTCCCCCAGCAAGAGACTCTGAAGACACAGGGCTGAATTAATTCTCAACACGTGCTTTTTCTCTACACCCTTATCTGGATGCATCATCCTCCTTTGAAGCAAAAGACTCATTAATCCAACTCAAATTGCCAACATCAGTAAATCGTTTGCCTCAGCACTTAAATGCCAATACCAATTAAATACCAACAGTAACTTAACTACTGGTAAGATCTTCACTACGTTCAGAAAATCCAGCCAGAAGTCCAGCTAGCATCGATTCCAACCCTCCTCCATCAATTCTACTTTACTCAGCTCAGAGACATGAAGTCATTTGCTGGCCACCCTGACTCTGCGTCTATCTGCATCGAAACAGCTCCACAGGCGAATGAGAAGGAGCACATCGAGTTGCAATCCACCAAACCTGAAGGATGTCTTCACCAAGACTTCCGGGCTATCCAGCTGCGGCAATTCATCCGCTAGGATTTCCTCTGGGGGTCGAGGGTCGTGGACAATTGCTGGCCGTGGCTTCTCCTTGACATTCCCTGTGAGCCCGTCGATTAGGGAGTTCCACAGACAGTTCTGTGACTTAGAGCCTGAGGCATGAGGAAAAGAGAGATGCAGGTGAATTATCCACCAGTTGACGCCATGTCCTGCCTTCCCCAACTCAGGATCTTCCAAAGCAGAGTAGGGAATTTTATATAATTCTCACCATCTCCAACATTAGAGAGTTGTAACCAGGAATTTTTACGTTTTTATGCCAAACAGACCCACTCTGAGTCTTCTGACTCGAAGCTAAGTATTGCGGATACATCCTCTCTCATTGCAGTGGCAACCAGCCCAAACTCCTGACACAGCCACAGGCTGACACCAAACATTTAGATGTTTAGTCAGCAATTGGAAATACATAAAGCACTACTATTTTAGGGAACAGTGAGGGTGTCCAAACACAAGTCTCCCCTGTAAACTCAGCTTGCCCGAAGCCCAAGACTGCATTCCATGGAGACACCCATACCAAGGAGGACATCAACTGTAAGAGCTAGAACTCACCATCAACAGGTTGATTCTTCTGCAATATCAAAACCCAGGAAAATTATATGCATGTAAAACTTTAAACATATGAGATAAATGTTAATGGTGGGCATTTATCTCATGTTAAATAAGTGGAAGAGGCGTCTACAAGAGGAGAGCCCAATCTGCCGTTGATCAAGGTCAAACTCAACAGAGAAGTTGTGGTGATGGTGTGTGCCCTTGATATGTCATGAAAATGTCACTTTTGCTCTGTGGTCTCTGTGTATTAGGCATGTTTCTAGATTCCATAAACTTCATCCTATAATATCTGCCTTATATGCATGGACCTAACACAGCTAGTTCTGGACAGCCCGATAATATGCTGGAGTCAACTGACGTTGGCCTTCTGCTTCCCTTGTCGTCCCACTCTCCCTCAGCCTCCAACTCCCCAGGAGAAGTCCTTCCAGGGGTGTGTTTTTCAAATACAAACCAGCCAATCCAGAGTCTACACCCCAACTAGCCCTTATAGGACTTTCACACCCCTGGCCACTCTCCACTGGACCTAATCACCCCAGGGCCTGGTACCAGGCAACTAGATATTAGGGAGCCCCTAGGCTGCAGCCAAGTCATTCAAACTAGCCAGTCCCAAGCCTTCTTACCCTGCCTTGCCTGTTCCTTCTTGCAGAAATCACAACAAAGATTCCTCCCCACAACATCCCACCCCACCTCCTGATTGACACCAGTGCTTCCCCAGATGGCCCCAAAACATGACCTGGAATCCCTCTCTTGAGATCTGTAGGTAAACAAATTCTCTTTACAATGGCATTTGTCTCCCTATCTGTTGACCTTACCATACCCAAACAGTAATAAAACCTATTAAAGACCAGTCTGAAACACCCAGTCTAGTCATGGAGAAAACATTAGATAAGCCACTGGAAACTCTTGCCGCAGAACAGCTAACTGGTACTCTTGACAGCAGGCAAGGGTACCAAATATGGTTGAACCTCCATATCCATGGATTCCATGGATTAAAACAACTAAAGAAGAAAAATGTTCAGAAAAAAAAAACATCTGTAAGAGAACTTGCACAGCCTTTTTCTGATCATTATTCCCTAAATACTGTATAAGAACTATTTACTTAGTATTTACATTGTGTTCGGTATTACACGTTATCTAGAAGTAAGTTAAAGTATAGGGGAGGATGTACATCAGTTATATGTCAATATTCCATCACTTTATATCAGGCACTTGAACCCCTGTGCATTTTGGTACCTGACAGAACCAAACCCCCTTGGAAACAGAGGAACTAGTGTATAAGGAAAGTGTGAGAAACTGTCACAGCCAAAAGGAGCCTAAAGACATGATGACTAAATGTCATGTGGTATTCTAGACAGGGCTCTGGAACCAAAAAAGGACATCTGGCTAAAAACTAAAGGAATCTGAACACTGCGTGGATGTCAGCTGCTCAGAATGTACAGGTATCCGTTCATTAACTGTTACAAATGTGCCTTGCTAATGTCAGAGGTTAATAACAGGAAAGTGGGTGTCAGGTATATGAGATCTCTTTATATTATCTCTGCAAATTTTCTGTAAATCTAAAACTGTTCTGAAATAAAAATTCATAAGAATAAAAGTAAATAAATAAAAATCATAAATAATAAACTAAATAAATAACTTATTTTAAAAGTCTATGAGCAAAAAAATTTTAAGTCGAGTCTACAGATATTACCATCACCATTAACCAATCACCATTGGCTTGTGCTTGTTATGTCTACCCACATGACAGAAAGACACGATCAGGTCAAGTGAACAGGCAACCTACAGAATGGGAGAACGTTTTTGCAATCTACCCATCTGACCAAGGTCTAATGTCCAGAATTTACAAGGAAGTTAAACCAATTTATAAGAGAAAAACAACCTCATCAAAAAGTGGGCAAATGATATGAACAGACGCTTTTAAAAAGAAGACATTTACACGGCCAACAAACATAAGAAACAAAGCTCTACACCACTGATCATTAGAGAAATGCAAACAAAACCACAATGAGATACCACCTCATGCCAGTCAGAAGGCAATTATTACAAAACCAAGAAGCAATAGATGCTGGTGAGGCTATGGAGAAATAGGAGCTCTCTTACACTGTTGGTGTGAGTGTAAATTAGTTCAACCATTGTGGAAGACAGTGTGGCAATCCTCAAGGATCTAGAACCAGAAATACCATTTAACTCAGCAATCCCATTACTGGGCGTATACCCAAAGGAATAAAAATATTTCTTCTATAAAGACACATGCACACATATGTTTATTGCAGCACTGTTTACAATAGCAAAGACAGGGAGCCAACCCAAATACCCACCAATGATAGACTGGATAAAGGAAATGTGGTACATATACACCATGGAATACTATGCAGCCATAAAAAGGAATGAGATCATGTCCTTTGCAGGGACATGGATGAAGCTGGAAGCCCTCGTCCTCAGCAAACTAACACAGGAACAGAAGACCAAACACCGATGTTCTTACTCATAAGTGGGAGTTAAACAATGAGAACACAGGGAGGGGAATGACACACACCAGGCCCTGTTGAGGGGTGGGGGTTTAGGGGTGGGAACTTAGAGGATGGGTCAACAGGTGCAGCAAACCACCACGGCACACATATACCTATGTAAGAAACCTGCACATTCTGCACATATATAGCAGAACTTAAAGTAAAATAAAAATAGAATAAAATAACAATAAATAAAAATTTTTAGAGTCTGTCAGGTCACTAAGCCATGCACCATGGAGCTTTGTCTATGCAAAAGGCTGGCTTTTCTATTTCACACACAAAGTCACAAGGTATGAGGATGGGCATGAAGGAGTAAGAAGCAGTGTCAGCTAATGCACATCATGCATGGGATAGGCAGACAGAGACTGGATTTGTGAGGAGTGAGAAGCAGTGTCAGCTAACGCACATCATGCATGGGATAGGCAGACAGAGACTGGATTTGTGAGGAGTGAGAAGCAGTGTCAGCTAACGCACAGCATGCATGGGACAGGCAGACAGAGATTGGATTTGTGAGGAGTGAGAAGCAGTGTCAGTTAACACACAGCATGCATGGGACAGGCAGACAGAGATTGGATTTGTGAGGAGTGAGAAGCAGTGTCAGCTAATGCACATCATGCATGGGATAGGCAGATAGAGAAAGGATTTGTGAGGAGTGAGAAGCAGTGTCAGTTAATGCACATCATGCATGGGATAGGCAGATAGAGAATGGATTTGTTTGCATGTGGGGTTACCTCCCTGAGACCTTGGCCAGCCACCTGCAGCCCACCATGGAAGAAATCACCCTGGTTTGTTGTGCCAGAAGGACAGCTCTGCCAGGAAGATCAAAAGAATCACACACAAGAGGGAGTGCCTCACGTGGGTCCCTGAGCCTACAGCAAGGACACCCATGGGTCAGCAAACAGCTCTTTCAATACCCATGCCATAACTGACCTCCCTTGGGGTGTCCATCCAAACTGCTTCTGTGTCTATCAGGAGAAAATTAAGTGGATCAGTGGCAGGAAACAGATTCCTCAAGCCCCTGAAAGACAAGACCGCTTTTTTTGTTTTTTAAAGGCCCTAAACATATATCTTAACAAGATCTAGTCCTATTAATGAAGTGTGGCTCCGCGTTAATGAAGATCAGTTCTCTGTTAATGAAGGTCTGGTTCTGGGAGGGAGAACACTAACAGCAGCCTGTTTTCTTACACCTGATCTAAGTGACAACCTTACAGTAAGATTCCTGCACATCCCCCTTTATTCCTTTATTTTTCTCATTCAGTAAACACATACTGAATTCCCTCAGTGTTCCAGGTTTCATTCTTGGCCCTAGAAATGGAAAGATGAATGAGACTGGCTCCCAAGAGAACCCACAAACAATCACAACAAACTGGCAACGCCTCATAACCAAGGGGTAAATAGTGGGCTATGGGAGCCAGAGGAGGGCTCCCCCACTCTCCTTCAGGGCCCTGGGGAAAGCCACATGGAGAACACGACATCAGATGTGGTCTAAAGCATGAGCCATTCTTCAGCAGGTGGAAATAAGGGGAAAGCAATCAGTGCAGGCTCAGAGGCATAACGAAGCAGCTTCTGAGGCTGGCGCGAAGCCACAGGGACAGTGTCCAGAGATCGGGTCAGAGGCTGGTTGGGCCATTTGCAAAGTGCCTTGTATAAAACTCCTCCAAGCAGAAAACAGAAAGAAAAAGGAAAGAAAGATTTTTGAGCAAGGTTGTGGCGACATGGCCATGGGGGTCTGTGTTTCAGAAAGGAGACTGGTGAGCTGTGGAGCAGTGACTTATGAGAAATGACAGGCTCATAGGAAGAGTTCCACGAATCCACAGGGTGCCACGCATTTAACTGTGGGTGAAATTACATCTTACCCACAAATGCGTAACTGATGGTTAAATATAGATAGATATTACTAATAAAATTACAAATTCATCTAAAACCATCAATGCATTCGTAAGAGCTTTTTCACCATTTTCTCAGTCAACGAATCAGAAGAATCATAAGACCCAAGCCACTTCTACATTAAGGGTTCCCAGATGGAAACGTGATGACGCCACCAAGGTACCCACACTGACGAGTTTACAGAAGACTGTGGTTGAAGAGATGAACAGGATTCACTGGACACTCAGCTCCCCACTCACTTGCCTTCATCTTCTAAAGAGGCTAGAAAACAACATACGGGCACACATAAGGGATATCACAGGTTCAGTTCCAGACCCCTGCAATAAAGCAAGTATCACAATACAATGAGTCACACAAAGTTTTTCGGTCTCCCCAATGCATATAAAAGTTACGTTTAGTCTATTAAGTGTGCAATAGCATTTTGTCTAAAAACGCAATGTACATATCTTAATTTTAAAATGCTTTATTGCTGAAATAAAAAATGCTAACAATCATCTGAGCCTTCAGGGAGATCCAACCTTTTTGCTGATGGAGAATCTTGCCTCAGCATTGATGGCTGCTGCCTGATCAGGGTGGTGTTGCGAAAGGTTCAGGTGACTAAGAAAATTTCTTAAAACTCTGCCATCCCTGGCCCCAGGAAGCTATGACAAGGCAGGAAAACACAAGGTAGCTGCTAGCTGATTTAGGCTGAGCCAGTCTTTGAAAAACTGAATTCGTTTTCCCCTAGCCCTCTCCTTATTCTCCTCCATAAACTTTATCCAAACAGTCAAAGTGTTTGAAATTGACCAAAAACTTTTTTGAGTGTCCCGTCTATCTCACCCATCTACACTGTCTTCATTATCTTGAAACAACTTCACAATACTGTAAATTGGAGAAAACTGATAGCAATGCAAATGATTCTTGTCTACAGAAATGTAAACCGTGTCCCATGGAATGCACTTAATGACGGCCCTGTAGATAATGCTGAGTCTTGCCAGTTTCTCATCCATTAAGTAAATTCATCTCAGCAAACCTGATGGATTTACATTTTGTCTGTCTTCTAAACTAGCTGTCATATCTTACTGGTTCCTTCCTTCATTCATGTGTTAAATAAGATCTTTGACAATGTTCACTTTGTACTTGGAGGAATTTTTGAAAAATTATCCTTTAACAGCACCAAAGTCCTCATGCTGCTCCCCTTTGAGAAATCTAATAATTTGCCTACTTCTGAATTACTATAGTACATTTATGTAATGGATTGCTATGCCACTGACTAATAACCCAAAGCAAAAGATCTCTACAAGCTGCTAAGGAGTAATTTCCAAGATCTATTATAAGTGAAAAGAAAACAGGCATGAGACTATTTACATTATGTTCCCACTTGGATAAGAAACAAGGGGAAATATGTTTGCTCATTTTTGCAAAAGACAAAGAAGACCAAACCAGAAACCATGAAAATTACCCACAAGGGGTGGGTTGGGAATAAGGAAGACAGGTTAGAGATGAAAGACTTCACATTTGTATAGAGTTTTTTTGTTTGTTTGTTTGTTTTTATAGAGAGAATCCAGAAAGATGGAATCCAGGAGAGAATGCATATAGTTTTTATTTTTGAGTGATGTAAATGTTTTAATATTCAAATATATAGTTAACAAAAAAATTTAAAAATCCTACAATTGAACAGAAACAGAAACAAACCTAACTATATGTGATATTAGTAACATAATTCTAATGGAAAATAATTAAATATTGTATGAATACAGTACCCCTACTGCACATCATTAGAAAGATCAGATCTAAATACACACACACACACACACACACACACAGCAGAGAATCCTGAATCTCTTTGAGTAGGTTTGCTATTGCTGGTAATCGTAAAGAAGCAATCATAAAGAAACTATACCATGTATATTGTAGGACAGAGCAAATGTGCAGCCATAATGAGGGTGCTGGGAACCACAGCTCTTATTTCAGGAGACAGAAAATACAGACAGTAGGAGAAGGTGAAGAACCCTGCTGTGTTAGATTTGAACTGGAACTATCAGCGTGAACTCATGATTATATATTCAGCAGGCTCTGAAGAGATGCTTGCTGAATGAATTCATAAATGATAGATTATTTTCCAAAAAGTAAAAATTAAAATTTTAAGGCAAAAGGTGAGTAATAATGGCATTAACAATTTTAAGTAAGAAATAGATCACAGGAAATACTCTAAGAAAGACGAACAAAGAGCACCACCCTCTACAGAAAAAAAAAGCCTTTCTCAGCCCATTCCGAATTGCCTCCAACATAAGGTCTTGACCAAGTTTCTTTCTGGAAAGTAGATTCTGAGACAAGGGCTTGTGGCAAGCTTTTTTTATTCTTGCCACCAGTAAGTCTGGAAAGCGGAGGGGAAAACAGGGAGAGTAAATCAGGGAGTAACAAGGGAAGCCAAGACACAGGTACAAGGTCAAGTTGTCATCTGCATGGGTGTATTCACCATGTTTCCAGCTTCTGTAAACTTGGCACTGTAACATCTGCCCTACGTGTGTATGCCAGACATGCCTGGATCCAAACAACCCAATAATAATATGCCTGAGTCACCTTGTCCCTGCACCTCCTTAGCAGTAGTCCTCCTCCCAGGTGTGTGCCTTTCAAATACAAACCAACTGACCCAGAGTCCACACCCCCAACCACTTCCCTCATAGAGCTTTTGTGTTCCCAGCCACTAACCATCTGCTTAATTACCCCAGGCCCACTGACATTATCCAACCAGCCAATCCTAAATCTGCTTACCCTGTCTCACTCACTGCTTCCTGAACCACACTGAGGCTCTTGCCCACAGCAGCCTGATCTCCCTCTGCCCAGTGACAAACCCCGAGATTTCCTGTATGGCCCCCATGGTATGACGTGCCCCTTCTCTTGGAATCTGTGAGTGTAACACATTATCCTTTCAAGGTCAGTCACCTCCTGATCTGCTGGCCTTACTGTGCTTAATAATAAACCCTATCAAGACAGGAAGACAGGGTACCTGGGTCTGGGTTCCACGGGGATCACAGAGGAGCTGGGAAGCATGCTCAGAATTATCCTCCTGAGGAATCAAAGAGATTTATTTATCTGCAGACTCTCATCCCCCATGGTCAAAGGTAACTCCATAGGGAATTAATTTCCTAGCCCTTCTGAGTCTACCCATGCATGAGCATGGGGCAATTCCCATATAATCTGGATGGATATTAAGAGAAAACAATGCAGCCAGAGCTTAAAAATAGGACCAAGAGGAGGTGAAGCCAGGCCCGAGAGGTGCCCAGGATACAGGGTACCCACAATGCTTTTGTGTGCTAGAAAATACAGCCAGAGTCCAATCTGCCACTTGTTCCTGCCTCAGAAGGATCACCATGGGCCTCTGACATGGCTCATCTCAACTCAATCTGGTGAGTCTTTAGGAGTAAGTACTCTCTGTGAACTCAGAGAGAATGGAAAAGAACCCTTCCTCTGACTCTCCACAAATGTGGGCAGAAGACTCTCCAGGGGCACTGGAAAGGTCTGCTCTGACAACATGAAAAATAAAAATTCCCCTGCTCTGATTTATTTTAAGCTAATGTTGAAAGCATGAAATGTTTCTAACTAAATAGAGCCAAAAATACAAAAACAGAGTCACACAGGTCTTTCTCAATATCAAAAACCCCATGAGGGAAATCTTAGGTAAACTAAGCCTTCAGGGCACCCAAAAATAATGCGGCTCAGGTGCAGGAGATGAGCATGTCCTTTCAACCCACACCCTCTCATCAGCTTCTCCCCTCTCCCCTCCCCACCTCCTCTTTCCTCTCTCCTTTGATTTGTTCCTGACTCTCATTCAATGCCTATTACATTCTCCTTTCCTCTTACCTCCCCTCTGTCCCTGCCATAAATCCTCACCCTTTTCTTCAGACAACCTTTCACGGACCCATAACCCCTCCAGACTGGCAGCATCTGTGCCACTGAGCTCATCAGGAGAGCAGGTCTCAGATCAGATGTAGCAAACATTTGTTCAGTACTTGCTATGTGCTGGGCTTCACCTGTGTTAGCCTACTTAATCATCAGCCCTTCAAAGTAAGTATTACGGAAACTTGAACACTGGGGCCCTAAGCCTCCAAGAAATGAAATAACCTAGATTACAGTGTTAGAAAACAGGTTACTTTGACCCAAAATTCTCATTCTCCTAATCCAGGGCTCTCTGAGATACATCACACTTTGTTTACTACTTGATTACAGAGCAAATAAACATATACATAGTATAGATCACACAGAACATCCCGCATTTCCGAATAGGAAACAGGATTTGCCTTATCACAACTAGGAGGAGTCCTGACTCAGTCTCTTGCAGATAGCAGTTTGCAGCTTCCTTTAACGAAGGAAGTTCAGGCTGCAGGGAAGAGATAAATAATGCAAGGTGAATTTAATGGACTGAGAAAAGACAAGAAAGCAAGAAAATGTGCTAAGGAGAATCTAAATCAGAAACAACTACAGATTCATTTTGTGGTGTGGCTAAGAATGGCAGCTTGATAAACTGCTGGTAAGACGAGCCCACGGTGATGTGGAAATCCCATTAAAATCTGACAAGTGACTTATCAACTCAGTTATGTATAAGAATACTCAAAGATTATGCTGGCAGAAAGCTGAAACATTTAGAATCCAGAGAAGTACAGGAAAAGATGACTTAATTTTCTGTAAAGGGAAGGAAAAAACCTTACTGGAAACCTTCAATGGTTCTCAAATTATCTGTGACATGGGTTTGTAGCTTTCCTCTCCTTTTAAAAAATAAGCCCCTAAAATTCCCAATGAGTAGAAAACTTGGGTCAGGGATACACAGGAATCAGGAATGAATGGAATAAAGCCCAGATGAAGACTTTTATGCTCACTAAAACAAAAATGATGGTACAAAAAAATGAAGTATCAATATGTCTGAATATCTTAAACACCTAGATACTGTTTTGTTATTTTCAATATAGTAACTGTTGGTTTTAGAAACTTCTCAGGAATTCTGTCTCCTGCAATGCAAAAAGATTTAAAAATTTAACTCCTTATCACACACATCAGGGATGGGGAGGGCTCCCCCATCAAAAGAGAAGAATCAAATTTGATCTGTGACGATACATTCTAAATTCCCAAAGGTGTTAGGGTTTACTTCTGAGTTATCTTGTTAGTCTAACCCGTTTTACCAAATCCCCAGTATAGCAGTATTAAGAGATGTGGCCTTTGGAAGGCTATTGGGTCATGAGGGCTTCATGGACGGAGTCTGGTCCCCTTCTGTCTCTTCTACCAAGTGAGAACACAGCGCTCCTCCCCCTCGGAGGACAGAGCAACAGGCATTGTCTTGGAAGCAGAAGTCAGGATCTCACCAGACGCTGAACCTGCCAGCAGCTTGATCTTGGATAGCCATCCTCCAGAACTGTGAGAAATAAATTTCTGTTTTTTATAAATTACCCAGTCTCAGGTATTTTATTATAGCAACATAAATGGCGTAAGACACTTGGCAGAAATAAGTGCAGAATTTTCCAAAAACATGTATCTCCGGCATTTGTGTTTAAGTTAAATGCTATGTGGAATTGATGTAACTGGCTCTCCAGAACCATAAAAGTCTCACACACTTGCTGCTTTCTGAACGTGACATTGGAGAGAGGATATAGAAATTATGAAGAATAGACTGTGTCCCATCTTTTGTTATCTGCAAGACACGAAGCGTAGGAAAAAATTCAACAGACTCAGAAAACAATAGCCATAAGTAATGAGGGGAAAACCCTAAAATGTTCACAGAAATTGAAGGATTGAAACGATGTGAAATGAAGGTTTGAAACAATCTTACACAGGTCTTAAAAAGTCTACGTGGCATCTGGATCATAGAATAAAAGCTTCTTAATAGTTAAGCCAACTTGCATTATTCCTTGTCTTTGGTTTCTATCCTAGCCTTTAGTTTCTTCTTTAAGGTAGTGTTCATCCTGGGAATAGTCCATTCCCCAATATTTGAATAAAGCTGCCCATAAAACTCTTGGAATTCAAAGTTATTTTATTCGAAGTAATTATTGCACAAATTGCTCAAAGTCTTTGTGATTGCCGCATTCATCTTACCTATTTCTTTTGGAATATTTTCCTTTAAAAACCACTATTTTGTAGAGATATTCAAATTTGTTAGCATAAATGTATATGCATCTTCTGTATTGATCTTCATCTATACACTAATATTTTTGAGTGTTTATTTGCTTATTTTCTTATCTGTCTACTTTCTAGAGCTCTTCTGTCCAATATGATAGCTGTTAGTCATATGTGGCCATTTAAATTAGGAATAAAATCAAATAAAATTTAAAATCCACTTTTTTAGTCCCACCAGCACATTTCAATGTTCAATAGACGCATGATTAGCAGCTGCTGTATTGCACCAACATAGAGTTTTCCGGCATTAAAACAAGTTTCACTGGACCAGGCTATTCTAGAGATTTGTTCATTTCATTGCCTTTTTAAAGAGGTAGTTCTTGAATTTAGAAACTCTGCTGCTTTCTCATTTCTAATTCATTTGTCTTTGCTTTTAGATTTGATATTTTCATTCCCCTACTTTCAATAGATTAGTCTTCTACTTTTTTCCCTAATTTGTTTTTTAAATCAGAGAATTTCTATCTATGGTTTTGGCTCCCTGTCACCAGTTTGACATGTCAACTTCTAAGAAGACTGCAATGGCAATTTTTATTTCCCAGAAGTTGCCTATTTTAAAAATATATTTCCAATGGTTGTTTTTAGTGGTGGTGTCACTTAAACTTACCTTCTTCCTTTCTTTACCCTTCTGGTTTTCTAGGTAACAATATGATCCTATGGGTTGTCATATAATATGTAATTCATGTAATACTAGTATTACATATAATATGACTATAATATGGTAACATCGTAACAGCAGAGTCGGAGAGTACGTCCCATATAATCTAATCTTGATTTAATCTAATCTGATTTTGTTGTCATCTAACTCATGGGAATTTTTGTAACTATTTTGTGGGCACTGCTTTAAAGAAAAGGACCATGTCTAGTGTCGTACACAAGATCTATCCTGTGGCTGGAATAAGGTGCAGCATTTCCACATCTTCACTGTGGACCACATCCCTTATCAATAAAAAAGAACTCATTTTGCTCTTTGCTCCTTGAATTCTGCTTTTTTAGAAAATGGATCCTACCAGAGCTAGCTCCTTTTTATTTCTAGTTACCTAAAACATTCTTGCCTATCACTTTGGCTTTAGTTTTTCCTCTTGAAACAATATATAGCTGTAACGTGTTTTAATCCAGATTGGGAAACTATAATTCTCCTTCCTTCCTTCCTTCTCTGTTTCACTTTTCAAGACAGGGTCTCACTATGTCACCCAAGCTAGCCTCAAACTCCTGAGCTGAAGCAATACTCCTGCCTCAATCTGCCAAGTAGTTGGGATTACAGGTATATGCAGCCATGCCTGGATGATAGTTACCTTTAAATTTAAAATTGTATATTCTTATATTCTGTTTCTCTTGTATTTTTTCAACGTCGATAACTTAAGAGTATCCACTAACTCCTTTCTAACTCCATCTCTTTCCTTCCCTCTATTCACTTTTACTGATACCATGTGAATTTTCAGCTATTTTGCTAAATTGTTATTTTAATCTTAAGAGACTTCACTGTTAAGTATTGTGATGGTATTTCACATTATATTCTGTTTTCTTTTTGTCCAATAAATATTTAGACTTAAAGATACATTTACCTGGTTTTGGTGCTCAATACCTTTAACATAACAATTTGAACCCAGAGCAACATTGTTTAATGGAACAGATGCAAGCTACGCATGTAATTTTAAATTGTCTAGTAGCTACATGTATTAAAGTGAAGACAAACAAAAATAATTCTATCAATTTTAAGTCAATAAATCAAAAATCTGGTCATTTTAACATGTAATCAATACCAAAATTATTAATGGAATTTTTATTTTCTTTTGCTTTTTCTCAAAATCCATTGTATATTTTATACCTACAGCGCATCTCAATTAGGACTTGCCATGTTTCAAGTGCTTAATAGCCATATTATACAGGACACCACAGCTCTGCAGAATTAATTTTGATTCATGTTCCATTTGGCTGAAGTATATCCTCAAAGAATTCTTTCCAAGAACGACATAGTGGTTAACGAGATACACATGAACAACAACTTAGGTACAGATTTATTGAATTTTCATTAAATTGAACATATTTCTCAGATGTCATATGCTATTTGTATGCTGTAGAAGATAATTAGGAATAAAGTCTGATAAGCTTTTTTTTCTTTGTAGACCAACATTTTTCTTTATCATTGTAATTCAAAAATTTTGCTAGTATATATGAAATTATAGGGGATTTTTACTGAAAAACAATTTTCCCTTGAACACAGGGAGCCCTTCTAATCTGCAAACCCAGGTCTTACTTTCTTCTGCTCAGGCAAGCTGCCTTCAATTTTATCTTTGCTGCTTCTTTTCCAACTTTTGTCTCAGCATATCTATGATTTGTTATTTATGTTGGGTCTTTCTTTTCTGACCTCCTACTATTGTTTCTCACTATTTTCAACTTTCATCATTTTCATCTATTTTCCAAGACAGTGTTTTCAAACTCGTCTTCCAATCATTGATTAAAATTTTGTTCACGTCATTTTTCTATTTCAGCAAGGATTTTAATTCCTATGTAACATATTTTTATTTGTGTCTAACTCTAAAAACATCTGTTTCTCTTCTTATGTCTTTCTGCTCCTGTCTCACCAGGGCTACATCTTCTCATTTCTTTGGGAAAATGCAAAGTAGGATTTGCATTTTTCTTTGGGCTTCTATATTCGGAAATCTATCTTTCTCCTAACTCTTCAGGATGGTATTCTCTTTCCCTAGTTCTTCAGATGTTGTTTGAAGTTTAATTTTTGATTTAGCCCTAGTTTGACCATTCTGGAGTGCAAAAAAAATCTGTACAGACTTTGTGAATTTCCACAAGGCAAGGTGTGTGTGTTACTCAAGATTTTATTCACCGTCTACTTGGGCACCATCTACTAGAGCTGTCAGCAGAAAGAATCAAAAGTAAGACTAACATTTGTATTCAAACAGCTAGTTATCACAATAAGCAATGCATAACCCAAGCCTAAAGAGTTAGCAGCAAGAACGGGACCCAACCTCCTTCAAAGCAAAGCATTACATCTGTCCTTGCCCAACTGATGTGCACAGTCCTGACATAATTTTCAAAGTCTATTTAGAAATTCATCTGGTGCAGTGGATCCCTATAGAGTGATACCATCAATGCCAAGAGGAAAGGTCTCCATTACTCTTTGTCATACATAAAAAGAATTAATCTGTTCAGCAGAGTAATGACGTACAAAAGATCAAAGGGAGACTGTTTTGAAGAACTTCAACAGCATTCATTTTGTAGATTAATTAGAACAAAATCAACAGCATTCATTAGGTAGATTAATTAGAACAAAATCAACAGCATTCATTTAGTAGATTAATTGGAACAAAAGCTTATCTGCTAACAGTGAAATACACTCGACAAACATTTTGTTCATGGTTAGTATAAGTTGGATACTTGAGAGTTAGAAGAGAAGTTTTTGGGTTTTTTTTTTAATTGAGATGGAGTCTTGCTCTGTCACCCAGGCTGGAGTGCAGTGGCATGATCTCGGCTCACTGCAACCTCCGCCTCCTGGGTTCAAGCAATTCTCATGCCTCAGCCTCCCAAGAAGCTGTGATTACAGTTGCATGCCACCATGTCCAGCTAATTTTTGTAATTTTTTAGTAGAGACGGGGTTTGACCATGTTGGCCAGGCTGGTCTCAAACTCCTGACCTATGAGTGGCCCGCCTCAGCCTCTGGGATTACAGGTGTGAGCCACCATGCACAGCTGGAAGACAGCTTTTTTAAAAAAAAATTCTGTAATGTATACTTTCACTAATTCAGACACTGCCTTCCCTAAAATTAAGTGAAAATTCGTTAATGAGTAACTACCTTGAAGTATGCTAATGTCCGCAAAGCAAATATCCAAGTCTTACCATCTGCTGGATGATTCATTCGTAAATCTGCGTACCATTCCTTTGGGAAGTTCCAGGGCTTTTTAACCTCATTATAAAAATTTGGTGGGAATGAATTCAGGGATATAGTACATATATAGTGCTCTGAGCTCTTGGAAGAGTGTGCCACGTTAATCCGAGACATGTTTAAATGGGATGTGCACTGCGATAAAAAATAAACTGTTTGAAAGTAATTGCTTGAAGATTTAGAGTTTTTAGCAAGAGTTCCAGAAAAAAATAGAGGTTTTAGGGTAATATGTAGATCACAAAAAATAATTGTTTCTACTTTTTGTCCAAAGTAGCCTTTGCCGATAATAGACACTAAACTCCTGTGGGAAAGAACTGTGACTTACTCCTTTTTTTTTTTATACCCCTGCACCCAAAATGTCCTTTCAAGGTTAACTTTTGTATCTACTTCTAAGATGTCTGCTTCTGAGATTATAAAATCAACATTAAAAACTTGGCTGAACATCTCATGAGCCTTGTCTTTCTTCTGTCTGCTTCAATTATATCATGCATGGGCTTTCTCTGGTTTCTGACTCAACTGGCCTCACATCTTCCTCTCCTTTCCTATTACATTGCTCTATTGGATTAGGGAACCTAGCTTCACAAAATGTACTGACCTGGAAATCAGGCAATTATTTCATGGGCTTCAAGAACTGCAGGTGCAAATGTAAGAATTTCAGCAGGACCCCCAAGACTACACAGCTGAAGAGGGAGTTGTTCATAGCTTAGTCTACAGGATAATGTTCCCTGGACTTGCACGTTTCATAGCCTACAAAACTGTATGTGTTCACCCTGGGCCTCAGCCCATGGCTCAGCCAAGGCCCAATGCACACCATGGCAGGAACTATGGCACCACATTGGTCTCCCTGCCTGTCCAGGGGAGGTGTGCTAGACGTAGTGCTTGGCACACCGTGGAGTTGGTGCTTCACAAGTATTTGTTGAAAAGGAGGCATCACAGGAATTTGTGACTGATAAATCAAGAAGTCTCATAAATTAATAATGCATCTGAATTCTGTCTAGAAAAGGAACCGAGTATGAACCTCCAAGAACTTCCAGGGGATGAGTGGATTCTCCCTCTTGGTTTGGAGTCCATACAGATCCAGAATCTTTTCATTCACTCTGCTTTCAGTACAAATAAACATTTATCGAACATCTACTATACACTGGCTGGCAAGGCAGTTTCTGCTTTCAAGGAACTCAAAATCTAGTGGGGGGAGAGTCATTAAAGAGATATTTATAACACACTGTGAAACAAGCAATACTATAACTGTGTAGAAATATATAGGTGTCAAATAAAGGAAGAAGTGATTAATTTTGTCCTGGGGAGTCAGGCCAGGCTTTATAGAAGAGATGGTCTATAATCAGAGTTTTGAGAAATTAGTGGGTTTGTTCAGTGACCAGCAGAGGGAGAGGATTTTTCATGCCGAAGGGACAGCATATGCAAAGGCATGGAGAAGTGAAATACCACGAGAGAGCAACTAGTTAAATTTTTCTGGGGCCTAAATGGTGAATTGCTGCATGACGGAAGTCAGGTTGACGTGGCATTCCAAGGGCTTTGACTTTATTCTGCAGGCCATGAGAAGTCAGTGATGTTTTTAAATCAAAGTCTTTTAATCACTCCCTCCTTTTGAGATAATTGTAAATTCACACGCAGTTGTAAGAAATAATATGGCAATTCCATGCCATATGGAGTTCCCCGCAATGGTCAAATTTTGTAAAACCGTAGTACAAGATCACAACCAGAATGTTGGCAGTGATGGAATTTACAAATATTTCCATCACCACAAAGATACCTCACGTTGTCCTGTTACAACCTGATGCATTTTCCTTCCACCCTACCCCCTTTTCTAACCCCTGACAGCCACTAGTCTGTTCTCTATCTTTATAGTTGTGTCATTTCAAGAATGTTATACAAATAGACACACAGTATGTAACCTTAGGGGACTGGCTTTTTTCACTCAGCACAATTCTCTGAAGATTCATCCAGGTTGCTGCATGTGTCAGTAGCTTGTTTCTCTTTCTTGCTGGGTAATAGTCCAGCACAGTTTGTTTAACCATTCATCTGTTAAAATACATCTGGGTTGCTTCCAATTTTTGGCTACTATGGAAAAAGCTGCTATAAACATTCATGTAGGTTTTTGTGTTAATATAAGTCTTCATTTTTCTGGGATAAATGCCCAAGAGTGCAATTGCTGGCTGTATGGTAGTTGCATGTTTAGCTTTTTAAGATACTACCAAGTTACTTTTCAGAGTGGCTGTATCACCATCCATGTATGAGTAATTCGGTTTATCTGCAACCTCGGCATTTGGAGTGATCACCATTTTTATTTTAGCTATTCTGGTAGGTGTGCAGCGGGATCTCATTGTGGTTTTGATTTGCATTTCCTTTTTGATGAGTTTAATTTGCGTTTTCCCTGTTCATATCTTTTCATGTGTTTATTTGCCATGTGCATATTTTCTATGGTGAAATGTCTATTCATGTTTTCTGACCATATTCAAAATGGATTGTTTGCTTTTTACAGTTGAGTTCTGGAAATTCTTTATATATTCTAGATACAAGACCTCTGTTGTATATGTGGTTTGCAAATATTTTCTCCCACCTTGTAGAATGTCTTTTTATCTTAACAAGATCTTTCACAGAACATCCATTTTTAATGTTGATGAAGTCCAACTTATCAATTTTTACTTTTATAGATCATATTGTTTGGGTCAAGTCCATTTTTCCTGGTACAAAGCCTCAAAGATTTTCTGTTTTTTCTATAAGCTTTACAGTTTTATATTTAAGCCCACGATATATTTTGAGTTATTTTTTGCTTAATGTGTAAGACAAGTCAAGGTTCATATTTTTGTTTATAGATGTCCAATACTGAAGCACGATTTGTTGAAAAGGTCGTATTTCCTCCATTGAATTGCTTTTTCATCTCTGTCAAAACTCAGTTCTGCATATTTTTGTAGACTCATTTCTGGGTTTTTTATTCTATTCCATTAATTTCTGAGTCTATGTTTTCACCAATACCACTCATCTTGATCACTGTAGTTATATATTAGGCCTTGAAATCAAGTGATAAACTCCTCACACTTTTTTCTTCTTTCTAAAAATGGTTTAACCGTTCTACTTCCTATGACTTTCTGTATAAATTTTAGAATACTCTTATCTTTATCTATATAAAATGCTGCTGGGATCCTGATAGAAATTGTGTTAAATCTGCATATAATTAGGAGAATTGACATATTTGCTATGTTTCATCTTCCAATCGAACACAGTATGCATCTCCACTATTTAGATGTCACCTGACTTCCTTCATGGGCACTGCATGATTTTCAGCATACAAATCTTGTACATGTTTTGTTAGATTTGCATCTACATATTTCACCTTGTTTTAAATTGTAAATATAATTTTGTTTTTAAGTTTGGTGTCTAGTATACAGGAACACAATTGATTTCGTATGTTTGTCTTATATACTGTGACCTTGCTGAACTCATTTATTAGTTCTAGAAATTTTGTTAATTAGATTCCTTGGATTTTCTATGTAGATAACCACGGCATCTTCAAAGGGGACAATTTTACTTCTGTCTTTCTTAACGGTATGTTTTTTAATTTTTATTTTCATTCCTTATTGCACCAGCTAGAGCTCTCAACACTATGTTGAATAGGAGTGGTATAACTGAACATTCTTGCCTTGTTCTCATTTTGAGAGAAAAACATACATTTTTTGCCCTTAAATATAATGTTAGTTGAAGGTTTTTGTAAATGTTTCTTATCAAGTTGAAGAAGTTCCCCTAAATTATTTCCCTGAGAGTTTTTATCATGAATGAATGTTGAATGCTGTCAAATATCTTTTGTGCATCAATTGATATAAAATGATGTAATTTTCATCTTTAGCCTGTTAAACATGGTGGATTATACTGATTGATTTTAGAATAATGAATGACACTTGCATCCATAGAATTAACTCCACTTGGTTGTGTGGTGTAGAGTTCCTTTTATGTATTATTGAATTCTATTTGTGAATATTTTGTTAAACGTTTTTGCATCTATATTCATGAGATGTTGGTCTGTAATTTTCTCTTTTTTATTCCGTCTTTCTCTTGTTGTTTGGTATCAAGACAATGCTATCTTCACAAATGAATTGAGAAATGTTGCCTTCTCTTCTATTTTTTAAAAAAGACTGTGTAGAATTGATGTTAATTTTTCTTTAGAAATTTGGTAGAATATTCCAGTCCCACCATCTGCACCTAGAGACTGGGGAGGGGGCAGTTTTTTATCACATACTAAACTTTCTTAATGTAGAGTTACAAGGCTGTTCAAATTATATATTTCACATTGGATGAGTTGTGGTAGTTTATGCTTTTTTTAAAAAATGGCCCATTTTATCTGAGTCATCAAATTTATCTGTGTGGTACCGTTCACAGTATTCCCTTATTGTCCTTTTGATATCTGCATGGTCTGTGGTCCCTGTTTTATTCCTGATATTCATAATTTGTGTCTTGTGTTCTATCTATTGTTGAGAGAGAGGTGTTGAAGTCTCCAACTGTAGAGTTTTCTATTTCTCATTTTAGGTCTAAGAGATTCTACTTTATACATTTTGCAACTGTATCATTTGGTGCTTAAATATATAGAATTACTATGCTTCCTTGTAGGCTGACCCTTTTATTATTATATAATGTCCCTCTCTGACTCTAAATTTTCTTCATTCTGAAGTCTACATTATTTGATGTTAATACAGCCACTACAGCTTTCCTTCAATAAATATTAATGACAGCATGAGCTGTCAACCTGTCTGTACAGTTATATTTGAAGTGAATTTTTAATAGCACATAGTTGGGTAATGTTTTTTAATTCACTATGCCAATCTCTGTCTTTTAATTACTATATTTAGACCATTTAGATGTAATGTAATTATTCATATGTCAGGGCTTAAATCTGCTATTTTATTTTTGTATCCTGTTTGTCCTCTTTTTTTCATTTATCTAGTTTATTTTTCCTGCCTTCCTATGGCTTACTGGAACCTTTTTTAGAATTCTACTTTAATGTATCTATTGTGTATCTCTTTGCATAATTTTCTAAATAGTTGTACTAGATATTTCACTATATATACATAAATAACTTATCAAGGTCTTCTGATGTTAGCACTTTAGAAGTTTAAGTAAAATGTGGAAACCTTACATCCCTTTACTTTCTCCCCTTTGATATAATTGTACTAAATATTTCCTCTACATCCATTTAGAACAATATCAAATAGTGCTAAAATTTTTGCTTCAACCATCAAACATAACTTAGGAAACTCATGAGGAGAAGGAAATCTTACTGGATTTAGCCACGTTGTTGCTTACTGTGTTCTTTCTTCCTTCCTGATGTCCCAAGGTTCCTTCTCTTACTGTTTTGTTGTTGTATGTTTACAGAACTTTCTTTAGATATTCTTTTAAAGTAGGCCTGCTGGCAACAAATTCTCTTAGTTTTCCTTCATTTTATAATGTCTTTATTTTCCCTTCATTTCTGAGAAATATTTTTGCTGATTAGAGGAGATTCTAGGTTGACAGTTCTACCCTTTTACCACTTGAAAAATATTGTGCCTCCATGGCTTCTAATGAAAAATCTGCTCTCATTAAAATTGTGTTTTCCCTGTAAGTAAGTTGTCTCTTTTCTCTGTTGTTTTCAAGATTTCTCTTGAGGTTTTAGAAGTTTATGATGAGGCTGGGTTCAGTGGCTCATGCCTATAATCTCAGCACTTTGAGGGGTCAAGGCAGAAGGACTGCTTGAGCCCAGGAGTTCAAAACCAGCCTGAGCAACATAGTGAGACCCTGCCTCAAATTTTTAAAAAGAAAATAATAATAGTAGTAAATCTTGGTGTAAGGCCGGCTGCCTCACCAGGAGTCAAACAGACACATTCATCACTCTCCATGCCTGATAACCACATCATCACCCAAGCTCGTTATCTGGCCTCGCCACACGGCTTCACCACACCCACCTCTGCATACCATGCCCAAGCCCACACTCGGCACTAAATTATGCATCCAACCTCCAGCCCGCTGTTGAAAAACCCTGCAGAAAAATTTTTAAAGAAGCCCCACCAAACCCTGCCCAGTAGTGGTCGGCCCCATACGCCCAGAAGGCCCACTTACCCAAGGTCCCGCCTGCCTACCAATGACAGCTACCTCCAGGTACTTCCTGCCTCTCAACAGCCAATGAAATTGTCTTCACTTTGTTTCCCCTACAGCCAATCAAGGCCCACTTACCCAAGGTCCCGCCTGCCTAACAGGACAGCTACCTCCAGGTACTTCCTGCCTCTCAACAGCCAATGAAATTGCCTTCCGTTCGTTTCCCCAATAGCCAATCAATTGCCTTCCCTCCCCATAAAACCCCATACCCTAAACAGCCAGGCGTGACGCCTTTGGCCCCTTCCTGGACCACAGAACCTCGCCAGGAGCTGAATAAATTAGCTTCTCATTTTCTTATACTTGCCTCAGTTTCCTCATTTTATCTTGGCAATAAACCTTACACTTCGCATGGGTTTTTTCAGGTTTACCCTGTTTGAACTGACTTTCTCTGGCACAGATGAAGCAGAGGAAGAAGGTGCAGTACCTTATCATGCCAGATGGAGGTAAAAGTTCAAGTTCCCTATCGGATTTCCACTGCTCCATTGACACCTGAGGAGCGACGTTATTCCCAGCTTTGTTATTGCTGGGAAGGGGTGAGAGTTTCAGTACCCCACATGGTCTCTACTGACACTGTGTATGGAATGACCTCATTGCCATTGGACAGTGCTATAGTCCTGATTCTCCTCTAGGCCTCGCCTGACACTCAACCCAGCAGGGAGGAAGAGGGATGCTTGGTTACTGACAGTTAGAAGTGGTAGTCAAGGTTCCCACATATTCTTCCCTGACATCATGATGGGCAGAAGGCTGGTTTAGATGAAAGGGCCAGCTCTCTTTTTTAACTTTACCTAATGCCACCCCAGCAAGGGTGCTGAGACACCTTGTTACAGCCTTGTGAAGGTGGACATCTGGGTTTTCCAGCCGTTTTGGGAATGGGTGAGGATGGGGCCACAGCTTTTCCTGTGATGTTTGGCGTGAGTAGAGTGTTTATCATCTAAAAGTTTTCTGTATTGCTATGCTTACCCTTTCCTGGTCCTTAGGTAGAGAGCAGAGTTATGCTGGGGCTCTTTTTTGTCTGTACCTGTTGACATTTCCAGGTTTTTATCTTTATGGTATGAGATAAAAAGAAAACTCAGGGAACTCATCACCATGTTGTTTTGGGGGTCCCAAGTCTTCCAGTCACTCTGCCTTCTTCTTTTTGCCTACAGAATATCCTTTTGTTTTGTATATAATATCCACGAGTTTCAGTTGTAATTCATGCAAAAAACAGGAAAAAGTATGTCTATTTTATCCTTCTACAATGTGTGTGAAGGCTTTTAAGAAGGAGAATGACATGGTCAGATTTATCTTTTAAAAGATTGCTCTGGCAAGGAGGAGAATCGATTTCACAGAGGAAGATGGAGACTCAGTGGAATCTATTACATTAAGGGATGGTAAGGATTTAAAATAAAGTTGTGGCTGTGAGAATAAAGTAGAAGGATCTGAAGGAGACAATTCAGGAGCCAGGATCAGTGGAATTTGGTGACTGATGAGGGAGAGTAGGGATGCATATATGGTTTGTAGGTTTTCAATTAATATCACCTAACAAATAGGATGGCACCATTTCAGTTAGAAAACACAGGAGTAGGAACTTGTATAGGGTGTGAAGACATTATAAGCCCAGTTTGGGAACTAATGCTTTAGGGGTTTCTATTTTCTTCTACTTTTGGTTCATAAATAAGTTTGGCAGTTTCCTTGTGATGACAATTTTCCATCTTAAGTATGTCTCCTTCAGCTAGAAATTCAGACAATGTGATGCTGCCCCTTTTCTTAAAATCTAACGAGCTTTCCAAAGAAGATGCAAGCAGGCAATAAGCATATTATAATATGCTAAACATCATTAAGCCATTAGGGACACACAAATCAAAGCCGTGATATATCAATACTTCACAAGCGCTAGGGTTAAATTTATTTAAATAACCATGCCATGTGTAAAGGAGGATTTAGAGAAACTGAAACCCTCATACATCGTGAGCAGAAATATAAAACAGCAAAATCACTTTGGACAAGAGTCTGGCAGTTCCTCAAAATGCTGAACTCGGAGTTACAATATAATCTGGCATTTCCACTCATGGGCTTACAAAAAAGTTAAATAAAAACATACCACTTTTTAAAACTATATAAAAATATCCATAGCAACATTATTCAGAGTAGTCAAAAATTATCGACACCCTAAATGTCTATCAACTGATGAAAGTAAAAATAAAATGTGTGTCCACACTATGGAATATCGTCCTCCAATATCATGGAATGATACATTTATACCTGTTACAACACGGGTGAACACGGAAAATATTATGCCAAATCAAAAACAAAGCCAGTCCCAACAGACCACATATTATATGACTTCATTTATATAAAATGGCCAGAATAGGCAAATCTGTAAGAAAAGAAGTATTTAAATTGTTTCCTACTACTGGGAGTGTGGATCTCGGACGGAAGTAACTATGGGGCACAGGACTTCTTTTTGGAGGGACAAAAATTTTCTGAAATTAGATTATGGTGATGGTGGCACAACTCCATAAATATACTAAAAATCGTTGAATGGTACTCTTTAAGTGGGTAAGTTTTATAATATGTGAATTATATTTTGATAAAGCCATTTTTATTTTTTAAAACTAAATAGCAATCATCTTAATGTTTGTTTTAATTTTTAATTGTGAATTGCGTAAATAATGGTTAGTCCTTTAATCCTATGCTCACTCTTCTTTCTGGATTCAACAGTCTTCCTGAGACATATCTTTAGTAGTTATCTCAGGAAGGATGTGTATAGTAAACTCTCTCAGAATGAGTTTGCTCGAAAAACATCTTTATTTTGCCCTCACTTTTAAATGATATTTCTCTTGGTTTAAAATGTCAGGTTGACAGTATTCTTCCCTCTTCTCTATTACAAACATTATTCAATTTGACTTCTGGCTTTTAAATATGCTATCAGGAAGTCTGCAGTCAGTGTAATGATAAGTTATGTCTGAGTAACAGGAACTCAAAATTCCAGTAGATTAAACAAAATAAAAGCATATATCTCTGTTATATAAAAAGCAGAGATAGAAGTTTATATCTGTGTTGAGTAAAATGTAAGCCTTTCAGAACTCATGTAGCAGCTGTGTTCCACAAAATCTTTAGATTGCCACGCTACCAACCCCTGGGTTTGAGCATTATCATTATAGTCCAAGATGGCAGCTAGAGGGCTAAACACGACATTTTTGTCCTAGGCAGCAGGATGAAAAATGAATAAAGAAGGAAGAAAACGAAGACTACACAGAAGCCCCAATAAAGTTTCCGGAAACCTTTCCTTGACAGTTCTGCTTACATTCTATTGACCAGAACTTAGTTATATGGTAACAAATAGCTTTTACTCTGTTTTTGGATAGGGGGACATAGGCCCAGCTAGAAACTGAAGTTCTTTTAACACAGAAAAAAATAAAAATAAACTCAGCTGGGTGCATTAGCTCATGCCTGTAATACCAGCACTTTGGGAGGCCAAGGCGGGTGGATCACTTGAGGTCAAGAGTTCAAGACCAGCCTTGCCAACATGGTGAAATTCTGTCTCTACTAAAAAAAAATACAAAAATTTGCTGGGCATGGTGGCACATGCCCATAGTCCCAGCTACTCAGGAGGTTGAGGCAGGAGAATTGCTTAAACCCTAAAAATACAAAAATTAGCTGGGTGTGGTGGCACACGCCTGTAGTCCCAG
This sequence comes from Callithrix jacchus, assembly GCF_049354715.1. Classification (NCBI taxonomy): domain Eukaryota; kingdom Metazoa; phylum Chordata; class Mammalia; order Primates; family Cebidae; genus Callithrix; species Callithrix jacchus. Next base: position 1,364,445 of record NC_133512.1, read on the forward strand.
CCACTCGGGAGGCTGAGGCAGGAGAACTGCTTGAACCCAGGAGGCAAAGGTTGCAGTCAGCTGAGATCCCACTGCTGCACTCCCAAGAGTGAAACTATCTCTCGGAAAAATAAAACAAAGAAAAACACACTAAACTCATAGTTTCAGACACAGTAGGTAACCTGTCTTTTCCCTCCAGTTATCTTTGGTTTCATCATCATCTATACTGTTCTGCAGTCTCAATATAATGTATGTGCCAATAGGTTAATTTTTATTTTCCTGCTGGAAACTAGGTACAAGTCATCAATCTGAGGATTCATATCACTAATCAATTCTGAAGATTCTCAGCCACTAGATTTTCAGTTACTAGTTTGTCCACAGTCTCTCTGGTCTTTCATTCTGGAACTCCCACTAGATGGATGCTGGCCCTTCTCTTCCTGTCTTCCATATGTTTGATGATGCTTTTATGTCCATCTTTCCTCTGTGCTACAATTTGGTTAGTCTCCTCAGATAGATCTTTCTTCTGGTTCATTCTTTCTCCTTTTAGTCCTATTCAACATAGTAAACTGTGTTTGAGTTTGGTTTTATTGGGGTTTTATGCTGTATTTTACATTTCTTGAAGTTCTAACAGATTGTCTTTAAAATTTTCAATCTTTTTTCCAAGGTCTTGTTCCTTTATTAGAGTTTCAACTCATTTTATATCTTCTGTCATTTTCAAATAGACCCAGTCACACTAAAATTAACTCCAGATGGATTAAAGACTTAAACATAAGACCTGGCACCATAAAAATCACAGGAGAAAATCTAGGCAAAACCATCCAGGACATAGGAGTAGGCAAGAACTTCATGACCAAAACACCAAAACCATTGGCAGCAAAAGCCAAAATACACAAATGGGACCTAATGAAACTCCACAGCTTCTGCACGGCAAAAGAAACAGTCATTAGAGTGAATCGGCAACCAACAGAATGGGAAAAAAATTTTGCAGTTTACCCATCTGACAAAGGGCTGATATCCAGAATTTACAAAGAACTCAAACAGATTTACAAGAATAAAACAAACAAGCCCATTCAAAAGTGGGCAAAGGATACGAACAGACACTTTACAAAAGAAGACATAAATGAGGCCAACAAACATTTGAAAAAATGCTCATCATCACTGGTCATTAGAGAGATGCAAATCAAAACCACATTGAGATACCATCTCACGCCAGTTAGAATGGCGATCATTAAAAAATCTGGAGACAACAGATGCTGGAGAGGATGTGGAGAAATAGGAACACTTTTACACTGTTGGTGGGAGTGTAAATTAGTTCAACCATTGTGGAAGACAGTGTGGCGATTCCTCAAAGACCTAGAAATAGAAATTCCATTTGACCCAGCAATCTCATTACTGGGTATATATCCAAAGGATTATAAATCGTTCTACTATAAGGACACATGCACATGAATGTTCATTGCAGCACAGTTTACAATAGCAAAGACCTGGAACCAAGCCAAATGCCCATCGATGATAGACTGGACTGGAAAAATGTGGCACATATACACCATGGAATATTATGCAGCCATCAAAAACGATGAGTTCGTGTCGTTTGTAGGGACATGGATGAATCTGTAGAACATCATTCTCAGCCAACTGACACAAGAACAGAAAATGAAATACCACATATTCTCACTCATAGGCGGGTGATGAATGATGTGAACACATGGACACAGGGAGGGGAGCACTACACACTGGGGTCTATTGGGGGGAATAGGAGAGGGACAGCAGTGTGGGGGGGAGCTGGGGAGGGAGCATGGGGAGAAATGCCAGATGTGGGTGAAGGGGAGGAAGACAGCAAATCACACTGCCACGTGTGTACCTATGCAACTATCTTGCATGTTCTTCACATGTACCCCAAAACCTAAAATGCAATAAAAATTTTAAAAAATAATAATAAATAGACCTAGTCTATTTTTTTTTCAGTTCATTATTATACTACAGGTTGAACATCCCTAATCCAAAAATTTGAAATCCAAAATGCTCCAAAATTCAAGGCTTTTTGAGCACCAGCATGACACTAGGAGTGGGAGTTCCACATCTGACCTCAACATGACAGGTCACAGTTCAATGATGATTTCATGTACACAAACCTTGTTTCATGCATGAAATTATTTAAAAGACTGTATAATGTTACCTTCAGGCTATACGTTTAAGATATATATGAAACAGCAGTGAATTTTATGTTTAGACCTAGGTCCCATCTGCAAGGTATCCCATTATGCATATACAAATATTCCAGAATCAGAAAAAAAGTCAAAATCCAGAACATTTCTAGTCCCAGGCATCTCAGGCAAAGGATACTCAGCCTGCATCTCATGTTCTAGGCTCTAATGATTGGTGTTCACAGAGGATTGCTGCCTCTTAAGGTCTTTTGTTTTGTTTTTAATTTTGACTATGAGCTCATACTTAGTTTGTGTTGTTTTCTCTATCAGAGTATCCTGACTTGGGTTGTATTTCAAAAGATTTTTCATTTGATTCTGCCATTAGTAGCTCAGAACTAATTTTTGTTAATTTCTCAGTTACACAGGGTTCCCGGATCATTCAGTACTTTCAATCGGCCGTGGAAGACTTTTCCTCAAGAGCCAGAAAAGCCAAGTTACGTGATTACCTCCCTATGCTTATGGGTGCATTTCGTTTTCCTAATCCCTCTTTTTTGGAGGGTGGAGCCCTTGTTTCAATTACCTATTGATGCATAACGGATCACAGCAAACTTGTAGCTTCCAACAACAATAACTATCCATTTTGCTCACAAACTTGCACTGTGGGAAGCACTCAGAGGTGGGCTTTCCATGGAGTCTCTGTTTCCTGACAGCACAATGGCAGTGCTCTCAGAACAAGCATCCCAACAGGCAGCAGGTGGGCGCTGTCTCTTCTGACAATCTAACATTGCAAGTCACATCAGACCATCTCTGCCACATTTACCGACCACCCAGATTCGAGGCAAGAAAACAGAGGCCTCGCCATCTCAGTGGGAGGCTTGTCAGCATCACATTGCGAGAAGAGCATGTGGGATGAGAGATAGAGTTACAAATATTTTTGGAAAACACAATCTGCCATATGTTTTAAGAGTCCGAGTTAGGCAGAAGTCTCAGATCCACTTTCCCACACTGCACAGCCCAAGGTCTTATCTCCTTTCCCCATGTAGATGTTAAAACATGTGTTACTAGATTCCATGGGCTTAGCAGCACCACCCCCATGCAGGATAGCTGCAAAATCTGCACACATGTTAACAGCTTACTGTACTGATATTAAATTCCTCCTTCATTTCTGGTACCTGTGGGGTTCCTGTTCTTTATTGCAAGTTTATGCATTTAAAAGTATTTTGAAAACATTTCACTCAGCATTTCTATGTGCTCATAAAAAATGAGAAGGTTTTCAGGTTATCCTTGTCTGCCTTTTGCAGAACCCTAAAACTTCATCTTAACTATTCAAAGGAGTATACACTGAGGGTAGAAAGGGAGGTGCTTGGAGGGCAAATGCCTTGCCCTCCCTGGGGTCACGTTATACACAAAATAATTTCTATCCATATTCTTCAAATATGTAAGCTTATACACAAGTAGCAAGGAGTAAATATTTGCTATTATCTCAATAGGTGGTACCTCCATTCCCATTAAGGGAGCGGAAACTGGTCTGCATTTAGGCAAAAATAAGTTGAAGGGAGTAGAATGTGAGATGCTGAGGATGAGGGCGTGAGCAGATCCTCCAAGCCAGAGATATGGTCAAGCTGCTCTGCGTGAGAAATCGCAGGAGTGGCTCCGATTCCTAAAAGGGAGGTGTAAATAAAGGGTAAAGAAGGGAGGCGGGTGAGGATGAAAGGACGCGAAGTGGAGGCCAGGAGCAGCACCGACAAAATGGTCTTTAACGTTTTGGTTGGTGGTAGAATAGCTGAATGGACTGTTGAAAATCAAACTGAATTTAAATGGTCTCTCTGCAATTGCATATTGTGGCTCCCTCTTGTTCATCCCTTCTTAACCTTCACTCAAGCTCTGCTTTGAGCAACAGCCTTTGGTTACTCTCCAGAAAAAGGAGAAGAACGAGCTTTGCAGCACATCTGAGACTATGTCAGAGCAACAGGAAGATAGCCAGAAGCAAATAGAGGAAAGAAATCGACAGAGGTAGGGAATCAGGGCAAGAACACCACCATCCCAGGTACTCACGGATGGGGGAGTGCTCTGAACTTCCAAAAGTCAGCACACCACAGCAGTGTAGGCTTGTCACCCAGGTCTCAAAGGACTCAGAGTTGACAGCTGACAGCTGGGTTACATGACATCCACATACTCCTAGAAGCCTGTTCACCCAGGTCTCAATGGACTTGGAGCTGACAGCTGGGTTACATGACATCCACAAACTCCTAGAAGCCTCTTCACCCAGGTCTCAATGGACTTGGAGCTGACAGCTGACAGCTGGGTTACATGACATCCACAAACTCCTAGAAGCCTGTTCACCCAGGTCTCAATGGACTTGGAGCTGACAGCTGACAGCTGGGTTACATGACATCCACAAACTCCTAGAAGCCTGTTCACCCAGGTCTCAATGGACTTGGAGCTGACAGCTGACAGCTGGGTTACATGACATCCACAAACTCCTAGAAGCCTGTTCACCCAGGTCTCAATGGACTTGGAGCTGACAGCTGACAGCTGGGTTACATGACATCCACAAACTCCCAGAAGCCTCTTCATTCAGGTCTCAATGGACTTGGAGCTGACAGCTGACAGCTGGGTTACATGACATCCACATACTCCTAGAAGTCTGTTCACCCAGGTCTCAATGGACTTGGAGCTGACAGCTGACAGCTGGGTTACATGACATCCACAAACTCCCTGAAGCCTGTCACCCAGGTCTCAATGGACTTGGAGCTGACAGCTGACAGCTGGGTTACATGACATCCCCAAACTCCCAGAAGCCTCTTCACCCAGGTCTCAATGGACTTGGAGTTGACAGCTGACAGCTGGGTTACATGACATCCATAAACTCCTAGAAGCCTCTTCACCCAGGTCTCAATGGACTTGGAGCTTCCAGGTGACAGCTGGGTCGCATGACATCCACAAACTCCTAGAAGCCTGTTCACCCAGGTCTCAATGGACTTGGAGCTGACAGCTGACAGCTGGGTCACATGACATCCACAAACTCCTAGAGGCCTGTTCACCCAGGTCTCAATGGACTTGGAGCTGACAGCTGACAGCTGGGTCACATGACATCCACAAACTCCCAGAAGCCTGTTCACCCAGGTCTCAATGGACTTGGAGCTTCCAGGTGACAGCTGGGTTACATGACATCCACAAACTCCTAGAGGCCTGTTCACCCAGGTCTCAATGGACTTGGAGCTGACAGCTGGGTTACATGACATCCACAAACTCCTAGAAGCCTGTTCACCCAGGTCTCAATGGACTTGGAGCTGAGAGCTGGGTTACATGACATCCACAAACTCCCAGAAGCCTGTTCACCCAGGTCTCAATGGACTTGGAATTGATAGCTGACAGCTGGGTTACATGACATCCACATACTCCTAGAAGCCTGTTCACCCAGGTCTCAATGGACTTGGAGCTTCCAGCTGACAGCTGGGTTACATGACATCCACATACTCCTAGAAGCCTGTTCACCCAGGTCTCAGTGGACTTGGAGCTTCCAGCTGACAGCTGGGTTACATGACATCCACATACTCCTAGAAGCCTGTTCACCCAGGTCTCAATGGACTTGGAGCTGACAGCTGGGTTACATGACATCCACAAACTCCTAGAAGCCTGCTCACCCAGGTCTCAATGGACTTGGAGCTTCCAGCTGACAGCTGGATTACATGACATCCACAAACTCCTAGAAGCCTGTTCACCCAGGTCTCAATGGACTTGGAGCTGACAGCTGGGTTACATGACATCCACAAACTCCCAGAAGCTACTAATTGTATCAACAGCCAGTCCACTGGTGGACCACTGGCTAACATATTAGGGATCTACGGATATATCTTTGGATATATTTCAAAGATTCTACCAAGCACATTTAAAAAGAGAAGGCAGAGTGAGTCTCAGGGCACTGCCCCCTCCCCGTGCCCCTGCCCCCATGCACACGCCAGGCCATCACTCTGACCAAGACCATCAGTGCTTTCCAGGACAAGGTGAATACTCCTCTCTTGGAGGGGCTCCTACAGAGAGCTCATGTCATACAGGGAAGTTGAGCTTTAGACAGGCTGGTGAGAACTGGACTGGATCATTTTCAAACTCTACTCTAACTTGGTATCTTTCAAATCCAAGTGAATACATCTGTCGACTGAACCAAGGTGATCGGCTTGCCTGATAACAACTGTGTTTGATAGAAGAGGGGGAGAAAGGGGGCAAGATAAAGTGGTCCCTTGTGGACAAGCAGAGTCATTTTGGGACAACACAAGCTGACGTCTAACTGTGGCTCCGAAACACAGATCTGTAACAGGTCACTGGGGGAGTGGGGAGTGGTGATTACCGCTATAGGTAAGAAGCTAGTGACCAGCCATCTTCTGCTCCTTTGTGTTGCCCGGGGGCTGGTTGGTTGGTTTTTGTGGTATGAAAACAACATGAGAGCTATCCCCTTAATGTATTTTAAAGTGCACAATACCATATTGTCAACTCCAGGGATTACGCTGTACAGCAGAGCCCCAGATCTTACTCATCTTACATAATAGAACCTTTATTCCCATAGAGCAACAGCTTCCCATTGGCTCCTCCCACACCCAGCTCCTAGCACACACCATCCAGTCTGCGTTTCTATGAGTTTCTATGAGTTCCCTTCCTCCTCCTTCTCCCCCTCCTTTATCTCCTCCTTCTCCCTCTCCTTCTTCCCCTCCTTCTCCCCCTACCCCTCCTTCTTCCCCTCCTTCTTCCCTTACCCCTCCTTCTTCTGTTCCTTCTTCCCCTCCTTCTCCCCCTCTCCCTTTCTCCCCTCCCCCTTCTCTCCCTCCCCCTTCTCCCCCTCCTTCTCCTTCTCCCCCTCCTTCTCCTTCTCCTTTTCCTCCATCTCCTTCTCCCCCTCTCCTTCTCTTCCACCATCCACAGCTCAAGTTCCCTTCATTTGCCACAGATCCTCCTAGTATAACAACTGATTAGAAAAGTTCCCTATCTGGACTCTAGCACCGTCCCACATAATTCTGAGTTGCCCATGATGCTCCATACATGGATCACCATGTTGTAGGTGCCGCCTCCATCTCTATTCCAACCAACCCCACTGCACATGTCTGCTTCCCATTGCCCACCTCTGACGAGGGAAGAGGATCATTCACGCAGCACAAAAAGACCAGGGCCTCCCCTCGCTTCAATCCCCCATCCACCCTAAGTGCTCCAGCTCTTTCACAGGAAAAACTATTTCCAGCAATACCTGGATTTCTAATTAACCTCTATTTTCTGATTGCTTTTGATTCCACTCCAGTAGTCCCCCATTATCCAAGGGGGTATAACAACCGCAGATGCCTGAAACCAGGGACGGTGCCTAACCTGCTTGCTGTTAATCACAACAGGATCCTGTTCACGTCTGCCATTCCCAAATTAGTTCCACTTCCATCTTAACCAAGCACTTATCCTGTCCTGTGGCCATAACTTCCGTGGCTTTAGTGCAACAAAAAGAGCACAAATTTGTTTCCTCCTTTACAGTTTCACAGATAGAAAATTCGCTCTCACTGTGGATCTCAGCAACCTTGGCATACAACTGCTTTTCTTCATTAAGTCAAGAACTTTCACCTTTTCACTTCAAGGAAGCACTCAGTGGCTTCTCCATGGTGTATCTGAATTGCCAGCATCAACACTCTTGCACTTTTTACTGAGTGCACTTAGTAATTACACCTAGGCAATTAGCAAATAAAACAGGGATGATTTGAAGACTAGCACTGCAATCCCGGGACAGTGAATCTGATAAACGAGGGCTCCTACATCCCTAACATGTGGACAGCATCAGCACGTGGCTCCACTGGACAAAGGGAGGGTTCACATCCTGGGTGGGACAGAGCGAGAGTTCATCTCAATACTCAGAACAGCAGGCACATTAAACCTTGTGAATTGTTTATTCCTGGAATTTTCCATTTCACATTTTCAGACCGCAGTTCACAAGTAACAAAACTGGGAAAGTGAAACCACGGATAAGGGAAGACTTTTGTATTTTCTTTTCAATGATTGTGCCTCTTGGGAGGGAAATTAGTCCCCCCTCAGGGAAGCAATCAGAACTCCAGCCCGGAGCTGCGCAGCCACTAGAGTTTTGTGGGCGCTGTGTCCCTCACTCAGTCTCCTCCAATGCCCTGGACCCCGACAGAAGCTCTGTCAATGCCCTGAATGCAGTGTCTTTTACTTCTGGAGGAGAGTGACGACATCAAAATCTGGGCTTTTTCTGCCACACTGTGGCCGTGTCTGAACAGTACATGTGGCCTTTATCCCCTTACCTGTAGTATTGAAAGTTTTTTCAACGAAGATTAGAAGTTACCTTCTTTACCTGTATCCCCATTCAAGCCCTCAAGCCTCAGCTGATCCTCACCTCCTCCAAGAGGACTCCCCTGAATTCACCTCCATGCCAGGCTGGCTGAGGTCTCCCCGTTCCGACTCCCCCAACTCCTCCTACCAATCGCTGGCATTTTCCTCCGCACGCTGTATTGTAGCAGACACTTCTGTCTCCCTGATTAGACTGAATTCTTTGAACTTACTCATCTGTGTTAACTCCAGGGCCCACAGAACAGAAAAGTCTTCAATAAACATATATTAAAGGAAAGAAGAAGAGAGGGGAGGAAGGTTGAAGACTCAGGGTAATAATAACCACCACCTGGCGGCCAGGCATGGTGGCTCACGCCTGTAATCTCAGCACTTCGGGAGGCTGAGGCAGGTGGATCACAAGGTCAAGAGTTCAAGACCAGCCTGACCAACATGGTGAAATCCCACCTCTACTAAAAATTACAAAAATTAGCTGGGCGTGGTGGTGGGCACCTGTAATCCCAGCTACTCAGGAGGCTGAGGCAGGAGAATCACTTGAACCCGGGCGGCAGAAGTTGCAGTGAGCCAAGATCACACTGCCGCACTCCAGCCTGGGCGACAGAGCAAGGATCCGTCCCAAGAACAATAATAATCACCACACTTATTGAGCACTTGCGGTATACAGACCCTATGCTTCATAGGATGGATTCCAGGGTACCAGGGCCAATATCCGCTTTTCCTGCCTCAGTTTCGTACAGAAATTGAAGGGTCCATATCTGACCTGTCAGGAGCCTCCTGGACCCTAGACCTTCACATAGTTCACGACAACATCTGTTCCGATGTTCAGTAACCACGTCACATGTTTTTAAGTATTTTAACACTCACCCCGCATGTGATCCTCCAAATAAGATCTTGGAAATAAGTTCTAGTATTGTCCTAGGATCCGGGTGAGGAAAGTGTGGCTTGGAGGGGTGAAGGCGGCACAGAATTCCTAATTCTAGACACGGAATCCAAAGCCAGGCTTGACACCAGAGCTTACATCCCCAGTGGCTTCTGAGAACTCTCCCAGTAGCATGTAGGAGACCCCTGAGGACACATTTTGGAGGGGTATGGGGGGTATATGCTGCTAATGGGACAGCTCACAGCTGTCTATGGTGTTAGGACAAGGAAGAGCAAGAGGAACAGGTCAGAAAGGGGCCAGCTTAGGCAGTCTTCGTTCAGCCAGCATTTGCTTCTACACCAGGTAGTAGCTTCAACCAGACAGCGCCCATGGGCTCAACGAGCTGACTGTCTAATGGGGAGACTGACAGATGCATAAAACAGGTATCTCCAGGGAGGAGGGCTTTTAGAGCCTGCAATGGGAGGGCAGCTTTACCAGCATCCCTGAGAGCTGGACTAGCAAGGGACCCACAGCCCCACAGTGAGTTGACTTCATCCCAGAAGTCCCCAGTGTCAGGAGCCCCAGCCACAGCCATTTCTAGGAGCTCCTTGCCAAGTTGGGGCCTGGACCTGGCCTGGGGAGGTCAGCTGTTCCACACACTGCCCTGGTGCCCAGGGACCACCCCGGCTCCAGGAGGACGGTGAGAAGCCAGACAAGCACGAAAACCCTTCAAAGACTCTCCCAGAGTCCACTCCTTAGGCTGGCACAAAAACCCCTCTCAACTTCACCCCAAGCTGCCTCTCAGGCCAATTTCCTGAAAACGGGAGGCTCTTCCGTGCCAGTGTGTTCCCTCTGCCTGGAGTGTACGTCGCATACCTTCGTCACCTGGGCACCCTTCCTGACAACCTTCAACACTCAATGCGAGCCTTCCCTTCTAGGTTACCACCAATCTAACACATTCAGAGGCCCCGTGCTGTGTTCCCATGCTCCCCACTCCCCGCCTCTGTGCTGACCCCTGCGATAGCACTTACCACACTGCTGGCTAGCTTTTCTGCGTCCTCACACCAAGTCTTACATTTCTTCAAGGCAGAAATCTTGTTCTAACGTGTGTCCTCAGCACACAGCACACTGCTAGGCCCATGGTCAGTGGTCAGTCAGTATTTCGTAAATTAACAAATAAAAGAATGAACAAATGAAATGACCCTTTGCTTCCTCTGTTGACACACAGAATACCTTCTGGGTGTCTGGAGGTTAACAAATTAAAATGTCTGCTATCAATCATTTTCAGCACAGTAAGAATAAATCACTGTGTCCCTTCTGCCAAGATTTTCCTTTCAAGTTGCTGTGGTGTGAGTGTGCTGCCTCCGAAGTTCGTATCTCACACCTTAATCCCCAGCGCAGCAGTGTGGGGAGGCAGGGCCTTTGGGAGGCAGAACCCTCACAAACACTCTGATGCCATGAGAAGAGGGCTTGACACGGATGTTTGTTCTCTCGTCCATCCACCTTCCACCGTGTGAGGACACGGCAGGAGACCTCTCACCAGAGGCCAGTGCCCTGACCTTGGATATCCCAGCCTCCAGAACTGGGAGAAATCAATTTCTGTTCATTACAAATTACTTAATCTGGCCGGGTGTGGTGGCTCAGGCCTCTAATCCCAGCACTTTGGGAGACCAGGGTGGACAGATCACCTGAGATCAGCAGTTCAAGACCAGCCTACTGGAACCCCGTCTCTACTAAACATTGAAAAATTAGCTGGGCATGGTGGTGCATGTCTAATCCCAGGTGCCTGGGAGGCTGAGGCAGGAGAATCGCTGGAACCTGGGAGCCGGAAGCTGCCGTGAGCAAAGATCACACCACTGCACTCCAGCCTGGGTGAAAGAGAGAGACTGTGCCTCAAAAAAATAAAATAAAAAATAAATGACCTAGTCTCAAGTATTCTGTTATTGCAGCACTGATTGTCCTGACACAGGAATCTTCCATTTTTTCCCTTATTTTAAGAAGTTTCTATTATCAGTGAGCTGGTAGAAAAGGGCATTTGGGAAAAATTGTCCTCTCCCGGATGAAATCAATTGCAGTGTAGGTCATTCCAACATGAGTCTATGCGCTGTGCTGAGGCTGAAGTGCCACCACCGCCAAGCTGGCGGACCCCAAGTCCCTGAGCCATAGAAGTGGCAAACTCCAGTCCCTTGGGCCAGGAAGAAGTAATGTGAACTGGGAACAGTCAGGATTTGAAGTTGGGAGAGCTAGAGTTCCAGCAGTGGGCAATTCTCAATCTGTTTTCCGAGCCTCACTATCCTATTTGTAATAGGGAGACACCAATCAGCTGATGTAACAAGCACCGGCTGTCAGAGAGCTTGGCGTTCAGTACCCACATGGGGTGCCCACCACGCAGTACCCACATGGGGTGCCCACCACACAGTACCCACATGGGGTGCCCACCACGCAGTACTCTCATGAGGTGCCCACCACACAGTACCCACATGGGGTGCCCACCATGCAGTACTCTCATGAGGTGCCCACCACGCAGTACCCACATGGGGTGCCCACCACACAGTACCCACATGGGGTGCCCACCACGCAGTACCCACATGGGGTGCCCACCACGCAGTATCCACATGGGGTGCCCACCACGCAGTACTCTCATGAGGTGCCCACCATGCAGTACCCACATGGAGTGCCCACCACACAGTACCAACATGGGGTGCCCACCACAGTATCCACATGGGGTGCCCATCACGCAGTACTCTCATGAGGTGCCCACCACACAGTACCCACATGGGGTGCCCACCATTCAGTATTCTCATGAGGTGCCCACCAAACAGTACACACATGGGGTACCCACAACACATGGGGTGCCCACCATGCAGTACTCTCATGAGGTGCCCACCACAGTACCCACATGGGGTGCCCACCATGCAGTATCCATGTGAGGTACCTTCCATGCAGTACCCACTTGAGGTGCTCTGCTGGCTCACCCTGCCCACTGCAGAGTGTGGCAGTGCGTCACCCAAGGACAGCCGGCCTGGTGATGGATGCCATTCTCAAACCATCTCCTGGTCGGAAGCCAGCGTGCCTGCATTCACACAGCACTCTCAAGTCAAGGTCATTCACAACTCTTCACTTTCCTGGACACTGTCATTCTCCCCTTTGTGAGGAAAAGAGATATTTCCCACTTCCTTTCAGTCCCCCTCCCTCCTCCCTCCTCCTTCCTAACCCCCAGTCTTAGGAGAATGACTTCCCATGTTACTCTGTGTGCCCACGGTTGCTAGTCAGATGCTCCGATTGAAGTAAGATTGATCAGAAGCCGATGCTTGAGCCTACAGTGATGGGGCTGGGGTGATGAAGGAGCCTGATAGATCCAATGTCTCATGGAATTCACTCCACAGCACCCACCACCACAACCAGCCCTTCCCCGTCCCCGCTTCCCAGATCATCTCTGCTGACCCCTGGAGGGTCCAGCCATCACAGCAGAGTCTCTGGCCTCCCTTGTCCATCATGCCTGATTCCAAGCTGGGAAATACACACTAACACGGCTTTCTATCCTGTCAGATTCAGAAATTAGAAAATATTGTAATACATCATCTTCCAGTCTCAACAAAAAATCTCTCATCCAAATCCTTCCAACCTTCCCAAACTGAACCCTTCATTCACACCACACAATGAAGGTCAGTTTCAAGGTGGTAAAGCTAATTGAGTGTCGATCAGATATTGCAACATCTAAAACAAAAAAAAAAGCCTTCCTGAAAGTCACCTAATCTTTCCCTCTCTAGTACTGACTACAGAAAGACTTAGTAGCTCAGGTGTCACCTGACTTTTTTTTTCAAGGCATTGCAATTAACTCAGGAGATAATTTTCTCCTTTTTCCCCCATATCAATCCAACCTAATTGGTTTGCCACTAATTACTTGTTTCCTATACAGATATTTGTTCATGTCCTCACTTGTCTCAAGCTAATAAGCTTTCAAGAAACACATCATCCTTTCAACCCAGTCACACAGTTGAGAAGTTTACAGAAATTACCTTCCTTTCTCCGTGAAGGGACTAATTGCCCTAACTCTCATGCAAGGACCCCCTGCCTTCCTCTGTCTGGTGGTGAAAAGCTCCCTTGGGCCAGGGGCACCCAGCGCAGCCCTCACAGCATGGCCGGGTCACGATTCCAGCTTATTAATTTGCCTGATTACTGCTCGGGAGATGAAGAAAAAAATGGGATAAAAGCATATTCCTCAACCTCACTGAGCTGTGGGATGAAATGCCTATTTTGGAAATAATGATTCCAGGTAGGAGGGCAGTGAGGAATGGGGCTCATGAGAAGCAAGTGTTTTATTACACAATTTCTAAACTATGAGCACTTCATGCTTTTTCATTATTGTACCTTATTATAGTTCTATAAAAATCATTTCTAGGAAATCAATCCCAACGTTTCAAAGTCTTCCAAAAAGAGCTGGGAGGCAGAGTTTAAAAGAAGCCCTGTAAACAGAGAAATTATACTTTGAGCTTTATATAATAAGACTTACAATGGCACTGTCCACACTCAGACCTCATCAAGCCTGAATGAGGAATGCAGTGACTGGGGATTTGTAGAGCTCCTCCCATGCCACAGCTTCAAAGGACAGCAACAGTTTTGACTGTCCTATTTTCCAGGTGAGGAAACAGAGGCCCAGTAGTGTGAGTGAAATTACTTCTGGTGAAAGCCAGTGAGGCAGCGATGAATCCGTTTCTATTTACAGCTCTACCATTTCTCCACCTGGTGCACAGCCACCCTGCTCCACCTCTAGAAGTTCCACTCCCTTCTCTGGAATCCAGGTTTTCGTTCCACGGAGTGCATTAACTTGCTGGATAATTTGCTGACCACACTGGCACAGAAACCACTGAGGGGCTTTAGACGCCTACTGTCTCATACAGATCAAGACCTGGAGACAAAGGGGTCGAGGGAAACCCCATGGCCTCACCACAGCCCTAGGAAGACTCTCAAAGGCTAAGAAAACCCATTCAATCCATCTGGGCTTGAAAATGTCACCAAACTGAAGAAAAGCCAGTGGAGTAAGCCCGTAAGTCCGCGCCGAATGGTGATGATGCCTTCACAGCTACAAGCATTTCAGGGACCTCTCCTCACCTTACCTTCATAAAACGTTCACTAAAAGGGTACTTCTAGCAAAGCACTTCTCAAACTCTAATGTGAACAGGCATCCCCTGGAGATGTGTTAAAACACAGATTCTGACTCAGTAAGTCTGAAGGGGTGGCGGGGGCTGAGGCGCCACATATGTAAAAAGTTCCCAGGTGATGACGATTCTGCTGCTCTGAGGACCATACTTGGAACAGCAAAGGCTTAGGGCACAATTTGGAAACACGGTTCTATGGATTGAAAAGGCAGTAGCTCAGCAGCCTGGGCTCAAGTGGACTATCGACCAGATGAAGACATTTCCACATTGCTGTTTTATTAACGCCTGACAGGACTGAAGAGCTATACCACACGGGGGAAAGATTTCTGGAGAACGTTTTCTGAGGGGAGCAGGAAAGGAGTCAAACAAGATTTACTCACGAGAGAAGCGGGCCAGTGGTCTAGCATTCTTGTCGCCAGCTTCATTTGCAACTGGAAAAAAAATAAGAGGATGCAATTTAAAATAAAGCACGTGTGTCCACCAAATATGCCCCAGTACAGCCAGTCTCCTGGATGCTTTGACACCAAGCAGGATTTTTTTTTTTTTTTTTTTTGAGACGGAGTTTCACTTTTGTTACCCAGGCTGGAGTGCAATGGCGCGATCTCGGCTCACTGCAACCTCCGCCTCCTGGGTTCAGGCAATTCTCCTGCCTCAGCCTCCTGAGTAGCTGGGATTACAGGCACGCGCCACCGTGCCCAGCTAATTTTTTGTATTTTTAGTAGAGAGGGGGTTTCACCATGTTGACCAGGATGGTCTCGATCTGTTGACCTCGTGATCCACCCGCCTCGGCCTCCCAAAGTGCTGGGATTACAGGCTTGAGCCACCACGCCCGGCCAACACCAGGGAGTATTTAAGAGTCTTTGTAAATGAATAAAAGCAACTTTACTCTCTCCCTTTCTCTATTTCCAAGGCTGCCCTCAATACCTAAATGAAGTCACATGTCTCAATCATTTTGATTAGAATATTTGGATGAAGCTACAGAGGATCCCAACGACATCCAGTTTAGCGGTGTAAAGACGTTAATTGGCTTACATCCACTTAGCGAGAGGCACTTACACCAGATTCCAAGCGAATGGACATTCTTCGGCTTCAAGAGTCCTCTAATAGGGCTGTCTGTCAACACGCAAAGACACCCCAAGCATCGAAATGAGTCTGGTTTTCTAGGATTCCCAGGGGCAAAGCCGAGGCAGGAATTTCAGAAGATAAATAGAAAGCTGGTTTATGTTCAGAAAGATAATAAATTTAGATGCTAACAAACAGGGAATTGCATCAATAAAACTGTTCAGAAAACTGCCCTAGAAACTTTACCCCTACAGCTTCTCAGCAGGGCAGGCTACTTCCCACAAAAAGCCTCCATATAATTTATCATTGGGTAGAGTCATATTTAACATCCTTTCTAACTTACGAGCCCATTTTATTGGGTAAAAGAGTTTGGTTATTAAGAGGAAACAGAAGTTTCACTCACTTTAAATATGTTTTATTCCCATAAACATTATTTCTTGGTGGTTGTATGTATATACAATAGACAGACACAGGTATTTGTAGTTGTATGTATTACAATAGACAGACAGAGGTCTTTGTAATCTGCTTGAATGAACACCCAAAGCAATCAACAGGAAACGCCTTTCATTCTCGCGCAGTAAAAGCATTCGGGGCATGGACAGAAGAAAGGAGATTGCTAATGTGATCACGAATGTGGGAGAAGTTGCAGCAGAAGGGCAAAACTAACACGGTAACTACTTCCTAAACTTTATTGTTCATAAAATGATGTAGTAAGAGTCCAAACATTCATTTCACCCTCTCATAAAAGTACGCATTTTTAAATTTACTACATTTGGATAATTTTGAAAAATAGATTCCATCTCAGTATCTTGTTTTTCTGGTATTACCACGGCCTCTTCGTCTCCACTCTATTACTAATAAGATGTTACATAAAAATGACCAGCAGGGGGGGCAATGATTCATCCAGCGCCCATCATGTCACAACGCATTTCAAAAAAAGAATTGATTACTACACTCTGCACCAAATACATTGTAAAAGATTTCCAATTCAAAAAAAAAAATCCAGTCATTCTAAGAGCAATAGCTATTTTCTTGCTGTCTTCTAAAACGTTTTGTAGTCCTACCACACGAACATAAATAATTCACACTCATATTTCTGCCTCCACGCAGGGCTACATCCAGAGTATTTCAGAACAATGGTCAACTATCTCAGTACAAGTCTTCAACCACAACTGCACGTCCTCACATCAGGAAAACTTGGATGTCACCAGAGCTAAGTATAAAAGACATCTTAGGAGCACTCAGAAAACTCAAGAGTTTTCTATAACCAAAGGGGGAAGGAAGGAAAGAGGAAGAAAAAATGACCCCAGATAGGTATAGACATGAATTTTCCTGGCCTCGAGTTCAACTTGTCTTTCCACTTAGATACTGTAAATATCTGAAGAAAGAAAGAGAGCTGGGCATAGTGGCTCACACCTGTAAACCCAGCACTTTGGAAGGCTGAGGCAGGAGGAATGCTTGAGCTCAGGAGTTTGAGACTGGCCTGGGCAACATAGTGAGACCCTGTCTCCAAGAAAGAATTAAAAACTTAGCTGGGTGTGGTGGTGCATGCCTGTAGTGCCAGCTACTCAGGAGGCTGCAGTGGGAGGATCACGGAAGACCAGGAGGATGAGGCCACAGTTGGCTGTGATCCAGCCACTGCACTCCAGCCTGGGCAACAGAACAAGACCCTATCTCAGAAAGAAGGAAAGGAAGAAAGGCAGGCAGGGAAAAAGGCAGGAAGGAGAAAAAGAAATAGTGCCAGGGTTTTACCAGGACCTTTGCTGCAGAAACTTTAAAATGGCATTTTAAAATGGTATTACAAAGACCACTGCAATTGCTGAGAACGCAAGTAAGCACCTAAATGCTCAGCTTGGCGTGCACCTTCCTCCGAGAAGAACAGGGACACCAATGCCGCTATTTCACATGCAGCAACAGCCACGTCTTCACTCAGCCAGGCCCTCCCGGCCTGCTACCCTATTTAAGGACAGGAATTGCTGACCCAGATCCAAGTAATGCCAGGAAAGGCAAGATTCAGGATCCAGGCCAGTGGGGCACCAGGAGAGTTTACTCTATCCAAAAGGAATTTGAACCTCACCATCAGCATGATTTCCCTGCACACAGACCCGATGCCACACTCTGCTGCTGAAGGATCTCCTGTGATGCCATAGACCCTACAGATCACCTGCCCCAACTTACTCTCCCACCTCGTTTCCCAGCACATCAACACTCAGTCACCTGTGCTTGATACACAATCCAACACACGCACTTCCTGCCTGGCTCTGGCTCGTGCTGCCCCAGCCGTGGTGCACTCTTTCTCATTTTCACCTGGCCAACTCTTTACTCCTCTATCCAGAAGGTCCAAATTCCTTCTGGAGAGAGGCAACTCTCCTGGTGTTAATGAAGATTCTGCACCAAGTCTCCTTCTCCCCAGCATTCCTTCCTGTTTTCCTTGCTATTGCTCGGGCCTTTGCAAGTTGAAGGTAAGATGAGGTGAGATCAAACACCTGGAGTAATTCCAAGCTTCACCATCTATAGTAACTAGAGAAGGTGCCTGAAACCTCATTCCAGTGCTCTCTTCTTTGGAAGTCTTTTACTCACTTTTTAAGATCCAGGTGGAGCCATTCACTTCCAAAACGCCTCCTCGCCTCACACCACACCTTCTCCATCCCCCAGATCTCTGCCCATATGCCTGACTCCCCTTCCAGACCTGCCTGTTGCTCTCCAACTTCAGCAGGCCTCAGAACCACCGGGCAGGTTTCCTAAATACAATTTCTAATTGGATGCATCTGGTGTGAGGCCCGAGCTCCTACAACTCTGACAAGCTCCCAGGTGATACAGTGCCTGCTGGTCTGGGCTACCAGACCATAAAAGCTACCCCTGCCCCCCAAGGTAAGGATCATCACTTTTAATCATTGTATTTCCATTCTTTTGAACAGTGACTATGCATTCAGTCAATATTGTTAGAACTGAAGTAGACTAAATGCCACAAACAGCTTAGTTGACCACACGTCTCAGACTGCCTTCCAGATGACTGCAGAAAGCCTCAGGTGTGTTTTGTTTGGTCTCACAATGCTTTTAATTTTTAAACAATTGTCGGCCCACATTTAAAATCTAAGAGATATCAAATAGAAATACATAATACTGGTTTCCTTCAATTAACTGGGGCGATTGGAACACAAGGCCCCCGTCCCACATGACAGAAATCAGTCAGCACTGAGATGCCCCCTTGGCTGGCTCTGCCTCCTGCATGTTCAGAATCCAGCTCTACCCTGTTGCTGGACTATACTCTCCGCATGGTCGAGAAGGCAGGTGAAAGCAGAACTTCTTAAAGGGCTTAAAGAATGAAACTAAAACTCAGCAGATGCTAGCACTACAAAAAGTGGCTGTAGCCTGGCTCGCCAAGCCCTTCTGTCCCCAGCACACAACCGCCCAGATGGGGGTGACAGTCCACCAGCGTGCTGCAGGCCTGCTCGGACACACCCAGGCTTCTCCACTAGCACAGAAGCCCTCAAGCACTGCTGCTTGCTGGCATGTTTAAAAGTAGACAGCAAGCTTTCACATAAAGTAGGTGTTCCGTTTATCAGGTGCAGTTAGAGCGTGAATGTGGTAAGACCTTATAAGAATTATTATGCAGGTTTATGGAAAGCTAGCCATGCCATCCTGCTTACAAAACAGGCTCCAGTTCAGAATGCACAATGGATTCTATTGACGTCGAGTTACACGTCTAGGCTGCATGTGTATATAGGCACAGAGGGACCAGTGGAAATGCAGTCATCAGATATGTTAACAGTTATTTCTTCTGTGTGGTGGCATTTGAGAAAATCTATAACTTTTTAAATACTTTTCTGCATAAACTCAATAGTTTATGATAAGCATGTGTTTATAATCAGGAAGAATGTTTTTATTAGCGGGTATAAAACAATTGGCTATTGCTGTTTTTCAAATATATATTATTTCGAATGTGTGTGTGTATATGTACATGTGGAAGCATGTGTATGTAAAAAACTATCTTTTATACATTCACATGTATAAATGTTTATGCTATTTTTGTACATACACATATACATATATGCACATATTGTATACACATGCATGCATGTATATGAGATATACTTTAGATTCGGATTTCAGAGTAGTCTTGGATCACAGAATCCAAGGCATCTGCCATCTCTAGTCTGAGAGGGCTCCTTGTAACACTCAAGAAATGCATCTCTCACTCTCTCTCCAGGGATCCCACACATTATAGGTCAGTGGTTTGCAGCCCTGAACACATTAGAATCACCCAGGGATTGTTACAAAATACTGATGCCCAGACCAAGTACCCAGGGCCTCTAAGGGCTGGACCAAGCGTCATTGTTTTCTGAGCCCCTGATCCCGGTGAGCAGCCAAGGCTGGGAAGCACTAATAAATGGTGCAACTCCGTACATCTTTAGCAAAGCAACATTCAGGGAGGAGAGCGTGGCGCAGATTCCTTCAAAAATCATTACCCCTATTCAGTTCTTCTTTTCAGGATGATATTGCTTTGTCAAAATCCTGAACCAAGCGAGGTATATCTCTTCTTTAAGAAAATTTCAAACATTAAGATGCAAACCTAACTATGGAGACCAATTAGTGGGCAACTCTTTGCATTGTGAAGGGTTGTTTATAAAAGGGTTCCCCTCACTTTGCCGCTATCCTTCAGCATATGTACATTGAGCACTACCTGGGTGGTAGGCACTGAACTAGACTCGGGGAGGGTTGCAACAATGGATTCCACCCAACTGGGACATACAAGTAAGTTAGGAAGGCAAACTGTGCCTCTCCATCTGGGTTTATCCAAGTGTGATCAGCCAGGAAAGTGACATGATGAGGATGAGGAGGAGGATGCAGGTTCCTTGGTCCAGTTCCAGATCCACTGGGTCAGAATCCCTGTAAGTGAGGACGGGACTCTAGGTTTTAAACCAGAGGTCCCCAACTCCTAGGCCCTGGAACCTAGCAGCCCATGGCCTGTTAGGAACCGAGCTGCCCAGCAGGAGGTGAGCAGCAGGGGACCAAGCATCACCACCTGAGCTCCACACCTGGTCAGATCAGCAGCAGCATTAGATTCTCGTAGGAGCGTGAACTTTTTGTGAACTGCACATGTGAGAGATCCAGGTTGCATGCTCCTTATGATCATCTGAGGTGGAACAATTTCATCCCCAAACCATTTACCCTACACCCCATTTTGAGGAAAAAGTGTCTTCCATGAAACCCGACCCTGGCGCCATAAAGGTTGAGAACCCCTGTTTTAAACAATTGCTCCGGAAGCCACTTGGGTACACTAACATCTGAGAAGCAGCAATCTAAAGTCAGTGTTCCCCTGCTGTGTTTCCTGTAGGTTTTCCCTCCCAAAAACTGGCCGGAAACAAATCTCAGAGGAAGTAGTTGCCAGGGCGACCAATGGGTGGCAGATAGGTAAGAGGAAGATAACCCAGAGCAATGAGCATCCCAACCCCAGGCAACCCAGGGGACTCTGACGTCCCGGCGAGGCCACTATCAAAACAGACCATCAGAAAGGACAAAGGAGAGTGAGAAGGAAGCTAAGGACGCCCAAACAGTTGTGGTGGTGGCCTAGGCAGGTGTACACTGCTTTGTAACCAAAACCAGCACCCAAAACACTGCCACCCTTGTTTGAAAGCCCTGGCACCTGGGTGAACACAAACACAGCTGGGGTCCTGGGTGCCAGGGCTTACACACAGTGAGTAGCAAACCCAGGGCAGAGCCTGGTTTCCTGCAAGCAAATCTGCCCCGTGCACTGGCCGCTGCTGCTTTGCCACAGCCCTGGGTTCGGCCCAGGCCTTCTCTCCAAGTGAACTCTTTTGGGCAGGCTGGTGCCTGGAATGTCAGGAACAAGAGACTCCCAAAGAACAGAGCACTGGATTGAGGTTCCAGGCACTTTCACCAGTTACTACAGAAGGTGAAGCTTGGAATCGCTCCAGGCGTTTGACATTACCTCATCTTACCTTCAACCTGCAAAGACCCAAGCAATCACAAGGAAAACGGGAAGGAATGCCGGGGAGAAGGAGGCTTGGGCAAATCATCATTAACTATCCTAGCTCAGATATCATCTTCTAGGCAGGGCCTTCCATGACCACCCATGAAGACCGCAGCAACTGACTGCCCTCTTCCTCTGGTCTCCACCCCCGTCCCACTCTCTTCCTCCCCACAGCACTGTCACCGCCTCACGCGCTCTGTACTTCACTGGGTTTACTGCCTTTCTCCTTCCATGACAATGTGAGCTCCACACAAGCATAGATTATCTCCCCAATGAAAAAACTGCTCTCTCCCCAGTGCCCACATGCCTGGCATATAATATTTATGGACTGGATTCACGACCAACCTCCTAGCCATCTACCATTCAGAATGCGATGGAGCCAAAGGTATTGGAAGGAGAAAGGAAAAGGCAGGTGCAAGCATATCCTAACCCTTGAACACCCTACGTATCCATTCAGATCTTCAATAATAAGACACTGAATAAATCACAGATGCCAAGTAAATCTGCAAACACCCAGTCATGGTCCCTGCCTTCACACCGAATAAGGCTGCCCTTCCAATTTGATGGGCAGGAGTGCAGAAAGACTGACTAATGTTTTCAAGACCACACAGGGTTTCATAGTCAAACCCCAATCTAAACACAGGAGTATCTAGTGCCAAAGTCCATGTCTTTTCCACCTTTGTCTCTTTGCCTTCCAAGAAGGGGAGAGGGGTAGAAACCATGCTCCAGAGAGGGCTGCACCAAGAGAAGAGCCAGGCTGCAGCCTGTATGCCTCTAGCCCCAGCGGGAGGAGGGTACGAGCCTGCAGGCAATGGGGGAGGTCACCAACCTGGCCTCTGGTACCAGGCATAAGGCCAGGAGACTGTCAGGAGAGAGAGGCTGTTTGCTGAGGTGGGCAAGGAGGCCAGGACTCACAGCAATAGGATCCAGTAAAGGGAGAAGCTGCTGACGACGGGAGGAGCTTCAACACCACATTCATTCAGGAGCCCCATGGTGTCTCCCCAACCCTATTAAGCCTTCTATAGGTAGGAAACAGCAACGAGGGAACAGAATCAAGAATCAAATTCATCTCAGTACGAACCAGTACAACTAACAAAAACAGCCCCTACGAGGCAAATACTCTCTTTAACAGGTGAGGAAAGTGATACTCAAAGAGATTAGGCAGCTTGTCCAAAAACGGACCAAGCAAAGCCTCAGTCAGAAATGTCATCCCTTCCTTCCAGCTCTGAGTCCGGCATTCTCAGAGAAGGGATACGTCCCATCTGTTTAATTGTCATGTCATCCTCAATGGTAAAACAAAAGGCTTGACTTCCTTTTCTACCATGTGGTTTGATAAACACTGATGCTTGACAAGCCTGGGATCTGTTTCAAGCATAAAAATACATAAATGTATAACTCTGGCGATGGTTGAATCGAGTGCTGTGTTGAGAAGTTTTCTGATGCCAAGACTGAGCTTAGCAAGATGTGTTTGTGACACATGACCAAAGTCTGCCACGGTTGGGGCGAAGGAAAACTGAAGGGAGAAGGTAGGGTGAGTAAATGGGAAATCCTGCCAGGTTCGCTGGACATAAAAGAATGTGGTCATGAAATGGATAATTCGCAAAGGTAACAGTTCATTCAACATATAAAATATGTTATCCGAGTTGCTTAAAATGAGAAGTGCTATATAACACAATAACTTCTTACATCCAGGAGCCATCCAAACAGACTGGGCATTTCCAGAAGGCTGTCATCTAAATCAGACGTAGCCATGCCTTTCACAAGGCTGCGGTCTTGTTAAAACACAGATTAACTTAACTGCCTGAGATGAAATAACTTGCAGTGGTAGGTCCAGACGTAGAAGCTGGTACCACCTTATTTCAGAGGCGGCACCCTTCACCTCGTGCTATCCATCACATTTTCAACATCCAAGTGTCACTACCACCTCATGAGCCTCATTGCCATGAAATCCAGCCCCTTGTCTCCCCCGCACCTAGCCTCAAGTCGGAAGCCTGCTCCTTATGGGAACAGAGCTCAGCAATCCAGCTGGAAGTTGTGCCCCAGAGCCACAAAAGGCATGACAGCCCCCACTCTGTTCCTTCCCCCCTTCTTTATTGAGAAATGCTCAGCATTGCCTCATTATACCTTCTGGGCCAATTTGGCTGTCAAATCCACTCTGAATCAGGCACTTGCACAAAAGAAAATAAAACCAACTTGTAGTTGATGACGCATCCGGGCTGATAATCTGAAAGTGACGTGCATGGTGTACGTTCCAGGCCCTTCTCTCCTAGCGTCATGGGCAAGGCTCATCTGCCAGAGGGCAGGATGGCTCCCTGGCTCGCGCAGCCCGGGTTATCACACACACAGAAGGAAAACCAAAGAGGCCTTTACCAACCTGAGAAGACAGCTTAAAAAAGACATCCTGTACCTTTTCTTTTAGCTTGGAAGAACCTGGGTCATATGCAGAGGTTCAAGCAATCTATTTCTTCCCTGGACCTAATTTCATACATTTGCTTATTTATCTATACCCTATCTCATTTCACAAATTATATTTTATGTTTTGCTCTAGGCATCTTTCCTTTATGCAACAAAGTGAGATGTTAATGAAAATTGAAATTTACTTATTTCAATCAATTTCTTGCTCCCTTTCCCTGATCCCACTTTCTGAGTCTCTGAGTCTCAGGTTGACTTTACAGGGCTCTCCATTACACTGAGATCCAACAATCAATTGCCATCTGTTGAGTCTCAGTCCCATCTGTTGGGCTCCCTCCTCCCAGAGCTTTGCTGGATGTGAGGATGAATCCTCACCCTCAGGTAGCCAGGAATCCAGCTGAGACCCAAAGGCTTGGCCCTGACCTTCCTGGTACACATCATTCAAGCTGTTGCCATATGAATTTATTAAGGTGTTTGGTGTTTCTGTGGAAATCACCAGGCCTAGCTACCAGGCCCTGATTTCAGGAAACCTGAGATCTCATTGCAGAAACATAATTTTCAAACATGAGATGTCCCAAGCTCTGTTGAATGCTAGACGAAGCGTCCTTTGTGGTTGGGAGTGAATAGTGGTGGGAGGTTTCCTGGAAGATGAGAACAGGTGAGATTAGAGAGGTGGAGAGGATGACGGAATCTGCCCAGGGAGAGGAAAGGGGTATGGTTGATTCTAGGACCTGGGAGCAGACGGAGATGCACCAATTATACATAAGTCTTTCCCTTTCACAGCAAGAAAAGTTGTTGTTCATTTAATTGGAGGAGGGGTTAGTAACATGCCATAAAAGGCGAACACTCAGATCTTTTTTTTTTTTTTTTTTTTTTTTTGAGACAGAGTTTCGCTCTTGTTACCGAGGCTGGAGTGCAATGGTGAGATCTCGGCTCACCGCAACCTCCGCCTCCTGGGTTCAGGCAATTCTCCTGCCTCAGCCTCCCGAGTAGCTGGGATTACAGGTGCGCACCACCGTGCCCAGCTAATTTTTGTATTTTTAGTAGAGACGGGGGTTTCACCATGTTGACCAGGATGGTCTCGATCTCTTGACCTCGTGATCCACCCGCCTCAACCTCCCAAAGTGCTAGGATTATAGGTGTGAGCCACCACGCCCAGCCTCACTCAGATCTTTCTATCTGCATTCTTTCCTATTTCCATCTACGCACATGTTGCATCTGCAGATGTATCTGAACATGCTCTCAATTCAGGTGCCTTGACACCAGTCCAGTGCCAGCAATCGCTGCACAGCACTGCTGCCTGGATGTGAATTCTTCTTCGTGGTGATGGCCTTGGTGGCCCAGCCCAGCCCTCTTGGTCAATACCCTGGTGGCCACCATGGGCATCAGGCTACAGGACCCTGGCTCTCATGGGGCCCCCTGCAATCCTGGTCTCACTAAAACAACCCAGTGGAGCAAACCAGGCAAAGCCAATCACTAGCAGTTAACGTGAATCAAAAGTGTTGAGATGGAAATACAATACTGATATGGCTTTGCTGTGTCCCCACCCAAATCTCTTCTTGAATTGCAGCTTCCACTATTCCCATGTGTTGTGGGAGGCACCCAGTGGGAGGGAAGTTTCCCCCATACTGTTCTCGTGGTACTGAATAAGTCTCACGAGATCTGATGATTTTATAAGGGGTTTCCCCTTTGGCTCTCATCCTCTTTTGTCTGCCACCACATAAGTCATGCCTTTCGCCTTCCACAGTGATTGTGGCCTCCCCGGCCACATGGAGCTGTGAGTCCATTAAACCTCTGTTGGTTTGTTTAATAAATTACCCAGTCTTGGGTATGTCTTTATCGGTGTGAAAACAGACTAATACAAATATCAAGCTGGCTGCTCAAGCTGTTAAGCTGTTAATTACAGTCCACTCCAGACAAGGCAAAGAAAAGTATAAAGAAGAGGTGGAAGGACACCCACATTTATTAAGCCCCTTCCTCATGCCAGGCACCAGTAGGAACTTTATGGCTATAATTTTTATTCAGTTTTCACACTGTTTCAGGAGGTAAGTAGTAAGCATTGCTATTTTCAGGTGAGGAAGATGAGGTTTAGAAAAAGTTAAATTACTTTCCCAAATCGACAGTGAGAAGTGAGAAAGCTAAGACTGAAACCCAATCTGTGAGCCCCTTTCTTCTCTTTTCTCTACAGTTCACACCATTGGAGAGCACATTAAGAACTCTCTGGTCCAATTCCACATCATGCATGGATCCCCACAACATCCCAAACAGGTGGGCCTCTAGCTCATGCCTGAACTGTCTCTAGAAACAGGAGCGCCCTCCTTCTGGAGGTAGAAAGCAGTTGTCAGAAAAAAAAGGCCAATGCCTCTTATAATACCACCTTTCCAAAGGTCTTCACGCTACCCCTCATGGAATAGGGCTGGCTCCCTTTCCTCCTGAGGGCTCTTCCAACATTTGAGGCCAACTGTCATGAACTCAGACCCTGAGCCTTCTCTTCTCCAAACCGACATGCCCAGTTTTCTCCTTGTGTGACAAAAATTTCCCAAGGCTTTTACCCACAAAAGCAAAATTACTTAAGTCATTGCCAAAAAAAGAGAATATTTGTATTTTAAATAAGCCTCAGCAACACATTCTTCAAAGATAATTGAGTCCATGCAACACATGACATTATTCCTCTTTTCAGATGAGGAAAGTGAGGCTTAGAAAAACTTTAATCATTTTCCCAAATCAACCTGAGGAGTGAGAAAGCTGGGACTAAAACCCAGACAGCCGGGATTCTTCAACCCCATTCATTCCCAAAGGGATCTTCAGGCTGAGTCAAATTTCCATCTTCCTCTGTCAAGTCCCTTTCTTGTTTGACTCTTGGGAGAAGTGGAGGGCACATAGGAGCCATTTTCAGCATCATACACCCAGGAGCCATACAGACGGGCTGGGAGTTTCCAGGAGGCTGTTATCTAAATCAGTGCATCTCAGATATGGCCATGCCTCTGACAAGCCCGCGGTATTGTTAAACTGCAGATTCATTTTTGGATGATCTGGACCAGGGCCTGTGAGTCTGCATTTCTAACAAGCTCCCAGGTGATGGTTCTGGTTCAGGTACTACACTCTGAGTAGCTCGGTGCTAAAGGACACAGCACCCTTTGAAAAGGAAGGGCCAAGAGCATGTTGTAAGAGCTCATTGGAAAGCTCAGTGAAAATGCTATGGAATTTAATGCTCAATTCTCTTGGTTTTTCTTCAGCTTTTTTTTTTTTTTTTTTTTTTTTTTTTTTTTTTTTGAGAAAAAGAACTGTTAACATCACAACTTTTAAAACCTGCCTAAGGATAGATGTTGATACTGTGTAAGTGTGAGAAGGCGCATCCAATACAGAGGGTGACGGAGAGAAACTTGCCCCTCTCAACCAGCATTCAACAGCGCAGGGACGAGCTAGATTACTATCCACCTGGGCAAGCCACTGGCAGAGCACAAAGCCCAAAATGCATTAGGAGATGCTCAGATCTGAGATAAGAAATCAACCTGATAGCCACAACGTCACTTGAGGTGCTCCAATTTGATCCAATTTCCCAGCAGTACTTTGAGCTCATGAGAGCCAGCACATAAACACGTGCACACACACAAATGCACATATGCACACACACTCATGCACACAAACACACCTCCCAACATCGACTCAGGCATGCACTGTCAGCACTGCGATGTCCAGGATCATGAATCATCACGTCGTTACTGACTGGCTGCAGGCTGAACAGATCCAAATGCATCAAATAAATGAAATGAGGCGCAGGGCATCATGCCCTTGGGCATTTTGGTAAGGAACTCAGATGTCACTAGACTGAGCTGCCCTTCAGCAGACCTACGCTTTTGCACACTGTTTCCCCCAGACTAGCACGGGGCCTGGCACACTTGAGCTACTTGATAAAGGGCTAGTCTTGAAGTCACAGAGGTCCTGGGATGGAGATGGGCCATGCTGCTAGGAACTATCCTCCTCTGTCCAGAAGCCGAAGAACCTTGCTGCCAACCAGCTAAGGACTTGATGTTAGCTTGGCATCTTATCTTCTAAGCCCGTTGGAAGTCTGGGGACCATTTGGGGGTCACAAACTGGAGACAGGTGTATCTAGCTTGGCAAGCATAGCATTTAAGAATGAACTGTCTGAATTTGTGGGGGAATAGTCCCCCGGGGTCGCATGAATCCCTGTTGCTAACATCACACCTGCTTCATTCCAGCTGCTTCCCAGAGATCTCTGCACAGATATGCATTAGGACTCTAACATTGAACATGCCAAAGCAGAACTGTCTGTTTCTCCCGGAAGTCTGCTCTTCCCCAGATTTTACCATCTCAGTAAACAGAACCACCTTCCCCTCCCCTATCCTCCCCATCAAAGTTGATCAGGACAAAAATGTGACTGTACCCTTATTTCTATTCTTTCCTAGCCCTTGCATCAGTAAACCGTGCAGGCTTCACTTTTAAAAGAGATCCGAAACTCCTACCATTCCTTCCACCTTCTCCCCTGAAATTGACCCAAGCGCACAGGGCCCCCCACTTGGAGTTTCCCGCAGATGTCGGCAACTCCCTGTGCAAAGCCCTCGATGGTTCTCCTGGTGTTCAAATCACTGCCCCCAGATCCCTTCCTGTCCAGATCTCACCTTCTCGTCTCATCCGCTAAGTAACTAAGCTCTCAAACCTGTTAAACGTATTCCCATTCTTGTCTGTCCTGCCTGGAATTCTGTGCTGCTGGTGCTAAGGGTCCAGTCGTAGTGGCCACCCTGGCAGACTGTTCCACATGCACTCACATGTGCAAGCTCGTGCAGTCTTTGTAGCAGGGAGGCAGGACTATTGTTATCCCCACTTTACTCGTGAGGCAACTGAGGCGCAGAGAGGTTATGTGACCCGCCCAAGGCCATACAGCAGGTAAATGGCAGCGCTGGATTTGAATCTAGGCAGTCTATCCAGGGCCTCACTGAATCACTGCCACTGTGCCCCTTACAGAGCTTGTCACTTGCTCAGCTGCCTTCTCACCTTACACATCCCCAGGTACTTCCCTGACCATCCCCTGTCTCAAGCACCCATCAGTATCTGGAATTAGCCTATTTACTCATGTGCTTACATATTTCTCCATCACAAACACAGACACAAAAGGATATAAGCTCCCTGAAGGCAGCCCCCAGCAGCCTCATTCTCTGTGCCTCAGAACTCAGAATAGTGCCTGGCACAAGCCCTCCTCATCAAATACTAACCAGCCTACTGCCTACTTTACATTAGCACCTGGTCCTGCAGGCGCTTGAGTCAGTCTCCATCCTCCACCTTGTCCTATCCTGTAACATTCCGTAGGCTCCTGGCAGTTTCCTCTACAGGACAGATTCCGCACCCGGATGACAAAATGCTGCACAATGCGGCCCAGCCACCCCTCTGGCCTTGTCCCCACTCCTCCCCTCCCAGCACACACCTGCACGCCAGCTGTCCTGAGCTGCTCCACCTGCAGCCTCCGCAGATGAATGAGTCCCTCTGCGCATGCTCCTGTCCTTGGCACCAGTTCCCTACCATGAGGGATGTAAAGACCGCAGGCTTTAGAGTCAGACAGACCTAACTTGGAATCCTGGCTCCTCTGCCATCTTACCAAACCTCCCTAAGTCACTTTCCTTGTGGGTAAAAACGTTACAATACTCACTCCTCAGGGATGTCAAGATGACGGATAAGATACCTAAAACACTTAGAACCGTCACGGCACGTGGTTGTGATGAGCTGCTCTGTAAGAGGTAGATGGTGACAGTGGTATGTGTTTAAGGTCAGTTTGTATTAAAGAAAGGTGCAGAGACACTTTCTTAACACTGTTTGCATCTTCACTGAACACCTGTGTGACACATAAATCTCAGTATCTCCGATATCCTTGGAAGCTGCTTCCAGATGCCTCTAGGACCCCAAGAACCCAAACCCTGCTCTGGCCCTTTCATTTTGCTAGTAACAAGGGAAGAACAATTGGGAAATGGATAAAATTGCATGCTCAGTACCTCTGATCTTATGTTAGAAAGAACAACCTTAAAAAAAACCAGCAGGCAGCAAAGACCCAGATCTGGTCTCTGGGACAGGATGGGAGAAGGAAGGCTAGCGATGAAGAGCTCCCCCAGGAACCTGGGCATCTGATGGAACCTTCGGGAATCACCTTTATTATTAAAAAAAAAAAAAAAAAAAAAAACCATTGGCCGGGCAAGGTGGCTCACGCCTGTAATCCCAGCACTTTGGGAGGCTGAGGCAGGTGGATCACGAGGTCAAGAGATCGAGACCATCCTGGTCAGCATGGTGAAACCCCATCTCTACTAAAAATACAAAAAATTAGCTGGGCACGGTGGCACATGCCTGTAATCCCAGCTACTCGGGAGGCTGAGGCAGGAGAATTGCCTGAACCCAGGAGGCGGAGGTTGCGGTGAGCCGAGATCGCGCCATTGCACTCCAGCCTGGGTAACAAGAGCGAAACTCCGTCTCAAAAAAAAAAAAAAAACTATTAAAATATACAACCATGTATTTGTGAACCAGAAAGAAATGAAGCATATGGGCAAACCTATCGTTGTCGCTTTTTAAATAAGGCAGTTCCTCATCACATACTGGCAACCTGGCTGGATTTGTTAAACTTCTGATGTCCCCTCTAAGAGGACATATTCCAGCTGAATAATGTTAAGGGGCGGTGAGGTAGCCTGTGCTTTTGGAATGCCCGTTATAAACCTTCATGGACGCACCTAATTGGTTTTTCTTTTCATCTCCCTTTGCAAAAGTTTCTACACAGGCCCATTTTTACTCCAAAGCATTCAGTATGCACGCACACACGCACACTCACAAACTCACAAACACATTCACACACACACACTCACAGCCCCTAACAGCCTGGAAAACCATGGCAGTTTTCATTTTCTGTCTCACAAGACTTTCTGCTGCTGAGCTTAGAGTTCACTCGCTAAGGATTCCAATCCACGAGAAGTCCAGGGCTCTGAGAGAGAGGAAGGCTGTAGGGGCGCATGTGTTGGGTGGGGTTTGGGACAGGACCCTGAGGAAATTCAATCTAAGCTCACAATGAGGTTTCAAAATATGCTGCCCTTGAGCATCCCAGGGGAACTACATTCCCTCAGCTCATCTTCACACACAGCCCTGAGAAAGGTAAAACCAAGTATGTGCACAGCCAATGGAGACTGGTTTTCTATTCCCCATGAGCAGTGGGGTGTTAGCAAAGCTGTGTCATGAACGTTGCTCCTAATTGTGTGACAGAGGATTTCGACATCCGTTACTGTTTGTCACTTATAACATAGTGCAGTGACAGAGCTCTGTTTCTGAGACCCGGGCCTGGTTTTAAATCCCCGCCTCTCCCTGTCTGGCCCTGACTCCCTCACTCAGCCTCTGTGGGCCTGAGCTTCTTCTCCTACAAAACAACTGTACTGTACCTGCCCAGTGGATCTCACAGCATTGAGAAAAAACTAAACGAGCTAACATAAGAAATATCCCGTAAACTGTAAGGTGATGAGAGCCTCAAAGGGACTTCTTGGCACACTGAAAGTTTATATCTCAATTAATACAAAGAATTTTCATGTTTTAGTCTCTGGACAAACACTGTGACCCCTTTATTTGTCTTCAGGGTCTGTATTTAAACCACATCATAACAGGTATGATTAGTCCAATGAGAAGAAACGCAGCCAGTAAGATGAAGCAGGCCTGGGTTTTAGAAGGGCTGGTCAGAGGGGGCCTCTGATGAGGGACTGTGAGCAGAGACCCACATGAAACGGGGGTGTCCAGAGAAAAGCACAGCACAGGGAGAGAATGGCCAGTGCAGAGGCCTTGAGGCAGAGTGCGATGGATTGGAGACCATGCCCCCTGCAGCGTCTAGCGCATAGGTAGGAAGCACGCGGTACACCGGAGCCACTGTGGTCATGAGCGCTGTTCTCACTGCTGCCAAAACACCAAGTTACCAGTCGTGGGTGAGCCAAAGCCAGGGAATCCCAATATATTAATACATCACCACCAGTGCTAGTTAGGGCCCCTTCAGCCTGCAGCTCCCCAGCCAGCACTGCAGCTGTGGGGCTTTCATGCTGCTACAGAAAACGGCCAGGTGCGGTCAGGGGCTGTTAGGAACAGGCACAGGTGGGCAGCAAATTCACTTCGCTTCATCCTCACTTGCTTTCTTCCTCCTCCACATTTTCCTCCTCCCTTCCCCCAGACACATCTTCTAAGGAAAGGAGGTCTCTGCCAGTGGCCGACCTTGCAGTCACTCTGCTCACATGTGCTGAATCCCTAGTGTGCCCAGCTCTGGGCTAGGACTGGGAACCCTGAACTGCAACAAGGTGAGATCTTTCTCTCTAGGGGCTTACGGTTTGGGGAGAAGTTATGGTGGAGAAGAAAAGCCGCTCCAAAATAATGCCAGCCCAGCTGGAGAAGGAGCAAGGTGGTTATCAGCTCTGGGGGCACAGAGAAGGGAACATCCTCAGGGAAGCCCACCCTATAATACCCAGGACATAAGGTCCCCCTTTATAGGTTCCCATTGTACCCACTTTCTTTCCCCTCTTTCCTTTGTGGCCCTTATGAAAACTGTAAATGTATAGCAATCTAATATCTATCTCCCCTGGTAGACCGTAGGCCCTGTGAGTCAAGGGACTTGCTCTCCCTGTTCACGCCTGTATTCCAGCACCCAACACATGGCTAGAACATGGCAGGGGCACAGAAAGTTGCCATAAATAAATGAACTTTGCAAAACAACACAGCACTTCATCCTGTTGTGGAAATGTGACATCTGCCTCTAAGATGGCCCCCAATAAACCAGCTGCTAGAAACCAAAACCTATGTGCACCCTTCCCACACTGAATCAGGAAGGACCCATGTCATCAACAAAATACTGTGAAATGATGATGTATGACTTCCAAGGCTTGGAAAACTTCCAAGGCTCACAAGAAACATCGCTACTCCAACCTTGCTCTCTCTTAGATCAATGACTGTAGTGGGGAGACCGTGCAAGCAGCCCTGGGGAGGGGTGCATCTGGGGAAGAATAGAGTCCTCTTGCCAAAAGCCAATATCAATTTTCCCATCATGTGAATAAGTCACATTGGAAGCAGGGCATCTAGCCCCAGTCAAGCCTTCAGATGACTGCAGCCCTGGCTGACATCTCAAATGTGATCTCACGAGAGACTCCAAGCCAAAACGACCCAGCGATGCTGCTCCCAGATTACTGCCCCACAGGAAGTACGTGAGATAATACATCTTTACTGTCATTTTAAGCTGCTAGGCTTCAAGGTAGTTTGTTACTCAGCAACATATAACTAATACAAGAAGGGACTAGAGAGCCTTGAGAGAGCCGAACTTTGAAGAACAAAAAGGACTTCGCCAAGCCCAGAGATGGATGCATTGTTTTAAACAGAGGGAATAAAACATGGAAAGTGCACAGGGGATTGTGTGCTCAAGAAATGAGAGAGCAACGCAGGTGGCTGGAGCACGAGGTACCAGGAATGCCATTGAAAGAGGAGGGTGGACCTGGATCCTGCATAGTTCTTGAATATTATTCTAAAGGATCTGGGCTATTTTTAGGTGGAAATAATTATTTCCATCTTATAAATGAGACAACTAAAGCTCAGAATGTTTAAGGAATTTGTCTGAGGGCACCCAGCTAGTAAATTAGAGTCTTGAAATTCAAATGCAGAATGAATTGACACCAGAGCTGGTGCTTTTTCCAACATCTTTGTGTCCAGAAAGCTCCGTGGCTCCTCAACCTGGGGTCTGTGGCTCAGTGACTTCCCACAGCCTGACCTGATGGGTGATCCAGTGCTTCTGCCCTGCCTGCTGCACAGAGCAGGGTGAGACGTAGCAGCTGGTGTCCTCCTGCCCTACCCATATGGAGGACTCCCCAGGGTCAGCTTCTTCCAAGCAGGAACTCCTCACAGCCCAAGGCACTTTTCATTTCTAGCCCCAGCTCTCCTGGGCCTCCCCACTGCCTCACAACCATGATGCCACTCTGCACCCCCAGGTGATTAACTCTGTCCCTGGGGGGCTCTCCTTTCCCTCCTGCAGGGCAGGCAAAGGCAGCATTCCAAGGCAGCTTGTAATGACCTCCTGAGAAGACAGCAGCAGCAGATGGAGGAAGCTGACAGGATGTGCTTCCCAACCCCAAGCCCATCATGAGGACATTAGACTACCACCTGCTGCTCTTTTGTAAGGGAGAGGTGCTTTGGGCCCTGAAGAGCACTCCTAGAAAAAAAAGAAAGGAAATTCACATTTCAGAGCAACTTTTCTCTATGAGCCCTGGTGTTTTTCCACATTATTTCTATTCTCACCATGACCCTGTGAGGTAGGCATTACTATTCTCTTTTGCCAGGTGAGTAGACAGGGGCCCAAAGAAGTTAAATAATTTGCCCAAGAGCAGGGACAACTGTTGTGTACAGCTGGGTAGGTTGTGCGCTGCACAACTCTAGGGAGCATTTGTCACATCACAGTCAACATAGATTTATATGTTTATTGTAAAAATTTTGCAGCAGAAAGTGACTTCAGAAGGGGCACCTTTTCCTAATTGGCACAAAGGAACATTTGGGTCACAATGATTCTGCCAGAATACCCTCTTGGTGAGTGGTGATTTGACCCTATGTCTGGTTGACTCTAAAGCCCTTTTTTTCCCACTAGACCTTTATACCTTTCTTAGGATAATTCCAAGCATGTCCGTATCAAGTTCTTCAGAGCTGAACTGACAGTGATGGAATCACAGGCATCTAGACCACCCCAGCTGGAAAAGATGTTGGCAATCTGTAATCTAACTCAAAACTTTTTCTTTGCCTTGGAAGAATACAGACCCAAAGAGGGAAAGTGAGCTGCCCAAGGTCACACAGCTGGAGGTGACACATCTGGGACCTGCATCTTGTGCCACTGAAGGCAGATCAGCCCAGATATAAAGCCATTCTAATTACAACCATAAATGGTCAGCGCTAGATTACCTAGGCTGGTGGTCTTAACTTTCATTTTCAGCAGAGTAACTTTTTCAACTGTGAGTGGAGGCAGTGAGTGAAGGATCCCAAGAGACAGTGTCTCTCACCTGACAACTTTCTGAAGTCCAAGCTTAAAAACAAAGGAGGCTGAAGGGAAGGAGGGAGCAGCTCAGAAGCCTCTCTGGAATAGCAAAGAACATTCCTCTGTAGGCCTGTCAGGCCCTGGAAGGGAAAACATTGTCGAGTGAAAGCTTCTAAGCTCTCCCATGTGGCTCTCAAGGCAATCGTCGTCTACCTTGAAGGGAGAACTCAGCCCCTGCCCAAGCCTCCCTGGCTCCCATGGAGCCTCTGAAAACCATGGTGATGGCCCCCAAGTGGCAACTCAGTTCTGTCTGGACTCACGCCAAGGTGACAGGAGCCAAGGGAGAAAAAACACAGGGAGGAAATTGAGCACTTAATTTGCTATTCCCTGGAAGATGCCAATTAACATGCTTCTGTGTGAGAAGAATGCCCATTCAGCCCCTGCTCCTGCTGGGCTGCCTCATTAACAGCCCCTTCCAGAATCCCCCAGGTGCAGTTTCCCTTCCAGATAAAGAAGCCCAAGCATGCCCAAGTTAGAAGCCTTAAGACCCTCTAGAATCACAGTGACCCCCCCCAGCATAGACACTGGAGCTCAGGGAAGCAAGGATATCTGCCTGAAATCACTCAACTGATCCTTCTTGGCTTGATGGCAGTCATGAGATGACATTTTAGGCAGAACTGAATGAAAACGGTCAGTCTAGCCCCACACGAACCCAGAGTCTACCCCTTTTCCTGCCTGAGTCATCGATACAGACCCTGTGCACAGCTAGTAATGAGCCATGAGCCATGAAGACCCAAAATGCTGGACTCTCTCGGGGCTCCACACCCTACAACCCAGGGAAGCAATGACAGCTGCACTCCCTGAAAAACGATGCCTGGCAAAGCTTTGGGGTAAGTCATAGAATAAGGGTCTAATTAGTCACCAACAGATCTCTGCACAACTGTCTTCTCATCTGGCACTCTTCCATTATAATTGGAGTCCAATTTTTATAAAGTAGGAAGACGAGCTTACCACCCCACAGGAGCTAAGTAATCTTAAAGCATGTGGGGATCATTACTCAAATAAGAAACACCCTGAACGAGGGTCTGGGAAAATTTAATCTTTTCATGATATTACTAATGGGTTTAGTCCCATTTTGCCAGTGAACAAGATAAATGTGCAACATTTGCTCACAACATAGAAGTCACTCTCAGTCAAAATATTCTCCAGAACACAAAAGAAATTATCAAAATCATACCCAATCCAGAACCACACAATGGAGAGTTCACTGGTTCTAAGGATTTGCAATAGCGTTCTAGGAAGATGCTCACCAGCTTACAGTAACTGAGAGCACAGGATAGAATGCCAATATAAATACACATGTGTACACACACGCATGCACATGCGCACACACCTTCACACATATTAACAGTATATCTACAGAAAACTATGGGCAACTGTATGTCAATAAATGTAAAAACCGTTGAAATGCATACATTTCTAGAAAAAATTTAACATCAAAACAGATTCAAAAAGAGATAGAAATACTATCTGAATAGACCTTATATCACTAAAGAAATTATATCTGTAATAAAACATTTATCCGCCAAAGGAAAAAAGAAACAAGAAAACACCCAACCCAATTTATAATCAAGTTCTATTCAATACTCAAGTAACAGATCAATCAAAACATACAAACTGAACCAAAGAAAAACTTTTCTCCAAAACTGCAAAGGACAACACATGAAAAGAAAATTACAGCTCAATCCTGAGTACAGGTGAAATTCTATTAAATAAGATGTTAGCAAACTGAATGTAAGAATGTATTCTTTATTATATGGCTTACACACATTATATGGCATGTCACAGAAGTGTAAGAATAATATTAAAGAATCCATTAATCTTATGTTATAATTTAGCATGCTAAGGGATTATTGAAGAAAACAAAAAAGATCATTTCATAGATGTATGAAAAGTCTTTGAAAATATTCAAGACACAGTCTTGATTAAAAGAAAAACGAATACACATGTATCCACACAGACACGATGAAGTCTGGTTCCAGATAAGATGAAATAAACAATTCCACCCCATCTTCTTGTCTGAATGCAGCTATAAAACCTGGCCAGAAAGCATGGAACACCTATTGAGGATGCTGAAAACAACAGTAGCAGGCAGAGGAAGGGGAAAGAACAGAATTTGAAGTACCACCAAATTAGTGGTAACTTTCTCATTTTTCCCTCTCGTGTTCTCTGGCAAGTGAACCCTTCCCGTTCTGGAACAAGATTGGGAAACAGATATCCTAATACTCAAACAGGGGGAAATCTCCTATTTTTTTTATATTGTCCTTTCTTTTGCACCCTAGCACCTAGCAGCCTGCAATCCCCTAAGACACTGAGAAAGGAGTATCTTCCTCTCTGGCCAGAGAAACAGTGGTCCCAGGAGAGTAGAATAAACCCTCATTGTGTTTTTTGTCTCTCTGTCCTCCTGCCCAGTGGCCTGAGATTCAGGTACAGTCTTGGAAAATGAGTGGCAGAGACTCTTAAATGAAGCTCTAGCTTTCTGGTCGGAGATCTAAAAGAAGAGTCTCAAGGACCCAAAACACATGAGGGACATTGTGGAAAGGCAGAAGCTTGGGAAAGCAAACCGATAAAGTTACATGGACTTGTGGACTCATCTGTGAGCAGCATACAATTAAATCTGTCTCTAAGCAGTAAACCAAAGCCTTCAGAAACCGAACAAATGGAAAGACCAGTATCCATCCTATACTGACTCTGAGTGACATACTTGGGACAGAGCTGAGTAGCACAGAAAAGGTTTTGAAAACAAATTTGACATTTTAGTCCCAGAAGGCTAGTCCACAGAAGGCTGGTCAAAGCTTTCAATCCAAACTCAACCCTGGCTCAACTGGCTGACAAAACAAAAATCTCAGCATCCTACTTAAGATTTAAACAAGACCTAGAGTCTCATCAGATAACTTTTAATGTTCAGAATAAAATTAAGATTGATTTTGCCTATTAAGAACCAGGAGAATCAATCGTGGTGCATGGGAAAAGCAATTAACAGACATCAATGTTGAGTTGGAACAGTTGTTAGAATTATATGACAAACACTTTAAAGAAGCTATTACGAAAATGTTCCAAAAATAGAAGGGTAATCACTCTTGAAATGGATGGGAAAATAGAAAATCTCAATGAAATGACACATTATAGGTAA
Source organism: Callithrix jacchus (assembly GCF_049354715.1). Lineage (NCBI taxonomy): Eukaryota > Metazoa > Chordata > Mammalia > Primates > Cebidae > Callithrix > Callithrix jacchus. The sequence goes on from NC_133512.1 coordinate 1,402,595, forward strand.
AAGAAAATAAGAGATTAAAAATGTTCAAATAACTTAAAAGTTGGCAGGAAAGGGAAATGAGAAACAGTGGACAAACAGAAAATTAATAATAAAATAGTAAATTTGAATCCAAACATTACAATAACATATTAAATCTAAGTGGTCTAAATACACCAATTAAAAGACAGAAATTGTGAGACAGACTTTAAAATGACCCAATTTATGTGGCCTACAAGAAATTCACCTCAAACATTATGCTTTAGGAAAATTAAAAGTAAATGGACAATAAAAATTATACCATGAAAATACCAATCAACAGAAATCAGAAGTGACTGTCTTACTATCAAAGTTAACTTCAGAAAAAAGGAAAGCTACCAGGGATAAACTAGAACATTACATCATAATAAAAGGTTCAGTTCACAAAGAAGATAAAACAGCCTTAAATACATACAGATATAACAACAACGCTTCAAAATACAGGAAGCAAAACTAACAGAAGTGAAAGAACAGATAACTGCACAATTTTAGCTGGAGACTTCAATATTCATCTCTCAGTAATCAACGGAACAATTAGCCAGAAAAGTAGCAAGATATAGAACACAACGCCATCAACCAACTGACTGAAACTGACATCTGTAGAACATGCTACCCAAAAATAGCAGAATAGAACATTCATCAAGATAGACTAAATCATGAATCATAAAATAAACTCTACCAAACTTAAAAGAAATGAAAGCATAAAAAGTATGTTGTCCCACCAACATAAAATTAGACAGAAAGACACTGATAATATGTGCTTACCAAACTAGAAAAAGAAAAAAAATTAAACCCATTGGAGCAAAATCCAATGAAATTTTTAAAACAACAACAAAGAAAACCAATCAAATCACAACCCGATTCTTTGAAAAGATCAATAAAATTGATGAACCTATGGCAAAATCTGAAGAAAACAAGACAAAGAAAATATGATAGAAGAGAAATTACCAACATCAGGGATAAAATGTCAACATAGACCCTGCAGACACTGGAAAGATAATAAATGACCACTATGAACTCTACGCACATACGTTTCACAACTTAGATAAAACTTGCAACACCTCCTCAAAGACTTCAGGTTTCCACAGCTCAGTTAAGATGAAAATGGTAACCTAAATTATCCTATAACTATTAAAGTAGTTGAATTTGTAGTTTAAAACTTTATGAAAAAAATACTCCAAGTCCAGATAGCTTCAATGCTGAATTCTACAAAACTAAAATCTAAAGAGGAATTAACACCAATTCTACAAAATTTCTTCCGGAAAATGGAAGAGGAGGGAGACTCTCCAACTCATTTTATAGGTCATCATTACTCTGATACCAAAACCAGTCAAAGACAGTACAAATTGCAAAACAACCACAGGCTAATATCTCTCATGTACATAGAGGCAAATACCTAAAAAAAGTGTTAGCAAATTGAATATAGCAAAATATAAACAAACAGGTAGGGTTTATGCTTGGAATGAAAGGATGGTTTAATATTATAAAATCGATCAAGAAATTTCACCATGTTAACAGCCTAAAAAGAAAAGCTACATGATCATCTCACTTGATGCAGAAAAGGCTTTCAACAAAATTCAACATCAGTTCATGACGGAAATTTTCAGCAAACTAGGAACAGAAAGGTGCATCTTCGCCTTGATAAAGGCGATCGATGAAAAACCTACAGCTAAAGTCATACTTACAGAGTGAAAGACAATTCCAATAAGGGAATTGGAAACTAAAATTTGGAAATAGGAAACTAAAACAACTGGAAACTAAAATTTCAAAAACAATATCATTTTCAATACACTCCCTCCCCATGAAATACTTAAGCATCTAGTGAAACATGTACAAGGTTTGAGTGCGAAGAACTGTAAAAGACTGTTGAAGGAACCCAAGAACATGTAAAGACAGTCCCATTTTCTCAATAAGGGAATAAGGGAATTCCCAATAAGAGAATATGGGGAAATGTCCACTCGCCACTCCCATTCAACATCATATTGGAAGTCCTAGCCAGTGCAATAAGGCAAGAAGAGAGAGAGAAAATGAGGGATGAAGGAAGGAAGAGACAGAGATCAAACACATTAGAAAGGCAAATTAAAACTGGTCTTATCATAAGTGGTATGATTGTCTATGTAGAAAATACAAAGAATCTACCAAGAAAAAGCCTCCTAGAAGATCAGAGGATCTAAAATCAACACACAAAAATCATTTTTGTATCCACTAACAATAGACGATTGGAAAATAAATTTCAAAAAACAATACCATTGACAATACACTCCCTCCCCATGAAATACTTAAACATCTAGTAAAACACATATGGAATTTGAGTGCTGAGAACTATAAAATATTGCTGGAGAAACCAAGGAAGACATAAATAAAAGGAGAAACATATTGTGGTCCAGGGTTGGAAGACCCAACATGGAAGACATCAATTCTCCAGAAACTGACCTACCGATATAACACAATTCTGATCAAATTCTAGCAGAAATTTTGGCAAATATATGCAAGCTGATTTTGAAATGTATATGAAAAAGCAAATGAGCTAAAATAGCCAAAACAACTTTGAAGAAGAATAAGGTTGGAGGGATCATGCTACCTCATTTTAAGACTTAGGCTACAGTAATCAAGACACTGTGGTATTAACAAAGGGACAGACATATAATCAACAGAACAGAAAGTCCAGAAAAAGACTCACACAAATATGGACAATTGATTTTTGACAGTTGCAAAGCACTTTGATGGAGGACGAATAGACTTTTCCACAAATGATGTTGGAATAATTAAACCTCCATATACCAAAAAAAAAAATTAGCCTAGACCTAGATCTCATGCATTATAAACAAATCCATTCAAAATAGACCATAGATCTAAATGTAAGACATATAATCTATTTTTAAAACTTTAAAGACCACCTAAATAAATGAGAGACATACCAGGTTCATGTCTTTTTCTGAGACAGAGTCTCATTCTGTCACCAGGCTGGAGTACAGTGGCACAATCTCAGCTCACTACAACCTCCACCCCCCAGGTTCAAGCAATTCTTCTGCCTCAGCCTCCTGAGTGTCTGGGACTACAGGTGCATGTCACCATGCCCAGCTAATTTTTGTACTTTTAGTAGAGATGAGGTTTCACCATGTTGGCCAGGATGGCCTCGATCTCTTGACCTCGTCATCCGCCCACCTCAGCCTCCCAAAGTGCCAAGATTACAGGCAGAGCCACAGCACCCAGCCTTAGCATTCTTATTATGACCACAAAAGTAAGATTCATAGAAGAAAAAAATAAGATTGCATCAAAATGTAAGATGTTGCTTCGCAAAAGACACTATTAATAGAATGAAAATATAAGCTATAGCCTTGGAAAAAGTATTTGCAAATGACATATATGACAAAAGACTTGTATTCAGAATACATAAAAAATCCTCAGGGCCAGGCTCGGTGACTCACGCCTGTAATCCCAGCACTTTGGGAGGCTGAGGCGGGTGGATCATGAGGTCAAGAGCCCGAGACCATCTTGGTCAACATGGTGAGACCCCGTCTCTACTAGAAATACAAAAAATTAGCTGGGCATAATGGCGCGTGCCTGTGATCCCAGCTACTCAGGAGGCTGAGGCAGGAGAATTGCCTGAACCCAGGAGGTGGAGGTAGCAGTGAGCCGAGATCGCGCCATTGCACTCCAGCCTGGGTAACAAGAGCGAAACTCTGTCTCAAAAAAAAAAAAAAAAATCCTCAGGACTCAATAGGAATAAAACATTCAACCCTAATTAAAGATGGGCAAAAGATTTAGACATTTTACATAAAAGATACACAGTAGTCCAAAAAAAGCACATAAAATGATGTTAAACATCATTATCTATTAAGGTATGAAATAAGAATAGCCACTATCAGCACTTGGCTCTGTTAGGCCGGGAGTTCTAACCAGCAAAGGTTTTCATTTTTATCTAGGAAATCCAGGAGACTCCACAGACAAATCATTAGAATTAATAAGATAGTTAAGCAAAGTTGCTGGATTTATAAGTAAGGCTGAGAACAAAAATGTATATTGTGTTCCTTTACACTGGCAATGTACAATTAGAAAGTATAACTTTTCAAATGACATCTCCTACAACAGCAATACAAATTTATAAAGTGCCAGTGAATAAATCTAGCTAATGTATCAGAACCATTATGAAAAAACTTATAAAATTTTATTAAAAGATATTAAAGAAGGTCAGATATTTATCATCTTCATGAATGGGAATACAATAGCACAAAGATGTCAGTTCTCTCCAAATAAAGGTATATATTTTAACTAAGTATTTGTAAAGCATTTAGAACAGTGTCTGGCATGTGATAAGTGAGATATAACTGCTGTTGAATAAATAAATCAAAATTCCAACAAGGCTTTTCATGGAACTTGACAAGCTTTTTCTAAAATTTGTAAGGCAGAACAATGGTCCAAATGTAGCCAAAGCAATCTTGAAGAACAGAGGTGGGAGGAAAGATAATGTTCCTTCTATCAGATATTAGCCCTTAATTATGAAACCATTAATACAATGTTTTCATTGGCCCAGGAGTAGACACACAGACTACTGCAATGAAAAAGAGTTCTAAAATGTTTGCTATATGAAAACTTGATACAGAACAAGTTACGAATTAGTGGATGCTGGAATTGTTAGTTATCCATATCTGGAAAAATAAAGTCGTAATTCACACTATTTACAACCTTCAATTCCAGGAAGAATAAAGACCTAACCATGAGCTGCAAAATGTTATTTCCTCAGGGTTTGAAAGAACTCCCTCAGCCAAAAGTGCAAACCGTGAAGGAAAGGACTGAAAAGCAACAACAACGTGTTTTAAAACATCTGTGTTTCAAAAGATTCAGTAAGCATGCTGGGTATAGCAGCTCATGCCTGTAATCCCAGCACTTAGGGAGGCCAAGGCAGGAGAACTGCTTGAAGCCAGGGGCTTGACACCAGCCTGAGCAATGTAGTAAGACTCTATTTTCACAAAACATTTAAAAAAATAATAAAGCTGAGGTGGAAGGATCACTTGTGCTCAGGAGTTGAGTCTACAGTGAGTCATGATTGTGCCACTGCACTCATGGGTGACAGAGTGAGATCCTGTCTCTAGAAAAAAAAATTAGCTAAGCATGATGGTGTGCGCTCACAGTGCTAGCTATTCAGGAGGCTGAGGCAGGAAGATTGCTTGAACCCAGGACTTCTGGGTTGCAGTGAGCTATGATTGCACTACTGCACTCCAGCCCGAAAGACAGAAGACAACTCAGTTTTTTTAAAGGAAATCCATAAACAAAGTGCAATACAAACCAGAGAGCAGAATACATTTATTCTTCAAGAAAATACTAGTATCCAAAGTACAAAAGAACCCTCTAAATCAATACAAAGCAACAAATAACATGATAATTTTTAAAATTAGATAAAGTAGATAAACAGGCAACTCACAAAATGGGTAATAAGCATTTTTAAATGCTCAACCTTACTAATATTGAGGAAAATGAAAAATTAAAACCACAAAGAAATATCATCAAATTAAGCGTAGAGATGTTCTCCAGGGGAAAGCAGTGAGACCAGGAAGGAGGCCACAGAGAGCTTTCACTGTATTTGTAATTGTGACAGTCATTAGAACCATTCACAGACCTTTAAGTTCCACTTCTTTGTGGCACACGGTAGGATTGTTCTTTCCCATACCTTTAACCTGGGCAAGTACATGTGACTTGCTTCTGCCAAGGAAATGTCTGCAGAGATGTCACCGTGGGTGGAAACGTGTAAGAGCCAGGATGCAATTCGGCCTCGTTTTCCCTCTGTCATGGTCTGCAAGTGACTGACACTGATGCTCTCATCCTGGATCCCGAACTGGGCCCCTGCCACCCCAGGTACAGGCAGGCACCATGAGTTAGAGGCAAAACTTACTTGTTTGCTTGCTTGGGTCTTTGTTTGTTTGTTCTAAGCTACTTACATCTGAGAGCATTTTTTTTATAGCAGCATAAACTAGCTCATTTTGAGAGAGCTACATTTTATTCCTTTAACTGGATGGTGGGTATGTGGATGCACATTATATTATTCACTGTACTTCATGGATGTGAAATATTTCATAATTTTTGAAGAACAGTTTATGGTAGTGAATGATTATCTAAGTTAAATATGCGACATATACGCCTCCATTCTACCAGTATTAACTGGGAGCCTCTACGTGCTCGGCACTCTTACATGTGCTAGGGTTCCACAGGGAGCAAAATGGTAAGTCCCAGGTTTCGCAGAGCTTACAAGAGGAAAGGCAGAAAACAAACAAATACATATTTAATATGTGAGGCAGTATTCTTTACTATGATAAAAGAATAAATAAAGCAGGGTGAAGGGTATAGAGAGTGAGAAAGTACTATTTTAAACAGTGTGGTCAGCAAATTCTCTGATGCAGAAATATCTGAGCAGCATTCAGGAGAGGGAGGAGATACAGAGGGAGCAAAAATTTTACCGAAAAAAAGGAGGCAATGACTCTTGTGTCTAGAGCTGAATGAGAGCTGGGAACAAGACAAGGTAGCGCCCTCCAGACCACAGAAGCGCCAGAGAATTTAGAGCAGAGCAGGGATATGACTTGCCATGTTTTTAAAGGGTCACTCTGACGGCTGCGGGAAGAATCTTTAAGAGTTGGTGGGTGGAAACAAGGAGACCACTTGGGAGGCTGATATGATGGTTTGGTCAACAGGAAATAGTGATTTGGTTCAAAAGGAGAGCTGACAGCAGTGAGACGTGATCCACTTCAGGATTACGGGTGGATAACAGAAGCTGCGACTGGGTAGGATATGCAGCATGAGGGAAAGAGGCAGGTCAAGGATGACTGTGAAGCATTGGCCTGAGCAACTGCAAGAACAAAGACGCCATGAGCTGAGTAGAAAAGCCTGGAGGGGAGAAATGCCAGATGAGGGTGAAGGGGAGGAACGCAGCAAATCACACTGCCACGTGTGTACCTATGCAACTATCTTGCATGTTCTGCACATGTACCCCAAAACCTAGAATGCAATACACACTAGGGTCTATTGGGGGGAATAGGGAGGGACAGCATGGGGGGGGAGCTGGGGAGGGATAGCATGGGGAGAAATGCCAGATGAGGGTGAAGGGGAGGAAGGCAGAAAATCACACTGCCACGTGTGTACCTATGCAACTATCTGGCATGTTCTGCACATGTGCCCCAAAACCTAGAATGCAATATACACTAGGGTCTATTGGGGGGAATAGGGGAGGGACAGCGTGGGGGGGGGAGCTGGGGAGGGATAGCCTGGGGAGAAATGCCAGATGAGAGTGAAGGGGAGGAAGGCAGCAAATCACACTGCCACGTGTGTACCTATGCAACTATCTTGCATGTTCTGCACATGTACCCCAAAACCTAAAATGCAATAAAAAAATGTAATGTGAGTCATATATGTAATTTTAGATAAGCCCAGTTGCCACATAAAAAACATTTAAAAAAAAAAGGAAGAAAGAAAAGCCTGGAGGAAGGGCAAGCGGGGGAGAGGGCCGGACTCATTTGCTTTGGCTTCGTTCTGTCTGAGAGTCCTGTTAGAATTCCGAAGGGTGGCATCAAATAGGGAACTAAATATAAGCCTGGAGTTCAGGGGAGAAGTTCAGGCCACAGTAGTCAGCATGCAGCTGGCATTTAAGCCATGGACTGAATTAGTTCACTTACAACATAAATGTGGATAGAGAAGCCACTGAGAAATGAACCTTGAGGCAGCACAGCCAACCTAGAAGGAGCCTCCACCGAAGAAGAACCAAGATGCGTACCTCAAAACTTGCACTTGTTTTAAGAAGGAGGGGGTGGCCAACTGTCAGATGCTGCAGGGGTCAGATATAATGGCTTCCAGATTTGGCCAGTGCAGAGGTCGTGGGTGATCTTGATCAAAGCAATGCCACTTGTGTAGACTGAGGAGAGAAAACTGTAAAAAGAATTATGTTGGAAAATTTTTCTACAAAAGGTATCTAAGAGATGGAGCAATCACTGGAGGAGACAGTTACATCAATACACGATTTCTTTTTTAAAATGGAAGCTATTAGAGCATATGTGCATGCGAGTAACAATGATCCAGTGGAAAAGGAATAACCAATCACGCAGTGGAGGAGCAGCAGTTGCAAGCAAAGTTCCTGAGGAGGCAAGAAGACAGGCTCCACTCAGCCATGAGGACGCTAGCCTCAGCCGCCACCCATCTGCTGTATCCACAGACAGGTATTAGAATGCAGATGCAGGGAGCATGGGAGACACAGCAAGGGGAGCATGTGGAAGTTCTCTTCTGATTGCTTCTGGCTTCAGGGGTATAAGAATCAAGGTCATCAGCAGAGAATGGGGAAACGAAAGAGTGTGCAAATTTTGATAATAAAAATAGTCGTCTCTCAGAATGGGAGAATGCACGGACGGAGATTCGCCAGACAGCACAAGGATCCATTATAAGATCTGCAGTCATTACTTTTTAAATAAGACAGAAAGCATGGTTTACCTACATTTGGGGTTTTCCAGGCAACTAGGAGGGAGAGAAAGTTGAATAGGTGTGCAAGGGAGTGACTGTAATGGTAGCCCATAAAAACAAAATGGGTGAGGAGTCTGATAGGCTGATGGACAATGAAGACGGGTTCCAGAACTCGGAGTTCCCAGGGGGTTGAATGGGCATCGAGAAGGAATGAGCTGGAAGGAAAGAAAGGAGTAGTCGATGAGATGCTGCGAATGGGGTTATTGGAAGGGGTGCAATTATTGGTAATGGCAAAGCCTAGGGTATGCCCGTGGGAGCAAGTAGCTAAGATGGCAAGATCATTCAAGGTGAAGAAGTCAGTTAATGAAAAGATAAGGGTATTGGGAGGATTGTCCTTGGTGAATCAAAATCACCAAAAACTATGACAAAAGTGACGGGTCAGGTAAGTCTTCGAGAAACAACTAGAGGTGGTGTATAGCTGACCATGATAAGGAGGAGTGGTGGGTGGCAGAGACTGGTGACAGAGGCTTTAAAAGAGCTGTGGGGCTTCTAAGGAGGATGCAAGAACCGTGACCCAAAGCAGCCAGGAGAAGGGACAAGTTCACCTACGAGCCTCTGGGCTTCGGGGCCATGGAAGAATAAAATTGCCAGTGGAAACAGTGTCGTCCAAAGACAGCTCAGTTTTAGTTGAAGCAAAAGGGTAAAGGGGCCATTCAGAGAAAGTTTGAGGACACAAGAGATTTTGTCAATGAGAGAATGAGAGGGGTACAAGGCCCTGTGGAAGGTTTACGGGAACAGGGAAAAGAGAGAGATTGAAGGATACAGTACAATCAGATTCAAGGATAAAAGAGACACAAGGGACAAGTGTCCAGGAAATGGTGATGGATGACCGTGGGCTTGCTGGGGTGCCTGGCACAAATTAGTTACCCCTTGTAGACACCCAGGAACACAGTCTCTTTGGCAGATTAGGATGGTAAGTGGGAGAGAATAAGGAGGGAGAGTGGGTCTTGCCCAGGTCACACGGATACTACACACTCTTGCACAATGAACATATGTGTGGTTTATTATTTAGGAAAATGGTTCAGAGAAAGAGCTTTCTACAAATGAGCACCCCAAGAGGTGCCTCCCTTACCAAGGAGCTTCGGTCTTCCTGAGCTGCTGCATACCGTTCACAAGGCAGGGAGAATGGGGAGCACTCAAATGAGTCCTTTCAGCCCTTAGAGATCAGCAGGTTGGAGTGATGCTTTGAGAGGGAGGAAGCTGATGACAGTGGTTAAAATGGGACGTGAAAATTATCTGTGGTTTTCAATGATTCACACTCTCCTTGACCCATCTGTGACAGGACTGTCTCTAGGAAGACTCAGAATGGTTCAAACTGCTCACACACATCACAAAAAAAAGTACTGCCTCCATCACACAGACCCAGAGAAACGTCAAGGTATCAGGAAATCAGGGCTGGAGTGGAAGGTGGCGACAGTGGAATCTGGAGGAGTCCTTCCAGTGACCAGCAACCAGAGGTAGGTCAGGCATGCCTGGACTTAAATCCTGCCTCTTATCCTGCGAGAAGTCATATTTCCAAAATTTAGTTTCTCTGCATGTAAAGGTGGAGTATAATAATATCTGCATTTGAAGGTAGTTATGAGGAGCAAAGACTGTTGGGCTCTTAGTAGCACATCAGTGCAGTAAGAGGACAAGAGCATGTGGGTGTTCCTGATAGGAAGGACACTAGACACAAGGGTTTCTGAACTGGCTGTGGAAAGAATGAAGTGCGTCTCCAAAGCCTTTCAAGATGAGGGTTTACGTGTCAGTGAGTTTCCAGGGAGACAGATTTTACAAAAGCTACTATGAGATACACTTCCTCCACCAAGACACGGTAACAACACACTCTGCTCTCAGTGGATTCCTTCTCCATTCTGACACATGATGGAAATGTAGGAGGAAGAGGCCTAAAAGCCAGTTATAAAGGCAGCACCCCCCCCCCCGATTTGTGGAATGAATGAATGCACTAATGCTGTGTTTTCCCTTCATGCACAGATGGGGAAAAAGAAGAGGAGAGGACATGTAACAGCAGCCAGCCACATAGGGCCCGAGGAAGGAGGAGAGAGGTAGTTGAGTATGTAGTTGTTGGCCCTGGGGCAATCAGTAGGTACTAGATAAGAAAGAAGGCAAGAGCCCAAATTGGTTCTTAAAACTCAGTGCACCCAAAGGCCATGTAGCCAAAATCACACACGAAATCTGGCCTTTCAAGCACTCTCAGTATTCTAGAACTGACTGCCCTGATCTGGCTGATCCTGCACTGAAGCAGCATTTTAAGAAGAGGCATCTGCCGGGCGTGGTGGCTCACGCCTGTAGTCCCAGCACTTTGGGAGGCTGAGGCGGGTGGATCACAAGGTCAAGAGATCGAGACCATCCTAGTCAACATGGTGAAACCCCATCTCTATTAAAAATACAAAAAAAATTAGTTGGGCATGGTGGCGCATGCCTGTAATCCCAGCTACTCAGGACGCTGAGACCGGAGAATTGCCTGAACCCAGGAGGCGGAGGTTTCAGTGAGCCGAGATCGCACCATTGCACTCCCGCCTGGGTAACAAAAGTGAAACTCCATCTCAAAAAAAAAAAAAAAAGAAAAGAAGAAGAAGAAGAGGCATCTGTGAGTCCTGAAATTGAACACGGAAAACAATTCACTTTAGATCTTTCTCCTTTGTGGGTACTTACTATTTCCCCCTAATCAATGCCTCCCTCAGTCTTGGGCACTGCTTTCCAATACGTGTTCTGTGCAACGCCAGAACACAAGATGGTCCATGCAGGAAGAGTGTCTTGTCAGATAATGCTGAAAAAGCCTCCACACATCTCCACATCACAGAGATACACGATGCACATTGACAGTAAAAGCTCGTGATGTTCTGATGTAGAGAAACCTGACACATGGTGTTTTCAAAACACATCAACTTTTCTCATCCAACTAGGAAAGTCGTATTCTCCTGGACATCACTGCTCTATGTGTCCTCAAAAATGGGGCTCGGAGTGTGTCGTGAGCCAGCAGAGCCTGCCCAGCTGCCCTCTTCACAGCTGGTGAGCACACCGCCGGTCGGAGTGCTGCTGGGTGCTCAGCCTGTATCAGCTCCCAGAGTCCCTGGGAAGGTCCTGCTAGGCAGGCACATTGGTCGTTGTTTCAGAAATGAGGAAGTTGAGGCTCTGAGAGGTGATGTGACTGCACCAGGCCTTCATAACCTGTGTGTGGCTGGGCAGGACCTAGGACAAGGTCTGAGGGACCCCCAAGGCGATGCTCTTTCCTATGTTAAGGCGCTCCCCAGGGAGGAAATGCACTCACTGCAACACGGTGTCCTGGCCCCTTGGAAGTTCAGTTTCTCACTGTAACTAAATAAATGGGTGGGAGCCATGGTAACCCCATCCTAACACTGCCATCCTGTCAGCCCAAGCAGACAGACAGCTCCTCTCTTTGCTTATCTTTAGCCGAAACAACAAAACCCTCATCTGCCCTCCGATCCTGAGGTGTCCTGCATCTATGAAAGAACTAAGCAATATAATCAGCTCACTGATTGCCCAAAGCTGGTCCCAACGCAGTTTCTGAAGAAGCAGAATTCATCTCCGTGAGCTGCGCTCTCTGACGCCATTTCCGATTCCTTCTCCAGCCCAAACCTCCTTCTGCTTCCCTTCCCCTCTGCTATCCTGCCTTCTGCTCCCCAGAGAAGACCTAACATAAGCCAATTGCAGCTTATTGAGCAGTCTGTGGCCCTGTGTTTTCTCTCCCAGGTGTATCAGCGTCTCAGTCTGTTTGGGTTGCTCTAACAAAATAACATAAACTAGGTGGCTCACAACAGCAGAGATTTCTCTCTCATAGTTCTGGATACCGGGAAGTCCAAGTTCAACGCATTGGCAGGTTCAGTGTCTGACGAGGGCCCACGTTCTGATTTACAGACAGTGCCTTCCTGCTGTGTCCTCACATGGTGGAAGGGACTTGCAAGCACTCTGGTGTGTCTTTTACAAGGGCACCAATCCCAACCACGAAGCCTCTGCCCTACTTACCCAATCAGCTCCCAAAGGCCCCACCTTCTAATATGAACACCTTGGAAGTTAGGATTTCAACACATGAATTATTTTTTTTTTTTGAGACAGAGTCTCACTTTGTCACCCAGGTTGGAGTTACATGACACAGAGTTCACTGCAGCCTCAAACTGCTGGGCTCAAGCAATCCTCCCACCTCAGCCTCCTGAGTAGCTGGGACCACAGATGTACACCTCCAACCCCAGCTAATTCTGTGTATTTTTAGTAGAGACAAGGTTTCACTATGTTTCCCGAGTTGGTCTCAAACTCCTGGGCTCAAGCAATTCTCTTGTCTTGGCATCGCAAAGCGCTGGGATTACAGGCATGAGCCACTGTGAATTTTGAGAGGCCATAAACATACAGACCACAGCAATCAGGCACTGACTCTTACACTTACAACAAAGAAGAGCTTTGCCCCATTAGAGGCCGTAGGGGCAGTAGCAGGGGGCAGATGTATACTCTCCTACCCACAGCCAACTAGGTAATTTCAAGAAAGCGCAGATCAGATACTCCCACAGGGAACACAGCCCTAACTAGCTACTGACCATGGCTAGTCAATGTTTACATGTTTGGAATCTTCTTAAAACACAGAGAAGATGCACTTAGCAAAAGTGAGCCTACGCAGCACACGAGAACAGGGAAATCTATAATCCCTATGATGTTCTTTATTGACACATTTAAAAAACATTTATTGCAAGCAGGGAAACCTGTTCATGAAGGACAGAGGCTCTGGAGTTCAACAGACCACAAGTTCAAACATTGGTTCTCCTAAATATCAGCTGTGTGACCTCAGCTATGTTTCCTCAGATATAAATGGGTTTAATAATAATACTCACCTTGTAAGACTGTTATGAGAACAAAATGAGATAACTCATATTAATAACCTCCTGTCACAATACATAGCAGGTAAGATGACAATAAATAGTGGCTATAATTTTTTATTAAACTTATTGAATGATTTCTCTGTGTGAAGCACAATACTATGCGTTGAGGCTGAAGGGATAAATAAAATACATTCCCTGCCTTCAAGAAGCATTCAGTGGGGGAGAGGTCACGGTAACGGATCATTATAACCGTATGCAGTCAATAACATAAGTACATGAATTAATGCTGTGGGAATCCAGAAGGAATGAATGACACTGGGAGAATCCAGAATGGCTCCACAGGAAAGACGACACTTGAACCTATAAGGGAGGAGTGGGATTTTAACAAATGAAGAATAGTATCAGCATACGCAAAGGCCAAGAAGATTTCATGAACATGGCGTGTTTGGGAATGACTAGAGAGGTTTCGTGCGAAGTGAAGCAGGGGCCACAGGCCAGGTCTTAGGAGCCGAGGGCTTGTTGGCCAAACTCAGAATGTTTTATGTGTTGGCTGTCTCTCCTACCAAAATGTCCGCTATATGAGGGCAGGGGTTTTTGTCCTATGCATTTCTGTGTCCTCAATGCCCAAAACAGGGAATAATACCTGGCAAATTCTCTCAAGCACTATTTGTTAAGGCAATGAATTAATTTTATCCCAAAGGTGATAGGTGGGCCATAGTAAGTCCACTGAGGCAATGATGTAACTTGGCCTGGAGGAAGAAGAGACAAGTGACATGGTGAGTATAGACAGTCCCCAGCTTACAATGGCTCAACTGACAATTGTTCAACTTAACAACTTTTCAGTGGTGTAAAAGTGACAGACAGTCAATAGAAAGTGTATTTCAAGTAGCTGTATAATCGTTCTGTTTCTCACTTTTAGTACAGTATTCAATAAATAACGAGAGATACTCAACACTGTGTTACAAAATAGGCTCTGGTTTAATGATTGTGCCCGACTATCGGCTATTCTAAGCGTTCTGAACTTGTTCAAGGCAGGCCAGCTACGATGTTGAGTAGGTTACGTGCATTGAATGCATTTTCAACTTACAGTGGGTTTTTCAGGCCAAAACCCCATGTTATGGGGTTATATACTAGGACATAGTATTAGTACAAGGGCTATCTATACTAGGAGACGATGGTAGCAGTGAGGGCCTCCAGGGAAGAACGGCAATAAGGATGGAAAGGGATGGATGGATTTCACAGACATTTCCAAACTGAAATTCACTCAACTCAGTAAATAACAATCTACTATGTGGGCAAGAGCACAGGATGGCTATGTTGCCATACAGAGTAGGCTTGGGCGGCTCAGGTAAGGGTGTAAAGATAATTATTTAATATTATACACGTTTGGTTTGAGGTCCCTGTGGGGAATCTAAGTAGAGAGGTCCAGTTGGCAATGGGATATGTAAGTTCGGAGTTTAATAGAAACAATGAGGGACTCCAGACAGAATTCACTGCAATGAACGAAGCCCTCAAGGGAAGGAATTTAGAGTAAAGGAGAAGACCAAACCCTCTGCAAAGCATGTGCACCAAGAATGTGAAATTCCTGGATCATAAATACTCAGGTATACAAGCCAAGCCAAATTCCTAGCCTTGAATGGGTTTATAACCTAACAGGGGACTCAAGAGATAAACATTAAATAGAGAATTAAAATGCAGCATGCAAAATCGAAACAGCAGATTGATTCAGTCCCAGAACCTAGGAGAAAGACTACCCATGGAATTGCACAAGTACAAAGCGGGGCGGAGGGGTGACCAAGAGGGACACAGACGGACAGAAGTCCTCTTGAGGAGGTGAGTTCTGCAGGGACCTAGAAGGATGGGTGTGGTTTATAAAAGGAAAAGTACAACCTCTGTAAATAACATCACTGTCTGTCATCAAGTAGACATGCCAGGACCCTCTGTTGCAGCAAACGCTTTCTGACCTAGATGTTGCACTATAATTCACTTTCAATCACACTGATGGGCAAAAATGTCAGCAACGCTTGGGAAAAAAACATTTGGAGAGAAAAGACTTCGTGAAGAGCTTCCTTTTGTTTTTGTGCTTTGTATGTGAATGCTACTGTATGGGAAGAACAGACATGAGACACGTTGGGTAGGAGTATAAGGGGAGTTGCTTATGGCAAGGAAGAGAAGTGCCCACAGCCTTCAGGTGCATGAAGGGCTGTCAGGTAGAGAGGGACTAGACGTATCCTCTAAGCTGCTGGTGCACAGGAGTTCTTGGGGGTCAAAATCTAGGACCACTATCAAGATGTTCAAAGGTCAGAGGTATCAGAAGGGGTGGGTGCCTTGGGGGATAACAAGTACCTTTCATGGCTGGCAGTGTTCACAGAACCTGGACAAGAACGGGCTAACGAATGGATTCAATAAGGGCATAAAAATTCCTTTCTAAGATTCTAAGTTTCTGCAATCAATTCTTAGCCAAACAACCCAGATCATGTCACTGAAGGTGGTGCTTCTAGATGCTACAAAATATGTCTGGGAGAACTACTTGGTGGTGTTTTTCCATTGCGGTGGTAAATGTGAGCCCAGAGAATCCGGCATCTAACTGCTCCCTAGGGGGTCTGCTGAGCAGTAAAGTCCAAGCTTCACATGGCTCAGTGCCGGAAGCAAGGGTGTCCCCTCGGCGGCTGCATGGGTCACTAGGGGAGGAGAAGCCCCCTTAAACACCAAGCTAACTCAGTCAAAAGGCCGTTCATGCCTGTAGCAAGAGGACAAAGGACACCCAAAATCCATTTCTGAGAGTTGGTCTTGAAGAGCCATCCCAGCACTCTGGTGACTATTTTTGTCAATTCTTCTTTGGACTAATTTAAAACTTTTTCTTTTTAAGAACTAAGTGCCTTTCACAAATGCTATCTCACATATCCACCCCACAGCACAGGAGATGTCATTATTTCAATTTTGCAGATAAAAAAAATCAAGGCACAAAAATAAGTCAATCATCGTTTCTTAAGTATAGTGGAGTCATAGCTTCTGTGGGGGTGAGGTTCTTAAGTTAGTTCATGAGGCAAAAATCACATGTACTCAAGGGTTGCCTTTGAAAATCCATTAATTCAATTGTACAGTCCATGCGATAAGGTAGAGTATCAAATAAAGAACATAAATACAAAATACACATTTTAAATTTGTATTTCCCTTTAAATTATATAAAAGAGAGAAAAATTCCGGATATACAATTAACTTTTCCTAAGTCAAATGTACACAGGCTGCCACTCCGTCATATGCGGAGCGTGTTTAAATCCATACCTTTGTATTAAGACAAGCGTGCTGCCCTAGGTCAGCTGAATAATGACACAAGAGCTCCCATTTACTAGACACTGCCTGCCTGCCAAGCACTGTGGTAAGCACTTACTGAATCCTCACCACCCTCTACCTCTGGGGTAGACACTGCTACTGTCCCCAGGTTATAGACAACACCTTTGAGACTGACAGGAAGAGGAGACCCCAGGTCACACACACAGCCATTAGGCAGCAGAGCTAGAGCTAGAGGCCTGTCTGACTCAAAAACATGACCTTTGAGGAGCAATTCTCAAATTAGGTGTGCATCAGAATCACCTAAGGAGGGAGCCTGTTAAAAATGGAGTTTCTTGGGTCCATCTCAGACCAATTGAATCAGGCTGGCTCCCTTCCCAGCCTATCCTGACCCAGGTGGTCCACAGACCACATATGGAGAAACCCTGCTGTCGGCCCTAATTCCCTGCCTAATACACTTTCTGTGAAATCACATGTCAGTGCTGTCTCTCTAGTGTCATGAGGACTATAAATAAAATGTCTGATGACGATCAATGATAATGCTGTAGCCACATCCTCTTACTACTTAGCTCAGAAGCAACAGCCCCACAGCCCCACCATAAGCACAGCCAGTGACCTTGGGTTCATTTTAATGATTCAGGGCAGAGTAAAGCCCTTGAAGCTATAAGATCTTTTCCTGCTGGAAATCCGTTCCATACTTAACCCAAATAAGCTTTTTACAAAAAAAAAAAAAAAACCTCAAAGGCTGATTACGAGTTCGGGTTTGGCTGTAACACAGCATGAAGGCATCCTGTCATGGGCCTGCATTTCTGAATGGAATCGTTCTGCTTCTTTTGATTGAAAAGGCACATGATCTAGTGCCAGATGGCGACATTTGTACAAGTCAAGCCGGATTAAGTCAAGAGCTCTAGTGAAGCATGATGCAGATAAAGAAAATGACGGATTATCAACACACACATGCAGGCGTGCACACACACAGGAGCACACACACACATGCAGGTGTGCACACACACAGGAGCACACACACACATGCAGGCGTGCACACACGAGCGCACACACACATGTAGGCGTGCACACATGAGCACACACACATGCAGGCATGCACACACATGAGCACACACACATGCAGGTGTGCACACACGAGCACACACACACATGCAGGTGTGCATACACAGGAGCACACACACACATGCAGGCGTGCACACACACATGCAAATAAAGAAAATGACGGATTATCAACACACACATGCAGGCGTGCTCACACACACATATGCAGGCGTGCACACACACGAGCACACACACATGCAGATAAAGAAATGACGGATTATCAACACACACATGCAGGCGTGCGCACACGAGCACACGCACATATGCAGGCATGCGCACACATGAGCACACACATGCAGGCATGCACACACATGAGCGCACACACACATGCAGATAAAGAAATGACAGATTATCAACACACACATGCAGGCGTGCGCACAGGAGCACACACACATATGCAGGCATGCGCACACATGAGCACACACACATGCAGGCGTGCACACACGAGCACACACACATGCAGGTGTGCACACACATGAGCGCACACACACATGCAGGCGTGCACACACGAGCACACACACATGCAGATAAATGACAGATTATCAACACATACATGCAGGTGTGCACACACAAGCACACACACATGCAGGCGTGCATACACAGGAGCACACACACATGCAGGCGTGCACACACACACATGCAGATAAAGAAAATGATGGATTATCAACACACACATGCAGGCGTGCTCACACACACATATGCAGGCGTGCACACACGAGCACACACACATGCAGATAAAGAAATGACTGATTATCAACACACACATGCAGGCGTGCGCACACAAGCACACACACACATATGCAGGCATGCGCACACATGAGCACACACACACACACACACACACACAGAGGCTAACGCTAAACTCTTTAAACTGTGGCAGCAGAATCCCTGCTGCACTATTCCTGTTCCCTGTCCTCTGTCGCCGGCCTCTCACAGCTGGATACACTCCTGCATGTAGTCACCTGCTGCTGGTGTGTCCACAGTCCGGGCAGACCTAGACCTGAATCTGGCAGCCCAGGACTCGGCCCCTTATGCTCTCTCCCACCCCACTTTGACCTGCACACTTGAAGCTGGGATGGCCAACTCAAAACATAGCATGAGAAGCCTAGAGCTGCAGCTCAGAGAAGGGCACCATTGTCTACCTGGTTTCCCAGACCAAGCACCTTCACCATCCTTCACTGCTCTTCCCTTGCCTTCCAAATCTAATCCATTACCAAGTTCTGTCAATTCCACCTCTAGTGTGTCTGCCCCTTTCCAGTCACCACTTCCAGGATGATCCTAGCCCTTGTTCCAGCCAGCATGTGTCTTCTCTGGATGCTGTCACTGTCCCCTAACTGCTTCCCTGCCTCAAGAGTTTTCCCTCCCCACCCTGCCCCTCACACACCCCTGCACCTGCACAGCGCCTGGCTCAGAGGAGAGTAACACACACATGAACATCAGCCATGAATAATAAACATTTAATTGAAATATCCATAACCTTTTGCCCTTTCTCCATTCTCCATTTTCCACCATGTCTGCCCTTAAACCTTTGTAGCTGACCCTTGCTCCTAAAGCTCAGTCCCAACTCTTTATAATTGCTGACGAAGGTTGGCCATGGGCATCAGCCCGAGGTGTCACTTGCTGTTCCCCTCATCACACTCAGGTCCAGCCAGAGTGAGGTCCTTTCCATTGAGATCTGGTCTGACAGTATCAATCAGATCTCCCCCGGGGTTGTAAAGATGACCCAACTGATGGACAACCGTGAATGTCTCCAGGGAGGGCTCTGTCTTGCATTTCTCTATAGAGCCAGGATACTTAGCAGTTATGAATATTTTAGGCAAATTTCAATTATTCAGGGAGCGATGATCTAATTGCATATTATAAGATCACTTATGTCTCCTCCTCTCCGACTTGCCTACTCTTGTCAGCTCCTCCCTAAGTATATAAACACTGCACAAACACACTTTCCAAATAATTCTTCATTTGCTCACTCAGTAACTAGTTCCTCAGCATCTGCTCTGTCCCCAGCACCACGCAAGATCCCAGGACTGCTTTAGGGCACAAACTACAAGGCAGTCACAACCTCTTCCCTCACGGAACATATATTCTTGTAGGAAGATGGGCTTTAACAACAAATTATACAATTAATTGTTTGCTAATGATTTTGTCAAGTATTATGAAGGAGAACAACCAGGTGCAAAGAGAACATATAACTGTCTAGTCTGGGGGAACAGGAAATACGTCTTTGAGAAACTAACTGTGAGCTGAGACCTGAATGATAAGCGAGAAATAAATCCAGTCAGGGCAGGCAAGGAGGAAGCATTCAGGCAGAGGGAACCGCGTTTGCACAGATCCACATGGAAGGAGGATGAATGCTTGAGGAGGCCACTGTGGCTGCAGTGCAGAGGAGGGTGGGAGAGGACTAAAAAAATCAATCCAGGAAGGCAGGGCCAGAGCCCGCAGGCCTTGCAGGCCACTGCTGCTCAAACTGTGTATTTGCAATGTATCGAGGACTGACACTTTTGTGAAATACAATAAAAGTGAGTTACAAGAAAATTGAAATTAAAAGACATACAAAATATGCGCCCAAATGTTTTATCATTCGTTTTAATACATAGGAAATTATTCTACCAATTAGTATAAAAGTTTCTAAATGCTTGACCCTATTTGTGTCCCTGCTCATGGCCAAAGCATAACAAACAGTTCACACATCAGCTCTTGAGGCCAGACTTTAATAGCACAGCGGACAGGAAGCCAACAGAGGGCTCTGAACACGAGGGTACCAAATTCAGAGTCGTGTGTTTCAGAGATCATTCTGGCTGCTGAGTGGAGAATGGATTTAGGGTGGGAGGGGCAACTGGGGCTGATGGAGATGCCTTAGAGATCGTGTATCTTAGAAAGAACAATATTTAATACTTGTGACAACCTATGAAGTAGACATCAACATCTATTATAAAGTGGAGATTTAAGGTTATCCCCAGAAGTAGAATTCACATTTCCAAACACAGGGAATCCAGACTCTCTGAACCTTATTTAAACACAGTCCTCAGGGCCACCTTCTTGGTGACCTTATAACAAGATTTTTCTGTTGCTTCTATAAATAGCCTTTTGAGGCCATTCACAGCTGAGCTGGCCTTTACTGAAGCCCCACGATGCCCCAACAGCCTTGTGCACCTTACAGAGAACACAGCTGCCATTCTTCATGCAAATGTCTCACAAGGAATGAATCCCAGAGGTAGAAAGAGAATCGGTTTATAATAGCATGTTCTTTTCACCACTCTTTCATCTCTCTTAAACTGATGGATTTCCAAAAGATCCTGATGACTTTCAGGAGACAATTGAGTTTATGCAGCTGGAGAAAGGGAGGGTACAGGGAAAGTCAAGATGGTTTCCACCTAATTCAAATGAACATTTCTGTGGAATAAGCAGCGTGCCAGGCACTGAGCTAGACTTGGAAGTTACAGACATGGGGAGATGATTATAAATAATAAAGGGAGATGCTGCACAACAAACGCGATACACAGACACACACGCGATACATGCGATACACAGATGCACACGCGATACACACGATACACAGACGCACACACAATACACAGACGCACACTTGATACACACGATACACAGACGCACACATGATACACAGATGCACACGCAATACACAGACACACACTTGATACACACGATACACAGATGCACATGCAATACACAGATGCACACGCGATACACACAATACACAGACGCACACGCGATACACAGACGCACACATGATACACAGACGCACACTTGATACACACGATACACAGACGCACACATGATACACAGATGCACACGCAATACACAGACACACACTTGATACACACGATACACAGATGCACACGCAATACACAGACGCACACTTGATACACACGATACACAGACGCACACACGATACACAGACGCACACACAATACACAGATGCACACTTGATACACACGATACACAGACACACGCGATACACAGACGCACACATGATACACAGACGCACACGCAATACACAGACGCACACTTGATACACACGATACACAGACGCACACACGATACACAGACGCACACACAATACACAGACGCACACTTGATACACACGATACACAAACGCACACGCGATACAGACGCACACACGATACACAGACGCACACGTGATACACAGACGCACACGCAATACACAGACGCACACTTGATACACACGATACACAAACGCACACGCGATACACAGACACACACACAATACACAGACGCACACGCAATACACAGACGCACACACGATACACAGACGCACACACGATACACAGATGCACACACGATACACAGACGCACACTTGATACACACGATACACAGACGCACACACGATACACAGACGCACACACAATACACAGATGCACACTTGATACACACGATACACAGACGCACACGCGATACACAGACGCACACATGATACACAGATGCACACGCAATACACAGACGCACACTTGATACACACGATACACAGACGCACACACAATACACAGATGCACACTTGATACACACGATACACAGACGCACACGCGATACACAGACGCACACGATACACAGACGCACACGCAATACACAGACGCACACTTGATACACACGATACACAGACGCACACACGATACACAGACGCACACGCAATACACAGACGCACACGTGATACACACGATACACAGATGCACACACGATACACACGCACACGTAATACAGATGCACACGCGACACAGACGCACACACGATACACAGATGCGCACGCCATACACAGACGCACATGTGATACAGACACACACGCCATACACAGACACACACGCCATACCCAGACACACATGGGATACACAGACGCACACGCCATACACAGACACACACGCAATACACACACACGCCATACACAGGCACACACGCGATACACAGACACACGCAATACACACGCACACGTAATACAGACGCACACACGACAGACGCACACGCCATACACAGGCGCACACGCGATACAGAGACACACACACGATACACAGACACACACGCGATACACACACGTAATACAGATGAACACGTAATAGACGCACACGTGATACACCAATGCACACGTGATACAGACGCACACGTAATACACAGATGCACACGTGATACAGACGCACACGATACAGACGCACACACGATACACAGACGCACGCGTGATACAGATGCACACGCGATACACAGGCACACACGCAATACATAGACGCACACGTGACACACAGACGCACACAAGATACACAGACGCACACATATAAGCAGAGCCCAGGAGAAGGAGTGTCCACTCTGAGGTGGGGACCGAGATCAGAGAATCTGCTTGGAGATCACTGACTCTGATTAGAGGTCAATGACACCCATCGCAAATCAGTAACTGGCTCACTTTTAAAACAGGAAAAGGAACTTTCCTAGGAGACAAGCCTAAGACACCGTCCTAGGGAGAGGGGTCAGCAGGATGCGTTTGGAAACCATAGGCAGCTCACGACTGAGACAATGCGTGGGAATGAGGGACATGGAAGAAGGCAGGACAGGGCAACGAATCCCAGAGTGCCTCGAGCACCACTGAGACAATGAAGTGAGGCGCTACAGGGCGGATCAGAGAGTCCAAACCCGGCTGGACTCCAAGAGCACATTTGAGTACAGGCTATTGTTGGTGTATTGTTGCAGGGGAAAGAGAACAAGAGTAGCTCTGTCCACATGCCACTCCTCCATGGACACCTCTAGAAAATACAGGATGAGACTGTGCGGGAGCTGGCGGTTCCGTGTGATGCAGGTGAGGACCAATGCCAGTGACACTGACTGGCTACTGTGACCTCACTGGAACTGACAGGTCTAGGAAGCAAAGTCCCCTGCACATTTATGAGAAGGCGCAGAACTTCGTGTGTTGGCCCTGGTGGAAAAAACACTACTTTCCCTCCACCAGACCTCCTGAGAGAGCAGGAAAAACTACCCTCTCCCCTCTCCTCCACAACTTCAAAATGTAGGCAGAAAGCCCAATGTCTTCCGTCACTGACATCATACTCCAAAAGCAATAAATGCTGTTTTCTAGGCAGATCATGAAGAGCTGGAGATCATGATGTTTCCTCTTCTACTCATCAAAGACAGCACCAACTTGGAAAAATCCATGCACAGTGTGTGTGTGTGTGTGTGTGTGTCATGTATGTGTGTCATGTATGTGTGTATATGAATGTGGACACACATGCCCAAGTAGGAGAGCGGAAAGCAGAGGAGCTCTCAGAAACCCCTGCTACAGAGAAGTTATACCCCCTCCAAGAAGGGCTACACTGCCCAGGGGTCAGAAACCTGCAATCAACAAGCATCCCTCTCCCGATTTCCCCACCCCCCACCCCCCACCCCCTACCAAATTCACTCTGTAGATAATGGCTGCCCCAGAAAGTCCAATTCATGCCCTTAAACCTGACTTGCAAAAAATCAAACAAACATCTTTCCTTTCTTCTTAGGAATCTGCCAAACACAGTCAGCCTAAGTCAGCTGAAACATGAACCTTTCCCCACTGCCAAACTATTCCCAGAAGAGCTCTGAAACCCAAGACTCTGTTTTGGAAATCACCCACATCGATAACAAGAGGCCCCAGAGGCTAGTGAGAGCCCAGAGCATGAACCCAGGGTGGCTGACGTCACTTTGCAAAGCTCTTAAGAGCATTAATGAGTTCACGGGAGTCAAGGCCTGTCAGATGGGAGACACCAAGATAAACCGCCTGGAATTACTTCTATGCCAGTGGGGTCCTGCCCCACATCCCTCCCGCTCTCACTGAGGGAGAAGCAAACGCCGGGGAGGGGAAGGAGTCTGGGCGCCGGATTTTCGTAGACTTCAGTTTGCATGTGGCTAGGCCACACTCAAACTTTATAATTTGAGAGTGCGTCAGAAACACACTTCTCCCCTGGCTTCAGGGTCGTGTAATCACGAAACATTCGACGCAGCCATTGTTTTACACTGGGCACTGGGGACTAAACATATTTGAACAGGCCCCAATTCTGTCCCTGATACTATCTCAGGAGCCAGACTTGAGCAAAACTACAACGCACCGCTCTAAGTGTCACTTTAGACATATTCTGAAAGGTCATGGAGGCCAAAGAGAAAAGGATATTTGTCCTGCCTGCAGGGAACCCAAAGGTCTGGAAAGCTTCACCAAGGAAAGAACATTTGTGAGGGGCATTGAGGATACATAGGAGGAGAGAAAGGACACCCTGAATAGAAAGAAAGGACACCCCGAATAGAAAGGACACCCCAAATAGAAAGGACACCCCAAATAGAAAGAAAGGACACCCCGAATAGAAAGGACACCCCGAATAGAAAGAAAGGACACCCCAAATAGAAAGAAAGGACACCCCGAATAGAAAGGACACCCCAAATAGAAAGGACACCCCAAATAGAAAGTAAAGCACAGAGGCAGAACAATAGGTGACAAGCTTAGCATTATTAGGTCATCCTGTGGTGTACCCAGAGGTAAGTATTCACAGTCAGGAGTGGCAGAGGCTGGTGCAGAGGCTCGTGCACATACAGGAAGGGCTGGTAGACAGTGGTGAGAAATTCCTCCTGAGGGAAAGAGGACACATCAAATGTGTAGGCAGAGAAGTGACACAATCCCACATGTGCTTTGGATAAAGCAGTGCGGTAACTGTGTGCAGGGGGAGCAGAGCACGAAGATTAGAGGTGGAGACACCATGAGATGGTCAAAGACTGAAGCAGAGTATTACACAGGGCAGGGGATCAGGGAAGAAATCGGAAAGCATTTCGTGGGAATTGCCCGAACGTGTTCCAGGGTGTTTTGCCACTTCACTTAAGGCAAGGCTCACACACAAAAAATTAATCCTCGGGGACCTGAACATATGAACTTTAGCAAACAGATGTCTCCGAGAAGGTTTTTCTCAAGTGCATAGAAGACATTAGCAGCTTGTTTGATGGAGTTTTCTAAAAGCTTAACATAAACATCCTGTTTGGAGCCACAAACCAGGGGCTCCCACTGCAGCCCTGGCAGTGTCACTGCCCTGTCAAGTGACTGGAGTAGTAGGCCCAAGAGGGAGGCAGCCAGGCTGCTGAGCCAGTCGTATGGTGGCAAAGCCCTGGGGTCCACATCCCAGCTCCCCTTCCTCCAAAGCATGAGTGCAAGGGCCTAATGGCAGCCAGTTCCCCAGAGTGCCTATTTTTCCGCCAGAAGCAGCAAGTTCCTTGTGCCAACATCTCTGCCAGCCTAGCCAACGGATTCCTGTTGCCCACTCAGCCTCACCTGGCCACAGGATTGCTCAGCTGCTCACCTGGTTCCCCGCCCTGCTCTGGGTCTGACCAGTCCCATGGAGTAGTAGAATTACTGAATACAGGGCAATGTGACCTTGGGCAAATCGCCTCTTCTGTTGGCCTCAGTTTCCTCATCTGTAAGACAGGAGTAATAACATCTAGTCTACCTATAATATGCATCATTATGAAGATTAAATACAAGTATATGAAAATGCTCTGTGAACTCCAAATCAATAACAGGCTGCAACCGTTTCAACTTCCAATCCAGTCTCCAAGTTTCAGCTTCTTGTTTTGTCTCTACCTTCTTTGAGCTGGTCCCCAGCAAAGGTCATTTTGAGGTTGATCCTGGGGAAGCAGGGATGAAATTCATCAGTCCATCTGTCCATCCATTGCTCCCTGCATTCCACAAGCATATGACCAGCATATTTCACGCATCAGGCAGCTGCTGGGATTATCAGACACGCAGTTGCTGATCTCAAGCATCTCACAGATAAGCCTCTCAACCAAAGTTTGATGATTAGTGACCAGACACCAGTGCAAGCAATGAGGAAAGACTGAGACGACGAACAAGTACCTATAAGATTTTTGAAGAAGTCAGACAAAGAGAGGAGAAAAAACACACATGAGAAAGAGGAAGAGCAACTTCCGTGGTGCTGCCCAAAAACTGCCCTGGCCGCCTGTTCAGGTTCATTTCTGCTCACCTCTATCCCAAGGCTAAGCCTGTTCCTGGAACAGAGCAAAGGCCCGATGAAGACTAATTGACGTTCCAGGTGCCAAGTCTATGACTTCAAATCCCGGCCCCTCATTTACTGTTTGACTCTGGGCAACTTATGTGTCTTAATTTGTGCCTCAATATCCTCCTCTGTAAAATGGGTAGGTAACGATTGTACGTACTGTAAAGCGTTAAGAAAATTTAAATGACTTAATATTTATAAAACATGTAAAACAATGCCTGGCACCTTGTTATCATTCCATGAGTGTTTACTGTTACTAGTGCTATTACGGCTACTACTATCATTATTAAGCCATCATGAAACAGAAGTGGTGGCTGTGTCTCGGACAGCAGGCAGCCACTCAAGTTCAGTTACCTCAACTGCCCAAACCTAATGAGGCAAACTCCAAAAGGGGGCGCTGGTCCAGGCAAGTCTCTCCTCTAGGAAGAAGGTGGGTCAAGGGCTCTGCCTGGTGCTCTCTGACTTGCACGGCCACATTACGTCTCCAGGAGCAGAACCAAATATCCTCATTACTCTGACAATGTGTCCAAACGAGTCAGGCAGAGATGAGCCCTTGCCCAGACTGTTCTACAGCCAAGGAAACGGGCATAGCAGGTTACATGCTGTCTATCCATCTACCTGCTCAGGCAAATTGGATAATCTCCAAAGAGCCAGACAGGCCAATTCAGGGACACCAGCTTTCTCTGCAGAATGTCCAGGGACAGCAGATGAATGAACCAGTACCCAAAAGGTACAAGACAAATGCCTCACTGCGCTTGGGGCCAAAGGCAACTTTCTGCTCTAAGCAGGACACTTACTTAGAATCAGGGCAGCTGAACTTGAATTTAGGCTCTGCTGCACACAAGCTGAGGAACCCTAACTGCTTAGATTCTGTGTGTCCTCAATTATACGACAGGAATAATAAAACCTACTTCTCAGAATTAAGTTATATCCTGGTCAAAGGTCCAGCACATTATAGGCATTCAAAGCTGTGGGATCAAACTCAGTACTGGATCTTGTATCAATATTGGCTTTGGCTGCTACCTGCATCTTCCACACAGGAAAAAGACAGTGACTCACTCGCCAACATATGTTCCATGCGCTTCCCTTCTTGCCCATGAGAGCTGGGCCCGGGACATGGTGGGTGCTGATGTGCAGAGGGACAAGGGCAAGGGCACACCCTTCCAAATTCTCCATTAACAAACTGTGCACATGCCCAGCACAATCTGTACCATCCAAGGAAATTCAAGACTATGGGGTCCCTGAGGAATCATCATGTCAAGAAAAAAAAAAAAAACAGCCAGGCCAATGAATGAAAGTGCCTCTTTGGGGGACTGGCTACGACATGGAAGCCCCAGGAGACCCAGCAGGCAACAGCAGTCAACTTCTTGAAACTTGATTTTGGATAAGCTTGCAGCCTTCTATGATTTTTACTCAAGGCAAGTATTTTTTACCCAAGGGTATCTTTCTTCAGACGCTTTTGAACCCTTCAAAAGGCCCAGCTCCTTCCAGGTTTGCAAGACCCAAGTCCCTCACCCTCTCAGAGCCTCAGTCTTCCCATGTGTGACTTGGAAACAATAGGACCTGCCTCTTGGAGCAGCTGGGAGGAGTGAAGGAGGGAATGTCAAGGTGTGCCCAGCACTGGCGAGGTCTCCGTAGATCCCCCACCTCACCTCATGGTTTGGACTTCAGTGGGTTATTGCACATGGTGGAACATAAGTTAAGGTTTATTAGCTGGAAAAAGACATTTTTACGGTTCTGATTTTTAGGCATTTCACATGGTGTATGTTTTCTACTCCCAAGACCTACAAGAGATGGTGTCAGCATTTTTCTCCTACCAAACAGAAGTTTGATAAATTGCTTTTCCATACTCAGAATGGAGAGCAAGGAAGAGCCAAGGTAGGGGGAGCAGCGTGGAGACCCCAACTCTGGGTTTTCTGTCTCTAGCTCCTTTTCTTCCTTCTCCTCTCTGCCTCCGTCATCAGCTCTTCTTTAAATTACAGTTATGTGCTAGTATGGCTGGACAAGTGCCCAAAAGGTACCAGACAAATGTCTCCCTGTGCTCAGAGCCACGCAAGTCTCTGCTCTAGGAAGAAGGCGGCCCAACTGGATTAAATTTGGACTCTGCCTCCCACCAATCGGAGGAGCTGGGGCAAGTGCCCAAACCCTTTAGAGCCTCTGTAGCCACATCTGGAATAAGGAGGCATTCCTGGGACTCTAATCCAGCTCTGGTGTCAAATCTCACGGGTTGCCCAGGTGCAGTGGCTCATGCCTGTAATCCCAGCTCTTTGGGAGGCCAAGGCGGGCGGATCATGAGGTCAGGAGTTCAAGACCAGCTTGGTCAACATGACAAAACCCTGACTCTACTAAAAATGCAATAATTAGCTGGGCTTGGTGGCGAGCGCCTGTAATGGCAGCTACTCAGGAGGCTGAGGCAGGAGAATCGCTTGAACCCAGGAGGCAGAGGTTGCAGTTAGTGGAGATCATGCACTCCTTCCAGGGTGACAGAGCGAGATTCCATCTCAAAAAAAATAAATAAAATAAAATCTTATGAGTTTCTCAGTACCCCGGAACAAAATTTTAAGAAAGGAAACAAAACAAATAACTTCTCTCAGGATTTTATTTATTCTCCTCATCCAGCCCCAGAGAAATTCCTTGAACTAACATCATCATATTTCCACCCTATGATGTGGCTAACGTAGCCGAAATGGACCCAATTAGTCTGGAGTAAGAGAACACTGCCCGCAGAGGCCACCCTCAGGCCCACGGGCCCCTCCTGCCTCCAAGCAGGTGACGAATGGGTTTACTTTGGACACTCACTTCTCAGAGCCTCCAGCTACAGGAACCCATCAAGTGACATGAGGTAAACACCCAGCACAAACCCGCAGCACGTCCTTTCTCTCACCCAGCCATGGCTTGGTGCCCAGAAATTCTTCATGCCAACTAAACACCGGGCTGTTCCAAAACAGGTGTCATCAGATTCTGAGGACCAGGCCCAACCAGTCTCTAGAGAGCTGCCATGAGGCTCGTCCTGTTTCCAGGCGGACTGACGGGGGTCACCTGAGCAGAGGAGGCTTCGGCTTCAGGTTCTGACCCAAAGCAGAAAGCCTGTGAAAATAGAGTGAACGTCACAGTGAGATGAAGTGAAGAGCATGGTCTGAACGCCGTTCTCCGAAAGTCAGCAAGCAAATCAGCCTTGCAGCCCGGCTCTACCATCCTTAGCTCTGGAACCTTGGAAACCCCAGTTTTCACTTCTGCAAAATGGGAATGTGTAAGTATTTCTAGTTTACACAACCGCCTTGAGCACTGTGAGACGACCCAGGTGTGAAACATTGGCACAGAAAGGCCCCTGCGAAACGTGGCCCTCAAATTTGTTCACTTTGACTCTTTGTTTCATGAGCAGAGGGGTCGGCCCGTGGAGGGCAACCCCCTGTGGGTTTCCTCTGTGGAGCGATCTCACCTCCTTGCCCCTGTGGTGAAACCGCCTTCGCAAAATTATAACTGAGGAAATTAGGAGAGTGAAAGAACCAACTCTATACCTCAACCCTCCTCTAACCCTTAAGCTGCCCTTGTTCATTCCTGGGCTTAGCCTGAACCAACTGTGGGAGGGAATTCAGCCCTCAGTTTGACTCTGAAACAAAATTGGTAACAGCCCTTTCCTGAAAAGACCCCCTCCCTTCTTGCCTGGGGACTAGTCTGCCTTTGCAGGACTAACAAATTAGCTACAAGATTAGAAATTACAGTTGAGGGTTCATGCAGCCTCTGGCTCCAAGAGTCTGAACACCCCCAAATTGCTCCTGGGGGTAACATCACTTTTGTAAAACCTAAGATCAGTGCTTGAGATATTTTGCAGACCCCTGCACTCGATGCTTCACCTGACACCACCCAGACGATAATCTGGACAAACCAGTTCTGCCATCGCACACAGGAACAGAAAACAGGAAGAAAACCTCACTTCAACCCCTAAGATTCCACCTCCAACCTGACCAATCAGCACTTCCCACTTCCCACCCCCCACCCACCAAATTACCTTTAAAAACCCCGATCCCCAAATGCTCAGGGAGACTGACTTAAGTAA
Source organism: Callithrix jacchus (assembly GCF_049354715.1). NCBI lineage: Eukaryota > Metazoa > Chordata > Mammalia > Primates > Cebidae > Callithrix > Callithrix jacchus. The sequence goes on from NC_133512.1 coordinate 1,433,420, forward strand.
TAATAAAACTCCGGTCTCCTGCACAGCCAGCTCTGCGTGAATTACTCTTTCTCCACTGCAATTCCCCTGTCTTGACAAATCAGTTCTGTCCAGGCAGCGGGCAAGGCGAAACCACTGGGCGGTTACAGTGGGACTGACAGAAGTCAGAAAGTCCCCATCAATGACATGAGTTCACCGTTGGCCTCTTGGATCAGAAGCCAGAAATTCAGTCAACTTTGATTTTTATGTTGAACCTGCCCGCAAGTGTCTATAAACGTTATAGTTAGAACAATGTGGGTCAGAAGAGCTAGGCAGACACTTTGGTGGATATAAGTCATTCTGGAATCATGTATTCTCTCAGCATCAGTTGAATATTACAACTTCATAGATTTGTCTTTTAACATACCACCAGTTTTAAAAGATTGTTCTTAAGGGGAAAAGAAAACACGAATGGGCTAAAATTATGCTGAACCTTCCCTTCTGAAAAGCAAAATATTTACAAACATGGTGTGCTGACCCTGAGAAGGATGGGTCCCATCTGGGGTTGCTCTGGGATTTTTTTTAGATGTGACGTATAGTGGTTGGTGAAAAAACAGCGACCAAAAACCAAGTAGAGAGATAGAACTTCACCTGACTTATCCCCACCGGATGGGGATATTTCTTAATTTTTAAATTATAAATTGAACTATTCTCAGCAGATGAAAAGCTATTTACCAGAATAACTTTTGACATTAATTTGTATTTCATTCTCTGTGATTCCCACCTCCACTTTACGCCCAGTTCTAAGCAAATAACCAGGTAGCTACATTTGTGGCCCCCTCTCATCTTCTGTAAAATCTTAAACTCAAAGAAAAAATTATGCTGGTAAGTGAGCAGGTGCTGGGGAGGAAGGAACAGAGGGTGCTAATTGCCTTTGAAAGAGAAACGGGAGGCATAGCCCCCAGAGGGTAAGAATTCCAAACTGAAGACAGGTTCCCCTGAGGAGCACTGCCATGTCGCAGGATGGTGGTGGGACCTCACGGGGCGACTGCAGGAGGCCCCAGCATGGGGGCACGCCTGGCACACAGGGTTCCTGTGTGTTGACTATGACAGATACGAAGCAAAGCCACCCACACTACTGCAGGGAGCCAGGCTGGGACACGCAGGTCCATGGTACCCAGTGTAGACAAATGAGCCACAGCTGGGGTCTTCCCTCCCTCCCCCTCTGTGCCACTCTGATTCCTAGAATATCTGTGATGTCTTAGGGAAGGTGGAGCCCCCATAACAACTCTTTGAACTTCCTGCCAACTTTTGGGAACAGTAGTTTGGAATAAGATTAAAGTTGATTTTAAGAAAATTAAGGTAAATGATATGTCTTGCAGGCCTAGGTGTAGGGGCTAAAATTTCTACCTAAAGGCTCTCCTTGCCCCATAAGGCCTCTGTTCCCTCTTTAGTCCTCACTGACAAAGTTCATTTCATTCAAGACTCTACAAAATTAAGATTCTTGGTTTTATCACCATTGAATTGTAATTAACGAATTTAGATATCAAATGTGATTGCCACAGAATCCAGCTTCCTCCTTTCAGTCGGGTGGGGCTGGTGGGATATGAAGATCTCCCAGAACGTATTCAACACACCCCATTCATCACCATCACCCCAACATCCTTGCTAACCCAGGTCTCTGGGAGCAGGGAGGCTGGAGAGAGCACAGTGTATTGTATTTAACTTTTTTGGAAGTAATTTCGAACTTGCGAAAAGTTACAAAAACAAAAATAGTACAAACAATATCCATGTACACTTTGCCCAGATTCACGTACTATTAACATTTTACCTCATTTGCTTTTCTCTCTCTCGCTGTCTCCCTCCTTCTGCATATATACGTGTGTGTGTGTGTGTGTGAATGGTGTGTGTGGTGTGTGGTGTGTGTAGGGGGGGTGTGTGTGTGCTGTGTGTGGTGTGTGTGTGTGTGAGTGGTGTGTGTGGGGTGTGTGTGTGGTGTGTGTGTGAGTGGTGTGTGTGTGGTGTGTGGGGGGTGTGTGGTGTGTGTGTGGTGGGTGTGTGTGAGTGGTGTGTGTGTGGTGTGTGTGGGGTGTGTGTGTGCTGTGAGTGGTGGGTGTGTGTGTGAGTGGTGTGTGGGTGTGTGTGTGTGAGTGGTGTGTGTGGGGTGTGTGTGTGGTGTGTGTGGGGGTGTGTGGGTGTGTGTGTGGTGGGTGTGGGTGTGAGTGGTGTGTGTGGGGTGTGTGTGTGGGGTGTGGGGGGGGTGTGTGGTGTGTGTGGTGGGTGTGTGAGTGGTGTGTGTGGGGTGTGTGTGAGGGGTGTGTGTGTGGTGTGTGGGGGTGTGTGTGGGGTGTGTGTGGGGTGTGTGTGTGGTGGGTGTGTGTGTGAGTGGTGTGTGGGGGGGCGGTGTGTGTGTGGTGTGTGTGTGGTGGGTGTGTGAGTGGTGTGTGTGGGGTATGTGTGTGTGGTGTGTGTGTGTGGTGGGTGTGTGTGTGAGTGGTGTGTGTGGGGTATGTGTGTGTAGTGTGTGTGTGAGTGGTGTGTGTGGGGTATGTGTGTGTGGTGTGTGTGTGGTGTGTGTGTGAGTGGTGTCTGTGTGTGGTGGGTGTGTGTGTGAGTGGTGTGTGGGGGGTATGTGTGTGTGGTGTGTGTGGTGTGTGTGTGAGTGGTGTGTGTGTGGTGTGTGTGTGAGTGGTGTCTGTGTGTGGTGGGTGTGTGTGTGGGGTATGTGTGTGTGGTGTGTGTGTGGTGTGTGTGTGAGTGGTGTGTGTGTGGTGTGTGGGGGGTGTGTGTGTGGTGTGTGTGGGGGGGTGTGTGTGTGGGGGTGTCTGTGTGGTGTGTGTGTGTGTGTGTGTGTGTGCTGGAAGTGAATACATTTAATTTTATCTTTATTTATTTTTCTGAACTATGTTAAGGTAAGTTACATACATTATGGCCTTTTACCCCTAAATACTTAAGGTTCTATTTCCTGAGAATAGCGATAGCACATGACAATCATCAACCTCTTGTATTTACACTGAAACAGCACTTTCATCTCCCATACACATTCCAGTTCTGTCAATAGATCTAATAATGTCCTCGCTGCACTTTCCGTCCAGGCAGAATGCAGCCTCTGGTTAGGAGCTGCATTTAATTGTCACCCCTCTCTAGCCTTATTTAATTGGGAGCATTGCCAATCGCCTGTTCTTGTCTTTCATGATGCTCACTTTTTTTTTTTTTTTAAGAACATAGCCCTCTACCCAACACTTTTTTTATAAGAGAATGTTCCTCATTTTATGTGCATCTGATGCTTCCTTGTGATCAGGCTGAGGTTATACATTCTCAGCCAGAACTCAGCATACACAATGTTTCCTTCTGGGGCCTCACAGTATCAGTCTCTCATGAGTCATACTCGTTTTGATCACCTGGTCAAGGTGTTGTCGGGTTTTCCCTCAATAGTTCACTGCTTTATTTTCTCCCTTGCAAGACTCTTTAAGGCCATGCAAATATCCTACCCTTCATGAGAATTCCACCCACCCCCTAGATGGAATATCCACTGATGACTCTTGCCGGATCTGATCTTTACCACGACAGAGGCAAAATTATAACTGTAGAAGCTCTACAGGTCACTAGGCTGTCGGTACCTCTCCATTTCAAACAACAGAGAACCCCTCAATAGAGAATCCCTAAAATAATGACAGGTGCTGGAGATTTTATGTACAGAAGTAATGCAAGGTAATGTTATGGGTGTTTGTGAAAGAAGGAACAGAAGCCAACATTTATCAAGCGCCTGCTATTAATCTATCCAAGCCCTTCCTGTAAATTATCTCAATGTCCTTTCGTGGCCACTCTTTGAGGTAAGCATTCTTAGTGCCTTTTATAGATGAACGCATTGAGGCTCAGAGGGATTAGTTAACATGCTCAGAGTCACACATCTACCGAGTGACTACAATGAAATGTAAACCTAGTTCCGTCTGACTTAAAAACCAATGCCTTTTACACTCAGGGCCCGCTTTTGGTTCTCTCCAACATGGATGCAAGTGTCAGGTCTGCTCATTAAACTTCGTGTCCACTGGGATGGAGGCACCACGCAGGGATACTCCATGCCATCGGAACTCTGGCTGAATGCAGCCCGTGTGCAATGCTCAAGCCGTGGCTGACGGAGGCCACCAGCAATTATCCACATGGATTCACTGGATTTGGGGCCCACACTGATCCTTTTTTCTATCGATCCTGGAGGTGATGAATCACGATGTCCCCTGCCTCCACATTGTCTGAGCCGGGCATGGAGCCAGAAAACAACTCATCATGTGGCGCGAGTGAAAGTTCTACTGAGGAGCCTCTCCTTTCCTTTTCAGGTAGGATTTTCCAAAATGCCCAAACAGATGCTGTTTTGTTCCCCTGGTTTCACACTACAATATCCCCTATTGTTTTTTAAGCCAAATTACATTCCCTTTTGGAATCTGGGATGGCTTTGCCAAGAAGCAATGGCAACAGTCCAGTCTGTGATGGAACTCACTCAGAAATATAAAATTAAGCGTAGTAATGGGTTCAAACAGTTAACAAAACAGAAAGGATTTTGTTTTGTTAGAGCAAACTTAGCAAGAAAGAAGTGAAAGAGAAGGGAATTTATTTCACTAGCACCTTGTGCTGTCTCACTATCCCTTACCCCAGACAGTTATAAGGTTCTAACAAGTAATGAGCAATCTTGGACAGTGCACAATCTCTCTCAGTGGATGAGGTTTTGAGTGAAGTTGCTCTGGCCGTCAGCTCCAGGGGTGGCCACCTGATTTAAACCTGGCCAATGAGTGCATCCAACTGTCCCCCAGCCATAGTGACTGGTTCAAGGATGGGCACATGGTCCAATTCAGGCCAACAGGGCTCAGTCATAGACTTAAGGCTGGAATAACAGGGAGAGAAAAATGTTCTTTGTCTTTTAAGGACAATGTAATAGATGCTGCTATATAGACAGGGTTTGCCTGAGAGTAAAGCCTGGGAAAATGAAAGCGGAGCCGACATATAGAAAAAGAGAGACAGGAAAAAAACACAAGGACATAACTGGAGCCACTAATCCAGCTATGCCCAAAGCTAGGCTACTTTTGAGTCTTTCTGTTTCATGAGTCAATAAATTAAGTTTTTCACCAAAATCAGTTGAGTTCAGTCCTTGTCACTTGCAACCAAAAGAATCCTGACCAACAGAGACATACATATATACAGAGACATACATCTATCCAAATAACTTTGTCACACTGGTAGCTGTCAGAAATGAAAAACATGTGGTATTATGTGTGTTCACAGGAGAAAGACATCACTTCCCATGGAGCAATCAGGGAAGGCTGCATGAAAGACGTGGTATTTGGACAAGCTCCCAGTGAATATGTAGGAGCATCTGGAAGACCTCTCCTACAAGGTGAGAGCTGGGGTAGGGGTAAGAGGGAAGGAGAATAATACCAAGGAAGATGATCAAGAGAAGCAAAGGTGTGCAGTATTTTAAAGCAAATTCCAGACATCTCTTCACAATAAAATCTTCAGTATTTATCTCCAACAGATAAAGACTGTTTCAACATAACCACAAGACCCTTCTTACACTCAACAAAAAGTGATTCCTTCATAATATCTAAAAGCCAGTCTGTGTTCAACTTTCCAGTGGTGTCCAATGTGTATTTCACATTTGTTCAAGTCATGGTCCGAGTCAGGCACCAGCGGGTTGGAAGAGTCAGATTCACAAGTTTGAAATATCAATCTCAAAAATTTACAAGAGACAAACCTTTCTAAGGTAGTTAAGTTAGGAGGCGACAGTCATGATCTCAGTGAGAAACAGGGACAAAGAGGAGGCTGTGGAGATGGGGGGCGGGGATTTGAAACTACGTAGGAGATGAAGTCTTACTACAAGGATGAAAACGACCTTCTGATTAAGGTCAAGGCAGAGTGAGGAAGCAGCACCATTAGCAAAAGCAGGAAGAACACTTGGAGAACAAATCACAATTTAAGAAATTGTTTTTTGAGAGCCTGCCTTAAGCCCTGGAGCCCAGTTGAGAACAAGTGGGACAGAATCCCTGCCCTCTGGAGCTTACATGCTAATTAAGAGGTGAGGGAGAGGAATCAACAAGGAAATACAAGTTTGGCAAATAAAAATTCAGACACGCTATGAACGAATTAAAATCCACGATGTGATGGAAAAGGTCTGGGGCCAGGAATGAGGGTTGGACTTCTTCAGACAGAAGGGTCAGCCTGGCCCTCTCTGGGGTTCTGGCATCTGAGCAGAGACCTGCACCAGGAGCTGAAGCTGGCGGTGAGCAGAGGGCAGCGCCAAGACAGACTGCGAACGAGCTCCAACCAGAGTGTCTTCACCTCGGTCCTCAGACGCCAAGACGGGATTAAACGTGCAAGGATTTCAGAGGTGCCACACCTGCAAAAGCGGGGAGGGCGCTGGAGAGGCTGGAAGAGGAAGAGGAAGCTACTACCTCAGAGGAAGAGAAGATTGGGTGGAAGCGCCCTAGACCACCTGGCAGTCTCAAGGTTCGGCAAGGCCGTCTGGGAGCAAAGTCAGCAGAGGAGTCCAGAGTGTCGCAGGAACTCACCTGCCTCAGTTTCCCTTCCACCTGGCCAAGCCCTGGCAGGTGGAGCCTCGACCGGAAGCCCTGTGCAGTGGTGGCCCCTGGTCAGTGACCCCCCCCCCCCAGCATTAGAGACCTGTCCCTGAGGCCCCTGGTCAGTGACCCTCTCCAGCATTAGAGACCTGCCCCTGAGCAAGGCTAAGTACGAGGAGACCAGGTCAGAAAGGGATGCAGAGGCCTGCTGGGAGGCTGAGATGAGGGGATTTTAACCTAAGGGCAGAGAGGGAGCACGCCGAGTGGGAGGCATCTAAGGGACATGGGGTGGAGCTGTCCCATGGGCCATGGCTCTAGATTTGGGAGACATCTCCAGGGATCTGTGGTGCACAGGTGGCACAAACACCTCAGAGGGAGTGGGAACACTCAGAACATGCGGAGTGAAAAGAGGGGCCACCTCCACATTAGGAACAGATGAAGAAAGGGGGTGATCCCTCAAGCACTGGGGCCCAGGAAGGCTTCTGGAAGAAGGTGGAAGTGCGGTCTTTCCCTCAAACTGCAGAAAATGTAGGTTCTCTCTCTCTTTCTCTCTCTCTCTCTCTCTCTCTCACACACACACACACCACACACACACACTCTCACACACATACACTCTCTCACACACACTGTCTCTCTGTCTCTCTGTCTCTCACACACACTCTCTCACACACTCTCACACACGCACTCTCACACACACTCTCTCTCATACACACACACTCTGTCTCTCACACACACACACTCTCTCTCACACACATACACTATCTCTCTCTCTCGGTCTCTGTCTCTGTCTCTCACACACACACTCTCTCACACACACACACTCACACACACTCTCACACACTCTCACACACACTCTCTCTCATACACACACACTCTCTCTGTCTCTCACACACACACACTCTCTCTCACACACATACACTGTCTCTCTGTCTCTCTCTCTCGGTCTCTCTGTCTCTGTCCCTCACACACACACTCTCTCTCACACACACACACACTCACACACATGCACTCTCACACACACACACACTCTCTCACATACACTGTCTGTCTCTCTGTCTCTCTGTCTCTCACACACACTCTCACACACACACACTCTCACACGCACTCTCACACACACACTCACACACTCACACACACTCTCACACACACTCTCTCTTACACATACACACTCTGTCTCACACACACACTCTCGCTCTTGCTCTCTCTGTCTCTCTCTTACACACACACACTCTCTGTCTCTCTCTGTCTCTCTCTCCGTCTCTCTCTCACTCTCTCTCTCTCTCACACACACACACACACTCTCTCTCTCTCTCTGTCTCTCTCTCACACACACACACTCTCTGTCTCTCTCTCTTTCTCTCTAACAGCCCAGCAAATGACAGCACCCCAACCATCTGAAAGTAAAGTCACTTCTCCAGCATCCCTGGCAGTGACAGGAAGGCATGGAACATCTCAATAAGATGAAACCCTCAGAAATCACTCCTTTTCCCGAGGTCACTGCCTCCTTTCCCTTCCCAGCCGGGGCTGAGCATGCCTCAGCCACAAACCAGTTATGACCCCTCCATCCATGGAGCACAAAGACACTTTACCGGGATTATTCTGTTTAATAATCGCAGCCTCCTAGGAATTACGGATTATTGTCCCCATTTTACAGAACTGGAAACAGGCTCAGAGAAGCTTAGTGAGGATGATGGTGCTAAAAGTGACACTCGTGACCTCTGGTGAAGGAAAAGTCAGGCTGGCACCACTAGCAGGACCAGCCACTAGGTGCAGTGGTCACAAGGAGATGTCAGGGGATGCAGCAGGCTCCTCAAGGGCAACCCACCGGTCACGCGGGTCACATCAGGCCTGGAACCCAAGTGTGGACGTCCATTCCTAGGCCCAGTCCTGAGGTACTTAGCCTAAGTCCTGATGTCAGGATCAGTCTTGAAGTTTCTGAATGGTTCATTGCTGCATTTTCCAAAAGGCTCAGGAGGGTGTCTTGCTCATTGTGGTCTGGTGACTACAGGGACAGGACTGGGGGTACAGGGTGGGTTTGGAGACAGACCTGGGTTTAAATGCTGTGCTGGCCCCATCGCTTACTGATCCCTTGGCTGTGAGCAAATCACCCACATCTCCAGACTCACTTTCTCTACCAGAAAAGAGACTAATGATCCCTCTCCTTCCGGAATAACAGGAGGATTGAATAACATATATAAAGCACAGCGCACAGACACGCGAGAAAAAGCAAGCGAGGGCTCTGTACTTCTTTATTTCTAGCTTACCTTGTTCCAAAAGAGATTTACGGCCACTGGTGCACAATAAATATTTGTTAACTGAATAAATGTAAAATAGAAAACAGAAACTAATGAGCTTGATCTCCCACAGAGAGGCTCAAAGAGAAAATGAGGGAAAATTGCCTATGGTGAAATTCATTAGGTTGTTTTTCAAACCAACGATTTAAGTTCCAGCCTTTCACTGGAAGGGAAAAAAATGAATTTATTCTAGTTTTTAGGTGCAGTTAGGATAATAGGCAACATTCCAAATAATATGCACCTTTTCACTAGTTAATAGCATTGACCTTTACATCCCCATACCCCTCTTCTTCCGGGGTCCTCAAATGCATGAGTATGAAAGAATTCCTGAATGCTGGCCAGGGAGCGGGCAGGAGAGATCAGGGGACCAGTTAGCTAAGTCATTATCAGAATAACTGAGAATAAATTATTAGTTCTTCTGACTTGGATGGAACCTCTCACAATTTAAGAATTATTTCCCATGAGGCCTGAAAGAGACAGTGAGTTATAAAAACACAAGTCACTCAAACTGAATCCATGTTGTCACAACAGCTGTAGCCGTAGCAGCACAGAGGCCTTCTTAGAGACACCTGCTAAATGTTCATCACAGTGTTGTTTATAGTTAAACACAGGAAGCAACCTCAGCGTTGCTCAGTGAAGACTGCCTTAAGCCCCTGCTTCTCACACTTCAATGTGACATGAGCCACCTGAGGATGTTGTAAAACAGCAGATTCTGAGCCAGCAGGTCAGGCTGGGGGTGAGACGCTGCATTTCTAACAAGCTCCTAGGTGAGAACAGTATCCACAGACCACAATTTTAAGTAGCAAAACCTTGTTAAAATAAGCAGTCATAAGTTTATACTGGAATAATGTGCGCCTCTTAAAAATGATGATGTGGATCTGTATATATGTATATGACAGGGAGTGTAGGATATATTATTTTTATGTTTTTGTTCGTTTGTTTTAAAAAACAGCATCACTGTGTTGCCCAGGCTGGAGTGCAATGGTGCAGTCCTAGCTTACTGCAAGCCTGAACTCCTGCGCTCAAGGAATCCTGCCACCTCAACCTCCCGAGTAGCTAGGACTACATGCATGCACTACCAGGCCTGGCTAATTTGTTTTTATTTTTTGTAGAGATGGGGTCTTGCTATGTTGACTAGGCTGGTCTCCAACTCCTGGCCTCAAGCAATTCTCCTGCCTTGGTCTCCAAAAGTGCTGGGATTATAGGTGTGGTATTGTTAAGTGATAAAAGTAGGGCACCCAATTGAAAAGCTAAAGATTTAAAAACAGTATAATATGTATATTATAATTCCATTTTATATGCAAGTATTTACATGTAAAAAAACATCTAAAATTATATACTCCAAAATCTGACAGTATTTCCCTCTAGGTGGTGAAATTTGGAGTGATTTCATTTATTTTTCTTTTAGTGCAACTGTATTTTCTTCCTTTCTTTCTTTCCTTTTTTTTTTTTTTTTAAACAATAAACAAGTAGCATTTGGGTGATATAAAAGGAAAACCTGTAAGTGGTTATAAGGCCCAAGAAAAGGCTGTTTCTCTAGATGATTGGGTAAAAATACATACACAGGCAGTCAGGAATAGAACAAGATAACAAAAGGCTTCTCAGGAAATCGAGCTAATTTCAAATGTGACCACTCCACCCATCAAGGCACCCCAAAGGCCATTAGAAAAGGAGGTTGGTGCGATTCCTCAAGGATCTAGAAATAGAAATACCATTTGACCGAGCAATCCCATTACTGGGTATATACCCAAGGACTAGAAATCATTCTATTATAAAGACACTTGTGCACATTTTTAACGGCACTGTTCACAATAGCAAAGGCTTGGAACCAACACAAATGCCCATCAATGATAGACTGGATAAAGCAAATATGGCACATATACACTGTGGAATACTATGCAGCCATTAAAAAGGATGAGTTCATGTCCTTTGCAGGGACATGGATAAAGCTAGAAACCATCATTCTCAGCAAACTGACACAAGAACAGAAAACCAAACATGGCACGTTCTCACTCACAAGTGGGTGTTGAACAATGAGAACACATGGACACAGGAAGGAGAACGTCACACACCAGGGCCTGCTGGAGGGTGGGAGGATAGGAGAGGGATGCTGTGACCCCAGAGATCCAGGGCTGGGATCTTATGGGGCATGAGGATGCACAGTGCAGAGGCCTTTGAGCATGTGGGATCCAGTTTCCAATTCCAGGTTTACCATTTAGCAGCTTAACTACCTTGTGCCTCTGTTTCCTCAAATGCAAAACAGACATACAAAGAGGGCTCTGTGACTGAGCCCATTGGCTCATACCTGTAATCTCAGCACTTTGGGAGGCTGAGGTGGGTGGACCACCTGAGGACAGGAGTTCGAGAGCAGCCTGACCAACATGGTGAAATCCCAACTCTACTAAAAAAAAAAAAAATACAAAAATCGGCCAGTTGTGGTGGCAGGTGCTGTAATCCCCGCTACTCGGGAGGCTGAGGCTGGAGAATCACTTGAACCCAGGAGGCAGAAGTTGCAGTGAGTGGAGATAGCACCATTTTGCTCTTACAGCATGGGCAGCAAGAGCAAAACTCTAGCTCAAAAAAAAAAAACAAAGAGGGCTCTGCTGAGGGTTGAATGAGATACCTTTTGAGAATTACTCCCCAGTGTCAGCCACCTTGGTCCAGCCTTCTAAACAGTCTAATCCACTTCACAGGTGGAGGCAGTGGAAGTAGTGTTGCTTTTTGTTTGCTGTTTAACTTCAGCACATATTATTGTGCTAAATTAGAGACACGTTATTTCCTTTAGATAAGTTCATTTGAAGATGTAATGCCATAATATTCTGGAACAGATAAACAATAAGGGGTATTATTTCTTTTTTTTTTTTTGAGACGGAGTTTCGCTCTTGTTACCCAGGCTGGAGTGCAATGGCGCGATCTCAGCTCACCGCAACCTCCGCCTCCTGGGTTCAGGCAATTCTCCTGCCTCAGCCTCCTGAGTAGCTGGGACTACAGGCACGCGCCACCATGCCCAGCTAATTTTTTGTATTTTTAGTAGAGACGGGGTTTCACCATGTTGACCAGGATGGTCTCGATCTCTTGACCTCGTGATCCACCCGCCTCGGCCTCCCAAAGTGCTGTGATTACAGGCTTGAGCCACCGCGCCCGGCCAGGGGTATCATTTCTTAAAGAAAAGTGTATGGAAGAAAAAGTTTAAAAATAAAAAAATTTTATCCAGGAACACAATCATTTCCAAAATAGGAATAATGCTGTGAGTGGGTAGTTTTGCTAGAAGGAAATCTACTATATCGGAAGAAGATATAGTACCAGGTAAGTTAGTTGAAATTAAGTTCCTGTGAAAATGTAGGAAACCGACAGTCCCAGAAGAACTTATTGACAAACACAAAACAGGAAGCAGCTCGCGTGCCTGTTACAGGTTTGCACCGTCCCTCCCATAGCAACGGGGCCTCCACGTTATGATGATAATAATAATAAGAATGCATGGGGAAAATGCTTGCAAAGAAAATAAACACGAGCCAGAGGGGCCTCGTGGTCTTCTACTCCACCTTGGAGAAATCCACAGAGGCATGCAGCAGAACTTTTGCTGCAAGTACAGGATGAAGCCACGAAGGGAAGACTTTGGGGAGATACACTGGGCTATCTTGCCTAGGAACTCCTGGGGTGCTGCAGCCCACTATTTCTGCCACTGGATTAGTCGCAACAAATGCCAATGAGTCACCTCCACTTGATTTCACCTGTTCTTAGCAGCAGCAGCTCAGCCCCGGAGGGATGTTGCCTGAAAAATAAAGAAGCTCCTTAACTTGGGTCAGTGGGTCAGACAGTGCAGCACCTGTAGACCTCGAGTCTTAAGTTGCCTTGTGATCAGCCAGAGAAACGAAAATAATCAGGATGAAACTGCAATGGGGCCTGGAGTGAATAGAGAGGAGGCACAGCCAATAGGCTGAGGCCCAGACTCAGTGGCAGAAACAGATCCATTAGTAGAGTACTTGCAACCTAGTTTGACTGGCCTGTGCTGGGGAATGCAGCTGGCCGAAGGTATGATTAAATGCTCACATGTCCTAACAAACATTCCAACCATCCCCCCAGACCAGATCATGTACATATACACCCATTTGCTCCACAGGGAATATCAGGAAAAAGTGAGTTCTCATTGAACTAATGAGCATGTCGTTCTCCCACTTAAATGAATTCTGGAAACTCTAAACACTCAGGTGCACAAATCAATACAGTCTCAAAGCCGAAGTTCATTGCCTTCAGTGAGACTTACTACTCTGTAAAATTTCTGACGTTCAGCGAGCAAAATATTCAAAATTAAGTTGCTTGTGTCACTCTTGGCTATCTAATCAACAGTCTTTCTCCCTTCAAAGACTAGCCTATGGAATTCTATGTTTGGGTGCAAGGACCCAGTCCCATGAAATAACTTATGATTGCTCCAACTCAATAATGACACTCCCTTTTACTAAGCCAGTGATTGGTTTAGGAGTGTGCATGTGACCCAGTTCTAGCCAATGAGATTTCAGGGAATACTGCTGAGGCAGCCATATTGCCAGCATTAAGCAATGACGGGAAAACAAAAGCTGAGACTTGCAGAGCTATTCTTATTGTGCATACATATTAAATGTGACAAAGGAAAAGAATGCACTGAGCATAAGGAAACAGGTCTACACTACAATATTAACAAGCATTCATTAAGCATCTACTATATGCTTAGCTAACCCTATGATACTGGGTAAGGAATAATTATCAGTCTTTATAGCACTGGCTTTGAAATGGACACAGACGCAGCAGTGTTTCAGGTTATTAAAGGAGTACTCTAGCTACTGGTGATGAAGAAATCTATTTCATCTTGGACATACCCAGCAGGTGACTTCTAGCACAGCACTCAAATAACATTCGTTGCAAAAAAAGAACAGTAGTTACAGTCTCAGCAATGGCAGACCTAGGACAAAGAGTGCCCCAGTGATAGGGCTGACAGTAGTGTTCAGTCTCTCATATCAGTCCCATGGACCAGGGAAATAGGCAGCCAGCACTTTGCAAAACGTATTAGAGAAAAGCAAACACATCCATAAAAATGAAGTGATAAAGTCTTGGTCCTGTGCTGTGAGCAAATGTATGAACATAAACCCAGAACTTTCTGTAATTACAGTACTTCTGAAGTAAAAGTATGGCTGGGCTACCCCCAGGACAAAGTCATCCCGTAACGGTTTCCTCAGCCACAGTAGACACAGGGTTATCACAGTGAGGGTAACTGGAACTCACTGTTAGATCCCACTGGACTTCCTTCCTGGTTCCTTGCATTTGGTTGTTAGAGAGACAGTATTCACTTCAGGGCTCAGGTAGCAGGACAGATGAGCATGGGGGCATAGGGGTTTTTAGAAGAAGAGAGCCATAAAAACCAGGTGGTAGAGCAGGCGCAGTGGCTCAAGCCTGTAATCCCAGCACTTTGGGAGGCTGAGGCGGGCGGATCATGAGGTCAAGAGATTGAGACCATCCTGGCCAACATGGTGAAACCCCATCTCTACTAAAAATACAAAAAAAAAATCAGCTAGGCATGGTGGCCTGCACATGTAGTCCCAGCTACCCGGGAGGCTGAGGCAGAATTGCTTGAACCCGGGAGGCTGAGGTTGCAGTGAGCAGAGATCGCACCACTGCACTCCAGCCCGGCGCCTGGCAACAGAGCAACACTCTGTCTCAAAAAAAAAAAAAAGAACAGATTGTAAAGTTTGAATTTTGCCCTCAAAGGCTTGTATACCAATTTGTGGGGGTACCTCAGCTGTAGGTCTGTCTATAGTCAGCAGGATGCCAGTTGATTCATTATCAAAATCAGGTGTGTCGACACCAAAATTGTGGCAGCCTCGTTCAGAGAAATCAAACGTAAAAGTGTTTTAGATTTAAAAACATTGAGTGCTTTTCAAATCATTCTTGAGGTTAAATTGTCCCCTCACCGTGTTGGGTTCCTGAGGAGAACAATGCAGTTAGAATATCAATCTCGCTGCACCTTTTCCAGAGATCTCAAAGCAGGACGTGAGTGTCATTCTCATTACAAAACAGGAGAATGGAGGATTGCTTGGGCAGAAACAGACGCCAGAGGACAGCAGGAAAGCTTGAAGGTAGTTAAACCCTTAGAGAGTTCTAGAACTAGAAGGGACTTAGAATCATTGAGTATAACTTCTCAAACACTTTGAGCAGAACCTTTTATTCAAATGAAATTTTACACAGAACCCCAATATGAACATGATGGCATTTAATTAGGATACTTCTTTGAATTTATTTTATTTTATTTTTGGAGATGGGATCTAGCTCTCTCAGCCAAGCTGGAGTGCAGTGGCATGATCCCAGGTCCCGGCAGCCTCAAACTCCTGGGCTCAAAAGATCCTCCTACTTCAGCCTCCCCAATAGCTGAGACCACAGGTGTGTACCACCATGCCCAGGAAATTTTTTTTAAACAAATAGGTTCTCCTTATGTTGCCCAGTCTGGACTCAAAATTCCTGGGCTCAAGGGATTCTCCCACCTCAGCCTCCCAAAATGCTGGAATTATAGGTGAGAACAACTGTACCTAGTATATACTTTATTTTTCAAGTAAAAACTTTTATATTATAAAATGGGTCTGTGAGATCAGTTAGTTGCTGTGTTGGATGTGAAATCAGGGGTTAAGGATTATTGTTGTGACTAAATCAGCTTCGACAGCCATTGTATTTGTCTGTTGTGTGTTAGTTACATAGAATCGAGAAACTTCTGATTGGTAAATAGAGACAAACTTGAAAGTAGGGATGAGCTTCACCACCCACCCTGGAATCTGAGGATACTTTTCAAATAAACTGAAATCATAGGAGAAGCTATACTCCGAGATGAACCAAAAAAAATAGTTCATCCTGCAACATAAATTAAGGTGTTTAGAATTTGCTAATGTACTTAAGAAAACTGATAGGGTTCGTAAAACAAGGGCATTCATATAACGTTTTCATTTCACAACTGATGGTTGAATCAAACGTTTGTCCAATTTCTAAAGCAACTTTACAAGATCCAAGATTCTACAGAACCATCTAGAACACACTGATTGAATTAAATTTCTTCTTTTTATAGATAAATAATTTAGGGCCAGATTGGAGAGATTATTGCTTGAAGTCACACAGTTAGACGTGCATACCTAGGACTAAAACCAGAGCTTTTTACCCAAAATCTACAGGCGCTTCCCCTAAAGATGCTGCAGTTCGATGCAAAAATGTTTTATTTTAATACAGATGCCCTTTCCACTACTAGCAAAGAAAGTAAGCTCACAGATTTTATCAGATGAGAGCTTGAGCGCTCTGACATGTATTTCCAGGCTAATGAGGAAAAAAAGAAACTTCTGAATAAAAACTTCTCTGCAGGATACCCACACCCAGCCCCTACTGACATCAGTGGCCCTGATGAGCTTGTGGCACGTCACCTGCATGGTCACTCACGCCAGTGACCACTCTCTCCACGGCCTCTACCTTTCATTTCCTCATTAAATCTTGCTGAACAAAAAGTCCGAAGCCAGTGAACATAAAATCACGTTTTAGGGAAGAGTTTGACATTGAACAAATGCCAGCGGCAGGAAAAAAGCTCAACCTCCTTTCCACATCCAGCCTCTACCTACGACTTCCCCTACCTGCAAATCAGCAGGAACACTGGGGAAAACAAACAAAAAGTCCTTAAGTCTTTCAGGTTTCCCCTGCAAACAGTTCCTGGAAAAGGGCTGTGGCTGCAGAAGGTCCGTGTGTAGTTTCCCTCGTGGATCATTTATGCACCTACCCTCAAACCTCATGACCACAGAGAGGTGATAAATTGCTTGTTCTCGAGTTTAACTGAATGTCTAAGACAAGAGATCATTCCCATTGCTGAAAATGTCCAGCAAGTTCATTAACAGAATGACCTAATATACAAGCATGCTAACTTATACAACCCTACAGTTGTAGACATCAGCTCGTCAAAGTGGCAAGATAGGTAAAACTCAATATCCAGTTTATGAAGATGCAAACATGTTTTCATTTATAAATGGCCATAGTGTAAATAGAAAACTGCATCATAATACTACTACTGACAACATCAACAATAACTACATTTGTTGATTATTTACCATATACCGAGCACTGCTATAAACACTTTACATGTATTAGCTCTTTAATTCTCACTGTAACCCAAGAAATAGGTACTATTTGTCAGCCCCATTTTACAGCAAAGCAAACTGAGGCAAAGACAAGCAATAAGATATTAGAAGCGACAAAAACAAGCATAAACAGGACTTGAATGAGTATGCGTTTCTTCCTACCTAGATATTAATCGGTATCTAATCATGACTCAGAACACAAGGAAGAAAAAAATAAACTTCCCGAACATGGAACGTCTCTTTAGCTCTCATGTTAGCACAAATAAGAGGCATTTCAACCCAAGAGCAAACAGTTTAATTAAATCCTATAGTTCAGGGTCGAATGGAACCTGAGGATCTAGCGGGGGACCTGGGTGACTGCAAGAAAGCCAGCTCTTTTGCAAGACTGTTCTGTGTGACCGTCAGGTGTTGGAGCTCTGGAACCACAGAGCTTGGATTCCAACCTTGGCCTGCCACTTGTCAGCTCTGTGATTTTAAGCGAGTTGCTTAATCTTTTCCGTGGAAATAATAATAGCCATCTCACAGGAACGTTGTGGGGATTAAATGAGTCTTGGGAAGGTGTGACACAGCCCCTGGTCCACAAGAACCACTCAATAAATATCAGTTACTATTATCGTGACCAAGAAACACTACCACCATCTGGAGAAATCACTGGAAAAGGAGGCTTTAATTAGACAGAAAGAACAAAACTCTGGCTTTTATGACAGGTATTTACTACTCTGCTCTTGGACTCATTCATAAGGGAAAAAAAGTCCCTATACCCCATATCACTCAAAAATTGCATGCAGCATGGGCACAGTGGCTCACACCTGTAATCCCAGCACTTTTGGAAGCTGAAGCAGGCAGATCACTTGAGCCCAGGAGTTCCAGACCAGCCTGGGCAACATGGCAAAACCCCATCCGTACAAAAAAAGTACAAAAATTAGCCAGCCATGGTGGTGCACACCTGTGGTCCAAGCTACCCAGGAGGCTGAAGCGAGAGAATCACCTGAGCCTGGGAGGTCATGATGGGCTTGAGCCATGATCACACCACTGCACTCTACCCTGGGCAATAGAGCAAGACCCTACTTCAAAAAAAAAAAAGTCTGCATGTATGCTAAGTTTTCCAACAATAAGCAACATATGACTCTACTCATATATGAATACTTTCTTTAATCTTCTATAAAACCCACTTTTATTAAGTCTTCTCAAATTTCCAGTGGGCATTCAGAAATTTTTATATAAGTCTTATAAAATCAGATATGATGCATCTGGCCCAAAATGGTATAAAGCCACAAGTCCTAAAGCAGATACTGCTGAGTTCTTATAAACAGCAATAAAAACAGAAAAAGATTTCTTTAAATAATAACAGAACTAAAACTGACCATAGCCTAATACTAGAACCTGGGAGCAACTGAGAGGACTAAATTAAAACAGCAGCACTTCGACTTCAGCTCCTGACACAGGGTGTCTTCGATGAAGAAAGCAGAGGTCACCAGACAGAAGGAAGAAAGAGAAAGATGCTTTGAACCTCCTCTCATTCCTCAGCGTCATGTCTGTTCTCCTATCCTCATCCCTAACTCTATCTTCACCTTTTCCAAATCTAAGCAGAAACCACCAATTCTAGAAGGTAAAACACTAATGTGGGTGAGAAGAGACTTGATGGTAGCACAACACATTGGTCTTAGATAAAGGCAATATGCCATAAGGATGAACCGTAATAACACGTAATGGAAATTGACCGTCCATGTTCAGAGTACCAGAGAATCAGGTAGTGGGAGGAGAGAGAAGGGGCCCCTTCAGCAGAGCAGGACACACCAATGATGGCCTCATGGAAACAGGAAACTGGACTTGGAGCAGTACATACCAATATGCCACAAGTGTGAAAACAGAATTGGATTATATAGCCAAAAAAAAAAAAAGGTGAAACACAGGCAGATGGAAATTAAATGCAACAAATTGCCAAAAAAAATGCAGGGGAGACGAAAGGATTCCAAGAAGATGAAAGTGTGATTGCAGAAGTAATATATGTATTGGAAATCGGTTTAGAACCAAACTGTAGAAAATCTGGCCAGGCTCAGTGGCTCAAGCCTGTAATCCCAGCACTTTGGGAGGCCGAGGTGGGTGGATCACGAGGTCAAGAGATCGAGACCATCCTGGCCAACATGGTGAAAACCCGTCTCTACTAAAAATACAAAAAATTAGCTGGGCATGGTGGCGCGTGCCTGTAATCCCAGCTACTCAGGAGGCTGAGGCAGGAGAATTGCCTGAACCCAGGAGGCAGAGGTTGCAGTGAGCCGAGATCGCGCCATTGCACTCCAGCCTGGGTACAAAGAGCAAAACTCCGTCTCAAAAAAAATCTATTTAGTTGTGTGGAAAACAGACTTTCCAAGTTCTAGTAGAATACAGAGGGAAAGAACATGGAAATTAAAATAATTCTAGTTGTGAAAGACAAAGACTGGGAAATCAGTATTAGGATAACTAGTGTTCCTGAAGGAGAACTCAGAACGAACGGAAACAGGTAACAATCAAAGGTATAATAGAAGAAATTCTTCCTCACCTAAAGACAAACTCTATAAGTAGATCAAATGGGACTTTAGTTTTCTGAAAAGTCCATTAAAAGAGACATCTACTCACATGCTTACAAACTATCTACAAGGGTAAGTTGTACATAAAATGTAATTTAAAACCCTGTAAGCACCAAGGCAAATAAACCAGGTTTCCTACAAAGTATGGAACTTTGTCAGGCTTCAGACTTCTCCAATGCTAGACTTGCTCCAAGGCGATGCTGTCTCAATGCCTACAGCATTCTGAAGAAGAAAAGACACGATCCAGCAATTTTCTGCCACCAACGCATCTGTCGTGTTGAAAAGGGATGTTCAGATACACAAGCTCTTGAGACACACAGGAGCTTCCAGAAAGTTTCTTGAATTTGTTTTCCAGAAAGAGCACAATGTGACTGATAATGAAAAACAAAACTAGTTTTAAAAGATAAACAATTGGCAGAAAGCTGGATATAGAAGTGGACTCAGTGAAAACTGCAGTGTGGATTCTTTGGAGTGTGGATTCTTTGGGGAGTGATAGAAATGTTCTAAAATTGGATAGTGATGGGAGTGGCACAATTCTGCAAATTTACTAAAAATCATTGAATTGTATACTTAAGATGGGTTTATTTCATGGCAAATTATGCTGCCATAAAGCTGTTTTTCATAATTTTCTTTCTTTATTATTATACTTAAATTCTGGGATACATGTGCAGAATGTGCAGGTTTGTTACATAGGTATACAAGTACCATGGTGGTTTGCTGCACCCATCAACCCATCAACCTACATTAGGTATTTCTCCTACTGCTATCCATCCCTTAGCCCCCACCCCACCCCAACCAGCCTTGGTGTATGATGTTCCCCTCCCTGTGTCCATGTGTTCTCATTGTTCAACTCTCACATATGAGTGAGAACATGTGGTGTTTGGTTTTCTGTTCCTGTGTTAGCTTGCTGAGAATGATTGTTTTCAACTTCATTCATGTCCCTGCAAAGAACATGAACTCATCCTTTTTTATGGCTGCATAGTATTCCATGGTGTATATGTGCCACATTTTCTTTATCCATTCTATCATTGTTTTAGGTTGTTCCAAGTCTTTGTTATTGTGAACAATGCCGCAATAAACATACATGTGCAGGTGTCTTTATAGTAGAATGATTTATAATCCTTTGGGAATATACCCAGTAATGGGATTGCTGGGTCAGATGGTATTTCTGGTTCTAGATAGTTGAGGAATTTCCACACTGTCTTCCACAATGGTTGAACTAATTTACACTGCCACCAACAGTGTAAAAGCATTCCTATTTCTCCACATTCTCACTAACATGGTGAAACCCCATCTCTACTAAGAATACAAAATTAGCCCAGCGTGGTGGCGCGTGCCTGTAGTCCCAGATACTCAAGAAGCTGAGGCAGGAGAATCACTTGAACCTGGGAGGTAGAGGTTGCACTGAGCCAAGATAGCGCCACTGCACTCCAGCCTGGGTGATGGAGCAAGACCCCATCACAAAAAAAAAAAAAAAAAGAAGTTCACATGAAGGCTTTTGATTTCTTTTGAAGCAGAATTCACCAAGCATTGTTTTGTAAAAAGGAAAAAAGAAAAAAGAAAACAGTCACATCTAAAGTTAATCAAGAATTAAAATGAACAAAAATAAACTGGGCAAAATCATTGCTTTAGGAAGTCCAGGCAGGAGGATTGCTTAAGGTCAGAACTCGAGAGCAGCCTGAGCTACATAGCAAGACTGTCTCCACAAAAATTAAAAAATTATCAGAGTGTGGTTGTGCACACTGGTAGTCCTAGCTACCTGAGAGCCTGAGGCAGGAGGATCACTAAAGGCATGATGTTTGAGGCTACCATGAGCTGTGATCACGCCAGTGCACTTCAGACTGGGCAGCAGAGTGAGACTTTATCTCTAAAAAAATTTTAAATAAAAAGGTAATTGCAAAAGCAGACCCAAATATGCATGGGTGTGTAACATTAGTAATTATTAAATTAATGTTTTAAATCAGTGCAGAAAAAGGTGGATAAATTGAGGGAAGAAACAAATTAAATCTCTACCTTATTACAAAATAAATTTTAGATGAAGGATTAAAATATAAAAATAAAACTATAAAGTACTAGAAGAAAATACTGATGCATATTTTTTAAAATCTCTTCAATGTAGTTTTCTAAACATCAATCATAAATGAATAAAAGTAATTGGCTTATTTAAGAATTTAACATCTCAACATAGACAATGTTAAAAGGCATATTTGCAAACTGTGAAAATTATTTGCAACAAATATCACAAAGGCTGAATAGCCTTAATTTTAATTTTTTATTTTAATATGTAAAAGGTCATATAAATGAAAGGAAGTCAGGCCAGACGTGGTGGCTCACACCTGTAATCCCAGCACTTTGAGAGGCTGAGGCAGGGGGATCACTTGAGCCCAGGAGTTCAACACTGCAGTGAGCCAAGATGATGCCACTACACTCGGGGCAACAGAGTGAGACCTAGAGTATAAAAAAAAAACTAAACTAAAGGAAACACCCCAATAGAAAAACTAGTGAAAGACAGCAATGTGCTATTTATAAAAGAAATAAGTTGCATGTAGAGCACAAGTCTCTTTAAAGAAATATAGATGGTCCATTAACACATGAACAAAACAGTTTCAATCTCACAAACAGTAACAACAGTTCTATCCCGTTTTTTACTTATCAAGTTATAACTCTTTAAAGGTTAAAATTCAGTGTTCACAACATCAACACAAAAACTCACACTCACGTGGGGAATTGTAAACTGGTAAGGCATTGGAGGGTGGGAGTGGTTTACAATGCACATTTCAAATGCGTCACATATATTCAATTCTTTCTACTCAACAACTCCTAAGGCAAAAAGTATTTTTTTTTTTTTACATCTTAAAGATGTAGAGACGATGATAGTAATTGTAATGTTATTTGTGGCAGCAAGAAGGCAGAAAGAACTTAAAACACCCAACAATAGAGAATCAGCTAAATAAATCATGATGCCTTAACGAAATGTGAAGAAGAATATTGATATGAAAAGGCATTAATTAGACATTGTTAGATGGGGAAAAAATAAACTACAAGACAGTAATGGTCTCATATTTTTAAAAATAATAATAATGTACATATATACACTCATTAAGCAAAAACTTCTTTTGTTCAGGAAGATATTCACCAAATATTAATAGTGGTTCTCTCTACACATTGATATGACAGGTAGGATTTTTGTGTTCTCTTTGCCAATCTCTATTTTATAAATATTTCCACAATCATGTTTAACTTGCATAATAATTGTTAGAATAGTAACAATGGTAGTAATCGCATGCTGAAATTAAGCTTTTTCTTTTATTGAAGAGCATTGGCATGCTAGTTCTTTTTCTCCTTAGCAAGAAAGCAAGCACCATGAATCCACATTAAAAGAAAGACATAGCTTGCCATCACCCTGAGGGACACTTTCAGTGGGATGATTACAGCTGCTATGACAACAAGGGGAGGATGTGATGTCACATAATGATCCAGCGACTTCGACGTTCCTGTCCCAATGCAGAGCGCTTGCTGCCAGCTGGAAATCCAGCAGAGACCTCATTAAGGGCATCTGTTCAGTAATTACTACAAGTTTCCCTTCATCACGCACCCAACTTTGAAAACAGCCGTCGCAGAACTCCGATTCCTGATTCACAGAGGGCTTGAATCTTCCATTTCTGGAGCATTCAAACTGAATGCCACCAGAGAACCAGCGTCAAGTTTTGGCACAGTCGGTAAACACTACCTTGATCAACAGGGACCAGGAGGGAAGACACATCCAGAAGACGTTTATTGATGCCAACATAGACCAGAGCCTTAAGGTGCTTAACTAAGATATCTTGTTTTGCATCCCACTAGAACATTTACATATTATAATTTCCATTACAGAAAATCTAATACGCCTCTAACCCATAGAAAAGAAGGGCAAATAGGAGCGACTGCACAGCAAGCTGGAGAATCCGTTGCAAAATATGTGTAATAAATTCTCCTACAATGAATATGAAATCCCCAAGACCCTGTTCACATGGTACTAGCACCAGTGCTCTGCGCAGAATAGGGGCAAACTGCTATGGTGGAAGCAGCCAGACAGAACTAGTTTGAAGTCCCAGACTCTATTACTTAAACCTCCTAAGCCTCTGTCTTCTCGCCTCTAAACTGAGAATAATAATGAGTCAAAAGAGTTGGAAAATTAAGCATAAAACTCGAAGCCTAGTATTCCAAAAGAAGTTAGCTCCCCTTGAAAAGTTTCACCGAGAACTAGACAGATCTGTCAATGAACTGCTTGCTTCCTTGTTAAGTCTTGACTAATGCAAGGAGTCTCCTAACTGCCCTCTCTCTCAACACAACTACTGCTATCATGCTCACATATCACACTGTTCTTATACATGGTGTTTTGTCCATCTAGAATGTTCTCAAAATTTCTCCCCTGCCCATCCCATCCCCAGCCTCATCCAGCTCAGTGATTCCTAAACAAGGTGCACAGCAGAATCACTTAGCTTTCCAAAAATGCACATGCCAGGCCGGGCACAGTGGCTCACGCCTGTAATCCCAGCACTTTGGAAGGCCATGGTGGGTGGATCACCTGAGGTCAGTTCAAGACCAACCTGGCCAACATGGTAAAACCTCATCTCTAGAAAAATACGAAAATTAGCCAAGCATGATGGCAGGTACCTGCAATTCCAGCTACTTGGGAGGCTGAAGCAGGAGAATAGCTTGAACCCGGGAGGCAAAGATTGCAGTGAGCCAAGATCGCGCCACTGCACTCCAGCCTGAGCAACAGTGTGACTCCAACTCAAAAATAATAATAAATTAAAATGCATATGCCAGGTCCAACCCACAATTATGGAATTGGAATCTTTGGAGCATGGAGCCCAGAAATCCTTAACAAACTCTCCATTTGGTTCTATGCAGCCAGCCCTGTTGCTGCAGTGTTTGAGAACCACGGACATGGCTCATTCCTACTTTTTTAAAACTCCATTCAAGAACTCTCATACATGGCTGGTGGAATCATAAAACAGTGCAGACACTTTGGAAAAGTTTGGCAGTTCCCTAAAGGTTATAAAATAATTTACCATACAATCCAACAATTCCACTCCTAACAATCTACCCAAGAGACTGAAAATATATGTCCACACAAAGACATGTATGTAAATATTTATAACGGCATCATTCACAATAACCAAAAACTGGAAACAACCTGTATTCAACAATTAGTGAGTGGATAAACAAATGTATATGTTCATATGATGGAATATTATTCAAAATAAAACAGAATGAAGTACACGTGGTGATGATTGTACAACTGTAGATTCACTAAAACATTGAATTGTACCCTTAAAATGGGTAAATTTTATGGTATGTAGATTACACCTCAATAAAGATGAAGGAAAGGAAAAGAAAAGGAGAAAAGGAACAGGAAGGAAAAACAGTGAAAGGAAGGAAGGGTAAAGAAGAAAGGAGAAGGGAGGGAGGGAGGGAGAGAATTAAGGGAGGGAAGTGTTACGGGGAGAGGGGTGGGGAGGGGAGGAGAGAAGAGGGGAGGGGAGGGGAGGAGAGGGGTGGGGAGGGGAGGGGAGGAGAGGAGAGGGGAGGGGAGGGGTGGGGAGGGGAAGGGAGGGGAGGAGAGGGGAGGGGAGGGGTGGGGAGGGGAAGGGAGGGGAGGAGAGGGGAGGGGAGGGGTGGGGAAGGGAGGAGGGGAGGAGAGGGGAGGGGAGGGGAGGAGAGGGGAGGGGAGGGGAGGAGAGGGGAGGAGAGGGGAGGGGAGGGGAGGGGAGGGGAGGGGAGGGGAGGGGAGGGGAGGGGAGGGGAGGGGGAGATAAACAAGAGTGGGAAAAACTGAGTCCAAGCCTTTGCCAACCCCTCCCCCTGTGTTATCGTCATCCTTTATAAATCCCCCAAACAGCACTTGGCCTCAGCATGTTACTTGTCAGTATCAGTCTCCCCACAAGCCCACATGCTTTTCAAGGATGAGAAAATGCTTTAATATCTCCCTATACTTGCAGGCAGATCAGTAGGCCCTCAACTAATGTTGGTAAGAGAATGCAGGAAGGAATGAGTGGCTGATGGAGCTTTCTGCTGAAGCGCGCTCTAAGAAACATTCTACCGCTAAGAACTTAACACCCAGTTTCCCTCCTGTAAAGTCATAAACCCTCTCACTGGCATGCTGAAAGGAGATGATGGGTGTCCCAAAAGTGCTTTGGATTTTTCCCCAAGGCATGTCCCACAGGTGTAAGAAGGGCACTTCCTCTGACAACTCCCAGGCAAAGTCAAGCTCCCACATCACCGCTGTAGCATCAGATTCAAACCCAGATCTTTCCACTTTGCTGGATAAGTACCTTAGTTTCCTCGTTCAAAAATGAGAAATTAAATGAGCTACTGCTTACAAAGCGCTTAGAACAGCATCTGGCATATAGCAGATGCTCAAATACAAAGAGAGGAGGAGTATACATGGTGTGTGGAAGGTGTGTTTGCATATAAAATGTGTGTGCATATAATTGGTGAGATACCTCTGCCAAAAGAGGTCATACCGTGAAATACCCAGAAAAGTTTCACTTGCCTCATGGGGCATTCGGGATTAGGGAAACTGATACAAACACAAAAGAAAGTCCAGGCACTAAATTATAGCCAGGAAGAGATCTGACTAACTAAAATATCCACATATACAAGTAAGTTTAAAAACTGGTACTAGAACAACATGTATGATCCCATTTAAATAGAACTAAAATACACTATTACATGAACCAAGCATAGGATATTAACAGAGGTCATCTCCGGATAATGAGGTTTTCCTTCCTGAGTTCTGAAAATGAATATGGATCATTTTTATAGCCAAATAAGATTAATAATGCTATCTTCGTTTTGTTAAAAAATGAATTAAGTAATTAGGAAAACTAAGACAGCCTCCAGCCCCCGAGGACCACCTACTGCTCTGGCAGCGTAAAAGTTTGTCTGGTTTGTTTGGAAGAGAGAATTAATATCCAGAAGGGTACAGGAAGGCCCAGATAGGAAGGAAGAATGCAGGCCGCACAGAAATGGCTGTTATCCTTAATACACAATAGCAAGAAAATTCAGCAAACTCTCATCAACTGATGCTCCACGGCATAGCCAGAGTGTGTGTTTTGTAAACACAAATCTGATCTTGTCCCCTCTCCTTAAAATGGCCAACGACCTTCTACTGCTGTGGGGGAAAGACCAAACTCCTCCACGGGCCTATAAGGCCTCACACAGTGAGAGCTCTGCTCATCTTCCTTAATACTTTCATAGCCCTCAATAGCCCAGCTCCTCCCTCCAGCCAAGGGCCTCTGCACAGCCTGCCTGAGCTAGCAGGAGGCTCTCCCATCTCCTGCCCCACAATCTTCACCAGGGAAACCCATCACAACCCCCAGACAAATTAGATACCCCTGCCAGGCATGACCGCAGCACCCTGGCCTTGCCATCAGAGGACAGAGCACAGTTATACCAATGTCTGTGGCCCCACTGGGCTGTCAACATCATGACATCGGGCTGGCTTGTCTGCTCACATAGTATTCCTAGTGCCTAACACAATAGCTGCCACAAAGAATGCACTCCATAAAGACAGGCCAACTGAGTGGTTATGGCTGTGCACAGGCAGGGCAGGCAGGGCACTGCAAGGTATGAGTTCAGAGAAAAGCGAAAGCCAGGTCATGGAAGGCCCCTGGGCCCTACCTGGGAAGGTGGGCTTGATCCTGCATGCAATGGGAATCTCCCTGCTGGGTTTTAAATGGAAGGGCAGCAGGATCAAAAAGCCTATGGACTTTGAATACTAATTTCATGAGGTGAGGGAGGGAATCTGCTCAGGGAAAGGAATCTACAACGGTTCCCAGATTTCTAGTTCAGAAGCCCAAGCTTTCAAATATGTAGAAACTAGCCGGGTACAGGGACTCACACCTGTAATCCCAACACTTTGGGAGGCCCAGTGCATGCAGGATTACTTGAGGTTAGGGGTTCAAGGCCAGCCTGGCCAACAGGCTGAAACCCCATATCCCAGCGACTTGGGAGGCTGAGGCAGAAGAATCACTTGAACCTGGGAGGCAGAGGTTGCAGTGAGCCGAGATTGTGCCACTGCACTCCAGCGTGGGCAACAGAGTGAGACTCCATCTTAAAAAAAAACTGTAGAAACTGGATGGGAGTTTCGGTTCTGAAACAAGTCATCCAGCTTCCTGGAGTACCAGTTTCTCTGTCTGCACAACAGAGCTGCTCATGGTTCTCTTTCAGGGAAACTGGTAGAATCAAATGAGCTGAGGTTTGGGAAAGTCCTTCACCAACAGCAAAGCCTCTCATTATCATCAGCAACATGGGGGCAACGGCTTGAATAGTCACCCGCAAAAAGAGCCTCCCTGAAATCATCACTAAGCCCAGGCTTACGGTCTTACACGACTGGACTAAATTCTGCATCTTTTAAACATTTTTCATTGTCTTAAACAGTTGGCCTCAAGGAGGACCCAGATGAGAAAGGAAGAAGATGCCTCCTGTGGGAAAACGGGGTTTCCGTGGGGCCCAGCAGACGGTTGGAATCTAGACTGGCTCAAGTGCTGCTGGTTTCCTCTTTAAGAGATGATGGATTCCCCTCCAATATTAACTAACTTGACAGATTTGAAAAGTGGTAACTTCCAACTGTTAAAGATGAGTCACTAGATACAGTGGACCTTTCTGAGAAACTGTAAATTAATGACTTTAAGAAAGAAATCCATTCACTTTCCCACTCACTGCTTAAATCCTATTGTGTTAATATGTGATCCCTGGGCCCAAGGTCAGAG
Organism: Callithrix jacchus; assembly: GCF_049354715.1. Classification (NCBI taxonomy): domain Eukaryota; kingdom Metazoa; phylum Chordata; class Mammalia; order Primates; family Cebidae; genus Callithrix; species Callithrix jacchus. The sequence continues at coordinate 1,461,696 of NC_133512.1, forward strand.
AAAAACAATTCCAGTTTTCTCCTGGGGCCTCTCAGAGAGATGAAACGTCCAAAGGGCTGGAGGATTCCCACACTTGTGATTACTGGTCAAACATCTAAACCAGCAGAAATACCTCCAGGTTTGGTATGAACTAAGAAAAAGAAAAGGGAAGGGGAAGGAATCAATATTTTTATAAGCACCTGCGATTGTCATTACCTGGCTGGAACTTTATATATGTTACATCATATGTAAATATTATTATTCCTAGTTTACAACATTAAGAAACAAGATTTGGAAAGGTTTAAAAAAAAAGCGGTCAGAGGCCAAGCACAGTGGCTCATGCCTGTAATCCCAAGACTTTGGGAGGCCAAAGCAGAAGGATCGCTTGAGCCCATGAGTTGAAGACCAGCCTGACCAACATAGCAAGACCCCATGTGTAAAATAGTACATTCTCAGTGTATGGTGCCACAACCTGTAGTTGCAGCTACTTGGAAGGCTGAGGTATGAGGATCGCTTGAGCCCAGGAGGTCGAGGCTGTAGTAAACCCTAATTGTCCCACTGTACTCCAGCCTGAGTGACAAAGCAAGACAGTCTCTAAAAACTGAATAAATAAGTGATCGGATACTTCATAAATGGTGAACGCGACAACTTAGCAATTCACATTCTGGTTTGTCCAAGAATAAACAAGGAATATTCTCTCCACCATATATACTACAAAAATTTTATTGAAATAATCTCTAAGAGCCAGTATGTCTGAGAAATGAAATATGTAGTTCAGCAGGTCCAATACAGCAAAACCAAAAAAAAAAAAGAGAGAAAGAGAGGAAGAAAGGAAGGGAGGGAGGAAGGGAAGGAGGGAGGGAGGGAGGGAGGGAATGAATGAACCAGCCCCATAGTTGAACTGCACTGAAAACATCACTTATTACTTTGAGCTTAACAAATCACTTCTTCATCTGTCTAATTTCAACCTGTGAAAGCTGAATTAGACTATCTATAATGCTGGTAGTTACTAGTCCATACAAGTCCAGAAGGGTTTCTTCTCCTGTTCTCCAAGCTCATGGAATCATTCCTGAGCCGCTCTACAAAGTTACCAAGAAGAGAGGAACCATTTGGGGAAGCAAAGAGAAAGTCAGCAAATCAATTCCTGCAATATGGTTTATTCTCAAACTCTGGCAGCAACACATGTGACCTAATACTCAAGGCAGAGTCTCGAGTGCTCTGGACCTGTGTCCAGGAGATACCGCCCTCCACCAAGCAGAAACCAACCTTCAGCAACACTGCCTCCAAGCCTGCCCAGGGTCCCCTGGGGAAAGCCTGGTTCTCGGGCCAAGGTCCCGGCACACTCCAGTGCCTGTCTGCCAGCAGCAAAGGAAGTGCCAACCAGCTCACCCCAAAGCAGCTGGCACCAATTACCCCAACCCAGCTGAAAGCACCCGGATTGGCTGAGACAGGCACTCCAGATCCCTGGCCTGGTCAGAAATCCTACCCTAAAACAAAGACAGCCTTGCAACCATGCCAGGATGCTACATAAGTGACTGGTAGAGGGTTGGTGGAAGCAGCCAGAGGCAGGCGGGTGAGCACCATCCAGGGAAGCAGCTGTGGGTCTGGGAGTCTTGCCCACACCCTGATTTCAGAGTCTCTCCACCCTCACAGCCAACAGCTACCAGTTAACAAGCACCCAGAGTGCACTGGCTTCCTACATTCCTCATCCTCTTGAACCCTCCCAGCGATGCAACAAAGAAAGAACTGCCACCCCCATTTATTAATGAAGGCCCCAAGGCTCACAGAGGTGAATGATCGCTCCCACAGCCACAGGACAGGAAGTGCCAGAACTGGGTTAGAGCCCAGGCCTTCTGAATCACTTGTCTTTCCACCTGGCATCCTGGCCTAGGAGCGCTAACATCCTAACAGGAGCCTGGCACCTAGTGACCCACTTTGCAAAATCACCACAAGTGACACACTACATCCTGAAGATGGTCAACCAGCTGAGGAAATGGGGACACCTGGAGCCATCAAGAACAACCACAAAGTATCCACAAAAGTGAAGCACTTGAAAAATGCCCGTTTCGAACAACAGAAAGCAGAAGACAAAGCCATCCTTAAAAGTTTTTCAGACAACAGTATATATGGCGATTGGGTCAAGGACTCAGAGTTGGATATTGCTATTTTCAAGTTAATTATATTATGAAAATATCGCACAATGGATATAAACGATAAATACATAATCATGAAAACATTGATATAGAACTTGCTTTGCACCAAGTGCTGTTCTGAGTGCTTGATGTATATTAAGTCATTCGACCCTCTAACAACCCAGGAGGTAGGTAATATAATTATCTACTTTTAACAGATGAGTATCTGAAATACAGAGAGGTTAAGTAACTTGTCCAAAATTACACAGTTAATAAACTGTGAAGCCAAAATTCAACCAAGGCAGGCCAACTCCAGAATCCACAATCTTAACCTCTCCACAGACTGCCACTCAAGTCCAGCAAGGATTTATCAAGCAGGCTCCATGCCAGATGCTTCCATGTCTATTATTAGTCTATTCTTCATTCTTACATTTCTTCCTCATAACAAATCTAGTAGCACGAACTGAAGTCATAAAGGTTACACATCACGTCAGAATGAAGCTCACCCTGCAGGCACTCAAACACTTGGAGATCTCCAGCTAGTCCCCATTTCCCACTGGAATTTGATAGTCAGGATACAGGTGAAATAGCTGGAAGGCCCAGGAAGCCACACATGGGCTTGCCTTGGGTCCTAATTAAACTTCACTGTAAGAAAACTGTACAGTGCTATATACACAAAGCCTAGTATACTTACTTCATGAATAATTTCACCTATGAGCTCTTACCTAGTGCTGCACACAATTTTCCTCCTCTTTGCTCTGAACTCTGCAAAGCATCCATCACTACAAATCGCCCGTGCACCTCCCTTGGCCATTCCCCTGCACCTCACCTCCTCTGGGAAGGCCAGGGTCGGGACTCAAAGCTCACCTCTTCTACCAGGGGCAGGAATCGCAGAGGTTTCCTTACTTAAGCAGTTTGTTTACAGTTGGAGAAACTGAGGCCCATGTTAAGTGACTTACCCAGGAGCAAAGAGCAAGTTAGTTAAGGGGCTAACCCCATCTCCTAATTCCGAGTCCAGTATGTGTTTTCTACGACTCTGTGCTTTTCTCACCCGTGGTTCCCCTGCCCTTCCACAGCGTCTAGTTCAGTGTTATGTTCAACAAATATTTATTAACCTACCAGTAATAATAGTTGACAATTTTGAATGCCTTGACTGTGCTAGGCCCTGTGCTAGAAGCTACAGTTCCATTATGACTTTCATGGGCCCTAGAAACTTTTGGTTTTGTGGGTCCCTTCCCCCACAAAAAATAATCTGTAAAAATTTAAAATATGTTTTCGGATTGCTTGAAAAGAAGAATATAATAATGTTAAATTTTCTTAACTTTTTTATTATTTGTTGAGGTAAGAACACAACATGAAATCTACCCGCTTGTCAAATGTTTAAGTGTAGGATGTACTGCAGATCTTCAGGGCTTGACAGGAACTTTATGAAGTAAGATTTTTTTTCAATCTAAAAGTCTACTTTGTCCTTTGATCTTAAAAGAAATTAAAATATTTTCAGAATCCTAAAAATGCTGCAGTCAGAGCACTGCGCTTACTGTGCCCAGTGGATAAATCAGCCCTCCTGTGTTCTAATTGCACTATCTGATTAGATTTCCCACCCAGCGTGGTAAATACTATTTATTATGTCCATTTTACAGCTTAGGAGTCTTAACGTTAGCCATGAAATGCCACCTCTCTAAGATCACCGTGGGCTCTGGATCTGAACCACAAGTGTCTAACTCCAGAGGCTGTTACATTCTGGACCCTGCTCAGTGCAGTTTACCCATCCTGGTCCTTTCCTTCTGCTGTGTTCTAGGCTGATCTCAAAACCAAGCTCAGGATTGCCATTCCTTCATTGCTATTCTCCCCACCACTCCCGACTTCCCCCTGGCCCCAGGTGGACCCTCTCCAGGTCTGTGGAGCCTGAAAAGACATGCCAGACACACTGTGTGGCTCCAGAAGGTGCATCAGCATATGGGAGGGCAGCAGGGTGCCCAGTGCCCACTTGACTCTTCCTCTCATCTGGCGTCAGGGACCAGCACAGTTGTACAGGGCATCCCAGCTGCCCACCCACAGAGTGCAGTCACAAACCCTCGGGATCATACCACTGACACTTACCCACTCCCAGCTAGCACCAGCTGTACTCATGGTATGATTTGAGGCAAAGGGAAGGGACATTGAACAGACACCCACAGTGTGACAGCCAGGTACTGTGCATGGCACTCCACTCCCCTGGCCATGGTTTACCCACAAGGAAGATGTTACTATCTCCATTTATTCAGAGAAGAAAACTGAGGCTGAGAGAAGCTAAATGGCCCACCTGATGGGCATGATCAATCAGTGTGTGACTCCAAAGCCCAGGGTTTCCCACAGCAAATGCACCTTTTCTTCAGCTGGCCCCCTGAAAGTGTGCACTCTAATGGTTTGCTGACAATGACAACTCCATTGTGAGAGCTTCTCAGGCTAAAGACAGGCGGCTCTTGGTAGAAGGGCAAATGCTGTGAAGAGGCATAGACCGTTTCAACCAGCATTAACTGTCCCTAACAGCAAGAAGCATCTGGAGGGCATTTCAGAGTTAAGGGGAGTAGCTTCATGCATAACTTCACTCGATCCTCACCGCAGTGCCATAACTAGGATCTTACTGCCCATTTTACATGTGACAAAACTGAGGCTGAGATCATGTGATTTGCCCACGGTGCAGAACAGAAGAGGATGAACAGCAGAGCAGAGGCCACAAGGCTCCATTTGCAGACTCCTCTTCCCACTCTTCCCTGCTGCACCTGGCTCTGGCTCTGAGATATGAATGAGGGAGGAATTAGGTCCATGGGCTCTGGGAGGTGGCCATAGAATATTCTACCTGGGATCCTTATTGGGTTCTTTGCTCCCCACCATCATTCCCAACCAGGTGTAAAAGGTCCAACGTTCTTGCTTCCACCCAGACAGACAGACAAGCAGGCAGACGGAAAGCAGACAACACACTCAGCTGAGAAAGCACAGAGACCAGTCTGGGCTAAGAACGTCCTCAGCCATATGCCCCAGGGGAGGCCAGGAGCCTCTCTGCCTGGGCTGGAGAGTGGGCTACACCCCCAGCACATCAGCCAGGTCGCCCAGGCCTCCGCCACCCACAGAGCCCTGCCTGCCAGGATCCCCTCAAAGAGGAACATCCACCAGCAAACCTCCTCCCTTCAGCTTCACCTCCGTACACTGCTGTCTAAAGGTACCCCCACTCCCAGCCCCTCAAGCCTCCGATTGCTGTCAGGGGCTTCTTGTTTTTCCTCCTCTGGGACAACCCAAGGAGAGAAACACAGGGCAGAAGAGCCAGTGGCCGTTGCTACAGGAAACACATCTCTGTTAGCAACACCTCTTCAGTACAGGCCTAGAATTTTCCACAACGCCAATAGGTTCATTTTTGAAGGAAGCAGCGTCTTTGACATTCACTCCGCCAACTTCACATCCCTCTGAGCCTCTGGGTCACCCACCTCCTTCTGACACCATGCAGGTCATCCCCTAGGGAAGGTGGGATATGATGGGCCCTCCCTCAGCCCCATTTTCTCATCTGTAAAATGAAGGGGGAGAAGCATGAAAAGAGAGCGAGTGGGGCCCACTCAGGGGATTTTTAAAAAAATGTGCTTTTGTTTTTGGCAGACACACATCACTTTGAGGGGGAGGTGTTTGTTTGTATTTCAGGCAGCCTTCTGGAGAAAGCAGGAATCTGTGAATGACTTAATACAAACCCAAATAGACATCCAAGCTCCAGAAGGGAAGTTCTTCTGAAATACAAGGTACTGCACCTACGCACCAGAATCATTCACTTCATATGCAAATGCTCCTTCACAAGCACCACCTCACCTGAGTCACTTCACACTCACACTTCTACAGACGGCCCTCGATTAATGCTCATCAAGATAATTACAGACGGCCCTCGATTAATGCTCATCAAGATAATTACAGACGGCCCTCCATTAATGCTCATCAATTGCAGCAATCATAAGTTCAATGGTTTCCCAGGGATGGAACTTTCAAAGTATCAAACTCAGCGCTTCTGGATGTGGCACGTGTTCAGTCTCAGTCTTGTTTTCAAGACCTCTTGACCCATTTCATGACGTGAGAAAATTATATAAAGAGGATGCAAAACCATTTGCCCTGGGACAGGGAAGCAGGGACTGAGGGAACCGGGCGAGAGGCAGATTAACTAAGCTTGTTTCTTCTAACCGATCTTCCTCTAGGGAGCAGCAACTCTGTCCCACCTGCACCAGTGGTCCCATCTCTTTCTGGTTTTGCTCCAGCCTGGGCTGGTTAAGCAGAACTGACAAACTCCCAGATCTCTCTGCTGCAGGATGATGGATTCGTCCCAAGGCTCCAACAGAAAGAAAGTCCACTGTGGCAGGCAGCATGGGCAAACCTCAGGCTGAGGGGTCAGGGCAGATGTGGTTTAGACCTAACTCTGCCACCTCCCAGCTGTGTCTTCTGGCAAATTACTTCCTCTGGAGTCTTGGGAGTTTCTTCTCCTAAAACAAGGGTCATAACAGCTACCTTTTAGAGCTGTTGAAACGTTGCTGGTGGGAGTAGAAGCTGGTAAATCTTGTCACAAGGCAGTTGAGCAATATGTTTTAAAGTTCCTAAAACTGTTCATACTCTTGGACTAAGCAATTAAGCTTCTAAAAGGTTATCTTTAAAAAGTACTCATGGATGGCCGGGAGCGGCGGCTCACACCTGTAATCCCAGCACTTTGGGAGGCCAAGGCAAGCGGATCACAAGGTCAGGAGTTCGAGACCAGGCTGCCCAACATGGTAAAACCCCATCTCCACTAAAAATACAAAAATTAGCTGGGCATGGTGGTGTGCACCTGTAATCCCAGCTACTCAGGAGGCTGAGGAGGAGAATTGCTTGAACCTGGGAGGCAGAGGTTGTGGTGAGCCGTGATTGCACCACTGCACTCCAACCTGGGCAAATTTTTTTTAATTAATTTATTTATTTATTGAGACAGCACGACTCTCTCAAATAAATAAATAAATAAATTTTTAAAATAAAAGGACTCATGGATATACCCAAAGATTTCATTTTTTAATCACTGTTTATTATGGTGAAAATTAAAAGCAACCTAAATAGCCAACAATAGGAAGTTGATTTTTAAAAAATATATAGCATGAGACAAAACTAATAAGGTTTTTTTTAAGCAACACATTTTTCAAACATTATGATTTCATTTTGTAAAAAAAAATGCACATGTTGGAAGTATATAGAAGAAATATTAATATTTAGCATTGGATGATAAAATGACAGTTGATTTTCTTTCTTCCTTTTTTATTATTGTATTTTCTTCTAAACTTGCCTAAAACTTCTTAAATGTCTCTCTAGCACTTACTAATTTCTACTTTTTAAAATGGTTATGTATGAACATATCACATCACTCCAAGAATACAAATTCCTTGAACACAGATTCTAAGTCTGATTTACCTTCATAAACTCCCATGATATTAGCTTAGTGCCTTGAATAATTATAATTACTATTTATTGAATGTTTGCCATGTGGTAGGCATTGTGCTAAGTTGTTTCTCTTAATACAGAAAATTGAATAAATGTTTGTGGAAAGGGGGAGGGAAGAAGAATAATTAGAAAGAAGTGAATGAATACATTCGCAACAATCTTAAATAAGCTGGCAGCTGTCTCACCTGGAAGCGATCAGCTCATTCTTAGGGTCTCTTCTGACACCAGACCATACCAATCTACTAGACCATCTCTTCTAACAGGGAGGGAAAACATCAGGTGGAGGAGGACCGCAGTATGATCCTGGATTGTAGAAAGCCACACTTTGGAGGATAAGATCTCATGAGAACAACCAGGTATAACTTTTGAGAATTTTCTTACCAGAGTCAAGAAAACCAATTTAACACGACAATGACCTATTAATGAAACACTTTCGATTTTGGCACCATTAATTCATTTCTACAAACACTCCCTTAGCACCTACCAACATTTGAGAGGGAAAGAGAAATAAGCAGTCTTATCCTTACGAAATGTTTAATGCAATGAGGACTACCAACAGGTACCTAAATCACTGATTCAAGGCAGGGTGTGAGCTCCAACAGAGAACTCGGGGACTGGAGGGGATGCCAAGGGAGAAATTCTTTCTGATGGAGAAGGAGAGTGGAGGAAGTGGAAAGTGAGAGCCGGGATCTGAAGCACAGACAAGATTTCTCAGTGCTGAGTTGGGAGAATGGCATTCCTGCCTGCAGAAACAGAGTGGGCAAAGGCTCAGAGGAGCGGGATTAGGTGCGTTTGGAGAAAGGCAAGTGTTGACTCCATGCCCCAGAAACCTTGGGCTAATTCATTAAGAACAAAAGTGGCCCTGAGATGAGCTCCTTTTCTTGGTCTCTTCTTGCCCCTGGTATTTTCTCGATATACATCCAGGCAGACACAGCCCACAAAAAGCAAAATAATCTACCTCCTGGTTTTCAAAGGCTTTGGAATTCCGTTCAGATTAAGACCACAGTAACGAGTACTTCCAAAAGTAGGAATCCGGGCGGCTCCTGACTCTATCCTGCAGTTCTCCAAAGACTGACAACCAAAGAGCAGGCCTCCAGGACTGCACCTGGGACTTGGGTCCCACTCACCTCCAACGAAGATGTGGAGGCAATCCCTGCCAAGTTGTTTCCAAACAGTCTCAACATGGGGCGGAAGGTGGAAGTATCAAGAACCCAGCTCTCCAAATGCTAGACCTCCGGGGGTCAACCCTGTGGTCCTGCTGCTCCCCGAGGGACCCCCCCCAACGCCCCCCTCGTCCCCCTCTTGGTGAAGGGCTTGAGGAGGAAAGAAAGCAGGAGCCACCGGGAATCCCAAGGGCAGGAGAGGGAAACCCCACCTGCAGCTCAGAGATGCCACAGCTTTTTCTCAAATACTTGTGGTAGCGCGACTTATGATCACCCCTCCCTGCGGCCTCTCTGAGACTGAATCGGCCTGTTTTTCTGAATCTCTCTGTTCTCTTCTCTCTCTTCATGTGTCCTGTTTCCTTTGTTTCAACTTTTATAGAAACTATTGTTCAATCTCTCTCTCTCCAATAGTCTGTCTCGGCGCCCGTCTCTGTGTCTCTGGGCCAGTGTCTCCGTGTCTGATGTTCCCGCCGCTCTGTCTGCCTGTCAGGTCCACATGTGCCTGTCGCTGTGTCCCCTCTCTGCATTCCCATTTCATCTCTCCATCGCGGCGTCTGCAGCCCTGTTCTACCCTCCTCTCCCCCGGCCTGCGTTATTAAATCGCAGCCAGGAGACCGAGCGGTTCGAGGTGGTGCGATGCCGAAAACCAGCTTCCCCGCGACGCCGGGTGGGAGCCCGCGAGGGGCGCGGCGGGGACGGCCCCGGGCGCGGCGTCTGTCCCGACCCAGCACAGACCCCGTCGCCGCTCCCGGGGGCCCCAGCCCGACCCCTGAGCTCCCCCCGCCCGCTTAGAAAGGAACTCTGGCCGCCACGCGAGCGGGTGTCAGCCCGAGCCGGGAGCCGGAGGGGGTGGAAAGTTCTCACCGATGGTGAAGCTGTAGCCATCGATACTGAAAGTGGCGCTCCGGCATTTTTTGAAGCCCTCCTTCCTGTTGCTGGAGTCGGTCATGGCTCGGCTGGCCGGGCAGGGGCCTCGCTGCGCGGTCAGCGGCGTCCGGGGTCCCCCCGCGGCGGAGCGCGCAGCCCGGGCTCGGCGGCGAATCCTCCCCCGGCCGCGCCGCGCTGTCACTCTTAGCCCCGCGGCGCGCTGGGGACAGGCGCGGGGACCCAGCGCCACCCGCTAAAGCCCTAGGCGCTCGGCGGAGGCGGGAGCCCGCGCGACCGCCCCATCTCCAAGCCGAGTTCCCGAAGCGGCGGGAGGAGTGTCAGGGAGGGAGGACGCGCGCCCGAGCGCGTGGACGGGGAGGGGTGGGCGCCGAGATCCCCGCCTGGCCAACCGCGGAGCCCGCGCGCCCCGGGCACGTCTGTTTTCTGCTCCGGCTTCTCCTCGCCTCGCTGGAGGCTGCGGGGATTGGGGGACACTAGGGAATGGCTCAACTGGCGTCGTGCGTCTTCTGGAGACGTTTTCTCTGGCAGACCGGGAGCTTCCAGAAAGCACATCCACAGATGGAAACGCAAACCCCTTGGCCATCAAATGCTACCAAAGTTTACTCCAAACAAGGAAGTCCGGAAAATCGCCACGCCCAGTCCCAGCCACTGTCCCCAGCACTGACCTGGAGCCCATTGCCCCTGCCAGGAAGGGAACTGCCAAAGTCACCGGAGGCCCTAAGCTGTGAAATGTACAATCGAATTAGAACTCGCCCCTTAGCATCCATTCCAAATACCTTGTCCTGTCCTTTCAAATTTGGGTTTGCCGAATGTGATAGACTCCTGGAATTTGCTGATGTGGACGATATCTTACCAATCACACAGATGATGCTCTTATCACAGGAGAGGAAACTGAGGCTGGGTGGGACTTGAAAGTGCTACACAAGGAAGCGGAGGACTTTGGAGGCAGAAGTTTCTCTTTAGGACGATGACAAGTTAGTCATTGGCCTTTCCAGTGCCTGAAATGACCGAGTCAGGCAAGGCTTATACTGGGAAAGTTATTCCCACCGATCAGCAAGCAGTTATGGAGGATTTACATTTGCAGTCCTGTCGGGGACTGTGAATGCCCAAGGGAGAAGAGGCCAGAGTTGAGTCCCACAGAGGAGTCTACAGTATCATAATGCAGAATGAGGGTTCTGTGTAAGATCAACCAGGTATATTCCTAATTGATTCTAGTTGACTTTACAGAGTAATGGCTCCACATATCTTCAGAATCTAATGAAGATTAGAAACCTTTTCCCCCAAAAAAACACACAGACACACGTGTACGGTATTCTACATACAACTTCAGGAGGGCCTGTAAAACCCCCAGTTTAATGTATGTCTCAGGAATCTTTTTCAATTCACCATATACTTTTAAATAAATGGAATTATGTCAGTGTAGTTGACATTTCAATTATAAATGCTCTCAGGGAAGACCTCCAACCACATTCACGTGGGTAGTCGGGTTAGGTTGGTAGCAGCATTAACTACTCATAAAGTCAACCAACAGTGTCATGAACCTCATGTCACATACAATGGCATATTTCAGCACGCAGTCAGGGGTTCTTCAAAAGCATCATGTAATCCCTGAGACTGTAATACCCATGCCTGGAACCTGTTACAACACGGAGGCATGAAAAGAGCTCTCTGCTCACGACAGACCTGGGTCTGAAAGCTGGCTCCGCCACTCACCAGCTACATGGCCTTGACCTCCCCGAGTCTTACTTTCCTCCTCTGACAATGGCAATTAAGTAGGAGTAAGTGTATCAAACCTCAGCAGGCAGTATGCTTCCACTTACTGCAATCACCAGCTCATTACCAGACTGTATTAGACTCCACAGAAAATTCTTCTCTGTAACAACAACCTATTTTAGTTATTGTTGCCACCCTTGATTTTATAGGTGAAGACTATTTTTATATGTAACATATTACATACATCACATGTAATATAATGTGGATTTGGTTTTTTGTCATTGTTATTTGTTTGTTTAGTTTGTTATTTTTGAGACAGGGTCTCGCTCTGCTGCCCAGGCTAGAGTGCAGTGGTGTGATCATGGCTCACTGTGGCCTCAATGTCCCGGGCTCAAGATCCTCCCACCTCTGCCTCCCAAGTTGTGGGGTCTATAGATACACACCACCACACCCAACTGCTTTAAAAAAAAAATAGTAGAGGCAAGGTCTCACTATGTTGCCTAGGCTTGTCTCGAACACCTGAACTCAAGTCATCCTCCGCCTTGGTCTCCCAAGACATTGGGACTACAGGGGTGAGACACATGCCTGAACTTAATATTATGTATTTTTAATATGCTTTTAATATAGTAACCACCAAAGGTTTCTTACAGTTCCCCTTTCCTGTATCCCTCCCATCTTCCCAAGCTTTTAAGTGAAGCACGTGTCTTTTTGTGCCAAAATAAGTCCTCAGCTGAGGAACCCAAAAGCCCTAAGTCTCCCATAGTAAATTACCAAAAAAAAAAAAGAAAGAAAAAAAGATCTGTTGCAATGGAAATTTTTCCTTGTATAAGCGAGTGAAATTAAAACTTGGTATTTAATCACTCTCAACAGAAAAGCTTCTTGAAATATAACCTGTAAAAATAATAACAATGTGATCATTTATCTGTCCCCTAAAGTCTGGTAAAAATAACTTGCCTGAATAATTAGAACTGTTTTTAAACTGCTTCTCCCCAGAATCATTATCTCCCTCCCTGGTTTTAGAGATTGTACACCTACAGAACCACTGAAATGCACTGCTTCAAGTGCAAAAGCTGAAAAAAGCCTTTCAGACTTGGGTTCTCACACAAGCCGAGGGAAGCTGAATGCAAACGTTACCTTACATAAGAAAGAATGAGTTCATGTGTCAGTTTGCTGCCACGTGTGTACCTATGCAACTATCTTGCATGTCATGCACATGTGCCCCAAAACCTAAAATGCAATAAAAAAAAAAAAGAGAGTTCAGCCTGAGAGCAAAAGAAGCTCTGCTTTTGTTTGGTCTTTCAGAAATGCTCACTCAAGAAAGCCTGGAAGTAAGGAAACTAAACCAAGACAGACAAGCAGATGTGTCAGTCATGTGCTCTGGTGGTGAAAGCAGGATCTGACAGATTAACGTCTGCAGCCGAAACCACCTGTTTCTGTGGTGTCTGCAAGCTAAAAACGGCTTGTATATGGTGACGTGATTGAAAAAAATCAAAAGAAGAATACTATTCTGTGACACATTTAAACGACATGACATTTGAATCTGAGTATCCGTAAGTAAAGTTTCATTGGAACATGGCTATACTCATTTCTTTCCGTATTATCTACGGCTGTTTTCACACTACAAAGGCATTATTGAGTAGCCGTGCCGGGGACCACACGGCCTGCAGAGCCAAAAATATTTACTCCCTGGCCCTTTACATAAAATGCTTATTGACTCCTAAAATCGTAGTAAGTACACTTTACATCTGCCAGGGTTTGGGTAACTTAGAGTTTTATTGTATTTACTTTAAAATTTAAGTTTAAAAGGAATCTTTCTTTTTTTAACTACTGGAATGGATTCTAACACGGAAGAACTAAGAGGGCATTCTAACAAAGAAGGGACAGAAGGCGGGAAGAAGGCCCCTGATAATTGTTTGATCTAGTCATTAGCCAAGACTAATTAGGTTAAAATTAATTTCTTCCAAGAAGTAATGTACGACCCTGTCTTCACTGCAAGAAAGTAGAGGGAGAGCTGAACTCAATACCTAGATCAGTGCGTAGGATCAAATAATGTCCTTCAAATATAGCAACTGTATATGACACAATATAAAAAAGAATCCGGCAGGATGATCCCCTGACTCCAGGGCTCATATCAAGTCTTTTGACTCACTCTGTGGATCTGATGGTGGATTCTACTACTTATTTCTATGTAGGAGAGAGGATATTAATGGCAAGTTCTTGTTGCTCATTGATTTCTCGCTTTTAAAGTTCTAGAAAAATATAAGACAACGTATATAGAATGTATCAAAAAGTGAACTTTCTAACAAAACACCTTTTTATTTTTCATACTAGAGGGAAGACAGCTCGTTAGCATTTCACTAATGCATTTCAACCATTCTCAGGTGGGGAGCCGCCTACCATTTGGAAATCTCCCAGCAACCAATGGTCCAAGAATTATAGACCCAAGTTGCCCCGGTGAGAGCATCGTGCACACACCTCATGGACACTTATCCAGCTGTCTGACAACCATCCCAAATTCTAAAAAGGGCCTCCTCCCATTCATATAATCATTGGCTGCAGGCAGTGAAGTTTCTGAACTGCAACCTTGCTCCTTTGGCTGTAATTGATGGAACCCAGACTGGGCTGATGAATACCATTTCTGGGAATAGTATTGTGAGAGGTAAAGAGTAAGCCCCAGTCCATTGCAGGCCCAGTTCCAGCTGATACCTGAAAATCAGCTCCTCCCAAATTCCGTAAGATACCCCACTACCCTATACTATCCAGTAGTCCCTTTTGGTGAGTGACCCGATGTGAGATGCTGTTGCTTGCAAACAGGGGTGCGAGCTAACCCACCAGACAGACTCCCTTCACGAAGGGAAGCACAGGAGGAAGAAATGAACAAAGAAAAGAAGGAATTAAACGAACATTTACTGAGTGCCAACAATGTATCAGGCATTGTGCTAACCAAGAGACGGTCCTCGTCTTTAAGAACATTACAGGAAGACTGAGCCTCAGAACAGTCTCTGGAACTGGGTGTAGAATGAGAGAACAGTCACAGAAGTCTGTGTTTCTGGATGCGGCTCCTCTTCAGCTGTTACCAGAAGCTCTTCTGTTTTATTTTACTTCCACCTTATTGCTTCCCTACAGTCCTTTTTGTTTGTTTGTTTGTTTCTCAGATAGATTAGACCTCAGAATGGCAGAGACAATCTAATTAAACGAGGAAGATACAAAGCAGTGTGCTTATGATACACATCAGGGCCCAAAAAAGGCGCCAAAAAGGTATCCAGAGGCCGTAATGGAGGTTACCGAATTCTATTTCCACAGGAGGCAACTTTTTTCTCCGGCTTCCAGTTCATTCTTCAAGTTTTTTTGAGTCTACATATTATTCATGCATCTGTGAAAGTGACATTCTTCAGTACCCGCCTTTAGTGTCTCGGAAAATAATAGCTGAGGGCCCCCAAGGATCTTCCCATAACATTATGTAGCAAATTAGAGTAAATTGATTGAACTCCTGTTTTGCATTAAGAGTTTGGGGAGAATTTTATCCTAGGCTTTGAAGTTAGGAGATTGTTAGAACTGGAGACTTTCTGCGGCTGTGTTGAGAGAGACCAGAACAACTATTCTTAATTTCTTTATCTTAATCCAGACTATCAAGCCTGGAATTTTCTTTCCCCTCAGCCAATCAGGTTTACTTAGAGACCTCCTTCCTCACCCTTAAGGTATCTGCTAATCTCCCAGTTCCTCCAGAAAGTATTTTCTGTCTGCCCTTCCTAGGGGGAGGTAACCACCCCACTTAAAGCCTCCCCTGGATCCCATTCTGTGTCCCCATCGTAAAACCACAGCACACTGAACTCACTGCCCGTTTGCCTGCCCATCTCCTCAGGAGGAGATGTTCTGTGAGTAGCAGGGGGGGTCTTCCATCCTCAGCCCGGCACACTGCCTGGCACAGAGTAGGCTTTCCCTAAAACATCTGATGAAATAAAAAGTAAACAAAGATGTATAATGCAAGGTCATGTGGCCAGGAGATGAAGGGATTGGAGTAGGACAGCCAGCTGCATTAGCCATTCCCTCTCTCCACTCATCCTCTGTCTTCCTCTGTCATGAGTTTTGGAGCAAGTTCAAAACACAGCTTCATAATAAATAGGTTAATAACTTTTAAAATTAATAAAATGAAACAAAAAGCTCCTCACCTTTGCTAGCTGTGTGATATTGGGAAAATTACTTAGCCTCTCTGAGTCTGAGTTTTTTCTTTTGTAAAATGGAAATACAATACCTATTTCATTAGAAATATGTCTGTTATAATAAAATAATGTATGTAAAAAACTTACCCTGGACTCAAGTAAACACTCAATAAGTGTTATTATTGAGTGTTTATGTTTCTGTTTTCTACAGAGTGCTTAAGGTAATCCATAATCAGGGGCAAGAGGAAGAGGCTTAGAGCTCACTCAACCCTGGGCCTAAGGCCCAAAGTATCACCCTGTGAGCAATGGGACCAGAGGTTCTAGGTCTCCAACACTCAGCTGAGCTGCAGAAACTCATGGGCATTCTGAGAGCTAGAGTCTGGGGCTTGCACAGGGCCTGCTCAATCACTCTTCCATCTACAAGACCAGCCTCCATCACCCTCCCATTCCATGACACTCCTGTCACCTCCATCACCCTCCCATTCCACGACACTCCTGTCACCCCCATCACCCTCCCATTCCACGACACTCCTGTCACCCCCATCACCCTCCCATTCCACAACACTCCTGTCACCCCCATCACCCTCCCATTCCACGACACTCCTGTCACCCCCATCACCCTCCCATTCCACGACACTCCTGTCACCCCCGTCACCCTCCCATTCCACGACACTCCTGTCAGCCCCGTCACCCTCCCATTCCACGACACTCCTGTCACCTCCATCACCCTCCCATTCCACGACACTCCTGTCACCTCCATCACCCTCCCATTCCACGACACTCCTGTCACCTCCATCACCCTCCCATTCCACGGCACTCCTGTCACCTCCGTCACCCTCCCATTCCATGACATTCCTGTCATCTGTGCTTTGCTTTATTCAGCAGTTGCATTATGGCCCTAATGCATATTGTCTTGTGGACCCACTGATCAGCTAGGATGTCTTCTGTTCCCTGGGCATCCAGGGCACAGCTTGCTCCTGGTTTTCCTGCTATCTCTGCAGCCAGGGCCTTTTCTGTTGTTGTTAACCAGGGAAACTCTTATCTTATCTTCTCATTCCATTCCCTCTTTCCTGAGCAATCCTCTTTGCTATTCCTGGCTCTGTTAATGACTCTCGAATCTCTATTTCCAGCCCAGATCACTAAGCAGCAGGCATAGTGATCTTTTTTTCTTCAGTAGGTCTTATGGTCACCTTGGCCTTGACTCATCGAAATCTGAAATCTTCACCTTCCTCTCCCTCCTCCAGTTTCCCTTGGGGTGTTGTGGGAGCCAAATAAAGCTTCTACACACTTCTCAAGCCAGGCCCACCTTTACCACCCTCTTTCCAGCTGTCCCCATAGGAGGAGCATTTCTCATCTGACTCATAGTTTCAGGCACTCCTTGGGGGAAACTCACTAGAGCAAGAGTCTCTCCTGGACAGAGCCCATACAGCACCTCTGAGAGTTAGGAAAGGGTGCCCTTCTCCCCTGTGGAAGCAGCCCCATGCCAGGACAAACAGAGCTCTGAGCAGAGCCTGGGCTGAATGCTGCTCCCATTCAGTTCCTCAGTCAGGCATTGATATGGTTTGGCTATGTCTCCACCCAAATCTATCTTGAATTGTAGCTCCCATGATTCCCACGTGTTATGGAAGGAACCTTGTGGGAGATAATTGAATCATGGGGTTGGTTTCCCCCATACTGTTCTCATGGTAGTAAGTCTCACAAGATCTGATGGTTTCAGAAGGGGAAACCCCTTTCACTTGGTCCTTCATTCTCTCTTGTCTGCCACCATGTGAGATGTGCCTTTCACCTTTCACCACGGTTGTGAGGCCTCCCTAGCCACGTGGAACTGTGAGGAGTCTTTCTTTATCAATTACCCAGCCTTGAGTATGTCTTTATCTGCAGCATGAAAACAGACTAATACAGTAAATTGGGATCCTGGCCATAATACTTCCAGAATATTATCACAGCCTCACTCTTCCACTCCAAAGTGCCATCTCTGGAAACGGTCCTCCCAATGGCTCCACAACCAAACTGGGGAACCTGTGAGTCATTACTCTTCCCTCTGTCTTTTTCATCTAAACAGTTACTGTGTCCATGCAGAAATACATCCTCAATATGTCAGGCATCTGTCTGGTCCTCTCCACACACCACCCCACCTTAGTCCAGGCTACCACTGTCTCTCACATGAGCTATCACCACAGCGTCTCACCTCCACAACCACCTCACATTCTTGCAAGCCATTGTCTATCCAGGAGCCAAAGACACCTTTTTAAATAAAAGTGTAATCATGTCTTTCCTCTTCCTAAAACCCTTCAGTGACTCCCTGTCACTGTAGAAAAATCAATCCTTAGAATAAAGTAAAAACTCATTACCTTGGCTCATCAGGCCCTACAGAATCCTGAGGAAAACTGGAGAACACAGGGGAGTTTGGACCTTCTCCTGTAGGGAGTGGGAGGCATA
Source organism: Callithrix jacchus (assembly GCF_049354715.1). Taxonomy (NCBI): domain Eukaryota; kingdom Metazoa; phylum Chordata; class Mammalia; order Primates; family Cebidae; genus Callithrix; species Callithrix jacchus. The sequence continues at coordinate 1,479,639 of NC_133512.1, forward strand.
GAACACATACAAGAGGAGATAGGAAGTGTCAGAAAGGGAGTGGGGAAGTTATTCAGGGAAGAGAAAGCAGCCAATAAAGCTACCCTTGTGGGCACCTGGGGCTTAATCCTCTAAGAAACTCAGGAGCCAGTGTCAAATTGCCATTGGCAGTGCATCTGGTTTCCCTACCTGATTCCAGACTCCCTCAAGGGTTTGGCTCAGAAGTGCTCTATCAACTCTTCTCACCTCAGACTTCCTGGAGAGGATTCAGACCTTTTGTGCTTCCCAGGATCAAGAAAAACAGCACTTAGCTGTGTACTGTACACCTATGATGTACAGATAGTTTGTATTTGTAACAAATATCCAAATTCTCAGTGACCTAACACCACAATAACAGTTTTTTTTTCTTGCTCATTGTGAAGCCCAGGATAGGTTGCGGGGAGCAGGATGTCTACGGAATTATTCAGGGACAAAGCTGGCTTTCATCTCATCGCTTCATCTGCACCTAGAACCTCAGAATCCTCTGTATCCTCCGCATCTAGCTGGCCGATGAAGAAAGAGAAAAAACAGTGGAAGACAGTGAAGAATTTCAGGAACCAGGCATAAACACACATTTCTTCTTCCCACATTCTGTTTGCCAAATATTAGTCATATGGCCCTACCAAACTGCAAGGGGCGGGTGGCGTCTGGGAAATGAAGTTAGGAAGGAAAAGGTTTGGTAAACATGGATCTTTGAAGCCCTGTCCTCTCCACTGTTTTCACTCAATCTGACCACCAACTCACCAGGTGGAGACATGGTTAAACCCTGCATGCCCAGGACTGAGGTCATAATCTGTCCCCAAATCAGAGTTGGAACCTTTCTACCTTATTAAGCCCAGGCTCACAGGATCAAAGCATCTGAGCCTACCCCTGTGATGTAAATGTTATAAAATGGGTCCACTTTCCCCAGAAAGGCCCTTTCCATGTGGCTTATTGTTATTATCAGTTACAGAAGGTTTAAATGTATCAGCAGTTTTAATGCTGTATTACAGCTCTGGCATTAGAAAGCAAGTCAAAAATATAATTCACTGAGGAGGGAAAATTGCATCATCTTATAACATGATTTTTTCCTTTCACTAAATAGAAAACAAAAATACTGTACCCAGAAATGCAAAAATTCTAGTTCATCAAGAGACAAAGGGAATGGCAGAGAAGAATTCAATCACGAATATTGAGTAGGCTAGAAAACTCTGCCACATCAATGTCTCCTGATGAGGATTTGGGGGACACAGGATTAGAATAAACACAGAGCATCCCAAGTTACCACTTGCACAGCAGCAAGTCCCAGATGGATATCTGGTTACGAGTAGAGTTGGTTTGGACTTGCACTCAGGCATGAGGAAGCGAATGTGGTTTCTTATGGGGTCTAGCCTTGCTCAGGCCATCAGGGCTTAAACTCTGTGCTTAGTACCCACGCACCTCATTTCAAGCCCTCAGTAACAAAGAATGGAATTATGGAGTTAGGTTTTCTTACTGTGGTTCTTAAATCCCTGGAGAAGGTAACTCTTCTCAGTGGCAGCCTTGGCAACAGAATTACCAAGAGCACGGAGAATGCTGAAACCAGAGAGAATAGACAGGCAGCCCAAAAGGAACACAGACTTACAGAGTGGATCCAGCTATTTTCTGAAATGACCTATAATAGAGACATGCTCCTCCATCTGTTGTTCACTGGTGGCTAAATTCATCAAGAACTTTCTTCCAGCTTATTCACCTCAAATTGGATGATAAATATGTTCCTTATCACCAGGAAACACGCATCTCCACAGATACAGCTACACAGACACACACACACCCCACTTTTGTATCTCAGATGTGGTTTCTGACAATGACGACAATGACAAGGATGCTGAAGTTTGTCACAGAACAAAACGTTAAGGAAAAAGAGCAAACACAAAGAAGGATGCAACAGAGTCTCAACCACATCCAGAAAATTAAAATGTACTTAAGAAAGACAGGAAGGTGAGCAAGAGCAGCCCAGCGAGTGAAAGAACAGCCGAGGACAAAAAGTTCAAATCAGAGGTTGCAAACTGGCTTCCCCAGGATCAAACATAGTCCAGGGATGTGGCTTTTTGTTCAAGGGTGTTTTTTTCATTTTATTTTGTTGTGTTGTTGTTGTTTTGCCTGCTTAGTGTTTAAAAAATATTTAAAGTGTGAATGAAGAGGAAAAGTGCAAATGGAAAGGAAGAAAGGTAGAGAGTAAAGGAGGAAGACAGCAGAGAGGAAGAAAGGAGACACACAAAATGTAACAGTGGTTATATTCCAGTGCTGGGGTTACAGGTAACTTGGTTTCCCAAAGCCAGCAAGTTCAAGTTCGTTCTTATTCCTATGAACGTATCCTGACTGCACCCTGGAGGCTTCCTACCCAGGAATATTGGTTAAAATTTAGTTTCTTCTTATACGTGTCCTCCAAAGTTTCTAGCATGCCCATAATTAGAAAACAGAAAAACAAACATTTTTAAAGTAGGCTATCAATACAGTCATAGATATCTAAATTACTTCCTGTACTTTTCTTTAAAATATTTTTTAATTTAAAGTAAATATTAAACTAAATTGTCCTCAGCCAAATCAATGAATCATCCAACCTTACATTCTCACTAGACTGTAAACTTCCTGAGGGCCGTGTCTGTTCTGACCACTGATGAATTCCAAACACCTGGAACAAAGCCTAGCCTCAAGCTGGTGATTAATAAATACTTGTCGAATGAATGAATACACGACTATTCTATTTCTGGTGATAGTTTAAGAAGAAACCTGGAAATTACATGTCAACTTTCTAAGTCATGAATGAACTGTGACTATTCTCCATGCATTAGGATGAGATGGTCCATGTTTACCAATGATAGAGTAAAGAAGAACGCACATCTGCTATTGGGAAAAGCAGCAGAGGAGAAAGGACCTACAGATGCCTACATAAATTGGTTATGAGTAACATATAAACAAGGAAAAACAAACTGTGGACGGCCGCAGGAGGCCTCTGAGGAGGAAGGCCTCTCCATGCCTCATGTTCCGGTGCAGGGTGACCTTGGCTCTGTTACCATGAACATTGTGCTCAAGGATGTAAAACCCCTTTGTAGCACTATGATGTAGCCAGACCTGTAGGCTTCTTGTAGGGCCTGCCTCCCGTCAGCTGTACATAGATACTAAGCTGAAGATAACCGCATGTTCTTCTTTTGTGAAACTCCCAAACCACCGCTGTTATCAATCCTTAGAATGACACACCAGTTCTGGCCACTGATTCACTCCACCGTCACCCTCTCCCCACCATCACTCCACCCCTACCCTCTAGATCAAAGTGATTGTAACCAAGGAATAGTGTGGATAATCAGAGTTCAGGTCTTTACTGCCTCCTCCAAAGTCGTGAGTGATGGCCCCCTGGTCCCACTCTCTCTCTCTTAGTCTGTCTTTTTCTCATTCCTTTGTCACCACCGAACACGGGACACCCATGGGTGATGTAGGGCTGGTTCCCTACAATCTGCCTACTGAAGACTCCATGCTCCTCTCTGCAAAAGGGGCTTCATTGTTCATATCATACCAGTGAAAAACTCCTGCTTCCATATCATCAGCATGTGATACCTTATATATTGGTACTCTATTTTAAACATTTGGCATAATCACCATACAAGGCAAGCTGATGCCAAAAGAAATAGATCACAGACTTGTGTGAGGCTGAAGTTCTAAATGATGATCATGAATTACAAAGCCTTCGTGTGTGAGGAAAACACAGTCTCTACATTGACAAGATGACTGAAATCTCAGAATCACAAGTAAGTTTTTCCCGATATTGATTACGCTGTTGCCCAAAAACTCTACCAGAGGATCAGACAGTCTCTATTACCATGATAAAAGAAAGCAGTTATAGTTGGCAGCAGGTGGGAGTATGAATGATTTAATGCTGAGATGCTTTTGTCAGGCATGTAAGTTACTAAAAGGTCCTTTTTTCATTGTGATAAATTCTTGCACATACATTTGGAAACCACATTTTTAACACCGTGCCTCTCAAGCCAACAAAGAGCATTTGTGAGAATGAGAGGCAATTTGGTTTCCTCTTTTCTCATGTGTCACCTCTTGACTTAATGTATTCTCCCTCTAGTTCTGAAGACCTCCTCCAAAGCATGGGACACTGCCATTTACACAGCCAGCGCTCCACACACGCCGAAGGAATTGACACCAAATGTGTGACGACTGAAGCAAATCACAAGGAATATAGACCCATGCAGAACACTAGGAAGGCAAGACCACATGTTTGAAAGAACAAGAAATGGCACTTCGGGAGGCCAAGGCGGGTGGATCACGAGGTCAAGAGATCGAGACCAGCCTGGTCAACAAGGTGAAACCTCATCTCTATTAAAAATACAAAAATTAGCTGGACTTGGTGGCACGTGCCTGTAATCCCAGCTACTCAGGAGGCTGAGGCAGGAGAATTGCCTGAACCCAGGAGGCGGAGGTTGCGGTGAGCCGAGATCGCGCCATTGCACTCCAGTCTGGGTAACAAGAGCGAAACTCCGTCTCAAAAAAAAAAAAAGAAAGAACAAGAAATGGAAAAGGGTAAAGATTAGGTCTTAGTTTGATGATTAGATTGAAAGACGTTATGGAAGAGTCAGTGGACCTCTCCGGTAGTTTTCTTCATTCTCAACTCATGTTTGCTGGATTCATACCATGGTCCAGTTGCTGTGCCAGATTCTTTTACCTACAGAATTGCATTTAGCCTCACAACAACTCCCATTGCACACAGGAAGACACTCAGGCCCAGCCCCAGCAAAATGGACATAAGATCTAAATGGAGACCTGTCCTCTCAAAGGCTCAATCCACCTTTGCCTCTCTTTGTCTACTGAGAGGGTGTAAAATTCCAGGTACCCCCCTCCGATGGCCCTTCTACCTACTCTCCTGGCCCACAATTTCCTGAAGGAGATAACATTGTCTCTTTTTTTAGATAAGAGTGATAAAAAGACATGAGAAAAAGTTATAGTGGTTTTTTTTTTTAACATTATTAGTGTCATTTTCAACTTAACCATGCTGATGTCATTTTCATCCTACCCATAGCCATGTTAATGAGCTAAAATATTGACATGAACAGTGCAAGCTCCACAGCCAACCTGCTGGGGTTGAATCCTGGCACTGCTCTTATTGGCTGCATGACCTTGGGCTGTGCCTCAGTTTCTCCATGGATAATAACAGCTACCTCATAAGGTTGTCATGAGGACTGAGTGATTTAATACATGAATTGTGCTTAGAGCAGTGTCTGACACACAGTAACCACTCAGTAAATATCAGCTGTTGGTATCATCGTGTCATTGTTACCACGCTTTTGCCCTTTATGCATTTTAACAAACTTTCATACGAGATCTCATTTGACATAGACTGTGAAGGGTGTGATGCCTTACCATAAAGGGTCAGAGAGCGGAACAGATAACCCTGATAATTACAACTAGTTAGCTCCGGTGCCAGCACCAGACTGCCCACGTTATTTCCAATGTGGAACCACACTTTGTAAAGTTATTTTAACACTTGAATTTTTGAAAGAAACTTCCTTTAAAAGCTTTAATGACTGCAGTGCTCCTTAAGCACAAACGGACGGGAATTCAGCGGGGAGACACCTCTCTAGCAACATTCCACGGCTCCCAGGGCCCAAAACCTAGGGGCAACTGTGGATAGTAAAATGCAAAGCAAACCCCCCTTATGATGTGTAAAATCCCTCCAAACCCGGAATGGCCTCACCAAGTTTCCAGGGGTTCCCTCCCTCTAAACATCCCCCAAACAGCTCAGCCCAAGCAACTGGAAGCTCATTTTGGGGAAACACACGGGCCCTTCCTGCCCAGTTCTCGCCCTGTAGGGAGGCCTCTCTGCTGCTGTGCACACAGGTGTGCTTGCAGCCCCACCGCTGGCGGAGTGCCCGCCACGCACAGAAAGGCAGCAGGAACACGAAGGGGTGTGGTGCCAGGCACCCAGAACGAGTGAGAAGGAAAACAGCACGGGCCTTCCTGGGCAGCTCAGAGGCGTCTTCTCACCAGGACCTAAGGGCCTCCCAGTTGTCTGCCAGCGGGGACCCGGGTGAAGGGCTGCGCGCAAGCAGGAGTAAGGCGAGGAATCCCAACACAGTTGTGTATAAGGACTTTAAGATGCACTACATTTGCCCACAAAAAGAGCCACGGCAGAGGCCTTCTGTGTGGCCAAGATTCCCACGGAAGGGCGACAAGGCTCACTTCCCGGCTGGGGCTCGGGCAGTGGAAACGCTTCGGAAACTCCAGGCTGGAGACTGGGTTCGGAGGACTGGACTCAAATCTTCGCCCCGCTGGGAGGCCAAGGCGGGTGGATCACGAGGTCAACAGATCGAGACCATCCTGGTCAACATGGTGAAACCCCGTCTCTACTAAAAATACAAAAAATTAGCTGGGCATGGTGGTGCGTGCCTGTAATCCCAGCTACTCAGGAGGCTGAGGCAGGAGAATTGCCTGAACCCAGAGGCGGAGGTTGCGGTGAGCCGAGATCGCGCCATTGCACTCCAGCCTGGGTAACAAGAGCGAAACTCCGTCTCAAAAAAGAAAGAAAAAAAAAAATCTTCTCCCCGCAATGGCTGAAATCAGCGTTGCTGCGCTGAAACTTGGTTTCTCCTCACTTCAAAAGAACGGGTGGTGATTGCCCTGCCCGTGCTCCCTTAAGCTGTTGCAGGCGCCGAGGAAGCCGGCGGGAGGGTGGGAGCCCAGTCCCCGCTCAGCGCGGCTCACCGCGCTCTCCTCCTGCGCCCTCCGCGCGGGGTCACCGGGCGCTGAGCTCCGCGGCCGCCCTCTTCCCACGCCTGCCTCTTTCAGCAAACAAAAGAAACTTGATCTGTGAGGCGCAGGGAGGTGACCGGAGCACCCGGTCCTCGGATGCCGTTTTCGGACCCTTCACTAGCTCCTCTGCCCGATTTTGGCTCCTGTGCACTCCCCTGCCCGGCCCTTCCCCGGCGGGCCTTCCACCCTGCCCCTGCCCCTTGACTTGGCGTTCGGAGGGCTCTGCTACACTTCCCCAGTGATGGCATCCGTGCCCTTGGGTGCTGTTGACTCTTCTCCCTCCAGCCAGCACGAGAAGGGACTGGAGCCATAGCGCTGTGGGCAAGCCATCACCAGAGAGAGAACCAGCTGGGAACATCAGGGCAGCTACCCCAGGCCCCTGGATGGATCCCCACCTGGCATCTATTCCTGCTTCCTGAGGGCCCTGGGCTAGGGCAGGCAGAACGGGAAAAGGAGGCCAAACTCTGCTGTAGAATGTCATTTGCCACAACTCTGTGAGGAGCTCCAGTGACTCCCGTCTTTCAAGTGGAAACACAGACTCAGAGAGCTCACGTGATCTGCTCAAGGTCACAGAGCTCGGAAGTGGCAGGACTGGAACCCTGGTTGGAACGCAGCAGGTCTCTGCACTTTATTCTTCCCCGCAGCGACCCCTCTGCGGACGAACGCTGAAAAGTAAAGTGGATTCTAAAGTGAAAACGCTCCTACAGACATCTTTCCTAAGATGATGTGTAGTTGCGCCTATTTCACGTTGATTAAAGTATCTTCCCGCTGTTTTGTATAGTTTTTATGCCTCCAAAACATGGATAGGGAAAAATTAATTATCTCAAAGTCCAAAAATTAATGGGATGGATAAAAGAGGTCCCAGAAGGCCACGGCCTTAGGCACAGAGCAAAGCTTCCCTGCCCGCAACACAGTCAAATCTGGGAGGGGAGACGTGGGGTGACTTGGAGCCAGTTCAGTGAACACTAATTTGCCACACAGCAATGGACAGATTTTTGCTCACCAAACCCTTGCCTCACCAAAAATGGCATTCTGTAACGTTTACTAAGGTTTGTGTTTCATTGTGTATGTGCAGTATATTTTTAGAATGACCATTGCTTGTGTAGTTTGAATTTTAAGTATCATGTTTTTCACAAATATCAGAGGTTTTCTATCCTCTTGGTTAATAGATTCGCTTTCTTGATGGAAGGGAAAAAAAGGTAGAACTGGGAAACAGCACACACTGGGGCCTGTCTGAGGGGGGAGCGCATCAGGAAGAATCGCTAACAGATGCTGAGCTTAATGCCTGCATAACAGGAGGATCTGTGCAGCAAACCACTATGGCAAACGTTTGCTTATATAACAAACCCGCACACCCTGCGCATGGACCCCTGAACTGAAAACTGGGTGGGGAGGTAGAGAGTACGTAAGGAATCGTTCTAGGAATATTGTCATACTTGCACCGCATGCACCCCCACCACAAACACACACACACACACTTCCGCTTAAGCAAAATAAAATGTTCACATACGTGTTAATTTTCACATATCTATGTCAATTTAAATATGCTTAAGGAAAATTCCACCATTCATGTAACACATTGAGCCTCTCAGAGAAATGAACTTAGGAAAGCAGAGCAAGGAAAGAATAGATTTCTTGGGCACCTTCTGAGCCCCCGGGGCTCTGTCCTACAGTGTCACCAGAACTGCATCTTCCTGAAAGCCATAACCACTTGCCAGGGAGGTAGGTGTCATAATCCCCATTTGCGGAAGAGTAAAGTGAGGCTGAAAATAAAAGATGCATCACAGGCCTAAGTCACCCACTACAGAATCCTGATACAGGCCCTGGATTTTGGAGCAGAGAGAGAACAAAGGTAAATCTCACAATCTAATCCTGATCCTGCGATACAGCAGTTCCCAATCTCTTGCTCTGATCTGCTGTCATCAGCTGAAGAACAATCACTCAATGACAAAAGAACAAAAATCTCAAAGAGAATTACACCAACCTCAATCATTATGCAGGTTCTAAAAAGGACAGATTAAGACCCCTCCTTTCTTTTGTGACAGCAGACTCTTTTAGCACAATCATAGGGCAGAGCCTGCATTATTAGCCCAGTTTTGATTTACCAAAACACAGCACTGGCGAGTTTCAAAAGGAAGAACAATTTACAAAAGGCAAAATGACAATAAATGTGGGAGGAGAAGAGTCAAGTGGTTGGAATTTCTCCAGCATGCGTAAAATAGATGCCCCAGAGTTAAGGAACATTCCTGACTTCTTCCTGCTTTCCCTTCAAGGGCATTGTTCAATTAATTAAAATATATTATATTCCTAAAACCTCAGCAGACACTGGGGAGGAGAGAGATGGAATTTTGGTAGCAGGTCTGCTACTAACTTGAAATAAGATCAGCTTAATGCTGATTTATTTTTCACATTCAGTTTCTATACTTACCAACTGGCCTAACTTCCCCAGAGCAGAGTTTTTTCTACGAATGCTTTCTGAATTCATCCATCCATCCATCCACACTCTACAAACCCTATAAGCCCCATTTCAAACCCCATCAGTTGTTCAAATCTCCTTAATCCAGCCCACAAAGATCACTTCTTCTTTATCTCTCTTTGCACTTTGCTCACAAAATTAGCATTTAATAAGCACATTAAATGTATTAAATGTGTGCTATGTGACATGCGCCAGACTCCAGACAATATGATGGGAACTGCAGACAGAATAAGTAGTAATAATAGTTGAATTCACTGAAGGCCTAATAGGGGCAGCTATGGTTTAGGAGCTTTTATGCATATTAATTTATTTAGTCAATATACTCTATAAGGAATATGCTACTATTACCCCAATTCTACAGATGAAGTAAACTGAGTTACCCAGTAACTTGCTCAGGGTTACTCTAATTGTAAGCGATAGAACAAGAATTTGAACACAGCTAGCCTGGCTTTAGATCCTTGGCAATTAATCACTACTCTACAGCAGCCATTCCTGGCCCACATTCAAAAAGCTCATGATTGAATAAAAGACAGACATGATAGCCAGTCACGGTGGCCCACATGCCTCCCAAAACCAGCACTTTGGGAGGCCGAAGCAGGAGGATCACTTGAGACCAGGAGTGTGAGACTAGCTTGGGCAACACAGCAAGACCCCATCTCTACACACGCAAAAGAAGTTAGCCAGGCCTGTAGTGTGCACCTGTAGTCCCAGCTACCGAGAATCCTGAGGCAGGAGATCACTTAAGCCCAGGAGTTCAAGGCTGCAATGAGCTATAATCACACCACTGCACTCCAGCCTGGGTGACAGAGCAAGATCTCATATCTATTTAAAAAAAAAAAAAAAAAGACGTAATCAGAAGATGACACAAAGGTGTTACAAGTGCTATGCTTCAGTGGTTTGAGGAAGGGAAACCACAAAGACTGGGAGGGTCTAGTAGGAATTTCTCAGGAAGATAAAGGGGTGGGGCGAGATTTGAGGTATTTTTTAGTTTAGCAAACTGGAAAGACAACAGCAGATTATCCTAGCTCTACAGGTAGACATCTGTAAATCCTGATGGTAGACATCCTGTAAATCCTCGAGCAGGATCGCATCAGAACGTAAAAAGTAACTTTTCCTGGATTTACAAAGAATGCTGCACTGGTAAACAGTTCTGCAGAACAGAAAAAGCCAAAATAAAAGCACCCCAATATATATTGGTAGATTTACTTTGCCGGTTTCCATGGTGTTAATACTCCCACAATGGCAGATTTCAGGCAACCAACCAGACATCACTGAATTCAACTCAGAGTTGAGAAAAGATACAAACAATTGGTCTCCAGAGCCAGTCGGAGCTAACTCCAGCCCAGGACCACATGAAATTCCTACAGTGAGAATCAGAAACCAAAGGAACCCAGAGCCAGGTGGGCAGGAAAATACTCACCCCCAGAGCCAGGTGGGCAGGAAAATACTCACCCCCAGAGCCAGGTGGGCAGGAAAATACTCACCCCCAGAGCCAGGTGGGCAGGAAAATACTCACCCCCAGAGCCAGGTGGGCAGGAAAATACTCACCCCCAGAGCCAGGTGGGCAGGAAAATACTCACCCCCAGAGCCAGGTGGGCAGGAAAATACTCACCCCCAGAGCCAGGTGGGCAGGAAAATACTCACCCCCAGAGCCAGGTGGGCAGGGAAATACTCACCCCCAGAGCCAGGTGGGCAGGAAAATACTCACCCCAGAGCCAGGTGGGCAGGAAAATACTCACCCCTGACGGAGAGACACCTCGAGCACTCAGAAAATAGAGAACGTGTGCTCCATCTCCAGAAGGCTGCAGCAGGCAGGATGGCATGTTGCCAGCCCCCAGAACAAACTCTGAGCAATTTGTGATCTCAATCACAGAACCAAGTGAAAGAACCAGGAGGGAAAGAGTGGCATGAGAAAAAAATCTCAAAAGGAATGAAAATGCCTGGTTGTCAGGTCTCCATGTGCAAGCCGGGAGCCTGAAAGTCTGAAGTCCTGCTTGCCCGGGCTGATGTGTCCCACCCCCTCCTGCGTTCGCCATTGTCCCTAATTGCCCGGCGGCAGAGCTTCCCTGGACAAGCCCCTCACCCAACCCTGCCATCTTCACTGTTCTTATGATAATGTAAATACCTCTCATCCAACCCTCCATTGTAACTGAACTTGTGGTCATGTATACTCCTTGCCCCTACCCCCCACCACTGTAACTAAACTTACTCTGCAACACCCCTGCCCCCAAAAAACTACCCAAACCTATAAAACCAAGTCCTATCCCACTGCCCTTTGCTAATGCCCTTTTCGGCCTTAGCCCACCTGCACCCAGGTGAATAAACAGCCATGTTGCTCACACAAAGCCTGTTTGGAAGGTCTGTTCATTCAAAGCGCAAGATTTTCTTTTTTTTTTTTTTTTTTTTTTTTTGAGACGGAGTTTCGCTCTTATTACCCAGGCTGGAGTTGCAATGGCGTGATCTCGGCTCACCGCAACCTCCGCCTCCTGGGTTCAGGAAATTCTCCTGCCTCAGCCTCCTGAGTAGCTGGGATTACAGGCACGTGCCACCACGCCCAGCTAATTTTTTGTATTTTTAGTAGAGATGGGGTTTCACCATGTTGACCAGGATGGTCTCGATCTGTTGACCTCGTGATCCACCTGCCTTGGCCTCCCAAAGTGCTGGGATTACAGGCTTGAGCCACCGCAAGATTTTCAACACTGGTCAGGAAAGAAAACTGCTAAGTTCAGCCAGGCAAAACCTACAGCCAATGCCTAATTAGGACCTGAGGATGAGACAGAAAGTCCAGGGAGCCTTTGGTGGTAGCTCTCCCTCCCAACCCACTGACATCCCCCACCCCAGCATGGTTTGGGAGCTCCTCCTCTGGAAGCTCCAAGCGTCCTGTGCTGAACTCTAATACGCCCCTTCCCATCCCACGCTGCGGTTTTCTGTGCATGTGTCTTCCTCTAGGCTTTGAGCTTCTTCAAGATACATACAGAGCACAGAGTGGGAGTCAACAAACATCAGCCCATGGGCCAAATCTGCTTTTGTAGGATATGCAATCTAAGAATGATTTAATGGTTGAAGAAAACTTAAATTGGAATATTATTTTGTGATACATGTACATTGTATAAAATTCAAATTTCAATGTCCATAAACAAAGATTTAGTGGAACGCAGGCACGTTCATTTATTAACTGATTGTCTATAGCTGCTCTCATGCTATCATATGGCTCCCAAAACCTAAATTGCTTATTATTTGGTTCTTTACAGAAACAAAATTTGCCAGTTCTTGCACATAGCATGCCACAAGACAGAAAGCTCTGGATAAACGTTTGGTTAATGATTACATGACCCTAAATCCAACCTCATAACTATTCCAGCTTTGCCAGTGGAGGACCCCACTTACCCTGGCAACAAGCTTTGTTTTTCAACTCCTTTAAACACTTTATTCTCAGGGAGAATTCAATCAAATCTTCCCAAATCGGTTGCTGTCAATCTGTCTGCATAAGCATTCCTAAGTCAGTAGTTCTATGGAATTCAACTGAAAGTTCCGCTAAGAAAAGGGAGGGATTCCACAACTAAATTAGCTTAATCAACACTGAGCTAAAGAACAAAACATGTTTCTTACCACAGAACTCCTCAGAGCCTTTAAGATGCTGATGCAAGGCTGGGCGTGGTGGCTCGCACCTGTAATCCCAGCACTTCGGGAGGCCAAGGTGGAAGGATCACTCGAGGCCAAGAACTAGAGACCAGCCTGGGGAAATATAGCAAGACCTCGTCTATATAAAAATTTTAGAATTTGCTGGGTACAGTGGTGCACGACTGTAGACCGAGCTACTCGGGAAGCTGAGGTGGGAGGATCACTTGAACCCGGGAGGTCAAGGCTGCAGCGAGCTGTGATCCTACCACTGTCCTCCAGCCTGGGCGACAGATGGAGGCCCTGTCCCAGAAAAAGAAATGCTGATGCACTCTGAAATTCCAAGAGGGGGAGCATTTCCTAAACTTATTTGACCAAGGAGCCTTCTTGTTGAAAACTATTCCTCCATCTACTTTGGGAGTCTGATTCTAAAAGAAGTAGAGCACTACCAAATACACGTTCATCAAAGCTACCTAGAGAGTTTATCGTTTTGACCCAAGGTATTTGACTTAACTGTGACCACCACTACCACCGCTTGGCTGTGGGTGACCTGAACCACAAGGCAGCTGCAGCCTGTGTCACCGCGTAGGAAGCTCCCGTGGTTCAACTCCCAGCACGGACACTGCCTGAAGATCTCATTACTGAGGGAAGGGGTTCTCTTTCCGGGTCCACAGGCGGGCGTAGTTTTAAGGGCAAGAACCTCCCAGCACCACGACCCCCTCCCATCTCTCTCCGTCCAGGAGATTTAATGGTCTATATTTGAATTTCTCCTCTGCGCAGGAAGAAACTGAGTCAATCATTCCAGCAGAAGTGGAACTCCTTTCATTGGCCTGGGGTCTTAGAGAAGGTGGGGGTTCCTCCCAGGTTAAAAGTCCCCTCTTCCACAGCCCTTCGGACTCCACGTTTGGATCCCCTTTCATGAACACTCTCTTGCTCGTGGAAGCTGCTTTTCTCTCTCCTGGATTTCCCTCTGGAGTCCCCTTCCACACTCTCTCGTGGAAGCCTGTCTTCCCTCCTAACCTCCATCTCTCCATATTCCCTTCCACTCAGGGTGGAAGCTGCTTTCCGCTCCTGGATTCCATCTTTCTGGATTCTCTGTGTGAGAGTTAACTGTTTATTTCTCTCTCCTTCTCCTGTTTCTCTCTCTCTCTCTCTCTCTCTCTCTCTCTCTCTCTCTCTCTCTCTCTCAATAAATCACTTTCTACAAACACTTTTGAGTCCGGTATTTACTGCACACTGCACCGTGGTCCCCTCTCTCATTCTTTTTTTTTTTTTTTTTAAGACAGAGCTTCATTCTTGTTACCCAGGCAGGAGTGCAATGGCGCGATCTCGGCTCACCACAACCTCTGCCTCCTGGATTCAGGCAATTCTCCTGCCTCAGCCTCCCGAGTAGCTGGGATTACAGGCACACGCCACCATACCCAGCTAATTTTTTGTATTTTTAGTAGAGACGGGTTTCACAATGTTGACCAGGATGGTCTCGATCTCTTGACCTCGTGATCCACCTGCCTCGGCCTCCCAAAGTGCTGGGATTACAGGCTTGAGCCACTGTGCCTGGCCCCCTCTCTCATTCTTGAGAGGGCAGGAGATCAAGAACCTGGAGAAACATCCTCTCAGGGGAGCTAAGGGCACCCTGAACCCCAATATTACATTAGCACTGCTGCCCACAGTGCTGCCTCCCTCCCCTCCTTTAAGTATTTGCTCAGACGTCACCTTCTCAACAAGACCTTATTTAAAACCACCATCCCCTTCCCCAACACTCTGGGTTTCTTTCATCCTGTTCCACCTTTTCCTCTGTTGGACGTTTTCCCCTGACACCGATCTCCTGCTAACAGATCATGTAAGATCCAAGACCTAAGATACAGGGACTTTTTATCTAATTTGCCACAGGTATATGTAGCCCAAGCACCTAGAAAAGCACTCATAGCAGACTTCCAATCAACACCTGCTGAAAGAGTGACTGAATGAGTAAATAGCAGTAGCCACCGATTCACCTTCCAGGGTTTTATCCCCTACTTTTGTATTCAAGTTGTAAGAGGTAACAGAAGGGACACATTACACAACTACAAGGACTTTTACTTTCCCTGAGTGAGATGGGGAAACATTGGAGGGTTTTGAGCCCAAGAGGGAGATAATCTGACTTAGCAGGCTGCTGGGCTAAGAATAGACCATTGAGGAAATGATTGCAATCGTTCACCATGGAATATTATGCAGCCATCAAAAACGATGAGTTCGTGTCCTTTGTAGGGACATGGATGAATCTGGAGAACATCATTCTCAGCAAACTGACACAAGAACAGAAAATGAAATACCGCATGTTCTCACTGATAGGTGGGTGATGAACAATGAGAACACATGGACACAGGGAGTGGAGCACTACACACTGGGGTCTATTGGGGGGCATAGGGGAGGGACAGCGGGGGGGATCTGGGGAGGGATAGCATGGGGAGAAATGCCAGATGTGGGTGAAGGGGAGGAAGACAGCAAATCACACTGCCACGTGTGTACCTATGCAACTGTCTTGCATGTTCTGCACATGTACCCCAAAACCTAAAATGCAATTAAAAAAAAAAAAAGAAACGATGGTGACTTGGATCAGGGTGGAGAAGTGGAGGTGGCGGGAAGTAGTGAGTTTCTAATTATAATTTAAAGGAAGAGGCAACAAGATTTGCTGACAGTTCAAACACGGTTGTAAGAAAAAGAAAGAAATCAAGGATGACTTCAGGTTTTCGACCTGAGAAAGTAGAGGGATGGAATTGCCAAAAATCAAGACAAAAAAAATGTAGACTAAAAGCCTTTTGAGAGGAAAAGCAGAAGTTCTGTTTTGTACATGCTAAGGTCAAGCTGTCATTTAGCTAACCATAGATGAGACGCCATGCCATGTTAAATATGCAGTTGCATATACAAGTCGGTATGCAGGACACGAGTCTGGGCCAGAGGTATAAATTTGGGAGTTGCTGGCACATGGATGGTTTTTAAAGCCATGGTACTGAACAAGATAAGCAAGGGAATGACATGGAGAGAGAATAAGGGAACAAAAACTAAACTCTAGGGCAAGTCAATGCTCAGAGACCTGGGAAGAGCAGATGAGCCTGCTAAGGAGGCTGTACAGGGCGGTCCATGAGGAGCCCAAAGACTATATATAGTGCCTTGGAAACCAGGTGAAGAAGGAAAGAGCGGTCAACCAAGTTTAATGCCTAGGACCGGTCAAGTAAGAGAAGGACTAATGATGGACAGTTAGATTTCGTAATGTTCAGGTCACTGGTTACCCTAACTAGTGACTGTCTACAGAGGACAAAAGGCGGAACCTGGATTAGAGAAGGTTTGAGAGAAAATGGGGAGAGATCAGAGACAGAGAGTTTCGAGAGCGATTCGTAGGTCATCTGCTGCCCACAGGTGCAGAGCAATGGGGTGGCAGCTGATAGGTAAAAGGCACCAAGAGAACCTTTTCTAAGGTGGCAGCAATGACAGCAAGTTTGTATGCTGATGGGAAAGACAACAATCTAGAGGAATAATGAATGATGCAGAAAAGGAAAGGGAGAATTTCCGAAGTGATGTTCTTGACTAGGGATGGGCAGACCACAGGCATTGCTAACGCAAAAACTGATGTCTACAAATAGTACCGTAATCCACCTAATGACACCGGCCAAGCACCTGAGCCATCTTCACTCCCACTTAGCCTCTCTCGCTCGCAGGACACTCAAGCACACAGACACACCTCCCTGACCCATTAATAACCCACATTGGCTCTACTGCTAAAATCTGACTGCCTCGACTGCTTTTGTCCTGACCCAAGTCAAATGTATTTTTCTGTGAACTACTGCAATAGTCTCTCACTTTTTCTGTTTTTAAGAAAATCTTTTATTAAGGCACAAAATGTACATAAAGAAAAATCCCAAAATCATAAGTATACAACTTGATCCATTTCCACAGACTGGACACACCCATATTAAGTGTAACCATCACATGCATCAGGAAGTAGGACATTGCCAGCATCCCAGATGCCCTCTCGTGCCTCCTCCCAGCCAGTCGTCACCATCCCAAAGATAACATTATCTGCATTTTTATCGCCTTGGTGTCATTTTCTCTATTTCAAAATTAGATAAATGGAATCATGTAGTGTGGCTTCTTTTGTGTCTGGCTTCTTTTGCTCAAAATTATGTTTGTGAGATCCATCCATGTTGTTTGCACATAGACATAATTCCTTTTCCTCTGCTGTGTTGTGCTTTTTCGGATGAACATATCACCTTTTCTTTATTCACTGTACTGTTAATACTTAGGTCATTTCCAGTTTGGGACTGTTATGAATAGGCTGATATGAAACATTTTCCATCACATCTATTGGTGCACATATGCAGGCATTTCTCTTGAGCATATTTTCAGGAGCGGAACTGCTGGTTCATAAGTGATGTATGTGTTTATCTTGAGTATATCCCACCAAACAGTTTTCCAAAATGCCAGTCTCATCACAGTAGAGAGGAATTCCCCTGTTCACATCCTTGCCAAGATTTGATTTTGTGCTCTTTTTGTTTTTGCTATTCTAGTGGTATACAAGGCTGTCTCACTGAGGTTCTAGTTAAACAGCCTTTCGGTCTCCCTGCTTCCACTTCTGCCTCCCTCCAATCCATGCTCCAAATAAAAACCAGAGAAATATTATCAACACAAGTAAGAGCACACTATTTCCCTTCTTAGAACATTGCAATGGCTCAGAATAAACCCAGACTTGGAAGCATAGCTTCCATGTCCCTGGATAATCTGCCTGGCCGTCTTCACCCTACCTACCTCCATGTTCACTGCGCCATTCACACCTGCCTCTTCCTCTTCCACGAACAAGCCAGGCTTTCTCCCCTTCAGGGTCTTTGCACATGTTGTTCTCTCTGCCTGGAACACTGCCCCATCCTCCACCCCGCATCCCTGCTCCACCTGTTGCTTGCCTAACTACTATTTTTTCTTCAGGTCTCAACTTACAAGTCACATCCTCAGGTGAGAACCCTTATCTGGCCCCCATATCAACATTGAATCTCCTCTGCAGCACTTACACAATTTCCACATAACTTGTTTCTTATTCACTTGTTCATGTCCTGTCTTCCCCATGAGATTGTGGGGTCCATGAGGGCAAAGACATGGTCCTCTTGGTCACTATGTCCAGTACCTGGCACTAGGAGCTCAATAAATTTTTATCAGCTGATTGACTTAATAAATAGTACTTTGGCCAGGTGCGGCAGCTCACACCTGTAATCCAGCACTTTGGGAGGCCAAGGCAGGAGCATCACTTGAGCCCAGGAGTTTGAGATCAGCCTGAGCAACATGGAAAAACCTCATTTCTAGAAAAAATACCAAAAGTAGTCAGGTGTGGTAGTGCATGCATGTAGTCCCAGCTACTCGGGAGGCTGAGGTGGGAGGACAGCTTGAGCCCAGGAAGTCAAGGCTGCTGTGATCATGCCACTGGATGACAGAGTGAGACCTCGTCTCAAATAAATAAGTAAAAAGGAAATAGCATCTCTGTCAGGAGGGACCTAAGCTAAGCAGCTCTTTCACACTGTGGAAAATGGATAAAGCAAGATGCTCTGAGATGCTGAGAGGAAAGGCCTCGTGTATACGTCAACACTGTTGTTTACCAGACACGTACTATGGGGTGCTGGGCCAGAAACAGAAACCACCTCAGTGCTCCCTTCCAACTACCAATGAGCTTCTACTGCAGTGCGGGAGACTTTGAGGTGCCGCAGACGCCTGCTCCCTGCTTAGGGCCTCTTGGTGTAGGGTTACCTTCTCTGCGGAGGTACGGCAGCACTTCCATGCATTTGCGCAGTTTTCTAATTCAGAAAGTTTGTGGGACTATCTTTCCTGGTCGTAATGCTAATAAGTTATCACTTAAGTATTTTGAAAAATTAATAAAAAGTGATGGCCATCTCTACTCCCACTACCCAGGAAAAATCAGCACATCCCCTTCGAGGTGTTGTTATTTCTCTTTCCCTTTATTGCTAGTGTTGGTCAAAGGGCTCAGGAGAGGACTTGGCTGAAACTGGTGTATACAGCAGGGCATTTGGGGAATTCTAATTATTCAAGCCTGCACTGTCCTTTATGCCCAAAACTGGTGGAAAGGAAGTGGGGGTGGATTACTAAGAGCTTCAGGCTTGGAGCCCGTTTACAGCACATTGGCTCAAACCACTGTCCACATCTTGCCTTTGTCTCCCCATTGGGGATGCCAAGGAGCCTGGCAGTATTACAGCAATTCAGCAGACACTGCCCTGAAGTCAAGAGTGGATATAGTGTCTCCCAGAACAACCAAAAGGTTCAGAAGCTGTACTTGGCCACCTTTCCCAGAAAGTGGAGATTTTGTTTGGATAAAGAACCATCACGTGTGGCACCCTAGTCTGTGCCGATCACAGTGCTGGACGCTTCATGTAACGTTAATCCTCACAATGACCCTAGATGTAGGCATTGTCTCCGTTTGCAGTTGAGGCTCTGCAAGGTGAGTGAACTGTTGAAGGCCTCAGTAGGTGGCTGATTCAAGCTTGTACTCGGCCCTCTCTGGCTCCACAGCCTTGCTCAGCTTGGTAAGTTTTGCTGACAAGTTTTGCCTTGGCTGCGAATGGCTAGAATCAAAGGAAGAACAGAGGAGAACCTTTCCTGTGCGGGACGTAAAACTGCCGGTGAGCTCGGACTGCTAAGCATAGACTATCCGAAGGAGACTGGGGAAAACATCAAGTTAATTGAGATCATCACAGGGTTAGATTACTGCTTAATTGACAAGCTAAACCCCGAGGACGTGGCCTCGATACAGCCGGAATTTCAAAGCGCAGTCTTATCTCTTCCCACAATGCATTGGACCTCTGACTCCCTGCCACCCTTTGGATGAGTCTGCATTAATAACCCCTGCTTGGGTAAGGAGTGGGCCACTGAGAGCTGGCCGAGGCCTATTCCTGAGCCCCAGGCCACAATTTGCTTCCAGAGAGAGAGGTCAGGGTCAGGGCATGGGAACAGGATCAACCCTCAAGCTTGTTCTGACCCCAGAACAGAAGTCCCTAGAAACACTATGGGTGGGACGGAAGTTAAGGCCAGAGAGCAGGGAATCGCATCTGCTAAATGAGGGGAGTTTTCCAAAGAAAACACCCAGCAAGGCCAACAGTGCCCTGGGAAGATTTCCTTCAGCTTACGTACACTCAGTTCTCCTCCCTCCTTCTCTGCCTCCTTGGGGTAGGACAAGCAGTGTCCTCCAAACCCTCAGTGAGATGCGAGACCTTGACCTACTTGACCTTGGGCCAACTGCATCTCGGATCAATAAGATCTTAACTCACAAACCTGCATTTGACAGGGAAGCAACAGACCCTTCTATGAACGCTGAAGTTAGGTGTATGACTTTCCTTTTAAATGCAGACAGGGTGGCCTCAAGGGTAGTGAGACGCTCCATCCTCAGAAGGATCTAGAAGAGGCTGGGCAACTGCTTGAAGGGGGCACTGGGATGATGATTCAGAATTGACATGTGGCCTTGATTTAGAAACTAGATTCAAATCCAACAATGTATTAAGCTGTACCAGTGTGCAGCGCAAGCCTGACCCCTGCCTTCATGGAGTTTACAGGTTAGTGGGGAAGAGAGACCTGGAAACAAAAGCAGAAAGAAACATGTCATTACAAACTGTGATCAGTGCTAAAAGAAGGATGGAGGTAATGAGGAGCGACAACACGGAGAACCAAGAATTTTGATCACGGGGTTCCAAATGTGTGTTTGGAAACAGTTTGTCATGGCTGCCATGAAGAGTCTGGGCTGGAGGAGCAAGCGTAGAGGTTGGAGGTGAGCTAGGAAGCCAGCTCATTGGCCCAGGGAATAGATGATGTGGCTGAATCCAGGTGTGAGTGGTACAAGTGGGGAGATGTGACCCAATGGGAGGCACATTTTGGACATAGAATCAATGGGACTTAGTGGTACTTGAGAAGTGGGAGCTTGGGAAGGAGACAAAAAGGGAAATGACTCCCAAGTTTGGGACAGGACAAGGTCGTCTGAAAAATCCAAGCTTATAGTATTGTATGGATTCTATGTCTATGAGGCGTCAACATCCGGACTAACAGGCCAGGAGTAGGGCCAGTCCTATCCCTTGGTATGGCTCAGAACGTCAACAGGCATTAAAGGCAATGCCACCTGAAAGGTCTTTCCCACATTTAGGGCTTGAAAAAGAGTGAGGTTTTACTCTGGCACCCATCACCTGAGCAGTATACACCACACCCTTTTTGTAGTCTTTTATCCTTCAGCAACCCCTGCCTTTCCCCTCAAGTCCCCAAAGTCCAATATATAGTGGACATTTAAAATATAACCATAAAAGTTGTATTTTCAAAGGATGTTTGATGATTTGGGGAAAGGTCCATCAAATACCTTTAAACAGCGCAAACAGAGGCTATGAAATAGTATGTGCACAGTGTTACTTCATTTCTATAATGTTCGTGCATGTATCCACATGCAGGTAATAAAATTTTGGGAGGACAGCCGTTCAAAGTGCTATCACAGTTATCTTTGAATAATAGGATTGTGGAGATACACATTTCTTTCTTTAAACTTTTTGTCCTTCAAATTTTACACCATAAATATATACTACTTTTATAACAAGATAACAAAATGTTCTTTTTAACAGCAATTTGAAATTGTTCATTTTTCTGTATTCTGCAGGTCTTGGCAGAAACCTAAGCATAGATTAGTAAAATCTATCTTCTCCTCTCACTGCTTTTTCCCAGTCTCTCTCATTTGCCCATGCATGTGAAACATTTATGAACATCATGTAATCTGAGAAAGAAAAAAACATCTGTTTGCAAGTGATTATATGGACATGGCCATGATTTTAGGCCCTGAACAGTATTTTCTCAAACAGACTAAAAAATTGACCTCTCCAGATTGCATAAGGGGTCAATGCAGTAAGCAGAGAACACAAGTCCACAGTCTGGCCTCTCCCTGAGCATGTGACCCTGAGTCCTGTAACCATTCACATCCTCTTCTCCTCACGTGGGCCCTAAGGGAACGGATTCTCCCATCTCTGAGGCCCAGGAGACCCTGTGAAGCTTGCCTAGAGGTCTCATTAAGCCCAACAGTGTTTGGTCCAAGAGTTTGGCTTTGGTTTCCTGGGGTTTCCATAGCAAACTACCATAGACTAAGTGGCTTAAACAACAGAAATTCATTTTCTCACAATTCTGGAGACTGGAAGTTCAAGATGATCAAAGTGTCAGCAGAGTTGGTTTCTTCTGAAGCCTCTTGGCTTGTAGATAGCCATCTTCTCCCTGTATTTTTACATGGTAGATGATAGCCATCTTCTCCCTGTATTTTTACGTGGTTTGCCTCTGTGTGTGTCTGTGTCATAATCTCTTCTTCTTATAAGACACCAGTCATATTGGATTAGGGTCCACCCTACTGACCTTGCTTTACCTTAATTATCTCTTTTTTTGTTTGTTTTTGGAGACAGGGTCTTACTCTGTCACCTAGGCTGGAGTGCAGTGACACAATCATGGCTCACTGTAGCCTCAACCTCTCAGGCTCAAGCTTCCCAAGTGTCTGGGTCCACAGGCATGCACCACCAGGCTCAGCTAATTTTTAAAATTTTTTATAGAAACAAGGTTTCACTATGCTGCCCAGACTTATCTCAAACACCTGGGCTTACAGGCATGCGCCACTGTACCTGGCCCTAATTACCTTTTTAAAGTCACTATATCCAAATACAGTCATGTCTGAGATGCTGGAAGTTACGACTTTAGCATATTAATTCAGCAGGGGGCACAGTTCAGCCCATAACAAGTTTCTATCAAGGAAATGAGCATAGAAAGTGGAAAGAAATGGATATAATAGAGGAAAGAGAGTCTAATTAAAGAAATTGTATAGGATTACCTGCAAATTTCCCAAAATACAGGTGGAGTTCCATTTTTTATACCCCTCTATAGCAGGGTACTACTTAATGAAAGAGACCTCAGGGTGGGAGAATCTTCTATATATTATCCAACAAGTTATCATGCCCTCTGTTAGCTCAGAGTTTCACTTTAGCAGCGTCCCTGCTTTAATCCATTAGAGAGAGATTGTTTATAGACTTATTTGAATATTTTACTGCATTTTGCCCTTATTATGTCAAATAAAAGTGTAGAAAATGGAAAAATGACAGGCTAGAACTAGTGATTAGAAACATAAGTCTCATAATCTTACTACAATTGACATGAAAATGGGAATTATCATGTGGGCTCAAATTATCATGTGGGCTCTCTCAATGGGGAGTTCACTGAACTTAAGCTGATGTGTATACATCTGTGAAGGAAAAAAATAAAGCTAAATATCATAGAACAAGTTTCAAAACCAGATGATCAAAGATTGAGCCTAAAAGACTAGATGTAGTTTGGGATCTTAAAATAGTCTTTAGCTTTTAGAAAAGGAAATTTCCCATGCCACATTCAAGTAACTCAAATAACATTTACACATTTGACATTTACACACTTGATTCCAGGAACTGCCTATAGTAAACTTTCTGTAGGAAAAAGGAGAATTCCCTAGAGGCAAGTAAGGAACTGCCTAATGCAGTTCTTAGCTGACAGCATTTCAACAAATAATATTGAACAAACAACTCCAGTAAGCATGATAATTTAACAAGTCCCTTGCCACATCATTGAAGCATACTTTCTACACAGGTCCTGAGGCATCTTACACCCCTTCCTCTCTCATCCCCAGACATTCAGATTCTATGGACTCTGCTCTCATGTTTCTTAACTCTCTCTCCTCTCTCTCTCTCTCTCTCTCCCTCACACTCTCTCTCTCTCTTCCTGTCTCTCTGTCTTCCTTTCCACCCCTGCAGGTGTTCAGTCAAGGTAGTGGAAAAAAATGTTAAAGAAAAAATAGTAGAGAAAGTTATAGAATATAGTCTCAAACCCTTTTGGAAGGCCTAAAAGTTTTTCTATAGCTCTGCACTGAAGGCAGCCTAAATCCCCTTTACATTTAGTTAATAAGAAAAGCAAATAGCTAAAGTATGTGGAGGAGTTTATCTGAATAACTTATTTACTCATGCAGTCTTAAAACTAACCCTTGAGCCAGATGGCGCTCTCGGGGGAAGTCAACCAAGTATATTACCCACCAATAGTGTTTGCTTTCAGGGTCAGAACCTGTCCTTTAATCTTCAACCTCTAGTAGTAGTAACCAAAAGCTTTTGTCATTTAACATGTGCTAAAGAAAGGCCAAAGAGGCCAGCATGTAAAGGCCAGCAGTTTCTACCGTTTACAGCACTCTTTAAAGAGCCTTCAAGCCACCCACTCAGTCAAACTAGCAAAGCATAATATCTGTGTCAGTGTACTTTATTCATGTCACTAAGTCAAGGCATGCAAGACAGACCCCTGCAAGTAGTGACCCCGACACACCCCAACTTTCCCAGCTCAGCTATTCACTGCCTCTTGTCTAGAGAAGCTCCTTACCTCTGGTCTCCTCCCTTCTAAGCCACCCCACACTCCACTCTTGGAATTCCACTTGTTCAGTCAATAAGTATTTATTGAGCCCTTACTAGATGCCAGACACGGTATGGGTCCTGGGAAGCCAACCTTGAACAAGTCAGACACACACCCTGAAGGTGATATTCCAGCTGGGGAGATAAACAATTGCTGTAAACAAATAATTACTATACACTAGTGTCATGAGTACTTTGTCAGGAAAGAACAGTATGCTACAAGAGCAGATAACTGGGAAACCAAAACTAGTGCAGTTGAATGAAAAAAATCGTATTAAAAAGGTATGTACTGTACACATCTTTCTCTGAGAAGATCAGCAAAGGGGAAGATGGAGAAACTTACAAGTTAGCAGATTTTGATGGGGTAATCAATAAATGTACATTTAAAGTGCCTATTAGAGATCTGACTACAAATATCAAGAAGGCAAGTGGGTATGTGAGCTTAGAGTCTGGGGTTTGGGATGGAGATAGAGAATTGGGGGTTGTCCATATTTAAAACCACAGGATTGAATGAGATCACCTACAAAGAGAAGAGAAGAAAAGGGAAAGGATGGGAGAGAAGAAAGACAAGTACTGAGCCAATGGAGATTCTGTTTTTAGAGGTCAAAAAGATGAGAAAAAAACAATGAGAAAAAAAAAAGATGAAGGCCAATCATTGAGATCAGAGAAGGAGCATGAGGAGTCACAGAACAAGAGGGAAGGAAGTGTTTCACAAATGAGCCAATGGAGTCTTTTCAAAAAGTGGTGTTGAGAAAACTGGATATTCACACACAAACACATGAAACTGGCCTCTTACCTTACACCCTCTACAAAAATTACTCAAAGACCTAAACATAAGAACTAAAACTAAACACTCTTAGAAGAAAACACAGGAGAAAATCTTCAGGACATTGGATTTGGCAATGATTCCTTAGATATGACATCAAAAGCACAGACAACAAAAGAAAAAACAGACAAATTTGACTTATCAAAATTTAAAACTCTTGTGCATCAAAGGACAGAATCAGAAGAGTGAAAAGCAACCTAAGGAACAGGAGGGAGTATTTACAAATCATTTATCCAACAAGGGGTTGATATCCAGACTATATGAAGACCTGCTGCAATTCAACAACAAAGAAAAACAATCTGATTTAAAAATGAGCAAAAAACTTGAATAGATATATCTCCAAATATACAAGATATACAAATGGCCAACAAGATACTCACTAACACAAATAATGAGGAAAATGCAAATCAAAATGGCAATGAGGTATCACTACACACTCACTAGGATGGCTACAAGTTTTTTTTAAAAAATCAGAAAATAACAAGTGTTGGCAAAGATGTATAACACTGGAAATTTTGTATATTCTTGGTAGGAAGGTAAAATGGTACAACTGCTATACAAAATAGGTGGTCCTCAGAAAATTAAACATAGACTTACCATATGATCCAGGAATACTACTTCTGGGTATGTATCCAAAATAATTGGACGAAGGGTCTCAAAGAGCTATTTGTACATCCATGTTCCTAGCAGCATTATTCACAAAAACCAAGACGCAGAAACAAGCTCAGTGTTCATCAACAAACAGGAAAAAAATTGAGTTTTATTCAGCCTTAAAAAGAAGGAAATTGTGACACATGCTATTTTATCAATTAACCTCGAGGATATTATGTAAAATAAAATTTAAAACTCATAATAGGACAAATACTGTATGATTCCACTTATATGAGCAGCCTAGAGTAGTCAAATTCATAAAAACCAAAAGTAGAATTGTGGTTACCAGGGTCAGGGAGGAAGGGGTATCAGGAAGTTGTTTAATGAGTATAGAGTTTTGGTTTTCCAAGATGAAGAGCGCTCTGGAGGCTGATTGCACAGCAGTGTGAATGTACTTAACACTACTGAACTATACACTTTAAAAAGATTAAGATGATACATTTTACATTGTGTATTTTACCACAGTTTTAATTTATTTTAATAATTAAAAGATGAAGAATTCGTTCATATTGCTGAGAGGTTGAATAAGATGAAGACAGAACTCTCTATGACAAGTCAGAGCACTGAAGCTTTTGTTAAACCCATTTCAGTAGGGTGAGTCCCAGAAGCCTAACTGAAGTGTCAGTGAAAGAGAGACTGGGAGACGAGGAAATAGAGCTCATGGGAATACAGAACTTTCTAGCTTGAAAAGAAGCACAGAAATGAGGCCACAGCAGGAGGAGAGCATAAGGTCAAGGCTGGGAGGGTAAGGTGAGGGCTATAAAATAATCATTGTAGGGAACTGTGATAGGGCCACCTGGATTGTAGGGTGGCCACATGAGATCTGTGATCTTACATTTGAAATGAGCCGTGCTGGCATGGTTGTGTTTTCTCCAGCACTGAGAAGCTGCCCAGGAGCCAGTGCAGAGTTGGTGAATAGCTAGCTTTAACCAACACTGTGATTTTTTCTAGGCAAGGACAATAGAGGAAAGAGAGAGGCACAAACTTTATGAGAAGTGAGGGCATGAGAACGGTGTCCTGGCAGTGAAGTAGAGACTGCTTTTAGTCTGGGACTTGCCACAGTGAGATCATTAAACACGAGTTGGAAGTATAGCAGAGGATCAGGGAGAAGGATGCTTGAAATCTAGATTTCAGAGGGGGAGCAGTTATTGTCGATGACTCAGTCATGTTGAGCAAAAGGTCTTTGGAGCTAAAAACATCAAGGAAATAAAGAGTCCCAAATATCGACTGGATCACCTACATAAATGCTGAAGTTGCCCCCAAAGAAAGGAAGAGAACAGGGAGCAAGTGTGAGGAAGAGGGAGAGGATGTGAAGCAAGGAAACAGCATGTTCAAAGGACAGTCTCACTATGAGGAGCAGAGAGGCCTTCAGGAAGGATAGATTACTGACACCATGGGGTAGGTAAAGGTGGAGAGGAATGCACAGCTTTTTTTGTGAAGACTTTGAAACACACACAAAGGAGTTTGTATTTCACTGTAAGGAAAGCTATTAAAGAATTTTAAGAAAAGGGTAACATTCATATTTGTGTTTTTTAAAAATGCTCTAATAAATAAACTGTGTTACATCAGACAATGGCATATTATTTAGCACTAAAAAGAAAGAAGCTACCAAGCCATGAAAAGACATTGAAGAAACTTAAATGCATATTACTAAGTGACAAAAGCCAGTCTGAAAATGTGTATGATTCCAACTATATGACATTCTAGAAAAGAAAAAATGGAAACAGTAAAAAGCTGAGTGGTCAGTAAGGGTTGGGGTGGAGGCAGGAGGAGGAAGGGATGAACAGGTGGAGCACAGAGGATTTTTAGAACAGGGACATTATTCCTTATGATCCTCTAATGATAGATACATGTCATTACCCATTCATCCAAACCCATAGACTGTGCAACACTAAGAGTGGCACTTAATGTAAACTATGAACTTTGGCTGTTAATGATGTGTCAATGTAGGTTCAGTGATGATCACATGTACTAATCTGGTGGGGGATATTGATAGCAGGGTAGGTTACATACGTGGGAGGGTCAGAGGGTACACAGGGACTCAGTACTTTCTATTCGATTTTGCTGTCAACATAAAACTACTCTAGAAATAAAGCCTATGTTTTTAAAAAATCAATTGAACTGCTATGTGGAGCACAGATGAAACAGGAACAACCCTGGAGAGAAAGAGCCCAGACAACGGGCTATTGTTGCTACTCACTGAGACAGCACAGAACAGGAAAGAACTTGCAAGTGGACATGGTGGATTCGGTTTGGAGGGGCATGCTGAGTCTGTGTTTCCCAGAGCTGAAGGGGGTCCGTGCCCAATACCTTTTCCATATAAGCACCAAGTAGTTAAAGATCCCTCAAGGCACAGCCCTGCAGCTCTGAAAACACACTCAGCCAAGGCCAGCTCAAGGCTGTTTGCATGAGGACAGGTAGCTTGGTGGTTGGGCTCATGAATTCTAGAACCAAAGTTCCTGGGTTGAATCTTAGTACTGCCACTTACCAGCTTCAGAAACTTATTTAAACTTTTTGCCAAAGAATGGGGCTGTTGGAGAGATCCAAGATGGCTGATTAGGAGCACCTCAGGATTGCAGCTCCCAGCAAAAGCGTGGAGGGTGAGTGGACGCCGCATAAATAACAAAATAAATAAATAATAAAATAAAAAATAAATAAATACAAAATAAAATGGATTTTTATTGCCCACAGACCAGGAGATTCCCAGGCAGAGGAGCCCCACGGGTCGCCAGTGCAGCTGTTTTGGCCGGCAAGGCTGTTTTGGCCAGCGCAGTGCTTCTTCGCACAAAATACATGGGTCCGGGCACCGTTTTAGCTGGTGATTGGAGCTCCAGGGATACAGAGTCACCCATTCAACTGATTAAAAAAGAAGGCGGGGGGACTGAAACAGGGAGCCAGGCCAGGAGATTCCTGGGCAAAAAAGCACCACGAATCTCAGTGCAGTTGTTGCAGCCAGCACAGTGGGTCGCTGCATGGGAAATCACACAGATCCTGGCACCTTTTCAACAGGCAACTAGAACACCTGGGTCACAGAGTTGCCCATTTAACTCAAAAAAAAAGGGCTCTGAGGCAGGGAGCCAGGTGACCAGGCTCAGCTGGTCCCACCCCCAACAGAAAAACAGCAATCTGAAATGCTCTGGATTGAGAGTTTCACAGCAAACACAGCTGAACCCAGGACAGTCCAGCTCTGTGGGGGAGGGGTGTCTGCCATTACCGAGGCACCCCACCACTACAGAGGTAGTCTGCCATTCCTGAGGCAGCCCACCATTGCTGAGGCAGCCTGCCATTACAGAGAGAGTCTGCCATCAAAGAGGTGGGCCACCATTGCTGAGGCAGTTCTAACTATACCCATATAAACAGGACTCCAGGGAAGTTCACACGGCAGCTGGACAGAGTCCACAGCTGCTCAGCAAAGCCTCTGCAGGCAGACAGTGACTAGGCTGCCTTCTGGCTGGGCAGGGCAGCCCTAAAAAAGGCAGCAGCACAACAGAAACTCAGAATAAAAACCGAAATAAAGCCTTAAATCCCCAGGACAGAGCACCTGGGAAAAAAAACAACCGGGGGTTTATGAGTTCTGCTGCAGCAGACTTAAATGTACCTGCCTAGCAGCTCTGAATGAACAATGGAGCTCACAGCTCAGCACATGAGCTCCTATAAAGGACAGACTGTCTCCTCAAGCAGCTCTCTGACCCCAGTGTATCCAAAGAGTCACCTCATAAAGGAGAGCTCAGACTAACATCTGGCAGGTATCCTTCTGGGACAAAGATAGCAGAAGAAGAAACTGGCAGCAACCCTAACTGTTCTGCAGCTGCTGCAGGTGATCCCCAGGCAAGCAGGGCCTGAAGGGGACATCAGCAGTCCTACAGCAGAGGGGCTTGAATGTTAGAAGGAAAACTAAGAAACAGAAAGAAATAACTTCATTATCAACAAACTGGATGTCCACTCAAAGACCCAATCTGAAAGTTAACAACTACAAAGACGACAGGTGGATAAATCCACAAAGATGGGAAGAAACCAGTGCAAAATGGATGAAAACACCCAAAACAAGAATGCCTCTCCTCCTACAAGGGATCACAACTCACCAGCAAGGGAACAAGGCTGGATGGAGAATTAGTGTGATGAATTGACAGAACCAGGCTTCAGAAGATGGGTAATAAGAAACTTCTGTGAGCTAAAAAAACATGTTCTAACCCAATGCAAAGAAACTAAGAACATTGAAAAGAAGATTTGACTAAATGTTAATTAGAATAAACAACTTAGAGAGGAATATAAGTGAACTGATGGAGCTGAAAACACAACACGAGAACTTTGCGAAGCATGCACAAGTTTCAACAGCCAAATTGACCAAGCAGAAGAAAGTATATCAGAGGTCTAAGATTACCTCAATGAAATAAAACAAGAAGACATGATTAGAGAAAAAAGGGTAACAAGGAATGAACAAAGTCTTCAAGAAATATGGGACTATGTGAAAAGACTTAATCTACATTTGATAGGTGTACCTCAATGTGACAGAGAGAATGAATCCAAGCTGAAAATACCCTTCAGGATATCCAGGAAAATTTCCCCAACCTAGCAAGGCAGGCCAATATGTAAGTCGAGGAAATACAGAGAACACCACAAAGATATTCCGCAAGAAAAGCAACCCCAAGGCACATAATCGTCAGATTGACCAGGGTTGAAATGAAGGAGAAAATACTAAAGGCAGCCAGAGAGAAACGTTGGGTTACCCACAAAGGGAAGCCCATCAGACTCACAGCAGATCTCTCAGTAGAAACCCTACAAGCCAGAAGACAGTGGGGGCCAATATTCAACAATTTTAAAGGAAAGAACTTTCAACCCAGAATTTCATATCCAGCCAAACTAAGCTTCATAAGTGAAGGAAAAATAAAATCCTTCAAGAACAAGCAAGTACTTAGAGATTTTGTCACTACCAGGTCTGTTTCACAAGAGCTCCTGAAAGAGGCACTAAACATAGAAAGAAACAACCAGTACCAGCCACTCCAAAAACATACCAAATGGTAAAGAGGATTGACACAATGAAGAAACTGCATCAACTAATGGGCAAAACAGCCAGCTAGCATCAAAATGGCAGGATCAAATTCACACATAACAATATTAACCCTAAATGTAAATGGACTAAATGCACCAATCAAAAGACATAGACTGGCAAATTGGATAAAAAGCCAAAACCCATCGGTGTGCTGTATCCAGGAAACTCATCTCCCACGCAAGGATACACATAGGCTCAAAATAAAGGGACAGAGGAAGATTTACCAAGCAAATGGAGAGCAAAAAAAAAAAAAAAAAAAAAGGAGTTGCAATTCTCATCTCTGATAAAATAGACTTAAAGCCAACAAAGATCAAAAGAGACAAAGAAGGACATTACATAATGGTAAAAGGATCAATGCAACAAGAAGAGCTAATGATCCTAAATATATATGCACCCAATACAGGAGCACCCAGATACATAAAGCAAGTTCCCAATGACTTACAGAGACTTAGACTCCCACACAATAAAAGTGGGAGACTTTAACACCCTGTTGTCAATATTAGACAGATCAACCAGACAGAAAATTAATATGGATATCCAGGACTTGAACTCAGACCTGGAACAAGCAAACCTAATAGACATTTACTGAACTTTCCACCCCAAATCCACAGAATATGCATTCTTCTCAGCACCACATCACACCTACTCTAAAATTGACCACATAATTGGAAGTAAGTCACTCCTCAGCAAATGCAAAAGAATGGAAATCATAACAATCTCTCAGACCACAGTGCAATCAAGTTAGAACTCAGAATTCAGAAACTAACTCAGAACTGAACTGAACAATTGGCTCTTGCATGTTAACTGGATAAACAATGAAATGAAGGCAGAAATAAAGAAGTTCTTTGAAACCAACGAGAATGAAGACACAATGTACCAGAATCTCTGGGACACATTTAAAGCAGTGTCTAGAGGAAAATATATAGCAATAAATGCCCACATGAGAAGCAAGAAAGGATCTAAAATTGACACCCTATCATCAAAATTAAAAGAGCTAGAGGAGCAAGATCAAAAAAACTCAAAACCTAGCAGAAGACAAGAAATAACTAAGATCAGAGCAGAACTGAAGGAGATAGAGACATAAAAAAACTTTCAAAAAAATCATTAAATCCAGGAGCTGGTTTTGCAAAAAGATCAACAAAATAGACCACTAGGCAGACTAATAAAAAAGAAAAGAGAAAATAATCAAATAGATGCAATAAAAAAAAATGACAAAGGGGATATCACCACAGATTCCACAGAAATACAAACCATTATCAGAGATTATTAAAAACAACTCTATGCACATAAACTAGTAAACCTGGAAGAAATGGGTAAATTCCTGGACACTTGCATCCTCCCAAGCCTAAACCAGGAAGTCGAAACCCTGAATAGACCAATAACAAGGTCTGAAGTTGAGGCAGCAATTAAAAGCCTACCACCCCAAAAAAGCCCAGGTCCAGACGGGTTCACAGCCGAATTCTACCAGACACACAAGGAGGAGCTGGTACCATTCCTTCTGAAACTGTTCCAAACAATCCAAAAAGAGGGAATCCTTCCCAAATCATTTTATGAAACCAACATCATCCTGTTACAAAACCCGGCAGAGATTCAGCAAGAAAAGAAAACTTCAGGCCAATATCCATGATGAACACAGATGCAAAAATCTTCAATAAAATATTGGCAAACCGATTGCAACAGCACATCAAAAAGTTTATCCACCATGATCAAGTAGGATTCATCCTGGGGATGCAAGGCTGGTTCAACATACACAAGTCTATAAACGTAATTCACCACATAAACAGAACCAAAGACAAAAACCACATGATTATCTCAATTGATGCAGAGAAGGCCTTTGACAAAATTCAACAGCGCTTTATGCTAAAAACCCTCAATAAACTCGGTATCGATGGAACGTATCTCAAAATAATAAAAGCTATTTACAGCAAACCAACAGCCAATATCATACTGAATGGGCAAAAACTGGAAGCATTCCTTTTGAAATCTGGCACTAGACAAGGATGCCATCTCTCACCACTCCTATTCAATATAGTATTGGAAGTTCTAGCCAGAGCAATCAGGCAAGAAAAAGAAATAAAGGGTCTTCAAATAGAAAAGGAGGAAGTCAAATTGTCTCTATTTGCAGACGACATGATAGTATACCTAGAAGACCCCATCGCCTCAGCCCAAAATCTCCTGAAACTGATAAGCAACTTCAGCAAAGTCTCAGGATATAAAATCAATGTGCAAAAATCACAAGCATTCCTATACACCAATAACAGACTTAAAGGGAGCCAAATCAAGAACAAACTGCCATTCACAATTGCTACAAAGAGAATAAGATACCTAGGAATACAACTAACAAGGAACATAAAGGACCTCTTCAAGGAAAACTACAAACCACTGCTCAACAAAATAAGAGAGGACACAAACAGATGGAGAAACATTCCATGTTCATGTTTAGGAAGAATCAATATCATGAAAATGGCCATACTGCCCAAGATAATTTACAGATTCAATGCTGTCCCCATTAAGCTACCAATGACCTTCTTCACAGAACTGGAAAAAATCACCTTAAACTTCATATGGAACCAAAAAAGAGCCTGCAGAGCCAAGTTAATTTGAAGCAAAAATAACAAAGCAGGAGGCATCACACTACCAGACTTCAAACTATACTAGAAGTCTACAGTAATCAAAACAGCATGGTACTGGTACCAAAACAGAGATATAGACCAATGGAACAGAACATAGGCCCTGGAGGCAATGCCACACATGTACAACCATCTGATCTTTGACAAACCTGACAAAAACAAGCAATGGGGAAAGGATTCCCTGTTTAATAAATGGTGTTGGGAAAACTGGCTAGCCATGTGCAGAAAGCAGAAACTGGACCGCTTCCTGACACCTTACACTAAAATTAACTCCAGATGGATTAAACACTTAAACATAGGACCTAACACCATAAAAACCCTAGAAGAAAACCTAGGCAAAACCATTCTGGACATAGGTGTAGGCAAGGACTTCATGACCAAAACACCAAAAGCATTGGCAACAAAAGCCAAAATAGACAAATGGGTCCTAATCAAACTCCACAGCTTCTGCACAGCAAAAGAAACAGTCATTAGAGTAAACCAGCAACCAACGGAATGGGAAAAAATTTTTGCAATCTACCCATCTGACAAAGGGCTAATATCCAGAATCTACAAAGAACTAAAACAGCTTTACAAGAAAAAAACAAATAAGCCCATTCAAAAGTGGGCAAAGGATATGAACAGATGCTTTACAAAAGAAGACATACATGAGACCAACAAGCATATGAAAAAATGCTCATCATCACTGGTCATCAGAGAGATGCAAATCAAAACCACATTGAGATACCATCTTATGCCAGTTAGAATGATGATCATTAAAAAATCTGGAGACAACAGATGCTGGAGAGGATGTGGAGACATAGGAACACTTTTACACTGTTGGTGGGAGAGTAAACTAGTTTAACCATTGTGGAAGACAGTGTGGCGATTCCTCAAGGACCTAGACATAGAAATTCCATTTGACCCAGCAATCTCATTACTGGGTATATATCCAAAGGATTATAAATCGTTCTACTATAAGGACACATGCACACGAATGTTCATTGTAGCACAGTTTACAATAGCAAAGACCTGGAACCAACCCAAATGCCCATCGATGATAGACTGGACAGGGAAAATGTGGCACATATACACCATGGAATACTATGCAGACATAAAAAATGATGAGTTTGTGTCCTTTGTAGGGACATGGATGAACCTGGAGACCATCATTCTCAGCAAACTGACGCAAGAACAGAAAATCAAACACCGCATGTTCTCACTCATAGGTGGGTGTTGAACAATGAGAGCACATGGACACAGGGAGGGGAGAATCACACACTGGGGTCTGTTGGGGGGAAATAGGGGAGGTACAGTGGGGAGTGGGGAGTTGGGGAGAGACAGCATGGGGAGAAATGCCAGATATAGGTGATGGGGAGGAAGGCAACAAATCACACTGCCACGTGTGTATCTATGCAACTATCTTGCATGTTCTTCACATGTACCCCAAAACCTAAAATGCAATAAAAAATAAATAAAAAACAAAAGGAAACTTTTTGTCTCCATTTCCTTATCTGTAAAATGATAAGTAATAATGGCACCTACCTGATAAGGCTGCTATAGATTAAATGAGTATATTTAGCATAGTTAGTATTTACTATGCTAACTCTGGAAAGAGTTAGTAGTATATAAATATATAATAATTTGTAAATTAGGAAAATT
Source organism: Callithrix jacchus (assembly GCF_049354715.1). Taxonomy (NCBI): domain Eukaryota; kingdom Metazoa; phylum Chordata; class Mammalia; order Primates; family Cebidae; genus Callithrix; species Callithrix jacchus. The sequence goes on from NC_133512.1 coordinate 1,514,770, forward strand.
AATAAAGTATGGATACCATATGACCATTTGCTATCAATATTATGAACACTAATTACTTTGAAGAAAGGTTAGCTGATATATTTATTCATTCATTCCCTTGTTCATTCATTCAACAGGTATTAGTAGAGTCTCACTACTGGCACTCAGAGATAAATCAAACACCAATTCTGCTCTCAGCAAGCTTAGACGAGCAGAGATTTACACATGCAGAATTTTACATGTTCAATCCCAATCTGAAGAAGACGTTAATAATTAACAGGAAATGTTATTATTGAAATATATACATCACCTCAAAAATAACCTTCAAATACTTTTCCTATATAAAATCAAAGTCATTTATTATCTTGCTTCATATATACAATTCTTTCTTTTATATAACTGTCCTTAAATGATGTATCTAAAATGATATGTTTTGCTTACTGGTTGTGTGATTTTAGGCAGGTGAGGCCTCTTCGTGCCTCACTTTCCCCCTTCTGTAATATGGGACAATAATAACACTTCATAGAGTTGCCATGAGGCTTAACTAAATTAACAAACATATAGCATTTGGAATAGCAAAAATCCCAAAAGTATTAGCTGTCTTATGCAGAAATGTTCCACCCAATTTTTGTACTCATTTATTTTGTGCTTGTTTGTTTGTAAGCCAAACTTAGGGTTCTAGTAATTTCATTAAACTCTGGAATATGCATCATTATCAAAGGAAGATGTTGACCTTATGCAAGCTCAATTGGTGAGGGCACCTCTCCTGAAATAAGGGCTCCCGGGAAATAGCTACTCCAGTGTTGCCAGTTGCTATTCAGCAGCTAGAATCGGCCACCAGAGGCCGCCAATGAGGAGTTGCTGACAATGACACGGTGAACATCAGGAAAGGCAGAAACACGTCAATTTAACCAGAATCACTTCTACATCTACGCCATCAGCGTCAAGAAAAGCAGAAATGTTTCCCATCAGAGGAAGGATGTTTTATCTTTAGATGTAAATGTCCTATTTTGACGAAGTAGGACCCCAAGTCTTGGACAACTGTCTGTTTGAAATGATCGACACTATTTGAGTTTTGGTGTGTGTATTCCACAGCTTCTCCAGGAGTCACCCTGCCACCTGACTCGCCCAACTTCCTGGTGTGTATATTCCACAGCTTCTCCAGGAGTCACCCTGCCACCTGACTCGCCCAACTTCCTGGTGTGTGTATTCCACAGCTTCTCCAGGAGTCACCCTGCCACCTGACTCGCCCAACTTCCTGGTGTGTATATTCCACAGCTTCTCCAGGAGTCACACTGCCACCTGACTCCCCCAACTTCCTGGTGTGTGTATTCCACAGCTTCTCCAGGAGTCACCCTGCCACCTGACTCGCCCAACTTCCTGGTGTGTGTATTCCACAGCTTCTCCAGGAGTCACACTGCCACCTGACTTGCCCAACTTCCTGGTGTGTGTTCCACAGCTTCTCCAGGAGTCACCCTGCCACCTGACTCGTCCAACTTCCTGGTGTGTATTCCACAGCTTCTCCAGGAGTCACCCTGCCACCTGACTCGCCCAACTTCCTGGTGTGTATATTCCACAGCTTCTCCAGGAGTCACCCTGCCACCTGACTCGTCCAACTTCCTGGTGTGTGTATTCCACAGCGTCTCCAGGAGTCACACTGCCACCTGACTCCCCCAACTTCCTGGTGTGTATATTCCACAGCTTCTCCAGCAGTCACCCTGCCACCTGACTCGTCCAACTTCCTGGTGTGTGTATTCCACAGCGTCTCCAGGAGTCACACTGCCACCTGACTCCCCCAACTTCCTGGTGTGTGTATTCCACAACTTCTCCAGAAGTCACACTGCCACCTGACTCCCCCAACTTCCTGGTGTGTGTATTCCACAGCTTCTCCAGGAGTCACCCTGCCACCTGACTCCCCCAACTTCCTGGTGTGTGTATTCCACAGCTTCTCCAGGAGTCACCCTGCCACCTGACTCGTCCAACTTCCTGGTGTGTGTATTCCACAGCTTCTCCAGGAGTCACACTGCCACCTGACTCACCCAACTTCCTGGTGTGTATTCCACAGCGTCTCCAGGAGTCACACTGCCACCTGACTCCCCCAACTTCCTGGTGTGTGTATTCCACAGCTTCTCCAGGAGTCACCCTGCCACCTGACTCCCCCAACTTCCTGGTGTGTGTATTCCACAGCTTCTCCAGGAGTCACCCTGCCACCTGACTCGCCCAACTTCCTGGTGTGTGTATTCCACGGCTTCTCCAGGAGTCACACTGCCACCTGACTCGCCCAACTTCCCGGTGTGTATTCCACAGCTTCTCCAGAAGTCACACTGCCACCTGACTCCCCCAACTTCCTGGTGTGTATTCCACAGCTTCTCCAGGAGTCACACTGCCACCTGACTCCCCCAACTTCCTGGTGTGTGTATTCCACAGCTTCTCCAGGAGTCACACTGCCACCTGACTCGCCCAACTTCTTGCAGATCCCTTTCACTGACTCCCAGACAGTGGGCTGTGGATATAAAACACCATGGGTGAGCCCAGCCCGCTCCACAGGGAGCGTTAGAGTGTCCGGGCTTCATCTCTTCCCAAACATGTGGAACCTCTGTTCCCAGGGCACACGACGAGACAGTTCTTTGAATCAACATCTGTATTACTCCATATAACTCAAGTTGATGTAAAAATATCAAGTGTGCATTTTATTTGTATATGGAAATCACATATTCAGGCAAGTTGCTTTTAGAATCTGTATCTTCATTGTAACAAAATTACTCATTTATGACCTGCTTTGTAATAAATTATCCTTTGTAATTTCCCAATCTCTATTTTTCACTAATTAATTTAAAACCGATTTCAAAGAAAATAGATGCATTTCTGTATTTAAATTCTATTTGTTTCTTCATAGGCCAGTACGTTCATCTTTCTTGACAGCTCTATAAGAATATTTTAGATCAATTTGTTATCGTTTATTATCCACACAGTATCCAGGATCATTTGCCATTTTAAAAAGTCAACTATAATTTAATGACACACTGAATTCCTTGTATTGTTCTGGAAATAAATTGAGGAAAATGCAACTATAATACACTCAAATGGCATACAAATTTCGATATTGCTGAACAAAATGTATTCAAGTTCACTCTATGTTAACTTTTTATTTTTTATTTATTTGTTTTTAAAGACAGGATCTTGCTCGTCACCTGGGCTGAAGTGCATTGGTGCAATCATAGCCCGCAGCCTCCATCTCCTGGGCTCAAGGAACCCTTCTGCTTCAGCCTCCCAAGTACCTGGTATTACAAGCATGAGCTACCACACCCAGCTAATTTTTTCATTTTTTTCTAGAGAGGAAGGTTTCACTATGTTGTCCAGGCTGGTCTCAAACTCATGGCCTCAGGGATCCTTCTTCCAAGGCCTCCCAAAGTGCTAGGATTACAGGCATGAGCTACCATGCCCAGCTAGTCCATTTTATGTGAAAACTAAAGAACTCAACAGTGGTTTGTGAGGTACATTATCTAGCCAGATTTCCCCTCTGACTTTATCTCCTGTCTCGATTTTCCTTGTTCATTCTACCCTGGCCTCACATAAATCCTTCAACACGTTGCACACCATCGCCCTGAGGCTCTTGCACTAACTGAGGCCTCTCCCTTTGCTGTTCTTTCCCCAGACATCACTTCCCCACTTCAAATAGCGCGTTCTCAGTGAGTTCTCCCGGGCTGCCTTTATATATGAAACATCTCCAGCCTCCGGATCCTGCCCCAACTCCTGCTATCTTTTTCCCATAGCAGTTATCACTTCTCATATACTGCATAATTTTCCTCCCTTCTTATGTGTTGTCTGTCTCCCTCTCCTGGAGCCTAAGCTCCACAACAGCAAGGATTTTTGTCTGTTTCTTTCTACTGATGTGTTCACAGGGCCTAGAACAGTGCCTGGCATATAATAGGGGCTCAATAAATATTTTTCAAACTAAAGGAGAGATATTAATAATATAAAATTTTTCCAAGTCATCTCTTTATCACTTAGGAGAATCACGTATATCATCCCACTTGAAGTTTCAGCTAAACCAGGGGTTCATGCTAATCGTTAACCTTGAATGGTACCCAGACTTTGAAACAAAGAATAACTAAAGGCCCCAGCACTTCATCCTCAAACCATGCCCCTTCTGTTATAATCACAGAGGAAGTCTTCTGGAAAAATTCCTCACACAGGGCCTGAGGACCCCCATCCCTGAAATTTCCAGGTGCTGTCTTTCCCTCTCAAGTGCAGAGTGGAACTGTCAGGACATGACTCTTGTCGATCATCTCTAAGCGATGCCCATGAGCCCCTTCGCAGACACAGGCCGCATACCCACAGTGGGGAGGAAGGCGGGCAGAGGCTGCAAAACGCTGGTTAGTCTAAAATCATGCTTATTTTTCTCTTGTGTTTCTATAATAGAATCAAGAAAAATCCGCTCCCCAGCATCCCACCGTGGCTTCCAATTTCTCCCCTGAGGAGTGTAATGAGAGAATCAGATGACGCCAAAAGCATGTACTATAAGAGAAAAAGAACTGATAAATCGGACTGCATTAAAATTAAAAACTTTTGCTCTTCAAAAAAAACACCATTAAGAAAATGAAAATAAGAGTAATACCCGGGGGAAAATATTTGCAAAATGTAACTGAAATGACTTGTATTCAGAACATATTTGTAAAAGTCTTACAAGACAATAAGACAAATAACTCAATTTAAAAATAATTGAGCAAAACATTTAAACAGAAACTTCACTAAAGAAAATATATGGATAGTAAATAAACACAAGAAAAGATTTTCGGTGTTACTAGTCATTAAGAAAATGCAAATCAAAATCACAGTGAGATACCACTGCACCCTTAGCAGAGTGGCTATCATTCAACAGGCAGCTAATAGTAAGAGTTGGTGAGGCTGTGAAGAAACCTTCACATATTGTAGTGGAAATGCAAAATGGTACAGTCACTTTGGAAAACATTTTGGCATTTTCTTAACAAGTTAAATACAAGCCCACCTTGTGACCCAGCAATTACATTCCCAAGTATCCCAAGAAAAATAAAAACAGGCCAGGCACAGTGGCCTATCATCTCAGCACTTTGGGAAGTCATGGTGGGTGGATCACCTGAGGTCTGAAGTTTGAGACCAGCCTGACCAACATGAAGAAACCTCATCTCTACTAAAAATACAAAATTAGCTGAGCATGGTGGCACATTCCCTCCCAGTGACTCGGGGGACTGAGGCAGGAGAATCTCTTGAGCCTGGGAGGCGGAGGTTGTGGTGAGCTGAGATCGCACCATTGCACTCCAGCCTGAGCAACAAGAGCAAAACTCCATCTCCAAAAAATAATAAGAAGAAAATAAAGAAAAATAAAAACATACATCCACACGAAGACTCATAAGTGAACACTCATAATAGCCCAAAACTAGAAACAACCTACATGTCCATTATCTGGTAAATGGAAAGCAAAATGATATGTCATGCACGGAATCAGGGCCAGCTTCATGGGCACACAACCCGCACAGTTGCACATGGCCCCACACTCAGAAGGGACCCTGAACTTAGGATTTAATGTGCTGTGGTCACCATCTTGAAATTCTTAATTCATTTATCTTTGAATTTGTGTCTTGTAAGTGAAATCCAACAGGCCATGTATCAGATCTAGGTACCCAGTGCATCCCAGCATGGAGGTTCCATCACCCTGGGGGAGTCACTTGTCCACTTAGGGTTAGGACAGTTGGCCCATGTGAAAGGGAAATACCTGGTTCAGCTTCCCTTGCCTCAGCCAAGCCACAGCATATTGCCCCAGTGGTTGATGGGAAAGGTAACCAAGCAGTGGGACATGTGTGCATTGTGAGTCATGGGCCCCCAGGTGCCTGTAAGGGTCTACACCCACCTCGAGATTATCTCCATGCCTGAAGGAGAGAAAACATTAAAAAGCAAACAAAAAACACCATGGCAAGCTGGGAACAAGACTGCAGAAGAAAGGAAAAAGCTTTATGTTCTGGCACCTTTAATGGCAGTCTTTTCCTGCTTTTTTCAACAGAGACCTGGCATCTTCATTTTGCACTGCACCTGCAAATTATAAATCCTGAATAAAATACCATCCAGTAACAAAGAGGAACAAACTAATGACATATGCAGTATCATGGATAAACCTCACAAACATTATCCAAAGCAAAAGAAGTCAGAGCCAAAGACCACACATGGCATGGTTTTATTTATATAAAATCGCTAGAACAGTGAGTTTTGCCTAAAACTATAGAGTCAGAAGCAGTTTTGTGGTTATCTGGGGCTGAGTGTAAGAACAGGGATTGAGTGCAAACATGCCCAAGGGAACTTTCACAGTAATGGAAAAGGTTACATGGAAAATTTTACAACCGTAAAATGGACTCATCTTTAGCATGCAGTTCAGTTTGTTTTAGTGTATTTACACATGTACACCAACACCACAATCCAGTTGTGAAGCTCTTATTCCGGAGCTTTACACGGTCACTCCAGCTGCACCATTGAGCGGGCCCTGTCCTGCACAGGTAAGCTCACCCATATTGGCCAGCTCTGCTCCAAGATGAACAAGCAACCAAGAACTGCAGTTACTGCTTAAACTTATAAGAAGCAAGTATTCTAAGTCTTCTTTTCCCACACAACTAAAGCTTTCGATAAGACTGCTCCTTGAAGAAGATAGTCTAACAGAACCACTAGAAGGTGTCTAGCCATCGAAGAACCAATCAATGGACAATCCCTTCAAAGCAGGTTAATTAAAACTCATTCTCCAGTGTGAGGGACCCCTTCCAAGAGTCTCCATAGAGGCAGCCCTCATAATCACCTCACAGTCGCCTGTGGCTTTCTGGGAGTTTCTTAGGATCTCACAGAAGGTTCACAGACTTGGGCCAAATATTATTCAATTCAGTTTAGTTCATCTGTATTGAGCCTTGCAGCATGCCAAGCCCTGGGCCCTGGCTGGGCACACGGGTTGAATGTGGCTTGTCCCTGCTCTTAAGGACCTCAGGCCAGTGGGGCAGATGTCACATCGAATAAATACACTTACTCTAACAAAGACAGAGATGATGACGGGAGAAAGGAAGGGACTGGGAGAGTACGGAGGGAAACGGGTCTGGCTCTAGTTCTCCCTCTCTGGTCCTAGACAGGAAGTCCAAAATTAAATTCACTTAGAACCATGCCGGCTAAAGTTAACTTTTGGACTCTCCGGGAAGGTGTTTTCTAAACTCATTTAAAGCAAAACATTTTCAAAATGGGCCTTTATGACATCTATTAAGTAATACATTTGTCAGTTAGAGCTGCTCCTCTATTCATTAAATTAAATTTTTACATCCCCTCTGTTTAGAATATTCTGCTAGCAAAAAGTTCCTGTACTCTGTGGACAATAATACATTCCTTAATTTGTATTCATGTGATGCATTTCCATGTCCTGCCTTGTGGCATTCCTTTGTATTGTCGTCTTCATCTTCTTCTTTTTCTTCTTCTCCTCCTCCTCCTCCTCCTCCTCCTTCCTCTCCTCCTCCTCCTCCTTCTTCTCCTCCTCCTCCTTCTTCTTCTTCTTTCCTCTTCCTTCTTTTTCTTCCTTTTGAGACTTTTGAACTTATTTAAAATTAAGCACAATAATATAATGAACTGCCATATGGCTATTCGCCAGCACCAACTCCATCAATTTACTGCAATTGTGTCCTTTCTACATTCCCATCAACTCTCTCCCTCCTGTATGATTTTGAGGCAAACTCCAGACATGTCATTTTGTCTTGCACATCTTTATGTCCCAGAGTATGCATGCAGAACATGGTCTTTCATTTTAACACAACTATAATACGACTATTATACTCAAACCAACTAAGAACAATTCCTCAGTCTCATCATATGTTGTGTTCTAATGTCCAGTCATCTCCCAAGTGTCATAAACAGCTGTTAAGCTCTTTTTCTAGTTTGTCAGAATCTGGGTCCGACTAAGGTCCACACACGGCATTTGACTAACACACTTTTAAATCCTTTAGTCTGCAGGTATTCCCTTCATTCTTTTTTTCCTTGCAATTTATATATTGAGTGCATTGCCTTTGAGATTGCTTCAATTTCTTGCATGAGAGGAACGGGAGCTTAGAAGAGTTTATGAAATGATATTGTAGAAGAAGGTATTTTTCTCTTTTTCATATTTGGCTTGTTTTAGAAATACCCATTTTGGAGCTGAAATGAAAACATCCACCTCCTTACTCCCAGTATACACAACTGAATATCCTGACAGCAATACAATCTCCTCAGGCCCATGGTTAGACAACTATTGTCTTCTTGAAAATCAACCCAGGACCCCAAAGGACCAAAACCACCGAGAGAAGGCCCCAGTCCAGGGAGCAGTGCACAGCAACAGGAAAACCTGGGCATATTCATTCCGTTTGCATTTGCCTGCTGTCCTTCTCCTCGCTAACTTCCAAGATCCCTCCCAAAGCATGATTCTACGATCCCTGTAGATTCTCAGGACAGCTAAAATCCCTAGAAAAAATTTAACTGACAAATTATTTCAGGAGAATTAAATACACTGAATGCCAGGCCAACTTCTTGAGCTTTGTGAAATATAAGCCTTTGGCTAGTAATGATAAACATGGAGAATGCTCTTTTTCCCTTCGTCAGTGACAACTGTTGGGATGCTGTTATCTGGTTGACGCCCAGGGATCTCTGCATTTTTCTAACTTTAAAAGTTTGGGCCAGGCACCGTAGCTCACGCCTGTGATCTTGGCTCTTTGGGAGGTCAAAGCAAGAGAACTGCTTGAGGGCAGAAGTTGGAGACCAGTCTGGGCAACATAGTGAGACCCTGACTCTACAGGAACATAAGTAAATAAACATGAACTGAGCATGGCGGACCATACCTGTGCTCCCAGCTACTGAGGAGCTGAGGCTGCAGTGAGCTCTGATCTCACCACTTCACTCCAGCCTGGGTGACAGAATGAGATGTTGTTTTAAAAAAAACAGTTTGTTGTGGCCGGGCGCAGTGGCTCACGTCTGTAATCCCGGCACTTTGGGAGGCTGAGGTGGGTGGATCACGAGGTCAAGAGATCAAGACCATCCTGGTCAACATGGTGAAACCCCGTCTCTACTAAAGATACAAAAAATTAGCTGGGCATGGTGGCGCGTGCCTGTAATCCCAGCTGCTCAGGAAGCTGAGGCAGGAGAATTGCCTGAGCCCAGGAGGCGGAGGTTGTGGTGAGCCGAGATCGCGCTGTTGCACTCCAGCCTGGGTAACAGGAGCGAAACTCCGCCTCAAAAAAAAAAGAGTTTGTAAAAAGCCTTTCAAGGGAGCCTAAGCTCATGCGTTTGGGAGGGCCACACAATCTGTCCCACAGTTCTGCCTGGGCATTGGGAGATGTGGGTCCTCACTGGGTCATTGCCACTCACTTGTAATTTGGGGACTCACACACGACTTCCCCATTTGTGCAGAAGCATCCTCAACCCAGTTGTCCAGACAACTATCAGCATTCAGTGAGTCAGTACAAAAGATGAAACACTTGCTATCCCTGGGCTACAAGAGCTCTCTAACGCCTAAGGGCCCTGATGACTCTTTAAGCGTTTTTTTTTCTTTTTTTGTTAACATTCTAAATCTTCTTTGCAAAGTCAATTCTGATTTCAGTGGCCACTGGAGTTTCCCTCTCTGGAGGACTTTGTCTTGTTTCAGAGCTTGGCACCCGGTCACTTTTCTCAGATTGGGGAGCTCTCATCCCGAAGCTCGTACGCCCTAGAAGGGTCCCAGTAACTTCACCCACAAAGCACTGCAGAAAGCCAGAGCTGGCTCCGTCAAGTAAAGGGAGTTCAGAGTATGAAAGTCAGTCTCTGCAAACATGACAGCTGCCCTGACAGTTAATACGGGGAGCTCTGAGCTTCTGATTCCACGGCAAGGCAAGATGGCTGGGACCATCTCAGTCCAAAAGCCAGCTAAGCCTCCCTTAGCCCTCACTGCATACTTCGAGTAAATAGAAAACGCACATCCCCGCCCAAGAGGAACAGTGCACACTGCAAACGGCCACTTTAGCAGCTCGCTAGGGGAAAGGGCTTGACTGAAACCAGAGAGAAGGCATCGTGGCACACACTCCGTGGAGTGTTACAGCGCCCTTCCCTTTTCTACAATGTGTCCCCACCACCCCCTCAAATCTTTCTCCCTGTTTCTGTTTCTCCCCAAATCCTATCAATTCCTCCCCATGTTTCAAGATCTAGCAAGATCCAGCATAAATGGCGCTGCTCTCTCAGCAGTCCCTCCTCTAAGTGTCCTTAGCAGTTGCTCCTGTTTGTAAGATGAGTGATTTGATTATTCACCTACCAAGCTTTCCAGAGACAGGGACCATGCCTGGCCACTGAAAGCAAATGAAACGGATGCTCCCTGAAGGAGCTGCCAGCTTTGATCAACGCTGCAGATGGATCTCCTCAAAGCTCTCATCTAAGCTAAGATGCAAACGTATTTCCAAAAGTTCTTCCGTGATACTCTCAGATGTTAAAGTGTCGTCTATTTGGCTATCATTTTCATTTCACTGGCATGTGTGCCTCATTGAGAGAAAATCCGTTGATAATATCTAGATAGGTAACTGGAAAATAGGGGGAACCTATGCAGAGAGTAGACAATGGAGAAACCAAGAAACACTTAGAGATAAAAATAATTCTCAGCTCAGCCAGAGAGTAGATGGGTGATGTATGAGGATTACTGCAGAGGACAGGGACAAAATGTTGGAGCAAATGGCCACTAAGTCTCCAGCAAACACTCAGGTTCTAGAACCCCAGGAAATCAGAAGTGTCTTCATCCAGGACACTGGTTCACTGGCAAAGACCCCACAATGTCTTTTTCAGCAATTTAGTGTTTCTCATGCACTCAGAGAACAAAGAGAAAAAAACGGTTTTCTTTGTTAGTTACAATGCTCTTGCCTTGACGACAGTAAGAGAAATACCCGTTTAGTAAAACAAAACGTTGCTACCTAGAAAGCTGTTAAAAGTGGACACAAGACCATGAAGACACGAGCCCGGAGTGAACTGTAGTTGACTGCTTAACCCAGGGGTTTTTAAATTATTTAGAATCTCATTTAGATGGGCACATCCTAGAATTATATTCACAAATCTTCGTGAAAATTATAAAAATGTCTTCCAACCCTCTGGCCACAAAAGAAGTACTATAGACAGTCTGTCTAGAATCCCTTTGAAGGGAAACAGCAGCCTCCTCACCCCTGCACATTAGCTGATGGTTTGTTAGTTTATTTTATGTATTATGCCCATGGTCACCTAATCACCTACTTCTGCAATTCCAGCCTTGGTTTTTCAGATGTATATTGAATCAGCTGCATCTGCTTTTCATACATACAACTCATTTACTTTACAAATGAACTATGAATAAGTGTATTCCAGGCTCATTTCCATACCTAAGAGAGGGAAATTTATCCCTGGATTTGAAAAGGGAGAGCACAGTGCATGCGCGCCGCTGGATAAAGACTTAGAGGGGACAAGCTGGATGAATGCCATTTATCTTTTGCCAAGATCTACACACCACATCCTTCCTAATCTGGAAGAAGCCTGCCTTCACTTCTGAGCATATCACTTGTGTATAAAAACCTTAAGTGACTGTGCTGTGGCTAAACAGTGTGTCACTCACAGAAAACATAAAATGAAACACATTTGAATTTAAATTTCAGTCGTCTTTTAAAAATATGCTCTGTCTTCTTTCGTTTGCTCTGGGCACTAGTTTCAGAATGGAAACATTTTACCAGGAAACTCAACCTGATGGACTTTGGAGGAACCAAAATGTTGAGAAAGGCTTAGAAAGTGGGTAAGCAAATAGAATTGGGAGGCTAAACCGGGTGCCCAGTTTAGGGGGAAAGTTGTGAAATCAGCAGATCCTTCACACTCAGGTAACCAGCCCTCTGTCCTGTTTCCCTCCTGCACAGGATTTTCAGGACCTAACACCAGCATTTCTTTATCTATAGTGCCATCTGGCGAGTCCATGCCTTCACTGTGATAACAGGTAAATCACTGGAGCCTGCAACCCATCCGTGGCTCTTCCAGGCTGTCAGGTACACATCAGTTGGCATTTGCCCAGGGTTTAGATCCTGTTCAGTGGGCACTATCTGCATCGTTAGGCCCAAGATGTCGGAAGTGTCCAGCTTCATCTAGGGACTCAGCGCTCATGAGTTTGTGTCTTATATCTAATTTGCAATCCTAAAGTTTTCTGATTGGCACAGAGGCACTTCCATGGGGCAGACAGTGACCCCAGCAGAAGCCTGCTGACCTTATGCTCTAGACGGGAGAGCTACACTGTCTCCTAAGAGCTCCTGTCTCATCTGCGTTATCTTCTATCATGTTTGGTTTTCGTTTTCCTCCTCCCCTTCCCACGCAGTGTCTGTTCACTGTCAAAGTCCGTTCATTTCAGGAGCACAGTCCAACAAACATCCCCCAACCAAGGCAAAGCTCTGCCCATACCCTGCAGAACAAGCTCGCCAAACACACGAGTATCTTTCCTTCCACAACCCCGACAGGCATGTTTGTTCTTTGAAGCTCAGTGTTGACTTCAAAAGACAGAAGGGATGGGAATTGGAAAGGAACAACTCTAAATATGCCAAATAGCAGCACAACATAACTGCACAATGTAATTAGACTCAAACCACAGCCCCTCTCAAGCTGCAGTGTGTCCATGAGCAAGAGGAGCTGATAACACAGACCACAGCTCCTTCACAGCTTGTGGTGAGGACTGAATCAGGAAATACCGAGCTCTGTAAAGAGACTAGACAGTGGGCACGGGGTATGGAAACTGGACAGAGACTGGGTTGAGCCTGCATGGACAACTCTGCATCCACAAAGTCGGGAAGAGAGTTGGGCACACGCAGCACAACCCACAGTCATTGAGCACTACTGGGTGAGGGCACTGGGTCGTAGTCCTCACCGTTCTATGAATGAGAACTTATTATTGTTCACATTTTACAGATGAGGAAATTGAGACCCAGGAAAGGTAAGTGATTTGTCCAGGTTCACAGAGTTGGTAAGTAGCAAAGTGGGGATTTGGATGCAGATCCCATATCTCCCTCTCGTGCCTTACTCTTCTCCATAGCACACCTCATCATCTCACCCTCTAACAGTGTGTGTGTGTGGTGTGTGTGTGGTGTGTGTGTGGTGTGCGTGATGTGTGTGTGTGTGTGGTGTGTGGTGTGTGTGTGGTGTGTGTGGTGTGTGTATGTATGTTTGTGTGGTGTGTGTTTGTGTGGTGTGTGTGGTGTGTGTATGTGTGGTGTGTGTTTGTGTGGTGTGTGTGGTGTGTGTGTGGTGTGTGTGTAGTGTGTGGTGTGTGTGGTGTGTGTGCGTGGTGTGTGTGTGGTGTGTGTGTAGTGTGCGGTGTGTGTGGTGTGTGTGTGGTATGTGTGTGGTGTGTGTGTGGTATGTGTGTGGTATGTGTGTGGTGTGTGGTGTGTGTGTGTGGTATGTGTGCGGTGTGTGTGGTGTGTGTGTGGTATGTGTGTGGTGTGTGTGTGTGGTGTGTGTGGCATGTGTGGTGTGTGTGTGGTGTGTGTGGTGTGTGGTGTGTGTATGGTGTGTGTGGTGTGTGTGGTGTGTGTGGTGTGCGTGGTGTGTGTGTGGTGTGTGTGTGGTGTGTGTGGTGTGTGGTGTGTGTGTGGTATGTGTGTGTGGTATGTGTGTGGTGTGTGTGGTGTCTATGGTGTGTGTGTGGTGTGTGTGGTGTGTGTGTAGTGTGCGGTGTGTGTGGTGTGTGTGTGGTGTGTGTGAGTTTATGTGTGGTGTGTGTGTGTGTGTGCACATGCGTGCTACTCAACCAAATTTTACTTAGGCTCCTCTGAGCTCTCTCCTCAACGAGGCCTTGACCTTGGCTCCTGTCCTTGTCCTTACTGGGCCTGTATGGAATCTGCTAAAGTGTTTTAGTGAGAATCCCCACCGTTGATATCTGATCAAATTCCTCATCTCCCACTTTTGGTATATAAGCTCTTCACCTGCCTTCAGTAAAAATCCTGTTAAGTCAGTTTAGCAAGAATCTCTCTGCCCTTGACGTCTCCTCTTAGTAATTTTTCATCCACTGACCACCCTCCCTTTCCCCCAAGCCTGCTCCTTGGTTATAAATCCCTGTTTTTTTCCATGTTGTATTCCTAACTGAGCTCAGTTCAATACTACGATGTCTTTTACCCAATTGCAATAATTTCTAAGTAAAATCTGTGTTTATCACTTTGCTGTCCGGCTCTGTTTCTTGTTAACAGTATATATGTGTATATTATATGTGAATATATATATATGACTCATTTATTTCATTCCTCATCTATCTTCCCCACTAAATCGTAAATCCTGAAGGCAAGAATCTTTGCTTGCCTTGTTGCCTCTATGTCTCCAATACCTATAAGGGCGCCTAGCGCAAGTGCTCAGTTAATATTTATTGAATGAACACATGCATGCATATCTAGTTCCAAAGCTTGCATTCTTCATCACTATGTTTTATTGTCTTTCTATAATTGATATTCTTTTTACCTTATTTAAATGTAAACTGTATGAGTACAAGAGGCTGTCTTATTTTTTGAACCAAATCATTGTGTTCCCTTCCACTCCATTCAGCTCAGTTTCCTCACTGTTCCCAACACAACTGCTCCATTGTCACGGAAGAGCCTTTGCTCGTGCAGTCTCCTCCACCTGGAACGCCTTCCTTCCTCCCCAGCACCCATCCAAATCCCACCCATTCTTCAAGATTAACTAAACCCCACTGCATCCAAGAATTTTTCTCCAATGCACCAGCCCAAGCACATCCATTCCTCCATCGACTTCTCCTGTAATTACAGATAGGCTACATTTGTATTTATTTTAAACCAAGTATGGCCACCATACTTGATTAGAGATTCCCGGGAGAACAAGGACAGTGTTTTCCCTGACTCTGAATTCCACACTGAGCCCAACAAAGGCCAGGCTTTCCCTTGGTGCTCAGTGGCCACCACTTAGAGCCCAGAGACCAACTCTCAGCTCACTGTCCTGGTCATGGGACATGGGGGCTGACCAATCTGGAATGAAAAGAAACAATGAGTGGGGCATCTATGCTTACCTCTAAATGCTGCTTGTCTTTGTCATCTATAAAGTGTCTGGGAACAAAATATGACTGGTAAGAGGAGAGACCAAAAGCAAGCTCTCCACGCCTATCCGTTGTTATGGTTACCATTATCAAAGACAATAGAAATATCCAGTGGCTGCGCGAGGATAAAACACAGGTAAAGGCAGGATCACTTTTTCCTCCTCTGTCTTTCTCATTTTGTAAACCTGTGTGATCTGACTTCAGAGGGAAGCCGTGGGGAGTGTGCAGCGCTGCTCCGGTTCTTGTCCATTCAGATACTATAAAGTCAAAGCTTTGGAGGAGGAGAAGCCTGCGGCCAGCTTCATGGGCTGTAACAGGTGAGATGGCAGAGGGCTCTACTCTCAAAAGGGACCACACTTGGTTTAATGCTGTTCTGACCCAATTTTGGAATTTGTACTAATTTTCAAACAAGGGGCCTGCATTTTCATTATGCACTAAGCCTGGTAGATTATGTGGCTGGGCTTGAAGAAATCCCTTAGGAGGCAGAAAGAAAAGTACATTTGCTTCTGCTCTATGAAGATGTAAAATTCCCTGTCTAAGCTCAAAGACTTGGGATCGGAAAATCTGAAGACAGAGGCAATAGAAATCCGTAAGATGACGTAATAATAACAGCAGCAGCTAACGCTAAGTAAGCACTTACTGTGTGCTAGGCACAGTTGAAGAGCTTTGTGGGTATTAATTCATTTAATCTTAAAAACAATCAGAGAAGGGACGTATTAGCTGTATCCTACTTTACCGGCATGGAGGAAAGGGAGGACGGGGAATGAAAAGAAGGGACTTATTTAACTGCACACCTATTAAGTGCCAGACACCATGCAGGCCCCTTCACATGCAAGTCCTCATTCAATCCTCACAGCTTTGTACAGTTGGGGAAGCTGGGGTGAAGCCAACTGCACAGGTTCTCACATGTAGTAGGAGCGGAAGCAGGCATCCAGCTGGGTTCTGCCTCCAAGTCCCATCTGCAGCCTTTCATGGTAGGTGCAAAAGCGGAAGCCCTAAGATGTCTAATCCAAGAGATGCTGGAGACAACTCTCAGAATCCCAGCCCCTCCATCCCTCCCTGTAGAGCCATGCCCAAAGCAGCAGGATTAGATGTCATCTTTGCTAATTGGAATGCTCTGGCTGGGTAGCTGTTTTTTTGGATGATTTATGGGCACGGCGATCCTTCTTTATTACATTTGCTAGGTGGCTGAATTTTTTAAGCAGTATGTTGGGAAGTGACATATGCCCCTTCCCACACCCTGTGTGCACTGCCCCGACCCTTGCACATGCTGTGCATGCAGACCACTGGGCCTTTGCTCTCCTCATACCCTCTGCCCTTATACCCTGGGGGATATCACAATCTCTACCTCTTCAAGGTCCACCTCGGCTGCCCTTGGTGACATCTTCCCTAAGTCACCTGGGCGGCAGTGCCTCCTCCCTTTCCTGCCTTGTCCTCCTCTGCCACTTTGCACATCTCTCTTACCAGTGGTCACAGTGCATCTTGATCATGTCCTTACCAATGCTGTTCCCCTCCCAAACAGCCTTCTCTCAGCCTGGCACCATACAGGTACTCAGAAATAGTCACTTGATAAAAAAGTAAATGTGTCTGCTCTTTACTCCAAGAGAACCTAGAGAGAGTTCAGCCTGGTTGTCTTTAGTTTGTCATTCAACAGCATGTGCTTGGTGCCAGAGGCTGGAGCTGCAAAGATGGATAAATGCTCTGCACCATGGAGACTGGCATGTTAACATGCACTTCAATGCAGCAGCATGAGTGCTGCCACAGAGAGGCAGTAATATGGCAGGAGCACAGAGGAGGGCACTCCCCAGGGTGGGGTGAACGACAGGGTCAGGCAAACTGGAAGATGAGTAGGAAGGAACTCCCAGATGGAGAGAGGAAAGACGTCCTAATCAGAGGACGGATGTGTATAATGTCACAGAGGGGTGTGTGCATGGAGTGTGTGTGTGCCGTGTGTGTATGGTGGTTGTGGTTCATATGCCTCTGTGGGGTGCAGGGGGGTGTAAGAGACATGGGGGAGAATCTGGCTGTCTTTCTTCATGGAGTATCCTAGGGACAGTGTTCTGCATCCAGCTCTGTTTGAAATGTCAGCCTGGATCCCTTGTACACTTTTTCTGAGTAAGTCACATCTCAGCCATGTCTCTCTCCGTGGCTTTGGTCACTTAATTCAGAATTTCGGTCACCAGGAGCAAAATATCCCTACTATTTTCTCCCTCACTTTGATCTCTTTATGTCTCAATTCCGCTGGATATTTTAATCCACACAGTGGCCATCATAAAGTTCAGCCTGAAAACAGGGGGACACACAGCCACACATATGTCTGTCTGCTGCAGGTGATTCGTGAGCAAAAGCCCAAATCCCCACAGCAGGGCAGTGATCATCTGCCTGCGCCCCACACTTCTCAGGCGCACCCTCCTTTCCTGCCTTTTCTTAAAGGTGACAAGGAGCAGATGTCACAGTGAGAAAGCACCCTCACCCGGGATGCCTCCTGCTTTGCTGATGCAGTGTCCCCTGCACTCCCCTGGGCGAACGCACCGAACTCCAAAGGTGAAAGATGAACTCAATGCAAAAGCAACTACAGTGTGGCTGGGTGGCACCTGGCAGTCAGTGGAAAGATGTTTTATCTTTGCATTTAAACTAACTCGGGAAAGAGAGAGCTAGTAGTATATAAATATATATAATAATTTATATATTAGGAAAATATATTTATATTTTCTTTATATATTAAGAAAATAATCAATATATTAGGAAAATAAATTATAAATACCATATGACCATTTGCTATCAATATTATGAAACTAATTACTTTGAAGAAAGGTTAGCTGATAAATTTATTCATCCATTCAACAGGTATTAGTAGATTCTCACTACTGGCACTCAGAGATAAATCAAACACCAATTCTGCTCTCAGCAAGCTTAGACTAGCAGAGATTTAGACATGCAGAATTTTACATGTTCAATCCCAATCTGAAAAACAAGTTGAGTTGAAAATTAACAGGAAATGTTATTATTGAAATATATACATCACCACAAAAATAACCTTCAAATACTTTTCCTATATAAAATCAAAGTCATTTATTATCTTACTTCACATTTATAATTCAAAATACTGGGCAGAAAAAACCTGCCAGTCAAGAATATTATGCCCAGCAAAGCTATCCTTCAGGAGTGAAGGAGAAATAAAGTCTTTCACAGACAAGAAAAAAACTAAAGAAATATGCAGCCAATAGAACAGCCTTACAAGGAATACTCAAGGGAGTCCTATAACTGGAAGTAAAATGACAACAACTGCCATCATGAAAGCATGTGAAACTATAAAACCCACTGGTGGCCGGGCACGGTGGCTCAAGCCTGTAATCCCAGCACTTTGGGAGGCCGAGGCAGGTGGATCACGAGGTCTAGAGATCGAGACCATCCTGGTCAACATAGTGAAACCCCGTCTCTACTAAAAATTACAAAAAAATTAGCTGGGCATGGTGGTGTGTGCCTGTAATCCCAGCTACTCAGGAGGCTGAGGGCAGGAGAATTGCCTGAACCCAGGAGTCAGAGGTTGCGGTGAGCTGAGATCACACCATTGTACTCCAGCCTGGGTAACAAGAGCGAAACTCCATCTCAAAAAAATAAAATAAAAATAAATAAAAAAATAAAACCCACTGGTAAAGCCACTACAGAAAGGAGAAAGAGCAAGGAATCAAACCTTATCACTACAGAAAATGACTCAACCACAAAAACAAGCAATAAAAGAAATAAGAAACAAAGGACATATCAAACAAGAAAAAAAAAAAAAACAACAAGAGTAAGTCCTCACCTATGAATAATAACCCTGAAGGTAAACAGATGAAAGTCACCATTTAAAAGATATTTAACTGCTGAATAGATTAAAAAGAAAAAAACCAACAATAATGCTGTCTACAAGAAACTCACCTCACCTGTAAAGACAGACAGGCTGAAAGTAAATACATGAAAAAAGATATTCCAGGCTGTGTGTGGTGGCTCACGCCTGTAATCCAGCACTTTGGGAGACCAAAGTGGGTGGATTGCTTGATCCCAGAAGTTCGAGACCAGCCTGGGCAACATAGTGAAACGCTGTAATCCCAGCACTTTGGGAGACTGAGGTGAGAGGACTGCTTGAGGCCAGGAGTTTGAGATCAGCCTGGGCAACATAGTGAGTTCTCATCTCTACAAAAAATTTAAAAAATTAGTTGGGTGTGGTAGCATGTACCTGTGGTCCCAGCTATTTAGAAGGCTGAGGTAGAAGGATTGCTTGAGCCCAGGAAGTCAAGGTTATAGTAAGCAAAGATCACAGCACTGCACTTCAGCCTGGATGACAGAATGCAGCCCTCTCTCTAGTTTAAAAAAAATGTAGCACCCCTTCATGATAAAAACTCCCAATAAATTAGGTATAGAAGGAAAGTATCTCAACACAATAAAGGCTATAGATGACAAATCTAGAGCAAACACACTGAATGACTGGAACAAGACAACAATGCCCATGCTTGCCAATCTTATTCAACATCGTACTGGAAGCCCTACCAGGGCAATTAGGCAAGAGAAAGAAATAAAGTGTATTCAAATTGTAAACGAAGAAGTCAGATTGTCCCAGCTTGCAGACAACATAATCTTACATATAGAAAAAACTAGACTCTGCAAATAAATCTTAGAACGGATAAACAAATTTAGCAAAGTTGCAGCATGCAAAATAAATTAGCATACAGAAATTAGTAGTGTTTCTATACACAGAAAACAAACTAGCTGAAAAAGAAATCAAGAAGGCAATCCCATTCACAATAGCTACACAAAATAATGCCTGGCAATAAATGTAACCAAGGAAGTGAAAGACATCTACAAGAAAAATTACAAAACACTAATGAAAACAATTAAAGAAGATACAAACAAATGGGAAAGCAGCCCATACTCATGAATTAGAAGAATTAATATTGTTAAAATGACCACGCTACTCAAAGCAATCTACAGATTCAAAATCCCTATTAAAATACCAACAACATTTCTCACAAAAATTTTTTTAAATCAATCTTAAAATTTGTATGGAATCACAAAAGACACAATAGCCAAAGCAATCCAAAGCAAAAAGAACAAAGTTGGAAGCATCACACATCCAGACTTCAAACTATACTACAAAGCTGTAATAACCAAAATAGCATGATACTGGCATAAAAATGGAAACATAGACCAATGGAACAGAATGTAAAACCCAGAAATTAATCCATGTATCTACAGCCAACTGATTGAACAAAAGCACCAGGAACATATATTGGATGAAGGCACTCTCATCAATAAATGGTGCTGGGGAAACTGGCTATCTATATGCAAAACAATGAAACTAGGCCCACACCTGTTATCTTATACAAAAATCAACTCAACAGATCAAAGACCTAAAGGTAATACCCCAAACTATAAAACTGCTAGAAGAAAACTTAGGGGGAATGTTTGGGTAAAGAGTTTATAAATAAGACCTCAAAAGCACAGGCAACAAATCCAAAAATAATCAAATGGGATTATATCAAACTAGAAAGCTCTGTATAGCAAAGGAAATAATCAGCAGAGGGAAAACAACCTACGGAATGGGAAAAAATATTTGCAAACTTCCCATCCATCCAACAGGGAATCAGTATCCAGAATATACAAGGAACTCAAACATCTCAACAAGAACAGCAAAAAAAACTTAATGTAAAAGTGGACAAAAGATCAGAACAGAGATTTCTCAAATGAAGACATACAAATGGCCAGCAAATACATGGAAGAAATTATCAACATCACTTAACATCAGTGAAATCAAAATCAAAATCACAATGAATTATTATCACATCCCAGTTATATGACTGTTATCAGAAAGACAACAAATGCTGACAAGGATGTGGAGAAAAGAGAACTCTTATACACTGTTGGTGGGAATGTAAACTAGTACAGCCACTTTAGAGAACAGTATGGAGGCTCCTTTAAAAAGCTACATAAAGCTACCATATGATCCAGCAATCCCGCTACTGGCAATTTATCCAAAGAAAAGGAAATAAGTGTATCAAAGAGACTTCTGCACCCCCATGTTTACTGTAGTACTATTCACAATAGCCAAGATACGAAATATTTTGTGTGTCTGACAACAGATGAATGGATAAAGAAAATGTGATATATATGGAATACTATTCAGCCACAAAAAATAATGAAATCTTGCCATTTGTAGCAGCATAGATGAAAATATTACATTAAGTGAAATAAGCAAGAAATAGAAAGTTAAACACTGCATGTTCTCACTCATATATGGAAGGAAAAAAAAGTTGATCTGAAATCTACACCCTGTTGAATTTGGCCTACAGACACTGCCTGCCTCTCCAGCATCATCTTGCATCATATAACCCTCACTGTATTCCTTCCAGTCTCTGATTATTTTTTTATTCTATTTCCTATGTCTTGAACCCTGTCCTCTACCCCATCTCTAACTATCTTCTCCCACCAAAAGAAAACGTTCTTTTTGCCTACCCAACTCCTGTGCATCCCTCTGACCTCCATCCAAAGAAATCTCCCTAGATTTCCCAAGCCAATTTGAGCAGCCCTGTTCCATGTCTACAAAGCAACCAAATTTTCTTCATAGCACTTTTCAGTTTATGAGCAACTGCAACTTGTTTGAGTTATTATTTGATTAATGTCTGTTCTCCTTTGGTTTATATGTCCAAGTAATTAAGTACTGTGCCGGCTTTTGCTAACCATTATATTTCTAGTGCTTGGCAGATTTCCTGGCCACAGTACGTATTTTACTCAGTCAGCATTTACTGAATGAAGGGCGTGGATGGGTACCATTGAGCTAATAAAACAATTTCATTTACAAATACTTAGGACCAAAAGGAATAAAATAATTACAAATACATGTAACAAAATATATGTAAAACTTAGACTCTGACAACTACAATACATCATTAAAATACTTACACAAATGGAAAAACATTCTATATTCATAGATGAAAAGATTTAATATTATTAAAATAGTAATGCTTCCCTGTCAATTCAATCCCTATCAAGCCTAAAAGACAGCTTTTTTGCAGAAATTAACAAGCTGATCCTAAAATTCATGTAGAAGCAATGCAAGGGACTCAGAATAGCCAAAACATTCTTGAAAAAGGCAAACAAAGTTGAAAAACTCACCCTTCCCAATTTCAAAACTTACTACAAAGTACAGTAATCAAGACCATGCAGTACAGGCACAAGGACAGACACATAGGGGAATGAACTAGAATCGAAAGTCCAGAAATAAACCCACACATTTATGGTCAACGGATTTTGTTATTGTTGTTGTTTTGAGACATAGTCTGGCTCTGTCACCCAGGCTGGAGTGCAGTAGCACAATTTCGGCTCACTGCAATCTTTAACTCCTAGGGTCAAGCGGTTCTTGTGCCTCAGTCTCCCAAGTAGGCTGGTCTCGAACTCCTTATCTCAAATGATCCACCTACCTCAGCCTCCCAAGATGATGGAATTACAGGTATCAGCCACCACACCCAGCCTAATTTGACAAGGGTACCAAGACAATTCAACAGGGAAAGAACAATTGTTCTCAGTAAGTGGTTCTAGGACAACTGGATATCTACATGCAAATGGAAGTTGGGCCCTTCCTCACACTATATACAGAATTAACCCAGAACTGGTCATAGACCTAACTGTAAAAGCGGCAACTATGAAAAGAAGAAAATATGAGTAAATATTTGTGATTTTTGGTTAGACAAAACCTTCTTAGATATGACACCAAACAACCCACAAAAGAAAAAAATAGATAAACTGGACTCTGTCAAATTAAAATGTGCTGTACTTCAAAAGGACATTATCAAGAAGATGAATGGGAGCAACTACTTACAAATCATACATCTAATAAGGGACTCATGTAGAATATCCAAAGAACCCTAACAACTCAATAACAAAAAGACAAAGAGCCCATTTAAAAACGAGCAAGTAATCTGAATAGAAATTTCTTCAAAGAAGAAATTGAAGGCCAATATGTTCATGAAAATACGCTCAACATCATTAGCCATTACGGAAATGTAAATCAAAACCACAATGTGATACCACTTCATATCCACCAAGATGTCTCAAATCTAAAATGCTACACATTCCAAATACAGAAGATGTGGAAAAATTGAAACCCTAACATATTGTTAATGTGAATACAAAATGATGTAGCCACTTTAGAAAACAGTCTGGCAGTTCCTCAAAGATTAAACATGAAACTACCATGTAACCCAGCAATTTCACCTTTAGGTGTATACCCAAGGCAAGTGAAAACATACACCCGTACAAAAACTCGTAAATGAATGTTCATAGCAGCATTATTCGTAAGAGCCAATAGTGAAAACAACCCAAATGTCTGTTGACTGACTAATGGATTAAAATGTAGTATATCCATAAAATGGAATATTATTCAGCCACAAAAAGGAATGGAGTACTAACTGATACATATTACAATGTGGATGAACCTTGAAAACATTACACTGTGAAAGAAGCCAGTCACGAACAACAACGTATTGATTTCATTTGTATGAAATGTCTAGAATAGGCAAATCTAAAAAGACAGAAAGTAGATTAGTGGCTGCTTAGAGCAGGTGTAGAGAGAATACTGGGAGGAAATGAAGACTGACTGCTAACGGATATGGGATTTCTTTCTGCGGTAATAAAAGTGTTCTGATATGGATCACGGTAGTGGTTGCACAACTCTTGAAAACACAAAAACCACTGAACTGTACTCCCCGGTGAGGCTAGGGAATAAAATGGAAAAAGTTAGACAATGGCTTCAAGACAGTCAATAGCTGAGCAAAGGGAAAACTGCCCAGAGGTAGTCCAATGAGTCACAAGTGCCAAGCTGCGTCTCCAGGAAGCAGTTCGGGAAGCCTGATTATCCACACTCCCCACCTTACCCCTGTCACCAAAAGCAGCATTTATGCTTCCCTCTGTTTTCCCAAGGCACTTCGTCCATACCTCTATTCTAACCACAATGCATTGCAATAGACTTAGCCTGTAGCACTTGCCTTGTCTTGGATTGATGTGCACTTCCTATTCGATATTTTTAAATAGTGTATGGTTCCCTATCACTGCCTCTTTGGTTTCTCAACTGGGAAGAACGTTTTGGAGGATCTCTTTATAGTTGATTTGTCTTGCCATTGAGAAGCATTTTATCCCTGCCCTCCCATCCTCAAATGTTCCAAGTCATCAATAATAGCTGAGACATAAGTCTTAGTATGGCCAACCCCTATTCTAAGTACTGGCATTAATTTATTTAGTCTTCACTAATTTATTTAGCCATTACGGAAATGTAAATCAAAACCACAATGTGATACCACTTCATATCCACCAAGACGTCTCAAATCTAAAATGCTACACATTCCAAATACAGAAGATGTGGAAAAATTGAAATCCTAACATATTGTTAATGTGAATACAAAATGTTGTAGCCACTTTAGAAAACAGTCTGGCAGTTCCTCAAAGATTAAACATGAAACTACCATGTAACCCAGCAATTTCGCCTTTAGGTGTATACCCAAGGCAAGTGAAAACATACGCCCGTACAAAAACTCGTAAATGTTCACAATAACACTGTGATACTGAGGAAGGAGACCCTTAATTCTCTCAAGCTTCTAGGAGCCCTTCCCCCTAAACTTCTACATTGCATTTCGTAGAAGTGAAGGCTGGCAGACCCGGGTACCACCCTTACTCACACTCCTATCGATCACAGGCACGGCATAGAGGAATCTTTCCAGAAGGCATCATTTTTATTTAAACACGATCAAACCCCCACCTAAGTCATGTACCCCTCGCCCACTTCATGGATCAAGACCCTTTCACAGGTAATTTCTAGAGCTGTCAGCCCAGGACCCTTTCACACGTGATTTCTAGAGCTGTAAGCCCAGGACCCTTTCACACATGATTTCTAGAGCTGTAAGCCTTTAAAGGGCAAGGATTTTCTTTGCTGGGGAACTCAGCTGTTAGGCAACTGTGCCACTGCCGCAGCTCCCGGCCAAATAAATCACCACTTCCTCCCCAGTTCAGTGTTCAAGAAGTTTGTTTCGCGGCCTTTCCTGCTTCAATGCAGGTTACTGTTACTGTTCCCATTTTAGAAACGGGGAATTGAGACAAAAAGAGATTAAGTGACTTGCCCAGGGTCGCTAGTAAATGGTGGAATTGGGATTCAAATTCAGGCCAGTCTAGGTACAAAATTCATGCCCTCCACCACTATACTCTATTGCCTCTCACCAAGCAAAGCAAGCAGCCCGAGAGGAAGACACACTGTAGACAGCAGTGACTTTCCTTGTCTGTTTTGTGTCAATGGCCCATGGACTGGGATTGTGATTTCTGGTGCACAAGAGTCCACAAAGAAAGAAAACCCCTTAGGGCCGGGCACGGTGGCTCAAGCCTGTAATCCCAGCACTTTGGGAGGCCGAGGCGGGTGCATCACGAGGTCAAGAAATCGAGACCATCCTGGTCAACATGGTGAAATCCCGTCTCTATTAAAAATACGAAAAATTAGCTGGGAATGGTGGTGCGTGCCTGTAATCCCAGCTACTCAGGAGGCTGAGGCAGGAGAATTGCCTGAACCCAGGAGGCGGAGGTTGCGGTGAGCCGAGATCGCGCCATTGCACTCCAGCCTGGGTAACAACAGCGAAACTCCGTCTCAAAAAAAAAGAAGAAAGAAAGAAAAAAAAGAAAGAAAGAAGGAAGGAAGGAAGGAGGGAAGGAAGGAAGGAAGGAAGGAAGGAAGGAAGGAAGGAAGGAAGGAAGGAAGGAAGGAAGGAAGGAAGGAAGGAAGGAAGGGGAGAAAGAAAACCCCTTTCCTTAATCCCTACAAGAAGAGACTGTTTCTGGAAGGGGGGAGCAACATTTAATCACTTACATTTGGGAGACCAAGTGGTTCATATGAGGACTGAGAGGCACTGGATTTCAGTTACTCAGAGGCATTGTGTTATAACAGCCATGTTAGGAGTCCTACCAACTGGGTGCATTTACTGTGTTTGCTGTCAGTCCACTACCTTCCCTCTACCTTCTCCCTGGCTTAGGCAGATACAGAGATCTGACCAGTCTTCCTGCCCCTCCAATCCACACTCCTCACAGCAGCAGCCAGAAGGATTCTTCTCAAATGCTGATTTTTTTTTTTTTTTTTTGAGATGGAGTCTTACTCTGTCGCTAGGCTGGAGTGCAGTGGTGCAATCTCAGCTCACTGCAACCTCTGCCTGGGTTCAAGCGATTGTTCCGCCTCAGCCTCCCGAGTAGCTGGGACCACAGGCACATGCTACCACACCCGGCTAATTTTTGTATTTTTAGTAGAGACGGGGTTTCACCATGGCCAGGATGGTCTCAATCTCTTGACCTCATGATCCACCCGCCTCGGCCCAAATGCTGATTATAAAATCACATTCGTAAACATTTTGCCGGCAGTGGGGAGATCTGATCCAGCCTAGATCTTGCTTTTAGCCTTCAAGCAGCCAAGATAACTTTGAGAGGCATTTAGTTTATAGTTTAAATTATAATCCCCCTTCCCCAAAACTCCACTGCCTTTGTGAAGCTAATGAGAGACCACCAGGCCAGGAGGAGACGTGTGAATTCTGCTAAGGCTAGACATAAATGATTGCCAGCCATTACTGTCGAGGTCACAAGATATGCAACTTCGCCAGTTATTCCTGCGATATCACTATTACAGAACCTGATATTTGCCTTTTGAGATGTCTTTTCAGGTTTTTTTGCATGTCTGACACCCATTGCTCCAACTGGACCCACCAACTAGACCCGCCCCATCCAGAACTGCTTCAGCACAGGAGGATCATTTCCCACGCCCCTGTGATGGCACCCCAGCCAATCAGCAGCAAGCACCCATCTCCTAGCCATCCTTACCCCACCCCCCAAACGGCCTTTGAAAACCCCCTAACCTCTGCACCTTCAATAACATTTATTTGAGTAACAGCTCCGTCTCCCGCGTGGGTCGCTGACCTCGCATCAGTGAAACTCTTTCCTTACTGCAATGCTGTGGTCTTTTTTGGTGCAGCAAACAGGAAGAACCCATCAGGCAGTGACAATCTGACCACATCGCTCACCTTCTTAAACCTTCAGAGGCTCCCCATTGCTCTTAGTATGAGACCCAAACTCTTGAATGTGACTTACAACGCCTCCTCTGGCCTGCCTACCTCTCTTGCTCCATCTCACCTCAGCTCCAGCTCCACTGAAAGACACACAGTTCCCTGCGAGAAGGCTCCTGCTCCCTGACTCCTCCCCATGGCAAGGTCTCCCCACTCACTGTACCGTGATACCCTTAAAGGCATGTCGATTCACTGATGCTCTTGGCAGAACAACATCCCCAAACATCCTGTCTGAGGGCAATGACACAAATTATCCCAGTCAGTTTGCAAGGTTAAAAACCATAATTAGGGCTGGAAAACAGAGTGGTTTTGCACAGAAGTGGTTCCTTCCTACCACTCAAGAATCTTCAAAGAGTCAAAAACAAAAAAAAAAAGCTGTGCCTTGGGATAAAAGAGGAAGACCATTGCCCATGAACTCTAGGAAGTTGTCTGTTATTTGAAGGACCAGGCTTTCCGATTGTCAGTTCCCAACAACGCCGAGAAAAGCAGCCTGATTCCACCCTTACAAGAGTTGCCTGGAACAGCTAAAAAAAAAAACACACTGGTGAACTTTCACCTCATTAATTTTCATGAGCGTTTCTTTCTGGCCCCTTTTAACACAAACACAGCTGACAAACCACTGCTGGCTGAGTGCTTTAATTGAGCTGCTGACAGACAACTGCATAATTTGGGAGCCAAGAATTTCCTACAGCTATTAGTGACTGCCCTGTCTGGTTTCTGATAATAAGTTCATCGAATTCACTCTATACTTCTACATCCAGAAATCTAAAGCTATAAGTGGCACTTAGCGTTGGTCCCTGGAATGAGTCTTTCTGTATTCTCTGCAGGACTCTATCCCTCTGCTTCTCCTTTACCTGGGAAACATCCAATCAGTGCTGCCAGGGCTCCTCTGCTGGATATGAACTGCCCTCTGAGGCCATCCCCAGCCCAGGGCACACAGGTCCATCCCCTGCCCAGGGACCACAGATCCATCCCGTGCCCAGGGAACACAGGTCTATTCCCCTGCCCAGGGCACACAGGTCCATTCCCTGCCCAGGGCACAGAGGTCTATTCCCTGCCCAGGGCACACAGATCTGTTCCCCTGCCCAGGGCACACAGGTCCATTCCCTGCCCAGGGCACACAGGTCCATTCCCTGCCCATGGCACACAGGTCCATCCCCTGCCCAGGGCACACAGATCTATTTCCCTGCCCAGGGCACACAGGTCTATCCCCTGCCAGGGCACACAGGTCCATCCCCTGCCCAGGGCACACAGGTCCATCCCCTGCCCAGGGAACACAGGTCCATCCCCTGCACAGGGAACACAGGTCTATTCCCCTGCCCAGGGCACACAGGTCCATCCCCTGCTCAGGGCACACAGGTCCATCCCCTGCTCAGGGCACACAGGTCCATCCCCTGCCCAGGGCACACAGGTCCATCCCCTGCTCAGGGCACACAGGTCCATCCCCTGCCCAGGGTACACAGGTCCATCCCCTGCCAGGACACACAGGTCCATCCCCTGCAAGGGCACACAGGTCCATCCCCTGCCCAGGGCACACAGGTCCATCCCCTGCTCAGGGCACACAGGTCCATCCCCTGCTCAGGGCACACAGGTCCATCCCCTGCCAGGACACACAGGTCCATCCCCTGCTCAGGGCACACAGGTCCATCCCCTGCTCAGGGCACACAGGTCCATCCCCTGCTCAGGGCACACAGGTCCATCCCCTGCTCAGGGCACACAGGTCCATCCCCTGCTCAGGGCACACAGGTCCATCCCCTGCTCAGGGCACACAGGTCCATCCCCTGCCAGGACACACAGGTCCATCCCCTGCAAGGGCACACAGGTCCATCCCCTGCCCAGGGCACACAGGTCCATCCCCTGCTCAGGGCACACAGGTCCATCCCCTGCTCAGGGCACGCAGGTCCATCCCCTGCTCAGGGCACGCAGGTCCATCCCCTGCCAGGGCACACAGGTCCATCCCCTAACCAGGGCACACAGGTCCATCCCCTGCCCAGGGAACACAGGTCCATCCCCTGCCCAGGGCACACAGGTCCATCCCCTGCAAGGGCACACAGGTCCATCCCCTGCTGCTACTCAAGGGCTCAGCTCTTGCCATTGCTCCCTGTCTCCAGCATTATCAGTTTTCCCCCATCTACTGAATCATTCCCATCAGCACACAGACTTTCTGTTTCTTCCCTCAAAAAGGAAACCTACCTTCCTTTTCCCACACATTCTCTTCCAAATACTGCTCCATTTCTCTGTTCCCTTTTATAGTAAAACTCCTCAAAGTAAATGTCTACAATGACTGCCCTCTGCTGCCATCCTCCCTTGAACCTGCCAATTGAGCTTTCCTCCTCCCCACTCCACTAGGCTGCCCTTTTCAAGGTCAACAGTGACCCTGTGTTCCCAAATCAAGGTCAAGTCTCAATCCTAACCTTACTCCCGCAACCTGTGACACACTTGATCCCCACCTTCTTCTGGAAACATGAACCTCCTGGTTTCTGGACTCCATGCTCCTGGATTTCCTCCCACCTCCCTGGACACTCCTTCTCAGCCTCTTGTGAGGGCTGTCCTCATCTAACACGGTGTGTGTGGCGGGGTGGGGGGTGGTGGTGGGGGGGTGGGGGGGTGGAGCGGCTCCAGGACTGAGTTTGCAGAAGTCTTTTTATCTCTACTTATTGTCACTCCCCAGGTGACCCATTAGCAGCTCTACTGCATGTCACAGCCATGTGAATGGCACCTGTTTTTCCACCTCCAGTTCCAGCCTCTCCCTTGAACTGCTTCCTGGCAACCTCAGTGTGATGCCTCAAGCATAACACATCCAAACAGAAGGCTGTTTCTCCCCCTCAGTGCCTTCCTCTCTCCAGTCTTCTTCATATGGAAATGGCAATGAACTGCTTATCCACTTGCTGAGACCAAAAGTGTTGGTGTTAATCTTGACTTTTCTCTTTCTTACTCCACATCCCTCTACCTTCAAAATACAAGCAGAAGATGACTACCTCTTGCCACTCTACCATGTCTTATCTAATCCAAGCCAGCACTGTCTCCAGGCTGCCCTATTGCAATAGCATCAAAGGTTGGCCCCCTGCTGGGGTATCAGCTCTGTGAGAGAAGAAAGTTTATGTTTGGTGTCCTGCCATGTTCCCAGAGCCTAGAACAGTGCCTGAAACGTATGAGATCCTCTACCTCTAAATATTTACCAAGCATGGCCATGTGCCAAGCACTAATTCGAGCATTTTTACATAAATTAATTAACTGAATCTTTGAAACAGACCATAAGGCAAGTGATACGATTATCATTTCCATTTCACAGAAGTTGGAGCACAGAAAGGTTGACTATTTTGCCCAAGATCTCGCATCTAATAGATGGAGATCCAGGATTTGAACCCAGGCAGCATGGCCCAGCACCTGCTGTCTTAACCACCATAACCCACTTTCCTCAAAGAGCTCATTGTCCAGCCTGAAGAAATTGATGAGGCGCCATCCTGCCTGGCTCCCTGGACTTATCATCCAGCACCTTGGCTCTGACTGAGGCTCAGCTCTATTCACCAGGCTTCTGTCCTGCCCTAAGAGCTGGTCCACAATGGGTCCCAATTCTGGTGTCTTCACCTTGTTTTACTCTTTGGTAAAAAGAGTCCTAAGGCTCTGTCTTGGCCCCCTTACCTTGTATCCCTGTCCCCAGAGCTGGGTCCTGCCAGAGCCCTCTCCGGACATGAGAAGGCTTTTAGCTGTGTCACAGGCTGAGAGACCTCCGGATGCTGACCATCTGGGTACCTGCACAGAGCCTGTTTCAGGAGTCTCATGCAAGCTCAGCCTGCTCATCCCTTGGAACATGGCCGGCAGCTGGATAAGTGCCTACAAAATTAGCCTGTCCACAAGCCCCTGCCAGCTCACCTTACCAGTTACCAGTCTATAGTTCATTAATCGTTCCTAAGCCAGCTGCAGTGTGCCAGCACTTCCCATACCTCACCTATGGAGCCCTTTGAGGTAGGTACTATCAAAACCACTTTACAAATTTGAATTTGAAAAATTTAGAAACTTTCCGAAGGTCAGAGTGGGATGGGAACCAGTCCATGTGACCCCCACACCTGTGTCCACTCCCCTACTCCTCGCTCACTGTCGCCAGGCAGACCTCTCCCACCCTGTGGACCTGTCTGCTTCCTCCTCATGCATCTCAAAGATAACAGTGGGTAGAAAAGTCTGAAACACATCTCCCTGATTGAGTGATACATTCAAATACACCCAAACACACACACACACACACGCACGCGCATGTGCGTCATGAGCCAAGGCCTCAGCCAGCAGATGCTTCCATTCAAATACACACAAACACACACACACACACATACGCATGTGCGTTATGAGCCAAGGCCTCAGCCAGCAGATGCTTCCATTCAAATACACACAAACACACACACACACACACATACGCATGTGCGTTATGAGCCAAGGCCTCAGCCAGCAGATGCTTCCATTCAAATACACACAAACACACACACACACACACGCGCGCATGTGCGTCATGAGCCAAGGCCTCAGCCAGCAGATGCTTCCATTCAAATACACACAAACACACACACACACACACACGCGCATGTGCGTCATGAGCCAAGGCCTCAGCCAGCAGATGCTTCCATTCAAAATTAACAAGCAATTGCATTAGGGCATCTCAGGACTACTCATTTAAGAATAACAAGTTTCAAGTTACTATCTTTGACACTAATTGTGGAAATTTGAACAGATAATCACGCTTGAAACATGAGCTTCTCTTACGCTTACTAAAATTCACAAGAGATTTGCCTGTGACTGAGGTCTGAGTCATTATGTGCACCATACGAGTTCTCAGCCACAAGCAACAATCACAAGACCATAAACAAGCATTAATTGAATACCTTCTGTATACTAGATAGAAAAGCCCCGTGATAGAACCCTGAACTGACTACTCAGAGGCTGACGTTGGAGTCCCAGCTGTCTGCTATTTATTTGCTGTGTGACTTTGAGTAAGTCACTATGTTTCTCTGAGCCTTGGTGAGAAGAAAGAATGGCACTAGCTGGCCACTAATGAGGTCTCTTCTAGATCTGACATTCTGTAAAGAAACAAAGAGGACCAACCTGACTTTTACTCAGTTTCTGACACTGGAAAAAGTCCAACTTTGGAGTCCACCACTCCTGGACTGAACCCTCTGGAATCAGCTCCAACTCTTACAATCAGTGAAACCCTTGGCAAATTGCTTAACTTTTCCAAACTTCAGTTTCTACACCTCTGAAATGTAAAAACGAGAAAATAGTTTCCATTGCCTTCATTTCCCAGTCTCAAAAAGACTCAGAATACAGCTGTTTGAACATAATCAGATCAAAGGAAGTAAAAGTTTGTTACTCACCCATCCGAGAAGCTTGCACACACACAGGACTGCTCAAAAGTCAAAAAGAGCCCTCTGATTCACCAAATAGTTCTTTTATATCCCATATTCACCATCTATATAGTTGGAGTTCACCAGGTATTTAATAAGCTTGTACTGAGTGTCATTTTGTGGCAAGATAATGCTAGGTTTTAAGGATTCACAGGTGAATAAATAAACATGCTTTCAGTCCACACAAAGATTCTAGTCTAGATGGGGATATGGGTATGAAAATAACACCTATAACCCAAGATATTCAGAGCAGCTCGCATCCCGGCACGAAGCAGATACGTATTGCATAAATATCTAAAGAACAAGTAAACATAATAATAATAAATGAAGTAATTTGCAAGATAAGGGAAGTACAGGGTACCATGGGAACACGTAGAAGGAAAACCTGAATCAGATACGTACAGTGAAAGATTTCCTTTAGAAAGAAATGTCTCGGAGAAAGAATATGCCAGGCAGAGAGAAAAATCATGTGAAAGGCCTGGAGGTAAGACACAGAATTCCGTCTATGAGAGAACTGAGAGCAGTTCATTGCTGAAAAGTCAGGTGCAAGGAGTGTGGAGACAACCTGCATGGGTACACCGGGTCTAGAGCCTAAAAGGTTTTACAGGGTCCTTTAAAAATGATAAATTTTCCCAAGGGCAGTAGGGAGCCATAAAGACTTTTAAAAACAAGAGATATAATTAGATATTTATTTTAGAGTCATGCTTCTTAAACTTTAATGTACTCAGGCATTACTTGGGGATTTGGTTTAATGCAGATTCAGATTCAGTAGATCTGAGGCCCATGGAATTGGGATTCTGCATTTTTAACGAGCTCCCGCGTGATGCCAATGGTGCTGGTCCACGGACTACACTTTGAGTGCTAAGATTTTTAAAGTGGTCAGCCTAGTTTAGTTCGGGGAATATATTGGAAAAGACCAGACCAAGGAGGCAGGGACACTAGATGGTAAG
This sequence comes from Callithrix jacchus, assembly GCF_049354715.1. Classification (NCBI taxonomy): domain Eukaryota; kingdom Metazoa; phylum Chordata; class Mammalia; order Primates; family Cebidae; genus Callithrix; species Callithrix jacchus. The sequence goes on from NC_133512.1 coordinate 1,548,278, forward strand.
TGATAATGAGGAAGTGGCAAATGGAACAGAAATAAATCTGCAGAGATGGAATATTATAGGATTTTTGTAGGGACAAAAAGGTAGGGATGATGCTTCCATTCCCGGCTTCGGCATCGAGTGAACGGAGGTGGCACTCACCAAGACAGGGCACTGAAGGGGCAGCCAAGCTTGAGAGAGAAGATGAATCCACCTTTGTACTTGCTGCACTTTTTGAGGCTTCTCTGAAATTCTAAGTAGAGATACTAAGTACACAGTTGAATATACAGATCTGAGTTTCAGAAGAGAGCTCTACATTAGAGACATATCTGAGGGCCTTCGGCCGGAAGGTTTTCCATTTTTCCTTCTCCATTATGCCAAGAGGCTAAAGCTGCAATTTTCTTCTTTCTGGCAGCCTTTGAAATATTGGAAGTATTTCGAAGGCTAAAATATGGGACGGGGGGCAGGGAGTTCCCAGGGTCCCTCACAAGCAAGCATGATTGGGATCTGCTGGGGAGAAGACCACTCCCTCACGGAAGCTGGCGGGAATCCCATCCTGAGTTTTCGTTTCTGTCCACTGAAATCCAAACGCAGTCTCCTTTACACAGCATTTTAGGAAAGAAAATGAGAGAAGATTATAGAAAGTGCCTGGACAATGTCCGGCAGAGAGTGGAGGGAGAGAGCTGGGTTATGTCACCCTGTACCATGCCCAGGGGAACCAGAGGGAATTTAGCAAGACGTAAACCCCAGAGAGGCAGATAAGCCCCAGGCTGGAGCAAGTGTGGGAAACAAGAAATAAAGATGGAAACAAAATATTGGCACAGACCACCTAAAGTGCTAGTAAGATATTTTTAAAAGCTCTTTCCACTTACATAGCTGAGCTGCCATGAGAATAAAAGAAATGCTCAGAGGTCAGGAACACAGAGAAACCAGATATCCAGAGAGATGACAAGTACCGAACTGCCATCTTCTCGGGGGTCATTTGTCAATCCCTAGAAGTTTAGGGACTGATTTTAATGGACCACATGAATGTGGAAGGACAAGAAATGAAACCTGGAGCCAGAATAGGGTAGGAGGCTGGATTAGAGGATCCAAAAAAACCAACATGCCAGCCTGAGCAACATAAAGAGACCCTGACTCTAAAAATAGTTTTTAAAGTTAGCCAACCTTAGTGGTGCACATCTGTAGTCCCAACTGCTAATGAGGCTGAGGCAGGAGAAGCACTTGAGCCCAGGAGGACAAGGCTGCAGTGAGCCATGATTGCACCACTGCAACTCCAGCCTGGCAGCCTGGTAGAAAAAAACGGGTCCCATCTCTTAAAAAAAAATTTTTTTTTAAGAAAAAATGTATTGTCAGTGGATATTTTTATTGACCTTCCCTACGGTGTGAGCAAACAGTAGAGATTTTGGCCTTGAATCTGGGTAGAATAAGACCCAAAACGGAGGGGAAATCTATCTAGAGAATTCTTAATCACAAGCTTTTCCTCGTGTGGATTTGGAGTTGGAATTGATACTATCCGCGGGACAGAAATCTCTCGTCAAAAATTTCACTGAAAGTGGTGCCAGAGGCCGGGCATGGTAGCTCACGCCTGTAATCCCAGTATTTTCGGGGGCTAAGGCGGGCAAATCACCCGAGGTCAGGAGTTCGAGACCAGCCTGGCCAATAAGCGAAAACCCTGTCTCTACTAAAAAATACAAAAAATTAGCCAGGCATTGTAATCCCACCTACTCGGGAGGCTGAGGCAGGAGAATCGCTTGAACCCGGGTGGAGGTTGCAGTGAGCCAAAATCTCGCCATTGCCCTCACTCCATCCTGGGTAACAAGAGCAAAACTCCGCCGAAAAAAAAAAAAAGGGAAAGAAAGTGGTGGCAGGTTGACTAGTAAATCCCAACCACAATGAGCAAAAAGGAATCACAGCTAAATGCATTTTATTCAAACTTCAAAACATCAGCTAATGTTGAGTTGATTGATGTCGAATTATATTATGTACATGTTTTAAGAAAAAAATTTGCATCAGTTAGATGAAAGGCAGATTATCTATAGTGGAGAACAATCTTTAAACTGATAGCTGACTTTTTTTTGAGATGGAGTCTCACTCTGTCACCCAGGTTGGAGTGCAGTGGTGCAATCTCAGCTCACTGCAACCTCCGCCTCTGGGTTCAAGTGATTCTCCTGCCTCAGCCTCCAGAGTAGCTGGGATTACAGGTGTGTGCCACCACACCCAGCTAATTTTTGTATTTTTAGTAGAGACAGGGTTTCGCCATGTTGGCCAGGCTGGTTTCAAACTCCTGACCTCAGGTGATCTGCCTGTCTTGGCCTCCCAAAGTGCTTGGATTACAGGCGTGAGCCACCACACCCAGCCTGATAGCCGACTTCTTATGTAACAATGAAAGTTGAAAATGATGACACTTCATGGAATGCACCAAGTTCGGGTCAATCCAGGCCCATCCATGTGGGTTGCACATTCACAGACCTGGGCCCTGTCCCTTCATGTGACATAAATTGTTATGAAGAAATCTAAATTTTGTCTGTAAGTAACCTTTAGGCAGAATGGTACTAACAATAGCATCTGTTAAGTAATGATGACTTGTCAGGCATTTAAAACATATTTTCATTAGTCTCCAAGACTATCTTGAAAAATGGGTATTATCATATCTACAATTTTAGGGCTGCACAAATCAAGCCTCAAAAATGTCGAAAAACTTGTCTAGGTCTCACCAGTGAATCAGGATTCCCACTCAATTCCAACGGACACACAGTTTCTCTTAGCATCCTTCATCCTCATATCTCCTCCCTCTGAGCCTAAGGAACTGGGTAATATTGAAACAGGGAAGCAATACCAAATGATAACCCAAATCCACAGATAACTCAAATCTACCAGAGACAGCAAACATAGAAGTCAACATAAAAGATGCTATAAATATATTTTTCTCCTGTTTTCCATTAACTTCTGTAGAAGACATAAAAAGTAACGATTATAACATCATATTGTTGGGATTAAAACATATGTAGACTATACACACATATACACAATAATAACAAAAAGGAAGGGGCAGGAAATGGAGCTATATTTGAGAAATTTCTATATTATATTAAAATAATACTAATGTCATGTAGATTGTGATAAATTAAGATGCATATTGTACTCCCTAAAGCAGTGATTCTCCACTGGGAATGATTTTTCTTCCAAGAGGGCATTTCACAATGTCTGGAGACATTTTTGGTTGTCACAACCTAGGGGCACTACTGGCATCTATAGGAATAGGCCAGAAGTGCTACTCAGCACCCTACAATGCATAGAACAGCTTCCAACAACAAAGACAGATCTGGCCAAATATGTCAGTAGTGCAAAGGTAATAGTGCAAAGACAGAAGAATCCTCCACTAGAGTGATCATTGAAAAAAAAAAACAAAAACTTGTCCAGGCACAGCAGTTTCATGCCGGCAATTCTAGCACTTTAGGAGACCAAGGCAGGAGGCACCTGGGCCCAGGAGTTTGAGACCAGCCTGCACAACAGTGGCAAAACTCCCTTTCTACAAAAAATACAAAAACTAGCAAGGCGTGATGGTACACACCTGCAGTCCCAGCTACTCAGGAGGCTGAGGTGCAGGTGGGAGGATTGCTTGAACCTGGGAGGTTGAGATGGTGCCACTGCGCTTCAGCCTGGGCAACAGAGGGAGACCTTGTCAGGAAAAAAAAAAAAAAAAAAAAACTTAAAAAACTATAGTAAAGTAAAATTAAAGGCATTAAAACAATTATTCAAAATTGCATCTTTAATAGGAAATAAGGCAACAAAAGAGAACATTAGAACAAAAAGACACCAGCAATATAGAAAACAAATAGCAAAAATGGCAGCTGCAAATCCAACCCTATCAATAGTAACATTACATATGAATTCATGAGATACTCTAATGAAAAGGCAGAAATTGTCAGACTGCACTTAACATTTTTTTATTAATGTGCAGATCGTGCAGGATTGTTACATAGGTGTACACGTGCCATGGTGGGTTGCTGCGTGCATCGCCCTGTCATCTACATCAGGTATGTCTGCTAATGTTATCCCTCCCCAATCCCCCCACCCCCTGCTATCCCTCCCCTAGCTCCCCCACCCTCCAACAGGCCCTGGTGTGTGATGTTCCCCTCGCTGTGTCCATGTGTTCTCATTGCTCAACACCCATTTATGAGTGAGAACATGCGGTGTTTGGTTTTCTGTTCCTGTGTCAGTTTGCTGAGAATGATGGTTTCCAGCTTCAACCATGTCCCTGCAAAGGACATTAACTCATCCTTTTTTATGACTGCATAGTGTTCCATGGTGTATGTGCCATATTTTCTTTATCCAGTCTATCATTGATGGGCATTTGGGTTGGTTCCAAGTCTTTGCTATTGTAAACAGTGCCACAGTGAACATATGTGTGCATATGTCTTTATAACAGAACAATTTATAATCCTTTGGATATATACCCAGTAATGGGATTGCTGTGTCAAATGGTAGTTCTATTTCTAGATCCTTGAGGAATCGCCACACTGTCTTACCCAATGGTTGAATAATTTACACTCCCACCAACAGTGTAAAAGTGTTCCTGTTTCTCCACATCCTCTCCAGCATCTGTTGTCTCCAGATTTTTTAATGATCGCCATTCTAACTGGCATGAGATGGTATCTCAGTGTGGTTTTGATTTGCATTTCTCTAATGACCAGTGATAATGAGCTTTTTTCATATGTTTGTTGGCTGCATAAATGTTATCTTTTGAAAAGTGTCTGTTCATATCCTTCACTGACTTTTTGATGGTTTTTTTTCTTGTAAATTTGTTTAAGTTCTTTATATATTCTGGATATTAGCCCTTTGTCAGATGGGTAGATTGCAAAAATTTTTGCCCATTCTGTTGGTTGCTGGTTCACTCTAATGATAGTTTCTTTTGCTGTGCAGAAGCTCTGGAGTTTACATAGGCAATGCCATTCAGGACATAGGCATAGGCAAGGCCTTCATGACTAAAACACCAAAAGCAATGGCAATAAAAGCCAAAATAGACAAAGGGGATATAATTAAACTTAAGGGCTGCATTTAAAATTTTTAACAATATGCAGTGTACAAAAGACATACTTCAGATTCAAAGAGACAAATAAATTTAAAAGCTTAAAAAATGGAAAAAGATATACCATGCAAACAATTCTAAGAGAGCTGTAGTGGCTCTACTAATATTAGACAAAATATATCTTAGGATCAAAAATATTATCAGAGCAAAAAAAAGGCATTATATGAAAAGCTCAATTAATCAAGAAGACATAGCAATTTTATACATACCTAACAGCAAAGCCCAAAACACATTAAGCAAAAATTGACAGAATTAAAGAGAGAAGCAGACAACTCAACAGTAGTAGTTGATAGATTCAATATTTACTCTCAATAATGAAGAAACAGCTAGATAGAAAAATCAGCAAGAATATAGAGATTCAAACACCACCATTAAACAATTTGATTTAGGATATCTATAGAACACTACATGTAACAACAGCTGAGTACACATCGTTTTCAAGTGCACAGGGAACATTCTCTAAGGTAGACTACATACCGGGGCATAAAACAAATCATAATAAGTTTTAAAAGGTTGAAAACATGCTAAGTATGCTCTCTGACCACCATGGAGTTACATAAGAAATCAGTAATAGGAAAACTGAAATCCACAAATATTTAAAAATTAAACAACACACTTCTAAACAACCAATGAGCCAAAGAAAAAATTGCAGGGGAAGTAAGAAAATATTTTGAACTGAATGAAAGTGAAAGCATACCATATTAAAATTGGGGGGATAAAGACAAAGCAAGGCTTAGAGGGAAATGTACAGCTTTATATGTATATGTTAGAGAAAAGGAAAGGTCTCAAGTCAATAACCAAAGCAGCTGCTATCTTAAGAAACTAGAAAGAGAAGGCAAAACAAGCAGAAGAAAGGAAATGAAAACAATTAGAGCAAAACGTCAATGAAATAGAAGACAGAAAAGCAATAGAGAAAAACTGATTTTTAAAAAGTTGGTTCTCTGAGAAGATCAACAAAATTAGCGAAATTTAGTTAAACTGGCCAAAAACAAAGAGAAGACTCAAATTACAGAAATCAGGAATGAAAGGGGGACTATCACTACCATCCTTACAGAAAGACTATAAAGAAATACTATAAACAACTTTATGACAGCAAATCAGATAACTTAGATGAAATTAAGAAATTTCCACAAAAACATGTTAGAAAATCTGACTAAGCCTATAAGGAATAAATTGGATTCATAGTACAGATCTTCCCACAATAAAAAGCCCAGGCCTAGGTGGCTTCACTGGTAAATTTTACATAACATTTATAGGATATATAATACCGATTCATTATATAATTCTTCCAGAAAATAGAATATGGGAAGAGGGGATAGTCCCAACTCATTCCATTAGGTCAGTTTTATCCTGATCTCAAAGCCAAAGATATAACAGGAAAAGAAAACTATACCAACATCTCTCACAAATAGAGACACAAAAGCCCTCAACAAAATACTAGCAAACAGAATCTCGTAACATATAAAGACAATTATATACCACAACCAAGTGAGATTCATCTTAGGAATGCAAGGTTAATTTAACATGTGAAAAATCAATTAATGTAGTATGCTATATTAATAGAATAAAGGACAAAAGTCACATGACCATCTCAGTCAATGCAGAAAAGGCCTTTGACCAAATCTAATACCCATTCTGATTAAAACACTCATATATACATTCAGACTAGGAATGAAGGAAAATGTCCACACCGTGCAAAAGATCATCTGTGAAAAACTTACAGCTGAACTCATACTAAGTAATGAAAGACGGAATGCTTTCCCCACTAAAATGAGGAACAAGGCAAGGACATCCACTCTCGTCACCTCCATTCAACATTGTCATGGAAGTTCCAGTCTATACAATTAGGCAACAAAAACAGATAAAAGCCTTCGAGACTGGAAAGGAAGAAGTAAAGGTGTCTTCCTTCACAGACAGCAAAATCCTGTGTGTAGAAATTCCTCAGGAATCCACTAAAAACTACTAGAGCTAATAGAAACTTTATTTTGTTTACATATTTCTTCTGCTGCTGCTAATCTATTATGTTTAAGTTTCCAGAGACCCATAGAAAAGTCAGGTCTATCATTTAATTTTTTTATATTTAAGTTAATCTATAAGGCTGTGACTTAATATTAGCCCTTAATTCAATTTTTTTTCTTTTTTTTTTTTGCCCTTAATTCAATTGTTAATTATTGCTATTTTTCTAGGATGAATCAGTCATCCTATTCAGAAGTTACTTCCTGAGTAATTCCAGAAAATATACTGCCTTAAGGCTGCAATCAACCATGTTCATGCCATTGCATTCCAGTCTGGGTGACAGAGCGAGACTCGTCTGAAAAAATATCTAAATAAATAAGAGTCTGGAACCTTCCTCCCTTTTCTCTCTGTCTTTTCCTCTCTCAGCACGTGACATGCTGGCTCCTCCTTGGCCTTCCGTGACGACTGGAAGCTTCCTGAGGTCCTCTCCAGAAGCAGATCAGAATCTGCCATGCTCCTCATACAGCTTGCGGAGCTATGAGCAAAATAAACCTCGTTCTTTATAAATTACCCAGCCTCAGATATTGCTTTAGAGCAATGGCAAACTGAATTGAGATAACTCCGATATAGAAAAGGTGAGAAATCTATCTGGCCTATAATAATTCATTTATTCAATAAATATTTGAGCAAATGCTATGTGCCAGGAACTGTACTCAATGCTAGCAATACAAAGATGGGAAGAAACAGACATCATGGAGGAAAAGACACATAAAAGGCACACCTCACAATGTCATAAGTGCAGCAATCAAAAGAGGTACAGGGAGAAGTGTTCTATGGGAGGTCAAGGAAGGCTTCTTGGAGGAGGTGACTCTTCAACTGAGTTTACAGAGAAAAATGATTTCCAGAAAGATGAGAGTGGCAAGACAGAGGCATGAGCAGAAGCACAAAGGCATACAAAAGTATATCCGTGAGGAAATATGTGATTCCATATTGCTAGGGTAGAAGGTAGTGAGGTGGGAGGTAGTGGTAAAGCAGGTGGACAGGTGCTCAGAAGCCAGCAAGGATGGGCTTAGGCTGCTGATCTACATCCTATCAGCAAGCTGGGAAGGGAACTTACGGTTTTCATGTTATTTCAATGATCTACACTAAAATCTGGGATAAAGCTATAAATTACGGAGAAAAAAATATTGAGCAGAACAAGAAAAACATTTCTCTAGATGTACATTTCACTAGAGCTACAAAGCCAAGAAATTGTTTTACAGAATTTTTATCATCACCAGTAGCAGGCAGAGTTGTTAGAGATATAATAAATAGCATTCTCAGGAAAACTTTAAAACACTCCTAATTGAACAATTCAAAAAAATGTATTTTACTATTTTACTTTTTCTTCTTCCTTCAAATTTAATTTATAGGAACAACATAGTTTCTTTGTGGCTATATATCATGGTATTATATCTTAAAAACTCAATTGTCCCTAAGTTAATTTAAAAGTGAATGCAATAACAATAAAAATATTACAAGCTTTTTTAAAATAATGAAGCTAAATAAGTTGATACTAAAGTTTATATGGCAAAAGAATCATACAATGGCTATGAAAACCCAAAAGACAAAAGCTGAGGGTGGACTAGCCCCACCAGAGAGTGAAACATACTATGAAGCTTCTATAATTAAAACGAATATGCAGCCAGGCTCAGTGGCTCACACCTGTAATCCCAACACTTTGGGAGACTGAGGCAAGTGGATTGCTTGAGCCCAGGAATTCAAGAGCAGCCTGGGGAACATGGTGAAACCCCATCTCTACAAAAATACAAAATTAGCTGGGTGTGGTGGCATGTGCCTATAGTCCCAGCTACTCGGGAGGCTGAAGTTGGAGGATCACTTGAGTCCAGCATGTGGAGGCACCAGTGAGCAGAGATCACGCCACTGCACTCTAGCCTGAGCAACAGAGTGAGACCTTTTCTCAAAAAAATAAAAATAAAAAATAAAGTATATATCCAAATCAAAGTTTGAGGGGGAGTGTGGTAATGTCTGCAACTTACTTTGAAATGCATTAAACAGTAAGATGAACTGATGGATGAACAGAGATAAGAGATGGATAAATACGTGACAAAGCATATGTAACAAAGTGTTCATTGTAGAACACAGACAGACATGTGGGTTTCCCTGTAAAATTCTTTCAACTTTGTATATATCTTAAATATGTTTGTTATAGTAAAATGTTTTTTCAAAAAGGATGCCAAAAAGAAATAAAAGCAATGTGAAACCAGCATAAGAATAAATCACAGGAAAATGTAGTGAATGAACTGTAAAAACAGTCCAAAGCATATATGGAAATTTAATATTTGATTCAGGTGGTATCTCAAATCACAAAGAAAAATGAACATTTTGATAAATGACTTAAGGACAACTTGAAAACCATTTGGAAAAAGATTGATTTAGAGCCATACCTCACACCATAAACAAGGAAAATTTTCAAAAGGATCAGAAACCTAAAATTAAACCAAATATTAGATGAAAACATGGGTGAATTTCTCTACAAACTCCAGGTAGGGAAAAGCTTCCTAACTATGACTTAAAATCCAGATGCAATAAAGGAAAAGATCTATAAATTTTACTCTACTGAAATATAGTTCTACATGACAAAAAAAATCATAACCAAAGCCAAAAAAGAACATGTTCGTAACGTATCACAGATAAAGGACTAATATCGTAATATACTTTTAACTCTTAAAAATTGAGAGGGACAAATGCCAAAAACCCAGAGAAAAATAAGCAAAAGACATTAACAGAAAACTTAAACAAAAATATATTAAACTTCATCCATAATTTTTTAATGCAAACTATATCAAGATACCATTTCTCACATATTGTCAAGGCTGGAGGCAAATACAACGTTCTTATTTATTGCTAGTGGGAATGCAAACGTTTTCAGCTCTTGTTAGAGGAGAATTTGGCATATTTAACAAAATTCCATGTGCATTTGCCTTTTGACCAAGCAATCTGATTTCTGGGCATTTAACTTAAAGATATACCTCCGAACTATATGAAAATACATATATACAGAGTTATTCATTGCTTCTTTGTGTGTAACTGCAATACATTGGAAGCGTTCTAAATGCCTATAGGAAAGAACATGGTTGAATAAATTATGGAGTATCTATAACTGTTTAAGAAAAAAAAGTGAGGAAGATCTATACGAACTGATACGGGATGATTTCCAAGATCACTTGGAAGAAACTGTGATTTTTTTTTTTTTTTTTTTTTTTTGAGACAGAGTCTTACCCTGTCACCCAAGGTAGAGTGCAGTGACACAATCTTGTTCACCGCCAACCTCCACCTCCTGGGTTCAAGAGATTCTCCTGATCCAGCCTCCCAAATAGCTGGAATTACAGGCGTACACCACCACATCCAGCTAATTTTTGTATTTTTAGTAGAGACGAGGTTTTGCCACGTTGGCCAGGCTGGTCTCAAACTCCTGACCTCAAGTGATCCACCGGCCTTGGTCTCCCAAAGTGCTGGGATTGCAGGCGTGAGCCACCGTGCCTGTCCAGAACTGTGATCTTAGCTGAAGGACAACCAGCTAATGATGACCCCACAGGATGGGATCTTGGGGGAATGAACAACCTGGTATCACTCTCCTTCCGTCTTCTAGTCTTATGCATGTGCTTCCCATTGGCACAACCCAAACAGAAGCCAGAAAGTAAGAGCAGACCATAAAGGTCAGCCTCCCAGATTAGAGAAGGGTGGAAAGTGGGTCTGGAGGGTTAAACAGAGGGTAACCAGCACACAGGGTAACTTCTCCTCTTGCTAGACATTTAGGTTTGCATCCGATTCTTAACTATTACAAATAGTGAACATCCTTACCCAGCAAATGTTTGACTGGGGAAGGGGCCCTGATTTGTAGTGTTTTCCACAGTATTCAGTAAATACACCCATCAGGGCTGATTTCAAGCTACCATTGCGAATTCACTAGATGAGGAGCTGGGAAAAGGTGTGCTCAGTTGGTTCTCACCGTCTATCAAGCCATTTCCCACAGACAGTTGTGTGTCCTCGAATCTTGTCCCTATGTTGGATTATATTCTTAGAATAAATTCTTAGATTTAGAATGACTGGAACAATAGATCCAAATCCTTTGTGGGATCCTGTATTAGTCAGACCTTGTAGGACGCTGTATTATTTTGCCACAACAGAATGCCATAGACTGAGTGACTTAAGCAACGGAAATTTATTTCCTCATGGTTCTGGAGGCTGGAAGTCCACAATTAGGGTGCTAGCACCGTTGGGTCCTGGTGAGGGCCTACTCCCTGGCTTACAGGCAGTGCTTGTCACTATGTCCTCACATGGCAGACAGAGAGATCTCACTCAGAAACGCTCATCCTCTTATAAGACCACAGTCCTATTGAATTAGGGATCCACCCTATGACTTCATTTAACCTTTTTTTTTTTTTTTGAGACAGAGTCTTGCTCTGTGGCCCAGGCTGGAGTGTAGTGGCACAGTCCCAGCTCACTGCAACTTCTGCGTCCTGTATTGAAATAACTCTCCCACGTTGCTGGAATTACAGGCATCTGCCACCACGCCTGGCTAATTTTTTTGTTATTTTTAGTAGAGCCAGGGTTTCAACGCCTTGGCTAATTTCACATAGTTTACCAGCCTAGAAGAAGCAGAAGGAGAGGCTACATCCAGCCTCCTGAGCTGAGCAGACAAGCCCCCTTCCCACATTGAAGGGGGCAACTCACCTGTGTCAGAGAGTCTGTGGTCTTTCAGGAGAGCATAGGAGAATACCGGCTTCCATTTGAACTGGGCCTGAGTTTGAATCCTGATTTGTATCAACTTTCTAGCATGTGACTTTGAGCATATATATTATACTATTAAATAATAATATTATCTTCCATTTATCAAGGACTTACTAGGTATCAAGAAGTCTGTTAAACACTTTTATATACATTATCTATTTCTCCTCATATCTGTTATAAATGTAGGTGTAATTTTCCCTAGTTAATAAACCAGGAAGCCAAAGCACTAAAAATCATGTAATTTGCCTCAAGTGAAACTCAGAGCTGCCTGACTCCAAATTCCTGACTCCAGCATCCACATTCTACTGGCTCCAAACTCTCTTGCCTTAGTCAGCATTCCTCAGGGAAATAGAACCAATAGGATACGCATATGGATAGATAGAAAGAGATTCATTACGAGGGACTGACACACATCGTCGTGGAGACTGAGAAGTTCCGTAAGCTGCTTCTGCAAACTAGAGGCCCAAGAAACCTGATGAGGTAGTTTCAGCCCCAGCCCAGAGGCCTGAGAACCAGGACAACTGATAGAGCAAAAGCCCCAGTCTGAGCCTGAAGGCCCGAGAACCAGGAGAGCTGATTTCCAAGGGCAAGCAGAGATGGAGGTCTCAGTCGAGAGAGCAACTTAGTCCTTCCTCCACTATTTTGTTCCATCCAGACCCTCAACAGACTGGATGATGCCCACCCACACTGCTGAGGGTGATCTTCTGTACTCAGTCCGCTGATTCAAAATGCTAATCCCTTCCAGAAACACGCTCACGGGCACACCCAGAAATCATGTTTTACCAGTCATTTGAGCGTCGCTGGGCATGGTGGCACGTGCCTGTAATCCCAGCTACTCAGGAGGCTGAGGCAGGAGAATTGCCTGAACCCAGAAGCCGGAGGTTGCAAGGTGAGCCAAGATCGCGCCATTGCACTCCAGCCTGGGTCACAAGAGCGAAACTCCGTCTCAAAAAAAAAAAAAAAGAAGTTAATTATGTTGGGCCCTGTCAGACCCAGGCAAGTGCTAAGAGAAGGTGGTTGCAGGGACCCCCAACAAGAGCAAGGATGTGTTGATGTGTGTGCCCTGCCTGTCCTTTTCCCACAACATTTGGGGCAAGGGACTCAGGACTGCTGGGTGCACTCACCTGAAACGGAGATCAGGGCTGGGACCATCCCGGCTTAATGAGTCCCAGCTTTTAAATAATCAGCTGCTTCCAGTCTGACTCCGTGATCATCACACGAATTTCTAAAAGCTTTTCAGTTCTCCATGGAGGACAGAATTTGCTGACCATTAATTTTCTCTAAAGGGCAACTGAATTAATAGACATTTTTAAAAATCCAAGATGTGAGGGAAGTTCACTAGCCAAGAACCTGGATTCAGTGCTTCCCGGACAGCTGTGTGACTTTAAGGCATTGTTTATTTCCCCTCTCTCCACTGCAGACTTCCACTTCCCAAGATTTCTGACTTCCCTTTGTCTTTTTTCTGAGTCCTAAAACTGTGGCACTTAAATCCTCTGCTTCACCACTTTTCCCGTATGATATAACCAACACTGGCTCCTGGGCAGTAAGAGCGGGTGTCTATTAAGACTTGAAGACACTCACAAGGAAGAAGCCATGTCATCAGTGTAAACTAGCACTAAAATCGCTCATCACTTTAATCACTCAAGGAGACCTGAGGTGTGAAAGTATGAAGGCTGTGACAGTAACGTGCTTCTAAATCTGTAGAATCATTGGCTCAGTCACCTTCTCTCATCATCCTAAAGCTACTCTATGATTCAATTTGATTCCATTCAATTAGCACTTCTTATCCCGCACACTTTGGCAGGGAGCTCCCTAAACCGTCCTAGATTGAATTGGCTTCCTTTTATACTGACAGATCAGTGATGCATGCAGTCACATTCTTATTTAGTACCTGCCGCGTTTAGTCACTGAGGGCTTAGTGGGGAGAGGTGACAAAATATAGAAGATGCCTTTTTTCCAGTTCTTCTTTTTTCTTTTGTATTTCAGTGATAGTGAGGTTAAGGACATATCAAATCAAAATAATAACAATTCAAAAATAACCCATGTTACCACCCTCAGCACAAGAATCTGCACTGTTGCCTCAAATCCTCCACCTGCAGACGTATGTACATATTGGCCCAGTGACTAAGTGCCTGGGCTTCAAGGAGAAGTGCTGGGTCTGACTCCTGGCCCCTCGGTCACGGAGGTGGACCTGAGGACTCGGGTGTGTTCCTTAAGCACTCTGTGCTTCCCTTTTCTCATAGCTACAGTGGGAATCGCCATGGCGGTGCCTACTCCATAGAGTTACTATGAGGGTTCAGTGAGCAAACACGTATAAAAGCATTTAGAAAGTGACTGCCACAAAGCAATCCGTAAATGAATGGGAGCCGTTCATTGTGACATCCACAGGAGTGTTTCATTTCTTCTACTTTTTTGTGTCTTTTTGTTTTGGTTTTTCAAAAAGAGTCTGTCACCCAGGCTGGAGTGCAGTGGCATGAACACAGCTCACTGTAGCCTCAGCCTCCTGGGCTCAAAAGACCCTCCAGCCTCCACCTCCTGGGTAGCTGGGACCACAGATGCGTGTCACTCCACCTAGCTAATTTTTTTATTTTTTTGAAGACACAGGGTCTCACTTTCCTGCCCAAGCCAATGTCAAACCCCTGGGCTCAAGCAATCCTCCTACCTCGGCTTCCCAAAATGCTGGGATTACAGGCGTGAGCCTCTGTGCCCAGCCTCATTATTTTTTAACAGTTTTTATTTATGTATTCAGTGACATTGGCAATGCCCCATATTCCTTGTGCCCATGTCTCTATGTGCATGTGGGGTGGGGGTACACCTTGGAGCAATTTGGTTTTCCTTGACTGAGATGGGGAACAGGGAGGAACACCCTCCAATCAGAACTGCATGGGCAATAACTTGGGTAGGGAGAAGAAGCAAGAGCCACAGGCCTCTTTGTCATGTTTGCCTTCCCCTGTGCTCCTCTTCCTGCAGCACCCTCCTTCAGATCAGCCATGGGAACAACTGAGAAGAATCCTGTACTTTGCTGACCCTTAGCTAATCACATGCAAGCTCACAGAGAGCGGGGTGCATGTGAGAATGTGTATGTGAGAGAGCTGGTGTGTTTTCTCAACGATGGGATCCTACTATGTACATTTCTAGGTATCTTGCTTTTCTCACTTAAAATATCTCAGCTGAGGGTGGTTTGATTCCTTAGAGGTTTGTAATTTTAGATGGAGTGTTTATTTCATCAAAGCTTTTTTTTTTTTTCTGAGACAGAGTCTTGCTCTGTCACCCAGGCTGGAGTGCAGTGGCACAATCTCGGTTCAACGCAGCCTCCGCCTCCCAGGTTCAGCCATTCTCCTGCTTCAGCCTCATGAGTAGCTGGGATTACAGTTGTGTGCTACCACACTCAGATAATTTTTGTATTTTTAGTAGAGATGAGGTTTCACCATGTTGGTCAGGCTGGTCTCAAACTCCTAACCTCGTGATCTGCCCGCCTCCACCTTCCAAAGTGCTGGGATTACAAGCGTGAGCCACTGTGCCCAGTCACCATCAAAGTTTTATCTATGGAATATGTGGGGTCTGGGTTGAGGATCCAGCTCTCCAGAAAGTGTCTCTATTTCCTTCGCCTGGATCCCAGGGCACTACCAAGCCAACTCTTCCGTCGTACGGTATCCCAGACTGTACAGGTAGTGGAAACCTCAAACCCACACAACAGCAGACCTGCAGGGATGAAGTCTTCAGAGAGATTTGTATTTCCTCCACCCAAACCCAGGACTGATAAAGATAATTAACTTGTTATTGTATCTTTTTTTTCCACTCTTGTTGCCCAAGCTGGAGTGCAGTGGCGCAATCTCGGCTCACCATAACCTCTGCCTCCCAGGTTCAAGCGATTCTCCTGCCTCACCCTCCCGAGTAGCTGGGATTACAGGCATGCGCACCATGCCTGGCTAATTTTGTATTTTCAATAGAGACGGTGTTTCTCCAGGTTGGTCAGGCTGGTCTTGAACTCCCAACCTCAGGTGATCCGCCCGCCTCAGCCTCCCAGAGTGCTGGGATTACAGGCATGAGCCACCAAGCCCAGCCTAACTTGTTGTTTTTTCTTCTTGCTGGTGAGCAAAATTTCTTTTAGCATGCTCCTACATGAGGGTCCTAGATTTACCCAAGGGTTTCACCTGCAACTCCCCAGTTAAATTGAGGCTGAGGCCTTGTGTCCCCTCCTCCAGAGTGGTTAAAACCTGAGTTACTGAGATCAGCGGTGTCCCCTCACCCCTGCCTACTACTTTGGCCCCCAAGAGAGTTTCCCTTAACTTCCTGCAAGCTCAGCTCTGCATTTAGAAAGATGTTTGCTGGGCTTTGTCAATTATTCTAGAAATGCATAAGAAGAGTTTTTGCAGGATATGTATTCCACTATAAAGGTTGGATGGAAGTCAAAAGCCTATTAGTGTAGCGCGTATCCATTAGATGAACACCCATCCCTCACGCATTAGAGCAATAAGTCACTGCTGTGTAGCTCAGTGTACTTTCAAAGTGCCTTTCACATCCATTACAGTCCTTGGTAAACTCAGCAGCCCCGGAGGTAGACGTTACAGGTATTACTATCTTCATGTTACAGAAAAGGAACAGAGTTCCAGAGAAGGAGGGTGTCTTACCCCCACAGAGGCCTAAGAGCAAACTAGAGGCAAAACCAGGATGAACACGGTGCTTTCATCTGCTGCCTTTCCCTGCACCATCAGGCTCCTTCTGTGAATTCCTCCACCACACTTCTTAAGCTCGACAATGAATCCAACCCAGGGCCAGGTACTGGGATTTAAAAAAGAAAAGAAAGTACCTCCTCGGGGCTCCAGGTTGGTGAGGAGAATAAGTAAAATCTTTCAGTACAATTCACTCAAATACAAACCATAGAGAGAACAATAAAGAGAAGGACACTGATTTTTCCCAGATGCCACTGATGACTTCTATTTCTAGTATATTCAGGTAAAAACTAATGACAAATCTCAGTGAAGAATATCACTGCAAAAATCCAATATAAAATATTAAGCAATAGAATGCAACAGGATGTTAAGATCATATTATATCGTAGCCAAGTAAAGTTCGTTCTAGAAAGGAAGATATGGTTCAATATTTGGAAATCTATTGATTATCTGTATTTATTGATCTAAGAAGAAAGGTCACACTGATTCCTGAGAGACTGAAAAGGTATTTGACAAACCTCAACTCCTATTGTTAATTTTTTAAGCCAAATAAAATAGGAATCTTTGAATAATTTCACACATATGCACACACATATATTCACATATATACTTTCTTAACATATTATATTCCTTAATATGGTATAAATTATTCTCCATAAATATATACATACATATTTGTATATGTACATAAACATGTGAATGTATTTATATATGCACACACAAATACATATAGATTCTCATAAAAGTCAGCCACAAGAAGGCTCACTCTCACCATTACCAGTTAACCTGGTCCCAGGATAATGTGAATGTAATTACAAATATAACTAAACCAGAGAAAAAGAAGCATAAAAACTAGAAATAACCACATAAAACTATTACATGTGATTGTATATCTGGAAAACTCGTGATCACATACCAAGAAACTACTACAAACAATAGGAATGTTCACTAAGAGCAGTACAAAATTAATATAAATTTGCTTTTAAAAACCAGCCAGGGTGGGCATGGTGACAGGCACCTGTAGCCCTAGCTACTCAGGAGGCTGAGGTGGGAGCATCACTTGAGCCCAGGAGGCAAAGGGTGCAATGGGCTATCACCCGGCTACTGCACTCCAGCCTGGGCCACAGAGTGAGACCCCCATCTCTCAATTTAAAAGAAGAGAAAAAGGAGGGGGTGAGGAAGGGGAGGAGGAGAAAGAAGAGGAAGAGGAGGAGGAAGGAGGAGGAGGAGGAGGAGGAGAAAGAGGAGGAGGAGGAGGAGGAGAAAGAGGAGGAGGAGGAGGAGGAGGAGAAAGAGGAGGAGGAAGAAAAACAATGACAACGAGCTGGAACCAGCCTCACTAAAACCTCCACAGTTAGAACAGAGAGGTACTGGCATGGAACAGACAGGTGGTCTGTGCTGATTTTCTCCACTTGGCCATCATTTTCTTCTTTTCTGCCTTGCCCTGTGTCCTCACCAGCCTCTCTCACCCTCCTCCCTTCCCCTACGTTACAGAACCTGAATCCCAGGACTGGGGATAACAAAAGGAAAGGCTGGAGGTGGAAGAAGGGCCAGGGAACAAAGCACCTACCTCCTTTACTTCTCCCTGGGGAGCCCACAATTAGCAGGGCTGTGGAAAAAGTGACAGAATGGAAAAAGCAACAACTCTGGCTGGCTGGCTTATAAGCTAGTCATCTCCAAGGCCACGTGAAGGGTATATAAAATCCCTGACGCACAGGCTGAGCAGGTGCTCAGAGAATGCCCTGGACGTTCATATTCAAGGGTAAGAATGAGAAGGGACTCTGAATGCTCCCTGCCCTGGAAGAGGAAGGGATGTGGAGCCATCCCCACTCCCTGTTCCTCCAGCAAACTCTTAACATAAGCTTGAAGGGGTTTCACCAAGAGGCCAGCTCCCTACTGAGGTGGACTGGGCACCTCAAGACATTTTGATGGCCCTTTCACAGCCATTTTGACATAGCGGTTTTGTTTTTTTAAAAAACTTGTGGTTAAACAATACGTGCAATTTCATCAGCTAACCTCACCCCCTGCCAACCACCCATTCCTGATCGCCATTCAGTCCACAGTCTCTTCAAGGTGTAGGGAAGGTAAGCATGGGGTGACAGACAGGCTGAAGCTCAGGGATGCTGTCAGGAATTGGGGCAGGTGAGAGATGGAGCGAGGCTCAGGCTCAGGATGGGGGTCTGCACACATTCTTTGAAAAAAAGTCTGGGGGCCAAGTCTGTATGCTAAAACACACTTCTCTAAATCAGAACCGGTCTACAGGGAAATGAGTAAGGAGGAAAGGGTGTCATCTCAAAATGAGGAGGAATTGCCAACAGTAAAAAGCTGTGACCTTGGGAGAGACCAAGAGGCAACTGGCCAGTGTACAGAGGCCCAGAGAGATGCCACATCTGGGAGCTAGCCATAAACACCCACCCCATGCCTGGCTCTCCCAGCCAACACACAGCCCAGACTCAGGAGAACAAGGGTGCTTTAAAACGCTGCCGCCTCTCTCATAACAGACTAATCTAGACTGTGTGCCCACACACAGACCAAAACTGCAAGAAGCAGTTACCAGGAGGGTGGTCCCGATGGGCATAGTCAGTTCTGTGGCACAGGCCCCACACCAAGAAGAAATGCTCAGGGCACCCGGCAAAGCTGGTGGTACAGAGCAGGAGCGAATCCCAGTTGTAACTGATTTCTTTTAGAAAATGGTGACTTTTTTTTAAAACCCGTGATCACTGCTTAGCCCTAGTTGTAAGGAAGCCCTACTAAAAACATCCCCCTACGGCTAATAAAAAATCTCACACACCTAATAATTAAAAACACCTGTTGAGCATTGACTCTGTGCCTACCACCATGCTGAGAGCTTTGCATTAAACCCTTAAACTCACGAACAATTCAATAAATGGAATTATTTCCATCCCCATTTTACAGATGAGGAATCTCAAGCTCACAGAGTTTGAGTAACTCGCCCAGTTAATCATGGACAGAGCCCAGATTCTGACTCCATCTGTCTCACTGCAGAGCCTGCCCTTGTAATTGTTAAGCAGTATTAACTCCCAGGGAAAACTTCTGGTTTTTTGGTGCTATAATCCCAA
This sequence comes from Callithrix jacchus, assembly GCF_049354715.1. Taxonomy (NCBI): domain Eukaryota; kingdom Metazoa; phylum Chordata; class Mammalia; order Primates; family Cebidae; genus Callithrix; species Callithrix jacchus. Next base: position 1,567,849 of record NC_133512.1, read on the forward strand.
TTTATGTGCAATACTGTGCACATAAAAAAAAGAGAGGGTCATAAGCAAGCGCCAAAGTATCCGTCGTATTAAGATGATGATCTTTTAGGAGCTTTCTTCATTTATCTCAAGTTTTTCCTGATGTTATAATTCTTCTATTTTACTTGTATTTCAGCTTTAACCAAACAGAAATCATCTGACTCAATGTGGTTATTTGAACACCATCACTTGTCAATCTACCAATTTATTTCCCAATTATATCTAGGCAACAACATTAAAATAATGAAAGATAACTATAAAATGTACTTCTGGAAAATTTTTTTTTGAGGCAGGGTCTCACACTGTAACATGGGCTAAAATACAGTAGTATTTAGAGCTCACTGCAGCTTCAAAGTCCTGGGCCCAAGTGATTCTTCCACCTCAGCCTCCCAAAGTGCTGGGACTACAGGTGTGAACCATCACACCCAGCCTTACTTCTGGAAACTTCTCCAATACTATGGTCCTCCTCACATACTATTTCTTTCCATGACAGCAGCAAGTTGGTCAATTTTTTTTGATCAGCCTCAAGCTACTACTGATGTCTCAGGCAGTTCAGCACAGTACTTAAGACCTGGGTTCAAATCCCACCCCAGCACTCACTAGATGTGCAACCTCAGGTAATTCTCCAAGCTTCAGTGTCCTCATCTAAGAAGAGGAGATAACAATGGCACTTATCTCTTAGTGTGGTACTTGGGCATAAAGTATGATTAGAACAGTGCCTGGCACAGGATAAGTGCCCAATAAATGTTAACATATATTATTCCTATGAAATATAATGATTGTTTTCTCTGTACTTTTTCAGTTATTAAAAAGAAAGTCACTGATTACCTTCAAAATAGCATCATTCTATGACAAGAATCAGATATGGGAAGATACAGCAGCACGCATTTCAAGAGTAAGATTCACTTTTTCCTTCGAGACAGAGGCTTTACTTTCGAAGGGATGCCCTCACATCTGTAACACTTTGTCTCTTGGCCAGAAGAAGGTACTGAGTTATTAGGACGTCAAAGTCCAAACAAACCAACAAAAAACAAACAAACAGAAGCCCCAAACGGCAGCCAGACAGGGCTTTAAAAACTTTTTCTGAACTGCCCTGCCATATAATCTGCAAAGCAGCGTGGAAATTAGGACCACCCAATTCCTGGAGCATTTGGGCTGCAAGCAAAACCCGCTCAGATACCAAGAAGAAGAAGTGAATCTGTTAGGCATGTACTGATCTAATAGTTTCTTTTTCCATTTTGTCTTCGGTTTTACTGAGGTCTCTTAGGAAGATCTCTGACATCAGTAAGGGAGCCCAGTACTCTGACTGGCAGGGGAAAAAACGGCAACCTGAAGGAATCCTCCTGAAATCTACAAGCTGGGGAGAAGAAACTGTGGGGGAACAAACCCTGGAAGAAAGAGCCTGTTACCGACTTAGACTTCTACTTTAGTTCGTATATTGTTCAAGTTAACAATTTCCTAGTATCCTCCAGAATATTTATGAGCTAGAACTTGCTAAAAAGAGTACTCAAAAAATAGTAGGTACAGGGAACAATAGAGAGCAAAAAAGCAGCCCCAGCCCCTCTAAGTACCCCCTCCCTACCCAGAAAGGCTCCGTTAGGGGTTAACCTCAGCTCTGTCGGGAGAGTGAACCCTTGGGGTATGGGTGACCTCATTAGTAGGTTCACAAAAATCCAGTCATCAGAGGAGAAACCAGAAATTCTTTACTGTTCTGGCAGTGTGTGGAGGGCACAGCAGGCTCCTGCTACTTCTAGACTAAAGAGTGTTCCCATCCTTCCTGGCAGTGGCTGCCCAGCCCTAGGCTTCGACTCCCTCCTTCTGGAAAATGACAAATATTTAGCAACTTGGCCACATTTTTCCTTGGCTGAGAAGGAAAAAACCCAGGGCTCTGCTGCTCACATAGATGCAAAAGAGCATGCCTCTTGCTGTCTAGGAGCTTGTGCTAAACACAGCCAGTGCAGAGCTGTAGATGCACACACAGAGGCCACGATCTGCTTTCTAACCCAGACTCATTCTGTCCACTCTGTGTCCAGAGCAAGTCCTGGCACTACTCCGAACCTCAGTTTCTCAGTTTGTAAAAATGGGTTAATAGGCTGGACGTGGTGGCTCATGCCTGTAATCCCAGCACTTTGGGAGGCTGAGACAGGCAGATCACCTGAGGTCAGGAGTTCGAGACAATCTGGCCAACATGGCAAAACCCCGTCTCTACTAAATATACAAAAATAGCCAGGTGTGGTGGTACAAGCCTGTAATCCCAACTACTAGGGAGGCTGAGGCAGGAGAATCACTTGAACCCAGGAGGTGAAAGCTGCAGTGAGCCGAGATGGTGCCAGTGCACTCCAGCCTGGGCAACAAAGCAAGGCTCTGTGTCAAAAACAGGAGGTGGGGGGCAGGTAATAATAGTGCTTGTCTTGGCTACCTCAAAGGTTCGTTATGAGATTCAGGTAAGATTGTAATTGTTCAAGTCATGTGAAAATGGTGCAAATGCAAGGTATCATTTGTTTTCTAATTTGACAAACTAAAATTAATAACTGGTTAAAATATGTTTTAAATATCTTTTACCCAGGTTCAAGGAGTTTAAAGTGGGGATGATATCTGAGAAGGGCAAGTCTGAGCAGAGCCCACATCTGTTTCCTGTAAGATTTGCTCATTAGCTCCAATTGCTGCCAACCGTGGCTCAACGTGAGAGTCCGTTTTCCTGATCTCAGCCATTCCAGAAAAATCGGTGTCTGACGTGTGCCTACCGTTTTTAAAGCCCTGAACCTCCATGATCTCACCTGATCCCAGTTCTCAGTCTCTTAGACTCTCAAAAGGGGCTGTAAACACTACAGGGGGGGTATTTTTTAAAGTCAGGGTTTTCAGCCCTAGAAAGTGGATTAAAAGTAACACACATCACTATTTAGGTTGAATAATTTGGGTAAATTACAGAAAATATAACACTAAGAATGACATAATATGTAGGACTGGGTCTTACCCCAGAAGTTGGTGATCTAGGGCCTCAACCCCCTAAGGCCACATGGACTGCTCTGTGGCTTTTGCTGGCCTCCCTGCTGCCTTCAGCCTCTCTCCCGTCCCACTCCCTTTCTCTTCCCCACCTTCCTTGCTCCAGTTGCTGCTTAATTTGCACTGAAGAATCATCATGGCATTGTGGAGGGAGAAATGGATGACAAATCAGACTTACCTGCGTGGCTGATCTGTTCATGTGCCTATAATCAATATTGACTGAATGACTAGCAGGCCCCAAGGCATGTGACAAGTACCTTGCATAAATTGCCTTGTTTAGGTGAGATCAATACCATTGCCATTTTCCAGATAAGAAATGAGCTCAGAGAAATTAGTGCAGATAGCCAGGAAGTATGGGAGCCCAGGATCGAGATTCCGGAGCCTCCTTCTCTGGCACCATGCTGCCTGGAAGAACTAATAATGGGACTCCTGAAAGTCTAACTGCAAGTGATCTAGGATAAAGCATGTCATCAATAATAAATAAAAAGTTGATTTAAATTCCCTTCCTTTATTAGAGGAGAACAATAAGGGCATCTGTCCCATCTACTTCAGAAACCTGTCCTGAAGATCAGATGTTAAAGAGACTGTCTAGGGATTTTTCTAAGCTGTGAAGTGCAGTACTGAAGCTTCTAGCATTTCTTCCCCATGTCTTCCACCCAGCAGGAGCAAATGTACCACTGGCGGCTGAGCAGGTTACTTGATTCTGCCCCAAACTGAGACTGACTTTGAAAGCAGTGACTCTAGCAACTGCCAGGAAAGAGAATCAAAAGAAAGTGAGCCTGAGACTTTTCTGCCTTGATAAGACTCTGGGAGCCTGACTTGCATCCTAGGTGAAAGGAAGTGTGTGTGTTGGCTGAAAGCAGTTTCTAGAGGGAATGCCACACCCACAGGGGCCGCACACTTGCCCTTCACAGTGCGTTCTCATCAGTATTGCCTGTCACACACCTGTCTTGAGAAGGCTGCTCGTGTCTGTTTAGATTAACCCAGCACGGGGACACGCATTGCAGGTGCTATGAACGTTAAGGGTTAACGCACAGGTGTCACTCCTTCCCCAGCTACACACCAATGTTATTTTTTTTTAGTTAATCTTTGTTTTTTATTTGTTTATAATTTCAACTTTAGATCCATGTGCAAGTTTGTTACCTGGGCATATTGCATGATGCTGCAGTTTGGGGTACAACTGAGGCAGCCACACCGGGAGTAAGCATCGTACACAATAGGCAGTTTTTCAACCCTTTCCGCTGACTTTGCCTCCCTTCTCAAGTAGTCCCAGTGTATATTGTTGCCATCTTTCTGTGCATGTCTACCCAATGTCTAGTTCCCACTTATCAGTAAGAACATGAAATACTTGGTTTTCTATTCCTGCATTAATTCACTTAGGATAGTGGCCTCCAGTTAAATCCATGTTGCTGCAAAAGACATGATTTCATTCTTTTTTAGGACTGCACACACCAATCTTTAAAATCACAAAAGCGTTGTTTCATTTTCACACTGGTCAGTCTTTTCAATTCGGCTAAAATACACCCCAAAATGTTAATCCCAAATTAAAAGCATCGCTGGTAAATGACCATAAGTATCCTGATATTTTAGAAATTGGCAAGAGAGTGGTGGCAAAAGGGCTAGGGAAGTGGAGGAGAGAGATTGGATAAAAACCTGACATGAATCCAGAATCTCTTTCCTCCACAGCACTGCCCAGATCCCAAGGACTCAATAATGGCTAACACAGTACACCCGATAGCTAGTTGCCCTCCCGGTGATTTCTACTGATAGAACAGTGGTTTTCAAAGGGTGACCCTGTCATTAGCAGCATCCACAGCATCTGGTAACTGGTCAGAAATGCAACCCTCAGGGCCAGGTGTGGTGGCTTACGCTTGTAATCCCAACACTTTGGGAGGCTGAGGCGGGAGGATTTCTTGAACCCAGAAGTTCGGGATGAGCCTGGGCAACATAGTGAGACCTTGTCGCTACAAAAAAAATGATTATCTGGGCATAATGGCTTGCACCTGTGGTCCCAGCTACTCAGGAGGTTGAGGTGGGAGGATCGTTTGAGCCCAGGAGGTTGAGGCTGCAGTGAGCTGTGACTGTGTCACTGCACTCCAGCCTGGATAACAGAGTGAGCCCCTGTCCCCCAAAATAAATAAATAAATAAATAAGAAATGCAACTCTCAGGTTGCTTGTCAGACTTACCAGAAACTCACGAGGAGAGTCCCAGGATTGCGTGTTTTAGCAGGCTTCTGGGTGACTGTGATACACACTTTGCTGATAACAGAATCACCTGGGAAATTTGGATAAAATACTAAGACTCTAGTCCTATCTCATAGCAACAAGCCTGAGCTGCTGGAACTATCTCTCCAGGTGATTTCGATAAACACCAATGTTTGAAATTCACTGATCCTAGTGTCCCAGAGGACCCAGGAGGCAAATAGTGGTAAAGTCATCAAGAGTCACAGAAGACTTGGGCGGAAACCAAGAAGCAGAAGTCAGCCAGACGATGCTCTAAGACGGCTATTTGATGAACAGTGGCAACACTTCAAAATCAGCATTTGACACACCTTTTTCAAAATATTAAAGGAGCAAGGCAAAAAAAAGCAACTGAAAAGTAAAAGAGCTTCAATAATTTTAATACACAGATTGTTAACCGAGAAAAAAAAAAACACTTTAATCAATAATGTCAAGATCTCGCTGCAACCAGAGGAATTTCTTACAAAAGCTAGGAGCCTCTCATAATCAACTTCAGATGATTAGGCAATAAAAGAATAGCTGTTAACTGTTTCTAATGTGTTTTATTTCATCACTATTCTGAGGTAACTACTCATTGAAAATGTGCTAAGCTGCTTCCTCTTTCCCACTAGTGAGGTCTGAAAACAAAACTTTGAAACAGACAAACATACAAAACATCCGCACCTGACACACGCCAGGTCCCCACATGGGCTTTGGCACCTTATAGGGTTTAATCTTTACACCGTGATGCCTAAGGAGTGGCGGGACGTCCTTAACATAACAAATCCCATAGGCTCAAAGCAGTTACATTTCCGTGAGGAGAGACAGCTGACTCAGTGCCCTGAGCTGTACTTTCCCATTAAAGTTCCCGGGCTTTAGTTACCACCCCAGTAATACCCAAGGTGACTGTTTCTCTCTTAATACTCTGACACCTCCCTTCCGGGACTAAAATACTTTCCCTTGGTTCCTCTGACCATATCTGGAACAAGATCAGATTTTCAGAAGACATTGCTAATAATAAAGTAGGTTGGGTACAGTGGCTTATGCCTATACTCCCAGTACTTTGGGAGACTGAGGCAGACAGATCACTTGAGCCCAGGCCTACCAACATGGTGAAACCCTGTCTCTACAAAAAAATATAAACAAAAAGTTGGCTGGGTGTGTTGATGCATGCCTGCAGTCCCAGCTACTCAGGAGACTGAAATGGGAGGATTTCTTGAGCCTGGGAGGTAGAGGTTGCAATGAGCTGAGATTGCAGTGAGCTAAGTTGGTGCCACAGCACTCCAGCCTGTCTCAAAAATAAAATAAAAATAAATGAATAATAAACTAAAGGGTTAACAAAAGGAAAATAAGCACACAGAATTTAAGATGAGCAGCATAGAGAAAAGGATAATATAGTTTTAGAACCAGACGACCTGTGTTTAAAGTGTGTCATTTGCTAGTTATGTGACTGGCTAGTTAACCTCTCTATGCCTTAATGCCTTCATCCATCAAGGGATGATAAAAGAATCCATCCTGCAATCTCATAAAATAGCACCCAGCAATACTGTTTATGTGTATGTACTTACACATATGTATGTATGTAGATATTCAGCATGGCTACTTTACTCCCAGTTCTGTGCTCTTCCACACAGTATCCGGAGAAGTTCAGTCTAGTCCAGCAAAAGGCCACCTAGCTTCATTGCTAAAGACAACTCACTTCATTTTCACAGATGATAAAAATGAGCCTCACCTGCAATTCCAGCTATCTAAACCCACCACTCTTCAAAGAGTGAGCTTAAATACCACTCTTTCAAAAAAGATCAAAATATAGAGATCGAATAACCTTGCATAAGTATCCTAGGTGATACAAAACTCAGAACGTAATTTTAATTGCATATATTTCTTATGAAATAAAACGGAAGGGATTGAAAAAAATTCTTGTATAATCAAAAAGTTAAAGTTAGAAGTATTTCCAAGGTGTCATCAAATCCAGAACAGAAATTGATTCAACAAAAATTCCTAGGAACTGGTTTTCTGCCATTATAAATGTATGAATAACTTGAAGTGTCCAAATCTTCTGCCCACACCAGTGAAAGCAGAAGAAAAATAACCAGGTGCAGCACTTTTGGAGGCTAACTTGGACAGATTGCTTGAGCCCAAGGGTTCAATACCGGACTGGACAACTGGCAAAATCTTGTCTCTACAAAAAATATAAAAATTAACTGGGCATAGTGGCATGTACCTTTAGTCCCAACTACTCAGGAGGCTGAGGTGGGAGAATTGCTTGAGCCCAGGAGGTTAAGGCTGCAGTAAGATGTGATTGCACCACTGTAGACAGTGCTCTGTTATCCAGACCCCGTCTCAAAAAAAGTTAACAAAGGAAGGAAGGAGGGGAGGGAAGGAGTGAAGGAGGGAGGGGGAAAAATGTGGTAATATCCTTTAATGGTTACATATGTTTGTAATCGAACTGATATCCCTGCACACACACACAAAAAAATTATATAAAAGAGTTTCACAAAGAAGCCCATGTTTCATCCCATATTTGGTGGACGATGACAGATTTTATAAAAACTAAATATGCATCTGCACATTTAAAAATATTAATTTTCCTTAATAATGCCTTACTCTTGTACTATATTTATTACACGCAACTATTTTTGCCTCCATAATTTCCTTTGAGCTTCATGGCATAGGAAATGGTGCAACTATATTTGTATTCTTTTTTTTTTTTTTTTTTTTTGAGACAGGGTCTAACTTTATCACCCAGGCTAGAGTACAGTGACATGATCTCAGCTCACTGCAGCCTCAGCCTCCAGGGCTTAAATTATCTTACCACCTCAGCCCCCTAAGTAGCTGAGACTACAGGCATACACCACCATGCCCAGCCAATTTTTTGAATATCGCGGAGAGACCGAGTTTTGCCATGTTGCCCAAGCTGGTCTTGAATGGTCAAACTCAAGCAATTGACCCACCTTCGCCTCTCAAAGTGCTGGGATCACCACATCTGGCTGACCTGGCTGTACTCATTTTTAAAAAGCAGATTGTACAAGCCTAGAATGTAAGTAGCCTGCCGAAGGATACTGAGCTTAGCATAACCCAGGTGTCCTGACTCCTGATCTGATTCTCTTTCCATTAATGTGGTAATATCCTTTAACGGTTACATACGTTTGTAACTGAACTTAATACCACAAAGGCGTGTCTTTTGGATGGAAGAAACGAACATTTTACAATGATAAATCTCCCCTTGAAAGGACAGTGTGTTGGTGTCTTCTTTTAACAGTCTGAAAACTTTCAAGGGAATAAGAACATATGGATCCTCATCTCTCAGTAAGTTAAAGTGTAAGCCAGTCCGCCTCACTGTCCACTTAATCTACTGAATCCACAGACCATCTCTGTGAGCACCACAAACTTGCTTGGGGAGAAATGAGGATTCATGTATGAGACCAAAAGTCCTTCCACTTGCACAAAACCGGCAGGAGAGATCTGCCCCGATTAAATGGAATCTTTGAATATCTCAAACTAAAAATTTTAAAGTGAGTTAAGTTCCACTATTCCCTCAGCTGAAGATGTTCAAAGATCTGGTTCATGTGTAATACTGAATATTTGCATAGCATTTTACAGTTTTCACAGCATTCCTTCTTACATTGTGTGGTCAGATTTTCCAGCTCCCTAGTGAGATGGAATTATTATCATCCCTGTGTCACAGATGAAAGACCGGAGGCACAGGGGGAGTATCCTGCCCAAGATCACAATGAAAGCAGCATTCCCACCTCTGACTTAAAATCTTGTGTGCTCTTTTCACTTCTCCTATGTTGTCTACCCTAAAAGCAAGTCTTCCCCCAGCTGCACACCTCAAGTCCTTTCAGAAGAGACTGGTTCAAATGCTGGCTTCCTTTTTCACACGTGTAACTAAGTTTTGGACAAGCAGGAATCCCTGGCCCTTCTCCCAATTCCCGTGGGAGGAGACGAGAAAGGGTATTTCTTTCACCTAGCCTTTCCAAGACAACAAGGAAGGCCTCTCCCCATGGTGCCGGCGCCAGTACAAAGCTGGAGAAAGGGATCCTTAGGGTGTAAACTGTCTTGCCAGCTACTGTTTAAACCTCTGTGAAAGATGGGCCTAATGAAATAACCCCCTATTGAACCCAGAAATCAATCCTAACTTGTAAAAGAAGTTATGGGCAAGAGGGCGAGAAAACCCAAATCCTGCTGGGAGACAGCACTTTCCCTTTTTCCCCCAAAGTCTCCAGGCAGCAGCTCTCCGAGATCCTTAAGCAAGACAAGGAAACTCACCCGCCGCGCTGCGGCTGCGGGGCCAGCGGGGCCAGCAGGGCTGGGACGCACTCGCCGCGCACTTCAGCACCGGGGACAGCTCCCGCCTCTCCAACTTCCGCGGATCTTCCCGACGCCTCGCGGCGGGCTGGGCCTCACAGGCTGCGGGAGAGGAGGGTGTCTCCCCACCCCGGGGTCCCGGCCTCTGGGTTTCAGGGAGCGCGAATGGGTCTCCGAGAGCAACGGGAGCAGCCGGTGGAGCCTCGGGCTGCGGTGGCGACGAGCCCGACTGCACCACGGCGTTGCGGGAGGAGACCGAGCCCATCTCCACGGGCCGGGCCGGGCCAGGTGAGCGGTCCCGGCTCCCCGAGGGATCCACAGCCCTCGCCCGCCGAAGGCTTCCTCCCTCCCGGTGCCGGGGCGCCCCCAGCCGTCCGCTCCGCCTCCGACCCGGAGGGCTGCAGCCCCTCCTCCGAGGGGGCGACTGGAACCGAGGGTACTGCGGGCGGCGTCCGCGCTCGCCTGACAGTTCGGGGTGGACTGGACTCGGGGAGTCGCTACACAGAGGTTGTCCGGAGGCTTTACCAGGGACTGGGGGGAGGAAGGGGCGTGGCATCCGGCGAGGGATACTTTTTCTCCACTTTCTGCACTAGGTTCACCTGGGGCCAAAAGCTTGGCGCGTCCTTCCTGCTCCTCTGCACACGTCTGGGCCACCTGTCCCCCGGGAAGACGACAGGTTCAGCGAGAGCGGCGGAGCCGAGATTTGTTTTCTTCTCAATTTCTCTTCTTAAAGCCAGTATCACTGCTCTTCTAGGCTGTGCTTCCCGAGAGCCCACCCTCCCTGTTGGAGGCTGAGACCAGAGAGGGAGGCGGAAGGGTAGGGGGAGTCAGCTCCGCTAGTTCTCCGCGTGGAGAGCAAGCCGGGAGGCGCCAGCCGGCCCTGGGGACGCCCAAGACGGGAAGCCAGGGCAGCCTGGGGCCCTGTTAATAGGCCTGCTTTGCCGGCTGGGGTGAGGTCACTGGCCCTTCTCTGCCTGCAGTGTGGTGGTGCCTACGTAGAGCAGAAGCAGGAAGGGAAGCCTGGCATGATGTTTCAGCAAAAAGAGGTCGCCCAGAGAGGTTTTAGGTCTTGCCCAAGGTCACAGGCAGTGGTGGAGCTGGGTTTTGTTCTTGGTTCTCCTCTTTCTAGAACCAGTCTCCTATCCACACTGCTCCCCATTCCAAAGGTTTGCAGGCACTGAATTTTGAAGCAAGACTATTGTGCAATACACAGTGTATCTGAGGTTGGAATGTGTGAAAGGAGAGTGACTATGGTATTCGTCAGCCAGTGTGGGAACCTTTCCTCCTCCCCACAAGTGTCAGCGCTCTTTCTGTGACAGCCTGACGTGATTCTTGACATTGTCATCTGTAAAATGGCATACAAACAAGTAAATGTACAGCAGTATTATCCTGGAGGTGGCTTCCTTAACCACGGAACCAACCAGATCAACAAACTGCAAAACGGGAGGGGAAGAGAAAAAAGTCCTTTTTAAATTCTCAACTGGTATTTAGAGAAGAGACAGCGGGATGATTAACCGGGATGGGACAGCAATGGGACAGCACAGCTCACTCTCGTTGGCCTTGTTTCCTATGGGATGAACAGAAGCTCGGATCCTAGGCCCTGAGCCAACATTATACAGAGGCCCCTCCACGATTTAGAGGCACACATGCCATGACCACCCGCATCTTGCAAGGGCTCTGGGAGTGTCCTCTCACCTCTGCCAATATCAGGGACCCACCTTCCTGTGTGTATTAGTCAGGCTTCTCCAGAGAAACAGAGTATATACATAAAGAGAGAGAGAGATTTACTATAAGGAATTGGCTCATATGGTTATGGGGTCTGAGAAGTTCCACAATCTATAGTCAGCAAGTTGGAAACCCAGGAGAGCCAGTGCTATAAGTTCCAATCTGAGTCAGTTCAAATATAAGCAGAGAAAATGAATTATCTTACTCTGCCTTTTTGTTCTATTTGGGCCTCTAACAGATTGGATGAGGCTTATCCACACTGGGGACAGTGATCTGCTTAACTCATTTTACTGATTCAAAAGTTAATCCCATCCAGAAACACCCTTATGAACACACCCAGAATAATATTTAAACCAGTATGTGGGCACCCTATGTCCCAGTCAAGTTGACACAGAAGATTAGCCATCACAACATGTGTGTGTGTGGCTATGTTCCTTGTAACTTTTAAAATCACTTTTTATTCTTTTCCTGCCTGATGAACTAATAGGCTCTGGTATAAATCCTCACTCCGGGCAAATACTTTATTAGAAAGAAAGCTCCCTGGGAAGACGTTTCCTATTATTGCACCATAACTTGAATTTCCTACAAACCAGACATGGGTATCATTAGCAATAATGCAAAGGTGAACGTGGAAGGAAGTAAATGTTCTGGACCTACCCTAAGTGATACATTCCACTTGGCTGTAACTGTTTTAAAAATGAAATATAAATATGCTACTTCTGTATGAGATGTTAAATAGTTACTACCCTAAACCCACCTACTACCCTGGCTAACCCAGGCCTTTCCCCAGGACACACACACACACACACACACACACCCATCTCATATCTGGCAGTTAAGGAATTGATGTCTGGTGCAACAAGGAACCTGAACACCATGGCCACTATCTGATTAGCTGGAGCCAATACCATATTCCTCTTATTGATTTTGAATGCCCCATCCCTTACAAAGTAAGAGCTCAGTGAATGTCAGTGTCTTTCCCTTTTCCCTTCCCTTCTTATTATTATCCATCTGTTGAGTACCTGCTACATGGCCTGCACTTTGCCTAATGACCCTTTAAGACAAGTTTTCTACATTTTTCCAGATAAGGAAGTAAAATCATCATCCAAAGTGAAATGACTGCCCTAGGTCACCCTGATAGTAAGTTGCAGAGTCAGGTTTTATATCCAGCTCTTCACTGAGCCCTTTCTCTGTAAGAGGTGGGGCATTCAAAACGGAGAAAAAGAGTATGATCATTCATGTTTCCTTTTGTCTCCCTTCCTGAGCAAGCTGCACTCCACAACCCAGTTCTTCCATAAGGAAGGGTGCCCTGGAAGGGCTTTGCAACTCTGGGGATAATGTCTTCTCCCATTTCCTATCATTTCCTATCCATATGTTTAGGAAAAGCCTGCTCCCTTGGCACGCATACGCATGCATACACACACACACACACACCCCTTTTCAGGAAGGGAGGTTCAGCTTAGCTAAGAGTTTGGTTGTTGATGCTGATGATGATAATTGGATTCTCCCAACTCTCCTTTCAGTGAGAAGGAATAGCCTGGAAAACTGAAATAATATTCCCCATCTTTTTTTTTCCGCTTGCATTTTAAAACACAAGGCTGTGTACGGTCAGCTGGAACTTGGTTAGAGGAAGCTGTCAGTGAACGTGCCAGTTTCAGGTGATCTTATTCTCATGGCCCTTTCCTTTCCTCTCTCAGGCCTCTGACCTCATCCACCAAGGACCTGCCCGAATTCCTTCCGGAGTTCCACCAACAGGTGCTCAGCAGAATCTGCACTGAGGAGCATTGGAAAGATCTGACCCACCTGCCAACATCCTACCAGAACCTGAAAGTCACTAACTGGGATTCATGTCTTTGGATCCTGAAGTTTTAACCACTGACGGTGTTGAATTTTACCTGAGCCCTGTGCTTCTGAAAAACAGGGAAGGTCAAGACATCCCCCACAGTCTTAATCAATTCGTGCTGCTATAGCAAAAATACCAGAGACTGGGTAGTTTCAGCAGCAAGCATTTATTTCTCACAGTTCTGGAGGCTGGAGGTCTGAGATCAGGGTGCCAGCATGGCTGGGTTCAGGTGGGGGCCCTTTTCCGGGTTACATCTTCACATGGCCTTTCTCTGGTGGGTGCACACAGGAAAAGAGATGCTATGTCTTCTTCTCCTTTTATAAGAGCACTAATCCCCGTCATGGGGGCTCCAACCCTAATTACCTCCCAAAGGTCCCACCTCCAAATACCATTACTTTGGGGATTAAGGTTTCAACATATAAATGGGGAGAAGGGCACAAACATCATTTTGCATTGTGGAAAATGATTTACCATAAAAAACCACCATTCCCCATATGACTGAGAGAAGATTCACAGGTGCCCTCTTGCTTACCTATGACAAGGCTAGACACAGACCTTCCAAGTTCCCATTTTTTGCTTCATAAATGATTAGCTGAATGGTTTCATCCTCACTGATTAATAGGACAAAATAAGAAGTTAACCAAACTTGGCTGGACATGGTGGCTCACACCTGTAATTCCAGCACTTTGGGAGGATGAGGTGGATGGATCACTTGAGGTCAGGAGTTTGAGACCAGCCTGGCCAACATAGCGAAACCCCTTCTCTAAAAATACAAAAATTAGTCAGGCATGGTGGTATGCACCTGTAGTCCCAGCTACTCAGAAGGCTGAGTCAGAAGAATTGCTTGAACCCACCAGGTGGAGGCTGCAGTGAGCCAAGATCACACCACTGTACTCTAGCCTGGGTGACAGAGCAAGACTCTGTCTCAAAAAAAAAAAAAGAAGAAGAAGTTAAATTGGTTAAATTTCTCTCCCTCCTCCAAGCCTCTGAACTTTGACCCATTCTCAGCCTCAACCAGCAGACAGCCCCTCCAGAGAACAGGCTGACCTCAGGGTAAAATGTTCTCTGATAAACTATCTGGTCATGTCACTCTTTCATCCCACGTCCCCACACCACAGTTCTTTCTAGCCTTGTTTACTCCCCTTTATAAAAGAAAACGCTTATTCACCTAGCTTCTGAGACAATCACAGATCTTAAGGTCCGTAATTCTCCCTATTGCAACAGTCCCTCCCCATTCTCATTTCCAGCCCCCCCCCCCACACACACATACCCCACCTACAATAATCCTTTTGAATAAAGGCTGTCCTTGCTAAGTCTGGATCTATTTTGACACCATCTATAAGACTTTTCTCTGAGAATATAAGTGGGTCTATGAGAGGGCACTCTAAGTCTCAGTTAACGTTTTGATGAAGATTAATTTATCCCCATTTGACTAAAGGGGAGGATGGCAGACAAGAATACTATGAGAACCTACCAGGCACTAGACATAGCCCTGGGTATTACACATACTTAATTTCATGTAATTCTTGAGGCTCAAAGATATGAAATTATTTCCCCAAGACCGTACAGAGGCCAGACTGAAACCTAGGTCATTAACTTGGAATCACAGGTTCAACACAGACAATAGCTCCCCACAAAATTGTAAAGATCCCAGAGTCCAGCTCCTCCCTGGTCAGGTTGGAGAAACTAGGGTCAACCAACGTGCTAATGACAGAACTCAGAAAAGAACCCAAATCTTCCACCCTACCACTTTTCACCAACCTCACAGCTCTGTCTTGTCAGCCTTATTAAAACTGCTTGCTGCTGAGTTAGTCTAGACAATTTCCAAGAAGGTTCAGAGGGCTCCCAAGAAGATTCCCCAACCAAGGTAATCAAAGGATTTCAAGTGAAGTCAGAACACACAGGAGCAAAGAAGCAACTCAGCTGGACTCCCTTAACATTGATTGGACACCTACAGCTTGTTGTGGCTGTGGTCCTCACATGGCTCCTGCCCAGTCAGGACTATGGGAATATAACATAATGCTGGGAGCCTGAGCTGTAACACAGGCATTGGCAAACAAAAGGAAAAATCCGTGTCACTCAGCCCTGAAAGGTCAGAGGGTGACCTGCTCCAGGTAAATCTGAGAGCCAGAGAATGGCTGGGATATAGAGCTCTGGAACTATAACATCATTGCTAAGTTTCTGGGTGCCATACAAAAATAAACAACACAGGTATTGCTCTTAAAAATGACCAGGCACGGTGCCTCATGCCTGTAATCCTAGCACTTTGGGAGGCCGAGGCAGGCAGATCACCTGAGGTCAGGAATTAGAAAATAGCCTGGCCAACATGGCGAAACCCCATCTCTACTAAAATTACAAAAGATATTAGCCGGACATGGTGGCATGTGCCTGTAGTCCCAGCTACTCAGGAGGCTGAGGCAAGAGAATCGCTTGAACTCAGGTGGTGGAGGTTGACAGTGAGCTGAGATCACGCCACTGCCCTCCCGCCTGGGCGACAGAGCAAGACTTCTTCTCTAGTTAAAAAAAAAAAAAAAAAAAAACAGGATGTTTTTCTGCTAGATGCTTCGTTGTTTCATTTGTCTTTGCAATATCCTTGCAAATTAGAAAGATTAAAGGCATTATTCACTCTCATTCTACATTCAAACAAAACAAAGGCTTAAAAGCCAAATTGAATTGCAAACCTAAGGGGAGGATGGGGATAGACACAGGTCTAGCTCCCAGATCTTAGGAATCCAACTAAACTATAAACAGAAAAATAGAAAGTATTTGAGCTGGATCTTGGCCATCTATTCCAACTGACCATCCAATGTAGAAAGAACTTCCTTCTATAGGTCTCTGAAGAAAAAAAAAAGTAAAATTCAGTGGGCATGGTGGCACATACCTGTAGTCCCAGCTAGTTGAGAGGCTGAGGCAGGAGAATCGCTGAAGCACCGGAGTTTGAGGCTGCAGTGAGCTATGATCACATGCATTCATAGCCCCTGCACTACAGCCTGGGCAACAGCAGGACCCCACCCCCCCCAAAAAAAACAAGTAAGTTAAAACATACAGCTCCTAATTAATGCCTCGGTAATGGAAATTCATCACCTTTCATAATATAATCATTTTCTGACTACTTCATGGGAACGGGCCCCTTGCTGTGCGCCGTCCACCTCCTGGCGTAGGTGAACTAATGGGGGTGGACCCCATGTTTTATTGCTCATGACCCTATCACTATCCTTAAAGATTACTTCACTCACTGCCCTGCCCCCTAACCTATACACAATAAATACTCAGGCTTCTGGACATTCGGGGCCCCGCCTGACTCCGCTCATAGATGATGTGGTCCCCCCGAGCCCAGCTTCGTTTTCCTTGTACTTCTGTGTCCTGTCTCCTTATTTCTCGGATCCTGTGCCTCAGCACAGCATAAGGCTCACCCCACGACCCTGTGGGGCCATCAGCCCGACACTCCAGCACTTCCTATATGCTGGGGAGTATGTTAAATGCAATACTTGGCTTATTGTTTAGAGCAGGGCTTCGGATGACAGATACCTAGATTCAAATCCCAGCTCTACAATTTACCAGCTGTGTGATGCTGGGCCATTATCTCACCTCCCTATCCTTCAGCTCTTCATCTGTAAAATGGGTGAGGAAAATGAGACGTTTGTCATTGAACTCTCTACCTACAGTGCTGGCCCCTAGTAAATATCGACGAATGTTAACATACGTCATCTCTCGTCGTCGGGTCCCTCAGTTCTTCCCGCTGTTTTGTCTGTTCTGACTGAAAAACACTAAGTGCCTAACCCCTCTGTGACCCAGCCAGCTACACGACCTCCTCTGCAGGTTTGTACCCAGCTAGGGCCTTGACCATCCCAAGCACTTGGGTGTTTTTAGGTTGTTACTGAAAACACTAAAAGAAACTCGCTCCGCCCTGAGCCAAATTCCCTAAACCCTCATATAAACTGCATAACTGGAGCAGGGGATCAATGCAAGAGAAGCATCAATGCCCAATTGAGACCTGGGCATTTTCACTTCATCTGGTTTCCACAGTAGCAATCAAATGTATATATAATTATCTATCAGCGTGGAAGCTGAGGCATGGAAAGGTTAAATGATTTGTGTGTTAAGAAAATGCTATAGCTGGCCAGGCACAGTGGCTCATGCCAGTAATCCCAGCACTTTGGGAGGCCAAGGCGAGTGGATCACAAGGTCAAGAGATTGAGACCATCCTGGTCAACATGGTGAAACCCCGTCTCTACTAAAAATACAAAAAATTAGCTGGGCATGGTGGCACGTGCCTGTAATCCCAGCTACTCAGGAGGCTGAGGCAGGAGAATTGCCTGAACCCAGGAGGCGGAGGTTGCGGTGAGCTGAGGTTGCACCATTGCACTCCAGCCTGGGTAACAAGAGCGAAACTCCGTCTCAAAAAAAAAAAGAAAAGAAAATGCTATAGCCAATAGAATAAAATACCTATGAATACAGCTAACCAGGGATGTAAAAGGTCTCTGCAATGATAGTCATAAAACACTGCTCAAAGAAATAAGAGATAACACAAACAAATAGAAAAGTACTCCATGCTCACGTATAGGAAGAATAAGTTTTATTAAAATGGCCAAACTGCCCAAAGCAACTTACAGATGCAACACCATTCCTACTAAACTACCAATGACAGCCTTCGCAAAATGAGGAAAAGCTATTTTAAAATTCATATGGAATCAGAAATGAGCCCTAATAGCAGAGACAGTCCTGAACAAAAAGAGCAAAGCCGGAGGCATTACATTACCTGACTTCAAACTACTACAGGGTTACAGTAAACCAAACAGTGTGGCACTGGTAGAAAAACACAGACCAATGGAACAGCATGGAGACCCGGAAATAAGGCTATACACCTGCAACCATCTGATCTCCAAAAAAGCTGACAAAACAAGCAATGGAGAAAGGACTTTCTATTTAATACATGGTGTTGCAATAACTTGCTAGCCACATGCAGAAGAGTGAAACTGGACCGTCCCCACTCCTTACACCAGATATAAAAATCAACACAACATGGATTAAAGGCTTAAATGTAAAAACTGAAACTATAAAAACCCTGTAAGATAATCTAGGAAATACCATCCTGGACATAGGAACTGGCAAGTATTTCATGATGAATACACCAAAAGCAATTGCAACAAAAGCAAAAATTGACAAACGGGATCCAATGAAACTAAAGAGCTTCTGCAAAAGAAACTATCAACAGTGTAACAGGCAACTTATGGAATGAAGGGAATTTTTGCAAACTACACATCTGACCAAGGTCTAATATCCACAGTCTATATGGAACTTAAACAAGTTTACAAGAAAAAAAACAACCCCATTAAAAAGTGGTCAAAGGACGTGAACAGACACTTTTCGAAAGAAGACATACATGCAGCCAACAAGCATAGAAAAAAAGTTCAGTATCACTCATCATTAGAGAAATGCAAATTAAAACCACAGTGATATCATCTCACACCAGTCAGAATGGCTGTTACTACAAAGTGGAAAAAGACAACAGATGCTGGCGGGGTTGAAGAGAAAAGGGAGTACTTACCACTGCTGTTTGGAGTGCAAGTTAGTTCAACCATTGTGGAAAGCAGTGTGGCAATTCCTCAAAGAACTAAAATCAGAACTACCATTTGACCCAGCAACCCCATTACTGGGCATATACCTAGAGGAATATAAATCATTCCGCCATAAACACACATGCACATGAATGTTTATTGCAACACTATTCACAATAGCAGAGACATGGAATCAATCTAAATGCCCATCAGTAGTAGACTGGACAAAGAAAATGTGGTGCATATATACTATGGAATACTATACAGCCATTAAAAAGACATAAAATCATGTCCTTTGCAGGAACATGGATATGCAAGAGCTGGAGGCCATTATTCTTAGCAAACTGATGCAGGAACAGAAAACCAAATGCCATATATTCTCACTTACATGTGGGAGTTACATAATGAGAACCAATGGGGCGGGGTGCGGCGGCTCACACCTGTAATCCCAGCACTTTGGGAGGCCAACTGGAGTGGCTCACTTGAGGTCAGGAGTTCAAGACCAGCCTGGCCAACATGGTAAAACCCTGTCTCTATCAAAAATACAAAAATTAGTTGGGCATGGTGATGCACACCTGTAATCCCATCTACTCAGGAGGCTGAGGCAGGACAATTGCTTGAACCCGGGAGGTGGAGGTTGCAGTGAGCTGAGATGGTGCCACTGCACTCCAGCCTGGGCAAGAGACTCTGTACAAAAAAAGGAAAAGAGAACCCATGGGCACAAAGAGGGGAACAACAGACAATGGGGCCTCCTTGAGGAAGAAGGGTAGGAGGAGGGAGAGGCTCAGGAAAAATAACTATCAAGTACTGTTCTTAACACCTGGGTGATGAAATACTTTGTACACCAAACCCCCACGCCATGAGTTTGCCTATATTAACAAACCTGTACATGCACCCCTGAACCTAAAATACAAGTTTAAGAAAGACAAAAAATGCTGTAATCACTACTGCAAAGGAAAAATAAATGAAGTGAAAAACGACCCAAAAAATGAGGAAAAATATTTACAAACTATTCATCTGACCAAGGATTAATGGACTACATAAGGAGAGCAAATAACTCCATGGGAAAAAAATCTAATAATCTAATTAAAAATGAGCAAAAGATATGAACAGACATTTCTCAAAAGACATGCAAATAGGAGGTTAATGTGTGGGGCATGGCACAGAAGAAGATGATGTTGGTTGAAAGGAAGGGGTCAGAGCACCCGCAGGTGGGATATTCATCAGAGGTGACCTGAGGTGATTGCTTGTGGTGCACTGCATCTACGTCCGTGAGCTCTGGGGATGGAGGGGTGGGCTGTCCAAGTTGAAAGGATCCCCACAAAAGTGGAACACACCCAACTCTAACTGGAGCATGACCTACCTCAGAGGGCTCCTCCAGGCTAGAAGCTACTGTAAGATGGAAGGAAGAAATTCCTGGAAGAGGGAGGGAGGGAGTATGGAGACAGATAAAGAAAGCCGAGAGAGAGAGAGAGAGAGAGAGAGAGAGAGAGAGAGAGAGAGAGAGAGAGAGAGAGAGAGAGAGAGAGAGGAAGCTCTGTAGGGACCAGAACCCAGCGTGCTGCCTAGCAACAAAAGCAAACCCTTCAAGACCCCGGAGCACTACCTCAATTCTGCAGGTGCCTTGGGCTGCAACTTGGAAACTTCAACTCTGCTCACAAGCTGAGGACACTGAAGCATGTAACTTCATCTAGCCTATGACCAAAGCCCGGGGAGCACTGGGTTCTGTATCAGCTGCACAAAACAGAAAACCTGATTACTAGTGGCTTCACCACAAATGTATGTATTCATCTCACCTGACAAAACGTCTAGAGCTAGGTAGCTCCAAAGTTGTTTAGCCTCCCTTCGATTGCACTGGCCTTCATCTCACGGTCGCAGAATGACTGCCAAAGCTCCGGGCATGACAGCCTCACACCATAGTAATCCGAGCAGGAAGGAAGAGGACTGGTGGGAAAGAGCGTCCTGGGAGTACAAACCTCCCTTATTAGGGAAGAAAACTGGAAGTCACCCAGCAAACATCTCCCATTGTATCTTACAGGCCAGAA
This sequence comes from Callithrix jacchus, assembly GCF_049354715.1. Taxonomy (NCBI): domain Eukaryota; kingdom Metazoa; phylum Chordata; class Mammalia; order Primates; family Cebidae; genus Callithrix; species Callithrix jacchus. The sequence goes on from NC_133512.1 coordinate 1,588,572, forward strand.
TCACTTCATATGCCCAGTTCCCCAAACCAATCACTGGCAAAGAGAAATGGGATACCGTAATTACTTTAATCCTGATTTCTCACCTGGGGCTGGGAGTCGCCTCCGAAACAAAATCGGGCTTCTTTTAACAAGGCTAGGCAAAGCAACAGTGCCTCAGCCTTATCCATTACCCGTCCCCCCTCCCCTGAGCTTGGCTCTTGATAATCAAATCCATTTGACCTGCTCACAGAAGACAGGAGGGGAGCAGTCTTCTTAATGAGAGAGGAAAGACTGTAGGAGGGCCAGTTTCTGCTCATTATGCTACTGAAATTCTTGCCACAAACATTCCCACATGGAATCCCAATGGTGTGGATCTCCAGAGGAAGTTTCTGCTATACCCGACACCCAAGGACTCAGGACTTATTTAATACATCTCAAGACAGACCAATTCCACAACAAATTGACTAGTCGTGGGTATTTTACAGAAGATCTCATAGAAACAGAAACAGAGTGAAGAGCCCTTCGCTCCAATAATTCGGCCTCGAACAACCCTTCCAGAGCTATCTCTCTGAAGCTCACCACCACTCCTCTGACCTTGATTCACACATCCTCAGCCCTGAGTGATCATCTATTGCTTTCAGCTTACTCCATCCACTCAACCAAACAAAAGCCCAACAGCAGTTCACAGATCTGTAATCAAAGATTCTTAAGCAAAGCAACTAAAATTATCATTCAATATTATATACATTGATAATTAGGATAATAAGGAGAGCAAAAGAATAAAAGGTGAAGATTAAAGTGGTAATTCGGTAAGACATATTGAAACGGGAGGCCGGGCAAAGTGGCTCTTGCCTGTGATCCCAGCACTTTGGGAGGCTGAGGCAGGTGGATCCCCTGACGTCAGGAGTTCGAGACCAGCCTGGCCAACATGGTGAAATCCAATCTTTACTAAAAATACAAAAACTAGCCAGGCATGGTGGCATGCACCTGTAATTTCAGCTACTTGGGAGGCTGAGGTGGGAGAATCGCCTGAACCAGGGAGGCAGAAGTTGCAGTGAGCCGAGATCACGTCACTACACACTCCAGCCTGGACGACAGAGTGAGACTCCATCTCAGAACAAAAAAAGAAGAAGAAAGAGAGCTGGGATCAGTGGCTCATGGCTGTAATCCCAGCACTTTGGGAGGCTGATGTAGATGGATCATGAGATCAGGAGATTGAGACCATCCTGGCCAACATGGTGAAACGCTATCTCTACTAAAAATACAAAAAGTAGCAGGGCATGGTGGCAGGCACTGTAGTCTCAGCTACTCAGGAGGCTGAGGCAGGAGAATGGTTTGAACTTGAGAGGTGGAGGTTGCAGTGAGGCGAGATTGCATCACTGCACTCCAGCCTGGCAACAGAGCAAGACTCCGTCTCAAAACAAAAAAAAGAAAAAGAAAGAACATTGATTGTTGTATCTTTAGACAGGTATTCATTTTTTAGGTCACCCAAGGGTAGCTAACTTTTACAATTAAAAGTCATTTCCCTGTGATATAAAAATATACCCAAAGTAAAAACAAGACAAAGTCACTTCAGGTTATCATATTGTATTTTAATTCGCTCTTATTTCATGTTCAAACTTTTGCTATGCAGGTATGTGTGTATTAAATACCATTACTCCCAGAACTTTGGTAGGCTGAGGCGGGCGGATCACAAGGTCAGCAGTTCAAGACCAGCCTGGTCAACATGGTGAAATCCCGTCTCTACTAAAAATACAAAAATTAGCTGGGCGTGGTCCTAGCTACCCAGGAGGCTGAGGCAAAAAAATCGCTTAAACCTGAGAGGCGGAGGTTGCAGTGAAGCGAGATCACTCCACTACATTCCAGCCTGGGCAAAGCAAGACTCCGTATCAAAAAAAAAGATTATTAATTAGCCAAATGGATCCAATCTCCCACACCCTTCAAAAGCTTGCTATGGTGAAGCCACCTGTCAGGCACCTGTCTGACATAAACAGCCAATTACTGGTGTCCCTCTAGAATCTTCTATGCCTGAGGGCTTTCCCTCCAGTGAGATCCAGGCAGTACAAGCAGGGGATAAAGTAAATGAAGCACTAAAGACCCACTAACCTTTGCTTGTTGAGAACGGAGCTCAGCTTGCTGAGAGGGGGTGTGCTTGCCACCTAAGATGGTTTGGATATTTGTCCTCCTGAAACCTTATGTTAAAATTTGGTCCCAGTGTTGGAGGTGGGGGTCATAGAGGTGGATCTCTTATGAATGTCTTGGTGCCATCCCCATGGTAATGAGTGAGTTCTCACTCTATTAGTTTAGATAATACCTGGTTGTTTAGAAAGAGTATGGTGGACAAGGTGCGGTGGCTCATGCCTGTAATCACAGAACGTTGGGAAGCCAAAGTGGACAGATCACTTCAGGCCAGGAGTTTGAGACCATCCCGGTCAACATAACAAAACTCGTCTCTACCAAAAATACAAAAAATTAGCTGGGCGTGGTGGTGCACACCTGTAATCCCAGCTACTCAGGAAGCAGAAACACAAGAATCACTTGAACCAGGGAGGTGGAGGTTGCAGTGAACCAAGATTACGCCACTGCACTCCAGCCTGAGCAACAGAAAAAAGAAAGAGCACGGTGCCTCCACTCTCTGTATATGATGTTCCCTCCCATCCCCCTTCACCCAACTTCCCGCATGACTGGAAGCTTCCTGAAGCCCTCACCAGAAGCACACGCTGTTGCCAGGTCCCTTGTACAGCCTGCAGAACCATGAGCTGAATAAACCTCTTTCTTTATAAATTACCCAGACTGAGGTATTCTCTTATAGCAATACAAATACACTAAAACACTACTTACTGCAGATAGGAACTATGGCTGAACAGAACAACAGGAGGCATTGATTGAGATTTTTTCAAAGAGTAAATTTGGCTCAGATGTACCTCTAGGCAAGCTGCTCTTACTGTGTTTTAGTTTCCTATTGTTACATGAAACACACACACACATGCACATGCACACACACACACACACACACACACACAGACAGAAACATAGTGGTTTAAAACTACAATGATTTATCATTTCTCCTAATGCCAGATATAGGTGAAGGGGAGGAAGGCAGCAAATCACACTACCACGTGTGTACCTATGCAACTATCTTGCATGTTCTTCACATGTACCCCAAAACCTAAAATGCAATTAAAAAAAACTACAATGATTTATCATTTCTCCTAAGTCTCTGGGTTGACTGGGAAGTTCTGCTCTATGTGGTGTTGGCTGAGGTCATTCGCACAGCTTATATTCAGCAAGGAGCTTAAGGGAGATGGGAATCTCTCATACATGGTCTTCTGTGAGTGTCTCCAACTCCAGCTCTTCCTCCATGTGGCCTCACTCTGCAACCAGATGGCCTAGACTTCAGCATAACAGCTGGGCTCCAAGAGAGATTGTTCTAGAAGACAAGCCCCAGTATACATGATCCAGCCCCTGCTTGTATCGTGCCAGCTCATGTCCCTATTGACTCAAAAAGCCCCAGGCTGATGTGAGAGGAGACGACATGGTGGGTGGCTCGTTGGGCCCACGGTTGCTGTCTACAGCCTCAACGTGCTCATTTTTTCACTTACCTCGCTAGAGAGCATAATTCTCTGCATAGAGGACAACTTGAGACCCTGTGGCCTAAAGACTCTGAATCAACAGAAACAAGTATAGAATTGTGAAAGTAAGTGTAAAATTGAGTTAAAGAGGGTTTTAGAGCATGTTAGTTAAGCAGATCTGTTGCTTTGTGCTACTAGAAAGAAAAGTAATCATAAGGACAAGTGAAAATACAAACCCAAAGAATCTGATCATAAGGTTAAATTATCGAGTCTGGAAGGTAGCGGGTGTACCTAACTGAAATTTGCCTTCAGAAATGCCTCTCTCATTTGCCTTTCCTAAAGGTGGGAAGTTCCTTCACTTCTTTATTCCTTCAGTGAGTGTTTTGAAGCACTAGGCACCACTCTACATTCTAAGGTTCAAATTGTGTCCTGTTCCTTCTCTCATTTTCTCCTAAGTGGACTCCGGCAACAGCCCAATAGCTGGTCTCTCTACCCCAAACACACATATCTCAAAGTGTTTGTCCAAAAACGCAAATCTAAATCCATTTCGTTTCAGCTTTAAAATCCTCTGACACTGTATGAAACCTAAACCCTCTAAAGTGGCTTTGAAGGCCCTTCAGAGCCCAATTGTCATCTACTTTCTATTAAAGGATAATTCTCCACAAAAAGGTAAAATCATGACTCTCATGCAAACATAAAATGAACATGGTCAAAGATTATATGTAGCTCATTAATATGAGGAACTTGCAAGGTGTTCAAGCCCAGACACATACATAGGCAACGAAGAATGCTGAATTTGTTAATAGACGCAGACCTGAATGGTTCCATGGTACGGGCTGGGGGTGGAGCAGGCAGGGAATCAATGTCCCCTATCTGACAGAATTCATTTCATTTTTATACAAAAGATTAATTTGCATTACTATCAGTTTTCTACCACTTACAGAGTGGTAAAGGAGTTCAAACACTGAAAGCTGTAGAACCAGATGTTATGGAATAGTGCACTAGACAAAACTCAGCATTCCCTAAGGTACCCAGTCATCTCAGTAATGTTTTCTCCTCTTTTTTTTTTTTTTTTTTTTTGGTCCTTTCTGAGTCTTTCACACTTCCCAGCCTCACCTTCAACGTTCCTCCAGCCTTCTACCCTATATGGTAGTCACACTGCACTCCTCACAGTTGCCTAGAAAGGCCCTAAAAACTTCTGACCACCGTCTACAACAAGGGCACTCTTTAGGAGGAGATCTCCTACTCATTATTCTTTCCATTTTCTCAGCAAATACTTCCTTCTGCACCAATGCTGGACCCAGCAGTGAAAATTCAGGAGTGAGGAAGACAGAGTAGGTTCCCCGCCTAGACCAGGAACTCATTCTTTGGGTGGTGCTACTTACTTTGAATCACCCAGACTTTGGAAAATGCACTGATGTGCAACCACCGTGTAACTGTGGGTGGGGATGGGGGCATCTCTTCATAGTCCATGGACACTTTACCGTTGATCATTCTGGGTGAAAGAGGAATCCTCAAAGGAGACTGAGGAGGAACACTTGGAGAGAGAGGAGGACCAGGAGAGCAGGACAAGGCAACACAGGAGGAGCAAGGGGTGGTCCACAGGGCAACCACCATGGGGAGGGCCAGTGAGAACATGAACTAACTATGAGCATTTATTTCGGAAACCCCCCTCTGCAGAGTGTTTCAGTGGGAGATGGAAGCAGAAGTCATATTACTCTAGGCTATCAAATAAAATGTAGAGCTACTTCTTTTCTTTTTTTTTTTTTACCAAACTGTATTTACTGTTTACAGTAGTAAAGGACAACAAATAATGTACAAATTGGTGAATAAACACAACAGAGCCAACAAACATCCCACCCAAGCCTGAACAACCCATCACCTCTTGCCGGCTTGAAATGTACAGCTATTTCTTTTGAAGGACTAGGGATTCTATTATTGGAACTGGAAAGAGAAGGATCAGAGGGGAAAGTGTAGGTGCAACCACTAAGTCATGCCCCAAAGAAAAGTCACCTATCTACATATTATGATGAAGAAAAAAAGCATAGATTTGGAGCTTAAAACTTGCATCCAAATCCTGGCTATGAGATGTAAGCCTTGTCATGCAGTCTGTTTGGACGTTAGTTCCCTCGTCTGTAAAGAGGAGACAGTAATGCCTCAAACTATCATTCAATGACATAAGCTTTGTGAAGGGACATAGTCCAAAGCCTAGCACATACTACGTGCCCAATATGTGTAATTTTAAGCCTCAGAGAGACAGCAACTACTCCCTGGATAGTCCTGTAGATAATCTTGACAGACTCTCACTGCATTCGTTAGTGATTGAGGTTTGGTTTTTGTTTTCTGTCTTTGCTTTTGCTTTGTGTCCTGCCTGGGTAGAGCTCTGGAAGTGGAGTAAAAGCACACACGGTCCAAAGGCTTTGAGCACCTTGTTGAGAAAAAGGTGACCTTCCTTTGCCTTGATTTGCTTTACTGAAGAGCAGAACACAGAAAAAGGATGAGACTTGTCGCTGGACACAGTGGATTCCAAAAGAGACCCTAGAAGCCAGTCTCCTTAGAACATTTCCTGCCTTTTCTATGATATTAATGAAACCCCAGAGAGGCACTGTGATATAGACAAACTGGAAACATGAAACAGCCCTTTTCACTGTGGAGGAGCCAAAGCAAGAAAGAACCGAATTCAGCAGCTTGAAGTAGAATTGATACAGACCCTAGGCCTCCCACAGCTGACCTTCCCACAACCGGCCAATCCCAAGGGCGCCATTGCCACCCCCAGAGGAGGGTTAACCACTTGGAACAGATGACCTTAGGTTTCCTTTCTGTCCTAAAGAGGGGAAAACTACTTCACCTTCTCTCCTCTAGACAGCATCCTAATTTGTCCCCACTTAGCCACATATCTCAGGACAAGAGCTTTTTAAATGATGCTTTTCTAAGAGTAATTGCTTCTGTTCTAATCACCTGCTATTTCTTGCTACCCACGGGGCTCGGCATGAGGATTGCCTGCCCAAAGTGCATGTTCTCAAGCTTCCAAAGTGCATAATACATGATGACGAGTCACTCTCAGCCAGGTGGTCACCTCACATCCCTTATAAAGTGAACTACATGTCAGTATATTCCCTAGGAGGCAAATCGGAATCTGCAGGGTGGGGGTGGTGAGAGCGCACATTTTTTTAAAAACCTTTTCAACTTTTAAAAAAATTAAGATGAAATTCACATAACAGACAGCCATTTTAAAATGTACAATTCAGTGGCATTTAGTGTGCTCACAATGTTGTACAACCACTAGCTTTCACTAATTTCAAAACTTTGAGGCCGGGCACGGTGGCTCACGCCTGTAATCCCAGCACTTTGGGAGGCCGAGGCGGGTGGATCATGAGGTCAAGAGATCGAGACCATCCTGGTCAACAAGGTGAAACCCCGTCTCTACTAAAAATACAAAAATTAGCTGGGCATGGTGGTGCATGCCTGTAATCCCGGCTACTCGGGAGGCTGAGGCAGGAGAATTGCCTGAACCCAGGAGGTGGAGGTTGCAGTGAGCCGAGATCAAGCCATTGCACTCCAGGCTGGACAAACTCTGTCTCAAAAAAAACAAAAAACAACAACAAAAAAAAAAACAAACTTTGTATCACCCCATAAAAACATCCTGTTTTCCTTAATTAGTCATTCCCCCTTCTTCCCTACTCCCACGCCCTGGTAACCTCCAACTGTGTTCTATCTCTACAACTTTGTCTATTCTGGATATGTCCTATAAGAGAAATCACAGTGTATGGCCTTTTGTGTCTGGCGCCTTTCACGGTGCAATGATTTCAAGGTTCATCTATGTTGTAGCCGGAATTAGCACTTTACCAATTCCTTTCTATGGCTGAATAATAGTCCATCGTATGGATATACTGCAAGTTGTCGATTTTATCTGTTGATAGACATATGGATTGTTTCCAGCTCTTGGCTCTTCTGAATAACGCTGCTATAAACACTCATGTACAAGTTTCCACATGGATCTCAACTGTTTTTGATATGCCTCTTCCCTCTTTCAGCTCATGGAAAACACTTGACTAGGACAACTTCCAAGAAATCCCCAGTAAGAAGGAATAAGATATTAAGAAAGGGATATTCTTTTTGCTGTTCTAGTTTTAGTTTGCTATATGATTTTATTTAAAATATTTTAGCACAGTTTTGACAGAACACTGTATCCTATAAATACACCGCAATATGCTATATCAGGAACAATATTCCTAAATATTGTTGACATATAATATGGTATAATATAAATACTTGTAAGTTGATAAGTGTAATTTTAGTCTGGTCTCAATGACTTTCACATGTTCATATTTCTCTGACTCCCTTATTTTACTAGATAGAGGTTGAGTCTCTCTGCATTCAGCAGACTTAGACATGATCAGAAAATGTGGTTGGTATCACAGCTGCCAGAGCAATGAGTAGCAAAAGATAGGCAAACACTGGGATCAGCTGCTTACAGAGGATCTTGATTAACTGGGTTGGAATTGCAGCCCTCAACTCTCTTTAAAACTTGGCCCCTGAGTATAGCCAAATCCAGCCTATACACATTGCGTAAAAAATACCTTAAAATATAAAAGTCACCTAAGTAATGATAAAACAATAAATTCTCAGGACAAGGAAAGACAATGCAGATTTTTAAGTCATGTTTTCTGTAAGAGAACCATTATTTTAAAACTGTTTCAGTAAATTCTTAGATTCTAAATGTCTCAAAGCAGAATATTTATCTTAACTAATTCTATGTTTAATCTGTATTTACATGTCAAGATATCTTCATAAGCAGGTCAAAAACTATATTTCCATTTCTGTAAGAAATTCATTTTCTCTAAGAAAAGAAATTCAAGGCTGAACATGGTGGTTCACAGCTGTAATCCCAGCACTTTGGGAGGCTGAAGCAGGTGGATCACTTGAGGTCAGGAGTTCAAGACCAGCCTGACCAACACGGCAAAACCCTGTCTCTAAAAGAAAAAAAATACAAAAATTACCCAGGCGTAGTGGCGTGCACCTACAGTCCCAGCTATTCAGGAGGCTGAAGCAGGAGGGTGGCTTGAACCTAGGAGGCAGAAGTTGTAGTGAGCCCAAATTATGCGTGCCACTGCACTTCAACCTGGGTGACAGAGCCAGATCCTGACTCAAAAAAAAAAAAAAAAAAAACTAAACTAAACAAAAAAACAAACCAAAACCAAAACAAAACAGAACAAAACGCTGTCCATTTTTTTTTTTTTAAGATGGAGTCTTTCTCTGTCACGCAGGCTGGAGTGGAGTGCAGTGGCATGATCTTGGCTCACTGCAACCTCCATCTCCCAGGTTCAAGCAATTCTCCTGAATCAGCCTCCCGAGTAGCTGGGACTACAGGCATGTGCCAACATGCTCAACTAATTTTTTGTATTTTTAGTAGAGAAGGGGTTTCACCGTGTTGGCCAGGATGGTCTTGATCCACTGACCTTGTGATCCGCCCACCTCGGCCTCCCAAAGTGCTGGGATTACAGGCGTGAGCCACCTTGCCCAGCAAGAGACTATCTTTCTTTGTTTCTTTCCACTTGTGTTTGTTTATTCATTCACATCAAATACGTTTTTGCCTTTAGTACTCTGAAGTAACAAGTCTCTCAAGCAAATGATTCTTTTAACTACAGATTTTATTTGAAAAATATAGGTAGGATGGCTGGACACCATGGCTCACACTTGTAATCCCAGCACTTTGGGAGGCCAAACCAGGCAGATTACTTGAGGTCAGTAATTCGAGACCAGCCTGGCCAACATGGCGAAACCCCATCTCTACTAAAAATACAAAAATTAGCCAGGCATCATGGCGCCCACCCATAATCCCTGCTACTTGATAGGCCAAGGCAGGGGAATTGCTTGAACCCAGGAGACAGAGGTTGCAGTGAGCTGATATCACACCACTGCACTCCAGCCTGGGTGACAGAGCAAGACCCTGTCTCAAAAAAAAAAAGAAAGAAAAGAAAAATAAATAAATGGATCAGTGGACATTTTGAGCTAAATAAAGCTTGGTTCAAAAAAAGTCAGTACATGATTTTTAAATATTCACTCAAAAGAAATGTCCTAATTCCATATGGGACTTAACCCAAGTGTTCATAATATCATCATTACATATAGATTCATACTCAAGGTGCTATAATAGGATGGTATCTTTGGCAACATATGTTTATAAGCTATGAATTTTTATAAGGGGGTTCTATTACAGAAGGAAATGACAAACAATTCTATAATATGACTGTGACCTCAAAGTACCATAAGAACAAAGGTTAAAGTTACCTATCACAAGTTAAAGTCACATATATATTTTTCATTCAAGACAGGTTCAATTAAAAACAAAACAAATATTACTTTACCCCTACCTGTTGTCTCCTGAAACCATAAAGATATAGTTCCAAGGTTTGAAACAGAGATCTGATGTTTTAAGATTCATCATTCTGTACTTCACTGAGCTCTAAAGTCAACATTTTTGTTTAAATTCCAAATATGATGTTTGAAATCATGATATTCTGGAGTGACATGGTTTGGCTGTGTCCCTATCCAAATCTCATCTTGAATTGTGACCCCTACAATTCCCACATGTCATGGGAGGAACCTGGTAGGGGGGTGATTGAATTATGGGGGTGGGTCTTTCCCGCACTGTTCTCATGAGAGTAAATGAGTCTCACAAGATCTGATAGTTTTAAAAGGGGAGTCTCCCTGCACCAGCTCTTTTCTCTTGCATGCCACCATGTGAGATGTGCCCTTCACCTTCCACTGTGATTGTGAGGCCTCCCCAGCCACGTGGAACTGTAAGTCCAACAAACCTCTTTCTTTTGTAAATTGCCCAGCCTCGGGTATGTCTTTATTAGCAGCATGAAAACAGACTAACACATGAAACTGTCGAGGAACGTGGCTGAACAAGAGATAGAACTGCTGTTGTGTGCTCTTTGGATTGACTCGGCCAAAATTGCTGATATCAATGACTGAAACTTGGAGCAGAATCATGTTGTCCTCTTGGGAAATGGTGTTTGTAACATCAACAGCCTCAGAGCTGAAGTGGTATAAACCTTAGACAGTAGCTCGTCTGCAGACTCATATGTTGTACCACACGCATTGGGTATATCATCTGCAAGGACAGCCACCCAGTCTTTAACATCACCAACCAGAAACATCCTATCCACCCCAACAATTCTCCTGCAAGGCAAGCCACGTTAGGTCTGTCCACGAATGGTGGAGTCTTCTTGGCTCCTCCTGCTTTGAGCGAAACATTGCAGCAGTTCCTCCCGTCTGCAATATTCTCTCCGGTCCACCACAGACTACAGGCTCCACAGGTAAGTCATTCCTAGCAATACTGAAGAATCCCTGCATCTGAGCAGTGTGCAGATCCACGGTATTGACATGCTCCAACCCAGCTACTGAAAACACATTGGCTACAAGTTTTACAGAAACTGCACCCTGACTCTTGCCCTTTTGATCACATTGGCCACATGCCTTCATGCCAGAGGACCATGTGGTTTTGCACACATTGGTCCTAGCGAGAGATGTCAAGGTGTCATTAATTTTCCCACAGCTACTCTCAATGACACAGACAACTTGGCCTCTCATACCTTCACCAGTCACTGTGCTAACCTCCTGATTGCTGAACTTCTTTTTTTTTTTTTTTTTTTTGAGACGGAGTTTCTCTCTTGTTACCCAGGCTGGAGTGCAATGGCGCGATCTCGGCTCACTGCAACCTCCGCCTCCTGGGTTCAGGCAATTCTCCTGCCTCAGCCTCCCGAGTAGCTGGGATTACAGGCACGTGCCACCATGCCCAGCAAATTTTTTGTATTTTTAGTAAAGACGGGGTTTCACCATGTTGACCAGGATGGTCTCAATTTCTTGACCTCGTGATCCACCCGCCTCGGCCTCCCAAAGTGCTGGGATTACAGGCGTGAGCCACCGCGCCCGGCCCACCTTGAACTTCTTAGTGACCACCTTGCCCAACTCCAACCCCTGCCTATTCACCACTTTCTGGGCAAGTCCCAGTGGGAGCTGCTGCTAAACCGCACCATATTGGGCATGGCTGGAGCTTGGTGGAGCCAGGGGATGCTCAAGGTGGTGATGGCAGGAGCAAGGAAAGAACTGCCACTGCCACTGCCACTGGGAGAGGAGAAGGAGGGGCTGGGAAGGCGGGTTGGGCTCTGGCTTGGGGAAGGGAGCCCAGCTCGGGAAGAGATATTCTTATTTTTGCCACATGCTGTTTCACCTTGTTCTCTTTCCATGTGAGCAAAGAAAAGGTCTACAACATTAAAAGAAAGTAACCCATTAATATTTAGCATACACTGTAAAATCACTACCATTAGAATTTTTTGAGATTTCTCAAACCATTGTAACCTCCCCGTGTGTGATATTGGTCTCTCCTTCCCTTACGATTGGCAGGAAAAGCCTAGCCTGTGTGTTTGTATGACCCAGGCACCAAGAGCCTCCAGTTCATGGGGTTTGTGCTGCTAGAGAGGGTGTAGACCAAGTTACACAGGAACCATCATGGGGTTGTGCAATGGGGGAGGGGCAAGTTCTGCTCCCTGACACTAGTCCATCAGAAAGGGTCTCTTCTTGCCACAGAGACTACAGCAACGAGGCAAAGTTTACGGAGGTGGGAAACAGGCACCAGACAAAGCAGCACATTGGAGGGACCTCTTCTTAGTCAGGCAAACAGATGAAAGCACTCCCAGAAAAGCAAAAACAGAACGACCTCAACATTTTGTCACACATGTTGGAGGAAACAAGCCTCCACAGATATCAGCTGATGGAAGCTGGAATAAACCCGGACTTTGTACAAATTGCAAAAGTAACATCAGACGCTCTGAAACAAGGTGATATGGTTTAGACGTTTGTCCCCTCCAAAGCTCGTGTTGGAAGTGCTTGGATCACAGAAGCAGGTCCCTCATCAATGGCTTAGTGCCATCCCCTTGGTGGTGAGTGAGTTCTTGCTCTGGTAGTTCACAGGATTTGGTTGTGTAAAAGAGGGTGGCACCTCCCACCTCGCTCTCTTGCTTTCTCTCTCACCATGTGATGCGCTGGCTCCCTTTGTGCCTTCCACCATGACTGTAAGCTTTCTGAGGCCCTCACCAGAAGCAGATGCCAGCACTATGCTTCACGCACAGCCTGCAGATCCATGAACCAAAATAAAATCTCTCCTCTTTATAAATTACCCAGTCTCCTGCATTTATTTATAGGAACACAAAAATGGCCTAACACCCACCCCAGAGCACCATCAACTGGGGTTAATCCCCAGTAGAATGACAATGACATAGGACAAATGGAAGAGGGTGAACAGATTATGGATACAGACGAATTGATATGAACAGACGAATTGATATTCCTGTGGTTCATGGGCTGAGAGTTTTGTATTGGTCAGCATGCTTTCAGCAGCAAAATAAAACAGAACAAAAACATCCAATCCAAACTAGCTCAAATTATAAGAAAATGCACCAACCCACTAACCTGGAAGACCAGACAGAGTAGTTCTATCTCCATTTCTTTGACCTTTTCCATGTCTTTGCTTTATCCTCAGACTGGTGAAGAGACAGCTACAGTAGTTTCCAGCATCTCAGTATATACGACATAGCCCTGAAAAAGAAAAGAACATCTCTTCCTGTGGGTTCCTCTTGAGAGTGAATAAATTTTTCCCGGAATTCCCTAGCAAACTTCCCCAAATTTAGTCACGTGCCCATGTCTGATTCAATCGATCCAAAGGGATTGAGATTATTATAATTTCCTTTAAACAGTCCAGGCCCTTCCCTGGAGCTACAGAAAACCACCCACACAGCACAGCTATTCTCCAATGGTGGAAAAATATGCTGGATGTTAAAGAGACACCATAAAATCCACCCTGCTTTCCCAAAAATGTCTTAGAAAGAAGCAGAAATTGATGCTGGAGCTCCCACAGTATATCCCTCAGAGTTTAAATCTTATCTTTGTATCACTTAGGACTTTTCGGATGCTAGTGACAGAAACACAATTCAAATCAGTTTAAGCAGAACATAGAACTGACTGATTCTCAGCAGCTAAGAAAGGGTTAACTCTTTTCTTAGCCAACTCAGGGGAATAACCAAAGATGAGTTGAGCCGTAGTTGAAACAGAACCATGAGTGCTCAGAGCTCTCCCTTGTCACCCACCTTTGCTCCTCTTTGCACACTGACGTTACTCTTTCCCACTCAGACTGATTTTTGCCACATAGCAAGAAACTCAGCTGCTGACAGCTCCCGAGATTTGTCTCACAGCTTCAGCCACTAGAGAGAGACCGAATTTAAGGTCTCTCTGGTTCCAAGTCCAAACATTCTTGGAAAGAGCCTTATTGGCTGAGCTTGATGTAGATGCCAATCCCTGGACAAATCGACTGGAGCCAGGGATTGAGGGTCACTCTGTGCTAACATGCCAACTTCTGTTCTAGCTCCACGGACAAAGGAAAAGGCAGCTCCTAGAAAAAGGGCCCTCAAGGACAATCCACGATCATAGTTATGCTCAACTGTGTAAGAAATTGCAGGCTGGGCGCGGTGGCTCACGCCTGTAATCCCAACACTTTGGAAGGCTGAGGGGGGTGAATCACTTGAGGCCGGGAGTTCGAGACTAGCCTGGCCAACATGGTGAAGTCCTGTCTCTGCTAAAAATGCAAAAATTAGCCAGCCATGGTGGCGTGCGCCTGCAATCCCAGTTGCTTAGGAGGCTGAGGCAGAAGAATAGTTTGACCCTGGGACGTGGAAGTTGCAGTGAGCCAAGATCGTGCCACTGCACTCCAGCCTGAGTGACAGAGAGAGACTCCGTCTCTAAAGACAAAAAAAAAAAAAAAGAAAGAAAGCAAGAAAGAAATTGCAGAGTCAGGCCGGGCACAGTTGCTCATGTCTATAATCTCAGCACTTTGGGAGGCCAAGGTGGGTGGATCACTTGAGGTCAGGATTTCAAGACCAGCCTGGGCAACGTGGCAAAGCCCCGTGTCTATTTAAAAATACAAAAGTCAGCCAGATGTGGTGGTGGTGTCCTGGAATCCCAACTACTCAGGAGGCTGAGGCATGAAAAGTGCTTGAACCCAGGAAGTGTAGGTTGCAGTGAGCTGAGATTGCACTACCAGACTTCAGCCAGGGCCAGAGAGCAAGACCCCACCTCAAAAAAAAGAGAAAAGAAAAAAGATGCTGCCAAGTCCTCACTCCAAGAGGTGGGAGCCTTCAGTTGAAAAGTATTTTATAAAAAGAACCCCACCAAGTGTTACCATTAATAGTAAGTGGATCCCTACAGTTGCTGTCAAGATTGGCAAAGCACAAGGCCTCTTCTTGTGTTTCTTTCTTTCAAGGTAAGAGATGCTGTTGGCTTGTTTCTGGAACAAGGAAAAGGAGATAATTAGGGAGAATGTGTTATTTTCCATAATCCTGGGGATTGAGGCCCTCAATTCCCACAAAACTTATACCAGTTGTGAAGTGAAGCCAGAGTTTGTGAGAAAGGAAGAAGAGACTACAATGAAGCTGGCCCAGGTTGGATAGGCTGGGCCTACATCCCAAAATGCTGCAGGGCTGCAGGTTTCTCTCTTGGTTGGGGTTCCCACAAAAGCAGATCCTGAGAAAGATTTCAGTACAAGTAACTTTTGGAGGTCATCACAGGAAGCAAGTGAGGGGGCAGAGAAGTATGTGAAACTCTGCAACTGAGTGTGTTAATAACTGCGTGCTGTGGTCAGTGTGGCTCAAGCCCACTGGAGACCCTCTGAGAGACCGTAAAGCACACCTCAGAATGGTACTCCACCAAGGAGCAAAAAGTTGGAATTTTTAGCCATCAACTCCTGTTTCCATTGCTTAACAGTCATTCCTGGAGACATTAATTTCCCAGCACTTTCAGGCAGAACATGCATATGAGGCCAGGGAAAGCCTTTAAATAGAAAGAATCATGTGCTTGAGGTAGGAAGGCGTTGGCATGATATGGAAACTTTCCACCAGTTACGCATGAACCTCCAGGGTGGGCGAATACTGCAGGGACATTGACAGCATCTGCTGCAATTAACCCATTCCACAGGCACCTGCAGCAACTTCTGTACCTTCAACCACACTCTCCCCTCTCAGAATGCCCTGGTGTCCATTTAAACTACATTTCATCCGGATTCAAACAGCAGCAGGGGAGGAGCGGCTCCACACTGCGTGCACTGGGACAGTCCCTAGTGGTGGTTCTGGAGAGAATGAGACTCAGTGCGTACTGAGGACCTACTACAAGCTGATCCTGGATATATTTTGTCTCGTCATGATGCTCAAAACACCCTTTGATGCAGATAATGTCATCGAGAGAGATATGAATGTGTATGTGTAGGAAACGGAGACCTGGAGAGGGAGGTAACTCGCCTTGTGTCAAAGAGCTGGAAAATGACATAGCGAAGACCCAAAACAAGTGTGCTCAACTCCAAAACCTCGTGCTCTTTCTTCCTGACACAGAAATAGAAGCCAATGTCTCTTCACTACCCAGGAAGAGCATTTCTCTTAGATCAAGAGACCAAAATTTAGAGAACTTCTGGGAACTTCGGAAAGCCGCAGCTCTCCCAGAGCCTCAAGTGACACAGACCTGAATGTCGCCCAAGCTGTCTTTCACTAACACTGAATTAGCCACCTGCACACTGCCTGCTTGCAAACCACTCCTTGATATACATGCACCTAACACAAAGCCCTTTGCATGTTAGGCCAGGGGCTATTCTTGTTGCTTTGAGTTTAAGGAAGGATTGATTCGGAACCAGCAGGGCAGAAACCTGTGGGTGTTACCTCCCTCCAGGGGGACACTTCCCAGGACTGGGGATTAAAATAATTTAGTACCTATTAAGTGGAGACACTTTCCTATAGGAAGAGCAAGTTTTATTCAGTCGATATGACGTATGAGGCAGTGTTTTCCAGCCTGGGGATTGTGTTGCACAAAAGAACTGGATAATTTTAACAAGATCACCTGCAAATGATTTCCCCAATGAGCTGCTCTCTGGAGAAAACTCCTCCTTCCCTCTCCACAGCAACATGAGCTGGGATTATTCTTTCATCTCCTGGAAGATATTGGTTCCCACATAAAATCCTTTGTCTTACCCAAGGAGCTCCTAGTAACACTCTGGCTTCATGTTACTTCACTGGGCAGTAGCCCCACT
Source organism: Callithrix jacchus (assembly GCF_049354715.1). Lineage (NCBI taxonomy): Eukaryota > Metazoa > Chordata > Mammalia > Primates > Cebidae > Callithrix > Callithrix jacchus. The sequence goes on from NC_133512.1 coordinate 1,605,252, forward strand.
CAGTCATAGGAATTTAATGGGCACCTCTACTCCTCCAGGCCCCATGAAAAGTATGCCCCATCCAGCATACTTGGAGGGCAAGGTCTAGTCCTGCCCTCCAAGAATCTCAGCTGATGGAGGATTCCCATTTACTGTGTGTGCTAAACTTGACAACTGCGAAGGTGCTGGCATTGTGTTTGACACATACAGGTGCACAGTAAATGCTGATTTCCTTTCTTTACCTTAATAGTCTTCAAAATACTTTTTTCTTTATTATTATTATTACACTTTAAGTTCTAGGGTACATGAGCAGAGCACGCAGGTTTGCTACATAGGCACACACGTGCCATGGTGGCTTGCTGCATCCATCACCCCAGCACCTACATTCAAAATACTTTTGTGGGAATTATCTTGTGGGTTTCTCAGGGCCTCTGCAAATCCAATTTGGAATGAGACAGAATAAAAGCAAAATAACTAAGGACAGGAATCCTGTGAATAGAGAAAGGCAGGCGTTATAAGCCTCACACTTATTTGAGGAAGCTGCATCCAGCTAGGCCAGGGTGCAGCACAGAGGTTAAGGGCATGTGCTATGCAGCCTTTAACAAAGGTCATAGATAGGTTTTATTTTTAGCTAAATGTATACATATTATATATACACACAATACACATATGTAGATATAAATAATGTGATATTTATTATATACTAATAACATATATTATATAAATATAGATTCATAATATATATTAACCACTGTTCTGCACTATGGCCTAACTGGAAGCAACTCCTCAACGACATGTGAGATATTTATGTATACACATACATGTAAGACATATACATAGATGTGTGTCTATATTGTGTGTGTGTGTGTGTGTGTGTGTGTCTAGTTAAAGAAAAATCTGCCGGGCGCGGTGGCTCAAGCCTGTAATCCCAGCACTTTGGGAGGCCGAGGCGGGTGGATCACAAGGTCAAGAGATCGAGACCATCCTGGTCAACATGGTGAAACCTTGTCTCTACTAAAAATACAAAAAATTAGCTGGGCACGGTGGTGCGTGCCTGTAATCCCAGCTACTCAGGAGGCTGAGGCAGGAGAATTGCCTGAACCTAGGAGTCAGAGGTTGCAGTGAGCCGAGATCATGCCATTGCACTCCAGCCTGGGTAACAAGAGAGAAACTCCGTCTCAAATAAAAAAAAAAGAAAAAAAATTCAGCCCCTCACCTGCCCTTGTGGTGTGATCCCATAGGAAGTACACCGGAGTGGGAGAGCAGAAACCTGAGTTTGAGAAAACTAAAAAGCCTTGGCTCTGGCAACTCGCTGCCTAGTTCCATAGTGCCCTCTTGTGATCAGTTGATGCCATGCATGATTTTTCTTAAATTCAAGAATGAAATGCCTGCTACGCGAAGATTCAGTCGGGGTCAGTCCTGGATAAAGTAGATTAGGTCTGTTTTCTGACCACTCTCTGTTCCAGCCTCACACTCACTGACCTGAACTCCTTGTGACTGAGGTAGACAGCATGGATTTGGGTGTCAGGCTGAGCTAAGTACCAGCTCCACTTCTTAGAGAGATGTCAGCCAGGAGGCCTGCTGTCTTCCAAAAGAGGGACTCACGGAGCACCAGGACTCTGCTCCCAAGCTTCTGCCTCTGATCTTTCCCGTTAACAGCTAGAAGCCCAATTGCATCACTGCACTGAGGGCCAATGTACCACACCAACCAAACCCAACATACTCAGATGATGGTGGCCCACATCCTAGTCTACAGTCCAACCGTGTAACAGAATCTGTTTCCCTCGAAACCAGGACAGTGTGTGGCACTAACTGCCTGAGGTTGCTGTTTTTCTAGGAGAGAGTAGCTGTTCAAGACAGTTTCCCAGTATGACAGAAACCTCCATGACTCGTCCCATATAAGCATTGAGTAGTGATAGAGGGCTGAGGGATCCATAGGAATTTCTGGAGGAAGTGACACTTGAGCCTAGTCTTGAGTACAAGTAAACCAAGTGAAGAGAAGTTTGGAGATAAGGCTCTTCACCCAAAAGTCCAAATGAGTGAAGCCAAAGGCCAAAGAGGGGAAACAGCCAGTGTTAGAAATTCTGTTCCGTTAAGGCAAGACTGAGATGTGGTTGAGAGGTAATAGGAACCCCTCATGGTAACCTGCTAAGGACCTTGGCCTTTCATTGTATGGAAGGTAACTTACGGAAAGGTTTGAAAGCCGAACATGACACGACCATATCCTGCATTGTAGATTAATCAGTTGCTCCGATGACTGGATGGACAGATGTGCCAGGGTAGAGATGGGAGGCAGGCAGGAAGGCAGAAGAGGTTGTTGTCTTAGTACAGCAGAGACTTGAGGGCTACTGGAATTTTGGGGGAGCTAATAATTAGCACTCCTCTTCCACAACTGAGTTCTGAACCAATTGAGAAAAAAGACAAACTGGTAAACAGACAGCGGTGATTTTTATTACTGGCATAGGCTAAGTGGACGATGTACGTTTTATCTACGGACTGTAGTTAACTTCTTTGGAACTCCAGAATTATTCAGATGTACCCACCAAACCACAGGCATTATTGACCACCCCAGACTTCGCTATGTGGGCAGACACCTCTAAAACGTACAGGAAAAAGCAGAGCGGAACCCACACTCCCTCAGGCTCTCAGTCTGCATGCCCCTGGGCATAGGGAATAAAGGGGCAGAGAGAGGGCAGATGGGTTACACTAATTAATCTTTTACACAAAAGAAAACATCCAAGGTAGAAATGAAGCATTCGTCCCTTACATTTCCCTTCTTTTTGTTCTTTTCACCGACTGGACTTAACCATTAAAGCCATAGAGAAGAATGCAATTTATCACTCACATATCCAACTACCTTTGGGATCACTGGAAGCAGTTCAGATTTGGACCCAAAAGGCTCTGAAAGTCAGAATAATATATTAGTTAAGGCAACTCCAAGGCTTCTGTAATTCTAAGTCTGAAAATTCACTCCATTTCCCACAGTATGCCCAACCACATGGTCTGCGATGGCTAATTTTAGGTGTCGAGTTAACTGGATTAAGGGTATCTAGAAACCTGGTGAGGCATTATTTGGGTATGCCTGTGAGGGTGTTTCCAGACTACTGCAGGGTGTGAGTCTGAGGGGACCAGGTGAGCCACACCTTCAATGTGGACCAGCATCCAGTTGACAGAGGGCCCAGAGAACAAAAACAGAAAGGGCAACATGTCTGTCTCCGCCCTAGAGCTGGGATACGCTCTTCTTTCTCCAGGCAACATGTCTGTCTCCGCCCTAGAGTTGGGATCCGCTCTTCTTTCTCCAAGGAGTTCTGTCCCTGGACATCAGAACTCCTGATGTTCTGATGAAGTTGTCCTCTGAGGACAGAGAAGGAAGAGTCTATCCCAGCTCTAGGAGACCTTGGACTCCAGGGCTTACACTGGCAGCCCACTGGGTTCTCAGGCCTTAAGCCTCAGACTGAGGATTTTATCATCAGCGTCCCAAGTTCTGAGCTCTTTGGACTTGGACTGAACCACATCAAGATCTCCATAATTGCATGAACCAATTCCCCTAATAAAGCCCCTCATATATCTATATACATGTACTGTTGGTTGTCTCTGGAGAACCTCAATTAATACATGGCCCAACCTGGCATGTCGGCACATTAACACCCCATAACAAAATGCCAAGAACGGAGATGCCCAAATCTACGTACAATCCTCTCCTATTATCAAATTTACTAGAACTTAAATCTCTATGCAAATCAAAGTTCAAAAATGTTAAATTCCACTAGAATTAAAATCCAAAACTAAATACCCTTACTTTGTGTTAAGTGTCAACCAGCCTGGGCAACATGGTGATGCCTGGTCTTTACAAAATATTACAAAATTAGGCCGGGCCTGGTGGCTCACACCTGTAATCCCAGCACTTTGGGAAATCAATGCGAGTTGATCACTTGAGCCCAGGAGTTTGAGACCTGTCTGGGCAAGATGACAAGATTTTATTCTCTACTAAAAATACAAAAAATTTGGCCGGGCACGGTGGCTCACATCTGTAATACCAGCACTTTGGGAGGCCAAGGCAGGTGGATCACAAGGTCAGGAGATTGAGACCGTCCTGGCCAACATGATAAAATCCTGTCTCGACTAAAATACAAAAATTAGCCGGGCGTGGTGGCACGTGCTTGTAATCCCAGCTATTCACAAGGCTGAGGCAGGGGAATTGTTTGGACCGGGAGGTGGAGGTTGCAGTGAGCTGAGATCATGCCACTGCACTCTAGCCTGGACAACAGAACAAGACTACATCTCAAAAAAAAAAATTAGCCAGATGTGCTGGCATGTACCTGTAGTGTGGGGGGATTACCTGAGGCCAGCAGCTCAAGGCTACAGTGAGCCATGACCACTGCACTCCAGGCTGGGTGACAGTGTGAGACCCTATCTTAAAAAAAAAAAAAAAAAAAAAAAGGTAGCTGAGCATGGCGACATGTGCCTGTGGACCCAGCTACTTGGGAGGCTGAGGCAGGAGGATCGCTTGATCGCAGTGGCTCGAGGCTGTGGTGAGCCCTGATCACACCACTGCACTCCAGCCTGGTTGACAGAGCAAGACCTTGTCAAACAAAAAATGTCCAACATCCTTCAGTTAAATGCCCAAAACAATCTTCCCCAAATTCTTATTCTTGTTCGGTCTTAACCAGAAGAGGTTTTGATGGTTGAGTGGTGAAAAGTCTTCTCAGCAGCCACGGCCCAAGCTGTCACTCATGGGAAAATAATTATTTTAGAGCCTCAGAAGTTACATTAGATATGCCTCAGCTACATCTCACTTTTTAAAGACTGAGATGTAATTCATGTACCATAAAATCCACCCTCTTACAGTGTATGATTCAGTGATTTTTAGTATATTCCCAAGGTTGGGCAACCACCTAATCCCAGAACATTTTCACCCCAACAAACAAACCCCATGCCCATTAGCAGTCACTAATATAGTTGTCTATTTCTGTGAATTTGCCTGTCCTGGATCATGTAAATATGTGGCCTTTTGTGTCTGGCTTCTTTCACTGGGCATTATGTCATGGTTCATCCATGTTGTGGCATGCCCAAGTACTCCATTCATTTTTATAAATGGATAATATTCTGTTGTATAAATATACCACATTTCATTTAACCATCCATCCATCGATGAACATTTGGGTTGTTTCCACTTCAGGGCATTACAAATCATGCTGCTGTGAACATTCACAGAAGTTTTTGTGCAGACGTGTTTTTAGTTCTCTTGGGTATGAACTGAGGAGAGGAACTGCAGGGTTACATGGTAATTCTGTTTACCTTTTTGAGGAATGCTCGAATTACTTTCCACAGTAATGCATCACTTTACATTTGCACAATGTACTAGGGCCCCAGTTTCTTCATATCCTAGCCAATACTTGTTACATTCCTTTATTATTATAACCAACCTTTAGTGCCCATGAAATGGTGTTTCATTGTATTGAAACAGGGTCTCACTGTCACCCAGGCTGGAGTGCAGTAGTGCAAGCACACCTCACTGAAATCTCAAATTCCTGGGTTTAAGCAATTCTCTTGTCTCAGCCTCTCAAGTACCTAGGACTACAGGTGCACACCACCACACCTCACTGATATTTAAAATTTTTGGTAGAAATGGGGTCTCACTATGTTGCCCAGTCTGATCTCCAACTCCTGGCCTCAATCTACCCTCCTACCTCAACCTCCCACAAGTGCTGGGATTAGACATGAGCCACTGCACCTGGCCTAACTCTCAGGAGGAAAAAAGGAAGAACTTGGGTTTGACCACTAACTCCCCTGGGATAGCAAATAATAAAGGGCTGGAGAGGGAGGAGGGGAACTGGTGTTACATCATTTACTCCCCTCCAAAGGGAAAGAAACAACAGTGGAGGGAAAACATTGCCCCAACAAGAGTTAGGAGCAAAGTGTGGGACAACCAGCTCACACTGGCTCCTGAGAATCAACTGTTAAATCCTTGGGAATTTCGCAAACCAGTTGTTAAAAAGCCTTGGTAGCTTGAAATTAGCCAAGGCGTAGCACTGACAAAATATAAATCAGAAAATACTACAAATCAGTGCTTTGTGTTTTGGAAAATAAAGTGGGACCCTTTTTCCATGTGGTAATAATAAAATTCCAGATAGACTAAAGATTTAAATGAAACGCAGAAAACATAAAGGAAAATATAATCAAAGCAAAGGTCTTTCCAATCCACGTGGACCAAATACAAAAGCCATAATGAACTAGATCAACATTTAACTACATAAAAATACATCATTTTTTTCAAAAATAGCACTAAGTAGCAAACTACAAACTGGGGAAACTATTAGCAAAATACATGACTTAGAGAAACCCATCAAAAATTCTTACAAATTAGTAAGAAAAACATCTCAGTGGCAAAAGCCTCATCAGATAAGTTATTTGCAAAATACAAATGAGATCAATATTAATCAAGAAAATTTTAGGCCAGGCCTGGTGGCTCATGCCTGTAATCCCAGCACTTTGGAAGGCCAAGGCAGGCGGATCACCAGAGGTCAGGACCAGCACTTTGGGAGGCCAAGATGGGTGGATCACTAGAGGTCAGGAGTTCAAGACCATCCCGGCCAACATGGTGAAACCCCATCTCTATTAAAAACATGTCTGTAATCCCAGCATTTTGGGAGGCCGAGGCGCGTGGATCACGAGGTCAAGAGATCGAGACCATCCTGGTCAACATGGTGAAACCCCGTCTCTACTGAAAATACAAAAAATTACCTGGGCATGGTGGCACATGCCTGTAATCCCAGCTACTCAGGAGGCTGAGGCAGGAGAATTGCCTGACCCGAGATCGCGCCATTGCACTCCAGCCTGGGTAAACAAGAGCGAAACTCTGTCTCAAAAAAACAAAAAACAAAAAAACAAAATAAAAATACAAAAATTAGCCCACCTATAATCCCAGCTGCTTGGGAGGCTGGGAGAAGAACAGCTTGAACCTGGAAGGCGGAGGTCACATTAAGCCAAGATCGCACCACTCCACTCTTACCTCCAAAAACGAAAGAAAAAAAAATTTTAGACATGTCAGGTTTTGCTTGTAAAAAATGACAAAGAGGAGAGAAGGTAGAACACAGCTAATATCGGGAAGGATATAAATAGTACCATGAAAGACTTCTGGCAAAAATGTACATTGGCACAAACTTTTTCTTGGCAACACAATCTACACCCTTTGATCTTACATTTTTTAGTTTACTCTAGAAAAATTAAAATATAAAGGATCTACTTAGACTACTGTGGCCAACAAGAATACGCCAATTTACAGTAAATCCATTTAATAAGATATATGTACATTAATATTGAAATATTTGACACAGAAAGATATTCACCATTTAAATTCAAAACATGACGTAGGTGGAGGGTGTATCAGGATGAGCAAGTAAAATAAAATGTGTACTGAGAGCAGACTGAGAAAGTCTATGAAGATACACAGCAAAGCACCATCAACTTCTCCTTTTTGCTTACCTGCAACTCTATAATAGGCATATATTACCTGTTTGTTTTTAACAGGAGTCCTTGTCTTTGACTTAATGTACACAGTTCAATGATCTTATTAACAGTTATTTGATTTGATCTGAGCCCTAGAGTTCCTGGCTGTTTTTTTAGTATGTTTTACCTTAAAGGTCTGTCTCCACTAATTTCCTGGCAATTCACTTTCAATTGCTGTAAGGTAATAACCCTCTGAACCAATTTACAAGCAAATAGATAAAATTTCTATCTTTAGGGTAATTAAAATAGATAATTCCTGCATTTCTACAATATGCATATATTACCTGTATATTGGGATTTTTATTTTATTTTATTTTATTTTTGAGACAGAGTCTCATTCTGTCGCCAGGCGCTAGTCTGGAGTGCAGTGGCACAATTTCGGTTCACTGCAACCTCTGCCTCCTGGTTCAAACAATTCTCCTGTCTCAGCCTCCTGAGTAGCTGGGACTACAGGTACACGCCACCATGTCCAACAAATTTTTGTATTTTTAGTAGAGACGGGGTTTTACCATGTTGGCCAGGATGGTCTCGATCTCTTGACCTTGTGATCCGCCTACCTCGGCCTCCCAAATTGCTGGGATTACAGGCTTGAGCCACCGCGCCCGGCCTATTCTGCGTGTTTTCAATAGGAGTTCATGGAATTTAAAATCAGTAAAAAATCCTCATTATATAACAACAGTATTTTAACTGAATTTTCTAAGTGATTGTTTCCAGTTGTTTAAATACACCTGTTCAAATCAAAGTTCATTATTCTGTTTGGAACAGCTTCTGTGTGACAGTCAAATGGGAACATAAATGAGAAAGCAAACAGGCACAGAATAACAGAAAAGTAAGTGGTAAAACAACTACAACCCTTGTTCCACTGGCTACTGCAGGACAATAAATAAAATGACAATTAACCAAAACACTTTTATTTTCATCTTCAAAGAAGAAACTCTTCTTTTTCCAGGATAATCACGATTAACTTACAAAAATGGGTACACATCTTCAAAGTACTTCCCTTTAACGGGAAACTTAGCTTTACAGGATTTAAACAGAAGGCAAAAAAAATTCCATTTTCTTGTCATTATAAGACAAAACAGAATCTAGTGTAAGCCAAGGAAACTCATTCACACTTCAGGTCCTTCTCCTCCAGGAACCAGCTGCATAAAGAGGAAAGACAGTTCATTAATCACCACCACCACGCCATCTAAAAACCCCTTGCTCTTCATTAAGCTACCTTTACCTCTCCCCACTCCCACTCCCATTTTCTCGAGACTATCAATATCTATTCACAATTCCCAACATCATCAATTAATACTTACTATCTCAACAGCGATTTCTGACAAAATAAATGATTAAAGTTCCAAGCAAACTAACTTTAGGCCCAATGCCTCTTCAATAGCTCAGCTGTAAGGAAGGCCCTGACCACAGAGAACCCCTTTCCCATCTTGAACACCACTTGGCCATGATCATTCAGTCAAGGAAGCCACATTAAGGTTAGTTCCTAATCACTGCCCACAAAAATGGGCTCCCATCTAAATGAAACAGTTTAAAACAGTTTCAATGTGTCTTACCATTGTTATATTATTTCCATTTAGCAAAATCTGATCTAATTTAGTAATCCTTCTTCCTTCCGGTGTAATTTCACTAAATGAATAGATAAAATACAGTCAGGATGAACAGTGACAATCAGAGCCAACATTTCATAAATACTTTCCCTCCCTAAAAAGGTTATTCTTATAACTAAACTACTGTGAAGTTGGGCAATGACATCACAATTTTCAGATACAAAGGTTACCCGCTAGGTAACGGACCCTTCATCAAAAGCAACAGAATGAACTCACTGACCTAAGACCCGCATGTATCAGACAGACCTTCATGAAAAGAAGTGAAAGCTTTCCAAGATCAGATATGAAATGAAATGTCCTTTGGGTTTGTTTTGCTTTTTTTAAGAGACAGGGTCTTACTCCGCTGGCCAGGCTCAGTACAGTGGTACATACAATTATAGCTCACTGCAGTCTAGAACTGCTGGGCTCAAGGGATCCTCAGCCTTCAGATCAGCTAGAATTACAGCTGCCCCTCACCATACCCAACCAATTTTTAAATTTTTTGTAGAGACAGGGCTCTCCTTTTGTTGGCCCAGCTGGTCTCAAACTCCCAGGCTCAATCTTCCTGCTTTGGCCTTCCAAAGTGCTGGGATTACAAGGGTGAGCTACCATGTTCAGCCTAAATGCTCTATCAGTTCCTTGACTTGACTTGAACCCCAAGATTCCTGGTTTTTTGTTAACTTCTACCTTAAAACTGTGTCTCCACTAATTTTCTAGGAGTTTAGCAATGACTAAGGTAATAATGCTCTGATTCAATTTTAGAAATAAACAGATAAAATGTCTATCTTTAAGGTTATTCCAACAGGTAATGTTTTCTCATTTTACTTAATTGTAGTAAAACTGTCTTTAATTAAGAGGAGAATTCTTTGTCTTTCCCCCCAATTCTTTAAGTTTTAATATTACTCACAATTCAGTGACATCTTCCAGTACCATATCTGAAATTTGGTGTTAAGAAAATACAGAATTTACTCTAGCTTCTGCCTTTGTTCAGCTTTGTTTTTGTTTTTTGTTTTTTGTTTTTTTTTTCAGACAAGTTCTAACTCTTGTCATCCAGGCTGGAGTGCAGTGGCACAATCACTCCTCACTGCAGCCTCAACCTCTTGGGCTCAAAGGACCCTCCCGCCTCAGCATCGCAAAGTAGCTGAGCCCAGAGGTGCATGTCTAATTTTTGTAATTTTTGTGGAGACGGGGTTTCATCATGTTGCCCAGGTTGGTCTCAAACTCCTGGGCGGAAGCGACCCACCCACCTCGACCTCCCAAAGCACTGGGATTACAGGTGTGAGCCACTGGGCTCGCCTGTTCAGTTTTAATTATAATGTTTAACGCAATGGCTCAAATTCAGAACACTTGTTGTGGATAGGAACTTCACCTTCTTCCAATACATACTCCTAAAAACATTATCATAAGTTTCCTGAGAATGAACTGATTTTTACCATAATAATCACAAATATACTGATTGCCTATAGTTCTTATGTTATTAAATACTTAAGAAAAACCTATATATACCACCACCACCTTTTAAAAGGATACTGACAAAGTCATCAAATCCTAGAAGAGTGCCAACAATTTCCTTATCACTCTTCATAACAATGTGAATTCTTGATCCAATACATTTGTCCACAAGCTCTGGGAAAGGAAAAAATGTTATTTTACCATCCATTATTTCAACAAATATTTGAGAGCCTACTGGCATACAGTGAAAGGAAAACCAGGAAAAATATTCATTCAATAACGTTAGGTCTTATAAAACAAATCTGAGTTCAAGCACAGCGTCTGGCACATAATGAGCACTCCAAAAGCGTCTGTGGCATGAAGGAATGAAAACGTTTCAATCATGGCCAAGTCCACTGACTCAATCACTCTTCACCAGCTACAATATAAGAGAAGATAGGCATAATTATATTCACTGGAAACTCTTTCCTGTCACTGCGTCCCTCCCCCAACTCTGCCTACCCTCCGCTCTGACACCAGCTTGAACATCTCTTTAGCCAGCCTAGCATTATGCGGCATGATGGCTATTTGTCCCGTATTCTCTCCTGCACTCGCTTCCGTGCTATCTGAAGACAATGGCTATGGGTTAAGCTCATCGTTGAAAAATGCCCAGGCACGGTATCTAGTGTACAGACGCTCAGTAACTACGTGTTGAATGGATGAGTAACAAACAGAGCCAGTTTCCAGATTCCTCTTTTAAGGCTCACTCCGGACCAGGGTGCCAGTGTCAGTAACTAATCAGATACAGAACGTAGTCTGTCTAAACTGGGGATAAACTATCAGAAACGCCAGGTTGAGAAGTGAGCCTACTATCCGTAACACTGCAGAGACTGGTCACAACGGAGGCCGACGACGCGTTCATTAAATGTGGACCTTTTCCAGTGTCGGTCTGGCTTGAGGAGTCAGAAGTCCTTGCCTGGAGGAGCCCGACCACGTTAAAGAGCAGGGCGGCCTGCTGCCGCGGAGACTTGCAGCGGAGAGTCGAACCGCATTCGGTCCCGTACATTTCCCCGCACTCCGCCAGGGCCTGCCTCGGAACAGCCCCTAGCCCCCAATCCTGAGCTTCAGCTCCCTCTGCCTCCTCCCAAAAGGAGGGCGATTACCTAACGGCAGCAGCTGCGACGGGTTGGTAGTAGCGTTAGCCGCCATGGCCACGCCGGAAGTGGCCTGCGTTCGTAGACGGTGGGACGACTTTGAAAAGCGCGCTTCCGCTTTTTCCGCAGCCCTAACAGACTCGACCAATCTGAGACCGAGCGTGCGATCTAGCAGGCCGCGTGGGTCGCGTTCGCGGGCTATTTTTCCTCTGCAAGCGAGATCGGGGAAATATTTCCTGCCCACTGGACATTTTACCATCTCGGTAGATACCCACTCTACCCTCGACGTTTTGGAGAGACGTTAAAGATTTTGCTTTATGAATAAATTTTCCTTTAACCTTTGAGTCGTCTTCCCCCGTACGCCAGAATCTTTCTTCAAACTAGTATAACTCAATTCATATTTCCTGCCATCAATTAAGTATTACAATTTTCGTTAAAACTACTCATTTTCTTAAAGAATCTATTGTTTCTTTTAAAAGTACAGTGAATTAAAAAATCTGCAACTAGCATTTTTAAAAAACTTTTCTTTAATGAGGATTTAAAATATGTTTTTTAAATTTTTTACTACTTTCATTCATCGTTCTCATCTTTTTATGTCTAGTAGTCTTATTTATTATAGGCTTTTAAATTGTTTCTTCAACAATTATCGTCTAACAGGCAACCACCAGATGTCACTCTGAATTATATGTTAACATCACCACACGGAAAATCATGCTTTGCACTTCGTTTTGAAAAGAATAAAAAGCAAATAAATTATCTGCCCTAGTCTGTTTTATATTTGTATCCTTGGAACTTACAGCTAAACAATCTAGGCCGGAGCTGGTGGCTCCCGACTGTAATCCCAGCCCTTTGGGAGGTGTAGACAGGCAGATCATCTGAAGTCAGGAGTTTGAGATCAGCCTGGCCACTTGGGTGAAACCCCATCTCTACTAGAAATACAAAAATTAGCTGGGTGTGGTGACATGCACCTGTAGTCCCAGCTACTCAGGAGGCTGAGGCAGGTTGCTAGAACCCCAGAGGCGAAGGTTGCAGTGAGCTCAGATCGCTCCACTGCACTACAGCCTGGGCAACAAGAGCAAAACTTGTTGCGGGGGGGCGGGGACCTGAACAAGAAACTTGAGCAGCCACAAAGAGAATCATTTGTTCATACAACAAATGGTCATTAAGCACCCATCATTCCTTCATGGGCTGAGTTCCCCAAGGCTGAGAACTGTGGGAAGCAGTAGTTTATGTGATTACAGTTTCTTAGTTTTGAATTAAATGCCTGGTTAAAATTCCATGGTCAGTTGACAATGGGCAAATTATTTGAACTTTTTAAGTCTCAATTTACCCATTGGAAAAAATGGGGATAATAGTATCTATTCATAAAATTATCGTGAAGATTAACTGAGATAATCTATGAAACGTGGTCGGTACAGGAGCTGGCACATACTAAGCCCTTTTAAACACGAGCTGTTGCTACTTATCTTTGTTTCCTAGTACTTTACATGATGGCTGGATCAAAGTGAAGCTACATAGAGATGGTTTTGCTAGCTGGTTTTGCATTCATCTTGTTTTTATAACCAGACATAAGCCACTGTTAGGAAGCAATTTCTTATTTGAATACACTGTGCACATTACATTTCCAAGCACCCTGTAGGGTCTAATAAATACTCTTTTAATTGAGTCTCATTATTTCATTCATACCCATTGTGGGTAACCCCCCATATAGACACCGAGGAAGGAGACCTAACCAGATCCCTGGCACACATAGGGCTTGAAGAATATCTCAGTTTATAGCGTTACTACTCAGCTATTTCCTTTTATATAATCCTTTATATAATCATATATTAGTTTATTGAATTAGGGCTTGAAGAATCCCTTTATAAAATCCTCTATACATAATCATATAATAGTTGATAGTATGAGTGCCTAAAGGATATTTCCCTACAGATATACCTATAATTATATCTTAGTTCATAATCGGAGGAATGCCTAGAGTGGACACAGTACAGAGCATGAATTAAGGAATAAGCAGCTTATAATCAGAGGAATGCCTAGAGCAGACACAGTGCAGAGCATGATTTAAGGGAAAACAGTTATGCCAGGACAAGAATCCATGGCCCAGGCGGCAGCGTTCAGTATCGTAAAGACACCCGCTGTATGGCAGGCTTGGGGCAAGAGCCACTCCTCCTGATAAAGGAGTTCTAGGACCCTGCTCCAGTTCTTATGGAAGGCCGCCCTCAGACCGGCAATCCACCTTGGTGACTGTGAACTCTATCAGCTCTTGATACTGTGCTGCTTGAAAAGCATCTTCCCATTGAACCCATTGGAAGCTGCCAGAAGGTGGCGGTAACCCTGACAGCTCTGTCACTGCTGTGTGACTTAAAGCACCCTCCTATAAATCTTCTTAGAAGTAGTTTGCCCATAGATAGAAGTATTGCATACTGCACGCTCATTACTGAGCACGACCCACTTTCAACCTTGGTGACCTAATGGGGGTGGACCCCTTACTGCGCACGGCCCTTGCCTTCATGGGAATGGGCCCCTTGCTGTGCACTGTCCACCTCCTGGCCTAGGTGACCTAATGGGGGTGGACCCCATGTTTTATTGCTCATGACCCTATCGCTATCCTTAAAAATGATTTCACTCACTGCCCTGCCCCCTAACCTATACACAATAAATACTCAGACTTCTGGACATTCGGGGCCTCACCTGACTCCGCTGATAGGTGGCGTGGCCCCTCGCGCCCAGCTGTGTTTTCCTTGTATTTCTGTGTCCTGTCTCTTTATTTCTTGGACCCTGAGCCTCAGCACAGCATAAGGCACACCCCACGACCCTGTGGGCCATCAGCCCTGCACACATCAGCATTCTCCTTAATCTTACTAAGATTTTAAATAGGAAGTAATGCCAAATTTGTGACACTTCTTCCTTCCTTCTTTTTCTTTCTTTCTCTCTTCCTTTTTTTCCAATCTTTGTTTGGTTGAAACCCCCTTCTTTTCCTGGTTTTCCTTTTCTATCCCTATTCCTATTTCATTTGCACTATATCATACTGACAGTATGGACCAAATTCAAGATATTGTTGTTACTTGATGGAGTTTTTAAAAATTAGAAAAATGTATTTTAAGAAAGTCAGAGCTTGAAGTTTTCTAAGAACAGAATGAACATTAGCAATGTTGAATGCCACTAATAAAGAATAATCTCTTTAGTATCTGTAAAAAAGAAGCTATGTATAGTTCACTTACACAGTAGAATTAATGGGGATTTTGGGAAAGGAGTGGTATTTTTATTTTATTATTTTCTCTGAGGCAAGACACAATAAGGAAGAACAGGCCAATTCCAAATGGAGAGTTGCTATGAACTTGAAAATATGTCATACCTCTATGTCTCAAGGATTTTTCTCCCTTTAAGTCTTCTTAAGTAGAAGACATAAAATAGAATTTATAATTTATCATAAAATACATGTAACCACCAAAGGCTCTTCGATGTATTATGTGTTGGAAAAGGTATTTCTGATTTTCTCCTGAGTTAAATGAGAATTTTTATTATTTCCTCAATAGACATTTGTCCTTGTGGACAATATGTTAATGAATTTATTCTACATTAATACAACTAATTTAAAACATAATGTACCAATGGGAATCATTGTGTGGATTTAAAAAAAAGTAAATGTAAAATGTGCATGTTGGCAGGCATGTGTAGCCCCTGAGCCTGGGAGTTTGAGGCCAGCCTTGGCAACATAGCAACACCCCATCATATTTTAAACTTTATTTCCTTACTAATTTAGAGACAGAACCTTACTCTGTTGCCCAGGCAGGAGTGCACTGGTGTGCTCACTGCAACCTTAACCTCCCGGGCCCAAGCGAGCCAGGACCACAGGCCCATACCAGCAAGTCTGGCTATTTACTTTTTATTATGTTTTGTAGAGATGATGTCTCATTACATCGCCCAGGTTGCTCTTGAATTCTTGGACTCCAGTGACCTACCCTCCTTGGTCTCTCAAAGTGTTGAGATTACAAGTGTGAGCCAACACGCCCCACCTCCACTCTTAAATGGCCCCGTCTGTATATTTAGAGATGAAAAAATCCTGGAAATTCCCTTGTTCATTTTCTTTCTCAATTTTCCCAGTAAAACTTCTTTGTTTTCTTTTTTTTTTTTTTTTTTTTTTTGAGATGGAGTCTCACTCTGTCACCCAGGCTGGAGTGCAATGGCACGATCTCGGCTCACTGCAACCTCTGCCTCCCGGGATCAAGCAATTCTCCTGCCTCAGCCTCCCTAGTAGCTGAAATTAAAGGCACACACCACCATGCCCAGCTAATTTTTGTATTTTTAGTAGAGATAGAGTTTCACCATGTTGCCCAGCCTGGTCTCCAACTCTTGGCCTCAAGTGATCTGCCCACCTCAGCCTCCCAAAGTGCTGGGATTACAGGCATGAGCCACTGCACCTGGCCCTGTTTTTATATATATCTTTAAAAGGTGTTCAATTAGACAATAGTTTTAGCCATGCCAAAATATCAAGACAGGTTATATAAAGAAAATATTAATAGTTAACACACCACACAGTTGACATCTCAAAAGAGTTAATATATTTTTAAAAACAGTTAATATATTCTGCATAGGGCCGGGCGCGGCGGCTCAAGCCTGTAATCCCAGCACTTTGGGAAGCCGAGGCGGGTAGATCACGAGGTCAAGAGATCGAGACCATCTTGGTCAACATGGTGAAACCCCGTCTCTACTAAAAATACAAAAAATTAGCTGGGCTCCGTGGCACGCACCTGTAATCCCAGTTACTCAGGAGACTGAGGCAGGAGAATTGCCTGAACCCAGGAGGCGGAGGTTGCGGTGAGCCGAGATCGCCTCATTGCACTCCCGCCTGGGTAACAAGAGCGAAACTCCGTCTAAAAAAAAAAAAAAAAAATATATATATATATATATATATATATACATACATACACACATATATATATATTCTGCATATAGGGAGCAGTATAGTTTAACAGTCTTCTGAGCCAATGCCAAAAATATTGTAATATAGAAATGTATAGCAACATCTTGAAAAATGTCTACAGTATTAACATTAAAACAGTTCCACTGAATCATAGAAACTAACTTTGATTTAGGAAGCCTACTGTTTTTCTCAGCTATGCTTAGATTAGAGCGGAGCTCCTTAGTTTTCAAGACTAGAAGTGTAAAATATCAAATGTTAAGGTTGTTTAAAGTAAGGAATGTGCAGCTAGTAATTGTAACTAACTGCCAGTTACTGCAGTAATCTTAAATTCTATTTGAAGCAGACAACTATCCTGTAGGTTATTCGAAAATTGCCCTAGATGGGGCCAGGCGCGGTGGCTCACGCCTGTAATCCCAGCACTTTGGGAGGCCAAGGCGAGTGGATCACGAGGTCAAGAGATCGAGACCATCCTGGTCAACATAGTGAAACCCCGTCTCTATTAAAAATACAAAAAATTAGCTGGGCACGGTGGCGCGTGCCTGTAATCCCAGCTACTCAGGAGGCTGAGGCAGGAGAATTGCCTGAACCCAGGAGGCGGAGGTTGCGGTGAGCCGAGATCGCGCCATTGCATGCCAGCCTGGGTAAACAAGAGCAAAACTGCGTCTCAAAAGAAAAGAAAAAGAAAGAAAAAGAAAATTGCCCTAGATAAGACTTGTTAAATCTGCTAGTATTTGCATTATTTACTTTAAGTTGACATGATGCACGACTTTTAAAAAAACAATTGTAGTACAATCAGTAAAGGAATTATAAAACCCTGGTGACAACAGGGCCCGTACATTTTGTACAGACCAGAGTACTAAATCCAAAAGCGATGAATGAAAACAACATTCTTTTAAAATCGCAGGACTAGAATAATCACTTTACAGGCATCCAAGTAAACGTCCTTTATTGTCAAGGATATTTCAGGTTTTAAATGCGTCTCAGATTCCTACACATAATATTTAAATGAGGGGAAAAGAACTCTAGAACGAACAAGAATTCTAAGGGAAGCAAGTAATTTAAAGGCTGAATACACAGACACGCCGGCTCACCAGGAGGCCTACATGTTAGCATGTATTTCAGAGTAAGAATGGAGATCCCCCAGGCCACGAAGACGAAGGCAAGAAGTCACAGAACCGGGCACTCGGAGAGTGAACCAAGAAGATGTGAAAACCGAAGGAAAGCAGAAAGGAAGAGGGAAGGGGGAAAACTTCAAGGAGGAAAAAGAGAGGGTCAGAAGGAAGTGCTTCGAGGCTGAACCCAGGGAGGAAAAAGCAGGTGTGCCAGGCGGCACCTTCACGTCCCGCGGACACCAGAGTCTCTGCAGCCCAGCTGCCCGGGTCCTGTAAGCCCCAGCCCGCCCCTCCGGGTCAGGCCCCACCCGGCCCTGCCCCGCCCCGTCCCCGTCCAGTCCCTGTCCCATCCCCGTCCGGTCGATCGCTCCTCTACTAGCCCCACCCCGCTGTCCCAGGCACCACTTCGGCCCCTCAGACCCCGCCCCGTCAAATCCCTCCAGGCCCCGCCCCGTCAAATCCCTCCAGGCCCCGCCCCGCCCCGCCCCGCCCCCTGCGGCCGCCGCGTCACGTGACAATCCGGAAG
This sequence comes from Callithrix jacchus, assembly GCF_049354715.1. Classification (NCBI taxonomy): domain Eukaryota; kingdom Metazoa; phylum Chordata; class Mammalia; order Primates; family Cebidae; genus Callithrix; species Callithrix jacchus. The sequence goes on from NC_133512.1 coordinate 1,623,479, forward strand.
CTGCGAAAGCGGATGTGGGAAGGGCGGCCGCAGCCCAGGGGGCGGTGGGAGCTGCTCAGCTTCCTCCCGGCTCCCTGCGCAGCCCTCATGTGCTACCTTCGCTGACACCCGGAGTCCGCGGCTCTCCGCACACGGTGGGGTCGTCCCACCCGCTGCCCTTGGCGGTCGAAGTCATCGTGCGGAACCGCTGCAGCCGCCCATGGAGAAGACCGGGCGAGGCGGGGATGGCGCCCCCCGGGGGCCCGTGCTGCACATCGTGGTGGTCGGCTTTCACCACAAGAAGGGCTGCCAGGTGAGGAAGGGCCCCCCACCCCTCTCGGCGCCCCCTGCCCTGCTTCCGTGTGCTCAGCTCGCGTGGTGCAGTGCTCCCCACCGGAGGCGACCCTTCGCCTCGCTCCTCCCACCTGCTCCACCTGACGCCCGGCCCCCGCAGCCCCTGAAAAACGCGTGTGAGCAGCGAAGGAGCGAGTTGCTACGTGTAGGGTGTAGGTTTCTAACTTCTGCCTTGGTGTAGGAGGAAGGAGTGCAAGACGGGCCCACACCCTTCCCGGTCCGTCGTCTCCGCTGGCTTTCTGGGGGTCCGTGTAGCGTGTATATTCCCACATATTCTGTATGGGAGTCTAGAAAGAGTCCGTGCTTGGGCTCTGCTTTCAAGGCGTTAGGCTCAGGGGGCTCGCGCACTAATGCCTCAGGTAGCTTGAAGCACATGCAGGCTCCGTGCGGAGATCGGCTTCCTTTGTTTATCTGATGGAAGCCCTGGGATCTGTGCCGGTAGCCACGGCTGTGGACTGACCTTCCCTCCACCTTCCCGTTGGGCCTCAGTTTTGCGATTTCATCTTCTCCAGATGAATTGCAGTCGCCTTTTGGTGAGAGATTGATCTCTCCAGATCAATTGCAGTAAGAGAAGGCGTATTACCGACCAAACCGTTCAAATATAAAGACGTTTTTCAGCAGCCTCACTGAATCTTTAATCCAGCATCTGAAATGGAATATTTGCAATTTATGTATTGAAGGCAATAGAATAAAATAGAAACAGGATTATTTAATGAGCAAGCAAACACTGGAAGGGAATGATGTCATAATGTGCCAGTGAACAGTTAATTGAAATGCTTTTTTTAGTAAAAAAAAAAAAAAGTTACCAGCACTAGCTAATGAAGCATTTAATTTCTTGTATTCCACAGGAAACGTAATATTTTAGAAGACTTATTCGCAAAAATTAAGTTCTCCAGGGAATAACAGAAAACTGATGGGAGTGAAAAAATTGTGTTTGTGTTTTAAGTTTCGTAATTTTCGAAATATATCCTCACACCTGTAACGCCATCACTTTTAGAGACTGACGCGAAAGGATCAGTTGAGCCTAGGAGTTCCAGACCAGCCTGGGTAACAAAGGGAAACCCTGTCTCCACAAAAAAATTAGCTGCATGTGATAGCGCGCTTGTAGTCCCAGCCACTCGGAAGGCTAAGGTGGGAACCTTGCTTGAGCCCAGAAGGCTGTGGCTGCAGTGACCTTTGATCCCACGATTTGGCACTCCAACCCGGATGAGAGAGCAAGACCCCCGTCTCAAAAGAAAGAATTTTGGCACTGGGCGCGGTGGCTCACACCTGTAATCCCAGCACTTTGGGTGGCTGAGGTGGATGGATCACTTGAGGTCAGGATTTTGAGGCAAGCCTGGACAACATGGTGAAACCCTGCCTCTACTAAAAATACAAAATTAGCTGTTAGCCGGGCATGGTGGCGCACGCTTATAATCCTTGGGAGGCTGAGGCGCGGGAATCGCTCTAAACCAGGTGGCAAAGGTTGCAGTGAGTTGAGATCGCACCATTGCACTCCAGCCTGGGCAACAAGAGCAAAACTCCTCGAAAAAACGAAAAAAAGGAGTTTCGGAAAGTGTGGGTTATGTGCATAAGTCTTAGAATGACTGGTCTAGAGTCTGTTCTTTACAACCTGTACATCAGGTGTTTTCAGAGGCTCTACTTAAAAGTAAGATTTGCCCCAGGATAGATTAATCAGCTACCTCATTCTCCACTTTGCTATTTTACTTCCAGGTGTAAAGGATTAAAGGGGTGAAGCTCATTGAGTTGTGACTCTGACTTTGTATGGATTTAACTTGTGTGAGGGTACTTAGACTGCTCTTCCAAGTACTCAAAATTGTGGGTCATGTTACAATCAGTTCTTTCTGTGCACTGAGATTGTGCATAGGGAAAATTCCTATACTTGATTGTAATTTGTAACATTTAAATACAAGTGACTAAAGTAAAAAACCTTTGTTTTAAAAGTGATGCCTTTCAGCAGTCTGCTTGGTGAACATAACTTTGCCATTTGACATGGACCTCATGTCATAAGTGAAAGCCATCTTCCAATACCGCTGGGTTGAAGACTAGGTTTGTGGAAAATGTTAGTTCATCTTGTTTCTTGTTTCCTGCACTTTTTCCACCTTTGAAGTCCTCAAATGTATTTTACATGAAAAATTACTTCATTTAAATTTAAATGAACATTTATTTTATCACTTGATCTTTTTTTTCCACTTCTATTTGGATAAATTGTGGAAGTGAATTTCTTCTGTAGATAACGTGTTAGCTTCTAGAGGTGATTTTTCTAGTTTACTGATATACTTAACATTTAGAATATTTTAAGTGATTTTTGAGTTCTACTGTGACATTTAAAGTCATTTCAGAATATTTCCTCTTTTCAACTTTTTACTGAATTATTTAAAATTTAATATTTAACAAGGGATAATTTAACATTTAATAAGGGATAATAATGTATGGCTCACCCCTATAATCCCAGCATTTTGAGAGGCTCAACTGAGGCAGATCACTTAGGAATTCAAGACCAGCCCGGGCAATATGGCAGAACCCCGTCTCTTCTAAAAATATAAAACATTAGTTGGACATTGTGGTGCGTGCCTGTAATCCCAGCTACTCAGGAGGCTGAGGCGGAAGAATTGCTTAAACCTGGGAGGCACAGGTTGTGAGCTGAGATCTCCCCACTGCACTCCAGCCTGGGCGACAGTGAGACCCTGTCTCAAACAAAACAAACAAAAACTTATCTGACACTAGACCCTTTGGTGTGAAATAATTTATGGACACCTTCTCTGTATAAATTGGCTTGTTATAGAATGTGTATTCCAGAGTTTTGTTTGTTCTAATATGTAAACTATATTTGTTGGACTTAGCAGGGCTGCAGCACTGACGACTGACAACCGTAATTTTTTGCTAAGTAACATCAAATGTGTATCACATTAACTCTTTGGCTTTCTCATGAATAAGTTAGAACTTTTTCAACTACTCAGGTTTACAGGGAATAGGTTATTTTCCAAAGTGGTATCATAGAAAGTTGGAATAATTACTTGATTTTTGACCACTTTTCTGATAGTTTATTGTTTTGATTCCATAGCTAGCAGTTTTAAGTCTTCAATAAACTGGATTTACTAGACTATTTCTAATACAAAAAAAGCAGAATTACACATTTTTTTTAAATATTACTTTTAAGTTCTGGGATACATGCGCAGAACATTCAGGTTTGTTGCATAGGTATACATGTGTCGTGGTGATTTACTGCATCCATCAATCTAGGTTTTAAGCCCCGCATGCATTAGGTATTTGTCCTAATGCTCTCCCTCCCCTTGCCACCCACCCCCACATAGGCCCCAATGTGTGATGTTCCCCTGCCTGTGTCCATGTGTTCTCATCACACTTACAAGTGAGAACATGTGATGTTTCGTTTTCTGTTTCTGTGTTAGTGGTAGCAGAATGTTGCATTGCAAATTTTGGGATGGTTGCTATTGGGGGATTGTTTATGTTGGGGTGATACAGCTATACTCAAGCCTGAGTGATTCAGGTTTTGATGACAGATGACTTACTGACAAGCCTGTTTTGGCACCTGCTGCTAATGGAATCCTGTGTTGACAATAACGAAAGATTTCTGAAGGTTGGTTTGATTCTTGTCGGAATAAGTAGTTCTTTGGAACCAGAAAGAAGAAAACTGGAGGGTTAGCAGTTAGGGAAGAATAACTTTCTAAGATTCTTTTTAGCTACTAGTTTTACAGAAACTTTGTTCTGAAACAAGATCGCATTTTCTGGCCCTTTACAGCACTTTTATTTCTTCAACTTTAATATTTTGGTAGATGTTTTTTCCTGATTTTGGCCATGCTTTTTGTATATGCTGAAATTATGAAAATCTCTGACTTAGCAGGGCTTCAGCATTGACAGAACGGTGGAATAGTTTTCATTCAGGCTTTGGCGTTGTGCCTAAGTGGAGTGGGTGTCAACTTGTGAGCTAAAACTTAGAAATACCAGGAAGAGTCCTTCCTCCTCTCTGGGTCCTCCCAGCTAGCAAGGATGTGCCTAGTTTCTTTGTTTGCCTTAAACCTTTGATCCCTAGTAAAATACACCGTGAGTAATCATCCCCTTCATGTCCCTGATAGGATTCATATCTTTTGCTGAATGTAGTTTTTTGCTAAAGGGAAGACTGCAGAAGGGCCCTAATCTACTAGGGATGGAAGAGGAAGATGCAGATGTATAGGGAGAAGAGTCTACTTACTTAACCTACTTAATTTTAAGACTGCTCTGATTTTATATGGATTAAGAACTCAGGTTCTGGCTAAGATACTTTTAGAGACTGTTTTCTAAGTTGATATTTTCGGCAGTTTTTAAATGATATTTCAGTATTTTTGAAAATAACATTTATGATGATAATAATAATATGTACTGGCCAGGCACACTGGCTCATGCCTATAATCCCAACACCTTGGGAGGCCAAGATGGGGCGATCGCTTGAGCCCAAGAGTTTGAGACCAGCCTGGGCAATGTAGGGAGACCTTATCTTTGCTTAACAACAAAAGAAAGCCAGGTATGATGGTACCTGCCTGTAGTCCCAGCTACTTGGGAGGCTGAAGCAGGAGTATCACTTGAGCCCAGGAGGTCAAAGCTACAGTGAGCCGAGCTCATACCACTGCACTCCAGTCTAGGTGACAGAGTAAGACCCTGTCTCAAAAAAGAAAAAAGGTATATCAAACTGTAATCAAGTTTCATGGCCTATCTTTTTCATGTAAACTATACCATTAGTATTTTTCTATATTAGTAAATAATTGAATTATGTTTTAAAATTGCTATGTAGTATTTTGTAGAAATACTGTTATTTATTTAACCAATGTCCTTTTTAGATACTTAGGTGACTTTCTGATTTTTCACTGTTTTGAATAGCACTGCAGAGAACATCCTTGTGGCTTTTTGCACCTTTCTCATAAGTATAAAAGACTTCATTGTAGCCATTTTTTGGTGAAGATTTTATTAAAATGGATTTTGAAACAGAACTTACTGAACACAATTTAGGTTAGTCTTGGCGACTCTCTTCAGAACAAATGTCACTCGTACTATGGCATTCTCAGTTTCCCATGCTGGCCAAACAGAGATGACAGAGATGTTGGTATTTACTTCCCAGAGTCAACACTATCTATAGTGATGGTGGTGTTTTCAGCTTCCCTTCTCTTTATTTGATGCTTTTCTTCCATTGATTGGGAGCCCACGTCTACTGAATTTGTTATGTGAAATAAAATGAATCAGTCATGGGTTTTGAAAGGAAACCTAAAGCTTTCTTGGTATACTGTTAAGAGCTTTAAAGTAGCTGGTTTTGCTGATAGATGTTTTTTTCATTTGTTTCTGGCTCTTGGCACTGTTGTAGGTAATTAGGTTGTCAGAAGTGTGACTTCTGAATAAACTCTAGATATTCATTTAGATTTGAAATATGGGCCTGGCACGCCCATATTGGCTCACATAATGAAAATCCCAGCACTTTGGGAGACCAAGGCAGGCAGATCACTTGAGGCCAGGAGTTCGAGCCTAGCCTGGCCAACATGGTGAAACCTACATCTCTACTAAAAATTTATATATATATATATATACATACACACACAGACACATATACACATACACACACACACACACACACACACACACACACACACGCCAGACATGGTGGCATATGTCTGTAGTCACAGCTACTCAGGAGGCTGAGGCAGGAGAATCGCTTGTACCCGGGAGGCAGAGGGTACAATAAGGGTTGCAATAAGCCGAGATGGCGCCACTGCACTCCAGCTGGCAACAGGAGGCTCTGCCTCAAAAAAAAAAAAACCAAAACCAAACAAACAAAAAACAAAAACTAGATTTGAAATATGGCCCTCTGCACTTGCGTTTTCTTTATACCACTATGCTCATTGTGACAGAGTATGCTGAGTGTTCGTAATGTGAAAATGGCTACAAAGTTTTGTTTGTTTGTTTGTTTTGAGATGAAGTCTTGCTCTGCTGCCCAGGCTGGAGTGCAGTAGCACGATCTTCGCTCACTGCATCCTCCACCTCCTGGGTTCAAGCGATTCTCCTGCCTCAGCCTCCTAAGTAACTGGGATTACAGGTGTGTGCCACCACGCCCAACTACGTTTTATATTTTTGGTAGAGACAGGGTTTCACGCTGTTGTCCAGGCTGGTCTCACACTCATGAGCTCAGGTGATTCTCCTGCCTTGGCTCCCAAAGTGCTGGGATTATCGGCATGAGCCACCACACCTGGCCTTCGTAAGGTTCTTAATGAAACCCATGTCCACTCCATGGCCTTCACTGGTGATGTTAGGAATGTGTTAGGTTCCCTTTGGTACATGTGATGCACTCCCAGAAATTAGAATCTCTTTATTGTGCCATAAAAGTTCAATATTGAAATGAAAAAAAAAATGAAATGTTAAACATAAACTGATGTATAAAAGATTGCCAGGGGAAAGTTTATTAACATATCAGTTAAATAAATTGATTTAATTAAATAAATCAATTGATTTGACCATTTTTAGGAAGTTTCTAATTAATCTTTTCCTGTAAGAAAAATGGTTTTTGTAGCTTAGGTGACATCTATATTTTCAAGAACCTGGAGATAGTATTTCATTTATATCATCTCATTCAGAAAACCAGTCTTTATCATTCCACCTTATATTTTGTACAAATCATTCTCTTATCCTCTAGCAGAGGATCTTTATATACAATATTCCTAATTTTTTTTATACTTACGGCTCTGATAAATTCTCTTTTGTCTCTTTTACCATATGAGAATCAAAATGTAAGTTTCAGTTTGAACAGTATATACTTTAGAAAAAAAATAATTCAAAAATTGTTATTAGGCGTGTAAGCTGGGGCAAGTAGCCTAATGTTTACAGACTTTAGTGGAACCCATGAACTTCACTAGTGTTCTTCATGCTCATTACCAGCACTGGGCATTGTCCATCCTTTTAATTAGAGTGATTCTGGTGGGTATGTGGTGTCATCTCATTATTGTTTCACTTTACATTTTTTGGTTTGTTGATGAGGCTGGACCCTTTTTATAGATCTTTTGGTCATTGGGCTGTCCTCTTTTTGTGAAGTGCCTGTTCCAAATATTTTCCTGTTTTTCTATTGTCTTCAGTTGTTGACGTTCTTTTTATATTATTGAAAAAAGCCCTTTAAGACTTATATGTGCTGCAAATTGTTTTCCCTTCCTGTCGCTTGCCTTCTCAGTATCTTAATGGCGTCTTTTTTACACCAAAATTTTAATGTGGTCAAATATATTAGTCTTTCCCATTGTGGTTAGTGCTTTTCAAATGCTATTTTAGACATCTTTTACTAATTTGATGTCCTGAAGATATTTTCCTATATTACCTTCTAGATAAGTGAGCTGAATACATAATTTAAAATTTGTTGTATCCAAATTAAGAGAGCAAAATAAGCAGATAAAGCTAATTTTCATATTGTATTATTTAACTCAATCCAAATTAAGATTTCAAAGTTTCAGTATAAAAATTGAGATATTTCACATTGTTTTTTCCTACTAAATATTTAAAATCCAGTGCAAATTTTACTTACGAGCACGTCTCAAATGTTCAGTATTCATACATGGGCAGAGCAGTTGTAGAAGATGTATTGTTTTCACCATTTCACATTATTTATGTTCCACCTGAAAATAATTTTTTGGATGAATTGTGAGGTAGAAATAAATGAGTATCCAGTCCACGTAAGACCACTTGATTGAATATAAAGACAGCCCTGTCTCCACTGTTCTGTTATGCTACTTTGGTATTAAAGTATCTCATATGTTTGAGTCTGTTTCTGTATTCTGTGCCATTTGTCTGTTTTTCTGTGCTTGCACCAGTACTACACTATCTTATTATAATTTTTGTAATAAGTGTTGATACCTGGTAAGGAATAATTTCTTATGAGAGTCTTGGCTATTCTTGACCCTTTACATTTCCATATAAATTATAATCAGCTTGCCAGGTTCTGCAGAAATATCTTTTGGAATTTTTATTGAGATTGTATTGAATCTTAGTATCAATTTGAGGAGAGCACTTCTTTTTAATATCTGGTCCTCAGATGGTATCACCTGGGCAGCATCTGCACATGCTTGTGCCTTCCAGACTCTGCTACGGTTCCCCTTCTGTGGTAGAAGCAGCTAACTTAGAAGGAAGCTCAACCCTCAACTTTGATTAAAGCACTGGAGGGGCCCCTCCCTCTTTTTGCAGGAGACTTTCCTTAAGGTAGAAAGGCCCTGGCAAGGTTCTGGAATTCTAGGATGAAGAAAAATGAAGTCTGGGAGAAACCAGACCCAAAAAACACAATAGAAAAACAAAACTCAGTCCCCTCTATATAGCAGGGGCCTTGTACCCTGTGTGTGAGTTCTCAGGGGTCACCTGTTCTTGCATTGACTTGAACCTAGGGCAAATCAACGGAACTTAACATCCTTGAGAACAGATTAAAATTTTTCAATCCTCACTCTCATCTTTCTCTGTCACTGGTCCTATGGTTTGCTCTGTGGTTACAGACCAAGTTCCATGGAGAAACCAATTCCAAAGGTAGAGGCTTGTGTATCCTGACTGACTAGACAGGAGAGGAAAGGAACAGACTGTCCTAGCAGGATTGGTGGCACACACCAGTAATCCCAGCACTTAGGGAGGCTGAGGCGGGTGGATCACTTGAGGTCAAGAGTTGGAGACCAGCCTGGCCAACATAGTGAAACCCCATCTCTACTAAAAGTACAAAAATTGAGCCAGGCTTGGTGGCAGACACCTGTAATCCCAGCTACTCAGGACTGTGAAATGGGAGAACAGCTTGAACCTGGGAGGTGGAGGTTACAGTGAACCAAGATCACACCACTGTACTCCAGCCTGGGCAACAGAGTGAGACTGTGTTAAAAAAAAAAAAAAAGCTGTCTAGAAAAAGGTAATCTCTAGAATTTAAAGAGGGTTAAGAAAATGAGGATTAAGGCAAAATACAGTTAGTAATAAGATAACCAGGATCTGGTCATGGATAAACAGTCCTTGTTACTTACTGAGGCTAAGTGTTGGTTTATTGTGTTGCATTTTCTACGTCCATCAAGTCAGACTTCTGGTAATCCACAGTCCTGGCAATTCTGAACTGCCCTAGTAGGAGGGAACCTCCTGCCCTAGTAGGAGGGAACCCATCTCTCCAGGGTGAGATTCGTGAGCCGTCAGGTCTGGTTGTGGGAGTCCACAGTCCTGGCAATTCTGAACTGTCCCAGTAGGAGGAAACCCATCTCTCTAGGGTGAGATTTGTGAGCCATCAGGTCTGGCTGGGGGAATCCACAGTCCTGGCAATTCTGAACTGTCCCAGCAAGAGGGAACCTATCTCTCCAGGGTGAGATTCATGAGCCATTAGGTCTGGTTGTGAGCATCCACAGTCCCCTGGCAATTCTGAACTGCCCCAGTAGGAGGGAACCCATCTCCCCAGCTTGAGATTTGTAAGCCATCAGGTCTGGTTGTGAGAGTCCACAGTCCCCTGGCAATTCTGAACTGCCCCAGTAGGAGGGAATCCATCTCCTCAGGGAGAAATTTGTGAGCCATCAGGTCCGGTTATGGGAGTCCACAGTCCTGGCACTTCTGAACTGCCCCAGTAGGAGGGAACCCATCTCACCAGGGTGAGATTTGTGAGCCATCAGGTCCGGTTATGGGAGTCCACAGTCCTGGCACTTCTGAACTGCCCCAGTAGGAGGGAACCCATCTCACCAGGGTGAGATTTGTGAGCCATCAGGTCTGCTTGTGGGAGTCCACAGTCCTGGCACTTCTGAACTGCCCCAGTAGGAGGGAACCCATCTCACCAGGGTGAGATTTGTGAGCCATCAGGTCTGCTTGTGGGAGTCCACAGTCCTGGCAATTCTGAACTGCCCCAACAGGAGGGAAGGTATTTCTCTAGGATAAGATGCAGGGGGTGGGTACTGGGATGTGGGGACTAGAGTACAGTGGACTAACAAGAGGGACTTTGAGGAGGGTGAGGGGGAAAGATAGGGGGGCAGTGGAAAAGGGGTGCCTGACGAGCAGGGCAGTCGCACACTGATGCTCTGGAATTAACAGAGGAAGAACTGGGCAGGGAGTTCAGGGAGGTAGGGTTCTGGGAAGGAGTGACATTAGTCAGCTGGGGCAAACGGGTAGGTTGGAAGACTGAACAACGTGGATGGCCCTGGAGAGGAGGCTTACGGCAGGAAGTTTTAGGAGTAAGGGAAGGAAAAAGGGCTGAAACATGAGAGCGGGAAGGAACATAAAGAAATGGAGCTTGGGGCTGAGGCCGAGAAATTGGAGGTAGCTTTCTGGTCATTTTTCCAAATGAGCGCTGTAGAAACTCACTTGTCCAGAGGAGTCAAAATGAGTAACTGAGATGTGCAGATGAGCAGTTATCTCCTCAGGACATTCCATCACAGAATGCTTATTATGAGGGGTACATCTATCTCCCTGGAACATTTCTTGACAGAATGTCTATTATGGAACATACATGCTCCCTTTTGTTCCAGTGAGTATGCCCCACCAATCAGGGAAATGGTCCCAGTTTCTCGGTTTAAGAGTGGTCCTGGGAAGTAGCAAATAAAATAAATGGGTATGTAATTATTAGTCCTTGTTCTTGGGATGCCATGTCGTTTTGCTCCTCCATAGGCAAAAATTGATCAAGGGGCTAACAGAGGTAGGGGCTTGGGGCCTAGGAAAGCAGTTCTGAAACAGGAATTGGGAAAATGGGAAGTCAGTACCCTAGTCTCTTTCCCTTGCTACATTGTTGAAAGCCCTTTCCCATCATTTACCTCAGAGTGTGAATGCCCATGATTAGAGATGTTATGTTTATTTTACCAATGAGGACACTAAAGACCACAAAGCAAACTACCAGGAGTCACAAAGCAGGTGGGACTAGAACTTGACCAAAAGGAGGGCTGGCGGGAAGGAGCACAAAATGGCACAGAGTGCTTACGAGCATCATTGCCTTCTCCTGTATCCCTGGACAGGATCCTGTAGAGGGTGCTCAAGAGCAGAACTGTACTTTTGTAGCTTACCTCTTTGTTCCTGTGTTCTCTTGGTTTGATGCCTTTCTGTTCACTGGAACCAGAAACATAGGCCAAAGCTGGTACACTGTCTGTCCATTGAAACTGTGCTCCAGAGAGCTACAGAAAGCAATAGCTAACAGAAATCTTTGAGTTCGCAGGATGGCAAGTAAGAAACAACTTGCTAAGCTGAGCGCAGTGGCTCATGCCTGTAATCCCAGCACTTTGGGAGGCCGAGGCAGGCGGATCACAAGGTCAAGAGATCGAGACCATACTGGCCAACATGGTAAAACCCCATCTCTACTAAAAATACAGAAATTAACTGGGTGTGGTGGCACACGCCTGTAGTCCCAGCTACTTGAGAGGCTGAGGCAGGAGAATCGCTTGAACCTGGGAGGTGGAGATTGCAGTGAGCCAAGATTGCGCCTGTGCACTCCAGCCTGGCAACAGAGCGAGACTCGGTCTCAAAACAAAAAAATAAATAAGAAACAACTTGCTGAAATAAAACTCCCTCCCCTTCTAAGAGAATGAAATTAGCTAAAATTGGTTAAAACCAATATGGCCGATGAGTATACGCAGAATAAACTTGGTGATATCACAACCCAAATTTCCACCACATGTTTCATACTAGCTCCCTGTTTCATACTAACTCCCCCTGAATTTGCATATGGGACCCATGAAGAGACATGAAGAGATAATTTTGCATGCCTGAGGGACTTTCCAGCTGTTCCCTTTCCTTCTACCCATCACTGGCTAATCCCAGAATCAGCCCCCTAACCTTTTCTGATAAGAGGACTGCGTTGGCTGTGTGTGGTGGCTCACGCCTGTAATCCCAGCACTTTGGGGGGCCAAGGCGGGTGGATCACGAGGTCAAGAGATGGAGACCATCCTGGCCAACATGGTGAAACCTCGTCTCTGCTCAAAATACAAAAATTAATTGGGCATGGTGGTGCGTGCCTGTAGTTCCAGCTACTCGGGAGGCTGAAGCAGGATAATCCCTTGAACTCGGGAGGCGGAGGTTGCAGTGAGCTGACATTGCACCCCTGCACTCCAGCCTAGCAACAAAGTGAGACTCTGTCTTAAAAAAAAAAAAAAAAAAAAAAGTCCTGCCTTAAAGCCAGCACAGGAAGACAGCTTTGAGCTGGACCCCTGTCTCCTTGTTGGGGAACCTGCAATGAAAAGCTTTTCTTTTCTCCAAAACGTGGTGTCATAGTATTGGCTTTATGAACCAAAAATAAAATCAAAGGCCCCCTCTGCAACCATCCCAGTGGATTCCCTCCTCGGCCAGGACACCCTGAAATTTAACTTGAAAAGACTGGCTCAGGCCATAGAGCCAGATGGGGGTTGGACTTACTTTGTTATACCCTTCCAGCATTAACACAGACCTTACATTTGATAAGAAGCAGTTACAGTCTATTCTCTCTAAAGCCTGATACTTGGAGGCTTCATGTGCATGATAAAACCTAGGTCTCCACAACCCCATATTGGAACCCAGACTTTCCTTTCTGTAGATAAAAACTCTTTCAGCCAGTTGCCAATCAGAATATGCTTAAATCTACCTATGACTTGAAAGCCTCCCCGTTTGAGTTGTCCCACCCTTCCAAATTGAACCAATGTAAATCTTCCATGTGTTGATTGATGTATCTCCCTAAAATATATAAAAGCAAGCTGGAAGCCAACCACCTTGGGCATGTGTCCTTAGGACCTTCTGAGGCTGTGCCACAGGTGTGTTCTTAATCTTGGCAAAATAAACTTTCTAAATTGATTCAGACTTGTCTTAGATACGTTTTGGTTTACAAATTGGCAATGATTGGGTGGGACTCTTGAGTATAGGTGGCCCTGACCTTTGACAAATCTGTCAATATTTGGTTCCAGCTTTTAGCTATCTTTCAGCTGAGGCCTGGGAGCTCTCCTTTCTCCAGAGAATCCCTGATCTCCCAAAATTTGATTGAAATCCAAAGTTTATTTTGCTGTAAAATAAACTTTCCTAGAGTTTTTCCTTCTTCCTTTTCTAGAGTTTTACTTGCTTCCAACAAGGAAGGCAGGTTTTCCTACTTCCATGTCAATGGAAGGCAGGGTAACGCCTTTCTGGAGTTTGAGCTCCCTTGCAATAGGGGAGGCAAGTTTGAGTTTTCCTGCTTCTAGAATATAGAGAGCAGCCTTCAGCCTGAGACCCATTCCTGGGTGAGTAGCTGAATTGGGGTTTCATCTTGGTTAATGTTGCAATCGATCTGGTCATAATTTCTTCTTACTAGTAGAGCACTCACTAATCATAATGTTGGGGGTTTTGTTGTTTGCTCTGGTCTTTCTTACATCAGGTTTGACCAACTCTGCCTGACTTAGCCAAATCTGAATAACAATCCCAAATTATAGGGCATAAGGCCTCTCTGAATTAGCTAAAATTCCTTGCTGCTGCAAAAGAAAAATGCATTTCTGGTTGCTTTCTTTCTATAAAAAAAAAAAATTGTTCTTTCGTTTACTTTTCTTCCACCCTACTTCTCCTGGCCCCACTTCACCAGCCATATTCAGTACCAAGAAAAATCTGGAGATTACTCAAACCCGTTAAAGAACTCAGAACAGAATCACCACTCACCCCTTTTAGGGGTGTTCTGTTTTCTTTGTGGAGTTTCAGGAGTCATGAGCAGATTCTTCTTAGGTCTGAAGTTCAGCTTTCCTGTGTTACATTACCTGACCTCTTTGGCTTTTGGGGGTACCAGAGATTACCTTGTACTGTGAGAGGATTTGACCTTGGTGTGTGTAATGGTGGATGAGAGATACAAAGTTTAAGTTGACTGAGGACAGTTTACAGGAAGTGGTCTTTGCGGTTATGTTTTGTTTTTTCCTCCTGGAAAGTTGTTTAGGATCCTAATTCTAATTCAGATGTGCATTCTACAGAGTCTTCTCCATTGCCTTTCCTCTCAGAATTAATCTTGATTGGCTTGTCCGGTCATTAGCATGAGGAACTGAACTGTCATTTTCATAGATAAATAAGAGAATGAGTTCAGCTCATTCTCAGCTCCAAAGAGAAAGGGCATTTTGCTTCTCCCAGCTGAAAGGCACCCCTGGATTACTAGGGGCTAAGTGGGAGTGTGTGCAGCAGCCCTACAGGGAACCCCCAACAAAATTCTTTTTAAAGGCTTGTCCAGGAAATGAATATAGGAGCTGGTCATTCCATGCTTTAAGCCCTCCTGGAGGTGGAGACAGAAACGACTCAGTGGTTAACACACTATGGAGTCATGCCAGTAGCCAGCACACTTCAACCCATTCCACTAAAGCCTAGGCTGCAGCTCAGTTTCTCCTTAAAAAAAAAAAAAGGTGGGAAACAAATTTAAGAATGAGGAAAAACAAGGAGAATGACCCCCTTTCAGGCACTCTGTTGGTTTTATGGCACCTTTGCTTGCAAGTGTTTGTGTGAAGTGGACTTTATGGTCTTTTTATGCAGAGCTACAGCAAGGAAATTTCAGAGCCCAAAGGTCAGCCTGCAACTATGAGATTCTTAAGTTATCTGTATCTCTACTTTCTTTTCTGCCTGCTTTAAGTCTGCTGTTAACTTTTCTACTGAGATAGAATCTACTGTTTCCATTCAACGATTTCTTTTTGTTATTGTTTTTGCAAACCAATGAGTTTGTATTACTATTTCCTGGCTAGAGTTCTGAAGTAAAAGTTATAGGATCTTTGTGTAGTGTTTATGTGTATATATGTGTATTTTGTTGATGTGTTTTTGTCCACAGGGACCATATGTGGCTTAAAGAGTACTCATCCATTAAATAAACCCAGATGCTTTTCAAGTTTATGTGACAGTAAAATCTTTAATCTAGCTTTAAGATTATTGATAAAGTAATATTAGAAATGTCTTAAGAATTATCAGCCTACATTTTTGTTTGCATTTATTTATCAAGAGATTTCATACTTATCCCTGCTAAATACTGTAAGGTGTCAAAATTTGGCATAAAGGTTATTAAACTCTAAACCCAGCCATCTTTGCTTGTGGTTTTTGGTTTGTTTGTTTGTTTGAAACACAGTCTTACTCTCATCTCGGCAGGAGTGCAACGGCATGATATCAGCTCACTGCAACTTGCCCCTCCCAGTTTCAAGCGATTCTCTGCATTGGCCTCCTGAGTAGCTGGGACTACAGGTGTGTGCCACCATGCCCAGCTAATTTTTATATTTTTAGTAGAGACAGAGTTTCACCATGTTGGCCAGGCTGGTCTCAAACTCCTGGCATCAAGTGATCCACCCAATGTGGCCTCCCAGTGTGCCAGGATTACAGGTGTGAGCTACCATGCCTAGCCATGCTTGTATAATTTTTGATAAATAAGACGTTAGTATTAGTTTAGTGAAAATAACCAAATCTTGAATTATGTGGTAAAATAACCATACATTTAATTTTAAGTTTTACTTAGGTAAACACCTGAATTCACAGACTGTAAAATGGTTGATTGGGAAATAACTTTAAATGACCACTATTTGCAGTTTTCATAAATAATCTAGGTAAACAATTAAAATAATTAGGTAAATGTAATGGAATAAATGCTTATAGACAAACTTGTCATAACTTACGATGTAAAGTTAAATAATACATATTTTGTTGAATGTTTGGGTATTTTCCAATTAAAAAATCATATTGTAGGAAAACATTGGTTTCTAAAAAAGAATATGCTCTATTAAAAGGTACTTTTTGTCTACTTCAAAGCTTTAAAGGTTATGTATAAAAAACGGTAAGAGGAAACAGGAAATAAGATGCATGTACAAAAAGTTACATAATCAGAGAGGTATTTTTGGTAAGCTTAAAAAAAAAATACATGAGAAAGACTCTTTTATGGTGAATTTTTGTCCTGAAATAAAATAATAGGGTTGTTTAAGAAAGAAGGATATTTAGGCCAAACCAGAGGTCCAAGCATGTTGTGAATGGTCTGAGTCATAATATGGTTAGTAAAAAGGGAATTTATAAACATGTTATATGATTAATTGGCTATAATGAAAGGAAATTATAATAAATAGTTTTTCTAAAAAATTGGAGTCTAATATTAAAAACACATTCAAGAATTGGTTAAGATTTCATTTAAAAATTGAGTTACTCTTAGTGTAAGAAGTTTTTAATTTTTAAATTCAATAATTGTTTCTTTTTGAAATTATTCCAGTATCTCAAAAGCTTAATGATCTATAAAAGAAAATTTTTGAAAAGCAAATGAAAAATTTTTGGATCTGCTTTTGTCTGCATCTCTTTTCTATCTATTATTATATGTGTCATATGGAAGTGATATTTCACTATTAAACTGTATGGAAGAGTTCTAGTTATTTAAAGAAATGTAAGGGCTTTTCAGACTGATAGAAGTTAGCTCAGATGCCTTTTAATTCATGTGACTTCTGCAGTCTTTGGTAAGATTAATCTGGTAAATTTAACCTCAAAATTCTCAGCAACAGTCTAACATCTTAAAATCATGTTAAATTAAGTAACCTCAGTTTTTTTCACTAGGAATTTGGGTTACTAAAAGTTAAAATAGTAGTATAAGATGTGTACAAAGTATAAAACAAAATGTAATTTTTTCCTAGTTAAGAGGCTATTTAAGAGTCATTTTAAATTAAAGGAAAATTATACTGTATTATCTTACATTGCTGTAAAGAACTACCTGAGACAGGGTAATTTATGAAGATGAAAGGTTTAATTGACTCACAGTTCTTTAGGCTGTACAGGAAGCATGACTGGGAGGCCTCAGGAAACTTAAAATCATGGCGGAAGTCGTAGAGAAAGTGAGCATGTCTTCACATGTGGAAATGGGAGAGAGGGAGCGCAAAGGGGAAAGCGCTACACACTTTCAAAAACCAGATGTTGTGAAAACTTGCTATCATAAGAACAGCAAGGAGGAAATGCCCTTCAAATCCAATCACCTCCCACCAGGTCCCTCCCCCAACATCAGGTATTATGATTCAACACGAGATTTGGGTGGGGACACAGTGCCAAGGCATATGTATCGTTTACCAGTAACAGTAAATGGACAAAAGGAAAAATTAAGCCAGGGCAACAAAAGGTGCCTCTGAGACCTGTGGTTACCAAGAAGATGGTTGATGCAGGGGAAGGACAAAACCAAGTAACTATTAAAATCAGAGAATACAATGTAAAACAATTATTCCAATTTTTAGATTGGTATCATTAGTGTCTTGAGAAATTGTTGCTATAATGGGTTGTAAAAATAACTACTTGAAGGATGAAATTTTTAATTTTAAATGCTACTGAGTGAAAGCTCTTGTTTGGGCTCATGCATGACCCACAGCTCACTACTGAACAATCACTGATGGTATATGTGATCCAAATGCACAGGAGGTTATTCCTGAGAGAACACCTAGCCTAGTGGACTAGATAAATGCCACTGTAAGGTCTGTTTGCCCTGAAAAGGAGACTGCCTGATTCTTCCTATAAAACACTAAGTGGAGCACCCCAGATGAAGCAGTTGGTATGTGTCTTTTTTTTTTTTTTTTTAATTTTTTATTGGATTTTAGGTTTTAGGGTACATGAGCAGAGCATGCGAGACAGTTGCGTAGGAACACACATGGCAGTGTGCTTTTCTTTCCTTCTCCCCTTCACCCACATTTGGCATTTCTCCCCAGGCTATCCCTCCCCACCCCCCCTCCCACTGGCCCTCCCCTTTTCCCCCCAATAGACCCCAGTGTTTAGTACTCCCCTTTCTGTGTCCATGTGTTCTCATTTTTCATCACCCGCCTATGAGTGAGAATATGCGGTGTTTCATTTTCTGTTCTTGTGTCAGTTTGCTGAGGATGACGTTCTCCAGATTCATCCATGTCCCTACAAACGACACAAACTCATCATTTCTGATTGCTGCATAATATTCCATGGTGTATATGTGCCACATTTCTCCAATCTAGTCTATTATCAATGGGCATTTGGGTTGATTCCAGGTCTTTGCTATAGTAAACAGTGCTGCAATGAACATTCGTGTACATGTGTCCTTATAGTAGAACGATTTATAGTCTTTTGGATATATACCCAGTAATGGGATTGCTGGGTCAAATGGAATTTCTATTTCTAAGGCCTTGAGGAATCGCCACACTGTCTTCCACAATGGTTGAACTAATTTACACTCCCACCAACAGTGTAAAAGTGTTCCTTTTTCTCCACATCCTCTCCAGCATCTGTTGTCTCCAGATTTTTTAATGATCGCCATTCTAACTGGCATGAGATGGTATCTCAATGTGGTTTTGATTTGCATCTCTCTGATGACCAGTGACGATGAGCATTTTTTCATATGATTGTTGGCCTCATATATGTCTTCTTTCGTAAAGTGTCTGTTCATATCCTTTGCCCACTTTTGAATGGGCTTGTTTGTTTTTTTCCTGTAAATCCGTTTGAGTTCTTTGTAAATTCTGAATATCAGCCCTTTGTCAGATGGGTAAACTGCAAAAATTTTTTCCCATTCTGTTGGTTGCCGATCCACTCTAGTGACTGTTTCTTTTGCCGTGCAGAAGCTGTGTAGTTTCATTAGGTCCCATTTGTCTATTTTGGCTTTTGTTGCCAATGCTTTTGGTGTTTTGTTCATGAAGTCCTTGCCTACTCCTATGTCCTGGATAGTTTTGCCTAGATTTCCTTCTAGGGTTTTTATGGTGCCAGGTCTTATGTTTAAGTCTTTAATCCATCTGGAGTTAATTTTAGTGTAAGGTGTCAGGAAGGGGTCCAGTTTCTGCTTTCTGCACATGGCTAGCCAGTTTTCCCAACACCATTTGTTAAACAGGGATCCTTTCCCCCTTGCTTGTTTTTGTCAGGTTTATCAAAGATTGTATAGTTGTAGATATGTTGTGTTGCCTCCGGTGCCTCTGTTTTGTTCCATTGGTCTATATCTCTGTTTTGGTACCAGTACCATGCTGTTTTGATTACTGTAGCCTTGTAGTATAGTTTGAAATCCGGTAGTGTGATGCCCCCCGCTGTGTTCTTTTTGCTTAGAATTGACTTGGCTATGCGGGCTCTCTTTTGGTTCCATATGAAGTTCATGGTGGTTTTTTCCAGTTCTGTGAAGAAAGTCAATGGTAGCTTGATGGGGATAGCGTTGATTCTGTAAATTACTTTGGGCAGTATAGCCATTTTCACGATATTAATTCTTCCTAACCATGAACATGGAATGTTTCTCCATCTGTTTGTGCCCTCTCTGATTTCGTTGAGCAGTGGTTTGTAGTTCTCCTTGAAGAGGTCCCTTACGTTCCTTGTGAGTTGCATTCCAAGGTATTTTATTCTTTTTGTAGCAATTGTGAATGGCAGTTCGTTCTTGATTTGGCTTTCTTTAAGTCTGTTATTGGTGTAGACGAATGCTTGTGATTTTTGCACATTGATTTTATATCCTGAGACTTTGCTGAAGTTGTTTATCAGTTTCAGGAGTTTTTGGGCTGAGGTGATGGGGTCTTCTAGGTATACTATCATGTCATCTGCAAATAGAGACAATTTGACTTTCTTGCCTGATTACTCTGGCTAGAACTTCCAGAACTATATTGAATAGGAGTGGTGAAAGAGGGCATCCTTGTCTAGTGCCAGATTTCAAAGGGAATGCTTCCAGTTTTTGACCATTCAGTATGATATTGGCTGTTGGTTTGTCATAAATAGCTTTTATTACTTTGAGATACGTTCCATCGATACCGAGTTTATTGAGGGTTTTTAGCATAAAGGGCTGTTGAATTTTGTCAAATGCCTTCTCTGCGTCAATTGAGATAATCGTGGTTTTTGTTTTTGGTTCTGTTTATGTGGTGAATTACGTTGATAGACTTGCGTATGTTGAACCAGCCTTGCATCCCCGGGATGAATCCTACTTGATCATGGTGAATAAGTTTTTTGATTTGCTGTTGCATTCGGCTTGCCAATATTTTATTGAAGATTTTTGCATCTATGTTCATCATGGATATTGGCCTGAAGTTTTCTTTTCTTGTTGGGTCTCTGCTGGGTTTTGGTATCAGGATGATGTTGGTCTCGTAAAATGATTTGGGAAGTATTCCCTCTTTTTGGATTGTTTGAAATAGTTTTAGAAGGAATGGTACCAGCTCCTCTTTGTGTGTCTGGTAGAATTCGGCTGTGAACCCGTCTGGACCTGGGCTTTTTTTGTGTGGTAGGCTCTTAATTGCTGCCTCGACTTCTGACCTTGTTATTGGTCTATTCATAGTTTCAGCTTCCTCCTGGTTTAGGCTTGGGAGGACACAGGAGTCCAGGAATTTATCCATTTCTTCCAGGTTTACTAGTTTATGTGCATAGAGTTGTTTGTAATATTCTCTGATGGTGGTTTGAATTTCTGTGGAATCTGTGGTGATTTCCCCTTTATCATTTTTTATTGCATCTATTTGGTTGTTCTCTCTTTTATTTTTAATCAATCTGGCTAGTGGTCTGTCTATTTTGTTGATCTTTTCAAAAAACCAGCTCTTGGATTTATTGATTTTTTGAAGGGTTTTTTGTGTCTCAATCTCCTTCAGTTCAGCTCTGATCGTAGTTATTTCTTGTCTTCTGCTGGGTTTTGAGTTTTGTTGATCTTGCTCCTCTAGCTCTTTCAATTTTGACGATAGGGTGTCAATTTTGGATCTCTCCATTCTCCTCATGGGCACTTATTGCTATATACTTTCCTCTAGAGACTGCTTTAATTGTGTCCCAGAGGTTCTGGCATGTTGTGTCTTCATTCTCATTGGTTTCGAAGAACTTCTTTATTTCTGACTTCATTTCATTGTTTACCCAGTCAACATTCAAGAGCTAGTTGTTCAGTTTCCATGAAGCTGTGTCGTTCTGGGTTGGTTTCTGTATTCTGAGTTCTAACTTGATTGCACTATGGTCTGAGAGGCTGTTTGTTATGATTTCAGTTGTTTTGCATTTGTTGAGCAGTGCTTTACTTCCAATTATGTGGTCAATTTTTGAGTAGGTGTGATGTGGTGCTGAGAAGAATGTATATTCTGTGGATTTGGGGTGGAGAGTTCTGTAAATGTCTATCAGGTTTGCTTGCTCCAGGTCTGAGTTCAAGCCCTGGATATCCTTGTTGATTTTCTGTCTGGTTGATCTGTCTAATATTGACAGTGGAGTGTTAAAGTCTCCCACTATGATTGTGTGGGAGTCTAAGTCTCTTTGTAAGTCATTAAGAACTTGCCTTATGTATCTGGGTGCTCCTGCATTGGGTCCATATATGTTTAGGATCGTTAGCTCTTCTTGTTGTATCGATCCTTTTACCATTATGTAATGGCCTTCTTTGTCTCTTTTGATCTTTGTTGCTTTAAAGTCTATTTTATCAGAGATGAGAATTGCAACTCCTGCGTTTTTTTGCTCTCCATTTGCTTGGTAAATCTTCCTCCATCCCTTTATTTTGAGCCTTTGTGTATCCTTGCATGTGAGATGGGTTTCCTGGATACAGCACACTGATGGGGTTTGGATTTTTATCCAATTTGCCAGTCTGTGTCTTTTGATTGGTGCATTTAGTCCATTTACATTTAGGGTTAATATTGTTATGTGTGAATTTGATACTGCCATTTTGATGCTAAGTGGCTGTTTTGCCTGTTAGTTGTTGTAGATTCTTCATTATGTTGATGCTCTTTAGCATTTAGTGTGATTTTGGAATGGCTGGTACTGGTTGTTCCTTTCTGTGTGTAGTGCCTCTTTCAGGAGCTCTTGTAAAGCAGGCCTGGTGGTGACAAAATCTCTGAGTACTTGCTTGTTCGCAAAGGATTTTATTTTTCCTTCACTTCTGAAGCTCAGTTTGGCTGGATATGAAATTCTGGGTTGAAAGTTCTTTTCTTTAAGAATGTTGAATATTGGCCCCCACTCTCTTCTGGCTTGTAGTGTTTCTGCTGAGAGATCTGCTGTGAGTCTGATGGGCTTCCCTTTGTGGGTAACTCGACCTTTCTCTCTGGCTGCCCTTAGTATTTTCTCCTTTATTTCAACCTTGTTGAATCTGACGATTATGTGCCTTGGGGTTGCTCTTCTTGCAGAATATCTTTGTGGTGTTCTCTGTATTTCCTGCATTTGAGTGTTGGCCTGTCTTGCTAGGTGGGGGAAGTTTTCCTGGATGATGTCCTGAAGAGTATTTTCCAGCTTGGATTCATTCTCTTCGTCCCCTTCTGGTACACCTATCAAACGTAGGTTAGGTCTTTTCACATAGTCCCACATTTCTTGGAGACTTTGTTCATTCCTTTTTGCGCTTTTTTCTCTGATCTTGGTTTCTCATTTAATTTCATTGAGTTGGTCTTCGACTTCAGATATTCTTTCTTCTGCTTGGTCCATTCAGCTATTGAAACTTGTGCATGCTTCGCGAAGTTCTCATATTGTGTTTTTCAGCTCCTTTAATTCATTCATATTCCTCTCTAAGTTATCCATTCTTGTTATCATTTCCTCATATCTTTTTTTAAGTTCCTTAGTTTCTTTGCATTGATTTAATACATGTTCTTTTAGCTCATAAAAGTTTCTCATTATCCACCTTCTGAAGTCTAATTCCGTCATTTCATCACAGTCATTCTCCGTCCAGCTTTGTTCCCTTGCTGGTGAGGAGTTTTGGTCCTTTCTAGGAGGCGAGGTGTTCTGGTTTCGGGTGTTTTCCTCCTTTTTTCGCTGGTTTCTTCCCATCTTTGTGGGTTTATCCGCTTGTCATCTGCGTAGTTGCTGACTTTTCGATTGGGTCTCTGAGTGGACACCCAGATTGTTGATGATGAAGTATTTCTGTTACTTGGTTTTCCTTCTACCAGCCTAGCCCCTTCGCTGTACGACTGCTGAGGTCCACTCCAGGCCCTGCTTGTCTGGGGTGCACCTCTAGCAGCTGTGGCACAGCGAGGGATGCTACCAGTTTCTTTTTCTGCTATCTTTGTCCCAGGATGATGCCTGCCAAATGTCAGTCTTTTGGATATAGAGGGGTTAGGGAGCTGCTTGAGGAGACAGTCAGTACTTTTTAGGAGCTCAATTGCTGAGCTGTGAGCTCTGTTGTTCATTCAGGGCTGTTAGGCTGCTATGTTTGATTCTGCTGCAACAGAGCTCATTAAAAAAACCCTTTTTTTCTCAAATGCTCTGTGTTGGGGGGTTCGGGCTTTATTTTTCGATGTCCGTTGAGGTGTCCTGCCCAGCTAGGAGGCAGACTAGACACTGTTTGCCTGCCGAGGCTCCGCCCTGCTGTTGTGTGATTGGCCCTGTTCCTGCAGGCTCTGCTGTGGTCTCCGCCACGCCCTGCAGCGGAGTCTCTTCGTTGTAGCATGTTGCCTCGGCAAGGGCAGGCTGCATCAGCAGTGGGCGTGTATCTCAGTAGGGACGGGTTGCCTCGACAACGGGAGGCTGCGTCGGCAGTGGGCGTGTATCTCAGTAGGGACGGGTTGCCTCGGCAACGGCTGGCTGCGTCAGCAGTGGGCGTGTATCTCAGTTGGGGCGGGTTGCCTCGGTAGTGGTGGACGCCCCTCCCCCACAGAGCGTCTCGGACTGTCTGCTCGGGATAGTTTGAAATCGCGGTTTTGTTCGTCCCACTGGGTACCTCGAACGCTCTGTCCCTGCAATCCCCTGGGCTGGCCTCCTGTCCAAGTCTTGTTCAGTCTCAAGTCCCGCCCTCTCAAGTCTCAGGTTGCTGGTTCAACAGGGCAGCCGGACAAGCGCGCCCTGTGGGGATTGTACTGCCTGGTGTCCCGTGTCTTTTTTATACTTGGGAGTTTCCCTGTTCTGTGGGCAACAAAGATCAGTCTGGAAATACCGCTCCAACTAACCTCTTTGCGGATTCAACGAGAGCTCTAATCCTGGGTTGTTCTCACAGCGCCATCTTGAGTCCTCCCCCCGGTATGTGTCTTATGTAAGCCATATAGGACTGGCTTTATGATGATGGGATATTCTTCCACTGACTATGCCTGTAACCCAGGTCATGGTAAATTTTGGGCTGAATGGAGCCCCTATTACATGGACAACCCTCCCACAGATTCATACAACTATTTGAGAAGCCTTATCAAATTTGTTGTCCCTCATGGGTTTATAGATGGTTAATAAGACATTGAGGTAATTGGGCTGGGTCCCCACCCAAATCTCAACTTGAATTGTGTCTCCCAGAATGCACATGTATTGTTGGAGCAACCCAGGACAAGGTTATTGAATCGTGGAGGCCTGTCTTTCCTGTGCTATTTTCTTGATAGTAAGTCTCATGAGCTCTGATGGGTTTATCAAGGGTTTCCGTTTTTGCTCCTTCCTCATTTTCTCTTGCTGCCACCATGTAATAAGTGCCTTCAGTCTCCCACCATGATTCTAAGGCCTCCCCAGCCAGGTGGAGCTGTAAGTCCAGTTAAAACTCTTTTTCTTCCCACTCTCAGTTATGTCTTTATCAGCAGCATGAAAATGGACTAACACAGTAAATTAGTACTGGTAGAGTGGGGCGCTGCTGAAAATATACTCAAAAATGTAGAAGTGGCATTGGAACTGGGTAACAGGCAGAGGTTGGAACAGTTTGGAGGGCTCAGAAGAAGACAGGAAAATATGAGAAAGTTTGGAACTTTCTAGAGGCATGTTGAATGGCTTTGCTCTTGTCCAGAATCCCGGAAAAATGAGGTCACACGAACGAATTGAAGGATGGTTGATGCAGGGGATTTTATTGCCAATGAAAGTGGCTCTTAGTGGGAAGGGGAGATAAAAAAGGGATGGGGCAGGCAGGTAAGCTTCCCCTAAAGTCCACCCATCTCCAGCTGGATTCTTCTCTGAAGTTACACCATCAGGCTGTCCCTCCGGAGGTAAGCCACTTCTCTCCAGTGTCCAGCCTTAGTCCCCGACATCCAACTGTGTCTCTCTGCCAGCAGAGTCTGGGGTTTTTATAGGCAAAGGATGGGGCTAGGCAGGCCATGGGTAGTTTAGTGAAAGGCAATATTCAAGTGGGAAAACTGAAGTTCTCACTTTGGGCCACAGGTTTCAGGCTTTTCAGCATGAAGGTGGGATTTTATTGGGTACCCACCCTTTTCTGCTTAGAAGTTCCCTACCTCCATCCCGATCAATATGAAATGTTGATACAAGTAAAATGTCATATTATTTCATATAATAGAGTTTTGATATGATTCTGTTTCACTGTGGTGGGATACTCATTGTATAAAATAACAATTTTTACATTTAAATTAAAATACACATTGTCTATTTTCATGTTCATAATCCAAGTACTCCAATTTAAGGAATGTGAAATATTAAATAGCTCTTTAATTCTAGGGAAAATATAGAAGGTAACAGCCTTTTATTCACTTGAATGTATAAAAGTACATGTTTTAAGATACTTATTTTCATTTATTTTATAAACAAACTTCTCGATGGACTCAGTGACACGTTTGTAATCCCAGCCCTTTGGGAGGCCAAGATGGAAAGATTGCTTGAGCCTAGGTGTTTCAGGGCAGCCTGGGCAATGAAAAGTAAGATAATCAGCTGGGTGCAGTAGTGTGTGCCTGCTGTCCCAACTACTCGAGCTAAAGCAGGAGGACCACTTGAGCCTCAGAGGCCAAGGCTGCAGTGAGCCCTGATCACACCAGTGCACCCCAGCTTGAGTGACAGAGTAAGACCCTGTCTCTTAAAAATAAAACAAGGCCAGGTGTGGTGGCTCACGCTTGTAATCCCAGCACTTTGGGAGGCTGAGGCAGATCGATCACTTGAGGTCAGGAGTTCAAGGCCAGCCTGGCCAACATGGCCAAATACAAAAATTAGCCAGGTGTGGAGGTGCGCATCTGTAATCCAAGCTACTTGGGAGGCTGAGGCAGGAGAATCACTTAAGCCCAGGTTGCAGAAGCTGCCGTGAGCCAAGATTGCACCATTGCACTCCAGCCTGAGCAACAGAGCGAGACTTCATCTCAAAAAACAAAAAACCTTAGTTGATAAGTCTCAAAAGTACCATTTAACCTCTGCAGTATACACTTGATATTTCTGAACGTCTAGTGCAGTCATGAAAACGATGTCATATTGCGGTATAGGAGTACTAGGAAGCACAGCTGTTTCAAAATCTGCACTTGACAAATACAGTGATCTGTTGCCAGCTTTGTAGTGGAGTGAAGAGGAGTCAATGCCAGTTGTTTTGTAGTATTGACTTTTCAGAAGATCTGAGAAAGAAACCATAACTGAGAAGAAAACATGTCTGACGTCCAGGACCTTTCATTTTCTTTTGTTTTAAGCAGAAAACATGACAGCTTTGACTTTGCTGCCTAAAATGTTACGACTATTAAGGAAATGAATACTTTGTGCTTCTACGTGAAAAGAAAAAAATCCCTGAGATGCTGAGAAAGGAAGCAAAGAGGCAGAGCAGCTGGGAAGCACTCTCCTTCCTTCTGTAGGCCATGCGTATCTGTGTGGTCCATGGATGTGGTTGATTTGTGTGCTGATAGCTTGGCATTGTGGCTTCTATGTGCCTCTGGCAGTGGAACATAGTGCGTTATTAAGAAGTGAACAGAGGGTATGCCTGAAGTACTCAGAGTTCACACTAGGGTACTATGTGACTGTTTTGTTTTTGGTAGTGTTTCTTGTTTTCTCAGTCTTTTTTTCTGAGGACACCAATTTGATTTATAAACTATGAAAAGGAGTAGTAACTTTTATTACGGGGAACAAACATGTCACCCTTTCTTGCATAGTTCTTTTAGCATTTAGAAAAATTGCTTTTGTAGTCCTTGCGATCAGTGTCAGCTTTTACTTTTTAGAAATCAACCATCGTCTTGTTTTTCCCACTTCTTCTCCCTTCGTAGTCTTATAAATCTGAAAATTATTACTGTTAATAAGAATCAAAGTAGATTTTGCTGCATGAATATTGATTACATAAAGAGATGTATTTCAAGTCTGCATGATTTAGTAACAGCCTTTCTGAGGATATTTGATACATTTTTTATCCATTGTACGTATTAATACTTTACTAGAAGCTTTTTTTTCCCCCACACAAGAAAAGCAAACAGAAGTTTATTAACATGATTACTTTGTGAATACGTGGGAGAGAACTCAGAGAAATGAGGAAATCTCAAGAGTAGATCTCAAAGAGGTGGCTTAAACTTCAGACTTAGACACTTCATTCCCCAACACAAAGAATGAAGGGTGCGGGCCAGACCACCCTCATCCTCTGTTAAGACAACCTGGTCAAGAAGTGCAGGGTAAACAAAAGTGAGGTTTGTTATGCAGATTGAACTTGTGCTTTTTGTGTTGGTAAGAGTTCTTAGTGATTTAGGCCTTTAATCCCAGCACTTTGGGAGGCTGAGGCAGGTGGATCACTTGAGGTCAGGAGTTTGAGACCAGCCTGGCCAACATGGTGAAACCCCATCTATACTGAAAAAATACGAAAATTAGCTAGGCTTGGTGACAGGCACCTGTAATCCCAGCTACTCAGGAGACTGAGGCAGGAGAATCACTTGAAACTGGGTGGCAGAGGTTGCAGTGAGCTGAAATTGCCCCACTGTACTCCAGCCTGGCAACAGAGCCAGATCCTGTCTCAAATAAATAAATAAAAAGTTTCCAGTGATTTAGTCATCCTTCTCTTCCTGGTACAGAAAGGAAGATACTCTTACAAATGCAGATATTCTTTATAAAATAAATTTCTCTTACAAAAGGATAACTTTTACCATTTTCAGGGCTTCTCCTCTGTCTTCGGTTTCCCAAAATAATCAGTTTAAAGTACTCCTGTGCCAAAGAGGTATATTTGGAATGGCATATACTAGTGTCCTACAGGCATGTTTTGAGGTGTCTTGTCCTGAACTCTGCAGTTGGCTCTCTCCCCATTATAGAAATGTAAATAAAATCTATAGGAGACCATTGATTTCCACTGAGCTCCTGCACCAGCTGTAATAGACCAAACCAAGATGGAGTCCCTCCTACTAAAGTTCGATGTCACCAATCTGAAACTAAGCTATCTGACCTGAGAAATCGAGACAGACAGACAGAGAGAGAGAGAGAGAGAGAGAGAGAGAGAGAGAGAGAGAGAGAGAGAGAAAGAGAAAGTCAAATTCCCAAACAGGCCAGTTTTAGCTGGCATGGTAAGGGAGTCTCCTCTGCTTTAACCCTTACAAGGAAAGTAACTTTGAAACTACTAATTTGCGTTTTCTTTCTTATTTCTGCTTTTTTCAGCCTTTTACTCATCCAAAAATACTACCCACATTTTGGAGATGAACTCTCAACTTCTTGTTCTAACGGTTGCGTGATTGGTGAATTGTTCTTTGCGCAAATAAACTGCTAAATTTATCTTGACAGACAGTATTTTGATTCCCAAATTTGATTTAGATTTGGGGCCATTAAATTTCACTATTTAGTAATAACCCTAATGGATGAGAATAAGTGTTTCTCAGTTTCTGGTGATGTGGTTTGGCTATGTCCCCACCCAGAATCTCATCTTGAATTATATTCCCCATAATCCCCACGTGTCAAGGGCGGGACCAGGAGGTAACTGGATCGTGAAGGTTGGTCCCCCATACTGTTCTTGTGATAGTGAATGAATCTCACGAGAGCTGTTGGTTTTATAAACATCTGGCATTTCTCCTGCTTGCATTCACTCCATCCTGCTGCCCTGTGAAGAAGGTGCCTGCTTCTCCTTTGCCTTCTGCCATGATAAGTTTCCTGAGGTTTCCTCCCCAGCAATACAGAACCATGAGTTAATTAAACCTCTTTCCTTTATAAATTGCCCAGTCTCACATATTTCTTCATAGCAGTGTGAGAACTAATATATCTGGGTACTTAACATTGGTTTTTGTCTGTGGTTTTTCACATATACTTAGGGCTGCCATGTATAGTTATATGTACTTCACGACATAATTCCAGGGAGAGCCATTTGTGTAAATGACAATGGCTGTGGTTCCCCCTGGAGCTGTGCTGTGAGGAAGCCTGCTACACTTAACTCCACTCTCTGTGGTGCTGGTTAGTTTAATTGGCATTACTATTTAAATTGTCTTGATTCAACTGAATATTTAAGAGTCTCATGTTAACTTCCAAGAGAATTCCTCTCTAGCCTCTGTGCCATGAAATTCTGTGTCTGTGTGGATTAATTTGGATATATAGAAAGGGGGCATATACAGTATTCAGTCAGTGTTTAAAATATGAAAAATATACAATTTAAGATTTAAATGTACCATCAATTTGGAAATTGCTTTGTTTTTCATGCTTAATCTGTGATTCTTAGAGATTCTCAGCAACTGGACATCCTACAATTCAGTCATATTGTGACAGTAACTACTTAGTTAACATCAAACTCTGTAAGGGCTCATTCGGTCCCACAAAACTGCCCTCACTTCAGGCACCAATCACAAATCCTGGGTCCCCAGGCCACCCCCACCTCTGACTTTGTTACCAATTTGAGGCTTCCTATAACCTTCTCTGATGTTTGATAATGTGCCAGAATGACTCACAAAACTCAGGAAAACTCTTTGCTTGCATTTACTGGTTTATGATTAAAGGACACAATTCAGGAACAGCCAGATGGAAGAGATGAATAAGGCAAGGTGTGGCTTGGAGAGGCAGGGAGCTTCCATGCCCTCTTCAGCATGCTGCCCTCCCAGCACTTTGATGTATTCAAGAACCCAGGAACTTACTGAATCCCATTGTTTAGTAAGTTTAGTAAGGTTTTCATGGAGGTTTCATTACATAGGCATGATTGACTAAATCATTGGCCATTGGTGATAGAACCCAACCCCGTTCCCAGGAGGTCAAGGGGTGGGGCTGAAAGTTCCATCCTTTTAATCAAGGCTTGGTCTTTCTGGTTACCAGCCCCTGACCTGAAGCTATATAGGTCCTCTTACACTAGTCACCTTAGCATAGTATGATTGATTGGTGCTTATTATGAATAACAAAAGATGCTCCTATTACTCAGGAAATTCCAAGGATGTTAGCAGTTTTATTCTAGGAATGATGGACAAAGACCAGATAGGGATTTTTATTATTTCACATTTGAATATTCTGAATAGTTTGCATTATTAAAATGTTTTTTAAAACTAGAAGAACTCAACAAGAGGATTGGTATTAAAATGATGAAATAATATACAGCCATTAAAATTGTTGTGTATATGCATATACATATATATAGAGAGAGGAGTTTTTATAAGCAGTT
The DNA here is from genome assembly GCF_049354715.1 of Callithrix jacchus. Taxonomy (NCBI): domain Eukaryota; kingdom Metazoa; phylum Chordata; class Mammalia; order Primates; family Cebidae; genus Callithrix; species Callithrix jacchus. The sequence goes on from NC_133512.1 coordinate 1,653,816, forward strand.
GCAAACTTGATTAGCAATTTCAGCAGTTTCCAAATGGGTGGATTTGTTGGTAACAAATCCAGCAGAAGGAGAAGAGAATTATGCAAAGCTGCCAACACAGTACAGGCAGTCCACAGTTTAGGAAAGAGTTGTGTTCTAAAAGTTGGCTGTTTGAAATTCTGAACACGTTCCCAATGAAACAACGTTAGAAATACTCTGGTCCCAAGTCAGGCTAGAACAGCCTTCATTTTGCCTATGGAATTCTTGGAATACATGTAGTCTCCACACTTCTATTTATGATAGTGTTGAGTCAACTGCATCTTCGGTTTCAGTTTCAGCTAGAACCATCTAAAACTGATCTTCCTTCAGTAGAGTTGGGAATTTGGAGAATATTTTAAGCATAGCATAGCTTCAGATGTTAATTAAACTTCTGGCCAATGGCAACCTGTTAACTAAATCTTCAGAAAATAAGATAGATTTCTACACCTGCCCTTAACTCCAAGATTATAGTATGGAAATAAGATTTCCTTCAGAAGTTAAGAACTGCTTGTGATTGTCTTACTTATTTTTTTAATCCTAAAAGCAATACATATTCATTTAAAAATACTTAATTAAAAGTAGAGGTAATATCCTCCACTTGCTATTAAAATTATTTAGAAAATTGTGTTTTTGTGTACACATACAGCACAGATAAAACAAGTATGGCTAAAAAGAAGCAAAGCAATTGGTAAGTAAAGATGAAGGTTTGTTAGATTGTTCATATTCTTTCAACTTTCTGTAAGTTTGAAAATTTCAAAACAAAAAGGTGGAGATTTTTTTTAAAGTAGCAGGAATATTTGCTTATCTTCAATCCCCAACCTCATTCTCCTCCACGGAGTTCTCTGCTGCTAACAGTATGTATAGTTTTTCAAGTATCTTTTTAAGCATGTTTTTTAAATCCGTTTACAGAAAGTATTTTTTTTTTTTTGCACAAATGGAATCTCAATATATATAGAATTATACTACTGTCACCAGACAAGGAGTTTTGTCCCAGACCCCAAGAGCAGGTTCTTGGCTGTCATGAAGGAAAGAATTCAGGGCAAGTCACAGAGTAGAGTGAAATTAAAATAGTTTATTACAGAGTAGGGCGTCCTCAAAGTGCAACAGGAGGGCACACCCATTTCAAATATAATGCTAATATTGGTATTAAGGAAGTGTACTTCATTACAGAGGCTTGTGATCCACTTGTGACGGGCTGTTAGTATTCTTACTTATGTTACTATTGATTTTAGCAAGAATTTATGAATGTACTACTATTTTTAAAGCAAAACCTATTCTTAAACTAAGAATACTTTTTGTTCTTAAAGTACTGGGACATTTCCAATAGTCCTGGGTCTTTAGTTAGTTAACATTACTAACTCGTTCCCTCAAGCATAAACGTCTTACAACCAAGAGTGCTCAGCCTCCTGGAAACAACGCAGCAGGTTTGGCTTTATCCAGACTTTATTCAAGATTGAGTCACTCTGCTTAGGATGCCTCTCACACTGTTTACTGATATTCTACTTGCTTTTAAAATGTAACAGTATGTATTCGTTTTCTCTTGCTGCTGAAAAATTACCACAAATGTAATGCCTTAAAACTACACAAATTAATTCAAGTTCTGAGGTCAGAATTCCAAAATGGGTTTTGCTGGGCTAAAATCAAGGTGTTGGCTGGGCTCCATTTATTCTGGAAGCTCCAGAAGAGACTTGATCTTGCTGTTTCCACCTCCTAAAGGTCTCCTGCATTTCTTGTTTTGTGGCCCTTCTTTCTTTAAAGCCAGTAGCGTAGCATCTTCAAATATCTTTCACTGATTCTTCTGCCTCTCTTATAAGCACTCTATGATTACACTTGACCCACCTGGATAATCCCTAGCTCGAGATCCTTAATCATATCTGCAAAGTCCCTTTTGCCAAGTAAGGTAACAAATGGACAGAGTCCGGGCTCCGGAATATGGACATCTTTGGAAGGCCATCGTGTCGCCCATCACACAGGATATTGTGGCTGTCTTGCTTTATCAGTATATATGAATCTGACATTCTTTTTAACTACTGGACAAAACCGATATAAAACTTATGTAACCCCTCATGTGATGAATCTTTAGGTTTCCCTTTTATGCTGAAATAAACTGCTGCAAACATTTTTGTACATGTGAATATATAAGAGTATCTGTGAGATTAATTTCTAAAACTGAAATTGCTCAGTCAAAGGTGGTGAAAGATAAATGTTGGCACGTTAAGATTTTAAAGAGTTTATGTGAGCAGACAGTGCTTCATGAGTCAGGCAGCTCTAAACCAGAAGTGGTTGAGGCTCCACTGAAGGAGCCTGAGGAGAAGGCCTTTATAGGGTGGATGTAGAAGTAGAGCAAACAAATTATTTGATTAAAGTTTGAGTAGTTGGCTTATTTGGGCCATGCCTGTGAGAAGTTCAAGAATATGTAACTAGTGCCTAGTTGGCTGCCTGTGATTGGCTGAGCTAAGCTTGGTGATCTTTTAAACTCAGTTTTGGTTGCTTAAGTAGAATCCTGAGCTTTAGAGCCATCTCAGTTTAAGGGCCTCCCATTGTGTTATTTTAATAAAGGGTAAATGCGGTGATAATACAGCCAGGTTGCCCTCCAAACTGTTGTACCAGTGTTCTGTACATTCCCACAGCCAAGCCTGTTTCTCTACTCTCTTGTCAAAATATTCAGTCTTTTTAATGTTTTTAATAGATGTGTAAAAATTATATTAATTCAAATTGCATTTCCATGATTTAAAATGAGATTAAGCATTGTCATACTGTTTTTATTAGAATTTTCTATATTAAACTTCTTAGACCCAAAAGAGAAATATATTTCATGATGCATCATGAGAATTGGTGTACAAAATGCTTATGTTTATTTAAAACCATGTTTATTCCATACAAAATTTATTTTAAATAAATATACATCAAAATTTAATGGTTTTCAAAAAGATCGTTTAGTGATAATTACCAGACCTCCTCATGATAAATACTATATATGGAACTTTGGTATTGATTACATAAAATATGATCAGTTATTTTCTTGCTTTTGTTTTTGGTGTTAAAGAATAATTCTGAATTGGTAATGTTTTTAACCCTGGAATTGCTAACACCATAACATCAGCTTTGAGTTTGTGTCTCTCTCTTACCTCGTCACATCTGCCTTCCCTCACACTTTTAGAAAATTGTCCAACAAAGCAAACTAGGGTAAAACCTGTATGATAAATGTATAGAGAAGATATAGAGAAATGTAACTGGGATTATTTATGCTGCACCTTCATTTATTTATTTTTGAGACTGAGTCTCACTCTTGCCCAGGCTGGAGTGCAGTGACGCAATCTCTGCTCCCTGCAACCTCTGCCTCCCGGGTTCAAGTGATTCTCCTGTCTCAGCCTCACAATATAGCTGGGATAACAGGCTCATGCTACCACACCTGGCTAATTTTTGTATTTTTAGTAGGGATGGGGTTTTAGCATGTTGGCCAGACTGGTCTTGAACTCCTGGCCTCAGGTGATCCACCCACCTCGGCCTCCCAAAGTGCTGGAAATTCAGGCATGAGCCACCATGCCCAGCCAATTTTTCAGTTAATTTTAAATGATTGAGCTCTGAAAGAAAAGTTTCACTTTTTAATCTAAACCTTTAAAGAGTTCTTCTAAATGGAAAACATCGATTGCTTCTGGAGATGGGAGCAGGGACCGGGTAGCTGGGGTGGTGATATCAAGGGTGAGAGGCAGTCTTTTTACTTTACAGTCCTTTTTTTTTTTTTTTGGGAGGGGGGATTTTTAAACATTTTAAATATGGAATTGGATCACCTGTTAGAAATAATAACGAATCTTAAATTCAGTGGACCAAAAAAATTTTTAATAATCATTTTTAAAGCACTTTTACGGTTGGCTCTCCTGTGATTCAAGCGGCAGCTCGATTTCATTGAAATGTGGAAAGATGAGTCATATTTTTTCACATTAAAGAATGGTTCTAAAATTGATTCTTGGCTCAACTTGGGGGCTCCTCTTGGACCTTTACTGTTGGTTTTCCTCAGGGCCCTATGGCTTCAATTACCATCTGTTTGATGACAACCCCTAAATCTCAATCTGTAATGCAATCACCGGCCCCACCCTTTATGCACATTAAAGTGTGACACCATTAAATCAGAAAGTGGAGAAAGGCTTATAAACTTTTCCTCCTCTTACTGCTTTTTTGTTTTTCCTCTTCTATGCCATAGGTTTGCTGGTGGTATCAAATAACATTATACAGTGTGGCTTATCCTAACTTCTGTCATTCAGAGTTTAAAAACATTTTTACCTGTCAGAATAAAATGCTTCTTTGATCAATCACCTTTTGGCTAATATTCTTTACTATTTTAGGTTGAGTTCTCTTACCCGCCCCTGATTCCAGGAGATGGACATGACAGCCACACTTTACCTGAAGAATGGAAATATTTGCCCTTCCTTGCCTTACCAGATGGTGCACACAACTACCAGGAAGGTATGTAACAAGACAGTGAAGCAGTTAGGTGCCATGTTTGAAAAAAATCTGCCAAGATATCTTAGGTTCTAAATACTTTGAGAAATTAAAGCCCTTTAGCCTATTACAACTATTTATAAAATATTTACATGCTTGTTTAGAGATGACTAGTCATTCACTAGAGCACCTCTAAAGGAGTGCCAAGCTTACACTGTCCTTGGCTGGTGAACCTTGGTCAGCCTTCTACCAAGTGATTAGCCAGAGCAGGACAGCCACGACTGGGAGCAGTTCCTCCTCCATCTACACTTCAGACTCCTGGGGGCTTACCAGCACATTGCCTGGGACTCTAGCTGCATACTTGCAGTACTGGCTTAGCACTCCAGGGCCCACCTAGAAACATCGAGATTGTTTTTGTGTCTCTGGAACCATTGCTGTCACAAGTACTCTGTTTGCAAGGTTGCTTGCATGCAGAGCCTGTTAACACCGGCAGAGAAAGCAGGACTGTGAAGTTCTTACCGAATCTCCTGCCACCCTATAAATGAGTACTTTGCCTGACTTAGTGAAGGACTGTTTTACTATGGTATTTGATGCTCTACAAAAATCTTTTTGTTGTTGTTGCTTTGCTTTGCTTTTTTGGAGACAAAAGTCTCACTGGGTTGCCCAGGCTGGTCTCAAACTCCTGAGCTCAAGCAGTTCTCCCCCAGCTCCCCAGTAGCTGGGGTGTGCCACCATGCCCAGCAAAAGGACTGCTACAAACATGTGAATTAAGATTATAGTGAATGTTGGCCAGGTGTGGTGGCTCACTCTTGTAATCGCAGCACTTTGGGAGGCTGAGGCGGGCGGATCACGAGGTCAGGAGATCAAGATCAGTCTGGCCAACATAGTGAAACCCTTCTCTACTAAAATTACAAAAAATTAGTCAGGTATGATGGCGTACACCTGTAATCCCAGCTCCTTGGGAGGCTGAGGCAGGAGAATCACATGAACCCAGGAGGAGGAGGTTGCAGTGAGCCAAGATCACTATTGCACTCCAGCCCAGGTGACTGTGAGACTCCATCTCAAAAAAAAAAAAAAGATTATAGTGAATGTTCTACAGATTTTTCTTTATATTTGTGTATGTGAATAATTTTGTCCGTAGTATCTGAAAGGTAGTTGCAAACATCGTGACACTTTTTCTCTAAATACTTAAGATCTGAGAATGAGATGGTTCCCCAGTGTAACATCCAGTACCCTTATCACAGCTAAGAGATTTAACAGTAATTTCATAATACTATCTAATGTCCAGTCTATATTCAGATTTTCTCAGTTGTCCCTCAAATTTCTTGGATTCATTCAAGTTTCATGTGTTGCTGTTGGCTTTTTTTTTTTTTTATTATTTTTGAGACGGAGTTTGACTCTTGTTGCCCAGGCTAGAGTGCAATGGCACAATCTCGGCTCACCACAAGCTCCGCCTCCTGGGTTCAAGCAATTCTCCTGCCTCAGCCTCCCAAGTAGCTGGGGTTACAGGCATGTGCCACCATGCCTGGCTAATTTTGTATTTTTTGAAGAGATGGGGTTCTCCATATTGGTAAGACTAGTCTTGCACTCTCCACCTCAGGTGATCCACCCACCTCAGCCTTCCAAAGTGCTGGAATTACAGGCGTGAGCCACTGCACCCAGCCTGCTGTTGGCTTTTATAACTGTCTACTTTCTCTTAATCTAGAACAATTCCTTAAAGATTAACTATTTTCTGTAATTGAAGTCTCAGTTTGACCTGTTACAATTCAGCCTCTTGGGCTTTTTATGAGAGAAATCCTAAGAAACCAGTGGTTGTGGTCCTAGAAATAAGTATGGCTTTCTTGTTTATAATTTTTGTGTTAATGACTGCATTATGATAACTTCATATTTTATTACTTAATAAGGGTAGTTCACCTTAGCATTTACATTTTTCTATGTATCTCTTAGATACTGTGTTTTTTCACTTGCCACCCAGAAATGGAAATGGAGCCACAGTATACGGTATCTCTTGCTATCGACAAATTGAAGCCAAGGTATGATAGTTAATGGTGAAAACAAGAAACTCTACAGTCCTTTCTTAGATGTTGGACACTTAGAGAAACACTGTCTTTATTTTTAGTCGGTGGTGCCTATGATATTGTTTTAGATGTTTGTATACAATTTGTAGCTGTTTTTTCAATAGTACCCATTTATTCACAGACACGTGGCCATGCTTATATTTGTATCATAATGTTTCGTACATTGTTTTAGATAGTGATCCCTAAATTACCCGTTTGTCTGTGAAATGCTGTGTTTATTTACCTTTCAAGACGTCTGTGAATTTTCTGATCCTAGTGTTTGGCATATAACTTAGAAAAATGGAGTGGTAGTGTTTGTATGTTTGTATGTTTTTTTGTTTTTAAAGACAGAGTCTTGCTATTTTGCCCAGGCTAGTTTTGAACTCCTATGCTCAAGAGATGCTCCTACCTCAGCCTGCTGAATAGCTGGGACTGCAGGTGTGCACCACTGTACCTGACTTGTTTTTTAAGCAGCATTTCAGAAGCAGTAGGGTGTGCTTGCACGGACTCCCAACTACTCATTAGTTGTTTTCATTATCTCTTAAGTTTTTTTTTTTTTTTGAGGAAGAGTCTCACTCTGTTGCCCAGGCTGGAGTGCAGTAGCAAGATCTCGGCTCACTGCAGTCTTTACCCCAAGCTCAAGCTGTCCTCCAAGCTCAGATTTCCAAGTAGATGGGAAACAGGCACATGCCACCATGCCCAGCTAGTTTTTGTATTTTTTACAGAGACCAGGTTTCTTCATGTTGCTCAGGCTGGTCTTGAACTCCCGAGCTCAAGTGATCTGCCCACCTCAGCCTCCCAGAGTGCTGGAATTACAGACGCGAGCCACCACACCCAGCCTTGATTATTTTTAAACTACTTGCTAGCTTAATGCCTGACTTACTATAATAGCTCTAATTAATAAATTCAGATAAGCCAAGATGGTGACTCCACCTTTCATGATTTGCTTATTTGTAGGACTGTTTTTTTGTGGTAGAGATAATCTGGATGAGTGAAAAGCTCTTTCCTCTCTAAAGGCCATTAATACTCTAAAGCAGTGAGTGGTTCTCAATCTCAGCTGCACATTGCAGTCATCTGGAGAGTGGTTCTCAATCGCAGCTGCACATTGCAGTCATCTGGAGAGTGGTTCTCAATCGCAGCTGCACATTGCAGTCATCTGGAGAGCTTTAAAAGCTAAGATGACTGGGTCTGCCCCAACCCAAAAGATTCTGATTTAATGATCTGGACATGGGAGGTGGGAATGTTTTAAAAGCTCCCCAGTTGATTCTTCTGCGTAGTCAAGATTGAGAACCACTGCTCTAAAACAATGATTTCTTAATCAGTATTACCTAGAGACTTTTTTTTTAAATCTGTACCTAGCCTTTCCTCCTAGTGACTGAATCAGAATCTCTGGTATTTGAGCCTCGACAATTAAAAGTTTTAAAAGCTTCCTCGGGTGAATAATTAGTAAATCTTTTTCTACCTTGTTATAGAAATTTCAAACATGCAGATAAATTAAAAATATAGTACATTGAATACCTGTATATCCAACACCTAGACTCAACAACTGTTAATATTCTACCACATTTACTCTGTGTGTGTATTTTTCCCCTTACTTAACATGAACTACAGGTGTAAATTCCAGGATACCCAAAGTAGTTAACTACCATGAAATAACCCTCTAACACAGGGCTGGGAACCTGGGAAACCCGTGTTGTCATGAATAACTGAATGTAAAGCTAATGATAGTATATCAAATAATAACATACACCGTAAGTATATTCCATTTTAGTCAGTTACACCTGAATGAAGCTGAGAACATAGAGATAAAAGAAACCTGAGAATAAGAGTTAGCCTGGCAGCTTTGAGCAGTTGATGTTTTCGTGTACTGTTGTAACCGAACCGAGGTTTGGCTGCACGCCCCTTGAAAGACGAGAGAATAGAGTTGCTGGGAGAAAAAGAAGATTTATTTGGAAAGCCAGCTAGATGGTGACCTAGCATTCTAAAGTAGCATCTGAAATTTTGCAGGCTGGCTGGAGGATTTTTATGGGAGAGGGCTATGGAGAAGGGAGGGTTTTGGTATCAAGAGGTGAAACACAGACATCTGGGTACCAGTGAGGGCCAGAGGAGGTTGGGTGTTTCTTTGTCATTGGTCAGGCCACAATGCTTCTATACATCTTCAACAAAACATAGTTGTTTGCACCCTTTTTAAATCCCAGAGTTTAAAAACCTACACAATTGCCATTTTGGCATATTTGTGCTCTAAAGTTATCCTTGCCTATTTGCAGGAATAGGGAAAGACTCCCTAAAAAATGGAGTTATGTTCTTTTGCTATTTCACTGTTATACTATTACCTTTACATACTTAAATATGAGATGAATTGAGCTGCTGTCACTTCTTAGAAATCTGTTCCTTTTAATATTTTTTATTACCCATAGGTCATGTAAGCACTAGTAAAATCATTTCTCCCATGTGTGTCATATCCCTCAGTGCTGTTTTAACAGCCCTTATGCTCTGCATAGCCTTTAAATACTGCCTGTCTCTCCACTCCCTGGTTCTGACCCACTCCAGAGTACATTAGAGTTGCCCATTTTTCCAATGATTGCTGTCCTTCTCAATAGATAATAGGCAATAGAACCAGACTGATAAGCCAGTTATTGGAGGGACCTCGAGCCTAGGAGAAAGACTTTAACTTCCTCTGAATGGTGGTGAGACAGTGGATGAATCCAATCAGGAGGAAGGATTCTTCTCCACAGCTAATTTAAAGTCTGTTCATCAGTGATCATTTGAAAACACAGGGGCCCCTTGGTCTTCAGGACAGACCCAGGAAGGTATCAGGCAGTATGCTAGAGGAGAAGTCTTTCTTCCTTCACAGCCTTGCCTGAGGTTGATCAAATCAAGACTCACTCTCTATTAGCAGAGGACTGTAGAAATCTCACATAGTCATCCTCACAATTAATGAGCTATGTGCTTGTGTTTGGCACTGGGTGCCAATACAGGTTTCCAGGCAACATGGAACAACTAACTTAACAAAACTTCTGACAGTTCTTTCATCCCTGGAGAACAAGCTGTCTGTTGTTGTCTTCTTTTTTTTTTTTTTTTTGAGACTGGCGTAATCTCAGCTCATTGCAACCTCTACCTCCTGGGTTCAAGCAGTTCTCCTGCCTCAGCCTCCCAAGTAGCTGGGATTAGAGGCTTGTGCTACCACACCTGGCTGATTTCTGTATTTTTAGTAGAGATGGAGTTTCACCATGTTGGCCAGGCTGGTCTTGAACTTTTGGCCTCAGGTGATCTGCCTGCCCAGAGTACTGAGATTACAGGCGTGAGCCACTGCTTCTGGCTTTTTGTCATCTCTTAAACTAGCGCCTTCTCACCAGAAACAGTGGTCTCTGAAAGGATTGCCCATTTTTAACCAGAATCAACAGTGATTGATTTGCACTGAATGGTTGATTTGGACCTGGTGACTTATACATAAAGTATTCTGCATCAGGTTATAAATTCCTTGAGACTCAGGATTGTCCCTTCGCTGTTACATTCCCACTGCCTACCACAGATTCTGTCACATAGGCCCAAGCTGACATTTATTCGTCCAATATTTCCTGAGAGTCTTAATAAATTTTTTAATTTAACTAAATGCAAGAAATTTCTTCTATGTAATTGCCATTTTTATTACAAATATTTTTTAAATATTGCTATGAAATATTTCTGATGAATTGCTCTTTGTTTATAACAGGCATTGAAAGTAAGGCAAGCAGATATCACCAGAGAGACTGTTCAGAAAAGTGTCTGTGTTCTAAGCAAGCTGGTAAGAGAACAAGTAACTCATTCATTGTGTTAAACCTTCATGGCAGGTCTTTCTTTAAGGATAAGGCGCTATTAGAATAAGAAGAAATTTAAATGATATGTTAAAATATTTATGTCCTAGCATCTCCTCATTCTCTTTCCCTTTCAGCAGTTTTCATTTGCGCCTCTACCCAAGACTCGGTAAGAGAAGGGAGATCTTGTAGCTATTGGAAAGTAAGTTGATATGTAAACAAAATGAGGTAGCTGATATATTTCATTTCTCCATTTTGGTTTTACCAGAATCTTTTTTTTTTTTTTCTTTGAGAGAGAGTCTCACTCTGTTGCCCAGGCTGGAGTACAGTTGCATGACCTTGGCTTACTGCAACCTCTGCTCTCCAGGCCCAAGGGATCCTCCCACCTCAGCCTCCTGAGTAGCTGGGACCACAGGCATGTGCTACCATACCTGGCTCACTTTTTTCTATTTTCGGTAGAGACGAGGTTTTACTACATTGCCTAGGCTGGTCTCAAACTCCTGAGCTCAAGCAATCCATCTGCCTCAGCCTTCCAAAGTTCTGGGATTGTAGCATGAGCCACCATGCTCAGCCAAAATCTTATTTCATACAAAATAAAATTTTGAGGATGAGAATATTTCTTCTGAGACAGTAATTTTAAATATAAGCCAAGAGTAGTCTCCTAGGAAAGGAATGGCTATAATAAAGGACCCTAATGTCAGAAAATTGTTAGATTATTCATCTGATCCCTGTACACAGCTTTGAGAAGAGTAGCCTGAAAAATATACATTAGTGAATTGCTTTTTTAGACTGGACCAGATGACCGCAGCATAAGAGTACCAGATATTGAACTACAGCATGTTAAGAGGCTCCTGAGTAATCATTCTTCAAAGGACAGTTGCAATAATAGTGCATTTATTGAGTGCCTATGTATCAAGCATTAATTCTGTGTAATTGTCATTTTCATCCTCATAACAACGTCGAGACATATTTACTACTGTTCTCATTTTATAAATAAAGACATAGCTCAGAGAAAAAATGTGTAATTCTACAGACATGTAACTACCAAATGATAAAATTGGGGTAAAAAAAATCAGTTTTATCTGTTGCTAAAACAGACACAAGGGTTAGGAAGAGGGTAGCTTACTCGAAAGGTCGGGTTGTGGTTCTTCTGGTCTAGACTTCAACAAGTCTATGTATAAAAATAAAATAATTTTATACTTTGATGGAAATAGTAATATATTAACAGGGATACTGGGAGATATCTTCCAATATTACTTGTTTTTAATTAATTAGAGTATATATACATCATTGGTCATCGCATCCTGAAATGGACATAGACATGAGAAAACATCTAGAAAAGAACGCTATAATAAAAAGATGAAAATGGTAGAAGATCCTAAATAGAGAAATAAGGATTAAGGGATAACTTTGCTCAAGTATATAAAACAATTTTATGATAAAGGACACAAGCTAGTTGTTGTAAGCCTCCACAGAGGACAAAAAAGGGAAACGAACTTAAATGTAATCGTGAATGTTCAAAGAGATATAAAAACAGGCTGCTGTAAGGATGATTAAATGTTGCTACAGGCAAAACAGTGCAGAATTAGAATATGTGTTACATCATGCAGTAGTAACCGCTAATGCGTGGGTGCTTTCTTTGTGTCAGATACTTTTTACCAAGTGCTTTTACCTGATGTTTAATTCTTAAAACAGTCCAATATGATGTACTCTTTTCATATGCCCATGTTCCGACCAGCAAGCAGAGGTGGAGAAGTTCCCAGAGCTGAGTGATGGAGCCAGGCCCAGCAAGTCTGAGCCCACACTCAAGCACTGGTGTTTCCGGTACTTTTCACTGTAGCTGAAGAACAGATATCTTCATGGCTTTCAGCTATGAATGAATACAGCACTAAAGTTGATAGTTACTAACTTTTTTTCTCCCTGTTCTATTCAAATGAGAAAGTTGTGGGTTCTGTTTGTTTTACTATTATCACCTAATGGTAATTTCTTTTTCCCTTTAAGCCTCTATATGGCTTACTTCAAGCAAAACTTCAGCTCATTACACATGCATATTTTGAAGAGAAGGATTTTTCCCAAATTTCCATTCTAAAGGTAACTTTTGACCCCTCTGTATATGTGTTTGGCTCAGGATAGCCTCATGAATCCAGTAAATCTTGTCAGTAATACTGTGAAGGGTAATTATTTATTAGCTTAAGAAAGACATTCTACTGTGAATACACATTTACATTAAAACGCTGAAGGACCAGGATCTGCCCAAATACTAAATTTAACCAAACTTGCTTTTCTTTTCTTTTTTTTTTAAGGAAATAATGACTACAAATAACTTTAACAGTAATGCTTCTCTTAGTGGATAGTGGCCCTTTTGCCATGGCATTAATTCCATAAATTTGCTTATCTTGTTAATAGACTGCACAGTATTTTTATATATCAGGCTTCCCATTCCTAGCTCCCAATACATAGACCAGAAAAACCACATGATTATTTTATTGAAAATGGACTTAGCAAGGAAGCAGAGGGAATTTATACTAGGAATTCATACCACTCTGTGAATGAATTGTGCCCTAACATATAAAAGGAGAAAGGAATACCCCGAGTAGCTTTTTATTCTCAGTACCGGCATCTCTTCTGATTTGCTCACACCCAGAAGAGAAGAAATGAGAACTGGCAAGGCTGCAGAGAGGCTTGATTGTCTTTAAATTTAGTGCCTAGCAGAACAAACTCCTTCGGTTAAGGAACCAACTTTTTTATGATCAACGTATTTCTAATTCAGATCCAAAATGATAGTAAAATCTGCTAAATTCAACCTGTATTTTATAGGAGCTTTATGAGCATATGAATAGTTCCTTGGGAGGAACTTCATTAGAAGGAACCCAAGTATATCTTGGTAAGTAGTTGACTTACAAGTTAAAAGAGATTCCCCATTTCTTTTTGTTTAGCAAACTGAGTGGCGTATAAAACTTGGATTACAATTACATCTCTCTATGGGATCTAAATTCAACATTTGATGCTGTTTCTTCCTTAAATATCTTCTTTGCCAGTGTTTATACTGAGAAGGGTATTAGAACAAAGCAGATTTACAACTTTCAACGTACAAGGCAAGTTTCTGCCTTTTTTTTTTTTCCGAGACAAGGTCTCACTCTCCCTGCTGGAGTGCAGTGGTATGATCATGGCTCACTGCAGTCTTGACCTCCTGGGCTCAAGCAGTTCTCCTGGCACAGCCTCCTGAGTAGCTGGGACCGCATGCCAGGACTCCCAGCTAGTTGTTTTTATTTTTAGTAGGGACAAGATGTCCCTATGGTGCCCAGGCTAGAATTTCTACCTTTTAGGGTAGTAATGGAAGTTTTGTATTGATTTTTCTTTTCCTTGCATTACAGTTGACTAGCTTAACTCCCTGTCATAACAGATGAAGCAAGAGAGAGCTCCTCAGCTCTTTTCTATTCTAAGATTCTTCAGATTGCAGATTTTATTTAATTTATACTAGCTTGACAACTCAGAATATCCATTGGTAACCAAGATATTCAATGGGAAACTCCATAAATATCCATTTTGTGATTAAAACTTTTTAATCATAGTGGTTTATTTTCACTCTATTCTAATTTCAGCATGCAGTTGCCAATTGTGATAGTTTATGATTGCAGTCGTGTGTATAATGTAAACTATTACTCTGCGTTACATGAGGTCCCATTCTGAGAACATGTTTCTTTAAATTATTTTCTCTTATACTGTGTTGTTTCAGATAGATGATAGAATAGACAGTGTTTCAGAAATAATGACATATGAAGTGCTGTGACCAAAACCATTTTAATCATTGATTGCCATGATAATATAAGCTATATCATTTCTAAACGTGTAGTTTATGTTTGTAGAAGAGGGAAATGTGTTAGACCTGCATAGTCCAAAACAGTAGCCACTAGCCACCTATAGCTGTCTATATTTAGATTAAAATTAATAACATTTAAGTCAATTTGTCTCAGTCACACATGCTGCATTTCAGTTGCTCAGTAGCCACATGTGGCTACTGTATTGGACAAGACAGGTTTAAAATATTTTCATCCTTGCAGAAAGTTGTACTGAACAGCACTCTTTCTGAGTATATGTGTACCTAATCAAATAGTACATAAATATTTGAGTATTTGCATATTTCTACTTTTTTTTAAACCTTTCTTTAAGAGGAAAATAACTTTTCTTCAGCAAAAACATTACATTGTAGTCACAGTTTAGCTTTTTTGTTAACATTGTAGGTCTGTCACCTCGAGATCTTGTCCTTCATTTTCGGCACAAGGTATGGTACGTTACTTAAATAAATTTATGATGTGCAGTACTAAAATACCCAGCACTGTTCTTAGTGTGCTCATTTAACTGCCAAATTCAGTGTGCTAAATTGAATGCAGATCGTGGCATACCATGCCTTAGTTCTAAGATGTACTTGGTCTCATAACTATGCAAAGTTAGAAGTGTTGGTAGTGCTTTGCATCATAGAAATTTTAAAAGAGTACAAATACTGTTTACTTCCTTGTAGGATAGGGTAATTTTTCTTTTGTTTTTGCAATTTCATCTACCATGAGGTTAGAGTGGAAAGAAATATGTTTTGATCTTGCAGAATATTTTATATGTTGCCCTGAGAATGGAGCATATTTCAGTAAAACATCTGTACATACCTATACCTTCTGATCTTTATTATTAAAGCAGATGTTGACTAGGATATAAACATGTTGTTTATTTAACAAACATTTACTGAGCACCTGCTATGTGGACACTCTGGATATCCATAAATATTTATTTAAAGGTCAGGATGCCCTGACCTTTAAATACTTATAAATACTTCAAGCAAAAATGGTACCACCCCTTCAAGAAAAAATAATTTCAGTTAGCAATTTAAGTGATTCTCACATTTTTAAGAGTACACAGGTAATATTTAAT
This sequence comes from Callithrix jacchus, assembly GCF_049354715.1. Taxonomy (NCBI): domain Eukaryota; kingdom Metazoa; phylum Chordata; class Mammalia; order Primates; family Cebidae; genus Callithrix; species Callithrix jacchus. The sequence continues at coordinate 1,669,045 of NC_133512.1, forward strand.
TTCTCAGTATAAGTTTATAATTTTTCATGTACTTTTTAAAATGCTATAATTATTTAGTATTATTGATGATGGCTATGTTTTAGGGAAAAAGATGAATTATAGGCTTGAGTTGCTCATTTCAATAAAACGTTTTTTTCCTTTTTCAGGTCTTAATCCTATTTAAACTAATTCTTCTTGAAAAAAAGGTAAGATCTTAAGAGATGAAAGGAAAGATGGAATATTTAACTTTTATTGGCTTTTTTTACATTATTTCATAAAATTGATAAAGTATTAAGATACTTTTTGCCTATCATGTGGTGAGCTGAAGCACATTTTCTTGTCTCTGCCATAGAAGTGTAAATTCATATGGCCTTTCTGGAGGCAACAGAAAACTCAATTTTAAACTGACATAAATGAAAAAGGACATGTATTGGCTTACTTGAGATTTCAGGGTTGTTTGACTCAGTGGCTCCATAGTGTAATTAAGTGCCTAAGTTTTTTCCGTCTCTTTGCTCTACAGTGCGCAGTGCTGGCTTTTTCCAGAGCCTAGTTTCCCTGGTAGTACAGGGAATGCCAGCAGTAATTGGGTTGTTTGCTCCCTCAGTCATAACTGTCGGCAGGAATAATACCTCCTCCTAAACAATTTAATAAGAATTCTTGGCTGAGCATGGTGGCTCACACCTGTAATCCCAGCACTTTGGGAGGCTGAGGCGGGCAGATCACTTGAGGTTAGAAGTTTAAGAACAGCCTGGCCAACATGGCGAAACCCTATCTCTACTGGAAATACAAAAATTAACTGGGTGTGGTGGCAAACAACTGTAGTCCCAGCTACTCAGGAGGCTGAGGCGGGAGAATTGCTTGAACCCGGGAGGAGGAGGTTGCAGTGAGCCAAGATCGCAACACTGCACTCCAGCCTGGGACAGAGCAAGACTCCATCTCAAAATAAATTAATAAAAATGTATTCCTTCACACGGAAAAAAAAAGTAAAGTTTTTTTTAAAAAATGAATCCACCATACTAGTGTGGTGTTTCTAAAAATTTGATAAACTACACATACCAGACAATTTATTATAACCATTTTAAGGTGTATAATTGAGTAGTGTTAAGTACATTCATATTATGCAGCCATCATCCCATCCAGCTACAGAACACTTTGAATTTCTTTTCATTTTTTGAGACAGGGTATTGCCCTGTTGCCCAGGCTAGAGTGCAGAGGTGTGTTCATGGCTCACTGCAACTCTAACTCCCAGGCTCAAGCAATTCTCTTACCTCAGCCTCCTGAGTAGCTGGGACCACAGTGCTGGGATTACAGGCATGAGCCAAGACGCTCAGTCTATATTCCTTTATATATGCTCATTTTTTTTCCCCGAGTCAAAATACCTTGGAAGTAATTTGTAGACATTATGGTATTTCACCCCTAAATACTTCAGGATATATTTCTTAAGAACAAGAATATATTCCTACATAACCAAAATACCATTTTCGCATTCAAGAAATTTAACATTAAGATGAGTGAAATCTGACATACAGTCTGTTTTCAAATTTCCCTAGATGTCATGATGTCCTTTGTAGCTAATTATTGTTTTCTTAAAAAAAAAAAATTTAATTTTTTATTTTAAAGGATAGAAATAGGGTCTCGCTATGTTGCCCAGGATGGTCTTGCACTCCTGGCCTCAAGCAGCCCTCCTGCCTTGGCCTCCCAAAGTGCTGCGATTCCAGGCATGAGCCACACCTGGCCTGATTTTTGTTTTCAGTTTGGGATCCAGTCAAGGATCATGTACACTAGCTTTCTTTTATTTCAAACAGTTCTGTCACCTCTCTTTTTGTTTGTTCTTTTTTTTCTACATTTTATGAGACTGTCATTTTTAAAATAATCCAGACTGGTGTTCTGGGTGAGATTTGTTTGTTTTCTTGTGGCTAGTTTCAGATTAAACTTTTTAGCAAGAATCCTACACAGGTAGTGGCGTGTCTCTGTCAAGACATGATAGTAGGAGTCCCGTAACTGCTTGTAGTAGCAGTATTGCTGATGTGAAGTTTGCTCATTTGATTGAGGTGGTGGTTGCCACTTTAATAGGTCATCTATAGAATGATAAATTTCAGACATTGTGAATATTTTGTTGCCCAGCAACCTTTCATAGCAGTTTTAGCTTTTGTTGGGAATGTGTTCCTAAATCATGATGGATGCTAAATGGTGATTTTTCTATCATTACTTCTATGTTTATTAGCTGTTATTCTTATATAAAGAATTTTCCCCTTTTAAAAAATTGATCATTATGGATTGCTTCATGGATTTCCTAATTTGATTTTTATTTACTCCATTTCAGGTTCTTTTTTATATTTCTCCAGTGAGTAAATTGGTGGGTGCATTGATGACTGTGTTATCCCTTTTTCCAGGTAAGAAAACAGCAGTATCTACTCTTTCTTTTGTTTAACTTAACACTGAAACTTAAACTTTTAGTAATAAAATCTTCAAAGATAAACTCTTAAGGTTATCATTTCTAATTTAATATGACATTTTCCTCTTAGAAATAGGTTTCTCTCTTTTGTCTGGGTTTCTTTCTGTTCTTTTTGTTTTTAATTGAAATGTGTAAGGTTATTCAGTTTTATAGGAGAGTCTACTAATAAAATATATAGCTCTTATTTTCTTCTCTATTATAAGCCAAGCTGTTCTCCAATATTGAATGTTTTAGGCATGATTGAACATGGTCTCAGTGACTGTTCTCAATATAGACCCCGGAAGAGTATGTCGGAAGATGGTGGGCTTCAGGAAAATAGCCCATGTGCAGACGATTTTGTTTCCGCATCCACTTCTGACATTTCACATACCAACCTGGGAGCTGTCAGGAAAGCAATGGCAGGAAACCATGGAGGAGATGCTGTCATGAAGACTGAAGAGCCTTTGCTCCGAGGAGAAGACAGCAGCAAAGGGCAGGAACCCAATGATACCAATCAGTATTTGAAACCTCCATCTCGCCCATCTCCAGAGTCTTCAGAAAGTGACTGGGAAACCTTGGATCCTAGTGTTTTAGAGGACCCCACCTTGAAAGAAAGGGAACAGCTGGGATCAGACCAGACAAACTTATTTCCAAAGGACTCTGTCCCCTCAGAGAGTCTTCCAATTACTGTACAACCTCAAGCTAATACGGGGCAGGTGGTCCTGACACCAGGGCTCATTTCCGGTTTGGAAGAGGACCAGTATGGCATGCCCCTGGCCATCTTCACAAAGGTAAAGTGTAATGTTTATTATTGAATTCCTTAAAGAATTGAAAAATCCTTTAGAGTACAACTTTTACACTTTTGGTATTCAACACATTTTCAGATGGAAAATTTTCCTTGAAACTGTAAAATACATACCAACTATATGGTAGGTACCGTGGCATCTGTGGCCATTGTATAAGTCTGTAGGGAGGTACAGGGGATTTTGATTGGTAAATGTTTTGAGACTTAGTAGATATGAGTCACATGCACAGTCACTGTCTTGGGTCTATTTTAATCATTAAGGTTTCTCCTTAAAGAATTAAGGAAGTTCAGAAAGCCTTGATTGCACTCAGTAAATACAGGCATACCTCGGAGAGACTATGGTTTAGTTCCGGAACACTGCGATAAAGTGAGTCTCAGGAATTGTTTGTTTCCAAGTGCATATAAAAGTTATGTTTACACTACACTATAGTCTACTAAGTGTGCTGTAGCAATAGGTCTTTGTTTTTAATGTACATATTTTAATTTAAAAATACTTTAGGCTGGGCACAGGGGCTCATGCCTGTGAGGCTGAGGCAGAAGGATCACTGAGGCCAGGAGTTTGATTAGCCAGATGTGGTACCTGATGCCTGTGGTCCCAGCTACTTGGGAAGCTGAGGTTAGGAGGATCAGTGGAGCCCGGGAGGTTGAGGATACAGTGAGCTATGATCATGCCACTGCACTCCAGACTGGGTGTCAGAGGGAGACTCAATAAATGTTTATTATTTAAAATTTAATAATTATTTTAAAAGCAACAAAGTGAATAAAATTTAAATAATTATGTAAAAAGTACACGAAGTGAAGTACAATCATTAAATAATTTTTGTTATTTAAACATAAATGAATAAAACTCCTTTGTTGTCATTTTAACGACATTCACACCTTCACCAGGAGTAGACTCCATCACAAGAAACCACTCTCCTTCTTCATTCATAAGAAGCACCTCCTCATCCATTCGTGTTTTATCATGAGATTGCAGCAGTTCAGTTACATTTTGAGATTCCACTTCTAATTCTAATTCTCTTGATATTTCCACCAAATCTCCCCCAACGACTTGAACCCCTCAAAGTTATTCATGAGAGTGGTATCAACTTCTTTCAAACTCCTGTTAATGTTGATATTTTGACCTGCTCCTCTGAATCACAAATGTTCTTAATGGCATCTAGAATAATGTTTTCCAGAAGATTTTCAGTTTACTTTGCCCAGATCCATCAAAGCAATCAGTATCCATGGCAGCTATAGCCTTATGAAATGTGTTTCTTAAATAATAAGACTTGAAAGTCAAAATGACTCCTTGATCCATGGGCTCCAACGTGGATGTTTCTCCTTGTATATCTTCATTAGAGCTCTTAGATGACCACATGCGTTGTCATGAGCAGTAATATTTTGAAAGGAATCTTATTTTCTTCTGAGTAGTAGGCCTTAAATAGTCAGTAAACCATGCTATAAAGAGATATGCTGATATCCAGGCTTCTTTGTTCCATTCTGGAGTACAGGCAGGAGATTTAGCATAACTCTACAGGGCCCTAGGATTTGGGGAATGGTAAATGATCATTGGCATCAGCTTGTTCTTGAAGCTCTACCTACAAAAGTCCTAGATGGCATCTTCTTCCGACAGAAAGCTGTTTCGTCTTTATTGAAAATGTTTTGTATTCAAAATCCGTAACCCGCTTCATCAAGGACCTTCTGAATAACTTGCTACATCTTCTCTGTCAGCACTTGCTGCTTCACCTTGCACTTCTGTTACAGAGGCAGCTTCTTAGACATTGTGGGCTAACTCTGCTGGTTTCATACTTCTGCATCTTCTCACCTCTGTCATCTTCCATGGAATTGAAGACAGTTAAGGCCTTTCTTCAGATTAGGCTTTGGCGTAAGGGAATATTCTGTCTGGTTTTTGATCTCCTATCCAGATCACTCGGACTTTCTGCTTATCAGCAATCTTACCATTTGTGAATTCACTGGTAAAAAAAAAAGTACATTTAGTAGCACTTCTAATTTCCTTCCGAAACTTTTCCTTTGCATCAACATCTTGGCTGTTCAGTGCAAGAGGCGTAGATTTCTGTCTGTCTCAGCTTTTGACATGCCTTTTAACTTAGTCATTTCTAGCTTTTTATTTTGAATAAGATGTGAGATTCTTCCTTTTACTTAGACCCTTAGACGCCATTGTAGGGTTGTTAATTGGCATAATGTAAATATTGCTGCATCTCAGGGAATAGGGAGGTCTGAGGAGAGGAGAAGAGACAGGAATGACCAGTCAGTGGAGAAGTCAGAACACACACAATATTGATTAAATTTCTTGTCTGTGTGGGCGTGGTTCATGTCACCCCAAAACAATTACAGTAATATCAAAGATCACTGATCACAGATCAACATAACAAATACAATAATAAGGAAAACGTGTGAGATATTGTAAGAATTCCTGAAATGTGACAGAAACAGGGAAATGAGCACAGGCTGTTGGAAAAATGGCAGTGATAGACTTGCTAGTTGCAGGGTTGCCATAAATGTCCAATTTATAAAAAGCACAATAAAGAGAAGGACAATAAAAAGAGGTGCCTATGTATATTTTGTCATAAAAAGAAAAGCTTAGATGTCTAACTTCTATCCCTTGTTAATGATGTAAGTTACATAAGTAATAAGTTATGTAAGTGATGTTATAACTAAAATAAGTATACATATGTATTTACTAAGTACAGTTAATATACTTAACTGTACTTAATATATTAGTAAACTTCATTTGGATATAATAGTGTTTTGGCTAAGTGTGTTCTAACACTTATCTTTTTATAAAAACCATTCAGAATGGATTTGAAATTTTTAAATAAACGCAATATAGTAAATCAAATTGAGTCTTTAAATCACATCTTCTCAGCACATCATTTCTTAGTGTCAAGAATGCATTAAGATGAAGCAGTCAACTTCACTGGATCAAAAGTTACACTGGGCTGGACAAGCATTTCACACCTGTAATCTCAGCACTCTGCAAGGCCGAGGCAGGGAGGATTGCTTGAAACCAGGATCTAGAAAGCAGAATGTTCAACAAAGCAAGACCTCATGACTACAAAAAAGTAAAATAAATTTTCTGGAGATGATGGCATATGCCTGTAGTCACGGCTACTTGGGAGGCTGAGGCAAGAGGATCTGTTGAGCCCAGGACTTTGAGGCTGCTGTGAGCCATGACTGTGCCGCCGCACTCCAGCCTGAACTTTGGACTTCAGAGTAAGGCCCTGTGTATATATAAAAATAAAGTACACAGATGTTGAGACATATTCCGGAAGCTACACTGTTTGGGTGTTTTGTTTTTCATCCTTTTTAGAAATAGTTTTATTACTATTTGTGAATTGTTTTTCAAAGAAGAGCAGGAAAAAAATATATATTTCATTTATTATTCTGTAAGTACAGTTATCCCTCATTATTCATGGGAGACTAGTTCCAGAAACTTCCCCCATACCAAAATTTGAGAATGTTCAAGTCACTTTTATAGTAGCATAGTATTTGCATATAACCTGTCCACATCCTCTGACATGCTTATTGTTTGTTTGTTTGTTTGTTTTTTGAGATGAAGTCTCGCTCTGTCACCCAGGCTGGAGTGCAGTGGCAGAACCTTGGCTCACTGCAGCTTCCACCTCCCAGGTTCAAGCAATTCTCCTGCTTCAGCCTCCTGAGTAGCTGGGAATACAGGTGCCCACCACTACACCCAGCTAATTTTTGGATTTTCAATAGAGACAGGGTTTTACTCTGTTGACCAGGCTGGTCTGGAACTCCTGATCTCAGGTGATCCACCCGCCTCAGCCTCCCACAGTGCTGGGATTACAGTGAGCCACTGTGCCTGGCTTCTTCTGAATACTTTAAATCACCTCTAGATTATTTATAAAACCTAATACAATGTAAATGCTATGTGAATAGTTGTTATGCTGGGTTTTTTAAATTTTGTATTATTATTTTTCTCAATATTTTTAATCCAAGGTTGGTTGAATCTGGTATGTGGAACCCACAGATGTGGAGCACCAGCTGTATTTACTGACCTTCCATGTGCCAGGCACCTTACTGGATTCTGAATTCTTGCCGTCTGTGGTCTTGCATGTACCACGAAAGGCAGATGCATCGTGAGCCTTTCCAGTTACTAGAACAAAGTATTCTCTTTTCCCTGAACACTGTCTGGTATCCACGAAGGAAAACTTTCTGTGGAATAGAAAGATGGGTAGTGTTGGCTTAAACCATGAGGAATAAATATTCCTCTCCTGTGTTCTTCAACAAATTCTTTCTGAGTTTACCCAGCTTCGCAAAAATGTACTTGCCCATAGTCATTATTGGTGAATAGTTAGTATAGAATGCCATCTTTGTTCATTTTGTGACCTGCTTGGGATTCTGAAATTATCTTAACTGATTTCCTGATTAATCCAATGCCGTTTCCTAAAACTGGAATTTAAGAATTTGGGGAGAAAAGTCGCATTTCTCAAGACTACTGGTAAAGCAAGTGGCCACAAATTATTGGCTTTCTGAACTGTGTTATGACCTCCTGTACCTTCTGGAGCCCTGACTTTGCTGTTTCACCCACTCGACCTCTGATTTTTCCTACTGTGATGATATCAAGAGGGATATTATTGGAGAGGGATTTTGGCTTTGTCAGGTTGCTGACAAATGAAGCAGTGTAACGATGGCAAAACCCATCTCTACTAAAAATGCAAAAATTAGCTGGGTGTGGGGGTGTGCGCCTGTAATCCCAGTGGGGAGGCTGAGGCAGGAGAATGGCTTGAACCCAAGAGGTGGAGGTTGCAGTGAGCTGAGATCATGCCACTGCACTCCAGCCTGGGTGACAGAGCAAGACCCTCTCAAAAAAAAAAAAAGAGAGAGACAATTCTGAGGACTTTCCTTCCATTTTTCCTGATATTAAGTCTTCCCATCTTGCTACTGAAAGTGTTTGGGAATTGGCTGCACAGTGGAGCAAAGTAGTTAGTGGAGGACTGGCCAGAAAGGACTGGAGCCCTTGGAGCTTGGAGTCCCACCTGCTTTATCTCATGCATCAGCTTTCTCTCTTTTTTCCAGTTATGAGATTATTGCCATTATTTAGGAAAATTAATTGAGTCATCACTATAATGGAACTCGAATTAGAAATTACCTCAGTGTAATTATTGTCAATTTAAAAACTTTAACACAACCAACACAGAAGAATCACTTGAGCTCAGTAGTTTGAGACCAGCCTGAGCAACACAGTGAGACCTTGACTCTACTAAAGCTAAAAATTAAAAAATTAGCTGGGGCCGGCTGTGGTGGCTCACACTTGTAGTCCTAGCACTTTGGAGGGCCAAGGCAGGCAGTTCACAAGGTCCAGAGATCGAGACCATCCTGGCCAACATGGCGAAACCCCATCTTTACTAAAAGCACAAAAATTAACTGGGCATGGTGGGATGTGGCTGTAGTCCCAGCTACTTGGAAGGCTGAGGTGGGAGGATCAGTTGAGCTCAAGAGGTCGAGACTGCAGTGAGCCATGTTCACGCCACTGCACTCCAGCCTGCTCAAAGGAACAAGACCTCATCTCAACAAATAATTATTTTAAAAAATAAAATTAATAATCTTTCTTTTTGAGGCAGAGCTCACTCTTGCCAAGACTGGAATGCAGTGGTACAATCTCGGCTCTGTACAACCTCTACCTCCCGTGCTCAAACGATCCTCCCACCTCAGCCTCCCAAGTAGCTGGAACTACAGGCACGTGCCACCACACTCAGCTAATTTTTGGTAGAGATGGGGTTTTGTCATATTGTCCAGGCTGGTCTTGAACTCCTGAGCTCAAGCAGGCAGCCTGCCTCAGCCTCCCAAGTAGCTGGGACTATGTAGGTGTGAGCCACCACACCCTGCCAAAATAATAATAGTAATGTTTAACGCTAGTCAAATGAAGCACTGGGAGTGAAGAATAAAAATAAAATTGCTTTTACATTTAATTTTTTTAAGTGAATCTGTAACCAAAGAAATGTGACTTTCAGTGTTTGAGAGATGAAGATGATTTCAAGTTCTGTTCTGCTGAGTTTTTAAATTTTTAAAAGAGCCATAGTCACTTTTTTATTTGGTTTTTATTATATCTGGTACTTTAAAAAAGAAAATACACAGTTGCCTCCACCAAAAGATGACTTAATTTAAAATGCCCTTAAATTTTATTTTATTGTAACTTATTTATTTTCGAGACAGAGTTCTGCTTTTCATCCAGGCTGGAATGCAATGTCATGATCTCAGCTCACTGCAGCCTTGACCTCCCAGGCTCAAATGATCCTCTCGCCTCAGCCTCCCAAGCAGCTGGGACTACAGATGTGTACCACAACACCCAACTAATTTTTGCATTTTTTTGTAGAAACGGGGTTTCATCATGTTGTCCAGGCTATTCTCGAACTCCTGGGCTCAAGTGATTCACCCACCTCGACCTCCTGAATCTGGCCCAATCCCTAACTTTTTAAAGTCACAGATTTATGAAACAGTTAAAAGTATATGTAGTTGGAAACTATTATTTTTGCTGCCACTCGAATTAAACTCATTTAAATATTGCTTCTGGTTGTGCACAGTGGCTCAAGCCTGTAATCCCAGCACTTTGGGAGGCCAAGGTAGGTGGATCACCTGAGGTCAGGAGTTCAACACCAGCCTGGCCAATAGGGTGAAACCCCTTTTCTACTAAAAATGTAAAAATTAGCCAGGTGGGGTGGCAGGTGCCTGTAGTCCCCACTACTTGGGAGGCTGAGGCAGGAAAATCTCTTGAACCTGGGAGGTGGAGGTTGCAGTGAGCTGAGATTGTGCCAACTGCACCTCAGCCTGGGTGACAGAGTAAGATCCTTTCTCAAAAAAAAATGAATGAATGAATGAATGAATGAATGCTTCTAAGTTTATAGTTGGCTCACTTGCTTGCAGATTGTCATTTTCAAGTTTAGCGAACCTGCAGATAACCTAATTTGCAGGTGACCTAATAAACTCTCTGAAAAGTCAGAGAAATATGTTTATGAAGTTTATTTTAAGTGGAACTGGAACCAATGCAGGTTCAGTACTTGGTGCTTGCAGAGTCCAATTAACAAGAGCAAGGTGTGGTATAAAGTGACTTATTCCAAAGCTAGGTTAGGGGAAGAAGTACAAGCTTCCTGCCTTAAGGGTCCTGCTTCACTTTTGGAGCAGGAAGTGGGTACTTTTTATGAGAAGTATAAAAAGTGTGCCTGGTATAAATGATACACAGAAGAGGAACCAAGCAGGTGGAGGTTCTTGTACTTCACTGCCTTATCTACTAGGTGGTAAAGTTGGCATCTTCATGGGCAGAAGTAGGTTGTAGGGTGGCTAAAACTCTGAAACTCTGCAGGTGGTAGAGAGTCTCACCTGATGGACACTCTGTGTTGTAAATTGACTGTTGTCTCTCTAAGCAGTCTCCCGGTGGCTAAGAGTTCCCACTGCAGAGCTTTTCAGCAGATTGTTAGATGAACTTGCCCTTTAGGGAGTGTCTGGTGAAGGGGAGCTAAAAGGGGAGGTAAAACTTAGAAATTGCATTTCTAAAGAGCTAAGTAGGGTGTGGGGAATAGAAGGAAATAGAGAAAAGAGAAGAAAAAAATAACGTTGTCTTTTTCTTAGAAAAATGGGGATGCTCAGAGAACTGGTTTTTCTCAGCATGATTTGTAGTTTTACCCATGTCTTGCATGAAGCTGTATATTATGATTCCCTGGCAGTGTCCCATTATATGACTATTCTGCAGTTCATCATTTCTGCTGTGGATGGATATCTACATTTTTTCCAGTTTCTGGCTACTATAAATAATGCTGCTGTGAAGTTCCTGTTCAGGAATCTTGGGGTATACATGCCGGGGTGTCTGTCTCCAGGATCCAATGCCCAAAGGAAAGAATACTTGATCATAGAAAATGAGTATCCTTCAGCCTTACTGGATAATTCCAAATTATTTTCTACAGTGGTTATAACAGTTTCCATTCTCATAAGCCATGTATCAGAGTTCCTGTATCTCCACATTCCCCACACTGGATATTGTCAGACTAGTTTTAGTCAATCTGATGATACTGTGTGGCTCTTAGTTTGCGTTTTTTGATAATCACTACTGAGCTTGAATATCTTTTCATATACTTGTTGGCTATTCGGATATCTTTTTGCATAGTATGCGTTAACAGCTAGATTCTTCCCCTTATAGTGAGTGAATAAACAAGTTCTTTGGAATTCTTGTTTTGGGTTTTGTTTGTTTTGTTTTTTGAGAGAGAGTCTCACTCTGTTCCCCAGGCTAGAGTATGTTAGCATTATGTCAGCTTAGTGCAACCTCCACCTCCCAGGTTCAAACAGTTCTCCTGCCTCAGCCTCCCAAGGGATTACAGGTACCCACCACTATTCCTGGCCGATTTTTGTATATTTAGTAGAGACAGAGTCTTACCATGTTGGCCAGGCTGGTCTAGAACTCCTTACCTCAAGTGATCCGCCTGCCTCAGCCTCCCAAAGTCCTGGGAATTCAGACATGAGCCATCACATCTGCTCTTGGGATTCTTGCATAAGGAATCCTCTCCTACCTCAGGATCATAAAGATAATCTCATATATATATATATATATATATGTATGTATGTATGTATTTAAAATATATATTAAATATATATTAAAATATGTTAAATAGATATGTATTGAAAATTTACATATGTATTAAATATATATATATACACACATATATTTTGAAAGAGTTTCGCTCTTGTTGCCAAGTCTGGAGTGCAATGGCACAATCTCAGCTCACGGCAACCTCCGCCTCCCAAGTTCAAGTGATTCCTCTGCCTCATCCTCCTGAGTAGCTGGGATTACAGGCATGTGCCATCACGCCCAGCTAATTTTGTGTTTTTAGTAGAGACGGGGTTTCTCCATGTTGATCAGGCTGGTCTCGAACTCCCGACCTCAGGTGATCCGCCCACCTCAGCCTCCCAAAGTGCTAAGATTACAGCCGTGAGCCACCACGTGGCCTATTTTTTTTTTTAAGCTTTATAGTTTCGACTTTCACATTTTGGTTTTTCTCTACCTGGAATTGATTTTTGTGTTTGCTTGGGGAAGTGTGTGTTTCTGGACTCTTGTTGCTGTTCCATTAGTATATTTGTCCCTGTGTCAGTCCCCACGTTGTACTAATGATCTGTAAGTCATGCTGGTGAGAGGAAAGCCTTCTTATTATTGTTCTTCAAGAGTTTCTTAGCCCATGGCGTTTCCTCATCAGTTTTAGAATTAGCGTCTCCAGTTCAGAGTTACACACTTACACAGATGGAGGTTTTGATAGCCATTACATTTAGACCATAGATCCATTTTGGAGAGAACTGACCTTTCTGCAGCATGGAGGCTACCAGTTTGTAACCACCCTTCTCAATATCATCCGTGACTAGAGAAGAGGTGAGAAAATGGCCCTTGATCCCAGTCACTTCCTGGCCCCTTCTGAGTTGTGTGAAAGAAGCCACACAATTCTTCTGCAGCTCCTTAGACCTGTTCAGAAGAGTTCTACCCGATTCCCTTCATTGATATGTGGTTTTGTTTGTTTCTTAATTATGGTAAAAACACAAAATTTACGATCTTTACCATTTTAAAATATATAGTTCAGTTGGTTGTGACAACTATTATTCACACTTTTGTGCTACAGATTTCAAAACTTTTTCACCTTACAGAACTGAAACTCTACCCGTGAACAAATCCCCATTTCCCCTACTTCACCCAGCCCCTGGCAACCACCATTCTTTTTTCTATGATTTGTCTACTTTAGGTACCTCATATAAGTGGCATATACAGTATTTGTCTATTTTTGACAGGCTTATTTCACTTAATGTTCTCAAGCTTCATCCATGTTGTAGCATGTGACAGGATGTCCTTCCTTTTTAAGGCTGAATAATATTCCATGGTATTATGTTCAACTTTTTTTTTATCAATTCATGGATCATTGGATATTTGGGTTGCCTCTGCCTCTTGGCTATTGTGAATAGCTGCTACAAAACATGGGTGAACAAGTATATCATCAGTGCTGGAGGTTTCCAGGACCACCGGATACTGAAAACATGGTGAACAAGTATATCATCGGTGCTGGAGGTGTCCAGGACCACCGGATACTGAAAACATGGTGAACAAGTATATCATCAGTGCTGGAGGTGTCCAGGACCACCGGATACTGAAAACATGGTGAACAAGTATATCATCAGTGCTGGAGGTGTCCAGGACCACCGGATACTGAAAACATGGTGAACAAGTATATCATCAGTGCTGGAGGTGTCCAGGACCACCGGATACTGAAAACATGGTGAACAAGTATATCATCAGTGCTGGAGGTGTCCAGGACCACCGGATACTGAAAACATGGTGAACAAGTATATCATCAGTGCTGGAGGTGTCCAGGACCACCGGATACTGAAAACATGGTGAACAAGTATATCATCAGTGCTGGAGGTGTCCAGGACCACCGAATACTGAAAACATGGTGAACAAGTATATCATCAGTGCTGGAGGTTTCCAGGACCACCGAATACTGAAAACATGGTGAACAAGTATATCATCAGTGCTGGAGGTGTCCAGGACCACCGGATACTGAAAACATGGTGAACAAGTATATCATCAGTGCTGGAGGTTTCCAGGACCACCGGATACTGAAAACATGGTGAACAAGTATATCATCGGTGCTGGAGGTTTCCAGGACCACCGGATACTGAAAACATGGTGAACAAGTATATCATCGGTGCTGGAGGTTTCCAGGACCACCGGATACTGCAGTTCCGTGTATGGAAATTTAAGTGCTTAGAAAAGTGGAAAGGCAGGAGTGATTGGGCTTGGAGGCTGCTTTGTGTGAAAGGACCCTTGCTCTTTTTGTCACCGTACATTTAAATGTAGGCTAAGTTGATCATTACTAAAAGTTGATCTTGACTAAAGGTAATGATACAACTTGTTTGTGCCACAGTCTCACTCTGTCACACAGCCTGGAGAGCAGTGGCATGATCTCAACTCACTGCACCTTCGACCTCCTAGGCTCAAGCTGTCCTCCTACCTCAGTCTCTTGAGTAGCTGGAACCACAAGAACGCTAATAGTCTTCTTTCCATCTCATTCCCTGCTATCCAGCTGCCCTCTCTAGTGGCAGCCAACATTGTCACTGTCTTATGTTTCCTTCTGGGGTATTCTATGCAAAAACAAATGCATATTTTCCCCTCCCTTTTTACAAAGGGTGGTAGAATGTGCCCATTTTTTACCTTTATTCTTTTTTGGGGGGACCTAGTTTTTGCTTTCTTCGCCCAGGCTGGAGTGCCGTGGTGTGATCTCAGCTCACTGAAACCTCCGCCTCCCAGGTCAAGCAGTTCTGCATTAGCCTCCCAAGTAGTTGGGATTACAGGTGCACACCATCATGCCCAGCTCATTTTATATTTTTTAATAGAGACGTGGTTTCACCATATTGGCCAGGCAAGTCTCGAACTCCTGACCTCAGGTAATCTGCCCTCTTTGGTCTCCCAAAGTGCCAGGATTACAGGCATGAGCTGCCGTTCCTAACCTTTTTAATTTTAATTTTATTTCTAGAGACAATGTCTTACTATGCTGCCTGGGCCCATCTTGAACTCCTGGGCTCAAGCAGTCTTGCCACTTTGGCCTCCCAAAGTGCTGGGATTACAGATGTGAGTCATCATGCCCAGCCCCCTGATTCTTTTTTACATAATATTTTTATTTTTTTTCTTTTTTAAGGCTGCAGTGTGATGGTGCGATCTTGGCTCACTGCAACATTCACCTCCTGAGTTCAAACGATTCTCCTGCCTCGGCCTCCTGAGTAGCTGGGATTACAGGTGCCTGCCACCATGCCTGGACAATTTTTGAATTTTTAGTGGAGACAGGGTTTCAGCATGTTGGCCAGGCTGGTCTCAAACTCCTGACCTCAAGTGATCCTGCTGCCCTGGCCTCCCAAAGTGCTAGGATTACAAGCATGAGCCACCATGCCCAGCCCATAATATTCTTTGGAGATAAACATTATTTTTTATGGCTAAAGGGTTCAATGTATGGATGAACATTTATTTAGTCCCCTATTCATGAACAGCTTGGATTCTAGTCTTTTGGTATTACATTTATTTTCATAAATATATCATACATAATATAGTATTTCTAGGATACTGGAGGATAAATTGCAAGTAGAATGCTGGGCCAAAAGGCATGTATATTTATACATTTTTAAAGGATTTTAAAATATTATTTACAAGCTTTGAGCTTTTTTTTAAACATACTTTTTAGTTGTGTTGTTATTGTGAAGTATAACACTGATTCTGAATGAGGAGCCTGGGTTGGGAAGCTCTATACTGAGCATCTCTGATGCAAAGATATGGATTTATTTTTGCTGCTGCGGCTAGTTAGGGTCTGATCAAGCAAGGAAAGGCATTTTCAAGAGTAAGAATATAACCAAATTACTAGACATATATTCCAACTTTTGAAAGGCTTCCTTTTCATATTCAGTGTTCAACAACCACCTATTAGCTACACAGAGTGGTCCCCTAGTTGCAATAAAGAATATCAATTTGTGGGCTGGGTGCAGTGCCTCACGCCTGTAATCCCAGCACTTTGGGAGGCTGAGGTGGGTGGATCATGAGGCCAGGAAATTGAGACGATCCTGGCCAACATGGTGTAACTCTGTCTTTACTTAAAATAAAAAATACAAAAATTAGCTGGGCATGGTGGCTTATGCCTGCAGTCCTAGCTACTTGGGAGGCTGAGGTGGAAGAATAGCTTGAACCAGGGAGTTGGAGGTTGCAGTGAGCCGAGATCGTGACACTGCACTCCAGTCTGGTCACAGAGCAAGACCATCTCAGAAAGGTGTAGCAAATGCTGTTTTCAAATAAAATTCAAATGGAAATTAATTAAATACACAAATACTACCAGTGTCATTTTTGTTTTAAATATTTAGTAGCAAATACCTTGAAATCTTCGTGCATGATTTTTAACATAGGACAATATAACAAATGCTGTTCAGTGCTTTCCTATTCTAATACTAGAGTGTTTTTGTGCAGATGCATGTATTTTAAATTTTTAACAGCCTTCTACTAAACAATGTACTTATTAACAGGTGCAATGCTTCATCTCCTAAATGAAAAGGTTCCATTCTTTAGTTTCTGTAGTTTCTTGTTGATTTAAATTAAACAAGAACAAAGTGATCAAGAAAGACAGCCTCCATATTAAACCACCTTGGCAAGATCTGACCATTCATGGAGACATTGGCTAATCATTAACTGGACTTACTACAGTCAAAACTTGAAGGTCCCCTGGATTATTGTTTTATTGAGTCCAAGATTAGCTGACTTACAGGGCAGGAAGAATGGGAGTTTCTTTTCCTACTGTTACCTCTCAAGTTTAAAGAGAAAGGTGACCTTTCACTTTTCTGATGTTTTCTGTCACTCTCCTCATTCACAGGGATATCTGTGTCTGCCTTACATGGCACTGCAGGTGCCCTTTTCTGATGTTTTCTGTCACTCTCCTCTAATTCACAGGGATATCTGTGTCTGCCTTACATGGCACTGCAGGTGCCCTTTTCTGATGTTTTCTGTCACTCCTCTAATTCACAGGGATATCTGTGTCTGCCTTACATGGCACTGCAGGTGCCCTTTTCTGATGTTTTCTGTCACTCCTCTAATTCACAGGGATATCTGTGTCTGCCTTACATGGCACTGCAGGTGCCCTTTTCTGATGTTTTCTGTCACTCTCCTCATTCACAGGGATATCTGTGTCTGCCTTACATGGCACTGCAGGTGCCCTTTTCTGATGTTTTCTGTCGCTTGTCTAATTCACAGGGATATCTGTGTCTGCCTGACATGGCACTGCAGGTGCCCTTTTCTGATGTTTTCTGTCATTCCTCTAATTCACAGGGATATCTGTGTCTGCCTTACATGGCACTGCAGGTGCCCTTTTCTGATGTTTTCTGTCACTCCTCTAATTCACAGGGATATCTGTGTCTGCCTGACATGGCACTGCAGGTGCCCTTTTCTGATGTTTTCTGTCACTCCTCTAATTCACAGGGATATCTGTGTCTGCCTGACATGGCACTGCAGGTGCCCTTTTCTGATGTTTTCTGTCACTCCTCTAATTCACAGGGATATCTGTGTCTGCCTGACATGGCACTGCAGGTGCCCTTTTCTGATGTTTTCTGTCACTCCTCTAATTCACAGGGATATGTGTGTCTGCCTTACATGGCACTGCAGGTGCCCTTTTCTGATGTTTTCTGTCACTCCTCTAATTCACAGGGATATCTGTGTCTGCCTGACATGGCACTGCAGGTGCCCTTTTCTGATGTTTTCTGTCACTCCTCTAATTCACAGGGATATGTGTGTCTGCCTTACATGGCACTGCAGGTGCCCTTTTCTGATGTTTTCTGTCACTCCTCTAATTCACAGGGATATCTGTGTCTGCCTTACATGGCACTGCAGGTGCCCTTTTCTGATGTTTTCTGTCACTCCTCTAATTCACAGGGATATCTGTGTCTGCCTTACATGGCACTGCAGGTGCCCTTTTCTGATGTTTTCTGTCACTCCTCTAATTCACAGGGATATGTGTGTCTGCCTTACATGGCACTGCAGGTGCCCTTTTCTGATGTTTTCTGTCACTCCTCTAATTCACAGGGATATCTGTGTCTGCCTTACATGGCACTGCAGGTGCCCTTTTCTGATGTTTTCTGTCACTCCTCTAATTCACAGGGATATCTGTGTCTGCCTGACATGGCACTGCAGGTGCCCTTTTCTGATGTTTTCTGTCACTCCTCTAATTCACAGGGATATCTGTGTCTGCCTTACATGGCACTGCAGGTGCCCTTTTCTGATGTTTTCTGTCACTCCTCTAATTCACAGGGATATCTGTGTCTGCCTTACATGGCACTGCAGGTGCCCTTTTCTGATGTTTTCTGTCACTCCTCTAATTCACAGGGATATCTGTGTCTGCCTTACATGGCACTGCAGGTGCCCTTTTCTGATGTTTTCTGTCACTCCTCTAATTCACAGGGATATCTGTGTCTGCCTTACATGGCACTGCAGGTGCCCTTTTCTGATGTTTTCTGTCACTTGTCTAATTCACAGGGATATCTGTGTCTGCCTTACATGGCACTGCAGCAGCACCATCTTCTCTCCGACGTCACCGTCCGGGGGTTTGTTGCTGGAGCTACTAACATCCTTTTTCGACAACAGAAACACCTCAGTGATGCCATTGTGGAAGTACGTTTATGTGTGAGTGTGTATTTGGCCCTGCTCATCCCAGTTTTCCTTTCTTAACTACAATGATGAATGTATAGTAACAACACTAGAAATGATAATAATTGTACACTGCATGTCATGTACGTATTTTATGTGTATCAACTGGTCTAATTCTCATAACAACCCAGTCAATAGCACTATACTATCCATATTTTACACTGCAGAGGCTGAGAAACAGAGAGAAAAAGTGATTTGTACAATATCAGACACCCAGTAAATGGGTAAACCAGATAACCAATCTGGGCAACTGGGCCTACCAGTACCTCACGATTTTAAAAATGTGTTTATTGTTTAAGTAATTTTAATCTTTCTAGCCTATTTAGAATGCTCTTGATACCAAGAAGGAAGCTATGCATAAATATTTGACATCAATATATAAGAAATTTAAATTGTTACTTTACAATTGAAATAACCTTTTTTTTTTTTTTTTGAGACAGAGTTTCACTCTTGTTGCCCAGGCTAGAGTAGAATGGCATGGTCTCGGCTCACTGCAACCTCCACTTTCCAGGTTCAAGTGATTCTCCTGCCTCAGCCTTCCAAGTAGCTGGGATTACAGGTGCTTGCTACCACACCCAGCTAATTTTTTCAGTTTTTGTAGAGATGGAGTTTTACCCTATTGGCCAGGCTGGTCTCAAACTCCTGACCTCAGATGATCCACCTGCCTTGGCCTCCTCAAGTGCTGAGATTACAAGTGTGAGCCACTGCACCCAGCCTGAAATAATTTTTGAGAAAGAAATGTTTGAGGCCTGGTGCAGTGGCTCACACGTGTAATCCCAGCACGATCAGATGCTGAGGTGGGTGGATCACCTGAGGTCAGGAGTTCAAGACCAGCCTGGCCAACATGGTGAAACCCTCTCTCTACTAAATATACAAAAAATTAGCTGGGCATGGTGGTGCATGCCTGTAATCCCAGCAACTCAGGAGGCTGAGACAGGAGAATCACTTGAACCTGGGAGGCAGAGGCTGCAGTGAGCCAAGATTGCACCACTGCACTCCAGCCTGGGTGACAGAGTAAGACCCTGTCTCCATAAAAAAAAAAAAAAAAAGGCCAGGTGTGATGCCTTATGCCTGTAATCAGCACTTTGAGAGGCTGAGATGGGTGGATCACAAGGTCAGGAGTTCAAAACCAGCCTGGCCAAGATGGTGAAACCCTCTCTCTACTAAATATACAAAAATTAACCAGGCATGGTGGCACACACTTGTAATCCCAGCTACTTGGGAGGCTGAGGCAGGAGAATCACTTGAATCCAGGCTGCAGAGGTTGCAGTGAGCCGAGATCACACCACTGCACTCCAGCCTGGGCAATACAGTCAGACTCTCTCAAAAACAAAAAATAAAAGGCTTATATAGTTTCTGACAGAAAGTATCGAAACATTTATTGGGCAAATTGTTATAATAGAATGAAAAGTCCAGGATTCAAAGATCCATTTATTACAATTCCAAATTTGAAGAAGAAAAATATATATACATTTTCCAAGACAGGAGGATACAGATGGTAGGATCACAGAGCTGCTTCAACATTTTTGGTTACATTCTACTTCTGTAGTGGGTTGGTGGGTTCATAGGAATTTCTTTTATTATACTTCAAAACTAACCAGTAAGTTAAATGCATTTCTTAGCATGTCAAATACTGCATAGTAAGAATATTCTAAAGTATCTGCATGCAAAAGAAAAAGTATTTAAGGAATTACACTTGTTAAATGTGTTCATTTCTGCTAGTGAAATAACGGTGATTCTTACATATATTTCTGTATTTTCCTAAATATTTGCAATCCACATGAATTACTTTTATAATGTAAAATTCTCTAAGTGTGTATTTTCTAAAAACAGAAAATGAGCATTTTATAAATAGAAAACTTCAGTGTACAGACCTCCTTCTCAGACTCACCTTTTGAGAATGCTGTTATTCATATTTTTATCTCCAGCCCCACCTTCCCCGTAGTTACTCTGTAAAGTGTGGCGTGGATGTCTGCGTGAATGCAGACTCTCACTTGTACCTGGATACCCTCTAGGTAGAAGAAGCTCTGATCCAGATTCACGATCCCGAACTCAGGAAGCTGCTTAACCCAACCACTGCAGACCTAAGGTTCGCAGATTACCTAGTGAGGCACGTGACTGAGAACCGCGATGATGTCTTCCTAGATGGCACGGGCTGGGAGGGAGGTGACGAATGGATCCGGGCCCAGTTTGCAGTCTACATTCATGCCCTGCTGGCTGCCACACTGCAGTTAGGTAAGAAACCCTGTGGAGCACACAGCTACCTGTTTTATTATAATTTTTCATTTTGTCACACCTATGAGGTTTTGGATTGCACAATAAATACATATTCCTTATAGAAAAATTGCGACTTATTCCCTCATACAGAGCCACTTTTACCATGCTGAGTACCTTATAGCCTTCCACATCTTCCTATGCAGGTATTTTGGGTTTCGGTTTGTTGGTAGTTTTGGTGGTCCTTTTATAAAAATGGATCCCTACATACATGTTTTCTGAAACCTTTTATAACTTCATAATAGAACCAACACATATCAACATAACATGAACATATATCGTCACCTTTACATGGCTGCTTCGTATTCTTTTCTGTGGAAAGATATATCAGTATTTGGCAGCTGTTTATGAATACTGCCTACATGTTTCTAGGATGCATAAAGGGAGAAAGAAGAATATAAAAAACCGAAATCATATAAATTTATAACCCATTCTAAGAAATATTATTCCTATTTAATAGTTAAAATAGGACAGGTAAACATGGGCTTACTCCTGCATTAAAACTATCTCATTCCTCTTGGGAAAAAAATGTATAAATAGTGAAAATGGAGCTCTGCATTGAGCTTTTCACCTTGGACATTAGGCAGATACTCATTACAGTTGTTAAAAATGTGTTATGGCTGGGCACAGTGGCTCACACCTCTAATCCCAGCACTTGGGGAGCCGAGGCGGGTGGGTTACCTGAGGTCGGGAGTTTGAGACCAGTCTGACCGACATGGTGAAACCCCATCTCAAAAAAAAAAAAAAAGTGTTGAGCTTGTGTTTTTTCCTTCAGTTAACTGTAACTATTTGTTTAATTGTGATGAAATACATATAGCATAAAATTTACCATTTTTAAAGGTACCATTCACATTGTCTTGTCAATAGATTTGGTTTAATCAACACCAGCCTCCGTCACCACACACTGCCAGGTTAGTTATTCACGTTGCGCATAAGTAGTTTTAAATCAGGTTTCAGGAGTGTTTTTCATTTGTAAAACATGGTTAAGGAACAAGTCCTCATTTGTTAATGGGTTATTATTAAATGTTTGCCACCAGCACAAATGTAGCAGCTGACCTTTAACTCCAAAGCATTCAGTAATCTAGAAAGAAAACTTCAGCGAGTCTCCACCAGAATGTAGCTTGAGTAATTAATTTGCTTTTTAAAAAAAAATTTGCCCAGGAGGCTGTAAGCACTGAAAATGGTAGCTTACATTTTTTTTTTGAACATTAAATATATGCAGGGACCAGTGTTCTGAACGCTTTGCATCTAATAATTCATTTCATCCTCACAACAATCCCGGAGATAGGTACCTTGTCATCGCCTTCTCGAGAAGAGAAAATGAAGCCCACAAAAGTTAAATAGCTTGTTCATCCATCTGATAAGAGGCTGAGGCAGGCTCTGATCCCAGACAGGTTGGCTTAGGCCCATACTTCTAACAAATAACAAGGTCCAAAGAGGAAACTCAGCCCAGTGAACTGCTTGAGGAACAAACACTTAGAACAACCCCTTTGTGCTGTGTGTGGAGCTGTGTATCTCATTCATTTCCTTTCCACCAATAAAAGGTACTTTGTATTTTGCCTTCAATGCAAACAACCTGCAATTAATATATGAAGTAATAGCCATTCGTATCAGTTCTCCAAACCATTTCTGGTCTTCCACGTCGAGGAAACAGGCATGGATGCTCTCCCATCGTATTGATAAAGCTGACAACTTTATCAGTTTTCAGTAATGTTTTTTTTGAGATGGAGTCTCTCTCTCGTCACCCAGGCTAGTATGCAGTGGCATGATCTCAGTTCATTGCAACCGCTACCTCCCAGGTTCAAGCAGTTCTCTTGCCTCAGCCTCCTGAGTAGCTGGGACTATAGGCACATGCCACCACTTCCCAGCTAATACTTGTATTTTTAGTAGAGATGGGGTTTCACCATGTTGGCCAGGCTGGTCTCAAACTCCTGACCTCTGGTGATCTGCCTGCTGACCCAAAGTGCTGGGATTATAGGCAAGAGCCGCTACGCCAGGCTTTTTAAAAGTAATTTTAACAGTGAAATGCTGGGAAATTCAAGAATGAAATGCCAAATTATGACACGAAGTCCAAACAGAAAATCATGACTGAAAGAACCACATTGTGTATTCATTCTTAATTTTTGGGGGAGGGGAATGACATTCATAAAAATAGAAAGATATCCCAATTGCCTATGTCATACGTATAAATCAGTGTGTTTGTTTATTCACGTCAAGCATAACAGTTTTTGTTTAATAATGCTGTCCTCATAATGGTAAAGAGAACACGAAAATATTTTGGAGTTGTAAGGAACCTTGGAAAATACCTGGCTCAACCCTCTTATTTAATAAAATACGTTCTGAGTGATTAAGTGACTTGCCAAAGGCCACATAGCTTCTTAACAGGATTTCTGTAGCCAGACCCAAGTTTCCTGACACCTGTTAGGCTATCTCCCCCAATATGGGCGGGCAGGGGGATAAAGCCATCCTTCACCCTTTGTGGTTGTTAATGTTCACACCCCTGGATGCCTGCAGCCGAGCTTAACTGCTTTCAAATATTCACTTGACAGATAATGAAAAGATATTATCGGACTATGGGACAACTTTTATTACGGCGTGGAAGAACACTCACAACTACAGGGTGTGGAACAGCAACAAGCACCCTGCACTTGCAGAAATTAATCCAAAGTAAGCGCATCCTCTGAAGACTGATAGTACATAAATGGTTGGTTTACGAGGGCTCGATACAAAAAAAATTCCATTTTAACTTTGATATTGTGAATATCTTCAAGAATCCCCTTAAGTAGGTCATAAAAAGGTTCCCAAATACAGAGAAACAGCTTAGAAACCGCTTCCATGTTCAGATTCCATATACAAAAAGCCATGAGCATTATGGGAAGCACTAACATTTCCCTAGCTCTTGATGTAATTCAGAGAGGAAGCCCCTGGCACTTGGTGATGCTCAGTACACAGTGACTCTTCTTTAACAGAACGGTTAAACAAGACAGAAGCCTAGAAGGAAATACCACTAGTTTAAAACCGGGAGGCTATTTTAGAACATGACATGCAAAACCAATTAAAGTTAATATCTGGGGCCTGTAGTCCTAGCATTTTGAGTCCGAAGTAGGCGGATCACCTGGGGTCAGGAGTTGTTTGAGACCAGCCTGGCCAACATGCTGAAACCCCATCTCTACTAAAAATACAAAAAAAAAAAAAAAAAAATTAGCCAGACGTGGTAGTGGGCACCTATTATCCCAGCTATCCTGGAGGCCAAGGCAGGAGAATCACTTGAACCTGGGAAGTGGAGGTTGCAATGAGATGAGATTGCACCACTGCATTCCAGCCTGGACAACAAGAGGGAGACTCTGTCTCACTATCTGGACTCCTGGATATATGGTCAGACCTAGTTTCCATGTCAGACTTTAAAATTCAACAAAACTTAATACCTGCCACAGTACTGAATGTTGATGATGAAAGCTTTACCTCACATAGGCACAAAAGGCTGTTGGTTGGAGCCGTCATGAAACAGCAGAGCAGCATCAAGGGAGATCAGTTGATAGAATGTATCAGCAACCTGTTTTCCAAATTAGAAGATAAAAATGATGTGTTTTTTTACATTGATACAAGCATACACCATTTTCATTTGTATTTTAAACTTCTTTGTAAAGAATAAAAGTCAACTTTATACTGAATGCTGTATTATTTTGGGGCTAGAGTTAACTTTTCTAATGTGATTTAAGTGGTGCTAGAAAGGATACTCTGCTGCGCACGCGTGCGTGCACACACAGTCCGGGTATTTAAGCCATAGCAACTTGGGGAAGCATCTGCATGAGTACAGTGTTACAGAGGGTTTTGATAGTATGTCTGTTAAGCTTTATATTATGCATCAAGAAAAATAACTAAGGAGCTGGGCACAGTGGTGTGTGCCTAGTCCCAGCTACTTGGGAGACTGAGGTGGGAGGATTACTTGAACCCACAGTTTCAAGGCCAGCCTAGGCAACATAATGAGACCCCATCTTTTAAAGTAAAAATGACTAGGTTCAACACCAATTTTGGTGAATTTAATCATCATACTTGGCTATAGAAGAAACCTATATTGCCATTCCAATATACGATAAACACAGAAATAAAAGGCAAAATCATTTTAATAGTATTAAATGAAAGGGCTGAGTTCAAAGTGTTCTCCCTCACTGACTACAAAGCCTGTGTTCTCAGCGTGCTGAACGGAAACAGATGTGGAGCTGCTCAGCAGGGGGCACTCACAGGGTAGTGCTGGGAAGGCCGGGCCTGCGCTCACTCAACACTCAGAGCCATCCCAGTCTCCTCCCTGGGCTCTGCGCTGGGAGGCCTGGTCAGGTCTTTATCTGTCACTACATCTGCTGCTTTTAGCTTGAACCAGCTCTGTAGATGTTAGTGCAGGTCCAAAAGAGCCTTAGCTCAAATGAGTTTTTAAAGGATTATGAAATAATGCTTAGAAGAACATGTAAGGAAATTGAGGCTATTTAGATGGAAAGACGGCTGAAGGAAGGACTTGTTAACTGAAATATATAGGTAGGGAAATTATGCAGATATGGTAGCGCAGACCAAGGGAGAACTTCCCTTTCATCCTCTTAAGTTTCCCTGGAAAGTCAGCTGACAAAAGGCAGATGAATAGGAGAAATGGCATGCAAATTTATTAATGTACATGAGGGAGAGCTACAGGTGACTGGATTATGTACCCAAGCTCGTGTACCCAGCCCACCAACGGGGTACACAAGTTTATATACATACCTACAGAAAGAACTGGGGGCTCAGAGCATAGCCAAAAACAGTTTAGGGTGGTAAGTCAGGTTGCAGGAGGGAGGAGAAAGGAGGCCTGGCTGGCAGAGTGAGTCTCTTTGTACAGACAAAACTTCACGGGTAACAGCCTTCAGAAAGAAGTGGTGGTAAATGTTTCTTTGAGACCTTTAAAGGTGTCAGACATTTTGGAGGGCCTCAGAGCAAACCAGGCTGCATTAATGCAGATTTTCTCTACAGATGCAAATCTACCCCCAAAATGACAGCTTTTCAGTCATTTTTGCATTTCCAGCCCTTCTGAATAGCCATCTTGAAATATGTCAAAGAAGTATATTTTGGGGTGAAATAGTCTAGTTTCCTTCAGTAGAATTTTCAACATTTCTACCAAATTAAAAATAAGAAATGTGGTCATGCCTGGTGGCTCATAACCTGTAATTCTAGCCCTTTGGGAGGCCGAGTCGGGCAGATCACCTGAGCCCAGGAGTTCAAGACCAGCCTGGGCAAAATGTGAAACCCCATCTCTACTAAAAATACAAAAAATTAGCTGGGTGTGGTGGTGAATGCCTGTAATCCCAGCTATTTGGGAGGCTGAGCCCGGAGAATCACTTGAACCTGGGAAGCAGGTTGCAGTGAGCAGAGAGCGTGCTGCTGCACTCCAGCCTGGGTGACAGTGAGACTGTCCAGAAAAATAAAACAGGAAATGCTAGACTTCTGTTATCAGAGGGGCCATTCAGAGAGATTTCAAACTAATTATGACTTTTGAGAAGTATGAAACCCTTTCTTTTAACTCCTGAAGATTAGGGAAGGCAACATTCTGACTTAACAAGCAGGCATATTTCATCCCTTCAATATAGCCATTCCAGTAACGTAGAGAATGATCAGATGATGTGTCAGTATTTTCACTCCTATGATTCAGGAATCTAGTGATAAGTGTTACATATCCTTACTTCGGGCCATGAAGAGGAGTTTGTTGTCACTTGAAGAACCATGAATTGTATTTTGTGAGCACCTGTGGATTTCACTAGGGTGACTTTGCCCTTGACAGAGGGACTGCTGAGATAAGAATTGGATATTTACTGACTCCCCATTTTATGTGGTCCAGTTGCCTGATTTTTTTTCCTACTGACTGTATAATTCCAGAATGGCTGATTTTTTTTAATACACTTTTTTCTTTTAACATAATGGAAATAGGGAAGTCAGAATAATGTACTTTCTTACAAAAGTAAAGACGCTATCTTTTTAAGACTGCTTTTTGGGTTGCTTTTCTAACAGACAGTAGAGATTTTGCTTATCCATCCACAAATCTTTGCATAACCAATAGCACACATTTATAAGATGGCCAGGATCAAGGTATATGATGTATGACCATGGCCTAAACCAGTGACTCACTTTGACTGTCCTGGTAGCTTGTAAAGAAATCTCAAGCCCCACCCCAGTCAGACTAAATAAATTATCAGGATAGCACTAACACAGGCTACCCGCCCCCACCACCTGTTTTACAAGTGAGGAAGCTAAAGCTCAGAGGGGTTAAGTCATCTCTTCTGGATCTCATCACTGTAAGTGGAGAGCTGTGAGGAAAGCCAAGTTTCTTGATACCAGGTTCAGCACCACCCCCAGCTACGTCCATGAGAAGCTTACTGCTATTTTCTTGTGAAAATTCTTTTTTGCAGCCTTTTTGGTAAAATACTGATAGTTTAAACTCAAACTTTTTTTTTACAGCCATCCATTTCAAGGCCAATACTCAGTGTCAGACATGAAGTTAAGATTCTCACAGTAAGTACTTAGAGAAGATACTGGGAAAATTCTTAAGTTTGAATTTATGCCGTATGTTTCATTGCTAAGTGGGAATTGTTTTCTCTACTTGATAGACTTCTGCTTCAAATAGTAACCAAATATGTGCATAACATTCTTTAGCTCAGCAGTGTGTATGTTTCAGAGTGAAAACACCGCTGTTCCCAGAGGATGGTGTGAGCTAATAACAGGATTTGTCATTTTTATTTTGGTGAAGTGCCTTTAGCGAACCATCGCTGTCAGAGAGATTTAGCCATACATACATCCTATGTCCTCACCACTTTTTGGTTCCTCTGTATGTTCTTTTTGTATATTTATTCTGAAAATGCACATGCTTAAAAGGTTAATTCATAACATAATAATTTAGCTTTTTCTCAGTGATTCTAATTTGGGATAGTTACAGAATGATTATTGTGTGTGTGTGTGTGTGTGTGTGTGTGTGTGTGTGTGTGTCTACATGTGTCTGTGTACATGTGTGAGATTTTTAAAAATGTACTTGGGCCGGGCATGGTGGCTCACGCCTGTAATTCCAGCACTTTGGGAGGCCCAGGCAGGTGGATCACGATGTCAGGAGTTTGAGACCAGCCTGAACAAAATGGTGAAACCCCGTCTCTACTAAAAATACACAACATAGCTGGGTGTGGTGGCACACGACTGTAATCCCAGCTACTCAGGAGGCTGAAGCAGGAGAATCTCTTGAACCCAGAAAGCAGAGGTTGTGGTGAGCTGAGATCGCACCACTGCACTGCAGCCTGGGTTTCCAGAGCAAGACTCCGTCTCAAAAAATAAAATAAAAATAAATTGTATTTAACACTTATTTTATCTTTTACTCAGTTCTGTTCAGAATAGTGAACGTGGCAAAAAAATTGGAAACGTCATGGTCACAACTAGCCGGAATGTTGTACAAACAGGAAAAGCAGTTGGTAAGACATGCCTTTAGCCAGGAACAAATTGGAATCACAATTTGTTTTCTGCATCCATTTTCTATCTTCAATATGTAATTGATAAAACAAACATATAAAGTTGTAAAGATCTGTGTTACATAATAATACAAGAGTTTTTTTAATTTTTGTGTTATTAATTTGAAAAATTCCAAATAATACCATAAAAGGTCAAACTCCATTACATCTAATAGAGAGTGACAAAATTTTTTGATGAAGTAAGCTGTTTTGTTACCAAAATTCAAGCTTCACCAGAGTTTTCTTACCCCATTATCTGTGCTGTCTATAGTTCTATTTAAATGGCTGAGACTCATAATAAAAGTAAGTACTAGGAGCTGCTGTCCTCTAAGGTAGTATTACACAATAGAGAAAATGAAGCCAACAGTTGGTTTTTTGAAAAGATCAACAATATTTATAAAATATGTATAGACTGGTATAGATAAGAAGATACAAATTACCAATATTAAGGATGAAAGAGGGATGATTAGTGTAGCTCCTACAGAAATTAAAAGAACAGAAAATAAGGGAATGTTGTGAACATCTTTATGCTAACAAATTTAACAAATGAAATACACAAATTCTTTTTAAAGACTCATTACCAGCTGGGCGGGGTGACTCACGCCTGTAATCCCAGCACTCTGGGAGGCTGAGGCGGGTGGATCATGAGGTCAGGAGTTCGAGATCAGCCTGAGCAACGTGGTGAAACCCATCTCTACTAAAAATACAAAAATTAGCTGGGCATGGTGGCGTGTGCCTGTAATCCCAGCTGCTCAAGAGGCTGAGGCAGGAGAATCAATTGAACCCCAGGAGGCCTAGGTCGCAGTGAGCCGAGATCATGCCATGGCACTCCAGTCTGGGCAACAGAGCAAGACTGTCTCAAAGAAAAAAACAAAGACCTACATTACCAAAACAGTTGCAAAAAAAAATATGAATACCCCTATTATCTATTAAAGAAATTGTGCCGGATGCGCTGACTCATACATGTAATCCCAGCACTTTGGGAGACCGAGGCAGGAGGATTGCTTGAGTCTAGGCATTCAAGACCGCCTGAGCAACATAGTGAGACCCCATCTCTACAAAAAAATTTTTTAAGTTGGTAGGCATAGTGGTACATGCCTGTAGTCCCAGCTACTCTAAGGGCTGAAGTGGGAGGATTGCTTGAACCCAGGAAGTCAAGGCTGCAGTGAGCCATGACAGCGCCACTGCACTTCAGCCTGGGTGACAGAGCAAGCGTCTTACAAAAGAGAAAGAAATTGAATTTAACATGAAAAGCCTTGCCATAAGGTTTTTAATTTAAACCAGGCTGCCAAGGTCGCTCCAGTTTGAACTGTCAAATGTTTAAGGAAGGAATAATATTAATTCTAGTTTTACACAAAATCTTAAAATAAGGTCCTACTCGCCAACTCATTTGATAAGGCTGGTATTGATATCAAAGTCAGATAAATGGCAGCAAGCTCTTTTGCACCTCGCTGTTTTCACTTACAATATTTTGAATGTCGTTCCACATCAATTCTAAAATTTTACATTTTCTATATTTTTAACTTTTTATTTTGATGTAATTTCGAACTTGAGCATTGCAACAATGCCAGAAACTCTGAGTTATCTCTGATTCACCAATTATTTACGTTTTGCCCCATCTGCTTTGTCATACAATATGTTGTAAACAATAGGGCATTACTACTTCCCTAGCTTCTGAGAGAGGTTAACCATTTCTGAACACAGTTCAAAAGTCCCAGAAGTAGGTCATCTTTGTGTAGGGGTCCTCATATCCCCAGTTTTCTGAATACCTAGAGAGAGAAAGAAAACTCTGCAGACTCACATTTGTAAAGACAAATGCAGAACACATAGCGCATTGCAAAGGAACGGAATTTAGCCCCATAAGCATTTATCTACAAACAGTATTCATTTGACTTATTTTGAATTTATATTTTTAATAGAAAAACTATGCTATATTGTAGCTAAATTATATACTGCTGCTGAGAGTTAAATTCTAAAGCCAAATCTCTTCTATATTCTCTCCAAGAATAGTGGGAGTATTTTAGTCAACCCACATCATTTCACTTTAGCATCACCTTTTCTTCTGAGAGAGTCTCAACTCTGTTGCCCAGGCTGAAATACAATATGGCACGATCTTGGCTTACTGTAACCTCCACAAGGATTCTCCTCCCTCAGCCTCCCAAGTAGCTAGGACTACAGGCGTGCACCACCATGCCTGGCTAATTTTTCTATTTTTTTTTGTAGAGACAGGGTTTTGCCATGTTGTCCAGGCTATCTCAGATTCCTGGACTCAAGCTAACCACCCATCTCAGCTTCCCAAAGTGCTGGGATTACAGGTGTGAGCCCCCATGCCAGGCCTAACGTTAACTTTTGAGGTAATGTTCTATAAAACAACAGACCCGCAGCAGAGAGAGTTGTGTACATCTTTGTTTAACATAACTTCATTTCAGGTGATAAAAGCACATTTCCCTAAAACAGCCTAACCACTCTTCCCTGTTTAGGTGGTTACCAATTATCAAGCTGGTCTTTAAGGAACACAAAGCAGTTTGGCTTTTTGAGCTCTCTGATTATTCTGATATGTAGTCAGTGTTGCTAGGGTTAGGGTATTAAAGGAACAGTTTGATGAATACTTTCAGAATGCTTAGGCAGGTAGGCTCTTACACCAGCAAATCATCTATTTTTCCTTAAAACATTCCCATGGAAAGAGATTGTTTTGAAACTAAAAATTTAAATATTTTGGCTATTGTTAACATATTGGTGTGTTCTAGTGAATTAACATTTATTGGCTGGGCACAGTGGCTCACACCTGTGATCCCAACACTTTGGGAGGCTGAGGCAGGAGGATCACTTGAGCCAAGGTGTTTAAGACCACCCTGGGCGACATAATGAGACCCTGTCTCTACAAAAAATCAAATTAGCCAGGTGTGGTCACAAATGCCTGTGGTCCCAGCTACTTGGGAAGCTGAGGCGGGAGGATCACTTGAGCCCAGGATGTCGAGGCTGCAGGGAGCCGTGACCACTCCACTGCACTCCAGCCTGGGCAACAGAGCAAGATCCTGTCTCAGAAAAAAAGTTTTCTTAATTAAAAGTTTATTATGTTGGTCTTTCACTGTCTCAAAAGTTAAGGCATTTTTCCTTTGTTTTTCTTGTCTCCATCCAGGCCAGTCAGTTGGGGGAGCTTTTTCCAGCGCAAAGACAGCTATGTCTTCATGGCTTTCTACTTTCACCACTTCCACCTCCCAGAGTCCCACTGAGCTGCCGGACGGGAAGCCTTGAGCAAGGTGTCAGAGGCTGCTGTTGCTTTCTGAGGTTGAAATGGCCCCTGTCTGTCTGCTGCTCCCAGGCTGTTTACCAGCCACAGACCCACAGCAGGGGACCATACGTCGAACTGTTTACATGGACGGTTGCTCTAAGTGAATGTTTTGGGTTGCCGAAATGATGAAATCACAGCCTAGCAGGGATGGCTTTCCAGGTTGGGGTTTCAATTGACCACTTTATTTTAGTCTGAGCCTGATTAAAACATACAATGGACCTTCTAATGAATTTTGAGTTCTGATACTGTACATTGGTTTACTTTAGAAGAGTTTTTACTTATGTAAATTTTGTTCTGTTTTGGTGTTTGAATATGTAGATGGTCACTGTAATTTATACTTGCTAAAATTAATTTATATTACCGTTTTCTCTAAGGTTGGCCTTAAAATGTGCTTATAAAGTGAAGGGGTCATGCAGTCGGGCCTTAATTATTTTGCTGAATTTTGTGATTTTTTGCTTTCTACCCACAAAACATTAATTTGCTTCCTCCCAGAAACATGAAAGTCGGGGTGGTAGTTCTGAGGATTGGGTGTTCTCTGTTTTTAATTTGTTCTTTTCACATCCTATAAACCTGCTTTCAGATATCAAGAGTATCATTGTGCTTTCCTTCTCTTTATAACTGCAGGTGGGTGTGCGGAGGAATAGCAGAGTGATGGTTCCATGATACTGAAGCAGATTAACGTGAACGTGTCGATAAGGCAATACTTGCAAAGACCTGTGTGTTTATTTTTCAGCCCCAGTCATGTTGCAGTCTTTTACAAGCACTTGGTTTTTAATCCAGAGTTAGTGCCATCTGTTGTATTTTTTTTTTTTTTTTTTTTTTTGAGACAGGGTCTGGCTCTATTGCCCAGGCTGGAGTACAGTGGCACGATCTTGGCTCACTGCAACCTCCATCTTCCAGGTTCAAGCAATTCTTGTGCCTCAGCCTCCCAAGTAGCTGGGATTACAGCATGTGCCACCACACCCAGCTAATTTTTGTATTTTTAGTAGAGATGGGGTTTCCCCATGTTGGCCAGGCTGGTCCTGATCTCCTGGCTTCAAGTGATCTGCCAGCCTTGGCCTCCCAAAGTGCTAGGATTACAGGTATAAGCCACTGCGCCAGCCTGTTTCTTTTTTAAACAGTTTTCTATTGGGTGTTTGCAGACCTACAGCTTTTCTCTTAGTCTTATTCATAAAGCCTTTCAAAGCACTTGGTCTCCTACTTCCGTAATTGAAAGTCCTCCTATAATCAATCCCTACCCCCTTCTAGAAGTATTTATAAAAGAAAAGCAAGATGATTGTAAGTGTTAAATAGAAATCAGTTTATATTCAGCAGTGCAAGTGGCAAGAGAAGCAAACCGCACCCATGACATCCGTCATTGGAGAAGGGGCATCTGCTTCATGTTAGGCACGTGCGTGCACGTGTGCGCCATCTGCTGGACATCTGGCTTCATGTTAGGCACGTGCGTGCATGTGTGCGCCATCTGCTGGACATCTGCTTCATGTTAGGCACGTGCGTGCATGTGTGCGCCATCTGCTGGACATCTGGCTTCATGTTAGGCACGTGCGTGCACGTGTGCGCCATCTGCTGGACATCTGGCTTCATGTTAGGCACGTGCGTGCACGTGTGCGCCATCTACTGGACATCTGGCTTCATGTTAGGCACGTGCGTGCATGTGTGCGCCATCTGCTGGACATCTGGCTTCATGTTAGGCACATGCGTGCACGTGTGCGCCATCTGCTGGACATCTGGCTTCATGTTAGGCACGTGCGTGCATGTGTGCACCATCTACTGATGATCTGGACGCGGCTGGACCTCACGTGTTTGCCGTGCTCAGCTCTCATTTGCCTTTCCAGGGGACCTGGGATGAGTGTTCTCAGAGAGCACTTACAGGGAACTGCCTGCCTTTTCAATAACAACGGATACTTGGGAAATAGATTGCGAGTATGATCCACCCCAGATTGCTGGGGAATTAAAGGAGGGTACTGATTATGTTTGGTTTATTCCTCACGAAATGTTTAAGAAGTAAATGCTCCCAGGGCATTTGAAATGAACATAGAGACATAATCTAAATATCTCCGAATTTTCTAGTTTGTGTTTTCTAAACACAGCTGATATTACCCATTGGAGCACAGCTCAAGAATTCAGTGATTATACATTGAAGGGCTTAATGTGAGAACCCCATTAATTCTACTTCTTCCAAGAAAGTTAACCTCAGGAAATACTGTTTGAAGAAAGTTACACCAAACAAAACCTTACACGGGACTCTAATCTTTTTTGCGCTGAGATTATAAAGAGTTCATTCTAACATCTTGTTTCATGAGGCTGCATCATGATAGTGTGATCTGTGTGCAGTTGTGACTTTTCAGCTGCCGAAGTTCACACTTCAAGGATCTAGGAGCCCTGTGAGGGCCCATCCAGCAAGGTGCTGATTTGTCTTTCAGTTTGTATGGTTTCTGTGATCGGGGTCAACTGCCATTTCTCACTATTCAAAAGCAGCTCAAGCCATGCTTTGGAATCCACTGAAATAAAAATAGTTACATGAAGT
The DNA here is from genome assembly GCF_049354715.1 of Callithrix jacchus. Lineage (NCBI taxonomy): Eukaryota > Metazoa > Chordata > Mammalia > Primates > Cebidae > Callithrix > Callithrix jacchus. Next base: position 1,703,078 of record NC_133512.1, read on the forward strand.
TTAACTTTGCTCTAGTATCACTTGTTCCCTATTTGACTGTACACTTCGATCTGACTTTCTGTTAACATTTCTAGCTAAGCGTTTGATTCTTAGTGGTCACTTTACTGACTTTCAACGTAAAACAGCTATCTCAGAAGATAGAACTTTCTTCATAGAAATGATCAAAAGACCATAGCTCTATTTCCTTCAGTTTCAAGGAGTACTGGTTGTTGTACTGTTGGCAGGAGCCCTGAGGTAGCTCACATGATCGAAGGCAGGAAGCCTCACCCCTTGTCCTGTGACCCCCACATACTTCAGGCTTGGATTCTAGGCTCCAAGTGGTCAGCATAGCAGCAGCAGCCTCTCTCCAAACCCTGGCTGTGTGAGCCGTAGGAACCAGCACCAGGTCATCTTCTGACATAGCCCTGGTAAAGGCGTGCGTGTTGGTGGCCACACTTGCCCCAGTGCTTGCTAAGGCTTTTGTGTCTAAGAACTGTTTGTACGTAGGTGTGAGGGAACCAGAGCCAGCCTTTTTCAGATGTGCCAGGCACACACACTACATCGATGACTTGGTGGTGGCTTCACTGCTGTCCAGGTGACTTAAGAAAGTGGAACATGTCCTGGTATACTTCAATTCCTACTAGACATTGTAATGACAAGGGTGTGGGTAGGGAAGAGTTAAGGCTACCAGTTGTGGAACAAATAGTTGCATTTCCAAAGAAGCCTTAGGATGATTGTGCATATGCATTTGGCTCACATAACCAGCATGAATAGTCTCTCCCCACATCCATTCGTGATTCACTGTCCCCCACCAAGCACAGCCCTAAAACAATTCATCCACTTTCCTGTTAAGAAACACAGCAGCAATACACTTTGGCAGCAAACCAGAGCATATGATATGACTTGCTCAACCTTATCTCCCTTTCCAAATTCTTTACTAAGCATCTGATGTTTTTTAGAGTAATTTCCTTTGGAAAGCCAAGGAGAAAGCAAATTAGGAAGACAGGGAGAAGTGAGAAATGGTGGTTTGGCTGAGGAACAAGGTGCTTAAAATCTGAATGAAAGTATTTTGAGAGCAGTGTTTCAGATGCTAAGGGTTATAAGAATTCTTTTAAGAGTTAGAATTTTACTCTGCTAGTTACAAGTTTTAAAGTCACGCTATAGGTATGTTATCTTATATTTTGTGAATATAAGTTTCATAGAAATTACAGCTAATGGTCTTTTCCCTCCAGTGCCAGCGAGGGGTGTGGGAGCACTTCAGCTCCGTAGGGACCAGCGTTGTGGCGTCTAACCACATGAACGTAACTGTGTCAGCAGTTGCAGAAAGGAGCCTCTCAGGACAGTAGCCGCCACACGGTGCCGGGATTGTAGTGGGGAGATGGGTGGGACTCTCCGTGCTGTTAACACTTGCATGCTCTGAATCTTTGATCAGAGACAGTGTGGCATCTGTGGCATTTCCACCCCACCTTGTGGTAGCCTTTAAAAGTGGTAGAAGATGCTGCCCTAATTACCCCAGGATGATTGTCATTCCATGTAGCATAATATGCCGCTAGGAGTTTTCTCATTCCAATTCTTTGGACTTTGTAACATTGGAATTGTTTTTCCATGATTTCCAACATTCCATAAATATTTGTCAAGGACAAAGAAAAGGAATGTGGCTGTTTATTCTTTTCGTATCAATGGCTTTGTACACATGACTTCCTGCTTTCATTATGAAGGAGGAGAAGCTAGCTCCCTTGTATGGTAACTGCAGAGTTAAAAGACTGTGCATGTCTGAGGGGTTGAATATATTTTGTAAAACTCTAAATACATTTGTATGTCTGTGCTGTTCTAAAGTTTACCTTTTTACTTCAAGATATAGAAACTATATATTTAAATCATGTAAAAGGAACACAGTTTGGGGGGTTTTTCCAATCTTACTTTTCATCAGCTTCTCACACGTAGTATGCTGCTCAAATGTTTTCGTGTGTGCAATATGAACATTTGAACATTTCAGTCAGGTACTGAGCCAGAAAAGATAATGGAAGTTTTCAGAAAGCTTCTGTGCTTAGAAAATACTTTGTTTTCTTAAAACGTTAGTATTTTATAGCTGGAAGAAGATCAAGAGTCATGTGTTTCCGGCCACTTGGTCATTGGTTCCTGAATTTAGGAAACATTTGATTAATGAGTTGGTGAAGGCATTTAGTGGTTACAAAAATAGTTCAAATATTTAAAATTAAAGGCTTTTCACAAACCTTTTCTAAGAAAATTTAGCTAAGAGAACTTAAAAAGTTTTCTAAGGAAGTTTAGCTGTGGCACGTTTTGATCAGAAAGGTAGTTTGCTCTGGTAGTTTTAAACTTTGTACTGGTTCTTTGTTTCTGTTGTTTGGGGGTTTTTTTGAAATTGTTAAAATTATAAATCATGTCTAATCATACTGAATTGTAAAACTTCTCTTGTATCTTTATTTTAAGCACAAAGGAGAATAAAATGATGCTGTTTGCTCTGCACGTGGTTGGACCTGACCTGTCCTTCTAGAAGTGCCCTGTGTGTTGTCCATGTGGTTTTTTTCCTGCTTCACAGTTCAGTAGCAGCTTCATTTATTAAGAAACCACACAGAGTGAACTAAAGATTCATTACTCATTTACTTTCGTTTTGACATTGCTGACAGTGGTGCCTCAGCTTTCAAGGCGGTGACCTCTGCAGGAAGAGCCCCGTGGCTTCTGTGGAACGCCAAGTGCAGGGAGCTCGGTCACAAGACAATGTCACATGAGGACACTGTCCCAAGCAACCCATTTTGTACCTGGACCAGTAAGTGTCAAAATAGCCCTTGACATTTCCACTGAGGAGTCACGGCACATTTCCATGTACTGGCTTCCCTTACAACTGTTCAAAACGGGCTTTGAAGTGTGCTTCACGGAAAAAGTGGACAAACCTCCTCGCCCCCAGGAATGCTTCCCTTGAGTGCTGGTGCAGGGTTAAGCTTAACCTACCAGTGTTCTTTGATGTGGACCTTGAGAGCCCTGGAGCTGATGGGATGACAGGACAGTGGAGCTTCCTCTACTTGGGGAAGAGAAGGCATCCCTGGCCCTTTGCTGGTGTCCTCCTCAGACTGGGCTCTGCTGTGGGGATGTGATGGGTCCCTATCACCCGCCAGGGAAGAGCTGCCTACCCTTCATTCTGATAGGAGTTGCAGTTATTGCATCTGGTAACAGCTGGAAGGAGTGTGATTAGGGAGCCAGTTTTTTGCAAGGAAAGTTCTTTCTACCCTCCATGAAGGGCTTCTCTCTGCCTGGGGTGATCCACACAGGGTTGGGGAAGCCACTGCAGCAGGACTGACCTGTCCAACTTCACCATCAACAGACCCTCACGCGGCACATGTGGACACTTTGTGTGATCATGAAGATCAGAATGGTTGTGTTCTGTGTTCTTAATCCCATAAATTACACAATGAATTACATGGATGTAGGCCAGGCCCGGGAAAATGTTGAAAGCACTTGATGAAGCGCTGATCATTGTTGAGGCCGACTGATGGGTACATAAGGGCTTCTTAGACTATTCTGTTTGTGTATGTTGGAGGATTCCCATAATGAAGAGTTGAAAACTACTTGCTAGCCATTAAACAACTTTGTTACCCATGAAAATGCACCAGTTCCTGTGCAGCAGACCCTGAGTGCCCGACTTAGGAATTGGCTTAATTTCGTAGCTTCTCCACAAATGGCCTGGCCTGGCCTGGCCTCCACAAGCCCCCTCACCAGCTGAAACCTTGGCCGTCGCTGTTGCCTTCCCACCCCTCTAGTTGTTGGAGGAACCCCGTACTTTTGAGAGAAGCCCTCATACATAGTAATCAAAGACTCAGCCCAAACCTCTCCCTCGTTAAAGTCTCCCCAGGCTACTCTGAGTCCTTTCTAAAATACCTGGATTCTCTGGCCAGGCGCGGTGGCTCAAGCCTGTAATCCCAGCACTTTGGGAGGCCGAGGCGGGTAGATCACGAGGTCAAGAGATCGAGACCATCCTGGTCAACATGGTGAAACCCATCTCTACTAAAAATACAAAAAATTAGCTGGCCATGGTGGCGTGTGCCTGTAGTCCCAGCTACTCAGGAGGCTGAGGCAGGAGAATTGCCTGAACCCAGGAGGCAGAGGTTGCGGTGAGCCGAGATCATGCCATTGCACTCCAGCCTGGGTAACGAGCGAAACTCCGTCTCAAAAAATAATACCTGGATTCTCAGGGCGCAGTGGCTCACGCCTGTAATCCTAACACTTTGGGAGGCCAAGGCGTGAGGATTGCTTGGGTCCAGGAGTTCAAGACCAGCCTGGGCCACATAAGGATACTTCGTATCTACAAAAATTTAAAAATTAGCTGGGCGTGGTGGCATCTTTCTCTCGTACCAGCTACGGGGGGTGAGGGGGTGGCTGAGGTGGGAGGATCGCCTAAGCCAGGAGGTCAAGGCTGCCGTGAGCCATGATTGTGCCACTGCCCTTCAGCTTGGGCAACAGAGCAAGACTCTGTCTCAAAAAAATAATAATAAATCATTCTACTATAAGGACACATGCACACAAATGTTCATTGCAGCACTGTTTACAATAGCAAAGACCTGGAATCAACTCAAATGCCCATCGATGATAGACTGGACAGGGAAAATGTGGCACATATACACCATGGAATACTATGCAGCAATCAAAAACAATGAGTCCGTGTCCTTTGTAGGGACATGATGAACCTGGAAATGATCATTCTCAGCAAACTGACACAGAACAGAAAATCAAACACCGCATGTTCTCACTCATAGGTGGGTGTTGAACAATGAGAACATGTGGACACAGGGAAGGGAGCACTACACACTGGGGTCTGTCAGGGGGAAAATAGGGGAGGTGGGGACTTGGGGAGAGATAGCGTGGGGAGAAGTGCCAGATATAGGTGATGGGGAGGAAGGCAGCAAATCACACTGCCACGTGTGTACCTATGCAGCAATCTTGCATGTTCTTCACATGTACCCCAAAACCTAAAATGCTATAAAAAAATAAAACAAAATAATAATATACCTAGATTCAGTCCTTATTGAGGACTATGTAAAGAGGAGCTTCCCAATCGTGGAGATCTGCCATACTCAGTGTCACACATAGTCCCTGACACATGTGCAGTTTCCTGACCCCGTGGACTTTGCTGTTCAGTAGGTGGGGGTGGGCATTCACCGTAGAGGGGAGTGTGTGCTAGGTGGTGGGGGGAGTGGGAGTGGCACCAGCACAACATGGGGTGGAGGGCGGGTAGCTGCTTTTTCACAGGGACCAATAAATGTCTCTTCTGAGCATTAAGTTGAGACCTGAGGGAGAGTCTTCCAGGTGAGGTGGGAGTGAGGGGCGCACTCATGAGAGGTAAAGGGCTCCGGGGATGTTTTTTGGAGTGGCTGAAGGTAAAATAGCAAGGAGGATGGGCTAGAGATGAGGCCAGGAAATAAGGCCATATTGGGAGGAGAGGCCTGTCAGCCTGCGGACAGGGAAGAGCCTTCCAGGGGTTCCCGCAGGCAGGTGGCAGGTTGGCTGGGTGCTGCCTGAGGAAAGTTTTCCGTTGTGGGCACCGCTGCTTCCTCTTTGCTGTAAAGTCAGTGATGTTGCTCAGCTGACCTCTGAACTCAGCCACCACCCCTTTCCCTTCCTCTCTGGCCTTCACAGCTTTCCACTTAAATCACATTTGTCCCAAACACAATAAGGCTGAGAAGTCTATGGCCCTCGGTCAAACTCACTCACGGCTAGAACACACTTTTCCCGATTTCACCAGACAGCAGGTCTGTGGAGGTTGTTGAAGAAAAGAACCTGTCGAGTGATGGTGTCCCTGCCAGGAAGCCAAGGTTAGAGAAGGCACCTGAGCATCTGTTTCCATGACTCTCTCTGGCTAAGTGGAGACCCAGGAGACACGTGGCAACACCGCCGCGGTGATGTGCTTAAACTTGGAGAAAACCCGCTGTTGCTTCAGGTCGTTTACAAGCAGGAAGGGAGTCATTTATGGACTTTCAATTATATTCAATTCATGGAATTTTTTTTTCTGATAAAATTTAACCAACAACATTCATGCTCTCAGGAACGCTGAAGGCGAAAGTAGGACAGTGGAGAATTTCTAAAGTAGCCTGTCCACCTGCCTCGTCAGCTCTGCCCTAGAAAACCGGCACTGAGCAGCACTTCCGAGAAACCACAGCGGCTGAAGCGAAATTACCCCGTCCTTGTCTCCCACATCCTGAATTGGTTCTTTGTCCAGGGCCATCCATTTAGAAACCAGAGCTTCTGTGGCCTTGATACACCAGTCTAGCTAAACCCTTCGAAATGGAAATTCCCAGGTGAAGTTTTAACGAATGAAGATCACCCACTTTATGGTCATTAAAACCACAAGGTCAGCAGGACTAGAATTTTTTAATCTTATATGTTTTATGACCTTTAAAGTGTGTATTTTCATTAGTGACAGATCCCTCACTTTGACTTTCCAAGTGGAAATGATTTTTGTTTTGAGTGTGGTTAATTCCATTCCTTTGAGTATCTGGTCTTAATCCCTAGAATTTCTTTTGGAACCTTGTTGGAAATGAAGGATAAATAGTCACCAGTCCTCTAGTTGGAAAACATGTCTGTTTTGTTTTTTTAAATTTTTGTTCTTTAAATACACAGTGTCACTGTGTTGCCCAGGCTGGTTTGAACTCCTGGGCTTAAGCAATTCTGCCTCAGCCTCCCAAAGTGCTGGGATTACAGGCGTGAGCCACCACGCCCGGCTTGTTTCCTTTTAAGTTGTCGCGTTAACCCTGTGACCGTCCTCCCTGGAAGGACAGGTGTTTCCACAGCTCCTAATGTAATTCATAGGGAACTCGACATGGATTTCCCATATGGACAGTGTTGTTTATGGGAGCTGTGTCTCAGCCGTAAAAGACAGCCAGAGCAGATACCAAAATACCAGTCACACGTCACTAACACTGTGCAAAATGCGTCATTGGTGACTTCACTGTGTGTGAACAGCACAGCGTGTACTTACAGTAACCTAGATGGCAGAGCCTGCTACATAGTTAGGCCGTATGGCGTGGCCTGTCGCTCCCAGGCTACGAACCTGGGCAGCCTGGTACTGCTCTGGATCCTGTGGGCAATGTTCACATAATAGTACGGATTTGTGTATCTAAACAGAAAGGGTACGGTAAAAAGACTGCATTCTTATCTATGGGACCACCATCGTATATGCTGTCACTGACCGAAGGTTCACTGCGTGGCGCGTGACTGTGTGGTATAAAGTCCCGGAGAAGTGTGCAAGATAGAAATGCGCTGACAACCTGCCCGCTGAAACCCTAACTCCCATCCACTGCAGCCCCAGCAGAGGAACTAAACCTTCACTCAGTCTCGTTTTGTTTTGTTTTGTTTGAGACGGAGTTTCACTCTTGTTACCCAGGCTGGAGTGCAATGGCACGATCTCAGCTCACCGCAACCTCTGCCTCCCGGGTTCAGGCAATTCTCCTGCCTCAGCCTCCCGAGTAGCTGGGATCACAGGCACGCGCCACCATGCCCAGCTAATTTTTGTATTTTTAGTTGAGACGGGGTTTCACCTTGTTGACCAGGATGGTCTCGATCTCATGACCTCGTGGTCCACCCGCCTCGGCCTCCCAAAGTGCTGGGATTATAGGCGTGAGCCACCGCGCCCAGCCCACTCAGTCTTGTTTTAACACAAAACCACTTACTATGGGCGAGGGCTGTCTGGGCCAGAAGATAAGAGATTAAATCTGTACAGATATGTGAGATAAGGAAACTGATGGGGCTGGGTGCAGTGGCTGATGCCTATAATTCCAACACTTAGGGAGGCTGAGGCACAAGGATTGCTTGAGCCCAGGAGTTTGAGACCAGCTTGGGTGACATAGTGAGACCCCTTTTCTACTAAAAATAAAAATAAATTACTCGGACATGGTGACAAGTGCCTGTAGTCCCAGCTACTCTGAGATGGGAATGTCGCTTGAGCCCGGGAGATTAAGGCCACAGTAAGCTATGATGGCACCACCGCACTCCAGCCGGGGTGACAGAGCAAGACCCTCTCTCAAAAAAAAAAAAAAAAATGAGTGTGTTGAGAAGTCCAGTAAAGTGCCAACATGGCAATATTCGCTGGGGCAGTGAGAGAAAGCTTCCACGAGGAAGTGTGATTGGGGCTGCTGAAGTGAGGAAGATGAGAGCAGATTTTCTGTCCTCCAGCCTTGGGGATGGGGCCGGGGGGCGGCATGGTCTGGGATGCAGAGGGGAGGAGCAGGTCAGAGAGTGAAGCTCCAGGAAGGGGAAAAGAGTGATGAGAGAGGAGAACTGAAGAAGAAAAGAGCCTTCAGCTAAAGCAGAAGGAATCCGAGAAATATAGACACCAGTTCCTCCAGCTCTGCTCCTGGGAGTGTGTTTCTCTTGGTGAGTCTGCGGGGACTAAGGGAAAGAGTGAGGAAGGGGAAAAGCCCTCTTAGCAGACACAGGAAAGAAAAGAAGAGCCTGTGAGGGGCCGTCTGTGCTGAGGACTTGTGTGTGATGATGTGGCTGCCCTTCCAGGGGCAAGCGTGGGAAGTACCTTCCACCAAGGAAGCTGGAAGGGCTGGGAAAGTGCAGCGACCTTTGGATCAATGCCACAAACTAAAACGTTTTGAAAATAAACATCAGTTTTTCGTGGAGACCAAAAGATGTTTTATCCACCTTGAAGCCGTGACAGATTTCAAGACTAAGCAGATGTTTATTAAAATCAACTATTTCACCTGATTTTCGTAGTTACTAACTATACACATAGTTAGGCTGGGCGCGGTGGCTCACGGCAAGACTCCGCCAAAAAAAAAAATAGAAATTATACACATAAAGTCAAGCTGTACATGTAAGTTTTTTTTTTTGTTTGTTTGTTTTGAGACGGAGTTTCACTCTGTTGCCTGGGCTGGAGGACAGTGGCACAATCGTGGCTCACAACCTCTGCCTCCCGGGTTCAAACGATTCTCCAGAATAGCTGGGACTACAGGTGCCCGCCACCACGCCCAACTAATTTTTTTGTATTTTTAATAGAGGTAGAGATGGGGTTTCACCATTTTGGCCAGGCTGGTCTCCAACTCCTGACCTTGTGATCCACCCACCTTGGCCTCCCAAAGTGCTGGGATTACAGACGTGAGCCACGGCGCCCGGCATAAGATGTATTTTAATGTTTCTAACCATTAAAAAAAAAAATCCAATCATTTCAAAACATAATTTGCTTCTCAGGGAAGTATGATCAGTGAAAGGACTATAGCTTACATTTTTCAGATACATCTTAGAAGAAAACTGCAAACCCAAGAGGCTGGTGTTTCTCACAAGTAAAACTTTCACATAAAATTGCCTGCATTTCATTTCACTCAATTTTGGCAACAGTAATTAGCATCACTCTTTGCATGTGTTGAGAGCTTTATAATTAACGAGTTGGGACGCCATTACTTGGAGGTCCACCGGCCCGGGTTTGAAACCTGCCACCCACACACACGTGCTTGTTACTGACGTCTCTGAACCGCATGTTCTCCAGTGCAGGGGGTTTAAATGAGATGATGCATGTGTTGGGGCTGCACTTGTCTATCTGCATATTCGTCTATTGTTCACTGGCCTCTACAGCATGCGAGCAGGGCTTTCTTCCTGTCTTATTTTTCTTCAGACCTAGAACAGTGCCTGGCGCAGAGTAAGCACTTAGTGGACACTGGTTGAATAGACTGATAGACGATTCCGATTTGTAAATGGGGAAGAAGGGAGATGTTTTCTTACTGGGAAAAGCAGCAGGATGAAGGAGAATGAAAAGAATGGGGTGAGTTCCTGTGGTTAGAAGAGAGGGCACCACAAAGGAATGACATCACTGGATATGGAAAGGAAGTGTGAACTTACACATCCTCAAACAGGCATTATGTCTAACACATGGTTGACCCTGAATACACATGTGCTATTGTGATTTCTTTAAAAAAACAGAGTTTCCCTCTGTCACCCAGGCTGGAGTGCAATGGCACGATCTCGGCTCACCGTAACCTCCGCCTCCTGGGTTCAGGCAATTCTCCTGCCTCAGCCTCCTGAGTAGCTGGGATTACAGGTGCGTGCCACCACGCCCAGCTAATTTTTTGTATTTTTAGTAGAGACGGGGTTTCACCATGTCGACCAGGATGGTCTCAATCTCTTGACCTCGTGATCCACCCGCCTCGGCCTCCCAAAGTGCTGGGATTACAGGCTTGAGCCACCGAGCCCGGCCCTAAGGCATACACTTTTAAAAGAGGTATGAGAGCTCCTTGAGAATATACAACTGTCCCAAGAAAAACCGAGGTCCGAGCCGTGTCCCTGGTTTGGACTTCGACGCGCCTGGGCATTAGTGTGTTGTTGGCTCTTCACCAGCTAGCCCGTTTTCACCATTTGGGACAAAGTGCATTAATAATATTCCCGCTGCATAGAGAGCATGGACTACCGCACTTCCTACTGTCACTCTTGGCAACCAGAAATTTTTGATTTAAGTAAACTTTTGGAAAACGAAATTCAGTAATGAAATTCCTTGTAATTCCCATGCTACGTGTGATTATAGCTAAGCAGGGCAGAAAACCAAAGTGCTCTACTTACCACAGGAGACTCACGACATGCGCTGACTTTGACAGTCTTTGATTCAGGCAGCTGGGAGAAAGTGGGGAGAAGAAACTAGTTTGAAATGGGCGAGGACTTTTAATCATTTATGTATCTCAAGAAAGAAATAGTATCGAGTGATTTTATAAGAGAGCTTACAGAGGTTGCTTCCTTTTTCAATCAAAAGGAGTGAAAAGATTGCTTTCTTTCTAGTTATTTAGTATTTAAATGGCCCACTAGTGGTAAACAGAAGGCTGCTCTTGGCTGACGGCAATCAGGCTGGGACTGGCCACCTTGAACCGAGTTCCCTTGGAGGGCAGAGGGCATCCATTTATCAGCACACTTGTAACCATTCACAGCAAGTGAGTCAGGAGCCCTATTTTGGCTCTGCAATGTGGTTGAGAGCACAGACTTTAGAGTGTTCAGATTTCTAGCATGCTATTTTTTCCCTTCCTGCTGCTCAACTGTGAAGCCAATGCCACCTATTTTTGGTCCTTCTTATAGCAGTACCCTTCTTCATGGTACCACACCCGGCTAACATGGTATCAGTTTTTGCATTATTAGAGTAGATTCAACTACTATAATAAATAGAACCAAGATGTAACAGCTCAAAAAAAAAAAAATCAAGTTTCTGATGCTTGTATCAGTCCAGCAGGTATTCCAGGAGAGTGGGGGGTCTCCTCCATAGATGACTAAAGGACTCGGGTTCCTTTAGTGTCTGCTGCCTCCAACACTAGGGGCTGATCAACAACGCAGCTCTCTCAACTGTCCTCTGCGCAGCACCAGCGCTGTTTCCTTAGGCATACTTTGATTAGGAATCACACAGAATATTCAGCAGGGATTTCAGATAATATGGAGGCTACAGAATAATATGGAAAACATTCACGATAAGAGAATAATATGGGTGCTTTTTTCTTCAAAATGTTTTTTTTCCAGTCAAATCAGAAAAATTAAAATTAGCATCTCAAGGTGAGCTTTAAAAATACATTGAGACATCTTTTCAGATTAAGTTCAAAAGTCCTCTTTTTTACCTTACAAGAAATTACACACCAATCGATTAATTTAAAAATTAGGATGACCACGTAGTTACCCTGTGCTTAATATTGCACTTGGTGCTATGAATGCAGAAATATTCAGACAGGGTCCTCAGCCTAAATGAGTTTAACAAGGAAACCTGTTAGCTCCCTCAGCCTAAATGAGTTTAACAAGGAAACCTGATAGCTCCCTCAAATGATGCTTCAAGTTTGATTAATGAGAAACAATTTTCAGCTACAGAAGAGTTGTCAAAACTTCCAAGTGTCCCTTTCACTCACCTACCTCCTAACTCACCTTTTCCTAAGAGAGATTCCCAGCTTTGGCTTGAGGACACAGACCTCCCTAATCTATCTCTAATGCTTTAGCCCTGTCATGGGTACAACAGATCCCTGAATTCCGTGACAAGCCTGGTTGAATTCAGCTGGAACAAACACAGAGAGAAACGGACAACTGATCTGAGAAGAACGCAGCTTACTTATCTTCCCCTTTTCCCGACAACAGACTGGCTTCCCTGCTCTATCCTATTTGGCAGTATCGAGGATCACTTTTTCTTCTGATAGCACTTGTAAGTTCAGGGGATCCCCAAGACTATCCTTGGGTTTCACAATTCACTGGAAGGACTCACAGAACTCATCTAAAACTGTCATGCCCACTGTTTTGATTTACTATGGTGAAAAGATAGATTAGAATCAGCAAAAAAGAAGAGACAGGGGGCAGCACCCAGGGTTCTCATGCTGCTGACAGAGAATACAAAGAACACCCAAGACCGGGTAACTTACAAAGAAAAAGAGGGTTAATGGACTCACAGTTCTACATGGCTGGAGAGGCCGCACAATCACGGAAAAAGGCGAAGAAGAGACAAAAACCCCATTTTACACGGCGCAGGAAAGCGCGTGTGCAGAGGAACTGCCCTTTATAAAACCATCAGCTCTCGTGAGATTTATTCACTATCACGAGAACAGCATGGAAAATCCCACCCCCGTGATTCAATTACCTCCTCCTGGGTCCTTCCCAGGACACATGAGATTATGGGAGCGATGATTCAAGATGAGATTTGTGTGGGGACACAGCCAAACCATATCACCCAAAAAGTTTCAAACATGGAGCTCCCAGGTCTACTCTCAGTGGAGTCACAGACGTCACTACCTTTCCTAGCAATGATGTTTGAAATACACCGCGTATTGCCAACCAGGGAAGCTCACCTGAGTTTTCACGTCCAGGTGATTGAGTTCTCATTGGGGCTCAATCACATAGACATGTGTGACATAGACTAACAGCTCCTCTTTATTTTCCAGCCCCTCTAGAGGTAGAACAGATACCAAGTGGCCTAAAGCCCCTGCCGTAAATCACATTGTTAGTCTCTGACGTGATTTAAGCCTCCCAGGTAAACAAAAACACCCTTTGCAAAAATTATTTTTAATTCGAGACAGGGTCTCTCTGTTACCCAGGCTAGAGTGCAGTGGGATGATCTCAGCTCACTGCAGCCTCCACCTCCGGAGCTCAAGTGATCCTCCTACCTCGGCCTCCAGAGTAGCTGAGACCACAGGCACGTGTAACCACGCCTGGCTATTTTAAAACACTCTTTTCAGGTGGGTCACACTGCTGTCCCACTCACAAGAAAATCCTTCCTCTGCTTCTTTGTCCACCCTCCAATCATTAGGCCCCCAGTCCTCTGTGGGATTTGTATGTGTTCAGACTATATTGCAGATTTTCACAGGTGATGAGTAGCCTGTGCTGAGAGGTTGTTTTAGTCTGAGTTTCCAAAAAGCAGAGCCCAAGACAAAGGCTTGCAGGAAGATGCCTTATTTTTGGTGTGAAGCGAGGCACAGAGGTGTGTAATACAGGGAACAGGACAGGAGCAGCTCCAGGAAGTTTGTTCCTAGCCTCTCTTCTGCCTGTGATAGCAGCGTCTCTTCTGCCTTCCACCTTTGCGTTATTTCACATTTCTCCCCTGGGCTTCTCAGTTATTCTCTTTTCCCTTCCCCAGGCCGTTTTAATCTTCCTGAAAGTAAGAATCTGGCCCTGCAACTTTCTCTCCAAGAAGTGAATCTTCTTCTAGTACTGACATGGGCAGATTTTTTGAACTTTATACCTGCCCCATTGTGGGCTTGTTCTGGGGGAACAAATACGGAAGAAGAGGGAAGAGAAATGGAATACAGGCCAGGTGCAGTGGCTCATGCCTCTAATCCCAACATTTTGGGAGGTCAAGGCGGGCAGATGACTTGAAGACAGGAGTTTGAAACTAGCCCGGCCAACATGGCAAAACCCCGTCTCTACTAAATATACAAAAATTAGCCAGGCATGGTGGTCTGTGCCTGTAATCCCAGCTACTCAGGAGGCTAAAGCAGGAGAATCACTCGAACCAGGAGGCGGAGTTTGCAGTGAGCCGATATCACGCCACTGTACTCCAGCCTGGGTGACAGAATGAGACTCTGTCTCAAAAAAAAAAAAAAAAAGTGAGTGGAATGGAATATAGAGCTGAACATCCACAAAGCCGAAACGTGGGAGCCATGGAAGGCTCTTGTGTAGGGAATGCGTGTTTAGCTCTGTGACTCCCTGAACAAGTTGTTTAATTCCTGGGACCTTCGCTTTCTCATTTGTAAATTAATGAGTTGAGCTCTCTAATGTATAAAGACTCTCTTGGGCCTAAAACTTGATTTGTTGAAGAGGAAGGAGGTGGCAAAAGGAGCGTGGCAGTGTACCGGATGGATTAAGGATAGCCAGAGTTACAGAACGCAGGAGATTGTCATAGGAGGCCAAGTACGAGGGGATGGGGTTAGGACTGGACAGAGGCGGTGACCAGAAAAACAGAGAGGAAAGAAGAGATATATAAGGGACGTTTTAAGAACAGAAGCACCATTCCTTGGTGAACAGATGGTTCTGAGGGAGGAAGAATGAAGATGAAGCAACACGGGCTTTAAAGTTCTGCGTTTGGATGATTGAAAGTAGAAGCCAAGAGCCCCACCGGACCTGGAGTCGGAAGATCCCAGGCCAGGCACTGATGAGCTGTGTGGCTTTGGACAAGCCCAAACAAAGGAAATGCAAAGAATATTTCTGCCTCTCGTGGGATCTGGGAGATAAAAACAACAAGGGGCTACGTGGGGAGGAGCAGGACTGACGCGTGGGTCAGACGTCCTGAGCGTGAAGTGGCAGAGGAGCTGCAGCTTGGGATTGAGTGAAAGGAAATAACCGGTTTGAGGTTTAGAGCTTACTCTTCATGAGAACCTTGATGAGCATTTACTAGTGTGAAGCGTCAGACAGGAGTTGAGTTGACAGATGAGAAGGGTTTCGAGATTACTAAGAGGCAAGAGAAGGGATTTTCCATGGCAGCGGAGAAACTTCTGTAGGATTGGAGAAGCATGAGCGGGAAAAAAGAAGCGAGGGAAGATGTTTAAAGAAGGATGTTCACAGTGCCAAGGCCACAGAGATCTCAACAGGGAGGAAAAATTTGATTTGAGGGAGTTTTAGGAAGTGCCATTTTCTAAGGCAACCTCTGCTAAACATTTCACAATGTTTTACGTGAAATATGATGCTTATGAAACAAAACATTTTGCAAGGGGCTATAATGCAGAGTGTCTTTTATGTTTATTGGATTAAAGATTTTCAGATCAAAGAGAAGAAATCTGTGGCTATCTGAGAGGGAGATCTTACAAAATGAAACGGTCAACCAAAATTTCTCTCAGTGTAAAAACTGCTAATAAAATAAAATCTTACTTGTCAGGAGCCAACTGTAATAACATTTTTGTTGCTGTTATTCTTTTTTTTCAAATCATAATCTTTCCTTAGAGGCAAGCACAGCTGTAACAAATAAAATTAACTAAGTGGAAAACTGAAACTGCCGTATGACCCAAGGCTCTGTTCTGTGATCTGTGAAAACTGGGAGAAGCTTCCTCTCTCCAGGTGGAACCTTTTGTCATTGTTGTCATCATCGCTATTATTAGTGATGAAATGGGACTGAGTGTTAGGACACGAGACAAAGACTGGCTCAAAGGAGGCTCCAATCCCTTTCTTTCCCACCACACCACCACACACAGAGTCAAGCATGACCTGATGTTACAGGCTCTGCCTCTGCCCTCTGCCTAAAGTTTTCATTTCCCAAAGAGCCCAAAGCACTAGAACCTGGGCACATGGGATGGTGGGGTGGGGGATCTGTCCCCACTCTAGGCCGCCAAGATTCTGCCAATATGAGCAGCTGACTTTTCCAAAAAAAAGGTTTTATTTCCTTTTATTGCTTCCTCAGGACAGAAAAGGTGAGCTAAATGAGATGTCCAGTCATTCCACTTGGAGACAATAATGGGCATAATTATTTTCTTTATAGAAGTATTTTAGTATTTTTTTAAATGAGCAGCCCAATATTTATACAGAGAAAATTGCAGATATCACAAGCACTCTTCTGTGTAACAACAATCTTAGAATCTGTGTTCTGGGAAGATACACACAGATACTGGCAATGCTTCCCTTGAGAAAATGACATCACACTGCAGAAACCTCTTCTCTGACCTATAATATCTATTACATATGTATTATGTAATATGTCATATTAATATATTTAATTATATTTTATGTATTATATTTATACATAATTGATATCCAATGTATTTTCTATTTAAGTTATATCAATATAATTAACATTATATTAATATAACAATAAAGACCTGGTTGATCAGCTGATCAAAAATTTCAGTTCAGTGGGGTGTGCTGGCTCACAGCTGTAATCCCAGCACTTTGGGATACGGAAGCAGGCAGATCACCTGAGGTCAGGAGTTTAAGAGCAGCCTGGCCAACATGGAGAAACCCTGTCTCTACTAAAAATATGCGCACAGTGGTGGGCACCTGTAATCCCAGCTACTCGGGAGGCTGAGGCAGGAGGATCACTTGAACCTGGGAGGCAGAGGTTGCAGTGAGCTGAGATCAAGGCCTTGCACTGCAGCCTGGGGGACAGAGCAAAACTATCTCTCAAGTTAAAAAAAAAAAAAGAAATTTCCGTTAAAGAGGAGGATCCTTAAAATAGATATGTACATATCTTCAGTATCTTGTTGTGTCATGTAACATATAAATGCACATTTATTTTGCCAACCATCTGATGCAGAGCCAAAGCTTCACATTGACTGTCATCTGTTGACACGTGCCTGCCATCTTTCGCATAAATCACCTTCATAATGCATCGTTTGTGATTTCTAGTTTTTTCTCTTGAAGTAGAAGCCAGGAATTAAACATGCCTTTAAAATAATCAAAATGCAGAAACTGTATAAATTTTTCCTGCCCACAAAATTTTAGAGTCGATTTGGCCAATCCTAATAAGACATTTTTTAGTGATTCAGATTTATTACTATAGGATGAAAATTCTGCTCCAAAGTAATCTTTAAAATGGAAAGGTTTACACTAAGATGTTCTATGCACCATCATCTGTATGGATTGTATTAGTCTGTTCTCATGCTGCTAATAAAGACATACCTGAGGCCGGGTAATTTATAAAGGAAAGAGATGGCAGCAAGGAGAAGAGTGACAGATGAGTAAGGGGGAAGCCCCTTATAAATCCATCAGATCTCGTGAGAACTGACTCACTATCATGAGAATCGCATGGGGGAAACCGTCTTCATGATTCAATTACCTTCCAGTGGGTCCCTCCCTCCACACGCAGTGATTGTGGGAACTACAATTCAAGATGAGCTTTGTCTGGGAACACAGCCAAACCCTATCATTGATGAAAGAAGAATCCCCGTAGCCTAAGTAGGAAGTAGAATTTGCCTATTCAAGGAATATTATTTAGTCGTTAAGAATTTTTACTATTATATACTATGGCATAGAAAGAACCTATTATAAACAAGTGAAAAAGAGAATATAAAATTACACATGTGGTATGATTTAAATTAGTTTTAAAACATACTGTATGTCAAAAAATAAAAGATTCATTTAAATATTTATGGGAGTTATATTTGCTAGAAATTGAAATGTTTTTTATTATTTCTGTTTTGTGATAAAAATAAAATGTTTTTAAAAATGGCATCTTGGTTGGGCCCAGTGGCTCACACCTATAATCCCAGCAGTTTGGGAGACCGAGGAGGGTGGATCACCTGGGGTCAGGAGTTTGAGACCAGACTGGCCAACATGGCGAAACCCCATCTCTACTTAAAATACCAAAAAAAAAAAAGCCTAGCTGGGTATGGTGGTGTGCACCTGTAGTCCCAGCTACTCAGGAGGCTGAGGCAGGAGAATCACTTGAACCCAGGAGGCAGAGGTTGCAGTGAGCTGAGATTGTGGCACTGCACTCCAGCCTGGGCAACAAAGCGAGACTCTTTCTCAAAAAAAATGTTTAGCATCTTTCATTTTATAAATATCTTTCACAAGCTGTATATTATAGTTAGAAATGCAGCAATCCTGTGTGAAACATAGGGCAGGAAATATTAGTCCCAACACACAGAAGAAACTGAGGGTCAACAGTTTGCCCAAGGTTACTTAAACTATGTAACTAACTATATGTAACTAATGCATGAATAGTAAATCATGTTTTTAAATGTCCATGAAACTTCACATCAAATTAAAACTATGTCCCCAAATTCATTCTGATTAAGCCTATGTTCACGAAGTCATTTGGATTACTATCAAAAAATGAAACAACCTTATTAATAACCACTCATTTCAGCAGCAACATTTTCATGAACAAACAGCAACCTCTTGACAAGTGATTCAAACTTTGGGGGCTCTCATATGTCTTATCTCACTTAATTTTCACAGTTTTATAGAGTGGCATAATTATTCCTCTGTAACAGATAAGAAAGCTGAGAGTCAGCTAGGTTAAGCAATTGCCCAAGGTTAG
This sequence comes from Callithrix jacchus, assembly GCF_049354715.1. Classification (NCBI taxonomy): domain Eukaryota; kingdom Metazoa; phylum Chordata; class Mammalia; order Primates; family Cebidae; genus Callithrix; species Callithrix jacchus. Next base: position 1,721,472 of record NC_133512.1, read on the forward strand.
ACAGCCAATAGTAGCAGTTGGGCTGGGCTTGGATGCTCTCTCCTGAGATGCTGCCTCTTATCGCTGTGGTGGATTCATTGCCTACCCAGGTCCTAGCAATGAGGAACCATTGACAGAGAAGCAGCATTTCCTGCTGACTTTTTAGGTCCAGGGCCTGGAGACCTGAACAGTGACTCCAAGAACCACTACTGCCTTTCTCATGCTAGAGTTTTAGAGATTTTACCCACTTTCTCCTCATTATCCATGACCTTCTTTGCTAAGAGCCTAATTAAATTAGTTATTAAGTGGTAATTAATAATAAAAAATAATTGTAAATTAAGAATATAATTTTAAAGTTTAATTTAGTTATAAAATGTAATATTTGCTTATAAGTGAAACAAACCAGGGGAGAACAATCCAAGATGGCCGATCGCTAACATCTCGGGATTGCAGCTCTCAGTGAAAGCGCAGAGAACTAGAGGACGCCACACTTTCAGACAAATTCTGGTCGCTCACAGAGTAGAAGATCCCCAGTGGAGGAGTCACACGGGTCACCAGCGCGACTCTTGTGGCTGGCGCAGTGGTTTCGCAGGCACCTTGGTGCGGCAGCTCCCAGAGCAGAGTAAACAGGGCCGGCTCCCCTTCTGACTGAGGTTTGGAGGACCCACACGGGTCCCCAGCACGACTCCTGAGGCCGGCGCAGCGGCTGTGATGGCACCTCAGGGCGGCAGCTCTCGGCGCAGAGTAAACGAGACTGGTTCCCCTTCTTTTTTTTTTTTTTTTTTTGAGACAGAGTTTCGCTCTCGTTACCCAGGCTGGAGTGATCTTGGCTCACCGCTACCTCCACCTCCTGGGTTCATGCAATTCTCCTGCCTCAGCCTCCCGAGTAGCTGGGATTACAGGTGCGTGCCACAACGCCCAGCTAACTTTTTTTTTTTTTTTTTTTTTGTATTTTTAGTAGAGACGAGGTTTCACCATGTTGACCAGGGTGGTCTGGATCTCTTGACCTCGTGATCCACCCGCCTCAGCCTCCCAAAGTGCTGGGATTACAGGCTTGAGCCACCGTGCCCGGCCGAGACTGGTTCCCCTTTTGACCGAGGTTTGGAGCCCCGGGAAGGCAGAGTTGCCTATTACGGACACAAGAAGGAAGCCAGACAGGAGAATCCTGGGCAGAAAAGCACCATCAGTCTTAAAGCTGCCATTCTAGCCCTGGGAACTAACAACTTGGACGTCCACTCAAGAGACCTAATCTGAAAGTTGGTAATTTCAAAAACGACAGGAGGATAAATTTACAATGATGGAAAGAAACCAGCGTAAAAAGGCTGAGACTACTCAAAATCAGAACGCCTCTCCCTCTAAAGATGATCGCAATTCCACATCAACAATGGAACAAGGCTTGACAGAGAACGAGCACATCCCAATGACAGAAGTACTCTTCAAGGAATGGATAATAACAAACATCGGTGAGTTAAAAGAACATGTTGTAGCCCAATGTAAAGAAACTAAAACCTTTGAAAACAGGTTTGATGAAATCCTATTGAGAATAGACAATTTAGAGAGGAATATAAGTGAATTAATGGAACTGAAGAATGCAATACGGGAACTCCGAGAAGTATGCACAGGTTTAAACACTCGAATTGTTCAAGCAGAAGAAAGGATATCAGAGGTCAAAGTCCAACTTAATGAAATAAAACAAGAAGACAAGAATAGAGAAAAAAGGATAAAAAGGAATGAGCAAAGTCTCCAAGAAATGTGGGACTATGTGAAAAGACCTAATTTACGTTTGATAGATGTACCTGAATGTGACAGAGAGAATGAATCCAAGCTGGAAAATATCCTTCAGGATATTATTCAGGAAAATTTTCCTAAGCTAGCAAAGCAGGTCAATATTCAACCCCAGGTAATACAGAGAACACCACAAAGATATTCCTCAAGAAGAGCAACCCCAAGGCACATAATCGTTCGATTCACCAGGGTTGAAACGAAGGAGAAAATACTAAGGGCAGCCAGAGAGAAAGGTCAGGTTACCCACAAAGGCAAGCCTATCAGACTTACAGCAGATCTATCAGCAGAAACCCTACAAGCCAGAAGAGAGTGGGGGCCAATATTCAACATCCTTAAAGAATAGAACCTTCAGCCCAGAATTTCATATCCAGCCAAACTAAGCTTCACAACCAAAGGAAAAATAAAATCTTTTATGAACAAGCAAGTACTCAGAGATTTTATTACCACCAGGCTGGCTTTACAAGAGCTTCTGAAAGAAGCATTACACATAGAAAGAAACAACCAGTATTAGCCTTTCTAAAAATATACCAAAAAGTAAAGAGTACCAACGTAAAGAAGAATTTACATCAACGAATTGATAAAACAGCCAGTTAACATCAAATGGCAGTAACCCTAAATGTAAATTGACTAAATCCCCCAATCAAAAGACACAGCCAAAACCCAACGGCATGTTACATCCAGACCCATTTCACATGCAAGGATACACAAAGACCCAAAACGAAGGAATGGAGAAAGATTTACCAACCAAATGGAGAGCATAAATAAATAAATAAATAAATAAATAGCAGGAGTTGCAATTCTCGTATCGGATAAAATAGATTTTAAAGCAATGAAGATATAGTGGTAAAAGGATCAATGCAACAACAAGAGCTAACGATCCTAACACCCAGATACATAAAGACTTAGACTCAATGAGACAGAAAATTAATAAGGATATCAAGGACTCGAACTCAGATCCGGAACAAGTAAACTTAATAAATATTTATAGAGCTCTCCACTTCAAATACACAAAATATACATTCTTGTCAATACCACATCACACCTACTCACAGGTTTAAATGAAACATTGATTGGCCATTATTAATACCCATTTTTTTCAGAATAAAGCAATATTTCCGTTCACCTTCCCTCTTTCTCTTCCTCTTTCTTCCTCTCCTTTACTCATTTTTTTTTTCTTTCCTTTTCTCAAAAAAAAGAAAAAAAAAAAAAAGAAATCAACTTGTAAACCTCTAGATCCAGGTCGGCAATGTCTCTCTCATTGCTTGATTTCCTTCTTTCCCTTCCCTCTCTCCCTCCCTCCCTCCCTCCCCCCTTCCTCCCTTCCTTCCTTCCTTCATCCCTTCATCCCTTCCTTCCTCCCTCCCTTCCTCCTTCCCTCCCTTCCTGCCTTCCTCCCTTCCTCCTTCCCTCCCTTCCTGCCTTCCTCCCTTCCTCCCCCAAAAAAAAATAAGTGAAACAAACCAAATATATATACACACACACATATAGACACACACACACACACACACCCCTATATATTAATACATAAAAACAAATATTAATCACAGAATCAAAAAATAGAATGGTGGTTATATGGGGCTTGAGGAGATGGGATTTGAGGAGACGTTGGCCAAAGTATAAAAAATTATAGTTGGATAGGAGAAATAAGTTCAAGAACTCTATTCTATAGCATATTTACTATAGTTAATAATACTATATTGTATTCTTGAAAATTGCTGAGAGATTTTAAGTGTTCTCATCACAAAAAATATGTGAGATAATGCATATGTTAATTAACTTGATTTAGCCATCTTACAATGAGTACATATTTTAAAACATCATGTTGTACATAATAAGTGTATGTAATTTTTGTCAACTAAAATAATTGTTTTATGAATATCTATTATTTAATTTCATTTTAAGACTTCAAGTATTCCCCCTGCCCAAGTTTTTTGGGCCTAATTTTAAGTAGACATAGTTTATAAAACAGTTATCATTGAAAACTTGATTTATAAACTTGGAATCTATTTACATTCACCTAATTTACTTGTTTTTAGCAATTATGCTTAAATTGCTTCTTAAACAAAACTAGCTATTTTCAGAAAGGGACATTCCAGATTTTGCCTCTTTGACACAAACATTTTCAGCTCAAAGCAATGAAGAAGTAGCAAACAGAGGAATGGCTCTTTCTTTTTCCCCCTTCCATCTAAAGAAGGGCTATAAATTTTCCTTCCTTCCTTCCTGCCTTCGTCTTTCTCTTCTTTCTTTCTTTCTTTTCTTTCTTTCTCTCTTTCTTTCTTTTCTTTCTTTCTCTCTTTCTTTCTTTTGAGACAGAGTCTCACTCTGTCGCCCAGGCTGGAGTGCAGTGGCTCACTGCAACCTCCGCCTCCCAGGTTCAAGCAATTCTCCTGGCTCAGCCTCCTGAATAGCTGGAACTACAGTTGCACACCACCATGTCTAGCTAATTCTTATATTTTTAGTAGAGATGGGGTTTCACCATGTTGGCCAGTCTGGTCTCGAACTCCCGACCTCAGGTGATCCACCCACCTCAGCCTCCCAAAGTGCTGGGATTACAGGTGTGGGCCACTCGCCAGGTCTGCTATTATTATAATTTTTAATTCTTTTTTAATTTAACTTTTTTTTAAGAGACAGTGTTTTATTCTATTGCCCAGGCTGGAGTTCAGTGGTACAATCATAGTTCACTGCAGCCTTAAAGTCCTGGGCTCAAGCAATCCTCCTACTTCAGCCTTCTGAGTAGGTGGCACTACAGGCATAAGCCACCAGGTCTACCTAATGTTTTTAAATTTTTTTGTAGAGAAATGACCTTGGTATGTTGCCCCAGACGGTCTTGAACTCCTGGGCTCAAGTGATCCTCCCACCTCGGTCTCCCAAAGTGCTGGGATTATGAATGAGATACCACACTGGCCTATTTTACAATCTATATAGTATTTATTTATTTATTTAAAGATGGAGTCTCACTTTGTCACCAGGCTGGAGTGCAGTGGCGCAATCTTGGCTCTCTGCAACCTCCACCTCCTGGGTTCAAGCAATTCCCCTGCCTCAGCCTCCCGAGTAGCTGGGACTACAGGCATGCACCATCACACCTGGCTAATTTTTTGTTTTCTTGGTAGAGATCAGGTTTCATTATGTTGGCCAGGATGGTCTTGATCTCCTGACCTAGTGATCCACCTGCCTTGGCCTCCCAAAGTGCTGGGATTACAGGCATGAGCCATCATGCCTAGCCAATTCTTTATATTAACAACTGAAGAGACTCAAAAGAATTTATATCTAATGTGTATGATATTAAAAACATAATAAAATGAACAATCCACCACTCAAGTCTAAGATGGTGTCTCTCATTCCTCATTTTGCTTAAAAATTTGTCCAGGCATTGAGGTTCTCACCTGTAATCCCTGCACTTTGGGAGGCCAAGGCAGGTGGATCACTTGAGCTCAGGAAATTTTGAGACCAGCCTGTGCAACATAGGGAAAACTCATCTCTACGAAAAATACAAAAACATTAGCCCAGCATGGTGTCACATGACTGTGGTCCCAGCTACTCATGAGACTGAAGTGGGAGATCACCTCAGCCAGGGGAGTTGAGGCTGCAGTGGGCTGTGACTGAGCCACTGCACTCCAGTCTGGGCAACAGAGACTCCACCTCAAAAGAAAAAAAATTATGGTATATTTCCTTTCTCAACAGATTGTTTAATGTTTCAGGTTTTTGAACTTTATGCAAGTTACTCTGTTACTTGCTTTTTTTGCACATTAAGTTTCTGAGAGTCATGTTGCTTTGTCTATCTGCAGATCATTCTCACTTCCAGGAAGTATTTTATTGTATGACTACACTGCAGGTTATTTCCACACTCAATTGTTCATGAGTTCACAAACAAGTTTTTTGGTCTTCCCCTCCCCAACCAATGTTCGCTCTTATAGTAGTTCCCCCTTGAGCATCATGTGCCTGGAATTGAAAAAAGAAAAAAGGAAAAGAAACAAAAAATACAGTAGTCCCCCTATGCCCTTGGGGGTTATGTTCTGAGACCCCTACTGCACACATGAAACCACAGATAGTGCTGAACTCTATATATTACTATATGATAAAGTTTAATTTGTAAATTAAGTACAGTAAAAGATTAACAGTAACTAACAATAAAAATAGAACAATTGTAATAAAAGTGAATGTGATCTCTCCCTAAAAATATTGTACTGCACTCAACCTTCCTGTGATATGCAAGATAATCAAATCCCTAGGTGATGAGGTGACTGACACAGGCATTGTGACTAGCACCAGGCTACTATTGACCTTCTGATGATCTGGCAAAGGGGGACCATCTGCTTCAGGTGATCCTGGATCATTGAGCCATAACAATGCGGATGGTTGGGTGTTAGGAGGAAACCAAATTGATGACTACCCACCAGGCCAATAGTGTAGACCTCAAGGATACACTGGACAAAGGGATGGACTGTCCTGAGTGGGACAGAGAAGGACAACCTGAGATGTCATCACACTACTCAGAACAGCAAGCAATTTAAAACTTATGAGTTGTTCTGAGCAAATCCAAAAGAAGTGAAATTATAACGATCTCTCAAACCGCAGTGCAAATCAAATTAGAACTCAAGATTAAGAAACTCGGAAATGATCCAAGATGGCCGATTGCTAACATCCCGGGATTGCAGCTCTCAGGGAAGGCGCGGAGAACTAGAGGACGCCACACTTTCAGACAAATTCTGGTCACTCATGGAGCAGGAGATCCCCTAGTGGAGGAAACACACGGGTTGCCAGCGCGACTCTCGTGGCCGGTGCAGTGGTTCCGCCGGCACCTTGGCACGGCAGCTCTCGGAGCAAAGTAAACAGGTTCGGAGGACCCACAAGGGTCCCCAGCACTGACACCAGAGCCGGGCGCAGTCGCTGTGACGGCACTTCGGCGCGGGAGCGCTCAGCGCAGAGTAAACAGGACCGGTTCCCCTTCTGACCGAGGTTTGGAGCCCCGGGAAGGCAGAGTTGCCTACTACGGACACAAGAAGGAAGCCCAACAGGAGAATCCTGGGCAGAAAAGCACCATCAGTTTTAACGCCACTGCTCTGGCCCTGGGAACTAACAACCTGGATGCCCACTCAAGAGACCTAATCTGAAAGTTGGTAATTTCAAAGACGACGGGAGGATAAATTTACAATGACGGGAAGAAACCAGCGTAAAAAAGCTGAGAATACTCAAAGTCAGAACGCCTCTCCCTCTAAAGATGATCACAGTTCCACAGCAACAATGGAACAAGGCTTGATGGAGAACGAGCGCATCCTGATGACAGAATCATTCTTCAAGGAATGGATAATAACAAACTTCGGTGAGTTAAAAGAACATGTTGTAGCCCAACGTAAAGAAACTAGGAACTTTGAAAAAAGGTTTGATGAAATCCTATTGAGAATAGACAACTTAGAGAGGAGTATGAGTGAATTAATGGAACTAAAGAATACAATACCGGAACTCCGAGAAGTATGCACAGGTTTAAACACTCGAATTGTTCAAGCAGAAGAAGGGATATCAGAGGTCAAAGTCCAACTTAATGAAATAAAACGTGAAGAAAAGATTAGAGAAAAAAGGATAAAAAGGAATGAGCAAAGTCTCCAAGAAATGTGGGACTATGTGAAAAGACCAAATTTACGTTTGATAGGTGTACCTGAATGCGACCGAGAGAATGAATCCAAGCTGGAAAATACCCTTCAGGATATTATTCAGGAAAATTTTCCTAAGCTAGCAAAGCAGGTCAACATTCAACCCCAGGTAATACAGAGAACACCACAAAGATATTCCTCAAGAAGAGCAACCCCAAGGCACATAATCGTTAGATTCACCAGGGTTGAAACGAAGGAGAAAATACTAAGGGCAGCCAGAGAGAAAGGTCATGTTACCCACAAAGGCAAGCTTATCAGACTTACAGCAGATCTCTCAGCAGAAACCCTACAAGCCAGAAGAGAGTGGGGGCCAATATTCAACATCCTTAAAGAACAAAACCTTCAGCCCAGAATTTCATATCCAGCCAAACTAAGCTTCACAACCAAAGGAAAAATAAAATCTTTTATGAACAAGCTAGAACTCAGAGATTTTATTACCACCAGGCCTGCTTTACAAGAGCTTCTGAAAGAAGCATTACACACAGAAAGAAACAACCAGTATTAGCCTTTCTAAAAATACACCAAAAAGTAAAGAGCACCAACATAAAGAAGAATTTACACCAACGAATGGATAGAACAGCCAGTCAACATCAAATGGCAGTAACCCTAAATTTAAATTGACTAAATCCCCCAATCAAAAGACACAGCCAAAACCCAATGGCATGTTACATCCAGACCTGTTTCACATGCAAGGATACACAAAGACTCAAAACAAAGGGATGGAGAAAGATTTACCAACCAAATGGAGAGCAAAAATAAATAATAAATAAATAAAAAGCAGGAGTTGCAATTCTCGTATCGGAGAAAATAGATTTTAAAGCAACAAAGATATAGTGGTAAAAGGATCAATGCAACAAGAGCTAACGATCCTAACACCCAGATACATAGAGACATAGATTCAATGAGACAGAAAATTAATAAGGATATCAAGGACTCGAACTAAGATCCGGAACAAGTAAACTTAATAAATATTCATAGAGCTCTCCACTTCAAATACACAAAATATACATTCTTGTCAATACCACATCACACCTACCCATAAGTTTAAATGAAACATTGATTGGCCATTATTAATACTCAAATTTTTTCAAAATAAAGCAATATTTCCATTTACTCTCCCTCTTTCTCTTCCTCTTTCTTCCTCTCCTTTACTTATTTTTTTTTCTTTCCTTCTCTCAAAAAAAAAGAAATCAACTTGTAAACCTCTAGATCCAGGTCGGCAATGTCTCTCTCATTGCTTGATTTCCTTCCTTCCCTTCCCTCCCTCCCTCCCTCCCCACTTCCTCTCTTCCTTCCTTCCTTCCTTCCTTCCTTCCTTCCTTCCTTCCTTCCTCCCTACGTCCTTCTTCCCTCCCTCCCAGCTTCCTCCCTTCCTTCCTTCATCCCTTCCTTCCTCCCTACCGTTGTTCTTCCCTCCCTTCCTGCCTTCCTCCCCCCCCGCAAAAAAAAAAAAAAAGATTAAGAAACTCACTCAAAACCACACATCTACATGGAAATTGAACAACCTGCTCCTGAATGAATCCTGGGTAAATAATGAAATTAAGGCAGAAATCAAGAAGTTCTTTGATACCAATGAGAACAAAGAAAGAGACAATGTACCAGAATCTCTAGGTGACCAGTAAAGCAGGGTTAAGAGGGAAATTTACAGCACTAAAAGCCCACCTCAGAAAGCTAGAAAGATCTCAAAATGATACCCTAACTTCACAATGAAAAGAACTAGAGAAGCAAGAGCAAACAAATCCAAAAGCTAGCAGTAGATGAGCAGTAACTAAGATCAGACCAGGACTGAAGGAGATGGAGACACCAAAAACACTTCAAAAAAATCAGTGAATCCAGGATTTGATTTAAAAAAAAAAATTAACAAAACAGACCACTAGCTAGACTAATAAAGAAGAGAGAGAAGAATCAAACAGACACAATAAAAAAATGATAAAAGGGATATCACCATTGACTTTACAGAGATACAAACTACCATCAGAGAATATTATAAACACAATAATATTTACACAAATAAACTAGAAAATCTAGAAGAAATGGATAAATTCCTGGACACATACATTCTCTTAAGACTAAACCAGGAAGAAGCTGAATCTCTGAATAGACCAATAACAAGTTCTTAGATTGAGGCGGATACTAATAGCCTACCAACCAAAAAAAGCCCAGGACCAGAAGGATTCACAGGTAAATTCTACCAGAAGTACAAAAAGAAGCTGGTGGATTCCTTCTGAAACATTCCAAACAATTGAAGAGGAGGGACTCCTCCCTAACTCATTTTATGATGCCAGCATCATCCTGATACCAAAACCTGGAAGAGACACAACAAGAAAAGAAAACTTCAGGGCAATATTTCTGATGAACATTGATGTAAAAATCCTCAATAAAATACTGGCAAATTGAATCCAGCAGCACATCAAAAAGCTTATCTACCACGATCAAGTTAGCTTCATCCCTGGGATGCAAGGCTGGTTCAACAAATGCAAATCAATAAACATAATCCATCACATAAACAGAACCACTGACAAAACACACATGATCATCTCAATGCAGGAAGGCATTTGATAAAATTCAACATCCCTTCATGTTAAAAACTAGGTATTGATGGAACATATCTCAAAATAAGAGTTATTTATGACCAACCCATAGCCAATATCATACTGAATGGGCAAAAGCTGAAAGCATTTCCTTTGAAAACCAGCACAAGAAAGTATGCCCTCTCTCACCACTCCTATTCAACATAGCATTGGAAGTTCTGGCCAGGGCAATCACGCAAGAGAAATAAATAAAGGGTATTCAAATGGGAAGAGAGGAAGTCAAATTGTCTCTGTTTGCTGACAAAATTATTCCTTATTTAGAAAACCCCATCACGTCAGTTCAAAAACTCCTTAAGCATCCAGGTGCGGTGGCTCAAGCCTGTAATCCCAGCACTTTGAGAGGCCAAGGCACGTGTATCACGAGGTCAGGAGATTGAGACCATCCTGGCCAACATGGTGGAACCCGTCTCTACTAAAAATACAAAATTTAGCTGGGCATGGTGGTGCGTGCCTGTGAGCCCAGGTACTCAGGAGGCTAAGGCAGGAGAATCGCTTGAACCTGAAAGGCAGAGGTTGCAGTGAGCTGAGATCATGCCACTGCACTCCAGCCTGGCTGACAGAGCAAGACTCCATCTCAAAAACAAAAAACAAAAAAACAACTCCTTAAGCTGATAAGAAACTTCAGCAAAGTCTCAGGATACAAAATCAATGTGCAAAAATCACAAGCATTTCTTTACACCAACATTAGACAAGCAGAGACTCAAATCATGAGCGAACTCCCATTCACAATTGCTACAAGGAGAAAAAATAACCCAGGAATGCAGCTAACAAGGGACGTGAAGGATGTCTTCAAGTAGAACTACAAACCACTGCTCAAGAAAATAAAAGAAGACATAAGTTAAAAAAGAATCCATCCTCGTGGATAGGAAGAATAAATATGAAAATGGCCATACTGCCACAAACAATTCATAGATTCAATGCTATTCCCATTGAACTACCATTGATTTTCTTCACAGAATTAGAAAGAACTACTCTACATTTCATATGGAACCAAAAAAGAACCTGTATAGCCAAGACAATCCTAGGCAAAAAGAACAAAGCTGTAGACATCATGCTAACTTCAAATTATACTACAAGGCTACAGTAACTAAAAGAGCATGGTACTGGTACCAAAACAGACATATAGACCAATGGAACAGAACAGAGACCTCAGAAATAACACCACTTATCTATAGGCATCTGCTCTTTGACAAATCTGACGAAAACAAGCAATGGGGAAATAATTCCCTATTTAATAAGTGGTGCTGGGAAAACTGGCAAGCCATATGCAGAAAACCGAAACTAGACCCCTTCCTTACACCTTATACAAAAATTAACTCGAGATGGATTAAAGACTTAAATGTAAAACTGAAAACCATAAAAACCCTAGGAGAAAACCTAGGCAATACCGTTCAGGACATAGGTATGGGAAAATATTTCACGACAAAAATGCCGAAAGCAATTGCGACAAAAGCCAAACTTGACACATGGAATCTAATTAAACTAAAGAGCTTCTGCACAGCAAAAGAAACTCTTATCAGAGTGAACAGGCAGCCTACAGACTGGGAGAAAAATGTTGCTATTTACCCATCCGACAAAGGTCTAATATCCAGAATCTACAAGGTACTTAAACAAATTTACAAGAAAAACAAACTGGATCAAAAAGTGGGCAAAGAATATGAACAGACACTTCTCAAAAGAAGACATCTATGCTGCCAACAAACATGAAAAAAAAGCTCAATATCACTGATCATTAGCGAAATGCAAATCAAAACCATAATGAGAATGTCACATCAGTCAGAATGGTGATTATTAAAATGTCAAGAAACAACAGATGCTGGTGAGGCTGTAGAGAAACAGAAACACTTTTACACTGTTGATGGGAATGTAAATTAGTTCAACCATTGTGGAAGACAGTGTGGCAATTCCTCAAGGATCTAGAACCAGAAATGCCATTTGACCCAGCAAACCCATTACTGCATATATACCCAAAAGAATATAAATCATTCCACTATAAAGACACATGCACACATATGTTTAGTGCAGCACTACTTACAATAGCAAAGATGTGAGACCAGCCCAAATGCTCGTCAGTGATAGACTGAATAAAGAAAATGTGGTGAATATACACATGGAATACTATGCAGCCATAAAAAGGAAGAAGATGATCGTGTTCTCTGCAGGGACATGGATGAAGCTGGAAGCCCTCATTGTCAGCAAACCAACACAGTCACAGAAAACCAAATACTGCATGTTCTCACTCGTAAGTGGAAACTGAACAATGAGAACACATGGGCACAGAGAGGGGAACATCACACACTGAGGCCTGTCAGTGGTCGGGGGACGAGGGGAGGGAGAGCATCAGAATAAATAGCTAATTCATGCGGGACTTAAAACTCAGATGACAGGTCGATAGGTGCAGCAAACTACCATGATACATGTATACCTGTGTAACAGACCTACTCATCCTGCACATGGATCCTGGAACTTACAGTAAAATAAATAAATAAATAGAAAGGAAAGATATATACAAAAAAAACTCTTATGAGTTGCTTATTTCTGGAACTTTCCATGTAATATTTTCAGACTGCAGTTGACTGCAGGGAATTAAAATCATTGAAACCCTGGATGAGGGGGCCTACTGTACAAGCAGGTTGCTAAGATCACTCTGCGTACATCTCCTGATAGGTGTGTATGAGAATTTCTCTAGGGTATACACCTAGGAATGGAACTGCTAAGCCATGGTGTATATGTACCTTCAGTTTTTTAGGTTTCTACTATCTATTACTGTATAGTAACCCTTCCCAAAACTAGCAGCCTCACAGAGAATCGTAATAGGGTGGTAGTAGGCTCACCCCTGTAATCCCAGCACTTTGGGAGGCCAAGGTGGGAAGATCAAATGAGCAGGGAAGTTTGAGATTGGTCTGGGTAACAAAGCAAGATCTTGTGTCTATCCCAAAAAAAACCAGGGCATGGTGGCAAGTGCCTGTAGTCCCAGCTGCTCAGGAGGCTGAGGCGGGAGGATCACTTGAGCCTGGGAGGTCAAGGCTGCAGTGAGCTATGATGGTGCCACTTGGACTCCAGGCTGAGTGGCAGTGTGAGACACTATCTCTAAAATGAAAAGAAAAAGTTTTAAAACTGTGGTATGGTTGCACAACTTTTGAAATGTGCTAACAATCACCCAATTGTACATTTATATGGTTGAATTCCATGGTATGTAAGTTATACCATAAAGCTTTTTTTAAATTACGTAGCTTAAAAAACAATGAAAGTAATTTCTTTTGCTCAAGGATCTGGTATTTGGGCAGCAATGAGCAGGGATGGTTCATCTGCTCCCAGGGATAAACTGTCAACTGGAGGATCCAGCTTCTAGGACACATCACATAACGGCAAGTGAGGCAGAGGTTGCAATGAGCTGAGGTGGCACCACTGCACTCTCGCCTGGGGGACAGAGTGAGACTCTCTGGCTCATGCATTTAGTCCCAGCACTTTGGGAGGCTGAGACAGGTGAATCACTGGAGCCCAGGAGTTTTAGACCAGTCTAAGACTCCATCTCTATTTTTAAAAAAAAAGGCCAGGAGTGGTGCCCTGGCATGGTGGCTCACACCTATAATTCCCAGCACTTTGGGAGGCCAAGGCAGGTGGATCACCTGAGGCCAGGAGTTCGAGACCAAACCGACCAACATGGTGAAACCCCATCTCAACTAAATACAAAAAATTAGCCAGACCTGGTGGCGCACGCCTGTAATCCCAGCTACTTGAGGGGCTGAGGCAGAAGAATTGCTTGAACTCAGGAGGCAGAGGTTTCAGGGAGCCAAGATTGTGCCATTGCACTCCAGACAGGGCAAAACTCCATCTCAAAAATAAATAACGAATAAAAATTTAAAATTAAATAATTGTGAATGCTGGGGGAAGGTGGAAAAGAGGAAAATGTAGAATACAGCATTAGACAAAGGGAGGATGTGCCCAGGAGAAGAGAGTCAAACGTGCTTCTGTCTTAACTTCTTCTTCCTGTATTTCCTCTCCTTTTCTTCCACAATAACTGTGGGAACACAGGAAATTAATTGATTTATTAGGGTGATTTACTACAGCGTTTTTCTTCTGCTTTTAAGTTGTTACTCTGTGGGCGGGTGAGGGCTTAGAATCCAAGTGCAATAGCAGGTAGAGAAGACGCTTCAAGCAGCCCAGAGCTTCCTGGGCTATTTCAGCCAAACTGGTGCCTTTTTTTCCCACAGGGCCCTGAGGATATCTCCATCAGCTTCCTGAATCCTCTAGGGTAACCATCTGGTTTTGTAACAAGCTGTGAAGAGGCTGGCACACAGAGGGCACTCGATGAATACTGTGACAATAACAAAGCATTCCTTTGCAATGCAGAGCTCTGTGCTTATGGCTTTCAAAGAAGCAATGTAACTGACATACTGAGCTCATTAAACAGCAAAGGAACTAAGAAGGCACAAGAAAGCAGTGCTTTCAACTATTTCTGTTCCACAGAGGACTTGTTGAAACTGTAAAAGAATATTTAGAACCACGAAAAGTAGGCCAAGGGTAAGAAAAACTCTTCATACCCAAGAGAATTCGCTGACCAAATTAAGTCTGATCCAGAATAAACAGCTCTCATCTGGAAATCTAGCAGTTCCAGAAAGTACTGTCCAAGGGGAGAAAGACCCACAGTGTTGATGTGCATAATTATATAAGCCTTTAAGAAATAGGCAAGACACGCCATGGTGCTGGAGTGCATGGGGAAAATCAAATGTGAGCACAAGCAAAGCTGTGCTCACTTGAGAAAATAACAGTTCTCAGCCCTCAGAGAAGAGGACTTCGTTACTGAAGAGAACCTGGGCTCCTGTGCCCTTTCTCGTGAACTTGACCAATGAGTTTTCTCATGTGTTTTCTCTGTGTTCACCCAACATCCAAAACCTCAAAGAAGCTTTCTATGATCAACTCCCTCAAGTAGAAATTACTTACAAATAGCCATGCGAGTAGCGCTGCACATGAAGGAACACTTCGAAACTTAAGGGAAGCTTGGCTATTACAAACAGGTCAAGATTATTCATGTTGATGTTTCTTCAAGAATCACGATCCCCTTAAAAGCCAATTAAAAACATCAAATAAAAACTAAATCCAGTCGAGCATGGTGGCTCACACCTGTAATCCCAGCACTTTGGGAGGCCAAGGCAGGTGAATCACCTGAGGTCAGTAGTTCGAGATCAGCCTGGCCGACATGGCAAAATCCCATCTCTACTAAAAATGTAAAAATTAGCCAGGTGTGGTGGCACATGCCTGTAATCCCAGATACTGGGGAGGCTGAAGCAGAAGAATCGTTTGAACCCAGAAGGTTGAAGTTAGCGCCACTGCACTCCAGCCTGGGTGACAGAGCGAGACTCTGTCTCAAAATAAAAAGAAAGAAAGAAAATAAAATAAAAATGCTCAATCCTAGATGGAAGAGGAATTTAAAACATAACTTTATTTCTCCAAAATATCTAAAAATCCAGGCTTGAAATTAAGAGTAGGGGCTTGAAGAGAGATCTATACACCCACATTTATAGAAGCATTTTCTACAGAGGCCAAAGGATGAAAACAACGTTAAGCGGCTGCTGACAAATAAATGGATAAACAAATGTTGTGTATCCACATGGTAGGGAAATTCTGACCCATACTACAAAATCAATGAACCTCGAAGACATATTTCATGAAATAAGCAAGTCATAAAAAGAAAAATACGATTATATCTGATTCTGATGCAGGGCAGGTGAGCCCCAAACTGGGGCTTACTAAGCTTTGCCCAGGAGAGAATTCAAGGATAAGCTGGCGGTGTTAGACAGCAACTTTTTTTGAAGCGGCAGTGCACAGCAGGAGCAGAGGCACTGCTCCTTGTGGGTGGGGCTACCCCACAGGCTGTGTGCCTAGAGTAAGCTCAGAGGCAGATCTGCAGTCACATTCATACCCACTTTTAATATATGCAAATCAGAGCCAGGCGCGGTGGCTCACGATCTGTAATCCTAGCACTTTGGGAGGCCAAGGTGGATGAATCACCTGAGGTCAGGAGTTCAAGACCAGCCTCGCCATCATGGTGAAACCCCATCTTTAAAAATATATATATGTATATATAGATGCAAATTAAGGGGCAGATTATGCAGAAATTTCTATAAATAGGGTAACTTCTGGGTCACTGGGTCATTGCCATGGAAATAGGTAGTAACTTCCAGGTGTTTTCATGGCAATTGTAAGCTGACAATAGTTCTGTCTTATGCAAAGGTGTTTTTGCCTCTTCCCTGGGTCAGCTATTCTTCAGTCTGGTCTGGAGCTTGAACCCTGTCTCCGGAGTTGAGTGCTGCCTCCTACCTCAATTCCACTCATATGAGGCACCCAGAGTAGTCAAATTCTTAGAGACAGGAAGTAGAATTCTGGTTACCAGGAGGAAAAGGGAGCCAAAATGGGAAGTTACTGTTTAATGGGAACAGAATTTCCATTTGGGAAGATGAAAAACTTATGGAAATAGATTGTGGTGATGGTTACACAACACTGTGGAAGTACTAATATCCCCAAACCATATGCTTTAAAAAGGTTAAGATTGTAAATTTTACATTATGTGTATTTTACCAGCAATTTTTTCTTTTTTCGAGACAAGGTCTTACTCGCTTGCCCATGCTGAAGTGCAGAGGTGTGATCATGGCTCACTGCAGCCTTGACCTCTGGGCTCAAGCAATCCTCTTGCCTCAGCCTCCTGAGTAGATGAGAACACAGGCCAGCAGCTCCACGCCTTTTTTATTAAGAGATGAAGTTTCACTGTGTTGCCCAGTCTGGTCTTCAATGCTTGAGCTAAAATGATCCTCCCACCCTCCCACCTCAGCTCCCAAAGTGCTAAGTTTACAAGGACCAACCACTGTGCCCAGCCTACCACATTTTTTTTTTTTTTGAGACAGAGTCTCACTCTGTCACCCTGGCTGGAGTGCAATAGCACAATCTCCACTCACTGCAACCTCCACCTCCTGGGTACAAGCAATTCGCCTGCCTCAGTCTCCTGAGTAGCTGGGAATACAGGTGCACGCCACCACCTCTGGGTAACTTTTTGTATTTTTAGTAGAGACAGGGTTTCACTGTATTAGCCAGGATGGTCTTAATCTCCTGACCTTGTGATCTGCCATCCTCAGCCTCCCAAAGTGAAGAGCAGTTCTAACTATACCTCTATAAACAAAACTGCAAGGAAGTTCACACAGCAGCTGGGCAGAGCCCACGGTAGCTCAGCAATGCCTCTGCTGGCAGACTGTGACTAGGCTACCTCCTCACTGGGCATGGGATCTCTGAAAAAGGCAGCAGCATGTCAGGAACTTATAAATAAAGCCCCACCTTCCCAGAGCATCTGGGAAAAGGCAGTTATGGGTTCCACTGCAGCAGACTTAAACATACCTGCCCAGCAGCTCTAAACGGAACCACGGAGCTCACAGCTCAGCACTTGAGTTCCTATAAGAGACAGACTGTCTCATCACACAGTGCCTCAACCCCCATATATCCAAGGAGACACCTCATAAAGGAGAGCTCAGGCTGACATCTGGCAGGTATCCTTCTGGGACAAAGATAGCAGAAGAAGAAACTGGCAGCCCTTACTGTTCTGCAGCCACTGCAGATGATCCCAGGCAAGCAGGGTCTGGAGGGACCTCAGCAGTCCTACAGCAGAGGGGCCTGACTGTTAGAAGGAAAACTAAGAAACAGAAAGAAATAACTTCATCATCAACAAAAAGGAAATCCACACAGAGACCCCATCAGAAAGTCACCAACTACAAAAACCACAGGTAGATAAATTCACAAAGATGGGAAGAAACCAGTGAAAAAAGGATGAAAACACCCCAAACCAAAATGCCTCTCCTCCTCCAAGGGATCACAACTCCTCACCAGCAAGGGAACAAGGCTGGATGGAGAATGAGTCTGATGAATTGACAGAAACAGGCTTCAGAAGGTGGGTAATAACAAACTTATCTGAGCTAAAAGAACATATTCTAACGCAATGCAAAGAAACTAAGAACCCTGAAAAAAGGTTTAACAAAATGCTAATGAGAATAAACAGCTTAGAGAGGAATATAAATGAATTGATGGAGCTGAAAAACACAACATGAGAACTTCACGAAGCATACACAAGTTTCAACAACTGAATAGACCAAGCAGAAGAAAGGATATCACAGACTGAAGATCAACTCAATAAAACAAAACAAGAATGCAAGATTAGAGAAAAAAGAGCAAAAAGAAATGAACAAAGCCTCCAAGAAATATGTGATTATGTGAAAAGACCTAATCTACATTTGATAGGTGTATCTGAATGTGATGGAGAGAATGAATCCAAGTTGGAAAACACTCTTCAGGATATTACCCAGGAGAACTTCTCCAACCTAGCAAGGCAGGCCAATATTCAAGTCCAGGAAATACAGAGAACACCACAAAGATATTCATCAAGAAGAGCAACCCCAAGGCATATAATCGTCAGATTCACCAGGGTTGAAATGAAGGAAAAAATGTTAAGGGCAGCCAGAGAGAAAGGTTGGGTTACCCACAAAGGGAAGCCCATCAGACTCACAGCAGATCTCTCAGCAGAAACCCTACAAGCCAGAAGAGAGTGGGAGCTGATATTCAACATCCTTAAAGAAAAGAACTTTCAACCTAGAATTTCATATCCAGCCAAACTAAGCTTCATAAGTGAAGGAGAAATAAAATCTTTTACAAACAAGCAACTGCTCAGAGATTTTGTCACCACCAGACCTGCTTTACAAGAGCTTCTGAAAGCAGCACTAAACATAAAAAGGAACAACCAGTACCAGCCATTCCCAAAACGTACCAAATGGTAAAGAGCATTGATACAATGAAGAAACTGCATCAACTAATGGGCAAAACAACCAGCTAGCATCAAAATGGCAGGATCAAATTCACACATAACAATATTAACATTAAATGTAAATGGGCTAAATGCCCCAATCGAAAGACACAAACTGGCAAATTGAATAAGAAGTCAAGACCCATCAGTGTGCTGTATCCAGGAAACCCATCTCATGTTCAAGGACACACATAGGCTCAAAATAAAGGATGGAGGAAGATTTACCAAGTAAATGGAGAGCAAAAAAGAGCAGGAATTGCAATCCTAATCTCTAATAAAATAGAGTTTAAACTAACAAAGATCAAAAGAGACAAAGAAGGGCATTACATAATGGCAAAAGGATCAATGCAACAAGAATAGCTAATGTTACTCTCTCCGAATAGGTAAAAAATTAAAAAAAAAAGAAGCGCTAATGATCCTAAATATATAAGCACCCAATACAGAAGAACCCAGAAACATTAAAGCAAGCTCTTAACAACATACAAGAGACTTAGACTCCCACACGATAATAGTGTGGGAGACTTTTACATTCCATTGTCAATATTAGACAGATCAACAAGACAGAAAATTAACCAGAATATCCAAGACTTGAACTCAGATCTGGAACAAGCAAACCTGATAGACATTTACAGAACTCTCCACCCCAAAACCACAGAATATACATTCTTCTCAGCACCACATCACACCTACTCTAAAATTGACCACATAATTGGAAGTAAATCACTCCTCAGCAAATGCAAAAGACTGGAAATCATAACAGTCTCTCAGACCACAGTGCAATCAAGTTAGAACTGAAAATTCAGAAACCAACTCAGAACCGCGCAACCTCATGGAAATGGAACAACTGGCTCTTGAACGTTGACTGGATAAACAATGAAATGAAGGCAGAAATAAAGAAGTTCTTCGAAACCAACAAAAACGAAGACACAACATACCAGAATCTCTGGGACACATTTAAAGCAGTCTCTGGAGGAAAATATATAGCAATAAGTGCCCACATGAGAAGAGTGGAGAGATCCAAAATTGACACCCTAACGTCAAAATTGAAAGAGCTGAAGGAGCAAGATCAAAAAAACTCAAAACCTAGCAGAAGACAAGAAAAAACTAAGATCAGAGCAGAACTGAAGGAGACAGAGACACAAAAAACCCTTCAAAAAAAATCAATAAATCCAGGAGCTGGTTTTTTGAAAAGATGAACAAAATAGACCACTATCTAGATTAATAAAAAAGAAGAGAGAAGAATCAAAATGATGCAATAAAAAATGATAAAGGGGAAATCACCACAGATTCCACAGAAATACAAACTACCATCAGAAATTACTACAAAAAACTCTATGCACATAAACCAGTAAACCTGGAAGAAATGGATAAATTCCTGGACACTTGCACCCTCCCAAGCCTAAACCAGGAAGAAGTCAAAACCCTGAACAGACCAATAACAAGGTCTGAAGTTGAGGCAGCAATTAATAGCCTGCCAACCAGAAAAAGCCCAGATCCAGATGAGTTCGCAGTTGAATTCTACCAGACATACAAAGAGGAGCTGGTACCACTCCTTCTGAAACGATTCCAACCAATCCAAAATGAGGGAATACTCCCTAACTCATTTTAACATCATCCTGATACCAAAACCCAGCAGAGACTCAACAAGAAAAGAAAACTTCAGGCCAATATCCATGATGGACATAGATGCAAAACTCTTCAATAAAATAGTGGCAAACCGATTGCAACAGCACATCAAAAAGCTTATCCATCATGATCAAGTAGGATTCATCCCGGGGATGCAAAACTGGTTCAACATAAGCAAGTCTATAAACGTAATTCACCACATAAACAGAACCAAAAACAAAAACCACATGATTATCTCAATTGACGCAGAGAAGGCCTTTGACTAAATTCAACAGCCCTTTATGCTAAAAACCCTCAATAAACTCGGTATTGATGGAACGTATCTCAAAATAATAAGTGAGGGCTGCTGGGTGCGGCGGTGGGCTGTGTTGCCCAGTGGACTGGGTCCCGGGTCTCGCCCTGCCGAGCCCGCCCCTCATGCCCGGGCCCGACCACGGAGCCGCAGTCCCCGGGCCAGCCTGGGGCGGCCGACCGGAACCACCCGTTGAGGTGTCCTCTCTTTAGGAATAGTGAGGTTGGAAGAAGGCTCCTGTAACCCAGGATGAGCCACCTGCCAGAAAACATGGAGAATGCTCTCACCGGAAGCCAGAGCTCCCACGCTTCTCTGCAAGACATTCATTCCGTCAACCCCACACAACTCATGGCCAGGATTGAGCCCTATGAAGGAAGGGAAAAGAAAGGCATATCTCATGTCAGGAGGACTTTCTGTTTCTTTGTCACCTTTGACCTCTTATTTGTAACATGACTGTGGATAATAGAATTAAATGTGAATGAAGGCATTGAGAATACGTTAGAGAAAGAGGAGGTGCAGTATGACTATTACTCTTCATATTTTGATATATTTCTTTTGGCAGTTTTTCAATTTAAAATATTAATACTTGCATACGCTGTGTGCAGACTGTGCCACTGGTGGGCAATAGCGTTGACAACGGCAGTGACCAGTGCCTTTTTACTAGCAAAAGTGATCCTTTCAAAGCTTTTCTCTCAAGGGACTTTTGGCTATGTGCTCCCCATTATTTCATTCATCCTTGCCTGGATTGAGATGTGGTTCCTCGATTTCAAAGTGTTACCTCAAGAAGCAGCAGAAGAAAACAGGATCCTGACAATTCAGGATGCTTCAGAGAGGGAAGCACTTATACCTGGAGGTCCTTCTGATGGTCAGTTTTATTCCCTTCCTGAATCTGAAGCAGGAACTGATGAAGCTGAAGAAAAACAGGACAGTGAGAAACCACTTTTAGAACTATAAGTACTACTTTTGTTAAATGTGAAAAACTGTCACAGAAAGTCATCAGAGGCAAAAAGAGGCTGCAATGGAGTCTCCATGTTGACAATAAAATGGTGATGTCCACTGCTGACTTTATTGAACAGCTATATTTGTTGGAATACCTCACAGACATTGTACCATATCCTGCCTGTGGCAGGTAACGTAATGTCATGATTCATCCTCTCATCAGTGAGACTGAGTCTGATGTGCTAATGATTAGGTGAGGAAAGTCTTGTGCTGTATGTATTCCTAATCAGAAGACTTAATATATTGAAATAACACTTTTTTAGTAAGCAAAATACCTTTTTACTTCAATTCACAGAATGACATATTTTTGTTTTATGTCTCAGATTTATTTTGTATTTCTTTTTTAACACCCTACATTCCCTCTGTGTTTTTTAACTCATGCACATGTGCTCTTTGTACAGTTTTAAAAAGCATAATAAAATGCATCATGTCAAAAAAAATAATGAAAGCTATTTACAACAAACCCACAGCCAATGTCATACTGAATGGGCAAAAACTGGAAGAATTCCCTTTGAAATCTGGCACTAGACAAGGATGCCCCCTCTCACCACTCCTATTTGATATAGTATTGGAAGTTCTAGCCAGAGCAATCAGACAAGAAAAAGAAATAAAGGTATTCAATTAGGAAAGGAGGAAGTCAAATTGTCTCTATTTGCAGATAACATGATTGTATATTTATAAGACCCCATCATCTCAGCCCAAAATCTCCTGAAACTAATAAGCAACTTCAGCAAAGTCTCAGGATATAAAATCAATGTGCAAAAATCACAAGCATTCCTACACACCAACAACAGACTTAAAGAGAGCCAAATCAAGAGCAAACTCCCATTCACAATCGCTACAAAGAGAATAAAATACCTAGAAATACAACTAACAAAGGATGTAAAGGACCTTCAAGGAGAACTACAAACCACTGCTTGAGGAAATCAGAGAGGACACAAACAGATGGAGAAACATTCCATGCTCATGGTTAGGAAGAATCAATACTGTGAAAATGGACATACTGCCCAAAGTAATTTATAGACTCAATGTATCCCTATCAAGCTACCTATGACCCTCTTCACAGAACTGGAAAAAACCACCTTAAACTTCCTATGGAACAAACACAGAGCCCACATGGCCAAATCAATTCTAAGCAAAAAGAACAACCTGGAGGCATCATGCTACCTGACTTCAAACTATACTACAAGGCTACAGTAATCAAAACAGCATGGTACAGGTACCAAAACAGAGATATAGACCAATGGAACAGAACAGAGGCCTCAGAGGTAACAGCACACATCTACAACCATCAGATCTTTGACAAACCTGAGAAAAACAAGCAATGGGGAAAGGATTCCCTGTTTAATAAATGGTGTTGGGAAAACTGGCTAGCCATGTGCAGAAAGCAGAAATCGACCGCTTCCTGACACCTTACACTAAAATTAACTCCAGATGGATTAAAGACTGAAACATAAGAACTAACACCATAAAAACCCTAGAGAAAACCTGGACACAACCATTCAGGACATAGGCATAGGTAAGGACGGCATGACTAAAAGACCCAAGGCACTGGCAACAAAAGCCAAAATAGACAAATGGGATCTAATTAAACTCCAGAGCTTCTGCACAGCAAAAGAAACTATCATTAGACTGAACCAGCAACCAACAGAATGGGAAAAAAATTTTGCAATCTACCCATCTGACAAATGGCTAATATCCAGAATCTACAAAGAACTAAAACAGATTTAAAGGAAAAAAACAAATAAGCCCATTCAAAAGTGGGCAAAGGATATGAACAGACGCTTTACAAAAGAAGACATATATGAGGCAAACAAACATATGAAAAAATGTTCATCATAAATGGTCATTAGAGAAATGCAAATCAAAACTACATTGAGATACCATCTCACGCCAGTTAGAATGGCGATCATTAAAAATTTTGGAGACAACAGATACTGCAGAAGATGTGGAGAAATAGGAAAACTTTTACACTGTTGGTAGGAGTGTGAATTAGTTCAACCATTGTGGAAGACAGTGTGGCACTTCCTCAAGGACCTAGAAATAGAAATTCCATTTGACCCAGCAATCCCATTACTGGGTATATATCCAAAGGATTATAAATCATTCTATTATAAAGACACATGCACACGAATGTTCACTGCAGCACTGTTTACAATAGCAAAGACTTGGAACCAACCCAAATGCCTGTCGATGATAGACTGGACAGGGAAAATGTGGCACATATACACCATGGTATACTATGCAGCCATAAAAAACGATGAGTTCATGTCCTTTGTAGGGACATGGATGAACCTGGAAACCATCATTCTCAGCAAACTGACACAAGAACAGAAAATCTAACACAGCATGTTCTCACTCATAGGTGGGTTTTAAACATTGAGAACACATGGACACAGAGAGGGAAGCATCACACAAAGAGGTCTGTTGTGGGGCCTAGGGGAGGGACAGTGGAGGTAGGGAATTGGGGAGAGATAATATGGGGAGAAATGCCAGATACAGGTGATGGGGATGGAGGCAGCAAACAACAGGGCCATGTATGTACCTTTGCAGCAATCCTGCATGTTCTTCACATGTACCCCAGAACCTAAAATGCAATAACATATATTTTTAATATTATATTAAAAATAAAAAAAGAAATACCCTGCTTATCGTCAAAATTTCCCCTAGATTCAGCAACTGTAATTAGTTATCCATTGCTATTATGCCAAATCTTAGTAGCCTGAAACAATAAATATTTATGATCTCAGACAGTTCCTATGCATCAGGAATTTGGCACTGGCTTGGCTGGGTGGTTCCAGCTCAGGGTCTCTAATGAGGTTGCATTTAAGCTGCCAGCCAGAAGCTGCATTCATCTGAAGGTTTACCTGGGACTGGAGAACCTACGTCCAGGATGGTTCATTCACATGCCTGGCGAGTTAGTGCTAGAACCAAGAAGGCCTCCACTGCTTATCACATGGAACTTTCCATAGGTCTACTTGACTGTCATCATGACATGACAGCTGGCTTCCCCTAAAGCAAGGGATCTCAGAGAGAAAGCAGTGTCTCCTGTGACCTACTCTTAAAAGTCATATACTATCACTTTCACCATATTCATTCTATTGGCTCACATTCAAGGGGAGGAGAATTAAGCATTAACTTTTTTTTTTTTTTTAAGAGACAGGGTCTTGGCTGGGCATGCTGGCTCACATCTGTAATCCCAGCACTTTGGAAGGACAAGGCAGGTGGATCACCTGAGGTCAGGAGTTCCAGACCAGCCTGACCAACATGGTGAAACCTTGCCTCTACTAAAAATACGAATATTAGCTAGGTGTGGTGGTGCACACCTGTGGTCCCAGCTACTTGGGAGGCTGAGGCAGGAGAATCTCTTGAACCCAGGAGTAGGAGGTTGCCATGCACTGAGACTGCACCACTGTACTCCAGCCTGGGCAATAGAGCGAGACTTCATCTAAGAGAGAGAGATCTTATTATGTTGGTCAAGCTCCTGGGCTCTCCTGCCTTCACCTCCTGAGCAGCTAGCTACGCACACATTACAGGTGTGTGTCACCATGCCTGGCTTCTGTGTTATTATCATGAGACTCTGTCTAACTCCGTCACTTAGTCTAGAGTTCAGTGGCATGATCATAGCTCACAGCAGCCTCCAAGTCCTAGGCTCCAGAGATCCTTCTAACACAGCTTCCCAAGTGCCACGGCTACAGGAACACATCACTATATCTGGCTAATTTTTTGTTTTTTTTGTAGAAGTAAAGGTCTCCCTATGTTTCTCAGGCTGATTTCAAACTCCTGGGCTCAAGTAGTCCTCCCACCTAGTCTTCCAAAGTGCTATGATTATAGGTATGAACCACCATACCTGGCCTTCTATAGTATTTTTGAAGCAAGTCCCTGCATCGAATCTCATTTATAAATGTTTAAGAATGTTATCTCTGAAAGATAAAGATTTTCGAAATGTTATATACTTTTAAAATGATAATTTCTTAATATGAAGTAGCAAATTAATTTCCATTTGTCTCAAAAATGTCCTATTTTTTATTGAGATATAATTTATGTGCCATGAAGTTCATCCTTTCAGACTGCGTGCAGTGGCTCATGCCAATAATCCCAGCATTTTGGGAGGCTGAGGCGTGTGGATCACTTGATGTCAGGAGTTCGAAACCGGCCTGGACAACGTGGTAAAACCTCGACCCTATTAAAAATACAAAAATTAGCCAGGCATGGTGGTGCACACCTGTGGTCCCAGCTACTTAGGAGGCAGATTAGATTATTACTTATCTGCTTTAACCCACAGCACACACGCAACAGTCTCAGAATGCTAATACCAAGACCACCACTAATAATATGATTAAAAATACATATTTTTCCTATCTTCCTTCCTTTGATGTATATTCCACCAGTGATGCACAAATTACTGTTTTGATAAAAAGCTATTTCTGGCATGGTTTTGCTACCCACTGGATGCTCATTTAGATGCACTAGCTTCATCCTCAAATCTTTTACTTTCGTTTCATAATCATGTAAAATATTACATCATTCCAAAGTCAAGTTTACAAAACAAGAGATATTGAAGGAGACTTCTTTTTCTTTTTTTGAGATGGAATGTTGCTTTTGTCATCCAGGCTGGAGTGCAGTGGCACAATCTCGGCTCACTGCAACCTCCACCTCCCAGGTTCAAGCAATTCTCCTGCCTCAGCCTCCCAAGTAGCTGAGATTACAGGCGTGCGCCACCATGCCCAGCTAATTTTTGTATTTTTAGTAGAGATGGGGTTTCACCATGTTGGTCAGGCTGGTGTCGAACTCCTGACCTCCAGTGATCTGCCCACCTTGGCCTCCCAAAGTGTTTGGATTTCAGGCGTGAGCCACTGTGCCAGGCCAAAAGAGACTTTTATTATGTTATTGTTTTTTAAGGCAGGGGCTTATTCTGTCAGCAGGCTGGAGTGCAGTGGTGGGATCATGTTTCCCTGCAGCCTTCACCTTCTGGGCTCAATCGATTCTCCCATGTCAGCCTTCCAAGTAGATGGGACAGGTGTGCACCACCACACCCGGCTAATTTTTTTGTATCTTTTGGTAGAAAATGGGTTTCATCATGTTGCCCAGGGTGGTCTTGAACTCCTCAAGTAATTCACCCACCTTAGACTCCCATAACTTTTGTTTTTATCCCTCACTTTGTTCCTTCCCTCTTCCTGTAATTAACCATTTTTAAATGTTTATAATTTATCCTTCCATTTAAAAAATATAGCAAATACTTTACATAGATAATATAATATTGTGCATTTTACTATACACAAACTTTTCTCCACTTTGCTCCTTAATAATAATATGCTTTGAAGATCTACTCTATAGATCTGCCATTATTTGTATAATCAATCCTTGCTGGTGGACAACTGGGTTGCTTCTGCCCTTTCTGATCCGACAAACATTGTTGTAAGGACGGCTGGATGTGGTAAATCATGCCTGTAGTCCCAGCGATTTAGGAGGCTGTAGTGGGAGGATCACTTGAGTCAGGAATTTGAGACCAGCCTGGGAAACATAGAAAACCTTGTCTCTATAGAAA
Organism: Callithrix jacchus; assembly: GCF_049354715.1. Taxonomy (NCBI): domain Eukaryota; kingdom Metazoa; phylum Chordata; class Mammalia; order Primates; family Cebidae; genus Callithrix; species Callithrix jacchus. The sequence goes on from NC_133512.1 coordinate 1,748,779, forward strand.
AATTGTAAAAATTATCCAGGCGTGGTGGCACGTGCCTGTAGTCCCAAGTCCCAGCTACTCAGGAGGTGAGGGTGGGAGGAATGCTTGAGCCTGGGAGGTTGAGGCTACAGTGAGAAAAGACTGAGCCACTGCACTCCAGCCTGAGTGACAGAGTGAAACACTTGTCTCATATATAATATATGATATATATTATATATATTTATTTATATAAATATATACTTGTTGTAAGGAATAACAGCCTTGTGTGTACATTTTAAACGTATTTTTGCTCATGCCTGTAATCCCAGCACTTTGGGAGGCTGAGGCGGGTGGATAATGAGGTCAAGAGATTGAGACCATCCTGGCCAACATGATGAAACCTCATCTCTACTAAAAAAAAAAAAAAAAATTAGCTGGGTGTGGTGGCACACGCCTATAGTCCCAGCTACTTGGGAGGCTGAGGTAGGAGCATTGCTTGAACCCGGGAGACGGAGGCTGCAGTGAGCCAAGCTCATGCCACTGCACTCCAGCCTGGCGCCTGGCGACAAAGCAAGACTCTGTCTCAAAAAATAATAATAATAAATAAAATAAAATAAAAATACAAAAACACAAAAATTAGCGGGGCATGGTGGCACATGTCTGTGGTCTTACCAACTTGGGAAGCTGAGGCAGGAAAATTGCTTGAACCCCAGAGGCAGAGGTTAATAAGCCAGGATCACACCACTGTACTCCAGCCTGGTGACAGAGCAAGACTGTCTCAAAAAAAAAAAAAAAAAAAAAGTATTTTTTCCAGTTTATTTTTGGGAGAGTCCTAGAAGTAGAATTGCTGGTCACAGGGCATATGATTAGTAATTTTACCAGATTCTGCCCAATCCTCCACAACCACCATAGTAAGAGGGTAATATGAGTGTGCCTACTTACCTATCAGCAGTCATGTCAAACTTTCTAATTTTTGCCAATTTAATATATGAGAAAGAGAATCTGTGGTTTCTTTACATTTCTCTTAATATGAATTAGGTAAGCATATTTTATATGATGAAGAATCATTTGAATTTTGTTTCCTGTTTACTGTTCATCCTACAAGCTCATTTTCCTAAGGTTTGGGTTCTTTTTATTATTATCTATTTGTTTATTTTACTTTTTATTTTTGAGATGAGAGTCTCACTATGTTGCATAGGCCGGTTAAACTCCTGGCCTCAAGCAATCCTCCCACCTCAGTCTCCTGAGTAGCTGGGATTACAGACTCAAGCAATTTGTCTGTTTACACTGCTTATGATGTCTTGTTAATGGCAAATGTTTAATTTTTTGTAAGCAAAATTATACTTGTGGAATTTGAGCCATAGTCAGGAAAGTCTCTACTACTCTCTGGTTATAGAGGAATTCACCTGTTTCTTTGATATGGTTTGGCTCTGTGTCCCCACCCAAATCTCATCTCGAATTGTAATCCCCACATGTCGAGGGAGGGATCTGGTGGGAGGTGACTGGATCATGGGGTGGTTTCCCCTATGCTTTTCTCATGATAGTGAAGGAGTTCTCATGAGGTCTAATAGTTTTAAAGCATGGGCCTTCCCCATTGCTCATATTTCCTCTCTCCTGCTGCCATGCAAGTTGTGCCTTGCTTCCCCTTTGCCTTCCGTCATGATTGTTTAAGTTTCCTGAGGCCTCCCAGCCATGCAGAACTATGAGTCAATTAAACCTCTTTTGTTTATAAATTACCCAGTCTCAGGTAGTATCTTTATAGCAGTGTGAGAACTGCTGAGAATTGGTAGTGGGGCACTGCTATAAAGAAAGATAACCTGAAAATGTGGAGTTGACTTTGGAACTGGGATACAGGCAGAGGCTGGAACGGTTTGGAGGGCTTAGAGGAAGACAGGGGCCAGGCATGTGGCTCACACCTATAATCACACCCTCCCTTTGGAAGGCCAAGGCGGGTGGATCACGAGGTCAGGAGATCAAGGCCATCCTGGCTAAAAATACAAAAATTAGCTGGGCATGGTGGCATGTGGCTGTAGTCCCCCAGCTGCTTGGGAGGCTGAGGCAGAAGAATTGCTTGAACCCAGGAGATGGAGGTTGCAATGAGTTGAGATTGCATGATTGCACTCCAACCTCATGACAGAGACTCTGTCTAAAAAAGAAGAAGAAGAAGAAGAAGACAGGATGATGTAGGAAAGTTTGGAACTTCCTAGAGATTCGTTGAATGGTTTTGACCAAAATGCTGACAGTGATATGGACAATGAAGTCCAGGGTGAGGTGGGTCAGATGGAGATGAGGAACTAGAGCAAAGATCACTCTTGCTATGCTTTAGCAAAGAAACTGTTGGCATTTTGTCCCTGCCCTAAGGACTGTGGAACTTTGAAGTTCAGAGAGATGATTTAGGGTATGTGGTTGAAGAAATTTCTAAGTAGCAAAGCATTCAAGAGGTGTCCTGGCTTATTCAGAAAGCATTCAGTTACATGCACTCACAAATAGATGGTTTAAGATCAAAACTTACGTTTAAAAGGGAAGCAAAGCATGGGTTTGGAAAATTCATAGGAAGCAGAAATTTGGAAAATTTGCAGCCTGACCATGTGGTAAAAAAGAAAAACCCATTTTCTAGGGAGGAAATCAAGTGGGCTGCAGAAGGTTGCACAAGTAACAAGTCAAATGTTAATACCCAAGACAATGAGGAAAACTCATCAAGGGCATATCAGAGACCTTCACAGCAGCCCTTTTCATGACAGGCCTTGAGGCTGAGGAGGGAAAAATGGTTTTATGGGCCAGGGCCAGAGCCCCACTGCTCTGTGCAGCTTCGGGACTTGGTGCCCTGTGTCCCAGCTGCTCCAGCTCCAGCTGTGGCTAAACAGCTCAGGTCATTGCTTCAGAGGGTGCAAGCCCCATGCTTTGAAGTCTCCCCCATGGTGTGGGGCCTGTGGGTGTGCAGAGAAGAGTTTTTGGGAACTTCCATCTAGCTTTCAGAGATTGTAAGGAAATGCCTGGATGTCCAGGCAGAAGTCTGCTGCAGAGGGTGGAGCCCTCATGGAGAACCTCTCCTAAGGCAGTGTGGAAGGGAAATATGGGGTTGGAGCCCCATACAGACTCCCCACTGGGGCACTATCTAGTGGAGATGTGAGATGAGGTCCACTGTTTTTCAGACTCCAGAATGATGGTTCTACCAATAGGTTGCACCATGCAACTGGAAAAGCTACAGGCACTCAACATCAGCCCATAAAAACAGCTGCAGGGGCTGCACCCTGCAGAGCCACAGGGACGGAGCTGCCCAAGGCCATGGGAGGAGTCCACCCCTTGTATCAGCATGCCCTGGATATGAGACATGAAGTCAAAGGAGATTTTAGAGCTCAAAGGTTTAATGAGTGCCCTGTTGGGTTTCAGACATGCCTGAGGCCTGTGGCCCCTTTGTTTTGGCCAGTTTGTTCAATTTGGATTGGGAACAGTTACCTAATGCCTGTACCCACATTGAATCTTGGAAGTAACTAACTTATTATTGATTTTACAGGCTCATAGGTGGCAGAGACTTGCCTTGTCTCAGATGAGACTTTGGACTTGGAATTTTAAGTTAATGCTGGAATGAGTTAGACTTTGGAAGACTGTTGAGAAGGCATAATTGATTTTAAAATGTGAAAAGGATGTGAGATTTGGGAGGGGCCAGAGGCAGAATGATATGGTTGGCTCTGTGTCCCCACACAAATCTCATCTCAAACTGTAGTCCCCATGTGTTGAGGAAGGGACCTGGGAGATGATTGGATCATGGGGGTGGTTTCTCCTATGTTGTTCTCATGATAGTGAGGTAGTGAGGGAGTTCTCATAAGATCTAATGGTTTTAAAGTGTGACAGTTCCCCATTGCTCTCTCTCCCATTCTCCTGCCACAATGTAAGATGTGCCTTGCTTCTCTTTCACCTTCTGCCATGATTTTAAGTTTCCTGAGGCCTTCCAGCCATGCAGAACTGTGAGTCAAACTTCTTTTGTTTATAAATTACCTAGTTTCAGGTAGTATCTTTATAGCACTATGAGAACAGACTAATACATTTTTCTAGTACTTCTATGAACATATACATATACAATTGTTCAAGCACCACTTGTTGAAAAGACTATCCTTTCCCTTTTAAATATCTTTATTAAAAATATTGACTATACAGGCCAGGCACCATGGCTCATGCCCGTAATCCCAGCATTTTGGGAGGCAGAGGCAGACAGATCACTTGAGGTCAGGAATTTGAGACCAGCCTGGCCAACATGATGAAACCCTGTCTCTACTAAAAATACAAAAATTAGCCAGGCATGGTAGTTCACACCTGTAATATCAGCTACTTGGGAGGCTGAGGCAGGAGAATCACTTCAACCTGGGAGGCAGAGCTTGCAGTGAGCCAAGATTGCACCACTGCACTCCAGCCAGGGTAACAGAACAAGATGCCATCTCAAAAAAAAAATTTATATATATATAGAGAGAGAGTCTATACATACGTGTGTGAGGATCTTTCTGGACTCAGTTATATTCCATTGATCTATGTCTATCCTTAGGCGGTACCACGTTATCTTTATTCTAGCAAAACTTTGGAAGAGTTTAGAGTAAATCTCCTTTGCTGTTTTTGTAAAAATTGTTTTGACTACTGTAGCTGACAATAGTTTGCTTTTGTTTTTCCACATAAATGTTACAATCAGCCCATTCATTTCTACAAAAAAGAAAAACAAAAGCATAGTGGTAATTTTATAAGGATTGCATTAAATCTGCAGACCAATTTAGAGAGAATTACCAACTTGTCAATATTGACTCTTTCAAACTATGAACATGGTATATTTCTCTCTTCAGATCTTAATCTCTCTTAGCAATGTCATATAGTGTTCTGTTCTTATACATCACTTGTCAAATGTATTACTAAATTTTTCTTAATGTCACTTTTTTTTTTTTTTTTTTGAGACAGAGTCTTGCTCTGTCACCCATGCTGGAGTGCAGTGGCACTGTATCAGCTCACTGTAATTTCCACCTCCTGGGTTCAAGTGATTCCCCTCCCTCAGCCTCCTGAGTAACAGGGATTACAGATGCACACCATCATGCCTGGCTTTTTTTTTTTTTTTTTAAGTAGAGATGGGGTTTCACCATGTTGGCCAGGATGGTCTCGATCTCTTGACCTTTATGTCACTGTTAATTTTTTATGGCTGGGCACAGTAACATAATCCCAGCACTTTGGGAGACCAAAGTGGGCAGATTGCTTGAGCCCAGTAGTTTGAGACCAGCCTGGTTAACATGGCAAAATCCGATCTCTATAAAAACTACAAAAATTAGCTGGCCATGGTAGCTTGTGCCTGCAGTCCAGGTACTCAGGAGGCTTTGGTGGGAGGATTGAGCCTAGTGGGTTGAGGCTGCAGTGAACCATGACAGCACCACTGCACTCCAGCTTGGGTAACAGAGTGAGGCTTTGTCTCAAAAAAAAAAAATTTTTTTTTAATGGTTGATAGTACATACAATGCAACTGTTTATTGATTTTCGTGTTTTTTAAGAGATAAGGTCTTGCTGTGTTGCCCAGGCTAGCCTTGAACTCCAGAGCTTAAGTGATCCTCCCCACCTCAGCCTGAGTAGCTGGGGACTACAGGTGTAAGCCACGAGTTTGGCTTATATTGATCTTTATCTTGCAGTCCAGCTAAGTTATTATTTCTAGGGTTTTTGGTTTGTTTTTTGAGACTCCTTCAAAGCCATATGCCCTTATTTTCCTGAAACTAGTAAGGGTTAAATTTTTTCTTGTTCTTATCTTATTGCCTCAGTTATGACTTCCAGTACAATTGTGAATAGAGGTGGTGAAAGCAGACACCTTTGTCTAACTCCTGATGATAGAAAGTTCCATCTTTCATGATTATACATATTAGCTGTACATTTTTCATGGATGTTCCTTATCATGTTTAGGAATTTACTGTCTCTTCCTAATTCAGTGAGATTTTATCATAAATGGGTCCTCTAATTTGTCCAATAATTTTTCTATTAGTCCATTTTCACATTGCTATAAAGAACTACCTGAGAGTTGGTAATTTATGAAGAAAAGAGGTTTAATTGACTCACAGTTTCACATGGCTGGAGAGGCCTCGGGAAACTTACAATCATGGCGGAAGACAAAGGAGAAGCAAGGCATATCTTACATAGCAATGAGAGAGACAGAAAGAAAGAGACGGAGAGGAGAGAGGGGAGAGAGGAAAGAGCGAGTGGGTGCAAACGTGAAGGGGGATGTGCCACACTATTGAGGATGTGCCTCAATAGACAATAGTCTATTGAGGACTATTATGAGAACAGCATGGAGGAAACTGCCCCCATGATCCAGTCACCTCCCACCAGTCCCCTACCCTGACATGTGGGGATTAAAATTCCACATGAGATTTGGGGGACACAGAGCCAAACCGTATCAGTGTCTATCGGCACAATCCTATGGGGTTTTTTCCCTTTATTCTGTTAGTATGGTATATTATGTGATTTGCTGATATTAAAGCCATCTTTTATTTATGGGATACACTCTACTTGTTTATACAAGTTTGGTTTTCTTAGTGCCGATTCATTTGATGGTTATTTGATAAATCCTTTCAGACATTTAAGTACTAATTACACTTGATCTTAGCCAAAAGGCCGAGAATTACAATTCTCTAATTACAACTAATTACAATTCCAAAATAGTTGCCTGAATTCTTTACTGAAATTAAAATTTTCTTCATGAACTATACGCTCATTTACATAGGTTTTGTTCAGTTCTGTGCGTTATGTGTCACACTCTGTTAGGTGTTGAAGATACAGATAGGATAGACACAAGCCCTTGTCCTCCCAACAGTGAAGACAACCAAAATAACTAATAGTTTGGTGTTAGGTAATAACGAGGTGCATTTGAAATTTAAACAAAAGAAACCAAGGTAGTAGAGTTTTTGTTAAAGCCTCTAGAGGAAGTCACATGAAGTGTAAATTGAACTTAACCAGGGTTACCACATCATTTACCATCCAAACAGGCACACTTTTGACAGTCATAGTGAAAACAAGCATAAACTAGGATGTATGGTTACCTAAGATTTAACCAATCCATGGGGAACGGTGCTTAAGGCAGAAAAAACTGAAAAGAGATAAGGCCCATTAAAGAAATTAAACATTCAATTTGGTCAGTTTATAAACTGTAAAAAAGGAAATTAGTCCAGAAAAGCAAAGACCAGATTCAAAAGGCCTTGTAAGTCAGAAAATAACCTGGATTTTATTTCAAAGGTAATAAATGTTCTAAACAAAAGCATAACATAATATTTTATGGAGAGAAATCTGATTGCAGTCTGGAGAAAGTGTGAGTGAAGAACTGCATCTAGAGATCTGGGGAGGGAACGGACAGTGGCATGGGTTTTGGGGTCATGAAAATGTTACACAATGGATTGATAGGTGGGCAACTCTGTGAATACTCTAAAGATCATGGATGGTATTTGTTAAATGGGTGAAAAGTATGAAATGTGAATTACAGCTCAATAATGCAGTTAACTTTGCAAAAGAGACCACCTGGAAATTTATGAAATTCTCCAGGTGACAAACGATAGGGGCTTGATTAATGTGTTGGAAGGATGAATTCAAGAGATTTGACAGGCCGGGCGTGGTGGCTCACGCCTGTAATCCCAGCACTTTGGGAGGCGAGGAGGGTGGATCACTAGGTCGAGATCGAGACCATTCTGGTCAGCATGGTGAAACCCCGTCTCTACTAAAAATACAAAACTTAGCCGGGCATGGTGGCGCATACCTGTAATCCCAGCTACTCAGGAGGCTGAGGCGGGAGAATTGCCTGAACCCAGGAGGCGGAGGTTGCGGTGAGCCGAGATCGCGCCATTGCACTCCAGCCTGGGTATTCAGAGCAAAACTTCGTCTCAAAAATTAAAAAAAAAAAAAAGATTTGAGAAGCTACCAGGCCTTATGACTGACAAAATTCGTGGAGGTGAGGAAGAGGTCGAAGTTGACTTTCAAGTTTCTACCTTAGCAAGTCAGTGGGGGGTGGTGCCACTTACCGGACCTGAACCACAGGCAGGTGTGGGTAGAGAAAGGCTACAGGTTCCTCAGACATGTTGAATTTGAGACCCTTGAGACATCCAAGGTGGATATCCAAGGCAGACTCTCAGGTAAGGGTCTGGGCTGAAGGGTATCAACATGAGTCACTTAAGTGAACAGGACTGCCTAGGGCATGTGTGAATAGGGAACACCAAGATCTGAGACGGTTATAGGTGAGATCAGCAAGAGGCTGAGAAAACCCTAAGATAGGAAGAAAACTAGAGAAGCATAACTTCAGTTATGTGTTTCACACTAAGCGTTGAGTGCGCATTGCGATCATGTGTCAATGAGACAAGTAGGCTCTGAACTTTAAATAAAGATTGATGTTCCAATTTCAGCGGATTGATAGTTGCACAAACCGCTCTCACCTGGGTTTAGTGGTGAAACGTGGTTCATCAGAAGACAAGGCATGGAACAAGGTTTGTGAAGGGGAGTTGAGGTGAGAAAGATCTTTTTAAAAATGGTTTGGCTGTTTTTCCTTTAGAGAGGTTAAAGATATTGAAGAAATAAGCAGGCAGCATAAAAATCAGCTAGGAATAATTGCTTAAAAATTAAGGTTAGGCGTAATGGCTCCTGCCTGAAATCCCAGCACTTTGAGAGGCTAAGGTGGGCAGATCACTTGAGGCAGCCAGGAGTTCAAGAGCAGCCTAGGCAATATGGAAAGACCCCGTCTCTACTAAAAATAAAAATAAAATTAGCTGGGCGTGGTGGCACATGCCTGTAATCCTAGCTACTCAGGAGGGTGAGGCACAAGAATCATTTGAAGCTTGGTAGTGAAGGTTGCAGTGAGCTAAGATTGTGCCACTCCAGCCTGGGCAACAAGTGAGATTCTGTCTCAAAAAAAAAAAAAAAAAAAAGAGAGGTTTGGAAGCCAGTGGAATCAGCAAAATTTCTAACGTTGGAAAGAATGAAATATTTAATACAGATGCTTACATTTCTAATTTGATAGAGGAAGAGTGGGGATGATGATAATAAACCTGGAGATTTCAAATTGTCAAGAGTGAACAAACTTGCTAATGTTGAGGCCCTGGTTGAAGGTGGTAATCACAAATTACATGGGGGCACCAATCTGCCATCATGTAGTTTTCTATACCAGGGCTCAGCAACCCACATATAAAAAAAGGTAAGGAAGAGGCTGGGGACAGAGGGTGAGTGGGTAACACCTGTAACTCCAGCACTTTGGGAGGCTGAGGCAGGCGATCACTTGAGGTCACACATTTTCAGACCAGCCTGGCCAACATGGTAAGACCCTGTCTCTACTAAAAACACGAAAATTAGCTGGGTGTAGTGGCGGGCACCTGTAACCCTAGCTACTGTAGAGGCTGGGGCAGGAGAATCGCTTGATCCAGAAGATGAAAGTTGCAGTGAGCTGAGATCATGCCACTGCACTCCAGCCTGGGTGACAGAGTAAGACCACACCTCAAAAAAAAAAAAAAGAAAGAAAGAAAGAAAGAAAAAAGAGGTAAGGAAAATAGAATTGAATTCACATAAGGCTCAGATTTTGTCAGTTTTAAGTTAATGACAATAGGGCAAAGGAGTTTAGGATATTGCCATGACAGTGGCAGAAGTATCAAGATGACAGACCTAAGCTGCATGGAGAGGTAAGCGAAAAGGTGACTAACAGAACTACTAATGAGAATGAAGAATTTGGCATACTGGATTTGACTCTCAAACTTTCCAAAGCCCTTTGTATTTATTTATCTGCTTTCATCCAACAGTTTTGTCACCAACTATACAGTGTGCTGGGCTACACTGCAGGGGAATGCAGCCGTAAATAAGAAAATTAACACTGGTCATTTTGTAGAAAAGCATGAAGATCAATAATATCCATTTATTTTATCTTTTAGAGACGGGGTCTCAGTCTGTCACCCACGCTGGGCACAATCAAGGCTCACTGTAGCCTTGACCTTCCAGAGTTAAGTGATTCTCCCATCGCAGCCTCCCTAGTAGCTGGGACTACATGCCACCATGCCCAGCTAATTATTTTTTTGGTAGAGATGGATGGGCTCAAACGATCCTCCCACTTGGTCCTCCCAAAGTGCTGGGATTATAGGCATAAGCCACCATACCTGGCCAAAACTACTGATATTCAATAGAATGATTACTACAAATAATAAGATCTAGGTACAAGGTACTAAGAAGAACATGAGAGAGGATACTGTCACCTCACAGAAAGATGCAGTTAGCGGGAAACATTCTTTAAAAACTGCCTTAAATAGCTCTCGAGACAGCCGCAGGTAAAGTTCGGATGAAAAGACCATTCTGAGTAGCGTGCATAGCATCAAAAAGCATAGCGAAAGCCTAATCAGAAGGTAAGGCTTATGGAAAAACAATCCAAGACAGGGCAGTAAAGATACTTTAAAGCCAAATTAGAAAGAGCCTTAACTGTGGTAAGGAATCTGGACTTACTCAGCAGGCAGTGGAGAGGCAGTTCAAGTTTGTAAACATGATCAACGATGTGCTCTAAGAAGAAACCATTTTGTTAGAGGTGAGGTTCAGAGATCATCTCAAGCTTCTATAGAGGATAATTAGAATCGAATGATTCTAATATGCCACCAGGTAGAAAGACACTAGCCTAAGGAAAGCCTATGCATATCTATCAAACAAAATTCTGAAGATGCATATAGGTGGCTTACCTATAACTAGCGAAGCTGACCTAGTAAAATCAAAATTTAAAAAGCAGTAAGACCATTTCCATAACAAAAGAAAAATAGATATTGAATATATACAATTTATTTAATAAATTAATGTCATTCAAAATACAGTGCCAGAACATGATGCAGTTGAACATGCTAGTAATGTTTGTCATGAAGCACCTGTGCTCATGTTAGATTGGTGGCGCCCCACTACTGCTAGTGGTTCCTGGGATTAATGCCAGAGCAGCGCTAGTTATCTGCTCTTCTGCACAACTAGTGCAGAGAATTCCTGAACAGTTCACCTTACTAATCCTAACTCCCACACACACACAACAAGTTAAAAAAAACACACCCTGCACGGCTAACAGATCTATACACAATCACTCTACAGTAATGCTTGTTATTAAATTAAGATGTAATGACCTGGTTAACCCACTCTAAATCTTGAAGATGGAGAACTACATCAGCAGCAGGTAGTTATATGCATGAGCCAATGTTAACGTAATACACAAAGTGGAGGCCTTTACTGAGTAAAGCTCCACGCAGACCCGCACGATGAGGGGCTGGCAATTCTTATTGCAAGCCCAGCAATATTAAGTCCACACCTGGTAAATGACCAGCTGACTGGAAGACCTGTATTGTAGATAGACAAGTATAAGTTAGTGAAGAGAGAATACATGCACCTAATAGTATAGTGTAGACTGATCCTGCAGTCATAGCTTTCCCTGTGTAATATCATAAAATAATGGAAGATCTTCCCCAACTAGAATATAGGATTTAGACATTTCTATACCAACATGGACATTAGTGTTAAGGGCAATTGAATTAATTACACTGAAAACTGTAAGCACGGGAATGAAATACACATACTAAAATAACCTCAGCACAATTTGTGATATACCACACTAGGAACAGGAAACTACTTTTATAAGTGAACTTTTTGAACTGTACATACACAGGGCTAACAATGTTAGATAATCCAGATTCTTATATTCTCATGATTACACATAAAGTTTCTCAATTATTGAATAATCTATTTCATATTATGGAAGCATATCTTTCTGTAAGACTCACTGATATATATTATACTGATGCAAATATTAAGGGCATAAAAATAAAATTTATCAAAGATAGATTTTTATGTACTCATATTTAGTTATTTCATAGCCTCTTGTTTAGCAAAGAAAATGACAAAGCACATAACTCAGGCGTGCACTCCCTGAACTTCTGAACTATACAGGTGGCAGTGCAACCATTTCTCCATCCAGTTCAAACTCTTCTGTACCATCTGTTGAAAAAAGATAAGTTGGCGGTTTCCATGGAGACTCTTCAAGGCAGGATGGATACAGTTTCCCCACAGTGCATCGAAAATCTCTCCCTAAGTCCCACAGTACACGTTCAGATATATGCTGCCGCAGAGACCACCGGTCAAGTTCCAGGTCATATTGGTAGGTGACGTATTTAGCTCGCTCATTTAAGTGGGTTTCTCGCATAAACACACAGAGAGAATTTGAGATCACAACAGCTCTAACACAGGGGTCAGAGTACCTCTTAGCAGGGATGTTGGCTGCCATTTTCCACTCATTTTTATTCACATCATAAATTTCCACAGTTACTGAAGACCCATCTACAGTGCCAGAGGGGAGTCTTATGCCGGAATTGGTAGCAATATGCAACCCTCCAATATAGAAAATTTTATCACCAAAGGCTGCAGCTGAAGCAAAGGACCTACTGGTCTGTCTCATGGCCATTTCTACCCACGAGTCAGACCTTGGAAAGTAACAGTACATGAGGTTCAGTGTCATCACATAAATGCAGTCATGAACCACGACTGCTGCACTCCACTGCCAAGCACACGGTAAAGGGCTTACCATTGTCCACTCATCTTTCTCAGTGTCGTATCTTTCTACGGTCCTCCGATTAAGTTCTCCACCTACGCTATCTCCTCCAATTGCATAGATATAGCCTTCACAGCAAACCAAAGATGGCTTTATGCGAACAAAAAGCATTGGAGTCTTTGGAAACCAGGTATTTTGCTGTGCATCAAACCAATAAAAGCAATTCACAGTTCTGAAGGCAGTCTGAAGTTTGCTGGTTTTACTGTGATTTGTTTTTGTGTTTTTCAGAGGAACTTGACCCCCTGCTATGTAGATATCATTATCAGGAGTTACAACTGTCCCAACCTTATGCAAATCAGCTGGTGGGCTACATAGCTTGTAAACTTTTTCTGCTTGGGGGCTGTAACAGACAGAAGAATAAAGACTACAAGGATTTTCTGAAGATGCTTCAATGAAAATCATCATTTCCTCTTTAGTCATCCCAAGTCTTGGTTTGAAAAACTTGGGCATGGACTTATACAGACCTTGTACCACCACTGACTTATCATTGGGTGGCAGACCTTGAAACCAAGCTCTCTGTGTTACTTCTGAAAGTGCATCAATTCTGATTTGGCTAAGAACAGAAGACAAGTACTGGGATCGTGATTCTGTGTTATACTCTAGCCACAGCATAGCAGCTTCTCGAACGGTTTCTTCCTTTTCTACATTTAAATTGTCACTACTTAGAATGTCTATTAGTAGGTCATGTGACAGCTGCATGAATGCTTCCTGATGATACACAGCGGTGAACTTGTGTTCCACCATTCTTTTAGCACTCTGTTTTAATTCCTCACAACTGAAGAGATCGGCAAAACTCAACAATCGTACACAATTCTCTGCATTTATTTTTTTAATTAAATATTCTCGACAACGTTGTAACACGTCTTCCACCTGCAATGAGAAAGAAAAAAAAAAACCAGGCTGATAGGGCCAGGATAGACACATTTTACTTTTATCTAAGACCTAAGTATATTAATCAGATCCCCACAGTATAATTTTTAGTTTCAGATACAATATCTAGGCTAACAGATAAGGTCTTCTGGTAGTAATAAAATCAGAAGACTGTAATTTTGCAATAATGTTTCCTACTCAGTGGCCTACTTAATTGTTCTATTTAGGAACCAGCAGTATAACAATAAATAGGCTCTTAGAAAACAAAATAGCCTTAAGGAATATGTAAGGAAATGTATATGTAAGTCACACTTTTCTAGACTTTATATATAATTGAGAAAAATGTAAGAAAAAATGTAAATAAATCACAGTACAGAGAAAATTATTGTTGAATAGGTGGATTCTGGTTTCCTCAACTTGGACAAGACAGTCATATAAAACCAGAAAATCATGCACAGTGAGTAAGAGTAGTTATTTGCTATTCTTATTTAGAGAGGTAAGATAACAAATCAAAAGAACACAAAATAGACTTACGTGCAGTTATAAATTACCTAGATTGAAATGATCCATCTTAGCCACTGTAAGCTTCCTAGATTTGTTTTTTCTTAAGAAGGTAGATCTCACTTGAATCGCATGTGCTACCTACTATATTTATTCAGCATCATAGTGATTAACTAGAAGCTGTTGACACCGAGAAGGCAGGCTGCTTGGATTTAAAACTTGAATTGGCCAGTTAGTACCTGGAAACTAGTTATTAGGCAAGAAGCTTCCTGTCTCTAAACTTCAGTTTTCTCTTCTATAAAATGGGGAAATAACAGTTATCTACCTAAAATGAGCACTGTAAGGATCAGATGAGAATCTATATATAATGTATTAGTACAGCATCTGGTACAGAAGCACATGTTCCTTCACGTGGTTAATTAATAGCAAAAGTCATATTGGTAGTCACAGAATACCTCATCTCAGGATTGCCAGGGCAACACAGTGTAAGCAGCAGAGTCTTGTTTTGAATTTGAGCAAGCAGATGTATACATTTTCATTAAAATGACAGAAAGAAACTGTAAGGAACAGTGTCGATATGTACGGTAACAAAGTGTCCTGGAATCTAATTTTCTTAAAATTCCTTAATGCCTTAGTAATTCTGAGAAATGTCTGCTTTTAAAAGAAGGACCAACAAAAAATTAGCTGTGTGTGCTGGTGCATGCCTGTAATCTAAGCACTTTGGAAGCCAAAGGGAGGAGGATCTTTGGAGCCCTGCAATTTGAGGCTGCAGTGAGATATGACCATGGAACTGCACTCCAGCCTGGGCAACAGAACAAGACACTGTCTCTAAAAATAACAAGTAATGAAAACTTGCGAGCTATAGAAAGACAGTGCTTACAGTAAGCATTTCTCCCGTTCAAGTTTGGAATTACTAGCGCACCAGTAAGCTATCCCAGCCTCAGTTTCCCCAGAGTTTTGGGTACAGCAGGATACTAACAATTTTATATGGAAAAGGAACAAAGGCTGGCCAGGTACAGTGACTCACACCTGTAATCCTAGCCCAGGTGGGAGGACTGCCTGAACCGAGGAGTTGGAGACTAGCCTGGACGACATAAGGAAACCTTGTCTCTACAAAATATCAAAAAATTATCCAAGTGTGGTAATGCAAGCCTATAGGCCCAGCTACTCAGGAAGCTGAGGCTGGGGGACAACTTGAACCCAGAAATCAAGGCTGCAGTGAGCTATGATCTCACCACTGTGCTGGCGCCTGGGCAACAGAGCAAGACCCTGTCACACACACAAAAAAAGAAGTAAAAGTTGAGTATCCCTAATTCAGAAATTCAAAATCCAAAATGCTCCAAAATCCGAATGTTTTGAGCACTGACATGACACTCAAAGGAAATACTCACTGGAGCACTTCAGAGTCTAGATTTTAGATTAGGGATGTTGAACTGGCAAATATAATGCAAATATCCCAAAATTTGAATAAAATCTGAAATCCGAAACTGGTTGAACTGGACTTCTGGTCCCATGCATTTTGGATAAAGGGTGCTCAACCTATGGAAGATTAAAAAGGAAGGAAACTACATAAAGCATGAACTGAGTTCTGGTTTAAAAAATTACACCCAGGTGCTGGCATTCAACCAGTGTCATGCATATTCATTCAGTGCATATTTATCAAGCACTTAACAAAATATCATAAATAGTGCTCCAAATTTAACCTTTCGTCTAAAGGTTCTCTCTTTGAAGAAACTTTGTGAACAACAGTTATTCCAAAACAGGAGATGAAATGACAAAGCTCTTATATTTCTCTTAAAATTTAAAAAGGGAACGTGATGGGGAAATAAAGAGTAAAACAGTTTGTCATGCATAAATATATCAACCTTCATTTGTTTTAATTTGTTTAAATACGTCTCCTTAATTGCTCAATATGGTCACATAGCCATTATAAATATTCATCATAATTTCTGGCTGGGCACTGTGGCTCATGCCTGTAATCCAGGCACTTTGGGAGGCTGAGGCGGGTGGATCACAAGGTCAGGAGCTCAAGACCAGCCTGGCCAACACAGTGAAACCCCATCTCTACTAAAAATACGTAATTAGCCAGGCATGGGGGTGCAAGCCTGTCATCTCAGGTACCTGGGAAGCTGAGGCAGGAGAAATGCTTGAACCCAAGAGGCGGAGGTTGCGGTGAGCCGAGATTGTGCCACCGCACTCCAGCCTGGGCGACAGAGCAAGACTCCATCTCAGAAAAAAAAAATCATAATTTCTACAAGTTTTCTGTGAAAAGTAGTATCATGAAAAATTAGTATACCTAAGCAAAAAAAAAAAAAATTGAAACAAATTCAATAAACACTGTTACAAATTACTTTAAGTTGGCTGGGTGTGATGGCTCAGGTCTGTAATCCCAGCTCTTTGGGAGGCTGAGGCAGGTGGATCATTTAAGGTCAGGAGTTCCAGACAAGCCTGGCCAACAAGGCATCTCTACTAAAAATACAAAAATTAGCTGGGCGTGGTAACACACGCCTGTAACCCAGCTACTCAGGAGGCTGAGGCAGGAGAATCACTTGAACCCATCAGGCAGAAGTTGTAGTGAGCTTGTAGTGAGCTGAGACTGTGCCACTGCACTTCAGTCTAATCAACAAGAGCAAAACTCGGTTTCAAAAAAAAAAAAAAAAGACCCTAACTTGAAATCAAAATTCTCAGGTATATTAGGCAGTAAAACATATGAAACCAGTATAAAATTTTCACCTATCTTTTTATTAACAGATTTACATTCCCCTCACAAAAGTACTCAGTTTACTGGGTAATCAAATCCTATTGTTTTTCCCTTACACACTTTATAAACAGAAAGAAACCTTTTACATTCTAAAATACGTAGTAAGAAAATTACATAGACAAAAGACATTACTAGATGTGGTGTTTCACGCCTGTAATCCCAGGACTTTGAAAGCCCAAAGCAGGAGGATTGCTTGGAGTTTGAGAGCAGCCTGAGCAATACAGTGAGATCCTCTCTCTACAAAAAAATAAAATTAGCTGAGCATAGTGGTGTACACCTACAGTCCCAGCTACTCAGGAGGCTGAAGTGGGAGGATCACCTGAGCCCATAAGTTCAAGGCTTCTGTGAATCATGACTACACTGTTGCATTCCAGCCCAGGCAACCAAATGAGACCACATCTCAAAAAAATAATTTAAAAAGATGTAACAGTATTTCCTCACAAAATAAATCACATAATAAACCAATAAGACACCAACTCATATATGTAACTGAGGAAAAAATGCTTACCTGTAAGTCGGGCACGGTGGCTCACGCCTGTAATTCCAGCACTTTGGGAGGCCGAGGCAGGTGGATCACGAGGTCAGGAGTTCTAGACCAACCTGACCAACATGGTGAAACCCCGTCTCTACTAAAAATACAAAAATTAGCTGGGCGTGGTAGTGCGCGCCTATAATCCTAGCTACTCAGGACACCTAGGTAGGAGAATTGCTTGGGCCCAGGAGGCAGAGGTTGCAGTGAGCCAAAATCAGTGCCACTGCACTGCAACCAGCCTGGGTGACAGAACAAGACGCTATCTATTTAAAAAAAAAAAAAAAAAAAAAGCTTACCTGTAGGAAGCAAGCTGTTTCATAAAGCTGTTCTACAGTGCTGTCATTCATTGCCAAGTTACCCGTGTATGCATAAGTTATTATTATCTGTAAGGTGGCAGCATCCACATTCCTCAGGTGTACATGGGTTTGTTTGCTTTCACTTAGTCCACTCATAAACATGGCCCTACAGAAGAGATGGAGAAAACAAAGTTGTAAGGGTTTTGTGTAAAACAAATGTAGAGCTGAAAAAAACAATTAGACAACAAGAGATGTTTATTTAGGGTATTTACTTATAATTGAAACTTTTTTTTTTTTGTGAGACAAGGTCTTGCTTTGTCTCCCAGGCTGCAGTTCAGTGGTGAGATCGTGGCTCACTGCAGCCTCGACCTTCTGGCCTCAAGTGATCCTCCTGCCTCAGCCTCGCAAGTAGCTGGGACTACAGGCATGCCCCACCACACCCAGCTTTGTAAAAAAATTTTAGTAGAGACAAGGCCTCCCTATGTTACCCAGGCTGGTCTCCAACTCCTGAGCTCCAGCAATTTTCGTGCCTCAGCCTTCCAAAGTACTCGGATTACAGGCGTGAGCCACTGTGCTTAGCCAATGAAATTTTTGAGGGAGATGATGGACAAGAATAAACTCCAGTGCCAAAAATACACCAGACTATCCCACCATGCCACTTTGAGTGAAAATATCAAAATTCTATTTACTCCTTATATTCATACTATGAAATAATATTCAGCAATAAAAAGGAACTAAGTACTAATATATACTTTAACATAAGTGAACCTGAAAACATTATGCTCAGTGATAGAACCCAGATACAAAAACCACATAGTGTATGAGTCCCTTTATATAAAATGTCCAAAAAAGGAAAATATAGAGAGACAGAAGGTAGATTAGAAGTTCCTTAGAGCTGTAAGAATGGGGTTTGTGACTATAAACAGGCACAAAGTGATGGAAATGCTCTAAATTTAGATTGCGGAAATGCTTGTATAACTCTGTAAATACACTAAAATTAATTTAATTGTACACTTAAAATGGGTAGATTTTGTGGTATGTAAATTATATCTCAATAAAGCTGTTAAAAATTCATTTACTCAAACCCCTAAAAATATGCAGGACACTTTCCTAAAAATCTCTTACACGCAGGAAATCATGTTGGAAAGGAACTCGCACCGTGGAGAATACAAAGTAGAATGCCCATATATAGGCAAGAGATGAACATAGGAGAGAAAAGCCCCTGCATGTGGCGGTCAAGAGTGGGTGTCACATCAGTCACTAACTTGGGCTCCTTAAGGCCAGAGATGAAGAAGGCATTCAAAATGGACGAAACAGGGTAAAACATAAGAGGCGATTGTTGAAGGGCCATAGCTTGAACATAAGGACTCATGCAGGAAACCAGAAAATGAATTGGAAAGATGGAGAACAGACAGGTCACAGGGCCTTTAAATGAGACAAAAAGAGTCTGAGCTTTTCTTTGCAGATAGTGGGGAAAATTTAAGGGTTTCAAGTCTGAATTTAACACGACAAAATAAGTGATAAATGTAGGATGAATATTCTATGCAGACAGACTACAAAAACTAGAGGCTGGAGACAGGAAAACTGGCTATGAGGCTATGACAATAATATACATAAGAGGTAAGAAACTGGGCCAGGCGTGGTGACTCACGCCTATAATCCCAGGACTTTGGGAGGCCGAGGCGGGTGGATCACGAGGTCAAGAGATTGAGACCATCCTGGTCAACATGGTAAAACCCGGTCTCTACTAAATATACAAAAATTAGCTGGGCATGGTGGCACGCGCCTGTAATCCAAGCTACTCGGGAGGCTGAGGCAGGAGAATTGCTTGAACCCAGGAGGCGGAGGTTGCGGTGAGCCGAGATCGCACCATTGCACTCCAGCCTGGGTAATAAGAGCGAAACTCCTTCTCAAAAAAAATAAAAAGAGGTAAGAAACTGAGTTACATTTGCAGAAATGAATTCAAAAACCACTATAAAGAGTCAACAGAATCTGGTGATTTTATTTTTATTTTTATTTTTTTGAGACGTAGTCTTACCCTGTCACCCAGGCTGGAGTGCAGTGGTGCTATCTCAGCTCACTACAACCCCCAACTCCCAGATTCAAGCAATCCTCCTACCTCAGCCTCCTGAATAGCTGGTAATTACAGGTGCCCATGACCACACCTGGCTAATTTTTGTATTTTTAGTAGAGACAGGGTTTCACCATCTTGGCCAGGCTGGTCTCGAACTCCTGTCCCCAAGTGATCTGCCTGACTAAGCCTCCCCAAGTGCTGGGATTACAGGCATGTGCCACCATGCCCAGCCAGATATGGTGACTTTCTAATCACAGGGAAGGAGACAGAGTCGGAAATAGACTGAGAAAAGTCAAACCTACCTGTTTACTTTCAGGTACTTGATATTTGATTTGTAAGGTAGTTGAGTCAAACAGAAATAATACAATAATGAATTAAATAATATTAGTTGAATTTTATGTCAGGCATTAATACAGTGGGCCATGACTCACCTAACAAAATGACATAGGTGAAAGTTACATGAAGGAGACTAAAAGACTGTAAGAAAACCCACCCTAAAATCCCAACGATCACCCTGAGGTAGAGTTCGGTTGGGATTAAAAAAGAAACAGCAGGTTGAAAGGTACATCCGAGAATTAATAACCAGACTAGTACAATGCTACTCAGAACAAGAGGTGCATGTCAAAAACTGTGGAGTCAGGTTGGACATGGTGGTTCACGCCCATAATCCCAGCAGCTGAGGAGGGTGAGGCAAGAGAATTACTTGAAGCCAAGAGTTCAAGACCAGCACGGGCAAAACAGTGAGAATCCATCCCTACAAAAAGTAACCAGCCTGGGCAACATAGTCAGATCCTGTCTCTATTTAAAAAAAAAAATTGTTTTTAAAAGGGGAAAAAATTAGCTAGGCGTGGTTGTACAAGCCTATAGTCCTAGCAATTTGGGAGGCTGAGCTGGAAAGATTGCCTGAGCTCAGGAGTTCGAGGTTGTAGTGAACTAAAATCATGCCACTGCACTCCAGCCCTTGGCAACAGAGTGAGACTTTGTCTCTTAAAGAAAAAACAAAAAACTGTGGGGTTAAGAAAATTAGCACTTCAAAAGCAATTAGGTAGTCACTGGTCACTTCCATTATAGCTCAGAACGGGCAGTAAGGACAGCAGCTAAATTCCAGACACACAGAGTAAGAAGGAAGAGTGGCATAATGATGATCAGGGTGGTGGATGACATTCTAATGAAGAATACAGGATGGCCAGGAATAAACCTAATGGAGTAACGAAGAGCCAGGAAATATTCTTGAAAAACATATGTAAGACATGATACCAAACTCTTTAAAAACACTGCTGCCAGCTTCATCTACCTGACATGGAAAAATGGGAAAGAATCACAAGAAACCTAAAAAAGAACTGTAGGAGTTAAAAATGCAAGATGCAGGGACCAAGTGGTTTTTACATTGATTCCAGGAGAGGCAGTGACTTTGGAAAAGTGAGGAGGGCAAGCAAACAGTTGACTTCACAGATGATGCTGGTTATTCTAGACTATGGTTTATGACATGAGAATGACAGACTCCTGTAAAGAAACTGTGCTTCCTGAAGACCGCAGCTAAGCAGAAGCCGAGCTAATCTGATCAGGAAAGTTTTAAACTAACGTTTCTAAGAAACAGAAAATGCTTAATTTCATAATACTGTAACAGTCTGAAATACCACCACAGAAGAGCTGAGTAATTCTCAAGTAATCCTCTCATCTTGGGTCTAAAACGAACTATAAATGTTACCAAGAAATATTAAAACTATTATTCAGAGGTATCTACTAATTCTTGGTGGGATAGACAGAATTGGTAACTCAAATTACAAAGGAAGAATGTATTTAGTTCAAAAGAAAAAATCTCTGACAGTAAAGATGTATAGCACCATTACATGTAAAGATCTTGAAATCTACAATTCTGAGAGCAGAATCTAGTTGAAGAACACTTGGGAAAAGCTCAAATTATTGTGGAAATACACAATAACCTACCCAGTCCAGAGAAAAAGATATACAGCATATGGGAGGAAAAATACGTAGGCGTTTTCTTCTTGTGGATATGAAAGTGTCCCAGGCACAAGATTTTAATGATGGGTAGCTTCAACCTCAAACACATATTGAACTATTCTATTTACTAAACATCTGGTTTGCTTTACAGGTAATACACAGCTGTCCCTTGGGGTATCTATCGGGTATTAAGAGACCAGACTCAGCCGAGCGCGGTGCCTGATGCCTGTAATCCCAGCACTTTGAGAGGCAGATGCGGGCGGATCACCTAAGGTTTGGAGTTTGAGACCAACCAGACCAACATGGTGAAACCCCGTCTCTACTAAAAATACAAAATTAGCTGGGCGTGGTGGCTCATACCAGTACTCCCAGCTACTCAGAAGGCTGAGGCAGGAGAATCGCTTGAATCTGGGAGGTGGAGGTTGCAGGGAGCCAAGCACCACTGCACTCTAGCCTGGGCAAGAGTGAAACTCCATCTCAAAAAAAAGATTTTCCCAGAGTTGAACCAGGAGTGGTGGTGTGTGCCTATATCTCCTTGAGAGGCTGAGGTGGATCAGTTGGGTCTCTCTCTCTCTCTCTCTCTCTCCACACTCAGCCTGGGAAGCTTTTAAATATATAGATTCTGATTCCATAACCCAGACCCACTCAATCAGAATTTCTGTGTTTGAAATCCAAGATATTCCAATTGTAAAAGCACCCAACAAGAGGATTCTCATGATCAGCGAGGCTGTAGAACAATTATTTGCAAATAGGCTACACTTTCTAACAGACAAGAAAATCAGCGCCTGAAATTGCATGAAAAATCCACAGCTTAACCTGAAACAAAAATTGCAGACACTGGGCTGGACACAGTGGCTCACACGTACAATCCCAGCACTTTGGGAGGCCAAGGCAGGCAGGTCACTTGAGATAGTAGTTTGAGACCAGCTTGGCCAACATGGTGAAACCCTATCTCTATTAAAAACACAAAAAATTAGCTGGGCATGGTGGCACATGCTTGTAATCCCAGGTACTTGGGAGGCTGAGGCACGAGAATCACCTGAACCTGGGAAGCAGAGGTTGCAGTGAGCCAAGATAGCACTACTGTACTCCAGCCTGGGCAAGAGATTAAGACCCTGTCTTAAAAAAAAATTGTGTAGGCATAGCAAAGGCTACTGGTATTTGGGCCTTAGATTCTGCAATCATCATGGAATGCGGTAGGGAATGTGAAGTTTCTGTATCTTCATGCAAGTAAGTTAGCCTTGAAAGGTCAAATGAAATCTGTCCTATCTATAGCTGCCATTAAAGAACAGCATAACCAAACTTACTGCTGACTGCTACTTATGGCTGCTCGTATTTGTAATAGAAATATGCTGGTCCACATTTAATTCAGTTTATTCTCCCTCTCTCCAATATTAAGTCAAAAATAACCTAAAAGCAAAGAACAAATAAAGCAATTTCTATGCCTTGGCTTCTATTCTGCTCAGGAAAGGTACAACAAAGATGCAAAAGATCATAGAAATGTAAAGTTAAGCTTTACACATTTGTTATTAGCAATGAGGAGCTAAATTAACTTCTACTATGTTCAGAGGAAGAGAGAACACCAACAATGTTACTAGTTACTAAGTATTTAAACCTGGCAAGAAGTCTAGTTGGTAAAAAGAACTATCTCAAATGGTAATAGTAACAAAGAGAAAAATACATTTTCCAAAGAAAAGTATTAGCAGGTTTAACAGCACCAATTTTTACCCTCTAAAAACTACTATTTGACCCTATGATAACTTGTCAGTTTAAAAACAGAGATGACTATTTTCTAAAGGTAGCATTTTAGAATCTCAAAGTGTAAATTATCCCATTTATTTTTGTTTAGAAATATTCTAAATCTTTCTGCCTTCCCAACATTAAAACTTCACCTTAGTTAATTGCAACACATTTCTTGTATTTAAACCTTTATAAAATTTCTTTCATATGTCCCTTACACATGCAAGAATGAGATTTGGCAAGAACTACATCATCTGAATAGAAAACTTAAGCACAACATTGAGATGTGGCTTTTTTTAAAAATTAAATAATATTTCAAAGAATTTCTGTTTAAAACATTAAAAGTACTTACCTGAAATAAGAGCTACAGGTTGCAAGAACCATCTTATGACAAGGGAATTCGGTGCCCTCAACGATCAACACGATGTCAGTGAACAACTGCTGCTCATAAAACAGTTTCAACTGTTCCAGCAAGGACACAGCATATTCAGTATTAATCTGCCTCTCGTCTTGAGTGGACATGACTGTATTCCATTAATATCTCCCAGGCCAGATTAGAAAAGTCCGTCTTACTGATGGAAGGTCAAGTGAACACTTCAGAAATAAAGGAGAAACTACTTGCTGTTATCTGCAGCATTCAGCACTAAGACTGACACATTCACTAGTGAGGAGTATCTTGTTATAGACTTAGAATCACTCCTAGGTCATCCTGTGTTCATAGGTTCTTCAGAGTGTTTCAACACAGTCTGCAGACATTGTGCTCAATCTGCAATTGCACAGCTCATGAGTCAAAGAGAAAAATACACGAGGTAGACTTTGTGGCAACATCCTATGTTCAGTGGATCCTGCAGAGTAACTAAAAAGAAAAAAAGTTCAGTTGTAATATCTAGGCCAGCACAGTTTTAGAATACAATCTTTAAAATGGCAGCCTTAAATAGAAATCATATTTTTTGAAGTTCAACTTTAGACATCATAAAAGTGAAACATGACAAAAATGAAGATTCTTAAGTCTACTACATTTAAAACTGAAAAACAGAAGAAAATTACCAGTTGTAATTTCAAGTTAACTTTCGCCTTCTATACAAAATATACATGTTGTAGAAAATAACAAACACGTGAATAAGTATTCTTTCAAAATAAATTACCAAAGCCAGCTCTCCTAGTTATTTGTTTGGTAACAATAAATGATCATAATATGTAAGAAAAAAAAAAAAACCCTGCTCTCTTACACAGCGGTTCTCATTCTCTGGATATATTTTTAAATATTTTCACAAAGTCTTCATATTTAATTGAAATTACTTAAACTATATGGCAAATACATTCAAATTGTTTATTTTCAAAGTATAAGCTATATATTTTCAAATTTGCCATTAAATTCTATAAGAGAAGTGTATGCAATTTACCTCTTTGTAGAGTGGTTCTTTCCTAGGAATCTTTATGAATAAGAGCATATAATTTTACTTAAAAAAAAAAGTGTTCCTACCCAGAAAACTCCATATTACACAAATATGAATGTTCTCCAAATTAATATGTAAGTTTAGCACAAATCCAATCTAAATCCTATTTCCAAGGGATTTATCTGGAAGAATGCACAAAAGTTGCCAAGGTATTTGAGGAGAAAAGGGGCAAGTTTTTCAAGATTTTTATGAAAATATAAAGTGTATTATAAAACTCCCATTAACCGAACGAGGCATTTATCTTCATCGTATCTAAGAAATTAGATAGGATGAAAGTAAATATGGCATTTCAAATTAGGAAGAACGGCTTATTTCAAACAAATAATGTTGGATGTGGCCAACTGCTAAAGGGGGAATAAAAACAAAACTCAGGCTTTAGTCATGCTGCCTATCATTTACCCAAAAAAATAAAATTCCAGCTGAGCAAAAATTTACTTGGAACTCAGTATTTACAACATATGGCAAAGGAATTACAAATCCGGAAAAGAGGAAAATCCCAAATAGAATGCTACCAATATGCTAAATATAAAAACTACCACTTCTTTTTTCACCAACTCTCTTATTAGGATGACCCTTAGTTACCATAATGAGAAATGACTCCATCATTAGAATCACTAATACTTTTTGTCACAAAATACCATTATGTCAAAGACGGTATCACAGCTACTTCCTGCCAAACTATACTATTACAGTAACTGCTGATGATATACAGTCATGTTTACAGCCAAGTTAACTGTCGAAGTAACTAAAACAGGTGCAAAGACAAAGGGAGACATTTTTCATTTAAGGTAATAACTTTGCTCTTCCAGAACTGAAGGTTATACTATAAATCTGAGTTCTACTACCCAACCTCTAAGGCAAATAATGCTTACAATCACTGGCTATTTCCACACATAAATAATGCAGCAAGGCACAGTGTTGCTGAGGGTATGGAAAAACAAGCATTCTTACACAGAGGAGTAAGTTGATACATATCCACAATCCCTTATTCAAAACTCTTGAGACAAGCAACATTCCAAAATTTAGAATTTCCCAGATTTTACAGAGGTATTGTGACACATGCATCCTACATTATAAAACCCTCTCAAGAAGTCTCAGGCAGCAACAGATAATCAAACACATTATCTTTGCTGAGGGAATTACGAATGGTGTGAAAGTAAAGACTATACATAGCCTCATGTTACTTCAGGTCAGGTTTTACTAGCGAAGTTACTTTTTAAATTGATTTTTCAGAGCTTCTTATTGCAAGTATAGAAGACATAATACTCAGCACTGGAAACACTTAATACCAAGCTAATATATGAATCCTATTTCTAGAAATATATTTTACAGAAATTTTGCTTAATAAAGTAAAAGTCCTAACCCCAGTAGCAGGACTCAAAATTGTTCCCATCCATGTTTAAACAAGGTAACAGCAACTGGTGGCCAGGGCCAAGGCAGATTTAAATTATACTGCCAAACCCCAGAATTCCTTGCGGGCTGGCTGTATAGGCTCACTCTGGTCATGTCATTCACCTTATGAGAATGATTTTATTTCCTGCAGTAATTTTCAGGAGGCCCCATTCATGACTGGGTTTTGCTAGTTGGTTTTTTATCATATCCATGAAACCATATTAAAACAACTGAAGTCTGCTTTTATAAAATTACAAAGTCATTATACTCATTAACATAGCTTTATTAGATTTCCCTATTTCCCACTCTTCTTTTGTAATCCAGGATATGTTTTCTTCCTGGAGAGGTAGCCTAAATAAAAATTACCTTAAAATAGTCAGAAAAAGTAAGTCATTCAGATATTAACATTAACTACAATTAAAAATAAAGGCCAGGAGCGGTGGCTCATCCCTGTAATCCCAACACTTTGGGAGGCCATGGTGCATGGATCATGTGAGGTCAGGAGTTTGAGACCAGGCTGGCCAACATGGTGAAACCCTGTAAAAACACACAAAAAATTAGCTGGACATGGTGGCACGTGCCTGTAATCCCAGCTACCCAGGAAGCTGAGGCAGGGGAATTGCTTGCACTCGGGAGGTGGAGGTTGCAGTGAGCTGACATCGTGCCACTGCACTCCAGCTTAGGTGACAGGGTGAGACTCCATCTCAAAACACACACACACCACAAAAATAAAAATAAATAAATAAAATTAAGTATCTCACCCCTCTGGGAGCATAGACTTCAAAATGTATTAAGTAAAAATGTGAAAACTTGGCAAGGTGACTCACGCCTATAAACCCAGCACTTTGGGAGGCTGAGATCATTTGAGGCCTGAGGCCTGGAGTTCAAGACCGGCCTGACCAACATGGCAAAACTCTGTCTCCATTAAATACAAAAATTAGCTAGGTGTGATGATGGCACATCCCTGTAATCCTAGCTACTCTGAGGCCGAGGTTGCTTCAAGCTGACAATCACTTGAACCTGGAAGGAGAAGGTTGCTGTGAGCTGAGATCACACCACAGCATTCCAGCCTGGGCAATACAGCAAGACTCTGTCCCACAAAAATTAAAAAAAAAAAAAAAAAAGTGAAAATTTGCAAAGTTTAGGATGATCACCCAACAATCTTCAAATGCTCACAACACAAACATTTTCTGTAAAAGACTTCTTCCTAAAAACGAAACTTGAAACCAATACCCTAAATCCTCTGAAACATTTCAGTCTGTACTGTATTAATTACCAAGTGATATGACATATTTTTACAAATTTTCTCTTTTCATTAATTATATTTTATCATTCTATTTCTAATATTAGCTTCAAAAAGTCACAGACCCTGGTATCTGTAGAAGCTAGCTTCCCCAGATTAAGGAAGGATCACGACATCAGGACATCAAGACCATCCTGGCCAACAGAGTGAAATCCTGTCTCTACTAAAAATCCAAAAATTAGCTGGGCATGGTGGCACCCGCCTGTGGTCCCAGCTACTCAGGAGGCTGAGGCAGGAGAATCACTTGAACCCGGGAGGTGTAAGTTATAGTGAGCCAAGATCGGCCACTGTACTCCAGCCTGGTGACAGAGTGAGACTCCGTCTCAAAAAAAAAAAAAAGAGAGAGAGTCTCTCCCAAAAAAAAATCCATGAGAAAAAGTTATTCAAAGACACTTAAATTACTTTGGTAAATCCCTGTTACATGCCACAATTCCTGGTATCAGATGCTTCAAGATTAATAAGAAAGTCCTATATTCTAACACTGATCATTAGAATATATTCCATAATAAAAAATGTTAACCAGCATAAGAATTAAATCAGTCATGCAAACGCAATATAATGAAATTCAGAATCTTAATAAAGTGCAATGTACTTTGACATAAAAAGTGTATATTCTTACTCCTTAAGTCCTAGGCTCCATTCAGTGTTTTTGACTGATTTGCTTGATCACACAGAGTAACAGCAAAGACAAGGTTAGAATGTTATACACAGGATGAAATCCTCTCCTCCACTGTCCATACACTTTTTTTTTTTTTTTTGACACAGTCTCACTCTGTCACCCAGGCTGGAGTGCAATTGTGTGATCTAGGCTCACTGCAACCTCTATCTCCAGGGTTCAAGGCATACTCCTGCCTCAGCCTTTTAAGTAGCTGAGACTACAGGCACACACCACCATGCCTGGCTAATTTTTTTTATATTTTGAGTAAAGACAGGGTGTCACGGCCAGGCTGGTCTAGAACTCCTGACCTCAGATGATGTGTCCGCCTTAATCTCCCCAAGTGCTGGGACTATAGGCATGAGCCACAGCTTCTGGCCTCCACCCACTGACTTTCTACAAATTATCAGGGGAAAAAGTCCTACTTATTTTTAAATCCAAGGACTTCATATAGAAGTCAAAAATTTATAAAGTGAAAAAACAACAACAACAAAAAATAGGCTTCTAATACATTTTCTCTAGTATGCCGAAGTCTCCAAGGTTCTACTGAGCGAATTCCACCACAAAACAGTTTCAAAGCATTGGCCGGGCACAGTGGCTCATGAGGCTCATGAGGCTCATGAGCTTAAGACCAGCCTAGCCAAGATGGTGAAACCCAGTCTCTACTAAAAATACAAAAATCAGCCAGGCGTGGTGGCAGGTGTCTGCAATCCCAGCTATTCAGGAGGCTGACGCAGAGAATTGCTTGAATCTGGGAGGCAGTGTCTGCAGTGAGCCGAGATTGCACCATTGCACTCCAGTCTGGGCAACAGAGCTAGACTCTGTCTCAAAAAAAAGGAAAACAAGTTCCAAAACGTTGTTACTATTACTAAATGACTGTCAGGATTAAATCAATCAGCAATCGATAGTAACATATATAATTCTACTTAAAAGTCTGAAACTCTTCGCACAGAAAATAATTTCTAGAGATGACCTAAAGTATTGAGAGGATATGCAAAGGTTAGTGAAAATACTATGGCATTTTATACCAGAGACATGAGTGTCCTTGGATTTTCATATCCCAAGGAGATCTAGGAACTAATCTCCTACTGATACCAAGACAATTATGTTTTTATTCAACAAATTTAAGTTGGTTGTCTGAATTCCTCACTCCAATTTCCTATAAAAGAACAGTATTAAAAGGGTGTTTAACTCCTCTTGCTGTAAGCAGCAAAATATGCCCAAAAGTATATCAACAAAGAAAATTTACACAAAGCAAATACTATTGTCATACTCATGAAGAGGTAACAGGGACAGGGAATTTATTTTGCAGATTCTGATTATTAATATTAAAGGTTAAGGAACCAACATTAGAGAAAAGGTACGAAATAATTTTTTTTTTTTTTTTTTTTTTTGATACGGAGTTTCGCTCGTTACCCAGGCTGGAGTGCAATGGCATGATCTCAGCTCACCGCAACCTCCGCCTTCTGGGTTCAAGCAATTCTCCTGCCTCAGCCTCCCGAGTAGCTGGGATTACAGGCACGCACCACCGTACCCAGCTAATTTTTTGTATTTTTAGTAGAGACGGGGTTTCACCTTGTTGACCAGGATGGTCTCGATCTCTTGACCTCATGTTCCACCCACCTCGGCCTCCCAAAGTGCTGGGATTATAGGCGTGAGCCACTGTGCCCGGCCGTAAATTTTTTTTTTAAATTCCAAATACTTTTAAAGATTTCAGAGGTTGATGGCAGTATTTCGGCTTTTTGGGGGGAGGCAATGAGAAGGGATAGACGTCTAATTTCACTTTGAAACCTAGTTTTCATTCCTAGAGGTGTGTACTTTGTAGCATCCTCCCACTGAGGAGCTCAGAAACACAAACAGAAGCAAAGAAAACTTTCCCAATGTTAACCAGGCAGGACAGAGAGATTGAGAAACATATAAAGGATTAAACTATTGAATATGATAAAGAGACCAATCAGCAATTAACTGAGCTGTGCATGAAAGAGAAAGAAAGGATACAAAGATGGGGAGGAGGCTGCTAGAAAGGCCTGCTATAGTAAGTACAGTAGTGGGTACAAAGTTTCCATTGGACAGAAGGAATAAGTTTTAGTGATTTATTACACAGCATGGTAATCACAGTTAATAATAATATATTACATATTTTAAAACTGCTAAAAGATTTTGTATCTTCTCACCACAAAAAAGTAAGCAGGTGAGGTGAGACATGCTAATAGCCTGATTTAATCAGTCCTTAATGTGTACAGACAGAAACATCACGTTCTAGCCCACAAATACATACAATTATTATCTGCCAACTAAAAAGAAAATAAATTATATAGTAGGAATAAGGAGTGATAGATAGGTCTCCCTCAAGGAAGGGCACCGTGGCTATAAGTCACTCCTAGGAAGCACATTCAAATTGTATATTACTAACTTAGGGAGTGCTGCATCTCCCAATACTACAAATGTCTATAGAGAAGATTAAAAATTTTTATTGAAAAAGATCCAAGGCATTCTCCATGGAGGTCAACAGCTGAAAAAAAAAAAAATGAGTACATACCCAAACCACTTGAATTAAAAGCCCAGCTCCACAACTTACTAGCTATGAGGCCTTTTGTAAGTTATTTATTCTCTATTCCACAGTTTGCTCATCTCTAAAATGGGGTTAAAAGTAGAATGCTCTTCTCAATGAACTGGTCTAGGATTAAATTTCATACTTGGTTCAGTGCCTGACACACAGCACTACTACATAAATATCCAAAATTATTTTTATTAACCCACCCACTGGTGGAGCTTTTGTAGCACTTTCCAACTCCTGCATTCCCCACCTACACCAGGTCTAAAGATTTCAACGTCAAGGTCTCCGCACTCCAGATACAGTTCTCTCTTTTCATTCTGGCAAAACAGTATTTTACGTAAGAGAAACTCAATGTTTTTAGGGAAAATTGAGATTTTTTGCAAATATTTGAAATTTGAAATCTGAATTCAGTGTTTTAAAATATTAAGATAATTTTTCTTTTCTTTTTTCCTTTTCTGATACATTATAATTTATTTTGATGGTACAAATAATGAAACAAACATACTTAACAAAGACTAATCTTGAGAAGGCTTGAGAGACACACTAATCATGGTGTCAGGGTAAACAACTAAACAAGTCTAGGAAGGCAGCAGTCATAAAACAACCCTTTCTTCATTTCAATGAGATGGTTTTCTCCTTAGGAAGGACAAGAGATTGGTGCTAGAACGAGTTTGCTTTTTTGTTTTGAGGCGGTGTTTTGCTCTTGTTACCCAGGTTGGAGTGCAATGGCGCAATCTCAGCTCACCACAACCTCCGCCTTCTGGGTTCAAGCAATTCTCCTGCCTCGGGCTCCCGAGTAGCTGGGACTACAGGCGCGCACCACCATGCCCAGCTAATTTTTGTATTTTTAGTAGAGACAGGGTTTCACCTTGTTGACCAGGATGGTCTCGATCTCTTGACCTCGTGATCCACCCGCCTCGGTCTCCGAAAGTGCTGGGATTACAGGATTGAACCACCGTGCCCAGCTCAACTCTTTTTTTTGTTTGTTTTTTTGACGAGTTTGCTTTCAAGTTATCAAAACAATCATGACAGTTAAGAATGTCTGGCAAAAACCATTTGGTCTTTAGCTCGCAACTGCTACACAAACAGAATTTTCTGGAGTTGTGACAGGTATCAATAAAAAACCAAAACAAAAAAAAACCCTGGCCTTTTGAAAAATAGAATTATCAAGTTTTAAAAATTTCAGCACAGCTTCGCCTATTCTAGTCACATTCAGAGATTAGGTCTCCTCCTCTGTGTTCTCTTCCCAATCATACTGATGGATGGCACGGCTCCATCAGATTAATTATGCTCAGAACCCTAAGTAAATTCAGGTTCCAAGCATAAGCTTCTGTACTACATTATAATTGTTATCTCACTTTTAAAAAATTTAAACAAGAACATAAAGGCAATGCCACCTGTGATACAATAATTATATGAGTATAGCATGTCCTTTTATTTTGGGTATCGCTTTTCCTTTTTCCTCCCAGCTCTGCTCAGTGACTTCAGAGCGCTGGGGAAAGGTAGGCTAACGCAAAACTGACCCCAACTTTTTCACTGGAACATCATTTTCCACCAAGTCATGATTTCTTCAATCACAATAGTAAAAGAAAATACTTCCCAGCTATTCATACACTCACATATGAGGTCATGAAGGGCATGGCAACTTAACAATGACTACGACTACTAAAGTTTCTTCAAAAAAAAGAAAATGAACATAAATTGAGATAGACTTACTTAGAAGCCCCTGCTTCCAATGGAAGCTACTCAAGTCACTACTCTTCCAAGGGACGGGAGTGAATTAAAGAAAAGGAAGAATGTCTTATTGAATGATCACGTTTTCTCCAAATCTCCTACAATAATGCCGTCTTCCCACAAAGAATCTAGGTACTGCAAATTCCTGGCAAGAGAACCAAGGTGTAATCATTCCCCTTAAAACTTACTTACATCAGCGTGGCGCGGTGGCTCACCCCTGTAATCCCAGCACTTTGGGAGGCGGAGGTGGGCGGATCACGAGGTCAGGCGTCCCAGACCAGCCTGACCAACACGGTGAAACCCGGTGTCTACTAAAAATACAAAAATTAGCAGGGCGTGGTGGCCGACGCCTGTGATCCCAGCTACTCCTGAAGCAGGATATACTCCTGAGGCAGAATCGCTTGAACCCGGGAAGCAGAGGGTGCAGTGAGCCGAGATCGCGACACTGCACTCCAGCCTGGGCGACAGAGCAAGACTCAGTCTCAAAAACAAAAATTACTTGAGATCAACCTGTAATTTCTAATACTGAGTTATTTAAGTATCACTTGGTCTATTCGATCTCTACAAAACTGAAAACATTAAGCTAACAAAGGACTTTGAAATTGTCACTCATATTCTATGACAGCAGGACCAATCCTTTTTCCTGGCCCTATTTGTCTTAGGAATGTGGGCAAAGAGAAGGGGAGAAGGTGAGAAGGAAAACTCTTTTCTAAATAAATGTGTAACATCTTTGGAAAAACCAAGGTTATCATTTGGCTTTTAAGACTGCATTCCGGTCTCCAGAATTAACCTTGCACATTCAATGTTCATCGTTCAGGTATGAAAAGCTCTACATTTCCACCAACCAGAAGAAAATCTACGGAGGAGCAGGATATATGTACTGATACCTCTATTCCCTCCCATCTCCTTATATGCCCTATGAATAACAGAAGTTAACAGATTTTATAATGCTTGTTACGGGAGCAAAAAACAAAAAACAAAACAAAAACAAAAACGGCACTATGTGGAAGCGTGTGGACTACAGAGCATGCTCAACAGAAAGGCCACAGCACTCCAGTTACTGACAGAATATAACCTCTTGAGGATTCCAGGCCCCAACCTAAAAGGACTTCAATAAGCACTAAACCAAGAGATCAAAGAGAAGAAATAAGCTTAACTTAGTTATTAGCCGGATGGAAAGAATACCAAATTTCACATCATCAAGATTGGAAAACTACCGACTGGCTTGACTTTTCCATTTACTTTTAAGTCAGGAAAAAAGAAGGGAGAAAAAAGTCCTTACCAAAGGTTAACCAAACTAAGTCATTCACAACTGCAAGAGATTTGAAGTCCGTACTACTCAAATTCACCAAAAATGTACAACTCGGAGAGAAGGGAGGAAAAAACTCCATTAGTTGCCTGCGTGGAGGAAAAGACCATCTTAGTGCACAGCGTTGATAGGGCTTCGTTTCTGCTCAGTGAGCCAGACGTACAGATTCATGTATAAACAACACGTGACCAGTTCTGTCCCCTGCGTTTTCCGAAGGCTAACACACACACAGGATGGTTCACACAAACATGCCCTTCTAAAGTGCATTCTGCGTCCTGAATTATCACTTTCCCTGGAGGGGTCATCGTGGTAGCCCGTGAATTGGACACTCCTCTACCTCTGAAGCAGGCAGAGATCTCGGATTGCTAAGCCCAGAGAAAAAAACATGTTAACTCGAAATAACCGCCCCCATCAAACGAAGAGAGGTTTTTCAGTTCACAGGGAGAGGAAGGTGGTCGAGGGGAAGGAAGTGCAGGATTTCACAAAGTAGACGCGCACAGCATTTTCCCTGGCAGAGGGCAGCTTCTGCTTTCCTTTTTAGGTGGATACAGATCTAACGGGAGCCTGTTCGCCTAGACCTCTCTTGGTTAGTTCAGATGTACCGGGGCCGGGGGGGGGATGGAGAAGGAACGGGGTGTCCTCCTGCGGCCCACCGTGTCGCGGACTCGTCGCGAGTCGCAACAGAAACAGCTTCACTTCGCCAAGGGCAGGCGCGAGCCGAGGCCAGGGCGCCGCCCGGGAGCCCCGCTGCCGCCAAGGCGCCCGGTGCCGGAAACGCCCAGCAAGCGGCGCCCCGGGCCGCCCGTTCCCGGCGGAACGGTCCCAAACCCCGCCGCCCAGGGGCCGCCGAGGGGGCGGCGGAAGCGCCTGGGATTTGAAAGATGCCACCACGGCCGCCGCCCCCCGCCAGCCGAGCCACAAAGGGCCGAGCCCTCCTCCCCGGCCCCTCCGCAAGCCGCCGACCGCTCCCCGCCCGCCCGGCGCTGGCGTCGCCTGCTCACCCGGGTCTCTCGGTCCCTCGGGGTGGGAACTGGCCCCGCCGAAGGCCCCGAGCACACTGGGCCCGTCCGGCGCGGCGGCGGGGGCGTGGCCCTCCCGCCGAGGCCACGGCCCGGGTCTCGCCTCAGCCTCCGGCCGCGGAAGGCTGGCGCCGCCGCCGCCGCCTCTTCCTTCCGGTCTCCCCTCGCTCGGTCCGTCCGGCGCGGAAAGCAGCGTCCTCTGCGGGCGCCGCCGCACGCTCCTCAGGGCCCGACCACCGCCAGACTCCTCCCCCGGGAGCCGCGCCGCCCGCCCGCCCGCGCCGCCTCGTCAGTCCGGGGCCGCGAGACGCCCGGCCCGCCGCTCCAGCCCCGCCCCGCCCCCGCCGCGCGCTCCCGCCCCCGCCTGCGGCCCGGGAACGCGCGGGCAGAGGACCGTTGGCCAGCCCGCGGCGCCCGCCCTCGCCAGGCCGCCCTCCCGCCTCGCGCGCGCGCCCGTCGGCACCAGCGGCAGTTTTGCAGTTTCCCGGGTCCTCGCGACCGTTCCCCCGCCCCTCCCTTACTCTAGCCGCCCCCGCCCTTTTCCTCTGCCGGATCCCACCGGAAAGCCAAAACAATTGGGGCCGCGCAGGCGCGAAAAAGGAAACGGAAAGAGCAGGAAGGGCGGGGGCGGCGCGAGGCGACGGGAAGCGTCACTGAAGGGGGTTCCCGGGAAAGGGCAGGGGAGCGCCCCCGAGGGGCGCGTGCGCGGCTGAGCGGTTGCCCGAGGAGTTGCGGCGGCCGAGGCCTCGGGCTCAGACTCGCGCGGGGAGAGGCCGGACGAGTTCATTGCTAGGAAATGTACACAACGACAGTTACGCCGAAGGTGGCTTTTCACGCCTTGAAACGTCCCCTGAAATACAGACCTTTGCAGGCTGGGCCGCGGGGTGGGAACGAGTCGGACCACACAATACCAGACCGGGAACAGGAGAAAGTTTAGGGGGCGTTGGGCGGGTCGCTTTGTCCCCGCAGCGCCTGTCCTCCCTCCCGCGCCGTTCCGGTTTCTCCCGAGCCTAAGGAAGAACTGGGAGCAGCACCCGAAAGGGCCGGCAGCTGGGGGAGCTTAGAAAGCGGGGGAGCGACACCGGGGTGCGGACGGGAACTCCGGCGTGCGAGGCCTTCCGTGTTGTGCTGCACTGCGGCGGCTACACCCCACCCCTGCAACCCCCGACTTCCAAAAGGGCGCCTCGAGCTTTGCTGCACGGAGCGAAGCGTTTGTCGCAGCAGCTCACGGCTGTGGCCCGCACCGGTGTAGTTAACTTGGCACCGCTGACTGGCAGGCAGGCTGTAAATCTGCCCTCATTGGCCGGGAGTTATTCGTGGATCACAGAATTGTCAGAAATGCCCACAGACTCCACCTCCCTTCCTGACTTACGCTCTCGGCACAAGCCCGATCTAGAGACGGTGGATGACTAATTATCGTCTGAAAGGCCATAGCGTGCAAGATGGAAGGGAGCCTCGTCCTGTAAGCGAGGCCAGCCCCGCTGAAAGCGCACCAAGACAGTGCTATCTGCAACGACTGATAAAGGATTGCTTTACAGTCGAATCTGGAAACTACACTCAACAAATCTTTATTGAGTTACCCGCCTGCTACCACTGCACTTACTCTAATTAAATAGTTAAGTGGTAGGATATCAAACAGCAAAGAAGCCATACAAAAGATTAAAGTCATTTAACACACACTTGAGCACCTACTTCGTGCCACACTGGATATGAGAGATGCCTTCTGAACAAGCAGAGAGCGACAACAAATGATACCTTTGGTAAGGAATCCGTGATTCATCCTGCGGGCAACAAAAAGCCACTTAAGATTTTTAAGCAGGAGAATATCTTGATTTTAGAGGAAAAAAATGTGAAGCATGGTAGATACTAGACCGCAAGCAGGGATACCAGTCAGGAGGCTGTTGATACAGTCCAGACATGAGACGCAGAGAAAGTCCAAACTCAGCGTCAGTGAGCACGGTGAAGCAGAGATAGATCTGAAAACTAGCCAGCTATGATAAATAAGACTTGATTACCTAGAGGATGAGAAGAAATAAATCAAGGATAAGTGAGTTTTCTAGTTAGGGTGATTAGAAAGTGATATCTGACTATAAAAGGAGTCATGGAGCCGGGCACGGTGGCTCACACCTGTAATCCCAACACTTTGGGAGGCCGACGCAGGCGGCTCTTGAGGTCAGGAGATGGAGACCATTCTGGCTAACACGGCGAAACCCCGTCTCTACTAAGAATACAAAAAATGAGCCGGGTGTGGTGGCGCGCGCCTGTAGTCCCAGCTACTCAGGAAGCTGAGGCGGGAGAATCGCTCGAACATGGGACGTGGAAGTTGCAGTGAGCTGAGATCACGCCACTGCATTCCAGCCTGGGCGACAGAGCAAGACTCTGTCTCAAAAAAAAAAAAAATGTAGTAATGAATTGTGAGGAGGAAAGAGAGGACTAAAAGGTGTCCTTTTAATGACTGTACAGTTAGAAATGCGTTTGGGCCTACATTTTTTTCGAAAACGATTCCATTATAATAGTTAAAACAAGACCCCAAATCTGCCTTTGTTGGTTCAACAGCTCAAGAACAGCAAGGTCGTCATTTCTTTGATTCTCTTGACATTGACTTCAGGGTTGCAAGATGGCTGCTGCAGTTTTAGAGAAAAAAATCTGAAGGCAAGAAGATGGGAAAAGGGTGGTTTCTACCATGCACAGTCTTTTTTTTTTTTTTTCTTCAGGAAACTGAAAGCTTTCTCAGGATGCTACCTCATCTCCCAAACTCAGCAGACTTCCACAAACATTTCATAGTTTAGAATTGTAATTTGGCCACCTGTAAAGATTACCAAAGAGAAAAGCACCGGGAATGGATATTGGGTCAGACAAATAGCAGTTGGCCAGTTAGTTAATATTTAAAGCATCCTTCTTTAAGACTTAGAACTCTGAGGCTGGCAGGATGGATTGATGTGTTAGGGTTTCAAAAACTCCCAATCATTTTGGTGTGTTATTATCTTAACCGGGAAAAGAACAGATTGAACATTTATACTCAAATATTTGTATTTGTTTGCCATTCCTTATCTCAAAGTTCCCATCCCCTTAAACAAAGGCTCAGAGGGAACTGGAACAATGAGGAAGAAGGGATTGATGCCATCAGGGGAGGCAGGCTCCCGTTCAGCTTTCCTTCTGCAGCTGCCATCTTAGAATAACTAGAGGTGCTTGGCGATCCTGCCTCTGAGCTTAAAAAGCTCTGAATGATCACAGCAAGTTGCAGTGTCCATTTTAGGGAGTCATAAATCAGTATTTTCTAGCAATTACACACACTTTTTTGGAACGTAGAGCATCTCTCTTGTGATCCATATCCACAACGTTATTTCATGCAACCCTTTTCAGTTAACAAGCATCTTTCCTTTTAATTGTTAACAAGGCGTCTTCCCTTTCAACTGATGGCCACAAAAAGTGTCATCCTACAACTGTACTTTAAACATTGTCACGATTGTAGAACAGAAAGAAGACAATAATAATGCCTGGAAAAATAAAAATGCAGCCAGACGCTGGTGGTTCACACCTGTTATCCCAGCACTTTGGGAAGTCGAGGCGGGTGGATCACCTGACATCGGGAGTTCAAGACCAGCCTGGCCAACATGGTGATACAATGTATATACCGTCTTTACTAAAAATACACAAATTAGCTGGGCATGGTGGCAGGCACCTGTAATCCCTGCTACTCAGTAGGCCGAGGCCGGAAAATCACTTGAACCGGGGAGGCCGAGGATGGAGTGAGCTGAGATCGTGCCATTGCACTTCATCCTGGGCAACAAGAGCTAAACTCCATCTCAAAAAGGAAAAAAGAAAAGAAAAAGAAACACGTGACTAAAAATTTTCTAAAATTAATTGTTTATTTCTGACTGCTATAAATCATAATCACTTAAGATCTTCATTGATAAGATGAGATAAGATACAATTAAGCTTAACCTTAATATTGTTAAACTAAATTTGCCTTGAGCATGCCTCCAACCTTGAGTCCCTACATAATGAACTGCGACCTAACAGTATAGGAACAAACTGAAAGCCTAACTAGGAGTACATATTTTTTGTAACAACTGAGTCTCAGTCAATCACAGCCGCTGAGCTTCAGCCAATCACAGGCAGCATACCTATCAGACCACGCCCAAATAGGGATGTCTAGCTTTAACTAATCAAGCTGTTTCTGTACCTCACTTAGATTTTCTAACCATAAATGCTGCCTGCCCACAATGAGGAGCAGAACTCTCTGAACCTCTTCTAATACTTTTTAATTTTTTTTTTTTTTTTTGAGACGAAGTTTCGCTCATGTTACCCAGGCTGGAGTGCAATGGGGCAATCTCGGCTCACCACAACCTCCGCCCCCTGGGTTCAGACAATTCTCCTGCCTCAGCCTCCTGAGTAGCTGGGATTACAGGCACGCGCCACCGTGCCCAGCTAATTTTTTGTCATTTTTAGTAGAGACGGGGTTTCACCATGTTGACCAGGATGGTCTCGATCTGTTGACCTCGTGATCCACCCGCCTCGGCCTCCCAAAGTGCTGGGATTACAGGCTTGAGCCACCGCGCCCGGCCTACTTTTTAATTTTTTCTTAAATTTTGTTTTTGCTTTTTTTTTTTTTTTGAGAAAGAGTTTTGCTTTTGTTGCCCAGGCTGGAGTGCAATGGCGTGATCTCGGCTCACCACAACCTCTGCGTTCCAAGTTACAGCCATTCTCCTGCCTCAGCCTCCCGAGTAGCTGGGATTACAAGCATGTGCCACCATGCCTGAATAATTTTGTATTTTTAGTAGAGATGGGCGGGGTTTCTCCGTGTTGGTCAAGCTGGTCTTGAACTCCCTACCTCAGGTGATCGACCCCCCCTCAGCCTCCCAAAGTGCTAGGATTACAGGGATGAGCCACTCTGCCTAGCCAAAAAAAAGAAAAATTTAATAGAGATGGATTTCCACCATGTTGGCCAGGCTGGTCTCAAACTTCTGGCCTCAAGTGTTCCTCCTGTCTTAGCCTCCCAGAGTGCCAGGATTATAGGCATGAACCACTGCACCCAGCCTCTCTTGTAGTTCTGAAAGCAGCTGAATTCATGAATTGTTCTTTGCTCATTTAAACTCTATTAAATTTAGTTTGTCAGAATTTTTTTTCACAGTATTTTAACCTATTTAAAAATATTGGATTTGTGGGAGAATGCTACCAGGAACCTCTCTGAGCAGAGTGCAATGCAAAGCTAATGTGTAATATATTTTTTCCAGCTTGCTTCCCTGAAATAATACAGAGAAAATCTAGTTAAAATGGACATCATTATTAATGGTAGCACAAGGAAGTTCTTTGTGGTAACAGAACGGTTCTGTATATCTTGACTATGTGTAAATGTATAGATATATGTTAGTCAGCTTTGTGTTGTTATAAAGGAATACCTGAGACTGGTAATTTATTTTAAAAAGAGGCGGGCTGGGCGTGGTGGCTCAAGCCTGTAATCCCAGCACTTTGGGAGGCCGAGGCGGGTGGATCACAAGGTTAAGTGATCAAGACCATCCTGGTCAACATGGTGAAACCCCGTCTCTACTAAAAATGCAAAAAATTAGCTGAGCATGGTGGCGCGTGCCTGTAATCCCAGCTACTCAGGAGGCTGAGGAAGGAGAATTGCCTGAACCTAGGAGGCAGAGGTTGCGGTGAGCCGAGATCATGCCATTGTACTCCAGACTGGGTAACAAGAGCAAAACTCCATCTCAAAAAAAAAAAAAAAAAAAAGAGGTGTATTTCGGCTCATGGTTCTGCAGGCTGCACATGAAGCATAGTGCAGGCACCTGCTTCTGGTGAGGGCCTCAGGAAGCTTACAGTCATGGTGAAAGGCGAAAAGGGAGCCAGCGCATCACATGGTGAAAGAAAGGAGGAGGTGTCAGGCTCTTTTAAACAACCTGCTCTCGCATGAACTCATTACAGTGGGAGGGCACCCAGCCCTTCATGAGGAGCCGCCTCCATGACCCAAACATCTCCCACCAGGCCCCAACTCCAACATTGGAGATCACATTTCAACATCAGATTTGGAGAGGACAAATATTCAAACCATAACAACATATGATAAAATTTTATAGAATAAACATACGTTTAATATATAACACACAACAAGAAATGAGTTTATGTAAAAGATGATGAAATCCCGTAAGATCCTGCCTCAGCCTCCCAAAATGCTGGGATTACAGGCATGAGCCACTGGCCCTGGGCAGCTTTTTTTTTTTTTCCAGACAGGGTCGCACTCTGTCACCCAAGCTGGAGTGCAGTAACATGGTCACAGCTCACTGCAGTCTCGACCTCCCTGGGCTCAGGTGATCCTCCAACCTCAGTCTCCCAAATACCTGGGACTCCCAAATACCAGGTACCCACCGCCATGTCCAGCTAATTTTTGTATTTTTTTGAGAGATGGAATTTTACCATGTTGCCCAGTCTGGCCTCAAACTCCTGGGCTCAAGTGATCTGTCTGCATTGGCCTCCCAAAGTGCTGAGATTACCGGCGGGAGCTGCCATACTTGGCGGTTTTTTTTTTCTTCTTCTTCTTTTAATTGCCAAAAAATTCAGATTCAAGCCTAGTAAATAAAGTTTTGGCCAAAAAAAAAATTTTTTTTCAGTAAGATCTGAGTGTAGTTAATTGTAGTATGCCAGTGTCAATTTCCTAACTTGTATAATGTACTATAGTTTTTGGAGCTTCTTTTTGTTGCTGTTATTTACTTTTCTTTTACTCCTCCAGAGCCTTTTCCATGGATAATGTACTATAGTTTAAGATGTTACCATTGGGGGAAGCTGGAAGAACACAAGCAACTCACTGTACTAGTTTTGCTACTTATTGTGAGTCTTATGGTGAAGTCAAGATAAAAAGTAATCCTGTAATCCAGCACTTTGGAAGGCTGAGGTGGGAGGATCCCATGACTCCAGGAGCTCAAGACCAGCTTGGGCGACATGGTGAAACCCATCTGTACACAAAACACAAAAATTAGCCAGTCATGGTGGCACACGCCTGTAGTCCCAAGCTACTCAAGAGGCTGAGGTAGGAGGATGACTTGAATCTGGGAAGAAGAGGTTGCAATGAGCTGAGATCACACCACTGCACTCCAGCCTGGGTGACAGAATAAGAGTGTCTAAAAAAAAAAAGTGTAAAAGTCAAAAAAAAGGACATTATTTATTCAATAAATATTTAATGCCCTGGTATACAGAGATAAGAGACCCATAGAGGAATGGGTGTGTTGGAAGGAAAGACCCAAGCAAACCAACAGTGGGATACACTCTTTGAAAGCAATATGGTAGAGATCCAAGATGGCTGATCTCTAACAGTTCAGGATTGTAGCTCCCAGTGAAAGTGCAGAGAACGAGAGGATGCCACACTTTCAGACGAACTTTCATCACTCACGGACCAGAAGATTCTCAGCAGAGGGGCCCCACGGGTCGCCAGCGCGATTCTTATGGCCAGCACAGCGGTTTTGCCGGCACCTCGTCGCAGCAGCTCTTCGTGCAGAGTTAACGGGAGGAGATTCCCGGGCAGAAGAGCACCATCAGTCTTATAGCTGCTGTTTTGGCCCGCGCAGTGGGTTGCTCGGATTCCAGTGCTGGGAATCAATAAACTGGGCGTCCACTCAGAAACCCAACGAGAAAGGCGGTAATTGTAAAGACGACAGATGGATAAATTTATAACAAAGGGAAGAAACCAGCCTAAAAAGGCTGAGAATACCCATAATCAGAACCCCTCTCCCTCTACAGGGGATTACAGTTCCTCATCAGCAACGGAACAAGCCCTGATGGAAAAGGACTGTGTACCATTGACAGAAGTAGGCTTCAGAAGGTGGATGATAAGAAACTTCTGGGATTTAAAAGAACTTGTTCTAACCCAATGTAAAGAAACTAAGAACTTTGAAAAAAGGTTTGATGAAATGCTAACAAGAATAGACAATATAGAGAGGAATATAAATGAACTAACGGAGTTGAAAAACACAACACAAAAACTTAGCGAAATATGCACAAGTTTGAATAGCCGAATTGATCAAGCAGAAGAAAGGATATCAGAGGTCGAAGACCTACTTAATGAAATAAAACGAGAAGACAAGAATAGAGAAAAAAGGATAAAAAGGAATGAGCAAAGTCTGCAAAAAATATGGGACTATGTGAAAAGACCTAATTTACATTTGATAGGTGTACCTGAATACGACAAAGAGAATGAATCCAAGCTGGAAAATATTCTTCAGGATACTATTCAGGAAAACTTTCCAAATCTGGCAAAGCAGGTCAATATTCAACCCCAGGTAATACAGAGAACAGCACAAAGATATTCCTCAAGAAGAGCAACCCCAAGGCACATAATTGTTAGATTCACCAGGGCTGACACAAAGGAGAAAATATTAAGGGCAGCCAGAGAGAAAGGTCCGGTTACCCACAAAGGGAAGCCTATTAGACTCACAGCAGATCTCTCATCAGAAACCCTACAAGCCAGAAGAGAGTGGGGGCCAATATTCAACATCCTTAAAGAACAGAACTTTCAGCCCAGAATTTCATATCCTGCCAAACTAAGCTTCACAACTGAAGGAAAAATAAAATATTTTATCAACAAGCAAGAACTCAGAGATTTTATTACCACCAGGCTAGAGCTTCTGAAAGAAGCATTATACATAGAAAGGAACAACCAGTATTAGCCTTTCTAAAAATATACCAAAAAGTAAAGAGCATCAACATAAAGAAGAATTTACATCAAC
Source organism: Callithrix jacchus (assembly GCF_049354715.1). Taxonomy (NCBI): domain Eukaryota; kingdom Metazoa; phylum Chordata; class Mammalia; order Primates; family Cebidae; genus Callithrix; species Callithrix jacchus. The sequence goes on from NC_133512.1 coordinate 1,792,210, forward strand.
GAATGGATAAAACAGCCAGTTAACATCAAATGGCAGTAATCCTAAATTTAAATTGACTAAATCCCCCAATCAAAAGATACAGCCAAAACCTAACAATATGCTATATCCAGACCCATTTTACATCCAAAGATACACAAAGACTTAAAACAAAGGGATGGAGAAAGATTTACCAACCAAATGGAGAGCAAAAATAAATAAATAAATAAATAAGCAGGAGTTGCAATTCTTGCATCTGATAAAATAGATTTCAAAGCAACAAAGATATAGTGGTAAAAGGATCAATGCAACAATAAGAGCTAACAATCCTAAGACCCAGATACATAAGACTCATAAAGAGATTTAGACTCAACGAGACAGAAAATTAATAAGGATATCCAGGACTTGAACTCAGATCTGGAACAAGTAAACTCAATAAATATTTATAGAGCTGTCCATTTTAAATACACAAAATATACATTCTCCACCTTAAATACACAAAATATTGATTGGCCATTATTAATACTCATTTCCCATTCTCTCTCCCTCTTTTTCTTCCTCTTCCTCTCCTTCACTCCTTTTTTTTCTTTCTGCCAAAAAAATAAAAGCAATATGCACAGTATTATGAGAGCACAGAAGAACAAGTAGGTCAAGAAAGGATTTTCAAGAAAAGGGAAGCAGGCTGGGTAGAAAAGGAAACGAGCAGAAGAACAAACAGGGGCCATGACACAGAGGTTTAAATGAGCTCTGGTAGTTTCATCATTATATGTTTTTGTTAGACACAGTGCTTTTATGTCATTGCCCTTGTCATGATTGTATAATAATTAAATGTTTTTATGAGGTAAGCTCCCTGAAGGCAGAAACCAATTTTATATCCTGTTGACTCACTAGTTTTACAGTTTCTGTCTAAGTACTCGTTAAAATTTGTTGAGTGAATGAGGTTGTTGGTCATGACTGGAACGTGGAGTACATGTGAAGGAATGCAGGACATCTGGAGAAGAAGGTGAGGGATAGATACAGATCATGAAAGAACTCACATGGTAAGTTTGGGCTCTATTCCAAGGTAATGGGGAAAGATCAGAGGAACATGATCAGTTTTGTATTTTGGGAAGATAACATATACTTTAGGAAAATGACGAGGCAGGGTAAGTAACATTAGGAGGCCATACAGACTTGTCCCCTTGCGTGAAGCCCAGTTGGCCCCTTTGGCAGCAGGCTCCTTTTGCTTGCACCCTCATGCGTCATTCTTTTACAAGGTTACCAGCTGACCACCACATGGTTACAAGTTCCCCATATCCAGTACAGCCAGGGAAAGAGAACAAAAGTCCCTTATTCCTGATGTAACTTCCCCAATCTCCAACCAGTCAGTACCACAAGCCCAAGAAGCTATTAGCTACAAATTCTCGCCTTGGGATGGAGGCCAGGGACATCTCGGGGTCCTGCATGTGTAGCTAGGCTCAAGGTTTAGCTTATAGTAACCTTTTCCTCACTTTAATAGTAAAAAAACACACCCTTAGTGGAGAATGTATATGCTAAGGATACCCATGATATGTGTTGGAGCAAGTAGAGACTGAGCACATGCTCCAACTGTGGATCCACCTGTGTTTACTGGACCTCACAGTATTTTATAAACATTCACATACAGTGCCCATAAAGGAATTCCTTTTTGTTTTATTAATATCTTAAACTCTTTTATTCCCTACCATAGACATTTTGTCTTTTGTTTTCTTTCCGTTTTCTACAGTTTCCAACTTGTACCTGTGTTTAATACTGCTTTAGTCTGCTAAAGACATTAATTGATTGCTTTTCTAAATCTAAGGATTATATAATTTTAGTATAAATATATTATCACATATTTTCTTAACATTTTGACAAAACCGAATAAGCATGCCTTGTTTTAAGTGCATGCTCCTTCCACTGTTTATAAAATCTAATTTAATGATCAAAAAATTCTTGGTTGTCACTCTTCTGTTACAACAATCTTCCTTCTGAACTGCCACCCAGTTTATACATAATAATATCAAGCAGTAGAAAAACCAAAGAAATTATCTTAATCTTAGTTATTCCTTTTGACACTATAAAATAATGTGAACTTTTAAAAAAATGAAACAATACATCCAAAACTCAATATATTCAAATGAGCTGAGTTCCTTTTTACCTTGGAAGGCCACTGTTCATTCTCCTAAGTATCCTGCCCCTGCTCAAAATACCTTTAAAACTCTTTTGGGATTGCTTCCAAAGCAAGTTGTATACTTTTTGCATTACCTCAAAGTTAGGTGGAAGTTTTCTAAACTTTCTTGTGGTACCAAATAATGGTAACTAAAAATAGTCAAGCTTCTTAATACTATCTTTTTTAAAACAACGTATAATCACAAAGTTAATAGTCTGTGAGACAAATTAACTTTGAATGCAATTCTAAAAGAGTAAACCCAGCAGGTTTTGGGCAAGGGTAGATTGCTGGCATTAGGAAATAACCTTCCAGCATCATCGCTATGCAGAATTAACATTCATTTAGCTGTCTATGTTCTGGCATATTTGTTTAAAGTGAACATTCTGAGAGTTAGTATTCTTTTGAAAAGAAATATCACTCTTAAAAAAAATTTATTTCTTTAAAGCATCACTGTCATAACTATGCAAGTGTTTTGTTAGAAAGTAGTTCTCCTTACTGTATCAATAAAGACGACTTTTAAAAACTTGAAAGCAAATAACCAACTTATTTGCCCCCAGGCTTTTTAAAATCATTAACTGAAGATAAAATAATTCAAAATTTCAAAGTACTAAAAAACAAAACAACTCCAAATGTAATAAAAACACATCAAGAAGCAAACTACAATTTCTGAGCTGCACTGTTTATTTTGCTGCTTGAAACCTAAGTGACAGTATGCCACTATAATTATGGGGTTTCGTCTAAATCTTTACTACACTGCAGGTACAGAAATATACGGACACATTTTTGGAGAATTGACATTTTGCAAAATGCAGCGAACATTTTAATTTATAAATGGAAAAGGAAGTGTTCAAAAGGATATGCATTTCAAGTTATTGCAGGTTATTGTGAGAGAATTTCTGCACGTAAAACATGTTTAAATTTAACCAACAGTAGCGTGTCAGTGTATTTAAAATCATGACAAAAATCTTCTCTCTGGTCATGTTGCCCATGACAAATTTCTATGATGTTGTATTTTTAGGGCAAGATGTCAATACAGCATAAATCCCATGGTATTTTGGTTTTCTTCTGGAGATTAAAGCTGTTTTTCTTGGGATAAATGCAGCAGCAAAACACAAACCAGTTGATCAAAAAAGCACTTCTGCCATAACTCCAATAATTTTCAGGACACATCAACCGACAGTAGTTTTGCCATTCCCAGTTCTTTTAAGGATTACATCTCTGCACTGTTGCCTTAAGGATGTCTGTAGAAGCCTGTTCTCTGTTAAGCCAGTGTACTGACTACAGCCTGGTTGAGAGAATTTAGTTGGTTGGTCCATTGATCTAGTGCAGGATATCGTGCACCACCCCTCTGCTGATGATCCAGCTCAAGGAGCTGGTTGACTTGATCAATTCGGCCATGAATAGTGTTATCCAATATGCACTGCACCAGCAAGCTCTCCACATCAGCTACATCTATGTTTAATTCCTTAGAAATATAAGGAATATGTATTCTTGTGTAAGGTTTAATTAATTTTATAAGCACTTGTGCTCTGATGTTTCGCAAAAGCTCTTCAATGTGTTCTCTTATGAAAGGATCATCCATGATGTTGCTGTGATTTGTTTTTAAAACTTTTCAAATTCAGTGATGTCATTATTCTGATAGGCACTTACTAAATTCGTCATTGCTAAAATTTCTGGATCATTTTTGTATGGCTTGGCCTCCTGTGAGTCAAATGGATTTATTCCTGATTTCATAAGCATATTTGCTAAGACCAAATATTTTAAGCAAGTAGTTCATCTCGGACTTCCAGATTCATCATAATTCTTGAAGGCTTCAAAAAAATCAGTGTGTGCCTTTTCAAATTCACCTTCCCTCAAGTGCATTTTACCAGCACATTCTCTGAGAACTCCCATGATCAGTGGATGAGGGATGGCAGACTTGATGTGAAGTGACTGTTCATAGAGTGCTTTAAGTTTTTTGTTATTTTTCTGTGCTGTGTACACTTGAATTTCCAGAGCATATATTTCTAATAACTGTGTACCCTTTTTCAGATCATCTTCGCCATCATCAGTCTGACAGGACTGATGTCACTGGCGTAACATTTTTTGAAGCTTTCCATACTCCTCTCATTCTAAATATAATTTTCCAAGCTTTGTGTTTGTCTTAAACCACAGTCTATCATTCTTAGCATCTTTCAAAGCTTCCAGAGTTGTTTCATAGAATTCCTGCAGTAAATCCATCTATTTAGAAGTAGAGATATAATCAAGAATAGAATTAATGGGTTTTTCAGAATAATTTCTTGTGACAGCACTCCTATATAGGTCAATAGTTGTTTATATCTATTCATCATTTCTGGAAAGTTTGTCAACTTGAAGTTAATCTTAATCATTTGTTTCGGTGCTTTAAATCCCCATTCTCCTTTTTCACCTTCAAGTTCCAAAACCTTTTGGAAACTGCTTAATGCTGCTTTTGGGTCTTCTTATTTTAATGTTTTGGAATTATAGTACTGATTTTCCAAATCCACATTTGGCTCGGAGTTACTATCTTCAGAGTATTCCAGGTCATAGTCCTCCTCATCATCGCACAGGAAATCATCCTCCATCTCAGACATCTTGGCCAGAAGGGGGCAAGGAATTCCTCTTAAGACACTAGCTGCTATCGCTCCTTTTGAGCAACCCGCTCTGCCTGTCAGAGTGTATTTTTGCTTTGCAAAAAACTTTTTTGCTTGCTCTTACTTTGGACTTGTTCTTCAAATTCTTTTATTTTAAAAAAATTTTTTGTTAAATAGAGACAGGGTCTCCTTATGCTGCCCAGGCTGGTCTTGAACTCCTAGGCTCAAGCAATCTTCCCACCTCCCAAAGTGCTGGGAATACAGGTGCGAGCGCCCGCACCTGACCCAAATTCTTTTGTGCAGCAAAATCAAGAACCCAAACCAGCCCACCAACAACATGAAGAATTGTATAGAAGAAGCAAAACGTAGCAATGTTCTAAAAGGTCAAAACACAACCTGAATAGTGTGTGTGTTAGTAAGGGAAAGGAAGCCAGGCTTTTAGGAATTTCAGGTCCCACTCCAGCTGCTGCATGCTCTAGGTGTTTGTTTTGTTTTGTGTTTGTTTTGAGACAGCCTCGCTCTGTTGCCCAGGCTGGAGTGCAATGGTGCCGTCTCAGCTCACTGCAACCTTGGCCTCCCAGGTTCAACCGATTCTCCTTCTTCAGCCTCCTGAGTAGCTGGGATTACAGGCACCCACCACAATGCCCATATAATTTTTGTACTTTTAGTAGACACAGGGTTTCACCATTTTGGCCAGGCTGGCCTCAAACTCCTGACCTAGTGATCCACCCACCTTAGCCTCCCAAAGTGCTGGAATTACAGGCATGAGCCACCGCGCCTGGCCTGGTTTGTATCTATAATAATAACAACAACAAAAACAACAAATAGCTAACATTTGGTGAGTGTTCATTATGTGCAAAGCACTGGTTAAATCCTTAGAATGTGTACAGAATGGGGAAACAGAGCTAAATTTTATTTAAATCTCAAAGTATAGAATGACCCCAGCTGATACCCAAGTTGGGTTATGTAAATGTTTTTATATTCAAAGCTAAATGCCTTACTTCTCATAAAGCCCATGGTCTGACAACCCATGAGTCATTAATTGGTGAAAGATACAGGAAAGACCTTTGGAACAAGACTTAGAAGTGGATCCTAGTTCAGCTCTTAATTAGTGCTGTAATAATGGTGAACCGTTAATTCCTTTTTCTCTTACGGTCACACATTCTCAATTTAGAAAGTGAGATGATCACTGAGAAGTCAGCTTTGGGGTCTGAACTACTTCTAGAACACCTCCTTCCAGATTCCTAAAGTTAGTTGTGGTAGCTAGCTTTGAAAATGGCTCCCAGCGGGTCGGACATGGTGAGTGATGCCTGCAATCCCAGCATTTTGGGAGGCTGAGGCAAGTGGATCACTTGAGGTCTGGAGTTCAAGAGTAGCCTGGCCAACATGGTCAAATCCCGTCTCTACTAAAAATACAAAAATTAGCTGGGTGTGGTGGTGGGAGCCTATAATCCCACCTACTTGGGAGGCTGAGGCAGGAGAATCGATTGAACCTGGGAGGTGGGGATTGCAGTGAGCCAAGATCATGCCACTGCACTCCAGCCTGGGTGACAGAAGGAGAGTCCGTCTCAAAAAAAAAAAAAGCTCCCAGTGTATTCTCATCTTGTGTAGTCCTCTTGCACATTGTCCAGTTTGGTATGTGTGACCAATAGCACAGGGCAGATGTGATGGTATATCACTTCTGATGTTAGGTTATAAAGACTATAGCTTCCACCCTGGGAGCATTCTCTGTGTGTGTCTCTCTCTCTCTATCTCTCACCCCTCTTTTCTCCCCCCATTTCTCTAGTCCTCACTCTCATTCTCACTCTGTCTTTCTATCTGGGGTGTTTATACCCACTCATCCCCATTCCCTCTCTTTCCTCACTTGTACATGGACCCTCACAGTCTTTGGAGAGGAGCAAGTGACGAGATCTCTGGTCAACAGACAGTGGTAAACTGAGGCCAACCAACAACATGAGCGAGTTCAGAAGCAGATTCTCTGGCTCCAGTCAAGCCTTGAGATGACTACCACCTTGTGACAAACCGTACGCCAGAAGGACCCAGGTGATCCACTCCTCAATTCCTAACCCTTAGAAAATGTTAGATAATAAATGTTTGTTTTAGTTTGTTTTGAGAAAGGGTCTCCCTCTGTCACCCAGGCTGGGGTACAGTGACATGATCATAGCTCACTGCAGCCTTGAACTCCTGGGCTCAAACGGAGTCGAGCCCACCTCGGCTTCCTGCGTAGCTAGGACTATAGGCTTATGCCACCTGCTGAATTTTGGGGTAATTTGCCACATAATAATAGAAAACTGGCTGGGCCTAGTGGCTCACATTTGTAATCTCAGCACTTTGGGATGTCAAGGCGGACAGATCACTTAAGGCCAGGAGTTTGAGACCAGCCTGGCCAACATGGTGGAACCCCATCTCTACTAAAATATAAAAATTAGCCCAACTTGGTAGTGTGCACCTCTGGTCCCAGATACTTGGGAGGCTGAGGTGGGAGGATGGCTTAAGCCCGGAAGGTGGAGGGTTGCAGTGAGCCAGGATCATGCCACTGCACTCCAGCCTGGGCAACAGAGCAAGACTATGTCTCAAAAAAAAATTAAAAATTAAAAATTAAAAATAATGCATAACTAATACATTAATGAAATTCAAAGATATTCAAGTTCATTTAAACCTATTAGTAGTTGGTAGTAATCTGCAAACAATAATCTATAAAGCTGTTCAGGCAACAGCTATTTACTGAGTTCCTATGTCTTCCTACCACAGCCTGACTATTTTAATTACAGCTGCGATATGATTATTTTTCTGGCCTCGAGCATGGAATTGTACAGATCTGGTTGAAATTGTGGTGTTCATAGTTAGAGAGAATTTAGAAAAGCTACTTAATATCTATATGCCTGTTTCCTCAACTATAAAATCGTGATAATACAGTATTATAATGAATAATCAAGTTCTGAAGTTTATTCTTACACTAAAATGTAATTTGAAAGTCAAGGTATAAACAGCTTTTTTTTTTTTTTGAGACGGAGTTTCGCTCTTGTTACTCAAGCTGGAAAGCACAATCTCGGCTCATCGCAACCTCCGCCTCCTGGGTTCAGGCAATTCTCCTGCCTCAGCCTCCCGAGTAGCTGGGACTACAGGTGCACACCACCATGCCCAGCTAATTTTTATATTTTTAGCAGAGACGGGGTTTCATCTTGTTGACCAGGATGGTCTCGATCTCTTGACCTTGTGATCCACCCGTCTTGGCCTCCCAAAGTGCTGGGATTATAGGCATGAGCCATCGCGCCTGGCCTTAAATAGCTTTTTTAAAATTTAAAGTATCTTGCCCAGACTATAAACAAGACTATTTGTTATTTTACTGATTATTTTTCTCTCCTGTAGTCATTGGAAGATCGTGGTCCTTTGCTGAAATAAATAAACATAGCAATTTAAACAGGGTCAGCTATGTTTTGAATACACTTGCTTTCTCCGCTTGTCATTTATTGCCAATTTTTTGATCATGTGTCAAATTCCTGATAAGGATCTGCATATTACAAATATCCACGAACTTCCTATTTTCTCTCCTAAATTATTAGAAATTCAGATACAATTATTATAATATAACCTTTATTCTAGCAAAATATATGTGTGTGGATACATGTATCCACACACATTTTTCAGTGACAGAGAAGTAGCAACAATAACAAGAAAGATCTGAAACTGTGAGGTTATTTCTCAAATAAATGAAGAGAATATCTAGAATCTTTCCCAGCACTTTTTTTTTTTGACAGAGTCTCACTCTGTCACCGAGGCTGATCACTGCAGCCTCTGCCTCCTAAGTTCAAGTGATTCTTCTTCCTCAGCCTTCCAAGCTGGGACCACAGGCCCACACCACCATGGCTGACTAATTTTTTGTATTTTTAGTAGGGATGGCGGTTCTCACCATGTTGCCCACACTGGTCTCAAACTCCTGAGTAAAGGCAATCCACCTGCCTCAGCCTCCCAAAGAGCTAGGGTTACAGGTGTGAACCCCAAGTAGGGCCAGGACTTCTGATCTATAAATACAACTGTCCTCAATCAACAGTTTACTTCATTTATTGTAATACATTAATAATTCAAAGACGTGATTGCCACTGAAAAGTATAGTGGTTGGGAAGGGAAAAAAGTATTTTTCAAAGGAAGTTATTGGCTGGGTGAGGTGGCTCACACCTATAATCTCAGCACTTTGACAGGCAATGGTAGGTGGATTGCCTGAGTTTGAGACCAGCCTAGGCAACATGGTGAAGCCCCCGTCTCCACAAAAAACATGCAAAAAAATTAGCCAGGCATGGTGTTGGTGCCTACAGTCCCAGCTACTTGGGAGGCTGGGGTGGGAGGATCACGGAGCCCGGGAGGTCAAGGCTGCAGTGAGTTATGATTGTGCTTGCACTCCATCCTGGGTAACAGACTGAGACTTTATCTCAAAAAAAAAACAAAACAGAAAACCCAGTTATTTACTGTGAGGAGGGGCAGAATATGCCACACCAAAATATGTCACTTTAGTGTCAGGATTATTTTGAGCTACTTGAAAAACAGCAGATGCAAGAAGGGCATCCTGATCTCTTTTCTTCCTGAAAACAGGAAATAAGAACTCCCACATGAAAGATGCCCTCCTTGTACCAAAGAGAAGAAACATTGTTCAATGGGACATCATAGCTGAGAGAATTCAGCACAAGTAGACCTTGGCAAAATAATTATTATTTTGGCAGGTGCCTGTAATCCCAGCTACTCGGGAGGCCGAGGCAGGAGAATTCTTCAACTCAGGAGGTGGAGGTTTCAGTGAGCTGAGATCATGCCACTGCACTCAAGCCCGGGCAAGACTCTGTCTCAGAAAAAATAATAATAATAAAGAAAATATATTATTAATTATTGTTTGTAGCATCCACACATAATTTAGTCACTTTTCCACAACTGCCCCTCATTTTATTTATTTATTTATTTGTTTTAAGAGATGGGGTTTCACCATGTTGGCTGGGCTGGTCTTGAACTCCTGACCTTAGGTGATCTACCCACCTCGGCCTCCCAAAGTGCTGGGATTATAGGTGTGAGCCACCGAGCCCAGCCTCATTATTAATTTAATATAAAAGCATGTAGATTTTGCCACTTCTTTGGGTCTTCATTTCCTTATGAGGACTCTAAATGATTCAGGGCAGATGAGCCCCCAAATTGGGGCTTAGCCCAGGACGGTTCTTGGCTTCACCCAGCAAAGATTTCAAGGGTGAGGCGGGGTGTTAGCAACATTTATTGAAGCAGCAGCAGAGCCACTGCTCCTTGTGGGGCAGGGCTACCCCAGAGTCTGTGTGCCCAGAGTAGCTGCTCAGAGCAGGTCTGTTGTTATATTCATATCTACTTTTAATTATATGCAAATTAAGGGGTGAATTATGTGGAAGTTTCTAGGAAAAGAAATGCAGACATTTCTAGGAAAATGACCCGGGTGGTAGGGTCGTTACCCTGAAAGGGGTGGCAACTTCTGGGTATTGCCATGGCAGTGGTAAACTGATGTGGCACACTGGTGGGCACGTCCTATAGAAAGCTGCTTCCTCAATCTGGTCCCCTCTTTTAGCCTTGCCTTTGGAATCCCACCTCCTACCTCACTGTGTCATGTAAAACATAAATTTGTATGCTTTCCTCTTGCTATTTTATGTCAATTTAATTATCAAGCTCAGCTAAAATCCCTCAGGGTAGAGGTAAATTTTTGCATCCCCTTTTCTGAAATAGAGAAACTGGCATTAGTATCAGATAGGTTCATTCTATCTGCAAAATAATTCAAATGCTAGCAGTCAGATTAGTTTTGAGGACAGGTCTCCACTAGCAAGTAAAACGAAAATCTGGAAGGGTTATGTTGGAGAAGAGGAGAGGGAGCCCTTAGAATTGCTAAATAAACTTATAATTACACAACTTGAAGTTTTTATATGCTTTAGATAGAGAGGATTGGACCTTCCCACCATGTAATTGTATGTAAAGAATCTTGGATCTGATTTTGGGCTGTGTTGTGGCTCATACCTGCAACTGGGAGGCTAAGTTGGCTGGATAACTTGAGCCTAGGAGTTACAGACTGGCCTGGGCAACATGGTGAAAACATCTCTATAGAAAAATACAAAAATTATCTGAGTGTGATCATTCACCCCTGTGGTCCCAGCTACTCAGGAGTTTGAAGTGGGAGGATTACTTGAGCCCAGGGAGTTCGAGGCTGCAGTAAGCTGAGGTTACACCACTGCGATCCAGCCTGAGTGATGGAGCAGGACTCTGTCTGAAAAAACTAATAATAATATTGGATCTGACGTTGATATCATGAAAAAGGTGAAAAAGCAAATGTTCCCTGAGACAGTACAGAGATGTAGGATAATTCTTAGAACTTTGGTTTCTATTAAAAGTTCCACCATGTATGGGTGGGTTTTTCATGTGAAATTCTGAAAACTAACATGAAAGTCACTCATATAATGTAGTTCTATTGTCAAACATAAAATTCTGTTAAAATTGAGATTTTTAAGTCCTGAAGCTCTGGTTCTGATAGTTTACTAAGAACAAGTTTTCTTCAGTACACCTATTAGATACATTGCTTTGCCGGGTTGAACAGCTACATAATAAAAGTGTTTTACCAGCCGGGCGTGGTGGCTCACGTTTGTAATCCCAGAACTTTAGAAGGCTGAGGTGGACGGATCTCTCGAGCTCAGGAGCTTGAGACCAACCTGGGTAACATGATGAAACCCCATCTCTACAAAAAATACAAAGATTAGCTGGGCATGGTGACACGGGCCTGTAGTCCCAGCTAGGCAGGAGACTAGCTTGAACTCAGGAGGCAGAGGCTACAGTGAGCTGGAATTGCTCCACTGCACTCCAGCTTAGGTGACAGAGTGAGATTATCTTTAAAAAAAAGTTTTCCATTCACTAATGTGAATGTGCTACCTTGATTAGATGAAAACGATGCTGCTAATATATACACTGTGTCAGTGAAGCGGCATCATTGTCTGGGGTAAATAACCGAGATTTGTTGTCTCACGGCCACAGAAAACTAGGATGTGGAAGGCTAACGGCAAAAGAAAGCTCTCTGTGCAGAGCGGGGTCCTGGGGAAAATGGGTTGCTGCTTCCGCAGTGAAATGCAGAAGGTTTTATAGATGAGCTTGAGGAGGTGCTGTCTGATTTACAAAGGGCATGAAAGATTGATCGGACCAGGTATGCCATTTGCATAGTGTGCAAGAAGCTGGCTGCCCCGCCCTAATCTTTTATTATGCGGATGGTTTCTACCTGGCTGGCACCATGCTGCCTGTTCCTTTACTGTACACCTGGTGACAACGAAAAGGGAAGATGTACAACTTTATCCACCATGCCAAAGCTGGGCTGAAAAGCAAATTCACAGATTTTAGTATATCCATTATTGAAAATAATACATGTAAAAAATTACTCCCTCAACTGAAAAAAAAGTGTTTAAGCCCTACAAAAATTGAAATGAAAAAATACTAAAAAAGAAAAAAATTTTTTTTTTCTTAATATTAAAAAAATATTACCCAGGCTGGAGTGCAGTGGCACGAACCTAGCTCACTGCCGCCTTGACTTCCCAGGCTAAAGGGAGCCTCCCACTTCAGCCTCCCAAGTAGTTGGGATTACAGGTGTGCAGCACCACACCCAGCTAATCTTTTGGGTTTTTTGAGGCAGCCTCCCACTCTCCCGGGCTGCAGTGGAGTGGCACGATCTCCACTCACTGCAACCTCCGCCTCTCGGGTTCAAGCAACTCCTGCCTCAGCCTCTCAAGTAGTTGGGACTACAGGTGTGGGTCATCACGCCCAGCTAATTTTTTGTGTTTTTAGTAGAGACAGGTTTTCACTGTGTTTGCCCGGATGGTCTCAATCTCCTGACCTCGTGACTCACCTGCCTCGGCCTCCCAAAGTGCTGGGATTATAGGCGTGAGCCACGGCACCCCCCCCAGAAAAAATAGGATAAAGATAACTGAGGAAGAAATTCAGAAAGTCAAGGAAGTTACCCTTGAATAAGGCTCCGAGCTCGAAATCTTTAAAACTTTCAAGGAATAGATCATTCCCATAGTAAATAAATTGTTTTCAAAAGTAGAAAATAGTGGCAGCGTACTCTTGGTGGCTCACACCTATAATCTCAGTACTTTGGGAGGTCAAAGTGGGCAGATTGCCTGAGCCCAGGAGTTCTAGACTAGCCTGGGCAACTTGGTGAGACCCCATCTCTACAAAAAGTTAAAAATTAGTCAGGTTTGGCGGTGTGCTCCTGTAGTCCCAGCTAGCTGGGAGGCTGAGGTGGGAGGATTGCTAGAGCCTGGGAAGTCAAGGCTGCAGTGAGCTGTGTTCGTGCCACTGCCTCACTCCAGGCATGAGACCCTGTCTCAAAAAAAGAAAAGAAAAAGGTGACAAACTACCCAGTTGATTCCAAGAAGCACTCATAACGCTATTATCAAAACCAAGATAGCATAGAAAAGACAACTGCATGCTAATCTCACTTAAGAAAATAAAATATTAATGAAGAAAATTTAATGCTATCAGATTAATTTATCCCAACAATTGAATTATTAAGAAATTGTTAGGGCCAGGCGCGGTGGCTCAAGCCTGTAATCCCAGCACTTTGGGAGGCCAAACAGGGTGGATCACGAGGTCAAGAGATCAAGACCATCCTGGTCAACACGGTGAAACCCTGTCTCTACTAAAAAAAAATACAAAAAATTATGCCTTAAACTTATGAGTAATGAAAATAACGGTTCGGGGTGATGCCCGAATCCTCACTGCTAAATCGTTCTACTATAAGGACACATGCACACGAATGTTCATTGCAGCACTGTTTACAATAGCAAAGACCTGGAACCAACCCAAATGCCCATCAATGATAGACTGGACTGGGAAAATGTGGCACATATACACCATGAAATATTATGCAGCAACCAAAAATGATGAGTTTGTGTCGTTTGTAGGGACATGGATGAATCTAGAGAACATCATTCTCAGCAAACTGACACAAGAACCGAAAATGAAATACCGCATATTCTCACTCATAGGCGGGTGATGAAAAATGAGAACACATGGACACAGGGAAGGGAGTACTACACACTGGGGTCTATTGGGGGGAATAGGGGAGGGACAGTGGCGGGCGGGGAGCTGGGGAGGAATAGCCTGGGGAGAAATGCCAAATGTGGGTGAAGGGGAGGAAGGCAGCAAAACGCACTGCCATGTGTGTACCTATGCAACTATCTTGCACGTTCTGCACATGTACCCCAAAACCTAAAATGCAATTTAAAAAAATACAAAAAATTAGCTGGGCATGGTGGCACTTGCCTGTAATCCCAGCTACTCAGGAGGCTGAGGCAGGAGAATTGCCTGAACTCAGGAGGCGGAGGTTGTGGTGAGCCGAGAACGCGTCATTGCACTCCAGCCTGGGTAACGAGCGAAACTCCGTCTCAAAAAAAAAAAAAAAAGTTATTTAATCACATCAATACATCAAGTGAGGAAAAAACTATTATTTCAATACATGGCCAAGGTGAATGAAAAAAATTCCACACCCATCACTAATAACGCTAAAAAAGTGACAACAAAAGAATGAGTCCTCAGTGTAATAAAAAGCGGCTGTTTGAAAGGAATAGGCATGTATCACAAAGGAGAAACATTATAGTGTGTCTAAAATCAAGAGCAAAGCAATAATGGCCTTTATTTATTTATTCATTTTGAGACAGTGTTTGGCTCGTGTTACCCAGGCTGGAGTGCAATGGCGCGATCTCGGCTCACTGCAACCTCCGCCTCCTGGGTTCAGGCAATTCTCCTGCCTCAGCCTCCCGAGTAGCTGGGATTACAGACACGCACCACCATGCCCAGCTAATGTTTGTATTTTTAGTAGAGACGGGGTTTTACCTTGTTGACCAGGATGGTCTCGATCTCTTGACCTCGTGATCCACCTGCCTCGGCCTCCCAAAGTGCTGGGATTACAGGCGTGCGCCACGGTGCCCGGCCTGATGGCCATTATTCATCTTTTCTATAATTTCTTACCAACTAAAACATGAAACAGAAGTAGACTATTTCAGCACTATAACTTGAATGTTTCCCTCTTATATTTCCTTGGTTTCCTTTTTTTTTGTAGGAGGCAAAATTTCAATACATGCAAGGCCGTAAAGCAAGTCCAAACAAATACTAAATTATTGGTGACTTACCACATATTTGGCTGAAATGCAATATTATTATAAATCACTGAGCTAAAAAAGCAAACAACAGAGGAAAGATATTTAATAACAGAAAGATATTTAATAATGAAAATAAAAGGAAAAAATTGATTACGTAGGAGCAACAAAAGAAAAGGCTATTGCTTTGGGAAGATTAATGAAACAGATATACTGCTGAGCAGATTAATCAACACTAAAAATCAAAATGAGCTTTTGCAGTGGTTCATGTCTGTAGTCCTGGGACTTTGGAAGGCTAAGGTGGATGGATTTCTTGCTTGAACCCAGGAATTTGAGATCAGCCTGGACAACATGGCAAAACCCTGTCACTACAAAAAATGGCCAGGCATGATGGTGCATGCCTGTAGTCTCACCTATTCAGGAGACTAAGTTGGGAGGATTGCTTGAGCCCGGGAGGTAAAGGCTGCAGTGAGCTGAGGTGACGCCACTGCACTCCAGCCTGGGTGACAGAGTGAGACCCTGTCTCAAAAAGGAAAAAATCAAAATGACAAATTGAGCAATGGGCTCACTGCTCAATGCACATTGAAGCCAATACTGTGATATTGGCTTTTGAGAAAAGGAAAAGCTTTTTGCAAGGACCCAGGAGGCAATGCTCAAATCTGTCTGCCCAAGCTGGGATCTGTGGGCAGGTTTTACATGCAGAGAGTAACTATGAGGGAGATAGGAAAATGTAACAAGGTCTGATTTGATTGGGTCATGAGAAATGATGTTGGGTCCCTGGCTTTTAAGTTTATTCTTCAGCAAAACCAGGTGCCCCTCACTTTGTAATCTCATCCCTGGTCTTCCATTGGAACACCTGGGTTCTGCATGTTGTTGGCTTTCTCATTCAGGCTGGTTCCAGGGTTAAGGACATGGGAACACTTCGTTCATCTGCAAATGCTGAGGTTATGCAACTTGCAACCTGAGAGTCTGTTGCAACTGAAAAACAACTCATTATTTTGCTACATTTTGTTACTGACAAAGTTCAAGTTTCTGCGGTTACCAGTTACAATATTTTTAGATAAGGTAAGAATTTTTTTTTCTTTTTGAGACGGAGTCTCACTCTGTTGCAGGCTGGAGTGCAGTGGCCACAATCTCGGCTCACTGCAACCTCCACCTTCCCGGTTCAAGTGATTCTCCTGCCTCAGCCTCCCCAGTAGCTGGGACTACAGGTGCGCACAACCATGCCCAGTTAATTTTTGTATTTTTAGTAGAGATGGGATTTTACCATGTTGGCCAGGATGATCTCGATCTCTTAACCTCATGATCTGCTCACTTTGGTCTCCCAAAGTGCTGGGATTACAGGTGTGAGCCACCAAGCCTGGCCAATGTAAGCATTTTAAAAAATCATTAATTGGCCAAATATGGCGGCTCACTCCTGTATTCCCAGCACTTTGAGAGGCCAAGGTGGGAGCATAGCATGAGGCCAGGAGTTCAAGACCAGCCTGGGCAACATAGTGAGACCCTGTCTCTACAATAAGTTTTTAAAATAAGATAAAATAAAATAAAAAACTAAAATTATGAAAAAATTTTATACCAATGAAACTCAGACAAAATGAACAATTTCCTAGAAAAACTGAACTTACCAAATTAAATCAAGAAATGGAAAGACTGAATAGACTGAAAAACTTTAGATAAATTGCATCAGACCGGGGTGCAGTGGCTCACGCCTGTAATCCCAGCACTTTGGGAGGCTGAGGCAAGTGAATCACTTGAAGTAAGGAGTTTGAGACCAGCCTGGCCAACATGGTGAAATCTTTTTCTCTACTGAAAATACAAAAATTAGCTGGGCATGGTGGTGGGAACCTGTAATCCCAGCTACTCAGGAGGCTGAGGCAGGAGAATCGCTTGAACCTGGGAGGCAGAGGTTGCAGTGAGCCAAGATTGCACCATTGCACTCTAGCCTGGGAGACAGAGTAGGACTCTGTCTCAAAAAAAAAGAAAAAAAAAAATCATTGCATCAGTAATGAAGTCTACCTACAAAGAAGTCTACCTACAAAACACTACACAACATACTCTTTCCAGGAATTTCTACCAAACTTTCAAGAAATAGATAGATAATCCTTCTTTCGTGCAAACTGCTTTAGGGAACAGAAAAAGATGGCAAATTATCTAGCTTATTTTATGAGGGTAGGATATCTTGAAACCAATAAAATAAAATATTGAGAGTTGCAAATTATCAAACAATTCCGTTTATAACCTTGGATTCCAAAATCCTAAATAAAATATCAGGGAATGAAATCCTGCAATGTATTTTAAATCATGACTGAGTTGAATACATCCCAGGAACTTAACGATTGTGTAACAAGAGACAAATCTATTAAGGAATTTGCATTATTAAGTGAAGGAGAAAAATTATGATTATTTCAACAAATACAGAAAAATCATTTGCTAAAATTCAGTATTCATTAAAAATTTTACAACTTCTCAGCCAAGTTGGAATAAGAGAGATCCTAGTACTTGCAGAGGATACCTACAAAATAACCACAATACTTTACGGTGAATCTTTAGAAATCAAGTACAAGACCATGATAACTGCTACGACTTTTGAATTCAATATTGTGCTGAAGTGCTGCAGAATATTCAGGAGACTGGAGAGACCAGTGGGTGAGACAGGAGGATTTTATTGAAGTGGCACCAGCTCAGCAGATTAGGGTCCCAAGGCTGCGCAAAGTAGAAAGAAACCGGGGTACTTTTTATACATCCAGGATGATGTAGCAGCTAACAGGTTAACAGAAGCCAGAGGCCGGGCGCGGTGGCTCACGCCTATAATCCCAGCACTTTGGGAGGCCGAGGCGGGTGGATCACGAGGTCAACAGATCGAGACCATCCTGGTCAACATGGTGAAACACCGTCTCTACTAAAAATACAAAAAATTAGCTGGGCATGGTGGCGCGTGTCTGTAGTCCCAGCTACTCGGGAGGCTGAGGCAGGAGAATTGCCTGAACCCAGGAGGCGGAGGTTGCAGTGAGCCGAGATCGCGCCATTGCACTCCATACTGGGTATTACCCAGGCTGAGCGAAACTCTGTCTCAAGAAAAAAAAAAAAAAAAAAACAGAAGCCAGAACAAAGAACAGTTAATTTGTAACATGTTTTATAATGTACATTACATTTGAAAACTAGCATTTTGAGAAACGCACTGTACATTCTTCAGGTGTTATCTGCCCTGTGACCTTGCAGCCAGGCAGCAAGGAAAACGGGAGTCTTGAAATGCCTGGGAAATTTGCTTAGAATGTGGGGAGAATAGATAAGGTAGGTTTTACAGGGGAATTAGTTAATTTTAAGCAGAGCTGGGGTTAGGTTTCACATATATATAGTATTTTAGTAGAGACGGGGTTTCACCATGTTGGCCAGGATGGTCTTGATCTCCTGACCTTGTGATCCACCCACCTGGGCCTCACAAAGTGCTGGGGTTACAGGCGTGAGTCACCGTGCAAGGCCTATTCTGTTTCTTTTCTTCTGGTATTCTCATTCGTCTTTATTTTTTTCAGGTTTGGAAGTTTCTATTGAGATAACCTCCAGCTTAGAGACATTTTCCTTAGCCATGCCAAGTTCACTGCTAAGTCCATCAAAGGCATTTTTCATTTCTAGCATTTCTTTTCATTCCTAAGACTTTCTTTTCTTTTCTTTAGTTTAATGTATTTTAATAGCAAACTTACAGGAACAGCACAGACAGACAACATTAAAAACATGTACGTGCATGTAGGACAACTCAGTTAGAAAAGTACAGTGAGTGGATGGAATCTACTGTATGGTAAAAATGCTACAAACACCATTTAGTTGCCGTCAATAAGAAATTTACTTGTTTTAAAAAAATCCAAATGCTGGCATTGTCCAGAAAAATTTAACAGGTTTATTTATAATTATTATAAAGTTGAACCGCTGAAACTTGTTCACTGAAACATTTTAACTTGCATCAGTGCTTTACGTCTCCACATTTATATTAAAAATTCACACAAATGAAAATGGAAAAACTGCCAATACCTGATTTCTGTCCCCTGTTTTTCCACTCGCAATCATATACTTATGTACCTTTTGACCCCATGGGAAAAAAATTATCTAACGTTCAGAACTACCAATAACAGGAGAAGATAATTTTTTTTTTTTTTTGGAATGAAATGTTTCCCATCATAGTGGATTCTTAAGCACGCTCTCCACGTAGGAGGCCTGCTAGCTGGATGTCTTTTGGCATAATTGTTACACGTTTGGCATGGATAACACAAAGGTTGGTGTCTTCAAAAAGGCCAACCAGATAGGCCTCGCTTGCCTCCTGCAAAGCACTGATAGCTGTGGTCTGGAAGCGCAGATCTGTTTTAAAGTCCTGAGCAATTTCTTGCACCAGACGCTGGAAGGGAAGTTTGTGAATCAGAAGTTCAGTGGACTTCTGATAACGTCTAATTTCACGGAGTGCCATAGTACCAGGACTGTAACGATGAGGTTTCTTCACCCCTCCAGTAGAGGGAGCACTCTTGCGAGCAGCTTTTGTAGCCAGTTGCTTCCTGGGTGCTTTACCACCGGTAGATTTGCGGGCAGTCTGCTTTGTATGAGCCACGGTATAGAGACCTCCTTACTTACCCCCCTTCACCTTCGGCTGGAGCTCGGAGAGCGAGAGGCGGCACGGGCGTTGGAGAATTGACAGCGGCGCGGCGGCGGCTGCGAACACCTCATTCCTAAGACTTTCATGTCTGTTCTTACATTGCCCGTCTGCTCCACCTAAGCTCCACCTAAGCTCCACCTCTCATCAGATCAGCACCTAACATCACCACCTAAGCTCCACCTCCTATCAGATCAGCACCTAACATCACCACCTAAGCTCCACCTCCCATCAGATCAGCACCTAACATCACCACCTAAGCTCCACCTCCCATCAGATCAGCACCTAACATCACCACCTAAGCTCCACCTCCTATCAGATCAGCACCTAACATCACCACCTAAGCTCCACCTCCCATCAGATCAGCACCTAACATCACCACCTAAGCTCCACCTCCCATCAGATCAGCACCTAACATCACCACCTAAGCTCCACCTCCCATCAGATCAGCACCTAACATCACCACCTAAGCTCCACCTCCCATCAGATCAGCACCTAACATCACCACCTAAGCTCCACCTCCTATCAGATCAGCACCTAACATCACCACCTAAGCTCCACCTCCTATCCAGATTCTCATAGGAGCGGTAACTCTATTGTGGACTGCACATGTGAGGGATCTAGGTTGCGAGCTTCTTGTGAGAGTCTAATGCCTGCTGATCTAAGGTGGAGCTGAGGTGGTGAGGCTAGCACTGGGGAGTGGTTGCAAACACAGATTAACATTTGCAGAGAGGTTTGACTGCTCAGAGCCCGTACACATCAATTGCTTGCAGGCTCATATCAAAACCCTATCAGTGAGCGGCAAATGACAATTAAGCTGCATCTGGTGGCAGGTTTTACAGGGCAGGTGAGATGATGTATTTCAATTGTACAGCTGCATCTGGTGACAGGCTTTAAGTCAGAATCCGACACTTATTATGGTCCACGCATGGCCTGCCCATTGTTTTATTTACCACTTCCATCTATGCCTCTTCCCCCACACTGCATACTTGTCTCAGTCCCAGTTTTGGTAAGCCTATGAGCTAACTCCAGCCAAAATGAGTAAAAAACAAATGTCACTGGAGAGCGTCTCTGAAAAGAGGGAAAGACCCAATGATGAGACAGCAGAAAACTCTAAGACTGCCAACGAAAAGAAAGCTGAATTTAAAAAAGAATAAGTCCTAAATTATCAGTTGATTGCAACAGGTGATTCATATTCTCCAAGCCCAGTTTGTGTAATATGTAGCAACCAACTATCCAACAAAGCCGTGAAACCTTCAAAACTGCTTAGTGGCCAAGCATGGTGGCTCATGCCTGTAATTCTAGCCCTTTGGAAGGCCAAGGTAGGCAGATCACTTGAGATAAGGAGTTCAAGACCAGGCTGGCCAACATGGTGAAACCCCGTCTCTACTGAAAATACAAAAAATTAGCTGGGCATGGTGGTGTGTGCCTGTAATCCCAGATACTCAGGAGGCTGAGACAGGAGAATCACTTGATCCAGGAGGCAGAGGTTACATTGAGCTGAGATCCGCCACTGCACTCCAGCCTGGGTGACAGAGTGAGACTTTGTCTCAAAAAAAAAAACTGCTTTGCCACATGAAGACCAAATACCCTGCATTAAAAGACAAGCCTGGTCGGATGCAATGGCTCACATCTGTAATCCCAGCACGTTGGAAAGCCGAGGCGGGCAAATCACAAGGTCAAGAGATCGAGACCATCCTGGCCAACATGGTGAAACCTTGTCTCTACTAAAAATACAGAAATTACCTGTAGTTCCAGCTACTCCAGAGGCTGAGGCAGGAGAATCACTTGAACCTAGGAGGCGGAGGTTGCAGTGAGCTGAGATCACACCATTGCACTCCAGCCTGGTGACAGAGCGAGACTCATCTCAAAAAAAAAAAGACAAGCCTTTGAAGTTTTTCAAAAGAAAAGTGAACATTTAGAACAGAAGCAATTATTGAAGGCCACCACTTCATTCAATGTGTCTGCACTGAGAGCACCATTCTTAGTGGCTAACCACATTGGTAAAGCTAAGAAGCCCTTTAGTATTAGTGAAGAGTTGATCCCGCCTGCTGCTAAGGACATTTGTTGTGAACTTTTAAGAGAAGCTGCAGTTCAAAAGGTGGCTAACACCATACTAGACAGATTGATGCAATAGCAGAGGATATTGATGCACAATTGTTAGCAAGGATTAATGAGTCACTGTGGTAAACAATCCAGGTTGATGAGTCTACCAGGGTTGACAACAAGGCAACAATGCTTGTTTTTATGTGATATATTTTTCAGGAGGATGTGCATGAGGATATGTTATGTGGGCTTTTGCTAACCAACGCCACAGCTGCAGAACTATTTAAGTCTTTTAGTAATTACATATCGTGAAAACTGAATTGGTCATTTTGTGTCAGTATATGCATAGACAGAGCGGGTGTTATGACGACAGCTTTCTGGTTTCACTACTTGGGTCAAAAAGGTCATATCTGAATGTGAGTTTACCTACTGTGTCATCCATAAAGAAATGCTGGCTAGCCAAAAATGTCACCTGAATTTAACAATGTTTTGCAGGATGTGATTAAAATTATCAGTTACATAAAGTGCATGCCTTTAACTCATCTGTTCATGCAGCTCTGTGAGGAGATGGATGCAGAGCACAGAAGTCTTATACATGAAAATGAGACAGCTTTCTAAAGGTAGATCACTGGCCAGAGTTTCTGAGTTATGAGAGCCAATCCAAATATTTCTTTTTTTTTCTTTTTGTATTTTTAGTAGAGACAGGGTTTCACCGTGTTGACCAGGATGGTCTCGATCTCTTGACCTCATGATCCACCCGCCTCAGCCTCCCAAAGTGCTGGGATTACAGGCGTGAGCCACCGTGCCCGGCCCCAAATATTTCTTTTAGAAAAACAGTCACCACCAGCAGCACATTTTCAGTGACACAGAATGCGTTGTAAAACTTGCTTACTTCGGTCCCATATTGAACTCGAGTTGGAAGAGGCGAGTCCGGTCTCAAAATGGAGGTAAAACCGCCGCCCGGTCGCCCCCAGCCCGACTCCGGCCGTCGCCGTCGCCGCCGGGGGGAGGAGGGCCATGATCCAAAGGAACCAGAGCAGTTGAGAAAACTGTTTATTGGTGGTGGTCTGAGCTTTGAAACTACAGATGATAGTTTAAGAGAACATTTTGAGAAACGGGGCACACTTACAGATTGTGTGGTAATGAGAGATCCCCAAACCAAACGTTCCAGGGGCTTTGGTTTTGTGACTTATTCTTGTGTTGAAGAGGTGGATGCAGCAATGTGTGCTCGACCACACAAGGTTGATGGGCGTGTAGTGGAACCAAAGAGAGCTGTTTCTAGAGAGGATTCTGTAAAGCCTGGTGCCCACCTAACAGTGAAGAAAATTTTTGTTGGTGGTATTAAAGAAGATACGGAAGAGTATAATTTGAGAGACTACTTTGAAAAGTATGGCAAGATTGAAACCACAGAAGTTATGGAAGACAGGCAGAGTGGAAAAAAGAGAGGATTTGCTTTTGTAACTTTCGATGATCATGATACGGTTGATAAAATTGTTGTTCAGAAATACCACACTATTAATGGGCATAATTGTGAAGTGAAAAAGGCCCTTTCTAAACAAGAGATGCAGTCTGCTGGATCACAGAGAGGTCGTGGAGGTGGATCTGGCAATTTTATGGGTCGCGGAGGAAACTTTGGAGGTGGTGGAGGTAATTTTGGCCGTGGTGGAAACTTTGGTGGAAGAGGAGGTTATGGTGGTGGAGGTGGTGGCAGCAGAGGTAGTTATGGAGGAGGTGATGGTGGCAACTATGGCGGTGGTCCTGGTTATAGTAGTAGAGGGGGCTATGGTGGTGGTGGACCAGGATATGGAAACCAAGGTGGTAGATATGGTGGCGGTGGTGGAGGATATGATGGTTACAACGAAGGAGGAAATTTTGGTGGTGGTAACTATGGTGGTGGTGGGAACTATAATGATTTTGGAAATTATAGTGGACAACAGCAATCAAATTATGGACCCATGAAAGGGGGCAGTTTTGGTGGAAGAAGCTCGGGCAGTCCCTATGGTGGTGGTTATGGATCTGGTGGTGGAAGTGATGGATATGGTAGCAGAAGGTTCTAAAAGCAGCAGAAAAGGGCTACAGTTCTTAGCAGGAGAGAGAGCGAGGAGTTGTCAGGAAAGCTGCAGGTTACTTTGAGACAGTTGTCCCAAATGCATTAGAGGAACTGTAAAAATCTGCCACAGAAGGAGCGATGATCCATAGTCAGAAAAGTTACTGCAGCTTAAACAGGAAACCCTTCTTGTTCAGGACTGTCACAGCCTCAGTTTGCAAAAAGTGCAGCTATTGATTAATGCAATGTAGTGTCAATTAGATGTACATTCCTGAGGTCTTTTATCTGTTGTAGCTTTGTCTTTTTCTTTTTCTTTTCATTACATCAGGTATATTGCCCTGTAAATTGTGGTAGTGGTACCAGGAATAAAAAATTAAGGAATTTTTAACTTTTCAAAAAAAAAAAAAAAAACTTGCTTACTTGTGTGACATATTCAACCTGCTCAACAAACTCAACCTGTCACTTCAAGGGAGAATAACAACAGTGACAAGTCAGCAGAGAAAGTGGCTGCCTTCAAAGCCAAACCGGAATTAGGACGTCAACACGGGAACTTTGGGATTTTGGACCCGTTTGAGCCATTAAGAGAGGTTTTGAAAGAGACTGAGCCAGGGCCTTCTTTCTCCCAGCTGGTGCACGATCACCATCTCAGCTTCTAAAAGAGTTTAGGAATTACTTTTCAACCACAAGAGACCCCTGAACTAGGAAGGAATGGATCCACAACCCGTTTGTGAATAAGCCAGGTGAATCGACTTTGTCCATGCTAGAAGAGGGTCAGCTGCTTGAGATTACACATGACCACGGCCTTAAAAGTATGTTTGAGACAACTTCCAATCTCCACACGTTCTGGATTAAATCAGGGCAGAATATCCTGAGATTACCACAGAAGCACTGAAGAGCCTGCTTCCATTTCCAACATCCTATCTTTGTGAAGCAGGGGTTTCTGCAGTGATAGCAACCAAAACGAGATTACAGAGTAGACTGGACACAAGCAACACATTTCGGGAGTCACTGTCTCCCAGTGACTCCTGAAATCAAGGAAAGACAGGATCCATTCAAATGACAGCGGAAGGAGAAAAATACAATTAAACAGGCAAATGAAGACACAGTTACATTCAAATCAGTGTTCACAGCAAACTCACTCAATTACTTGTGTTTGATCTTGAGGGTTTAGGCCAGGTGTGGTGGCTCATGCCTATAATCCCAACACTTTGGGACGCCAAGGCTTGAGCCCAGGAGTTTGAGATCAACCTAAGCAATGTAGTGGGTCTTTTCACTCTTATCACTCTTATTTTTCCCATTGCATTGCCAGTGTTCGAATGGCTGTATCATGGATTGCACAGGATTTTGTAAGTTAGCATCTAGGGGCAAAGGGAATGTGATTGGTCAGAGAGAGAAGTTGGGCTCTAAGAGTCACAACAAAGCCCTCAGCCATTCCCACCTAGGGCTTTCTTGCCAGTAGCAGGGACTACAGGTATGTATCGACACACCTGGCCAGTTGTTCTTTTATTTTGTGTGGAGATGAGGTCTCACTATATTGCCCAGCCTGGTCTCAAAACTTGTGGCCTCAATAGTTGGCTATTTTAGATTCATCTTTTAAGTGGTATCATAGAGTATTTGGCCTTTCGTGCCTGGCTTATCTCACTTTGTATAATGTCCTTTGGGTTCATTCATGTTGTCATAAATGGCCAGAGTTGCTTCTATTTTAAGGTAAAGGATATTCCACTATATGTGCATAGACCGCATTTTCTTTCTTTCTTTCTTTCTTTTTTTGAGACGGAGTTTCGCTCTTGTTACCCAGGCTGGAGTGCAATGGCGCGATCTCGGCTCAACGCAGCCTCCACTTCCTGGGTTCAGGCAATTCTCCTGCCTCAGCCTCCCGAGTAGCTGGGATTACAGGCGCGCACCACCGTGCCCAGCTGATTTTTTGTATTTTTAGTAGAGACGGGGTTTCACCATGTTGACCAGGAGGATCTTGATCTCTTGACCTCGTGATCCACCCGCCTCTGCCTCCCAAAGTGCTGGGATCACAGGTGTGAGCCACCCGCCCGGCTTAGACCACATTTTCTTTCTCCATCCACTCATCGTGGATGTGTAGTTTGCTTACACGTCATGGCTACTGTAAATAAAGCTGCACTGAACCTGAGTGCAAATGTCTCTTCAAGACTGATTTTCATACCCAGAAGTGGGATTGCTGGATTGTATGGTAGTTCCATCTTTAATTTTCTGAGAAACTTCTATACTGTTTTCCCCAGTGCTCACACTTTACTCTCCCATGAACAGTGTACAAGGGTTCTTTCCTCGCATCCTAACCAACATTTGTTCTCTTTTGGAATTTTTTTTTTTTAAGCAGTCACCTTAACAGGTGTGAGGGGCATTTCTTATTGTTTTGATTTGCATTTACCTGATGATTACTGTTGTGGAGCACCTCTTCATATACCTGCTGGTCATTCCTAGGAATCAATGTCTATTCAGTTCTTTGCCTATTGTTAAAATTTTGTTTTTAGAGACAGGGTCTTGGTCTATTGCTGGAGCTGGAGTGCAGTGGTGTAATCATGGCTCTCACTGCAGCCTGGAACCCCTGGCCCTTTGCCTATTTTTATAATAAATGGGTTATCTGGTTGCTTGCTATTGAGTTGTAGGAGTCTGTTATGTGCTGTGGAGGTTAACCGTGATCAGATGTGTGGTTTGCAAACATCTTCCCCTTTTCCGGGTACCGCCTTTTCATTTTGTTGATGTTTCCTTAGCTGTGCAGAAGATTTTTAGTTTCATGCAGTCCCACTTGTCTACTTGTGGTTTTGTTACCCGTGCCTTCAATGTCATATCCAAGAGCCACTGCCAAGGCCAATGTCACGTAGTCTTTTCCTTGTTTTCTCCTATGAGTTTTACGGTTTCAGATTTTAATTTCCGTCCTGAAGCCATTTCGAGTGGACTTTTGTGTAAAGGGCAAGGTGAGTGACCAGTTTTATTCTTTTCCATGTGCATATTCAAAGACAATTTTAGTTGCTGCCACTGGAGGATATGCTACTAGCATCAGGCAGTCAGAAGCCAGGGAAGCTGCAGAATATACCACGTTGCACAGAACAGAACCCTGCCACTTAGAATCATCCAGGTCCTCGACCTCGAACTCCTGACCTCAAGTGATCCACTCACCTCAGGCTCCCAGAGTGCTGGGATTACAGGCATGAGCCACCAGGCCCGGCTCTGAATTACCCAGTTCCTAAAATAAATGCATCCAAGCCTGGCAAAGTTGCTGTAAAGGAGAGATAAGAGCCAGATAGAGACATGAAATCAAGGGAGGATTTTACCTTTTTCAGAGACAGGGTCTCATTCTGTTGTCCAGGCTGGAGTACAGTGGTGCCTTCATAGCCTACTGTAACCTCAAACTTCTGGGCTCGAGTGCTCCTCCCACCTTGGCCTACAGAAGTGCTGGGATTACAGGCATGAGCCACTGTGCTTGACCTCAGGAATTTTTTTTTTTTTTTTAAAGGGAAACTTGAACTTGTTTAAATGGTGTTGGATAGGGAAATGGGCCACTTTATATACTGTAAGAGAATGTGTTAATTGGTACAGACTCTTTTGGAGGGTAATTTGGTAGAATCTGTCAAACTTAAAATATGTAATTCCATTATTAGGGAACTATTCTATTGAAATACTTGCATACGTACATTAAGATATTTACTCAAAAATTTTTATTTTCAGTCTTATTTGTAGGAATGAGAAATGGGAAACAATTGCATTCTGATAAATAGATTAATGGTTAAACAAATCACAGCACATTCAAACCAAGGAATTTTGTAGCCATTTAAAGCCTGTAGTGAGCAGTAAGATTGCCAACATAGAGTGAGTGAAACGAAGTCACAGAACAGCATTAGTAGTGTTTATCCATTATGTAAAGCTAACCAAAAACCCTGCCTGTGCGTCTGTCTTTGCTGATGCTTTTTTTTTTTTTTTTTTTTAGACGGAGTTTCGCTCTTGTTACCCAGACTGGAGTTCAGGCAATTCTCCTGCCTCAGCCTCCTGAGTAGCTGGGATTACAGGCACGTGAAACCATGCCAAGCTAATTTTTTTGTATTTTTAGTAGAAACGGGGTTTCACCATGTTGACCAGGATGGTCTCGATGTCTTGACCTCGTGATCCACCTGCCTCGGCCTCCCAAAGTGCTGGGATTACAGGCTTGAGCCACTGCGCCCGGCCTTGCTGATGCATTTTGATCAGGATCTGGAGCACTGTATCAAAACAGCATAAGTAGACTCCCCTTTCACCTTTTATTCTCTAATGGCTCAGAACTGTGAACTCGAGTGTGTATTTTACAATTTAAAAACAATTGTCTTTTTTGGAGTGGGGAGCAGGGTCTCGTTCTGTCACCCAGGATGGAGTGCAGTGGCACAATTTTTGCTCACTGCAACCTCCACCTCCCAGGTTCAAGTGACTCTCCTGCCTCAGCCTCATGAGTAGCTGGGATTACAGGTGCGTGCCACCATGCCCAGCTAATTTTTGTGTTTTTGGTAGAGATGGGGTTTCCCTATGTTGGCCACACTGGTCTTGAACTCCCGACCTCAAGTGATCTCTGCCCACCATGGCCTCCCAATGTGTTGGGATTACAAGCATAAGCCACCATAGCCGGCCTAAAACAATTTTTAAATACTAGGGCAAGACCAGAATAGAAAGGAAGAGTTTGAAAACATGAGTGACATGGGATAAAGGAGGAAGAAGCCCCCTGAGGATCAGATGACGGGGACAGCAGGAGCAGGAGCAGGAGCAGCAGGAGCAGGTAACATTCATTTAGAGTTGAGATCAAGTCCCCTCATTCTCACTAGGAGTCTAGGAGGTGGATATGATTAGTCCAGGACATGGAGGCACAGAAAGGTGGAGAAACTCCTCAGCTAGCAAAGCTGGGACTCAAAGCCAGGCAGTCTGGCTGCAGGGCCAGTGCTCCAGCCACTGCCCCCTACTGCTGGCTGATGGTAGGGTCCAGAGCACAGGGGATGGACTGGCCTGAGAGGAGGGAAAGCTCATTAAACCTCTGGATCAGTGTGTTGCTGCGTGAACACGTTCCCACAAATGTAAAAGCTTAAAACCATCACCACTGATTCCCTCATGGTGCTGTAGGTCAGAAGCCTGGGCAGGCTCAACTGGGTTCTCGACTTTGCATCTCACAAGCCCCACCCAGGGCGTCAGCAGAGGTGGGCTTTCATCCGGAGGCTCTGGGGAAGAATATGCAGCCAGCATCATTGAGGGTGGCAGAATTCAGATCTTTTCGGCTGTAGGACTGAGAGCTCCATTTCCTTGCTGTTAGCCGGGAACCTTTGATGAGGGTCTGCTGCATCCCTCACCACGTGGCCCCTTCAGCTTTAAAGCCAGGAATGATGTGTGGAATCTTCGACAGGCTTGGCTTCTCTGACTTCCTCTTTGGTTACTAGCCAGAGACAACTCTGGAGTCCCATTGGGCTCTCAGGATTTGGTTAGGAACACCCAGATGGTCTCCCTCTCCTTGTGCTGGTAGCACAATCTATTCACAAGAGTAAAATGCATCCTGTTAACAGCACTGAAGATTAGGAGAGAGATCATAATGCCATTTTAGCATGGGTAATTTATAAAGAAAGGACGCTTGCTTGGCTCAAGGTTCTGCAGACAGTACCAGAAGTATGGTGCCGGAGTATGCTTCTAGCGAGGCCGCAAGAACTTTACACTCATGGTGGAAGGCAATAAGGAGCCAGCGTGTCACATGGTGACAGTGACAGCCAGAGCAAAAGAAAAACAACCAGATCAACACCAAGGGGATGGCACTAACGTACTCATGAGGGAGCTGCCCCCTGATCCAGACACCTCCCACCAGGCTTCATCTCCAACACTGGGGATTACATTTCATGATGACATTTTGAGGCGACAAACATCCAAACCATACCGGCAGGTTGTCTGACATCCATCATATGTTGTCTTAGTGAAGGGAGGTCTGAGGGCTTGTCTCGCTGGGTAGGAGTGGAAAATGTGTACCTGAAAGAGATGTCTGAAAAAGCAAGTTTAAGTGGATGACTAGCACACTTTTGTTTTGCTCGTGGGCTTTTTGGGCTCAGTTCTCATTTGAGTTTGGAGATGATTTGTAGGGGCTCTGGGGTTTTTCCCCTGTAGTCTGTCTATAGGAGCAAAGAGGAAGAGTTTGATTGATGCTTCTTTGGGGAAAGCTGGACAACAGGATCACAGATGATGGGAGATGACAGGCCAAGGTGATGTTCCTTGGAATCTAGGTTAGAAAGAGAGGAGAGAGGCTGATGCCCTTTTCAGCCTCAGCCCACCCGTACCAGGGTGGAAAAAAAAAAAAAAAGAGAGAGAGAGAGAAAGAGGAGAGAAAACCAGAGTGAGGAAAAGGGGACAATTCACTTGCAAGGGCCTCAGGGGTGGACGGCTGGGTTCCAGTTAAAGCAGGACGTGTAAGAAGGCTTCAGTAAGAGGGTAGAGATCTGGGGCACAGGTTTTCCAAGTGGGGTCCCCAAACCAACAGTGTCAGCATCACTTGTTAGCAAGGCAGATTCCCAGGTTTAGCCCAGACCTAGGGAATGGAAAATTCTGGAAGTTTGTGGTGGAGCACAGGAATCTGCATGTTAACACGCACTGTAGTTGATTTGGATGCCTGGAAGGTTTGAGAATAATTGACACAACATCTTTCGTGT
This sequence comes from Callithrix jacchus, assembly GCF_049354715.1. Lineage (NCBI taxonomy): Eukaryota > Metazoa > Chordata > Mammalia > Primates > Cebidae > Callithrix > Callithrix jacchus. Next base: position 1,822,468 of record NC_133512.1, read on the forward strand.
TGTATGAGAATGCTTTTATCATGAATGGGATTGAGGACCCTAGCCAGTTCCTGGAAGAAGAGGACTGGCTCTACCTGGGTGGGAAATACTGAGCATATGACAGAGGACAGATGGCCTGTGTTCTGCATGCTGAGCAAGGCTGAATCCACTGGACTTACAGTTTTCAGAAATAACAAGTCCTGGCCCATTCTAAACTCAACCAGTTGTTTTCCTGAATAGTCTAAGGCCGATAACAGGAGCACTGACTGATGAGACTTGGAGAAGGGTCAGTCTGGGCCTGGCTTGGCTATTCCTTAGAGAAGTACACTCCAAACTCCACGAAAAGGGGCAGAACATGGGAGTGAATTTCTGGGACCCTGACTGAGTGTCTGAAGCAGCAACAGACCAGTGCTGGCCACAGAGGGACACCCTTGCCTATGAGCAAGATCCGGCCCTACTTTGGCTCAGCAAAGGATGAACTTCCTCTCCTCTAGCTGCAGGCACACCTTGGCCTCCTGAGAAGCCTCTACTGTGGCCTAGTCTCGGCTACAAGAGCATGAGTGGGCTGTGGTCAGGCAACAGGAAGAGTAGGAAAGGGAAGGGTGGATTTTGGGATGTGGATATCTGACCTAGTATGGAAATCCTATATTCCTAAACTTTCTCTGAGTCAGTCACTCTGTGAAAATCATCGGGCTCTGGCAGTAGAAAGCACGTGAAGTAGAATGCAACCACAGAAGGTTTTTCACTGCTGAAAGAACTCCTTAGCCCCACACCAACAAGTCATATCAGGCAAATATCAATGTTCACTTTTAGCCAAGCAGTGGCTCCCACCTGTGATCCCAATGCTGTGGGAGGCCGAGGTGGAAGAATCACAGGCCAGGAATTCAAGACAAGCAATAGAGCAAGTCCTCGTCTCTAGACAGAGGAAAAAAAATTAGCTGGGCATGGTGGTACATGCTTGCAGTCCCAGCCATTTGGGAGGCTGAGGCAGGAGGATCACGGGAGCCTGATAAATTGCGGGTGCAAGAAGCTGTCATTGTGGCACGCACTCCAGCCTGGACAATGGAGCAAGACTGTCTCTAAAAACAAAAAATAAAAGCAAACTTTTTACACAGAAGGCCAAATGTACTTGATCTTTTTTAGAAGTGGCTCCTTGGTATCAGCAGGTTCTGCAATACGTGTAGGCTTTGTTTCATTATCCCTAAACAATGCAGTAGAACACTACTTATCTGCTTGTTTTTTGAGACAGGGTCTCACTTTGTCAACCAAGCTGGAGTGCAGTGGCACGATCTCAGCTTACTGCAACCTCCATCTCCTGGGCTCAAGCAATTCTCCTGCCTCAGCCTCCTGAGTAGCTGGGACTACAGGTGCACACCACCATGCCTGGCTAATTTTTGTATTTTTAGTAGAGACGGGGTTTCATGAGTTCAAGACCATGATGGCCAGGCTGGTCTTGAACTCTTGACCTCCGGTGATTCGCATGTCTCAGCCTCCCAAAGTGCTGGGATTACAGGCATGAGCCACCGCACCCAGCCAGTATAACACTATTTACATCTTATCCAGTATTAGAAATGATCTGGAGATGAAGTACACAAGAGGATGTGTGTAGTATGCAAATACTATGCCATTTTATATAAGGGACTTGGACATCCTTGGATTTTGCTACCTGCTGGGGTCCTGGAACCAATCCCACAAAGATGGCGAAGACTGCAGGAAGTTTCTAATTGTTGTTTAAAAGGTAACAATGTAGCCGGGTGCGGTGGCTCAAGCCTGTAATCCCAGCACTTTGGGAGGCCGAGGCGGGTGGATCACGAGGTCAAGAGATCGAGACCATCCTGGTCAACATGGTGAAACCCCGTCTCTACTAAAAATACAAAAAATTAGCTGGGCATGGTGGTGTGTGCCTGTAATCCCAGCTACTCAGGAGGCTGAGGCAGGAAAATTGCCTGAACCCAGGAGGTGGAGGCTGCGGTGAGCCGAGATCGCGCCATTGCACTCCAGCCTGGGTAACAAGAGCGAAACTCCGTCTCAAAAAAAACAAAAACAAAAACAAAAACAAAAACAAAGAAAAAGAAAAGAAACTGGTACAATGTGGATGGCATGTAACAATGTATCAGTGAATGTGTATAGTATTTCATTTTTTGAATACTTCATAGGAAACTGAAACAATGTAGATGGGATGTAACAATGTCCTGAATGTGTACAGCATTTTATTTTTGGAAGACTTCATAGGAAACTGATACCACTGTTAACTACTGGGGAAGGAAGCTGGGATAGAAAGGAAGAAGGAAGAGTTTTCGTGATTAAACCTTAGATAATTTTAAAATTTGGACCAAATGCACATATTATTTATAAGTAAATAAATAAATTTGAAAAATAAATAATGAGCTATTATTATTCTCAACAACAGAGAAGACTCAAGCCTGACATCCACGGGAACTGAGTCCACACTGTGGAGGGCACAAGCTGTGGCAGGAACTGGAAGATCCCTCAGAGATTCCCTCAGTCCTGCCACCCTGTGGAGGACATTTCAAAGGAATCGCAAATGCATGTGACCAGCAGGGAGGACACCACCAGACACTTTCCTGCCTAAAATCAGCCACTGTCTAGAGCTAGCACCTGGAAGGAGACACTCCCTGTCCTGGGGTCACGTCTTCACTGGAAGGCGGGCGGGAGCTCACTCTGTGACTCACATGTCCTCTTCTCTCGGCGTCTCTCTCCTGGTCCTTTCTCTGACTGCATCTTCCTCTGTTCCTTGGCCAGTGTTTGAGAAGAGAATGTTGAACAAGCCATGTTCTTGTCACTCTGAGTCAGAACTCTCATTTGACTTGAAAGATTTGTGCTTCCGTTTTTTCTTCTTTTTCTTTTCCTTCTTCCTTTTCTTATGCTTTTCTTTCCTCTTCTTTTTCTTGTGTTTCTCTTTACCTTCAGAGGAAGTAGAGCTGCTCCCATCCTCATCCGAGGTAGAATCCTCCAGCAACTGTTTTAACTGCTGTATCCTAAACATTCAAGATTGATCAAAGAACAGTGAGTTTTAGCTTTAACTTAAAACAGTTTCTTAAATATGTCATTCAAAAGCCTCATGGGGGGGTGGTCATGAATAACCACGTCACAAAGACAGTACTTATTTTTATTTCTACCTGTTTGCTCCATTCTTATCCACCTGAATGCCTGTTTTTACATGACTGTAACCAGTGTACAAGCCATTCTGTGTTCTTTTCCTTGTACCAGTCATTTCTGTAGGTTCTCACAGTCCTTACAATTGTAATTTCTAACAGATGCACACTTTAGTAAACCATTCCCGAACCGCTCAGTTTCCTAATAGATAATCTACATCCTCAACTATTATAATTTAATGCAACCAGTTTGAAAAAAAGAAACTCCCAATTTTTTACTCTCTAATCTTGTCTCAGTATTTTTTTTTAACAAAAGCTCAGATCCCTAAAGACATACACTGAATCACATGAAGGTATCAATTGTGGCTGGGTGCAGTAGCTCACACCCATAATCCCAGCACCTTGGGAGGCCAAGGTAGGCAGATCATGAGGTCAGGAGTTCAAGACCAGCCTGGCCAAAATGGTGAAACCCCACCTCTACTAAAAAAATACAAAACAAAATTAGCCGAGCATGGTTGTGCTTGCCTGTAGTCCCTGCTACTCAGTAGGCTGAGGCAGGAGAATCACTTGAACCTGGGAAACGGAGGTTGCAGTGAGCTGAGATTCCGCCACTGCCCTCCAGTGTGGGCAACAGAGTGAGACTCTGCCTCAAAAAAAAAAAAAAAAATGAATGAATGAATAAATGAATCAATCAATCAATTGTACTGTGCAAGAAGACAGCACAACATGGGTTGCCAACATCACCTGCAGTGGCCACAGGACTAGACCAAACCCACGGCTTTAAGCTGACCCAAGGAGGAGGATGCTGCCCTGCTCATTCCCCAACACTGGTCTTTTCAGCCACAACTCCTGTCCAGTAAATATTTCACAATTGAAGCACCATGTTTACTGTGTCACTCCCCTAGTGCTGGAATGTTTTTTTCCAAAGTAATAGAATTTAAAACTTCAAGTGGATATTATCAACTGGACGACCTCACCTTACATCCTTTTCATGTCTTTTATTGCCTCATAGGATGTCACACATGGGATCTTCATGTGCCGTAAGGGACAGAGAAGGTTAAGGTCTGGTCAGGCTTCCGGGACCATTACTTAAATACACTTAAATCCCTACGTTGCATAAACAGTTTTTGTTTTTGTTTTTTTACTGTTTGATATAGCTGTATGCTCACCATGTTTTAATCCTTGTAAGGAGTTATCACTGGTAACTCATTAAGCCTATAAAAAGGATTTCCCAATGAGAAAATACATAAAGTAATATTCTTCATGAGGAAATAACTGCATAAGCTGGAACAGTCATCCTACAAAACAGTACTCAAATTGAGAAATACTGAGGTAATTCTCTTTGTTCTAGCGGGTGAGGCGACCAAAAGATAGTATCAAGCAAAACGAATGAGCTGCAAAATGATATAAAGGAACAATCATTTGTACGTCCTCAAAAATATGTGTTATATACCCCAAGGGAGTCTGGAAATAGACACATCAAGCTGTTAGCTGCAAACCCACTCTCAGGAGGGAGGCAAGATTGGGCTTGATGGTAAAAGCCTTACTACGAGGTCTTCATTTTGCTTAACAAGGCAGATAAACTGTATTCTCGTATTCTATAATTGAAAATGACTTAAAATTCATAATTATGAACATTATGCTTATAGAATTGTATAAATTGATGTTCTGTTATATCCTTACATTCTTAGAAGTTGAATTTTTTTTAAACTGTTTTTTAGGTTTTGGGGTACATGTGAAGAACATGCAAGATAGTTGCATAGGTACACACATGGCAGTGTGATTTGCTGCCTTCCTCCCCATCACCTATATCTGGCATTTCTCCCCATGCTATCTCTCCCCAACTCTCCACCCCCTGCTGTCCCCCCCATTTCCCCCCAACAGACCCCAGTGTGTGATACTCCCCTCCCTGTGTCCATGTGTTGTCATTGTTAGACACCTGCCTATGAGTGAGAACATGTGCTGTTTGATTTTCTGTTCTTGTGTCAGTTTGCTGAGAATGATGGGTTTCCAGGTTCATCCATGTCCCTACAAAGGACACAAACTCATCATTTTTTATGGCTGCATAGTATTCCATGGTGTATATGTGCCACATTTTCCAAGTCCAGTCTATCACCGATGGGCATTTGGGTTGGTTCCAGATCTTTGCTATTGTAAACAGTGCTGCAATGAACATTCGTGTGATGTGTCCTTATATAGAATGATTTATAGTCCTTTGGATATATACCCAGTAATGGGATTGCTGGGTCAAATAGAATTTCTATTTCTAGGTCCTTGAGGAATTGCCACACTGTCTTCCACAATGGTTGAACTAATTTACACTCCCACCAAGAGTGTAAAAGTGTTCCTATTTCTCCACATCCTCTCCAGCATCTGTTGTCTCCAGATTTTTTAATGATCGCCAGTCTAACTGGCGTGAGATGGTATCTCAATGTAGAAGTTCAATTTCTGAGTCAAGAAGAAGTATGTTAAATTTTTGAGATTTATCACCAAGCTATGTTTTATACTATTTGTAAAAACTGACATTTCACCTAAAAGTGCTTGATGTAGAATAATTACTTTTCAGATGAAGACAAAAACACGAAACTTTAAATGCCTTAAAATGTTAAAAGAATGTCTGTTGACATTCCTCCATATACAGCTACCCTCTGTATCCTGAGAGTTACATGTCCACAGATTCAACCAAGGACTGAAAATATTTGAGGGCCGGGCGTGGTGGCTCAAGCCTGTAATCCCAGCACTTTGGGAGGCCAAGGCGGGTGGATCAAGAGGTCAAGAGATCGAGACCATCCTGGTCAACATGGTGAAACCCCGTCTCTACTAAAAATACAAAAAATTAGCTGGGCATGGTGGCGCGTGCCTGTAGTCCCAGCTACTCGGGAGGCTGAGGCAGGAGAATTGCCTGAACCCAGGAGGCAGAGGTTGCGGTGAGCCGAGATCGTGTCATTGCACTCCAGCCTGGGTAACAAGAGCGAAACTCCGTCTCAAAAAAAAAAAATTTTTTTTTTTAAAAAAAAAAAGGTTGTGTTTATACTGTACATGTTCAGACTCTTTTCTTGTCATTATTCCCAAAACCATACAGTATAACAATTTACTTTTTATTCAGTCGTATAGGTAATCTAGTGATGATTAAAGTGTATAGGAGTATGTGCACCACTTTTGTGCTATTTCATATTTTATTTATTTATTTGACAAAGTCTCACTCTGTCACCCAGGCTGGAGGGCAGTGGCCTGACCTCAGCTCACTGAACCTCCGCCTCCCAGGTTCAAGCAGTTCTCATGCTCCAGCCTCCCAAATAGCTGAGATTACAGGCATGTGCTACCACATCTGACTAATTTTTGTTTTTTTTTTGTTTTTTTTTTTTTTTTGAGATGGAGTCATACTCTGTTGCTTAGGCTGCAGTGCAGTGGCATGATCTCAGTTCACTGTAATCTCCACCTCCTGGATTCAAGTGATTCTCCTGCCTTAGCCATCTAAATAGCTGGGATTATAGATGCCACCACCATGTCTGGCTAATTTTGGTATTTTTAGTAGAGACAGGGTTTCATCATGTTGGCTAGGCTGGTCTTGAACTCCTGACCTCAGGTGATCTGCGGACCTCAGACTCCCAAAGTGTTGAGATTACAGACATGAGCCACAGTGCCCAGCCTAATTTTTGTATTTTTAGTATAGCTGGGGTTTCACCATGTTGGCCAGGCTGATCTTGAACTCCTGATCTCAGGTGATCCACCAGCATAGGTCTCATAAACTGCTGCGATTATAGGCGTGAGCCATTGCACCTGACCTATACCATTTTATATAAGGGACTTTGAGCATCTGCAGAGTTTGGTAGCCCAGTGGATTCTGGGATCCAATTCCCCATGGATACCAAGGGACAACTGCATGCTAATCACCCCAGTAGATCCACAGGCAGCATATTTCACTTGGCAGAAGGAGTTACTGAACAGTGAATTAACACCTCTGGGAGGTGACTGTCAGAGTGGGGAAGGATTGACAGATCGTGCTAATGATAGATCTGTCTGACTGTCACTTAAGAGGAAATATACACAATTCTAGCTTATAATAGAAAGACATCGACTCTTTAAAGGCTGGGAAACCAAAACTGTGATTTTAGTTATGAGACATGAATTTTGATATGATAAATTTTTAAAAGGGAGTTGAATAGGAAACAATGTCTTCTTCAGAAAAGGGATCACCGTCCCAATGTATAAATAAAGAACAGTTTTATAAATGTTAGTTTTTTCTTAAAGAGCTAAATTTGTCTCACAAATGCAATTTAACAGAGGTATAGTTAACAGCAGATGCTTTGGCCAAAAGGCTTCTGGGAATGTACTTTCTGTGAACATTCAGTTTACTGATGACGATCTGATTAATCAATATTCACCATCTCTGATTAAGGTAAAATGACACTGTATGATTTTACTTACTATTTCTGAACTGTTCTAACTTTTGGTTGCCTCATTGTCACCGTTTGGTGACCATACCGTTTGCAATGCCATCCTAAAATCAAATTAAAGAAAAACTATTTCTGTTACGTAAGGTATCTTCACCTAAGTGAGATAAAGAATCAGTAGATTGTATTAAAGTTTTTATTCATTAAACTCCAATTCTAAAAGAAAATGCAATCATGGACAAACTGTGCACGGTCCCCGAAAAGACAGGAAAACTGCTTACCCAAGCATCCTTTAATCTTGTTGCTTTAGAAATGAATTTTCCCCTCACTGAGAAACTATGAAGCAATCCAATGAAAAATACCGCAAAAGGTAAATTTTTTCTTTAGTGTGTCTCACTATATTTTTCAAAGTAAATATCTTCTATGAATCAAGTGGCTCTGAGTCTCATTTATAAATGTAGTCACTAGAACAAATAGCTTCTTTTTCTGGTTGAGTCAACCTCTGTTCGCATCCCTCACTTATAAGTAAACAAAATCACAAGTTCTCCTGTAACATTAACGCCATCGGAACCCCAGTGCAACTTTACTTGCAGAGGGGGAGACTGTCCTATTAAAAGAGGTTAACTGTTAGAAGCAACAGAAGGTCCTGATGAGGAACTGGGAGGAGAACAAGAGAATGTGGATATGTGCTCCAGGGCAACAAATTCCAGGCGTCATGGAATTTCAAAGAGTGGACTTGGCATCAGGCATTGACATCTGAGGAAAGGAAGTGGTGAGCAAAGCAACAATGGATGAGATCCCTGTCACTCTTGTCACCTGTTGTCATCCTCTCAGAACCATCTGGATGTGCTGCATATCAGGAAATTGTATGGGAATGGGGAATGAGACCCTGTGTGTGAGTATGAAGTAACTCTAAGCAAGTAGGTCAGGAAGCATGAAGAGGGACTCAGGTACATTCAGCCAACTTTGCTCTCTGCTGGCAACTGCAGAAAATACGTAGTGACAGGGCGAGAAAGTTTTCCCCTTTTTATTTTTATTTGAGAATTGGATGCAGGAAACTACTGAAAAAAATAAAGTCTGTAGATTTTCTATTGATTGCCTCTGAGCTATTCCTGTGCTTATCTCCCTTATCATTTAAAATTTGGGGAAGAACTCTACACTCTTTCAAACCAGTATTTGCCTTTATGGTAAAACTGAAGGGATGCGGAATGCCACGGAACATGGAGTGACATATAGATATCCAGAAGATACCATTTCTGCTCAAAATCCTCTTATTATGAAAAGGTGATCCCAGCTATTCAAAGTGTGGCCCATGGACCAGCAAATTCAATGATGAGGAAGACGGTTAGAAATGCAGGGTATAGGACCCGACCCAGAAATACTGGATATTGGAAATATTAGATATGCAGTATTTCTGGGTTGGGCCTGATACAGACACATAACCTGAATTTTAAAAGATTTGCTAGTTATTTGTAGACATATCAAAGTGGGAGAACCAGTTTTCTAATTAACACTAAAATTGATAAAATCAAAAAAGTATGCATAGGTTTGTAATTACCATAACAGTAATTACGTTATGTGCAAATGGATTAAACCCTTCAATCAAAAGGCAGAGATTTCTAGAATGGATAAAAATGTTATCTACCAAGTGCAGTGGCTCATTTTGAACAGACACAGTTTGCAAGATACAGCTCACCTCTGAACATAATCATAGATCTAACCAAATTTATGATGGACTAATTACTGAGGAAATGAGATATGGAAGGGTACGCATGTGTGCTGAGAGCAGGAGAGAGAACTACATCCTTATCTTCCGTTGAACAGAGTATCACAGTGACAATGCAACTATGAGGTTAAGTTGTGGAGATAAACATGAAAACGACCAGCGAAAAGAGCGCAAGTCTTTGGAAGAGTGATTTTGTGCCCTCTGGAAGGTGTTAACTGCTACAGGGCAGCAGGACATGCGCACAGAGAGCTCCACCTGTGCAGACCCGTCCTCTGTAGCCCATGGTAGCTTCTCTCGGTTACATGGATAAAGCCGCACTGATAGCGGGTGCCCAACAGTAGCAAGGCTCAAGGAGACCCGCCCCCCAGTGCATCACTCACTCCCAGGGCATTTCTGCCACAGAACGTCCCTTCTGTTACAGGAATAACCCTAAAGAAAAAACACCACCAAGGTCGTGACGGTCCCGAGCAAAGACTGCTGGACTTGGAATCAGAAACCCTCGAGTCAAAGCTTTGCTCTGCGTCTTCCCTGAGACCGCTTACTGACATATACACGTCTGTTTCCTCATCTGGAAGATGGAGAACATGCCTTGGCTGGAACAGGGCTGTGGTGAGAACAAGCTAAATAAAAGCAGAACTGCAGCCTGGAAGCCACGTGCATCAGGGAAACTCTCCCACACTCACACTGCATAACTTTGACTTCTTTCCCCAGTGGCATCCAAAGTCCTTTCGTCGGTGCGTGAGCCAGAAATTCCCTGGCATGTTCATTGCCTGGTACATCTGGTATGCAGTCTTCGGGCTTAGCCTCATCTTCCTAAACAAAGGGAACAGGTGTAAACAGCAAGGCAAGAGCGCTGGGATTCTCTCCCACTGCCCTTAGAGCCATCCTCGCCTGGCTTTTTCCTGGGCTGCCGGTGCCAACATCCCCTTAATTCCCCCTCAGAACTAGAAAGAAAGACAAGTTATACCTGATTGAAAAAACAAGAAGCAAATGTACCAAAAGAACTGTAATAAAAACAATATAGCTGTTCTTAGAGAAAAGTTACTGGTGAAGCAGAAAAATGTCCTTATATAGCAGTGACTGGTGAACTCCAAATTTTGATGTAAATTAGATTCTAAGATTTTTTTTAAAAAAAGGTTTCACTACCTCAAAATGTAAAATGAAGCAAGATATATGAATTAAAGTAAGCCAGGCTTCCTGGAATAATAGAAATGACACATTATGCTGTTATGCTAGAATAGCTTATTATATCCTGAAAGCCCCTGTCATGTTTCACAGTCACACCCATGCTGTAATTTTCTTCAAGTTTCTATGAATATTAAATTTACAACAGAAGGATAGTTGTTAAGATTTTTGTGTGTGTGTGTGTGACAGAGTCTTGCTCTGTCATCCATGCTGGAGTGCAGTGGTGTGATCTTGGCCCACTGCAACCTCCACCTCCCACTCATGCCTTATCCAGGTGAACCGGACATACACCACCAGGTCTGGCTAATGTGGTTTTGTTGTTGTTGTTTGTGTGTTTGGTATTTTCAGTAGAGACAGTGTTTTGCCATGTTGGCCAGGCTGGTTTCAAATTCCTTACTTCAGGTGATCCACCCGCCTCGGTCTCCCAGAGTGCTGGGATTACAGGCATGTGCCACTGAGCCCAGCCAACAATCTTTCCTCATTGAGAGCTGTGAGACAGCAAGTTTTCTCGGCCATGGCCTGCCACTCTAAGCCTCCCTCGTGCACACACACCCTGGTACTGTGGCCAGGGAGCTGCAGAAGGGAGGCCTGCATTGGGGAGCTGGACTGGCTGAGCTGTCGGGTCTCACAGTTTACTGCTCTCTGAGCTGCTCATATTCAAGAAACCAGCGCAGGATGGACCGAGGGGCAGAGCCGGGTGAGGCTGACAGGAAAAGGAGGCAGTGGAGCTTAGAGATGCCGTCACCAGCAAGAGAGAAGGGGCACGGCCAAGGAGCCCACGTGGGTCTGCACCGGTTCTTCAGGGAAGGGAAACACGGCTGAGGAAATTTCCACAAAGGCAGAGGCTTGTGACAAAACTAAAAATTATGACCCCTCAGGCATCCACAGAAAAGAAACAGGCTTTTGGTAAAAGGAGATTTAAACATCTTGCAACCATTTTTCGTAACACGTTACTAAGTCCGCAAGTATGTCTAGTGGAATAACCAAGAATACAAACTTCACACCAACCTTGATGAGCCCAGGAGGAGGTTGTTCATAACTGGAAAACAGAAAACAAGACCATCAACCATGTTTTAATGGGAACGTAGTACACGTTTATGAACTAGAGGCAGCAGCCGGGTCAGAAGAAAAGGATATTCTTAATGAAAACTGAAAACTACCTTTTACTGTATTATATCTAAAACAGTTAATAAAGTATGCTCAGAATTCTGGATCCCATATAAATGAACTGATGAGATACCACATCCTGCAGAGATCCAGAAATTATGTTCATTGAAATAGCTCATGTCTCTCAGCACAACAATCTTATTTGGAGGAAAAAGGAAAGAGATTACAGGGAGAGTGTGAGGTGAGAAGACCGTGGGCACCTGGGTTACTGACCTAGCATAACACCCACATTCTCAACACTGAACAGGCTCCCGGGGGGAAGGGGTGCAATCTTTTCCAACAGTGTGGGGGCACAGGGGAGGATGCACAGCACTGCATGGACAGGCCTGTCTCAGAGGTGCCCTCACTCATGGACCTGCAACACCAGCTCCAGACCCACCCGTGTGCCCACCTGCCAGCAAGGTTTACAGATGCTGGGGTCAGGACACACCATCCCCAAAATGACTGCAGAGCACCAGAATACGCCGTCCTAAAATATGCCTCATTGGCTGATTATTTCAAGCTGATTACTTTGAGAAACTTTAGACAAGGAATAGGCCTGAAAAGCTGCCAATTTGTAAGAGAAATTTCCATCTGTCATACGAAGGTAATGTACATTAGTAAGAAAGAAGTTTGTATCAGGAAAAGAGCTGCTCCTAGACAACCTTTATTACTTGAAAGACTTTTATCTACATAAAAAGGCAAACTTTGTTCACCATATGTTTCCTCCCACATCCTCCCGTAATTTATCTCCCCCCCTCCTCCAGCAGCCCCAATCCCCTCTTCCTTTCTGCAGCTGAGAATGCTAAATAGGGTTCCTCTGGTACTTGAGTCTCATATTTTTGTGAGACTCCCATGCATAGACAAGTAATTAAGATTTTTTTTCCCTGTTAATCTGTCTTAAGTTCATTAATTCACAGCCTAGCCAAAGAACTTAGAAGGGTGAAGGGAAGCCATTTTCGCCTCCCCTATTCACACAGGAATCATCTGGGAAGAGCAGAATGCTTCTCCTCCCTGTGCTACGTGGCACCGGCCACCAGAGACTGGCTAGGCTTTTCTTATTTCCATCCAGGGACTGAACCTGAGGCAGATCCAGAATGCAACCAAGTCTGTATTTGGGACAGGCAGCGAGATTGGAAGGAAACTCTGCAGGCCAGGTGATCACACACTCAAAGAGCAACTCTCCAGCTCCTAGAGGGATTCGCACCTCCTCCACAAAAGTAGGACAGTATCTGTAGCTCAGATCTGTGCCTGAACCCTCTAAACCTCCAGGGAGACATTCATTTTAATACTTTGGAATGGTTGCAAAGTATATGAACACTTAATGATTTAAGTTTTTATTCATCTTAGCCACTCCTTATGAACTGATTTTAGAGACCCTCTGAAAAGAGTAGATATTGGAGAAGGGAGGGATTAGGGAGAACAAATGAAGGAAAAGTGAAATGCTTTCCCTTCTGTTCACCTCCAAGGTGTCAGAGAAAAGGACTTTGCCAGAGTGTGGATGAGAAATGCCACAGGTTGCTACAGCAAGAAAGATTTCCCTTTGCCTGCATCTGCGGACACTGTCAAAGGACTCCTCTCACTAAAACCCATCCATGGAACAGGAGAACCTGCTCCATGAAGATTACTACCTAGTAAACAATTGGGTAGTAGCAGAATTCGCTTTTTTAGGTACGATACGGTGCTTTTCCAAAGTAAGTACTTAAAATATTTTCTGATGGAAAGCTGTGGCATGTCATAAGCAAGAATAATGGTGAGATGATACATAGTCCATAGTCCATCTGCAGCATCCCTTGGAGATGCTAATACTATGTCTTGGCCACTCACATCTTTAATCCCAACACTTTGGGAAGCCAAGGCAGGAGAATCACTTGAGGCCAGGAGTTTGCTATCAGCCTGGGCAACATAGCAAGACCCAATCTCTACAAAATATAAAATAAAATACTATGCTTTATGCACAGAGGCCTAAGAGAGTTTGGAAGGGAGGTGGGAAAGTCTGAAAATATCCAATAATCCAACAAATCATTATTTTTGCCACAGGAGTTGAACAAACAACGTATGGCTAAACTAATTTCCAAATTCCTGAAAAATATGTAACTATTTTGCCCAGACGGAAAAGGAATGTGATGGAACTGCACATTCTGAATTCTATTATTATTGGCAATGGCATTTCCAAAACAGTCCATTTTACAACTGTCTCCACCAGTTTAAGGGGGGGGGAGCTGATTTTTTTTCCCCCTGAAGCTAAACAATTTATTAGTTTATGTAGCATGTTAAGATATTTCTAAAGTTTAAAATAATATTTGGTCAGGTGTGCTGGCTCATGTCTATAATCCCAGCACTTCAGGTTTGAGATCAGACTGACCAACATGGTAAAACCCCATCTCTACTAAATACAAAAAATTAGCGGGACGTGGTAATCCCACCTACTTGGGAGGCTGAGGCAGGAGAATTGCTTGATCCCAGAAGGCGCTGAGGTTGCAGTGAGCCAAGATTGTGTCATTGCACTCCAGCCTGGGCAACAAGAATGAAACTCAGTCTTTAAAAAAAAAACTGATAGGCTTGTCTGATAATAGGGGGTTATCAGATGTTAACTTATTAACATTAGTGTCACTAAAGGTGGTATGCACCCACCCCCCGCTAAATTTAACTGGCTTTAAAAAAGTGAACTAACAGAGGCTGGGCATGGTGGTTCACATCTGTAATTCCAGACTTTGGAGGGCTAAGGCAGGAGGATCACTTGAGGCTAGGGGTTTGTGACCTGCTTAGGCAATATAGCAAGACCCCGGTTTTATAAAAATTGAAAAATTAGGTGGGCATGGTGGTGCACACCTACTTGGGAAGCTAAAGCAGGAGGACTGCTTGAACCCAGGAATTAAAGTTTATAGTGAGCTATGCTCATGCCACTGTACTCCAGCCTAGGCAACACAGTAAGACCCTGTCTCTAAGAGAACAAAGAATAAATAACCAAATACAAGGTAACTGTTTTAAAAAAACAAACTGATGGAGTATCTGATACGTAGCAACGTGGAAGAAGTAACTCTCGGTCAGGAGCAGTGGCTCACACTTGTAATCCCAGCACTTTGGGAAGCCGAGGTGAACGGATCATAAGGTCAGGAGATCGAGACCATCCTGGCCAACATGGTAAAACCCTGTCTATCCTAAAATTAAAAAAAAAAAAAAAAATAGCCCGGCATGGTGGCACAGTCCTATAGTCCCAGCTACTCAGGAGGCTGAGGCTAGGGAATTACTTGAACCCGGGAGGCAGAGGTTGCAGTGATTTGAGATCGTGCCACTGCACTCCAGCCTGGCAGTAGAGTGAGACTCCATCTCAAAAAAAAAAAAAAAAAAGAAAGAAAGAAAGAAGGAAAGAAAAAAAGAAAAAGTAGCTTTCAGCTTTTAAAGCCTTTGGGAAAAAAACAGAAGCAAGACATTGAACATTAGCAAATGAGGCCAGGTGTGGTGGCTTATGCCTGTAATCCCAGTGCTTTGGGAGGCTGAGGCGAGCAGGTCACTGAGGTCAGGAGCTTGAGACCAGCCTGGCCAACATAGCGAAACCCCATGTCTACCAAAAATACAAAATTTTAGCTGGGCATGGTGGCTCACGCCTATAGTCCCAGCTACTCGGGAGGCTATGGTAGGAAAACAGGTTGAACCACGAGATGGGGTTGCAATGAGCTGAGGTTGCATCACTGCACTCCAGCCTGGGCAACAGAGTGCCCAGGGCACCAAAAAAAAAAAAAGAAAAAAAAAGAAAAGGCAAATTAAGCAAATGAAAAATACTCAGGCTCTTATTAACTACTTTAAAATGCAAAATGAAGCATAGGCCACTATTTGCTGCAAAAGTGAATGATATTGTATAGTTATGCTTATGTTAATTTTAACTACTAATTTAACAAAAATTATTATAATGTGGCGGTATAGGAAGGATGGAGACAAGGGTAGGAAACCAGCTAAAATCTTACCTACTCTGTCCTCAGGTGGATAGCTGGAGGAGACCAGAATATGCTACCTCAAAGTATACCTCTTTGGCTAAGGATCATTTCGAGAAACAGCAGATGCAGGGGAAGCTCTGAAAAGAGAGCAGAAGTTGCCCTTTTGTAAGAGAAATGTTCATCTATAAAGGAAATCTCCATTTCAGAGTGAGATTCTGTCTATACAGGGAAGAGAAAAATATCTCTCAATCACAAGAGAACACCAACAGTGAACAAAGCACAGACGTAAACCTGCGTAACAAACCTCACCTTTATTTATCACACTTTTCTTGGTCACCACCCCATAGCTCAGTTCCCCCATACCTTTCTTCCTTTAACTAAATCCAAAACCACTCCTTTGAGATTTTTCATTCCACTGGGTTTCTCCCACGTATATAGAACATATACATAGTAATGAACTGCTGCTTGTTTGTTGTTTCTGAGACAGAGTCTGGCTCTGTCACCCAGGCCAGATGCACTGGCGAGATCTCAGCTCACTGCAGCCTCCACCTCCCAGGTTCAAGCGATTTTCCTGCCTCAGCCTCCCAATTAGCTGGGATCAGTCTCCTGCCACCATACTCAGCTAATTTTTGTATTTTTAGTAGAGACAGGGTTTCACTGTGTTGGCCAGACTGGTCTTGAACTCCTGACCTCATGATTCACCCACCTTGGCCTCCCAAAGTGCTGGGATTATAAGCATCAGCCACCTCGCCCAGCCCATTTTTGTCTTTTGAGATGGAGTTTCACTCTTGTTGCCCAGGCTGGAGTACAATGGCGCGATGTTGGCTCACCGCAATCCCCACCTTCCAGGTTCAACTGATTCTCCTGCCTTAGCCTTCTGAGTAGCTGGGGTTACAGGTGTGTGCCATCACACCCGGCTAATTTTGTATTTTTAGTAGAGATGGGGTTTTTCCATGTTGATCAGGCTGGTCTCAAACTCCCAACCTCTGTTGATCTGCCTGCCTTGGCCTCCCAAAGTGCTGGGATTACAGGTGTGAGCCATGGAGCCTGGCAATGCTTATTTTTTTTAATTATTAATCTTTTGTTATAGGAGCCCCAGACCTTAGAAGAGTGGAGGAAAAAAAAATTTCCCCATAAATAGGTAATGTCCATTATGGAATCAAGAAAAGCAATATAAGGCTGGGAATGGTGGCTCACACCTGTAATCCCAGCACTTTAGGAGGCCCAGGTGGGAGGAATCCTGAAGTCCAAGACCAGCCTGGACAACGCAGCAAGACCTTGTTTCTAAAACACTAGAAGGAATAAAGGAAGGAAGGGAGGGAGGGAGGGAGGAAAAGAGGGAGGGATGGAGGGAGGGAGGAAGGAAGGGAGGGAGGAAAGGAGGGAGGGAGGGAGGGAGGGAGGAAGGAAGGGAGGGAGGGAGGGAGGGAGGGAGGAAGGGAGGAAAGGAGAGAGGGAGGGAGGGAAAACGTAATTTTTTTGTGTGTGTGTGAGACGGAGTTTCGCTCTTGTCACCCAGGCTGGAGTGCAATGGCACGATCTCGGCTCACCGCAACCTCCGCCTCCTGGGTTCAGGCAATTCTCCTGCCTCAGCCTCCCGAGTAGCTGGGACTACAGGCACACACCACCGTACCCAGCTAATTTTTTGTATTTTTAGTAGAGATGGGATTTCACCTGGTTGACCAGGATGGCCTCGATCTCTTGACCTCGTGATCCACTGCCTCGGCCTCCCAAAGTGCTGGGATTATAGGCGTGAGCCACCGCGCCCGGCCTACCATGATTTTAAAATAAGCAGTTATGTCCCAGATGAAATAACTAAGAGTTGGCCAAGCTTGGTGGCTCACGCCTGTAATCCCAGCACTTTGGGAGGCCAAGGTGGGCGGATCACCTGAGGTCAGGAGTTTGAGATCAGCCTGACCAACATGGAGAAACCCTGTTGCTACTAAAAATACAAAATTAGCCAGTCATGGTGGCACTTGCCTGTAATCCAGCTACTCAGGAGGCTGAGGCAGGAGAATCACTTGAACCTGAGAGGCAGAGGTTGCAGTGAGCCAAGATTGTGCCATTGCACTCCAGCCTGGGCAACAAGAGCAAAGCCCTGTCTTTCAAAAAAAAAAAAGGAATAACTAAGAGTTTCCTCACAGAAGGCTTGATTTGATAGGGGAGAGGGGTGACTAGGGTCTCAAACCATTATTTTTTAAATTATCTTTTATTGTGAGTTCACTTAGGTCAAGAAAAAAAAAAAGCCCTTGGTACTATTTGATTAAACAGCTTAAATCACGTTAAGTATTACTCAGGAATGAATAACGTAGTTTGAAAGCATACAAGTCCCTGAACTAGTCAAAGGAAACATCAACAGTCAGTTTTAAATCTCTGAAACTGAAAAACCCCAGTGCTCTGGGAATCTTAGTATATTTTTGTTGCTATAACAGAATACTTGAGATTTACAAGGAATGGAGATTGATTTCTTACAGTTCTGGAGACTAGAAAAGCCAAGGAGCTCACATCTGGGATTTCTTTGTTTCATCATCCCATGGCAGAAGGCAGAGAGCAAGAGAGACTATGGGTGTGGTGGTGGAGGGCAAATTCATGTTCTTATCAGAAACCCACTCCAGCAATAACTAACCCACTCCTGAGATGACATTGCCTATCCATTTATAACGGCAGAGCCCTCCTGACAGAGTCACATCTTCAAAGTCCCATCTGTCAACACTACCGCGCTGGGTATCAACTTTCAATAAATGAACTTTTTGAGACATGAGTTTCTCTCTGTTGCCCCCTCTGGAGTGCAGTGGCCTGATCACAGTTCATTGCAACCTCAACCTCCCAGGCTCAAGTGATCCTCCTACCTCAGCCTCCAGAGTAGCCGGGACTGCAGGTGCACCTTACCACAGCCAGCTAACTTCTGTTTTTTAATAGAGACGGGGTCTCACTATGTTGGCCAGGCTGGTCTCTAACTCCTGGGCTCAAGCAATCCTGGCCTCTCAAAGTGCTGGGATTACAGGCATGAGCCGCTTTGCCCAGCTCTCCAACACATCACCTTTGAGGACACATTCAAACCATAGCAGAAATAAACACCTGGTTTTGCTAGTTTATAGGTCTACCTTACTTAGCTGGTGAGGCTCCATTTTATCATCTGCAAAAGTAGGTTATAATGTCTCCGCTGCCTAGGAGCCACAAAACAATACATAGCATTAACTGCAGTGTGGCACCCTACAACTAAATATACTGAGCACTGGCAGGGCCCGGCCCGGCCTGCAGTGACACTAGAGAAGGACCTTTAAACATCTGTCTTCCGTGGGAGACCAAGAGCGCCACAGGGTGACTTGAAAGGGCCGAAACGTCCAGTAATGTGGGAGCCCACAACGCAGGGTCTGTATCCTGCAGCCACCACCCTGCTAAGAGGAAAAGCCAGTCAGCTCTTAGACCACCAAGGAGGAGACTAGACCCCATCAAAAGAATGCATTTTGCATCCAACCTCCCAGAAGTTTGATTAGGAAGGATTTTATCTCCTTGAGGCTCTTTCCTTACATGACCCTCATAGCGTAGGTAATTAAAACACCTGTGACAGAAATGAACTACTGACTGAGTGGATATTCCCCTTATGTCAACCCAAAGAAAAATGAAGGCAAAATTAATGTCAGTAGAGTTTATTTGAGCCAAATTTGAGGACTGCAACTTGGGAGTATCAATTTAAGTTGCCCTGAATATACATTCCTGGGTTGTAGTCCTCAAACCTGGCCCAAAGAAACTCTATACTTATATTAGTTTAGCTTCGGTTGTTTACTCTGGGTCGAAATACCCAGTATAGTCAGCAGAATTCAGATTTCCTCCCCCCACCCCATCACTGCCCAGTGTTTCTCTCTGAAAGCGGCACTTGATACCAACATGGACCCACTGGGTTGTCCCTTCAGAAGTCACATCAGTGTTACACGTGAGTACTCCCAGGTCTGGACCTCTCTTTCTTTGGTTGAGGTTGATCTAGATTTTATTTGGCCTGTTTCTCTTTTGACTGTCTCGGAACAAGGGTCTCTGTCTCTGACTTTCCTAAGTCAGGGGACTGGGATTTTTATCTGGGAACAGATGGGTCTTAAGTGGCCAATGTGCTTTGAATTTCCGCCAAAATCTTGTTGCATTGTGAGCTTTCATTGTGGAAACTGTGCTTGTTTCACCCCGGCCCAACCTCTCTTAGAGTCCCTGTTCCTAATTTATGAGAGTGAATACTTCTCTCTGAAGATTAAGGGCACTCTAAATAAGCAAAAACTTGCTAAAATGCCAGGACTTCGTCCTAACATTCAGTGGCCTTACAGGGTTTCCTCTGCCAGAACACCTGTATCCTCTCACTCTGCCAGTGATTGTGCATAAATATGGTCATCTTGCACTTGTGAGCCCTCTGTGACCCTCAGGGGACTCAGAGTTCCCAAGGCATGTAAGAGAGGAGACCTGACTCAGTGGTGACACACTGAGTCATATACTCACAAGCAGCAACTTTAGGCCCAAAACACTGCCCAGAGTCATGAATGATTCAGGTCTCTAAATTAAGGGTGACAAATCATCTGGGTCTGAGGACTCCCTAAGGAGGCAGCCTCCCTCAGAAACACCAGCTGGTTTTATGTGCAATGCCTGCTTTTCATTTTATAAGTATCTACAGACATTGGCCCACATGACTTGAGATGACTCCAAATTGCAATGGCCAATATGGGGGTCCTTTGAAATGCCTAAAGTAATTCAATTTTCTGCACAATTGGGAAAGAGCTGGGTTTAGAACCAGACAAATTAAGCAGGAGATCTCCTTTCTGTCTGTTCTGGCTGAACTCTGATCATAAGAACTATGACTTTTTTTTTTTTTTTTTTTTTTTTTTTTTTTAAGAGCTCTGTGGTCAGAGTCAGTGTAATTAAAAGCTGATATTCAGGCTGTAACTTTTTTTTGAAAAATAAAAAAGGCCTTTCTGCTTTTTCTCTTTTCCATCCTATTTCTGATATTTTTCAGTTGACTGAAATCCCTTTAAAAAAAATGTTTGAGCCCAATGTTTGCTTCCAAATTTATTGGCATGATTTTGGTTGAGAAGAATACAAAACATCATTGGCCTTTTACAAAACTGAAAATCTGGCTGGGTGTGGTGGCTCACACCTGTAATCCCAGCACTTTGGGAGGCTGAGGCGGGTGGATCATGAGGTCAGGAGATCGAGACCATCCTGGCTAACATGGTGAAACCCCGTCTCTACTTAAAAAAGAAAAAAAAAAAAAAGCAAAAAATTAGCTGGGCATGGTGGCATGTGCCAGTTATTTGGGAGGCTGAGGCAGGAGAATCACTTGAACCAGGGAGGCAGAGGTTGCACTGCACCACTGCACTCCTGTCTGGATGACAGTGAGATTCTGTCTCAAAAAAAAAAAAAAAAAAAAAGCTGAAAATCTCTCAAACTGGGCCCCCCTAATACGTATTTTTCCATTTCCTTCCACTTCTGCTCCTTCTCCCTTTTGCCATCTTTGGTAACACAAAGGAGACTTCTGGCACTCCTAGGACCCCTTGAGGATATGGAAAAAGGGGCACGCCCACCCGTTTTTGGAGTCTGGTTTTTCTCACAGAATCAAGAATCATGAATAGGCTTCTCTCAGGTCTAAAGCTCTGCTCTATTTTGCCTGGAGTTTCTGGATCTCTCTGGCTTTTGGACTATAAGGTATTACTTTGTATTGTGGGGGAGAACTTGACATCTGCATGGGCATGGCTGGCAAGTCACTGGCAAAAGCTGCAGTTTTGGAGGTGGCCAACAGCTGCTGCAGTGAATGGTCATTACTGCAGGAGACAACTTGTTTCTTTGCCTGTTTAGATTAAAAAGGTGTGCTTTGAACACTTGAAAACTCCTGTGGGAGATGGGCTGATGCAGCCCACCAGCCTGTGTGAAATGTCCTTGTATTGAGGAAAACTGCAGAAAGAGTTCACATTGGTTCAGTGCTATTTCCCTCTTCTTGGGGATCCTCGATGTTTGAAGATCTAAATGTTTTGCCTTTCAGCTGTGTCTGCTTTTCACATATTTAAATATTAGGCCCTGAAAACTGCAACTGCTTTCACTGCCCTATTCATTAAGAGGCTCCACCCTGAAGTCAGTAATCTCATTAAGAAACAATCTATCTGGCTCACGCCTTAATTCCAATACTTTGGGAGGCCAAGACAGGCAGATCACTTGAGGTTGGGAGTTCGAGACCAGCCTGGAAAACATGGCAAAACCCCATCTCTACTAAAAATACAAAAATTAGCCAGGCAAGGTAGCAGGCACCTGTAATCCGAGCTACTCGGGAGGTTGAGGCATGAGAATCACTTGATTCTCAACTGCAAGTTGCAGTTAGCCCAGAGAAAAAAAGAGGGAAACTCTGCATCAAAAAAGAAAACAAAAAGAAACAATCTATCAAACTAAGTCAGCTGACAAAATGCAACTTCCTAACATTTAGCTGGCTACTTTGAAACTCCTTGCTGAAACTAAGTGCCAGGCCTGAAACTCTTTAAAAAAAAGAAAGAGAAAGAAATCTACATCTATAAAGAAAATCTCCATTTGTAAGGGATCTAAATCATTAGAAAATTTCAGGATGGGGAAGACTCTTGCTTACAGTTTACATAACAAATGGTACCTTTGTTTAAAATACTTTTCCTGGTAATTTTATCTGAACCAGTTTTTAACCTTTGCCTTTGTCTCAGCAAATAATTGTTTAGGTACAAGTTCTGTGCTTTTTAGATGTAAATTTTCTACTTTGCTTCACCTAAAAGGCTTTGAAAATGCAAACTTAGGGTTGCCTATGCTACTAATTACTTAGGGCAGCAGAACAGATAATCAGAGACTGGGGGTCTAAAGTGGACGATCACTAAGTGGAGGATCTACGAGGATTATCGACGATCATCTAAAGTAGACACGGACTATTTGAAAACTGGGTAATAAAGAATCTTATAAAAGATATGCTTCTGTTTGTATGTCTATGTTTATATGTGTTATATGCATGTGATATTTCATTGCCCCATTATGAAAAAGTTCAAATTGACAAAGAAAAAGTGCTTAAATATTTTCTCAGGAATATAGAAACTAACTCAAATACCTTTTATTAGTTTGAAAGATCTTTTTCATAATCATGTTAGTCTTGTTATGATTTTTTACTTTCACATGATTTGGATAAATCTTTGGTAAATTAAGACTAGTTTAATTAGCGCTTCTGGGGTGTCATGGAGACAAGTTATAGAAGGGTGAGGGGAGGAAATGTACGGTGACTTGTTGGTTTAATGAAAGCAGCTGTGTCTTCAGATCAGCAAAATGACCACACATTTAATTTTAGGGTTTTCACTTAGGTGGCAACTACATACCTTTGCAGGCTGTAAAAATAATTAACAAGGAAATCACCTGAGATGATGGCTAGCTTTAATGGACAATTCATGTACCACTGTTAAGAAAGAATAAATTAAATTAAAGGAATGTAACTGGGATGAAACTTTATAAATGAACTTTTTTTTTTTTTTTTTTTTTTTTTTTTTTTTTTTGGAGACAGGGTCTCTCTCTGTCGCCCAGACTTGAGTGCAGTGGCATGATTTCAGCTCACTGCAACTTCCACCTCCCAGGCTCAAGTGATTCTCCTGCCTCAGCCTCACCTAGCTAATTTTTGTATTTTTAGTAGAGACAGGGTTTCACCATGTTGGCCAGGCTGCTCTTGAACTCCTGACCTCAAATGATCCACCCACCTCAACCTCCCAAAGTGCTGGGATTACAAGTGTGAATCCCCATGCCTGGCCAAAAAAAAAAAAAAATGAACTTTTATTGGTTTGAATTTTTTTTTCAATAATTATCTTAGTCTTGTTATGATTTTTTCTTATTTACTTATTCCTGAGACAGGGTCTGGCTTTGTAGCCAGGCTTGGAGTGCAGTGGTGTGATCATGGCTCACTGCAGCCTCGACCACCTGGGCTGAAGTGATCCTCCTACCTCATACTCCCAAGTAGCTGGGACTACCTGTGTGCACTACCATGGTCAGCTAATTTTTGTGTTTTTTGTAGAGATGGGGTGTTGCCAAGTTGCTCAGGCTGGTCTAGAACTCCTGGACTCAAGTGATCCGCCAGCCTTGGCCTCCAAAATTGCTGGGATTAGAGGCATTAGCCACCATGCCTGGCCAATGAAACTTTGGAAGGAATTGATAGATAAGCAACAAATCAATCCTGTTATGATTAAGTAATGGATATTTGTGAAATGTGCGACTTGTCTTTAAGTAAGTTAAAATGCTGAAACATAGGGTTGGGTGCAGTGGCTCACCCCTATAATCTCAGCACTTTGGGAGGCCAAGGCAGGTAGATCATGAGGTCAGGAGTTTGAGACCAGCCTGACCAACATGGTGAAACCCCATCTCTACTAAAAATACAAAAATTAGCTGGCCATGGTGGTGTACGCCTGTAATCCCAGCTACTCAGGAGGCTGAGGCAGGAGAATCACTTGAGCCCAGTGCGCCAAGATGGCACCACTGCACTCCAGCCTGGGTGACAGAGCGAGACTCTGTCTCCAAAAAAAAAAAGTAAATATATTATAAGGTTATAAAAGGTTTATAGAAGTTTTATCCTGCATGGTCAAAGCTGATTGAGAGTGGATGAATGGGCACTGCCATGTGCATATCCCTCTCAGTGTTCTGGACTGGTGCAATGCACAAATGTGATATATATAAAAAAAAAATCCATTGGCAAAGCTGACAGAAACTTTTAACCTTCCTTGACCTAAAGCTCTTACATTTGCTTATTCTCTACCCAGTTTGGAAAACATCAGCTTTCCCTCTTTGAAATAAGAAGGACAAGGCCCGTTCACCTGGATGAAGGAGCCTATGAAGCAGCTATTTTTCTCATTATAGCCAAGGTATTATAAGCTTCTCTCTAAAAACTCTTAATTAAAGACTCTTTTCACAGAGAGCTACAGGGATACAAAGATATCAAAGATTGTGGTCTCCAACCTGGAGATTTTGTTTAGGGAAAAACACTGTCAAGTAAAGGACTCCTTCTGACAAAGGCAGGAGGCAGAGAAATTCTAGGCAAACAGGGGCAGGTCCCTGGTGAAACCCCACCTTCAAACCAAAGTACCCTGAAACCCATTTTTAGTAGATTATTTCTTAGCATCTAGTAAAATGAGGCTGAGACCTACTGGTCTGAGTTCCCAGATGGTTAAAGCATTCCATTCTAAGTCATAGGATGACACAGGAGGATAACACAAGATACAGGTCATAAAGACCTTGCTGATAAAACAGGTTGCAGTAAAGAAGCTGACCAAAACCCACCAAAACCAAGAGGGCCATGAGAGTGACCCCTGATCGTCCTCCCTGCCACACTCCCAACAGCACCAAGACAGTTTACAAATGCCATGGCAACATCAGAAAGGTATCCTATATTGTCTAAAAAGGGGAGGCATGAATAATCACCCCTTGTTTAGCATATAATCAAGAAACAACCATAAAAATGGGCAACCAGCAGGCCTTGGGGCTGCTCTGTCTATGGAATAGCCATTGTTCATTCCTTTACTTTCTTAATAAACTTGCTTTCACTTTATGGGCTCGCCTTGAATTCTTTCTTGTGCGAGATTCCAGAGCCCTCTCTTCGGATCCGGATCAGGATCCCTTTCCAGTAACACTTTCTGAAGAGAAAGATTTTGAACAAACGGGAGAAATGATCAAAGAAAAACAGCTCATAGCAGTCTGAACTATGTGAGGTACAAAATGTATCAGGCCAAGAAAGACAGGAATATGGGACTTCATCATGTGCCACCCAACCTACACCCTAGGAGCCATGGCTCTTCCTTTGCATCCCTGTAGTTTCCCTCACCCATTATCTTCCTGTTCCTGGAATTTGTGATACAAAGACAATGTATAGCCAATCAATCCCTATGTCCTCTGAATATAAACTAGTAAATAACTTAGGAACTGCCTCATCTTTTCCTTTATAAACCCACTTGTTGAAGTTTCCTTGAGCCTCCCCTTCCTTGCAAAACCAACACACAAACCCAAGAAACAGAGACACCCACTTGTAACTGCTGCATATTCAGAGCAACTGGAACCTATGCTGCTGGATTGCGGTTCTCAAACTTGGCCCCCAAGACCTTCTCTACTTATATCAATTTTTTAAATTAATTAATTTTGCCTCTGTTTTTTCCTTCAGGTCAACACTTAGAAAAGTTTGACTTCTGGCCGGGCGCGGTGGCCCACACCTGTAATCCCAGCACTTTGGGAGGCCGAGGCGGGTGGATCACGAGGTCAAGAGATCGAGACCATCCTGGTCAACATGGTGAAACCCCGTCTCTACTAAAAATACAAAAAATTAGCTGGGCACGGTGGCGCGTGCCTGTAATCCCAGCTACTACTCGGGAGGCTGAGGCAGGAGAATTGCCTGAACCCGGGAGGCGGAGGTTGCGTTGAGCCGAGATTGCGCCATTGCACTCCAGCCTGGGTAACAAGAGCGAGACTCCGTCTCAAAAGAAAAAAGAAATAGAAAAGTTTGACTTCCAAGGATAATTACAGAACCTGAAAAGAAGGGAAAGAAGTGTTAATGCAACCTCCCACCTGAGGTTTAGTTTGGGGCTCAGGACAGACCACCCCATTACTGCAGGAGACCAGAAAGCGCCACACCAAAATATGCCACCCTAACACCAAAATACTCCACCCTGATATATTGATGACTTTGAGCTAAAAGAAAGTGAGAACCAGCCAACACAGGAAAACTTCACCTCTCCCACAACTGCCTAAAAGACTCCCGCTCCTTTTGTAAAGAGAAATTTTCATCTTTAAAGGAAATTTCCATGAGTAAAGGCATCTGTATCAGAAAGAAGGCTGCTTGGAGACAACTTTTATCACCTGAGAGCCTAACAAAGCAACCTTTATTCATCATACATTTTGTCCCTTTACCCTTCCATAATTTGTCTCCACCACGCCCCCAAAAGGCCCACACCCCTATTCCCTGGCCCTTCTTTCAGTCTCCCACTCTTGTGCCCCTCCATTGCATGGGTATGTAAAAATAGATTTATCCTGTTAATCTGTCTTACTAAGGAAGGAGACTCAATCCTCTTCAGCCTTCTACATTGCATCTCAAAAGGAGAAGCTAGAAGTCAGCAGGGGGTTAGCGCCGCCAGCCGGGTTAAGGATAAGACTCCTGCTAACCACAGTCTATGGCTCACGGATACGGTACGGGACATCTTACCAGAAGGCACTGCTTTTACTTAACCAGGATCACACCCCCACCTAAGTCACGCACCCCATGCCTAGTTCCTGATTCAAGACCCTTTCACGTGTAATTTCTAGAGTTGTAAGCCTTTAAAAGGGCAAGGATTTTCTTTGTTGGGGGAGCTCAGCTGTTAGGCGTCTAAGCGTCAGCAGCTCGTGGCCGAATAAATCACCACTTTCTTCCCAGTTCGCTGTTGGAGAGGTTTGTTTCCCAGCCTTTCCCGCTTAATGACAATTTAATCTGTGGCCCAGCTGAAGAACCTAGACGGCTAGAGGGAAGCCATATTTCCTTTCCCTAAGTCTGAGTATTTTTTTCACCACACTCTCCCAGTCATCTGGACCCTCCTTGAATTCCCTGGGGCTCCGGGAGCGCAGGGCCTCCCAAGTGTGGGACCGAGTTCCGCGTGGCGCCGAGCGGCAGCAGGCTCCCTGATTGCCCACCCTGGACCCTGGAGAGAACAGGTGCACCTCTGTTCTACCTGGCAGCGCCCACTGTCTCCTTCCCCGCCTCGCCACCCTAACTCTGCAGGACCGGTGCCCTCTCCCCTCTCCACAGCAGAGGACGAGGAGGACCGGGTTTCTCCATATCTTGGCGGCCCAGGGAACTCAGGGGTGGAATGCGGGGGCAGCGGGCTCAGCTGAACTTGCCTGTTGGGTCCACAAACGCCAAGCGAACGCCAGCAACTCTTGGCTCCCCCGAAAAAGCCGACGCCCACAACAAAGCGGGGGTGAGAAGAGCAGCCGCCGCCGCCTCCACGGGCCGAGCCCCGCCCACCTGCGCCACCGCCTCCCCGGACCGAGCCCCGCCCACCTACATCACCCCCACCCCCCGGGGCCTGGCCCCGCCCACCTGCGCCACCGCCTCCACGGGCCGAGCCCCGCCCACTGCGCCACCGCCTCCCGGGGCCGAGCCCCGCCCACTGCGCCACCGCCTCCCCGGGCCGAGCCCCGCCCACCTGCGCCACCGCCCCCGGGCCGAGCCCCGCCCACCTACATCACCCTCACCCCCCCCGGGGCCTGGCCCCGCCCACTGCGCCACCGCCTCCCCGGGCCGAGCCCCGCCCACTGCGCCACCGCCTCCCGGGGCCGAGCCCCGCCCACCTACACCACCCTCCCCGCGGGGCCTGGCCCCGCCCACCTGCGCCACCGACTCCAGGGCGCCTTCCAGGGTGGGCGGTTCCCTACCTCGCTCCCCACCCAGTGAGGACTTGAAGTCCCATCGCAGGCACCAGGCTCCTCACGGGTCCGCCCCCTGCTGCTCCCGGGGTTGGAGGGCCCGGCCCAGCGCGCACCACGGCGCCCCGCGGACGGCGGCTCAGAGGCTCCAGACGCCCGAGGACTCCAGGTGCTTGAGCCGCCGCCGCTTCTGCTCCCGGCGCTGCTGCAGCTCCCGATCCGGCGTCTCCGCGGCGCGGCTCTGGTGGCGGCCAAGAGGGCGCTTTCTCTGCGCGACTCCCCCGAAGGGTGCCGAAGTCCCGGCCTCCGGTCGCCCGATCCCCGCCTCCCCGCGGCCGGCCCCGAATCGGTGCACGGAGCTTGAGCCCAGCCGCCAGCCCCCGTGCTGCCCTGGGCCCGGAGCGCCCCTGGCGGCTGGAGCCGAGGCAAGGCGGGGCCCTGGGTGGGAGCCTCCCGGTTCCCGCCCGGCCACACCCAGCTCCCCGGCCGGGACTGCCCCCTTGAGGTTCCCGCCAGGGACAAGGAGTCCTGTGCGAGTCCTGTTTCTATGTCCCCAGTGACCAGACACACAGGAGCTGCTCAAATAGCAGAATTCATCCAATTCTGGAAGAGAGTAATACTCAGCATATAAATTCTCCACCTTTTCAGATCCTGTGATCCATACTTAAAACATGGTCACTGTATGTTGTATTCAGCAAAGTATAGGTTCTGGAGATGAAAACAGAAGCTACCATACACAGCATTTGTTATACACCAATTAGCTAAACCCTTAATAAAAATGTTTTTAATCTTAAACTTAAGTGTTGTTACCACCCCTATGGTGATCTCCACATTCAATGCAATCCCTGGCAAAATCCCACTGACTTTTTTTTTTCTGCGGAAAGAGAAAAGCCAATCCTAAAACTCATGTGGAATCTACAGGGACCCCTTCCCTGGGCCTCTGGTTTTGCAGCAAGCAGGTGCAAATAGGTTAATGTGGCATATTACCTTTATTGATTTGTGTGTGTGAACCATCCTTGCATTCCAGGAATACATTCCATTTGGTCATAGTGTATTACCTTGTTAATAAGATGTTCAACTTGTTTTCCTACCATTTTGTTGAGAATCTTTGCATTAGGACTAGGCGCGGTGGCTCACACTTGTAAAACCAGCTGTGGGTAACCCCCGACATAGGCACCTAGAAAGGAGACCTAAGCAGAACCCTGGCACAGTTAGGGCTTGAAGCATATCTCAGTTTATAGTGTTATTACTCAGCTATTTCCTTTTATGTAATACTTTATATAATCATATATTAGTTTTCAGAATTAGGGCTTGAAGAATCCCTTTATATAATCCTCTCTATATAATCATATAATAGTTGATAGTAGGCCGGGCGCGGTGGCTTAAGCCTGTAATCCCAGCACTTTGGGAGGCTGAGGCGGGTGGATCACGAGGTCAAGAGATCGAGACCATCATGGTCAACATGGTGAAACCCCGTCTCTACTAAAATACAAAAAATTAGCTGGGCACGGTGGCACGTGCCTGTAATCCCAGCTACTCGGGAGGCTGAGGCAGGAGAATCGCTTGAACCCAGAAGGCAGAGGTTGCGGTGAGCTGAGATGGCGCCATTGCACTCCAGCCTGGGTAACAAGAGTGAAAGTCAGTCTTAAAAAAAAAAAAAAAAAAAAAGTAAATAGGAAAAAGTAAAATACAAAACCAAAAAAGCAGAACAAAGAGAAAGTTCAAAAATGGCCACTACCTTCTGTCTGTGTCGGAAACACTGTGAATTAGGGCACACCTCCATAAGAGAAATCACAGGGAGCCACATCAACCCACCTGTAATTATGTCCTTTGACTTGTTTATTTCTTTTTCTTTTGTATTTATTCCTCTCCCCAACTAAGTCACAGCACTCAGGAGAGAGACCACTGGCTAGGAGAGGGGAACAGGTGTTATTCCTCTGGTCATCTTGGACATCAGATTATTTTTTTTCAGCCTACAAAACTATAAGGCAGAATTTTGGCAGCTCCTCAGAAGGTTACCAGTAGAGTTTCATATGACCCAGAAATTCCACCCCTAGATACTGTCAGTTCTTTCTTTTTTTCTGAGACGGACTCTAGCACTGTTGCTCAGCCTGGAGTGCAGCGGTGGGATCTCAGTTCACTGTAACCTCGCCTCTCAGGTTTTAGCAATTCTCCCGCCTCAGCCTCCCAGGTAGCTGGGACTACAGGTGTGTGCCACCACACCTGCCTAATTTTTGTATTTTTTTTTTTTTTTTTTTTTTTTTTTAGAGAGACGGAGTTTTCGCTCTTGTTACCCAGGCTGGAGTGCAATGGTGCGATCTCGGCTCACCGCAACCTCCGCCTCCTGGGTTCAGGCAATTCTCCTGCCTCAGCCTCCCGAGTAGCTGGGATTATAGGCACGCACCACCATGCCCAGCTAATTTTTTGTATCTTTAGTAGAGACGGGGTTTCACCATTTTGACCAGGATGGTCTTGATCTCATGACCTCGTGATCCACCCGCCTCAGCCTCCCAAAGTGCTGGGATTACAGGCTTGAGCCACCGTGCCCGGCCAATTTTTGTATTTTTAATAGAGAGAGGGTTTCACCATGTTGACCAGGCTGGTCTTGAACTTCTGATCTCGAGTAATCCACCTACCTCAGCTTCCCAAAGTGCTGGGATTAAAGGTGTGAGTCACCGCGCCTGGCTCCAAACTGTCGGTTCTCATTGTATGAGTAATTATGTTATGAAGCAAATACTGAACTAGCAAACACTGAACCATTGCTTTTAGGAGAAACTCTGGGTTAGGTTTCTGCAAGGCTTTGGTCACGATATTCCTTCAACTGATCGATATATAATCTAGCTTTTTTTTTTTTTGAGATG
Source organism: Callithrix jacchus (assembly GCF_049354715.1). NCBI lineage: Eukaryota > Metazoa > Chordata > Mammalia > Primates > Cebidae > Callithrix > Callithrix jacchus. The sequence goes on from NC_133512.1 coordinate 1,853,203, forward strand.
CGCCACCGTGCCCAGCTAATTTTTTGTATTTTTAGTAGAGACAGGATTTCACCATGTTGACCAGGATGGTCTCGATCTCTTGACCTCGTGATCCACCCGCCTTGGCCTCCCAAAGTGCTGGGATTATAGGCGTGAGCCACCGTCGCCCGGCCTCCATTTCTTTCTCTTTTTTAAAAAAATTGAGGTATAAAGTGAAATGTATAGATCTTAACTGTATATTTTGATGGTGTTTTTATTTTTTTGTGATTTTAAAGACAGGGTCTCACTGTATTGCCCAGGCTGGTCTTAAATTCCTGGGCTCAAACAATCCTCCTGCCTCAGCCTCCTGAGTAGCTGGGACTACAGGCACAAGCCACTATCCCTGGCTCCACAAATTTTCCTACTCAAGTTTCTTTTTACACAAATGTTCACAAAATGCAAAAACGCCAAATATACCAATTCTGAGGTTATAAATAAGCTGCTGTGAGTAGGCAAATTTGCAAATAGGGTGTCTTTGAATAAGGATCAACTGTATTCTCGTTTTATGAGAAATGAAAACATATGACCACACAAAAACTTGCTCACAAATGCTCATAGCACCATTATTCACAATAACCAAAAAATGGAAAAACCCAAATGTCCTTCAGCTGATAAACTGAATAAATATAATAAATATTAAAAAATTTAAAAATCGCTGTTAATATTCTAAGTATATTCTTTGGGGGTTTTATGCACACTTATAATTTTATTTGTAAAAGTATCATGATGTAAATGCTTTTTGGAAGCCAGCTTCTTCACCTAATATATCATCTAATATATTGTATCACTAAATACTTAAAAATTTTAAAATAATACATTAACTTTAAAATTTAAAAAATTGGCTGGGCACAGTGGCTCACGCCTATAATCCCAGCACTCTGGGAGGCCGAGGCGGGTGGATCACGAGGTCAAGAGATCGAGACCGTCCTGGTCAACATGGTGAAACCCCCTCTCTACTAAAAATACAAAAATTAGCTGGGTACGGTGACGCGTGCCTGTAATCCCAGCTACTTGGGAGTCTGAGGCAGGAGAATTGCTTGAATCCAGGAGGCGGAGGTTGCAGTGAGCCGAGATTGCGCCATTGCACTTCAGTCTGGGTAACAACAGCGAAACTCCGTTTCGAAAAATAATTTGTTTTAATTAAATTTTAAAAATTAATAAATAAAATGTAGTATTCTAAATATATTATTCTGGGTTTTTACACATACTTACAATTTTATTTATAAAAATATCATGAATGTAAATACTATTTGGAAGCCAGGTTTTTCACACAATATATCATCTAATATATAGTATTTTTCCTTTTCATTACATATTCTTTTTTCTTTTTTGAAACAGAGTTTCACTCTGTCACCAGGCTGGAGTGCAGTGGTGTGATCTCAGCTCACTGCAACCTCCGACTCCCTGCTTCAAGCAATTCTCCTGCCTCAGTTTCCTGAGTAGCTGGGATTACAGGCATGCACCACCACGCCCAGCTGATTTTTTATTTGTACTAGAGATGGGGTTTCACAACGTTGGCCAAGAGGGTCTCAATTTCCTGAACTCATGATCTGCCTGCCTCAGCCTCCCAAGGTGCTGAGATTACAGGGGTGTGAGCCACAGCGTCTGACCTACATATTCTTATAAAAATATCATTTTCATGTCCGTTAAACACCTTTTTTTACATAAGAAGTTTACTATAAAAGCTCAGAATATTTGGAATGTATTAAAAAATTCACAAAAGACTTGTCTTAGCCGAGCACAGTTGCTCATGCTGGTAATCCCGGCACCTTGTGAGGCTAAGGTAGTAGGATCTCTTGAACCATGAAGTTCAGGACAAGCTTGGGCAACATACAGAGACCCTCTCCCTACTAAAAATACAAAACTTAGCCAGGTGTGGTGCTGCACGCCTGTAATCCCGGCTACTCAGGAGGCTGAGGCAGGAGAATAACTTGAACCTGTGAGGTGGAGGTTGCAGTGAACCAAGATGGGGCAATTGCACTCCAGCCTGAGCTACAGTGAGACTCTGCCTCAATAAACAGATAAATGAAATAAAAAATTAGCCAGGGATGGTGGCATGCACCTGTGGTCCCAGCTATTTGGGAGGCTGAAGCTAGTGGACCCCCTAAGCCCAAGAGGCCTAGACTACAGTGAGCTATGAATGCGCCACTGCACTCCTGCCTGGGCAACAGAGCAAGATCTGTTCTCAAAAAAAAAAAAAAAAAAGAATTTTCTTTAACTCCACAACTGTTATATTTTAACCACTATTATATTTATATATGTATCTTATTTGGTAAGTTTTTGTACTTTCATTTTTTTTTTAGAGAAACAGGATTATAATCATCATACCAATTCCTAATATGCTTTTAAAAATGATCATTTTCCAATATCAATAAGTATGTTTTTATAACACTACTTTTATGGCTGTGTAGACGTATAATTAATGGAAACAGTTCCATTTTAGATTACTTTTCTGTATTATTAATGATACTGTAAAGAATATTCTTACAGCTGCATCTCTGCATGTATTCTTAATTATTTCCTTGGGATACATTGGTAGAAATGTTATTACTGGGTCAAGCTTACATTGATTCATAGAGCTTTTTTTACATATGGTCAAATTTTTCTACAAGTTACTGTTAACTCCTCGTGGTTTCCCCTTCTGGGGAATGATATCCAAACAATAGGGGTGGGCCCTGGTGGTAATGTCTGCACTCCAAAGCATTGGTCAGCTCACAGCTGATTGGTGGTCAGGGCTCCAGTCCAAGCCAGTCATTTAACACCTTGAGGCTGGGAAAGACCTCGTGTCCTTGTGGCAACGGAGCCGCGAGATACCCAAGTCGGGAGATGTCACGGGCATTGTTTTTTAACATGTGACAGAAGACAGTATCTTCTGCATCTTAGAGCAAAGCCCATGTACAAAGAGATGCAGAAACAAGAAATGGAGATAGAGAACGTCAGCAAGCAGCCATGCTAGTTCTGGAGATTCCCAAACTCCTCCTAGCAGGGGAAACCTGGCATTTCTTTGAATTGGATACAACCCCTCAACTGAGTGAAAACCTCTGGTATTCCTCAAATATATATATATTTAATTCCCTTACTGAAATCGGGAGTTCTGTTACTTGGTATCAAAAAACTCATGCATGTCTTTAAATGCTACACCGATTTACAGACCCACTGTCCGGATGTGAAAGAATCATTTTCCCTGTTCTTCAGTAACAATATGTCTTGTATTTATTTTTTAATCTTACTAACTTGAGAAGTAAAAAAAAAAAAGTACTTCATTATTTTAGTTTTCTTTTCTTTTGACGAAATGGAGACCTTTTATTTTCTGAGAAACAATCTATAGATTGGGGAGATGCAGCCTTTGGCACAAGTGAAAGTACACTCTCTGTTTTCGTTTTGTTTTTGAGACAGAGTCTTGCTCTGTGGCCCAGGCTGGAGTGCAGTGGTGTGATCCGGACTCACTGTAACCTCCTCCTCCTGGGCTCAAGTGATTCTCCTGCCTCAGCCTCCCCACCAGCTGGGATTACAGGCATGTGCTACGACGCCCGGCTAATTTTTGGATTTTTAGTAGAGACAGGGTTTCACCATGTTGGCCAGGCTGGTCTTGAACTCCTGACCTCAGGTGATCTGTCTGCCTCAGCCTCCCGAAGTGCTAGGATTACAGGCGTGAGCCGCCGCACCCAGCCATATTTTATTTTTTTGATTACTAGTGAGAGTGAATATGTTTATTTGTATTTCCTCTTTTCTGAATTCTTCACGTATGTATACTGACTTTAGCTTTGTTGTGCTGCTACATAACACACTACCCCAAAGTTCAGTGGGGTAAAACGATCTAATATGCTTACAAATTCCGTGGGTCAGGAATTTTGACAGGATATAGGAGGCATGGCTTTGTCTGCTATGTAGGCTGATGGCCCCACAGGGTCGTGGGGTGTGCCTTATGCTGTGCTGAGGTGCAGGATCCGAGAAATAAAGAGACAGGACACAGAAGTACAAGGAAAACACAGCTGGGCTCGGGGGCCAAGCCACCTATGAGCAGAGTCAGGCGAGGCCCCAAAAGTCCAGAAGCCTGAGTATTTATTGTGTATAGGTTCGGGGGCAGGGCAGTGAGTGAAGTCATCTTTAAGGATAGTGATAGGGTCATGAGCGATAAAACATGGGGTCCACCCCCATTAGGTCACCTAGGCCAGGAGGTGGACAGTGCACAGCAAGGGGCCCATTCCCATGAAGGCAAGGGCCGTGCACAGTAAGGGGTCCACCCCCATTAGGTCACCGAGGCTTGAAGGTGGGCAGTGCGCAGTGAGGAGCGTGCAGTGTGCAATACTTCTATCTATGGGCAAACTATTTCTCAGAAGATTTATAGGAGGATGCTTTAAGTCACACAGCAGTGACAGAGCTGTCAGGGTTACCGCCACCTTCTGGCAGCTTCCAATGGGTTCTATGGGAAGATGCTTTTCAAGCAGCACAGTAGCAAGAGCTGATAGAGTTCACAGTCACCAAGGTGGATTGCCGGTCTGAGGGCGGCCTTCCACAAGAACTGGAGCAAGGTCCTACAACTCCTTTATCAGGAGGAGTGGCTCTCGCCCCAAGCCTGCCACACGGTGGGTATCTTTACGATACTAAACGCTGCCGCCTGGGCCATGGATTCTTGTCCTGGTATAACTGTTTTTCCCTTAAATCATGCTCTGCACTGTGTCTGCTCTAGGCATTCCTCTGATTATAAGCTGCTTATTCCTTAATTCATGCTCTGTACTGTGTCCACTCTAGGCATTCGTCCGATTATGAACTAAGATATAATTATAGGTATATATGTAGGGAAATATTCTTTAGGCACTCATACTATCAACTATTATATGATTATATATAGAGGATTTTATAAAGGGATTCATCAACCCTAATTCTATAAACTAATATATGATTATGTAAAAGATTACATAAAAGGAAATAGCTGAGTAATAACACTATAAAGTGAGATATTCCTCAAGCCCTAACTGTGCCAGGGTTCTGCTTAGCTCTCATTCCTCGGTGCCTATATGGGAGGTTACCCACATGCTACATAATTTTTACTGCTCAAATGGCTGGGCTGACTTGAGCATATGGTGGCTGGCTAATCCAGAGGCTGCTTTACTCACATTTTTGCTGCCTATGCTGGGATGGCTGAGGGATGGGCTCAGCTGTGACTGTCAATCACAGAGTCTGCATGTGACCTCTCCAGCATGGAGGTCTCTGGGTAGTGAGACTTCTTACAGGGATCAGGATTTCAGGGGCAAGTGTTCCAATGAACTAGGTGGAGACAACATGGCCTGTTATGATGTAGCCCAGAAGTCACGGCCCATCACTGGGCTGTCTTCTATTGGTCAGCACAGCTGCAGACCTATCCAGATTCTACAGGAAAATCATAAACTCCACTTCTCAGTGTGAGGAGCCTCATAGAATTTTAGGCCAGCACATGACGGGTGTTCACTTATGCTTACTTACTTACTTACTTACGCTTTTGTTTGTCATATATTTGTAAGTTTCTTTTTTTTTTTTTTCTTGAGACAGATTTGCACTCTGTTGCCCGGGCTGGAGTGCAATGGCGTGATCTTGTCTCAATGCAACCTCCGCCCCCCCCAGGTTCAAGTAAGTCTCCTGCCTCAGCCTCCCAAGTAGCTGGGATCACAGGCACCTGCCACCGCACCCAGCTAATTTTTGTATATTTAGTAGAGACAGGGTTTTACCATTTTGGCCAGGCTGGTCTTGAACTCCTGACCTTGTGATCCACCTGCCTCAGCCTCCCAAAGTGCTGGGATTACAGATATGAGCCACCACGCCCGGCTATAAGTATATATATTTTTTTAACACAATAACTTATTTATTGAGAGCCTACTCTCCCCACCCTTGCAGTCTCTAGGTCACTTTTTCCGCTTGTAGATTTTGCACGCAAGCCCCAGAAACATAGCTGGAGGCAGGGGAGCTGCGTACTGTTCCATGAGAACCATAATGTGGCTGTAACTGTCTTCCTCGTACTGCGAGAATGCAGCCAGCAGATCCAGCTCCTCATATAATGCCTTCACCCGGGCCCCCTTCTCGGCCTCCTTCTGCCCATAATTCTCCTTCAAAATCTGGTACTGTTCCAGAGTGGCCCATTGCAGACACTGAACTACCAGCCAGCTACATTTGTTGTCCTGGATGCCAGTGACAATTTTGCCGGTCACACTGGGGTCCCCAAAGAGGCCAAGGTAATCATCCTGAATCTGAAAGAACTCTCCCATCTCCAGCAGGATCTTCTTGGCATTGGTATGCTCCTTCTCGCCATCAATTCCTGTCATGTAGGTGGCTGCAGCAGTTACAGGAAGGTAGAATAAGTAGAGAGCTGTCTTGTACTTGACAATGGATTTGTACCTCTTTTCCATGCATCTGCCAAGATCTACATTGCCCTTGGGGGCTGTGATGAGGTCCAGGGTCTGCTCAATCTCAGTCTGATAGGAACTCTGCAGGAAGAGCTCGATCAGGTTCAGGTAATAGGGCTGCTCCCGGCAGTAGAGCTTCAGAAGGCAGTAGATAGATGTTTCCAGAAGGATAGCAGCAATGATGGCATCCAAACCCATGCCCAGCTTCTGATACCAGCAGATCTGTCCCTGGCAAGAGAGGGATGAATCCATGATGTCATCAGCCACCAGGAAGAAAGCTTGCAGCAGTTCCACACACCAGCCCATAGTCACGGCCCGCTGGAGACGATCAGCATCCTGTTTTCTTGGCTCCACCAGCTCCCGGAACGCCGCTAGCACCATCAAACCCTGGTGATACTTGCCTCCAATGGCGTTGTACTCCAGGACCTCCTTGAGCCGGGCAATAGCATCTCCTGTCTCTAGGACCCCTGTCTCATCCTCAGTCAGTACCCTACTGATCTGGGAGAAGTGCTGAACGAAATCCTACTTTTCTTGGGCATAAATATCTGATTTCTGGTCTCCATTTATACTGAGGGAGGAGCAAAGCGCTCTGTTCCTGGATGCCGTTTCCTGCTCGGTCAAGTATATATACTTTTAATTCATCATTTCTCTTTTAAACATTTCTGGCTTTTTTTTTTTTTTTTTTTTTTTACACAGTCAGGCTCTGTTGCCCAGGCTGGAGTACAGTGGCAGGATCTTGGCTCACTGCAGCCTCTGCCTCCTGGGTTGAAGCGATTCTCCTGCCTCAGCCTCCCAAGTAGCTGGCTGATATTTGTATTTTTAGTAGAGACAGGGTTTCACCATGTTGGCCAGGCTGGTCTCGAACTCCTGACCTCAAGAGGTCCACCAGCCTCTGCCTCCCAAAGTGCTGGGATTACAGGTTATGAGCCACTGTGCCCAGCCAGCATTTTTTAATAACAAGATTTTTTTTACTTTTTTGAGACAGAGTCTTGGTATGTTGCCCAGGCTGGACTCTAACTTCTGGGCTCAAGAGATCCTCCCACCACAGGTTCTCAAGTACTTAGGACTACAGGCTCCTGCCGCCATGCCCAGCTGTTCGCTTTTATTTTATTTTATGTTATATATATTTCTAGACAGGCTCTCACTCTGTCACCTCGGCTGGAGCGCAGTGGTATAATCACAACTCATTGACGCCTCCATCTATGAGGTTGAAGGTGATCTTTCCCCTTCAGCCTCACAAGTAGCTGAGCCAGGACTACAGGAGCAGGCTGCCTTGCTCAGCAATTTTTTTTTTTTTTTGTGAGACAGGGTCTTGCTCTGTCACTCAGACTGATTATGCAATGTGCAATCATGGCTCACTGCAGCCTCAGCATCCGGGGCTGAAGTGATCCTCCCAACTCAGCTTCCCAAATAGCCAGGACAACAGGTACACTCCACCACATCTGGCTAATTTTTGTTTGTTTTTTGATTTTCTTTTTGAGACAGGGTGCCACTCTGCTGCCCAGGGTGGAGTGGTTTGTTTTTTCTCTAAAGTAGTGATTATACCTATGACCTTATACAGAGTTGTCATGAAGATTGGACTTCTTGGTATCTAGCTCAAATGATCAAGTTTCAAATCCCAAGTTCTTACCAATTAACATGTATCATATGGTTAGTGCCTGAGCCTAGAAACTAATTCAGCACTAAGATATTTCCCCAAATTACACACGAGGTCAGTAGGCAAGACAAGTATAATCTGTTTTCCAGTCAAGGGTGGAAGTAAAAACTTACCTGACTTGCCTGAAGCCACAGAGACATAGTGAAGCAAAGACTGGACCAAAGGACACGTAAACTGAATGAACTGAACGTCTCAATTCATGCGGCAATTTTTATTATCAAAGGTTATATACTTCAAAATCAAGGTATTTTTTGACAATACAAAGATGACATGCAAAAGTACTTTTTGGTGGTCCAGTGCCGTTAACTGACTACAATCAGAAAGTTCTTTTTTTTTTTTTTTTTTTTTTTTAGTTAGAGTCTTGCTCTGTTGCCCAGGCTGGAGTGCAATGGTGCAATCTTGGCTTACTGCAACCTCCACCTCTGGGGTTCAAGCAATTTCCTGCCTCAGCCACCAGAGTAGCTGGGATTATAGGTGTGCACACCCAGTTAATTTTTGTATTTTTAGTAGAGACAGGGTTTCGCCAGGTTGCCCAGGCTGGTTTCAAACTCCTGAGATCAAGCAATACACCTGCCTTAGCATCACAAAGTGCTGGGATTACAGGGGTGAGTCATTTTTGTATTTTTTGTAGAGGCGGGGTTTTGCCATGTTGCCCAGGCTGGTCTCTAACTCCGGGGCTCAAGTGATCCGCCTGCCTCAACCTCCTGAAGTGCTAGGATTGCACGAGTGAGCCACCACTCTTTAAAAAGCCACCAGGTTTTTAAAATCAGAGATGTCGAACTTTATCTCATGCCATTTGAGTTTATGGCCACATGACCTTAGAGCTTTTTTTCCCTTCTTCTGTCCTATAATTTTATTAATAGGTGTTCTATTTCTAGAATAAGCTCTCAGATGAACAATGAACATTTTTCTTGAGTTATTCATGTAGTTTCTCATTTGATCCCTGAAGTCTAATAATTATATTATATTATCTTATAATTATTGTTTTATCTTCATCTTACAGAGAACACTCACATTTTGTTAACTTGCAGAAGCTCCCTAAGTAGTCCCTGTAATGGCATATTTTCCCTTTAACATACTATTTTTTCATTTTTCATTTTTATTTTTATTCTTTTTGTGGTGGAGTCTCACTGTCGCCCAGGCTGGAGTGCAGTGGGCGATTTCGTGGCTGATCTCATGGTGCAATCTCTGCTCACTGTAACCTCCGCCTCCCAGGTTTCAGTGATTTTCCTGCCTCAGCCTCCTGAGTAGCTGGGACTATATATCGGCTGTGCCACCACACCCTGCTAATTTTTGTATTTTTAGTAGAGATGGGGTTTCACCATGTTGGCCAGGCTGGTCTTGAACTCCTGACCTCAGGTGATCCAAACATTTCGGCTTCCCAAAGTGCTGGGGTTACAGGTATGAGCCACCGCAGTTTGCCTAATACACTGTCGAATTCGATTTGATCACGTTTTATTCAGCATTTTTGCATTTATATTTATAAATTAGATCGTACCCAGTGTTTTCAGTTTTCTTTTTTGTTGCTCTCTTTGCCAGGTTTTGGTATCAGAATTGTGTTTGCTTCCAAAATGAGTTGAGAAAGTGTTGGTGATTTGCTTCATTATTCCAAAGTTTGAATAAATTATCCAATTCCAAGCCGAGGGTGCATCTGACTAAGGGATTCCTGCGGCATCTGCGTCTCTTTGATGAAGTCCTCCCTGGCATAGGCTCATATGTGGGAAGTGTGCAAATATCAGCTCACACTGCGGCCACTGATGGCTTTGGGGACCTCACAGCGCCTTAAAACTTTCGCCTACAGGGCCGGGCCCGGTGGTTCACGCCTGTAATCCCAGCACTTTGGGAGGCCGAGGCGGGTGGATCACGAGGTCAAGAGATCGAGACCATCCTGGTCAACATGGTGAAACCCCGTCTCTACTAAAAATACAAAAATTATCTGGGCATGGTGGCGCGTGCCTGTAATCCCAGCTACTCGGGAGGCTGAGGCAGGAGAATTGCCTGAACCCAGGAGGCGGAGGTTGTGGTGAGCCGAGATCGCGCCATTGCACTCCAGCCTGGGTAACAACAGCGAAACTCCGTCTCAAAAAAACCAAAAAAACAAAAAACAAACAAACAAACAAAACACCTGCGCCTGGACAACTGTCACGGGAGCCTCTCGCAATACACGTCTCCCTTTTCCTTTAAGTATTTAAAAAAAAAAAAAAAATCCCGAAGACAGTTTAAGTCTCTTTCAAGGTAGACAATAAATACCCTTGTAACTAAGTTTAAAAAAATAAAATCTAATTTTCCCTCCCTCTCCAAAGCAGCAAGGGAACCTGGATCCACGGCCACGTAGGAGCCTCTCACGGCCCCAAACCCGGAGTCTTCAGGGACCGGCGGGGACCAGCGAGCGGGTGGGCCTGGGCGGTCCGCGCTTTTCTCTTCCGAGTTTGAGCCAAAATCTTGTAAAAAAAAATCACAGTGTGTAGCTCGGGGACACGCCCTCCCTAGGCCCAGACTGGATTTCGCAGTTCTGGGTCCCTCCCTGGATGATGGGTCCCCCCTGGAGTCGCCAACCCCCCGCCAAGCTGCGCGCAGGATCGCAAGGCCGGGCTGGGCAGGGCGCAGCAGGCCCGCCCTCGGCGCGCGGCCAGGCCGGGCTCCTCCCCTCAAGCGGTGGCCGGGGGGGCGGGCGACAGCGGGGAGCGGGTGGTGGCTGCTGCCCGGGGAGGGCCGGGAGACCGTTCCACGTTTGCAAACGCCGCCGCACGCCCAGGCCGACCCGTGCCGCTTTCCTCGCCGCCCCGATGGCGTTCAGGGCCCGGGGTTGGAGGCCCCCGCCGCCGCCGCTGCTCCTGCTGCTGCTCTGGGTGACGGGGCAGGGAGCGCCCGTGGCGGGCCTGGGCTCCGATGCGGAGCTGCAGATCGAGCGGCGCTTCGTGCCCGACGAGTGTCCGCGCACCGTGCGCAGCGGCGACTTCGTGCGCTACCACTACGTGGGGACGTTCCCCGACGGCCAGAAGTTCGACTCCAGGTACCGCGCCCTTGTCGCCCGGCGTGGCCTCCGCGGATGCAGCTCTCGCTGTCCCGCGTCCCTGTCTCCAGAGAGGCCTTTCCCTCCGGCCGGACCTCCCCTAGCTCCGCCCCGTGCACCCGCGCTCCTCCCTTCCTCCGCTGCCCGGATCCTCCCGGACCCCAGACCCTCCGCGGCGGGTGAGCCCCCCGGCCCTCACGTGCTCTAGGCCGCCCGCCCGAGACTGGACCCTTGGAGGACCTTGGGCAGCTGAGTCGGGGCAGACCACGCTCCTCCCTTTCCTCCCAGCGCGTGGACACACGCGCAATCCGTGTAAAGTAATCCGTGTAAGTGGGGCCACGTCGCACAACTAGAGTCCCAAGTGTGGACGTTCGTGGCTGCCTCTCTTCTCCCTTTTTTGTTCCTTCCCTCCGTTCCCTTGGGAATCTAGTCGGATGGTGCTTCTCACCAGTGCGATGATGATACACAAGAGGCCAGCAGCCGCCCCATGCACTGGGCTGGCGCCATGTGTAGGTGTAGTTCTAAGTGCATTCCGCATTGCAGTGAACTCATTTAACTGTACAGCGGTCTTGGAGGTAGGTAGGGTCACTACCCTCATTTTATCAGTAAGGTGACAAGCAACGGACGCTAAGAAACATTTGAACAATGGAGTCAGATTGTTTAACCCAAGTCCAGAGTCTGCGCGCAACTACCACTGCCCTCCCTTCCGGCCATACAAAAATCTCTCCTGGGGCCGGGTGTGGTGGCTCACGCTTGTGGTCACAGCACTTTGGGAGGCCGAGGTGGGAGGATCGCTTGGTCCCAGGAGTTTAAGGCTGCAGGGAGCTGTGATCGTGCCACTGCACTCCAGCCTGGGCTACAGAGAAAGATCCTATCTCAAAACAAAACAACACTCCTGGCGGGCAGGAGGTGGTCCAGGACAGCCACTCTGCTTTGCTCCGGGCCTAGGACTCCTTCACTCAGCCCTGCCTCAGGATCACAGCACCAGTCCCCAGTTTCCTCCCAGTTTCGGGTCAGGGTTAACAGGCCTCTCCTCCTCCAGCACCAGGCTACTCCTCCCCAGGGCTTTTGTGACAAACCCTGGTCTGTGCCAGTACTTGTGAATCACCAGACGAGGCAGACAGCGGTATTTGCTGAGCCCTGTTATGTGCCCCAAGGCCTAGAGTCATTATGAATATTTTGTAGACTCTAGCTTTTTTTTTTTTTTTTTTAATTCCAGGTAATGAATATACAAAAGCTGTTTAGCATAGTATGTGGCACTAGCAAGTGCTTGGAAATGGTCTTTCTTACTACTTTTTTGGTTGCTTTTGTTTTCTAAAGAACAGCTTTATTGAGATATAATTCACATATCAGACAATTTGTCCATTTGGTTTGTACAATTCAGTGTTTTTTCATATATTCACAGAGTTGTGCAAACGTCACAACTAGCAAATTCCAGAACAATTTCATCAATCCACAAAAAGAAACGTTGGACACATTATCAGTCACTTCCCAACCCCAATAGTCTATCCTCCAGTCCCTTTCAGCCACTAATCCACTTTATCTCTCTATGGATTTGCCTATCCTGGGCATTTCGTATAAATGGAATCATATAATTTGAGGTGCTTTGTCATGGTTCATCTACATTGCAGGGCATATCAGTATTTCATTTCTTTTTGTGGCTGTATATGTAATATTCCGTTGTGTCCATTCGTCAGTTGATGGGCCTTTAAATTGCTTACACGTTTTGGCTATAATGAATGATGTCATGAACCTTCGTGTTCAAGGTTTTGTGTGGATATCTCTTTCCCCTTTTTTTGTATGTGTACCTAGGAGTTGGAATTGCTGTGTCCTATGGCAATTATGTTACACACATTTTGAAGAATAGCCAAACTGTTTGCAATGGCTGCACCATTTTACATTCCGACCAGCAGTGTATGAGGGTTCTTAGTTCTCTGTGGTCTCACCAACACTTGTACTTGTCTGTCTTTTTTTTTTTTGAGACGGAATTTCACTCTTGTTGCCCAGGTGGGAGTGCAATGGCACAATTCTCCACTCACTACAACCTCCGCCTCCCAGGTTCAAGCAATTCTTCTGCTTCAGCCTCCCGAATAGCTGGGATTACAGGCTTCTGCTACCACACCTGGCTAATTTTTGTATTTTTAGTAGAGACTGGGTTTCACCATGTTAGCCAGGCTGGTCTCGAACTCCTGACCTCAGGTGATCTTCCTGCCTCAGCCTCTCAAAGTGCTGGGATTACAGGCATGAGCCACTGTGCCCGGCCTGTCTTTGATTACAGCCATTTAGTGGTTGTGAAATGGTATCTCATTGTGGTTTTGATCTACATTTTCCTAACGGCTGACGATGCTGACCATCATGTGTTTATTGACCATTTGTGTATCTTCTTTCATGTGCTTCTTCATAGGGAAGAATTTCTTCCTTGAGTTGAAAGTGATTAATTCTCAGTAGAACAAGTTGTCCTACTCTCTAGAACATCTCTAGGGCTGGCAGCCACTGTGAGGCAGTGTAGGGCAGTTAGTTGAAAGATCACAGAGGAGCTATCATCCATTCATCAAACGTTTATGCAGGTGTCTATCCCTCAAGACAGAGACTGGGCCGGGCGCGGTGGCTCACGCCTGTAATCCCAGCACTTTGGGCGGCCAAGGCTGGTGTATCCCGAGGTCAAGAGATTGAGACCAGCCTGGTCAACATGATGAAACCCCGTCTCTACTAACAATACAAAAAAATTAGCTGGGCACAGTGGCGCGTGCCTGTAATCCCAGCTACTCAGGAGGCTGAGGCAGGAGAATTGCCTGAACCCAGGAGGCGGAGGGTGCGGTGAGCCGAGATCGCGCCATTGCACTCCAGCCTGGGTAACAAGAGTGAAACTAACTCCGTCTCAAAAAAAAAAAAAAAAAAAAAGACAGAGACTAGTAGTAGTCTAGTATGTCCCTTCCGCAACCCTACCACTCATACCCTAGCCTATTACAACATAGTGTGATAAGTACGGTAAGATAGTAGGGCACACTCTGTCTCTACACATAGTTCTTACCATGTGCCTCCTCTTATGTTAACTCATTTAATCTCGGAAGAATTCATTTACGTTCACAAGACAGTGAGGCAGGTTCCTCATTACGAATGAAGAAACCGAGGCTCGGAAAGTTCAAATGACTTGCCCAAGGAACCTAATTACTAAGTGGTTCAGTAGAGATTTGAACCCAGGTAGTTCATGGCCATAACCTATGGTCTGTAGGCCACCCGCATATGTCATGGAAGAGAGGTAAGTAGCTTTGAAAGCACAGAAAAGACTTAACCATATGTTTGTGTGTCTATGTCGGGGGAGGTTAGGATGGAATCCTGGTATGGCAGGGTTAAGGCCCAAGGATGATTGAAATTCACCAGCGGGGAGCTCAGGGTTGTGTCTGCAGATCCTTAAGGTCTAGTCTTGTCTTTTTTTTTTTCCCTAAGACGGAGTTTCACTCTTGTTACCCAGGCTGGAGTGCAATGGCGCGATCTCGGCTCACAGCAACCTCCGCCTCCTGGGTTCAGGCAATTCTCCTGCCTCAGCCTCCCGAGTAGCTGGGATTACAGGCATGCGCCACCGTGCCCAGCTAATTTTTGTATTTTTAGTAGAGACGGGGTTTCACCATGTTGACCAGGATGGTCTCGATATTTTGACCTCGTGATCCACCCGCCTCGGCCTCCCAGAGTGCTGGGATTACAGGCGTGAGCCACCGCGCCCGGCCCTAGTCTTGTCTTTTGATAAATGTTATTATGTACCTACCACGTGCCTTTTTGGATATACAGAGTTGTAGATGCTCGAGCACAGCAGTGTTTAAACTGCATATACTTCTGAATATGTGGAGAGCTTGTTATACAGTTTCTGATTCAGTAGCTCTGGGATAAGGGCCTAAGAATTTGCTTTTCTGACAAGTTCCTGATGCTACTGGTCTGAGGACCACACCTTGAGAACCACTGCTCTGAAACAGAACTCCTGGAATGGGACATCAATTTATTCAAATAAGTCAAACAGGGGTCCCGAGCCCCTGGCCATGGACCTGTTTTGATCTACGGCCTGTTGGGACCTGAGCTGCACAGCAGGTGGTGAGCAGCAGGTGAGCAAGCAAAGCTGCATCTACATTTACAACCGCTCCCCATTGCTCACATCACGTGAGCTCAGCCCACTGTCAGATCAGCAGGGGAATGAGATTCTCACAGGTGCGTGAGCCCTATTGTGAACTGCACATGTGAGGGATCTAGGTGGTGCACTCCTTATGAGAATCTAATGCCTGATCTGTCACTGCCCACCACCAGGTGGGACTATCTAGTTGGAGGAAAACAAGCTCAGGGCTCCCACTAATTCTATGTTACAGTGAGTTGTATAATTATTTCGTTATGTATTACAGTGTAATAATAATAGAAATAGAGTGCACAATAAATGTAATATACTTAAATAATCCTGAAATCATACCCCGACCGCGGTCATAGAAAATTTGAATTCCTTCCATGAAACCGGTCCTTGTTGCCAAAAAGTTTGGGGACCACTGCTCTAAAAGAATCATAGAATCATCAACAGTGGACATTTTGCATATTCATTTTACATATGCATTAAATCATTCATTTATTCATTTTTTTTCTGAGACAGAGTTTTGCTCTGTTGTTCAGGCTGGCATGAAGTGACACAATCTCACCTCACTGCAGCCTCTGCCTCCTGGGTGCAAGCAATTCCTCTGCCTCAGCCTCCTGAGCAGCTGGGATTAGAGGCGTGCGCCACCACACCTGGCTAATTTTTGTATTTTTAGTGGAGATGGGGTTTCGCCATGTTGGCCAGACTGGAATTCATTTATTCATCCGACAAATATTTACTGAGTACCTACTCTTCCAGGTGCTAAAACAGAAATATCTGCCCTCAGGGAGCTTACATGCTAGTGAAAAGACAGATGTACTCTTAAGTTATATGGTCAAGTAGAAGTGGGTGAGGGCTATGGAGAAAAAACAGTGGGAATGAGGGGTGGGATGATGGGGTGACAGGCCCAGAAAGGTGAGAGGACAGTGGTCACCCAGCTAATATTACTGTCCTCCAGATTCTGGACTAGTGCTCTCATGCCTCACACAAAGCAGCCAACATGTGGGGAGTGCCTTGTGAGTAGTATGCACAGATACCTCTACCAGTTCCAGGGAGGGAAGGATTTCTGAAGCCATAGGGAAGGTTTTGAGGAGGAGCTGATGCGTGAGTTGGGCCTTGAGCATGAGTGGGATTTCATTCCTTGAAGCGGGAAGTGTGTTTAAGAGAGTGGATAGGGTGGACGAGAGTCAGGGCCTGAACGGTGACTGCTCAAGGAGCAGTGAGAGGCCCCAATATTTGGGTCAGGAGGCAGGGGACCCAGCACTGGAAGGGGGTGGGAGAACCATTTTTTTTGTTGTTGTTGTTTGTGGCCCAATCCTGCCTCAGGCCTGTGTATTTTCCTGGTGAGAACAAGGAGTGAGAGGGAGCCAAGGGCTGAGTAGTCACAGGAAGCTGGCTCATGGCTGGCCCAACATGGGACACTGGGCAGAAACACCTCTAGTCTTCCAAGGTGGTTGAGTCTTTCTGAATGGGTTGCCTTTGCATTGGAATCTGGCCCAGGGATGATGCCACTGTTTTTGGTAACTGGTTCTTGTGTTTGAAGCCACTGACATGAGCTTGGTACTGTTCTATGGAGTTCAGCACTATCTTACACGTTTTGCAGGGGTAGCCCTTTCCAGCTGGAAAGTCAGTGACAGCAGGGTCCGCCATCCGCCCATAGCGCGCCATTAGTTTGAGCTTGGTCTCCTGTTTTCTGTGTTTCTTGCCCACATAATGTTGTTGAGCCATGACAGGGTTGTTTTTTTTTTGTTTTTTATTTTTTTGAGATGGAGTCTCGCTCTGTTGCCCAGGCTGGAGTGGCGGTGCAATCTCGGCTCAGTGCAACCTCCACGTCCTGGGTTCAAGCGATTCTCTTGCCTCAGCCTCCTGAGTAGCTGGTAGCTGGAATTACAGGCATGTGCCACCTTGTCTAGCTAATTTTTGTATTTTTAGTAGAGATGAGGTTTCACCGTGTTGGCCAGGCTAGTCTCGAACTCTGGACTTCAGGTGATCTTCCTGCCTTGGCCTCCGAAATTGCTGGGATGACAGGTGTGAGCCAATGCACCCAGCCCAGAATCTTTTGAAGGGAAGGTTTTTGTTCAGAGGAGTAAGGGGATTGAGGGGCTCAGTGAATGGACTATAGGCTAAGTAGAAGTTCTAGAGATCAGCCTCATCGGGACGTCCTTTTACATAGGGACTCATCCAGCTCCTAACATTCCAGGTACTGAGATACAGCAGAGGATAAAGCCGACAAAAATCCCTGCCCTTGGCCAGGCGCGGTGGCTCACGCCTGTAATCCCAGCACTTAGGGAGGCCGAGGCAGGTGGATCATGAGGTCAAGAGATTGAGACCATCCTGGTCAACAAGGTGAAACCCCGTCTCTACTAAAAATACAAAAAATTAGCTGGGCATGGTGGCACGTGCCTGTAATCCCAGCTACTCAGGAGGCTGAGGCAGGAGAATTGCCTGAACCCAGGAGGTGGAGGTTGCGGTGAGCCGAGATCGTGTCATTGCACTCCAGCCTGGGCAACAAGAGCGAAACTCCATCTCAAAAAAAAAAAAAAAACCCCGCCCCCTAGTCAGGTTTGGGGAGAACACAAGTCCATACCTGCAGACTTAAGCAGAAAGGAGAGGGAATTTATTGGAAGGATCTTCAATTCCTTGTGAGGTTCCAGAATCATGGACTGAGGTGACTTTCTGCCTCTCCCCAAGGGGTTGCCGACGGGGTTTCATTCTCTCCCACGAGAAAGAGAGTGCTCAAGCCAGCTTTCCACGCTGCACACATGGTCTCTGGGATCCAGCACCAACTACGGAAACTGGACTGTCTCACCTCCAGGTTTCCAGGACATAATCTGATGGGTGCTGCTTGGGCAGGTGTCCACTCTATTGGGCGTTAAGTCACATGGTCCTAAGTGGGGGCCCAGACTGACCTCTTCAGCAGGACTGGTCCTCAGGGAGGAGCCAGTGGGCTGGGCAGCAGCCAGGATGGAGTCAGTGCAGGGTGGGGGGGCCTGATGGGGGCAGTGGCATCAGAGTGACTGGCCAGGTCAGGACATGCTGGTTTAGGAGGTGTTTAGAGTGTGAATCCGCATCGCAGTGCTTCCTATGGAGAAGGAGAGTGCTGAAAGGGAAGCTGCCCCACGCGTTTCTGCTAACTGGGGGAAAGATCCCAGCCACTTCTCGCCGCGGTCTCCGAGGCCATTGGCAGCCAGTCAAGCACCCCCAGTGAGGACTTACTAGCGGGGCTTTGAATTTTCATCTGTGGGTCATTGCGAGCAGTTGCACATCCCTATTACCAATTCAGTTTGGCTACATGGTATTTTACTGGGCTGAGCCCTGTGAAAAATGGGAATTGTCTATAGGGGTCTGACATTTTAATTTGTGCAGTTTCGAAAAAACAAAAATCCGTAACAGCAATTGATTTAATGATGTTTTAATGGCCCGAAGCCCATCCAAGCCAACAGCTCATGTTTCAGGGTCTGATTCTCCAGGAGGAGCTATGAATGGAGGCGTTCTCTCTCATTTCTTCTCCTCTGCTCCCACTTGCTCCCTCTCTCCTCCTCCACCTCCCTTCCCTTCCTCCTCCTCACACTTTCCTGGGTAGTTCGCCGGTTCATTAACTGCTTTTCTTTTCTTCCTGGCATGTCTCATTAGCTACTGGTAGAGGTGGTGGTTTGAGGGAAATCATCTTGGGCAAAGGGTCTAGAAAGCTCAGAGTCCCCTCTGGGGGTGACTGTGTGGAGGGGTAGGTGGGAAGCAGTAGGATCCAGTGTCAGTGGTGGAACTCAGCCAGTGCAGGGGGTGTCTCAGCTGGGACCCTGGCAGCCAGTGGGGAGGTGAGTTTCAGTCCCACTCGTGAAGGTTGGTGGCAGGACCACAGTCCTCACATCAAGCATGTCCCCTTGTGAGTCAGCCATCCAAAGTGGCCCAAGTGAGACAGGACCCACTTTGAGGCCCCCAGAAGGGAGTTCCCACGCCCAGTGGGCTTGTTCTTCCTTACCTTGCTTCCTCTCTGTTATGGGTTCTCAAAATATAGCAGTCTTTTTTTTCTTCTTTCTTTCTGAGGCAGGATCTCTCTCTGTTGCTCAGGTGGAGTGCAGTGGTTCCCACTGCAACCTCTGCCTCCCGGGTGCAAACAATTCTCGTTCCTCAGCCACCCGAGTAGCCAGGATTGTATTTTTGGTAGAGACAGGGTTTCACCATGTTGCCCAGGCTGGTCTCAAACTCATGAGCTCAATTGATTCACCCACCTTGGCCTCCCAAAGTGTTGGGATTACCACTTGAGCCACCACACCCAGTCTGCCATTTGTCCTTTTTTTTTTTTTTTTGAGACGGAGTTTCGCTCTTGTTACCCAGGCTGGAGTGCAATGGTGTGATCTAGGCTCACCTCAACCTCCGCCTCCTGGGTTCAGGCAATTCTCCTGCCTCAGCCTCCTGAGTAGCTGGGATTACAGGCACGTGCCACCATGCCCAGCTAATTTTTTGTATTTTTAGTAGAGACGGGGTTTCACCATGTTGACCAGGATGGTTTCAATCTCTTGACCTCATGATCCACCCGCCTCGGCCTCCCAAAGTGCTGGGATTACAGGTGTGAGCCACCGTGCCCAGCCCATTTGTCCTTTTAAAAGTTCGTTCTTAGTGCAGATTTAAACCTATATTCAGAAGCCCCATTTTGCCTTAAGAACATAGCCATGGGGGGCTGGGCGTGGTGGCTCACACCTGTAATCTCAGCACTTTGGGCGGCTGAGGCAGGTGGATCTCCTGAGGTCAGGATTCAAGACCAGCTTGGCCAACGTAGTGAAAACCTGTCTTTACTAAAAATACAAAAATTATTTGGGCGTGGTGGCTTTTCTAGGGAGGCTGAGGCAGGAGACTTGCTTGAACCTGGGAGGCAGAGATTGCGGTGGGCCAAGGTCATGCCACTGCACTCCAGCCTGAGTGACAGAGTGAGACTCTGTCTCAAAAAAAAAAAGAATAGCCATTGGTATAGTTATTTATCTCAAGTAATGTGTCGCCAAGATAACGTGAGCTTCTGTGTAGGCAGCTTAGTGAGTCGACTGTGATGTCTCTTGTCTTAGTGGTCCTTGGGTTTTTTGAAAAGCATCATCAGAGGGTGCTGCAGACACCTTTCCCATTCTTCCCCCACTGCCCTGCCACCCTGGGCAGTGATGGAAGGAGACGAAAACAAGCTGGTGGAGAGGAAAGGAGGGTGTTGGATATGCTAGGTGGTTTCCATTTGCCTTTCTAGGTCCACTCTCCACCTGTTCCGTTTGCTTTTTGCTCTGGGAGGCTGACCTGTATGGACTACATGTGCACGGTGTGGGTTGTGTCAATGACCCCTTGTCTGGTGGCTTTGGTTGGATTCAACCAATGCGCATGTGTTAGGTCATTCTTGCATCGCTGCAAAGAAATACCTGAGGCTGGGTAATTTATAAGAAAAGAGGTTTAGGCCAGGCACAGTGGCTCAAGCCTGTAATCCTAGCACTTTGGGAGGCTGAGGTGGGTGGAATACAGGGGCAGGAGTTCGAGACCAGCCTGACCAACATGGTGAAACCCTGTGCCTACTAAAAATACAAAAATTAGCTGGGCATGGTGGTGCGCCCCTGTAATCCCAGCTACTCAGGAGGCTGAGGCAGAAGAATCGATTGAACCCAGCAGGTGGAGGTTTCAATGAACTGAGATCGTGCCACTGCACTCCAGCCTGGCAGCAGAGCAAGACTCCATCTAAAAAAAAAAAAAGAAAAGAAAGAAAGAAAAGAGGTTTAATTGACTCAGTTCTGCAGGCTGTACAGGAAGCATAGCATGCATGCTGGCATCAGCTTCTGGTGAGGACCTCAGGAGATTTATAGTCACGGTGGGAGGGAAAAGGGGAGCAGACATCTCACATGGCAAGAGTGGGAGCAAGAGAGACAGGGTGGGAGGTGCCACACACTTTTAAACAAGCAGAAAGCCAATTGATTTGGGGGTGTTGATTTCGTGTTCTGCAAATTTGCCAGATTTGTTTATTAGTTGTTGTTTTTCCCCACAGAACCATCAAGTCCAATGTTTATTAGTTTTAGCAGCTTTTTTAATGGACTCTTATAGCGTTTTCTGTATATAAAATCTTTTCATCTGTTAAAAGAGATATTTTTACTTCTTTCTTTCCAATTTCTGTGCCATATATTTCTTTGTCTTGCTTAATTGCTCTGGCTAGGAGTTCCAGGACCATGTTGAAAAAAGTGTTGAAAGCAGGCATCTTTTCCTTATTCCCAGTTACAGGGGAAAACCTTTTAGTTTTCTCCAATGAGTATAATGTCAGCTGTGCACATTTCATTATTAAACTTTCCTGGAACAGCCTCGTTTGGGAGTGTCATCTGTTTCCCTGAATGAGATGCCTGTAAAAGGTGTGAATAAGCCAGATACCAGGACACGTTGTATAAATGCTTATTCCAGAGTGTGCAGAAAGAATGTTCATGACCAGCCCTGGGGTCGACACTGCCCGTGAGTTTGTGCCAATTGTGCTGATCAGAATAAATTTGTTCAAAACAACTTGATTTTTCCAGATGGTCAGAATTTTAAGCAGTAGGTAACAGTGGTCTTGCATTGTTAGCCTCTTGTATAAATGTATACATTATTAATGTACAAATACATACACTTTCTTTTGGAAAGGTTTTTTGGTTTTTATCACTTTGGTGCTTAATTGTTCACAGTGCTTAGGCAGCATCAAATGAAAAAGTCAATACCGTGAGGCAACAACTCTTTCCTTCTTTCTTTTCTTTCTTTCTTTCTTTCTTTCTTTCTTTCTTTCTTTCTTTCTTTCTTTCTTTCTTTCTTTCTTTCTCTTTCTTTCCTTCCTTCCTTCCTTCCTTCCTTCCTTCCTTCTTTCTTTCTTTCCTTCTTTCTTTCTTCTCTTTCTTTCTTTTTCTTTCTTTCTTTCCTTTCTTCTTTCTTTCTTTTTTTTCCTTCCTTCCTTCCCTTCCTTCCTGTCTTTCTTTCTTTTTCTTCCTTTCCTTTCCTTCCTTTTTCTTTTCTTTTCTTTTTCTCACTCTGTCACTCAGGATGGAGTGCCAGGGTACGATCTTGGCTCACTGCAGCCTCAGCCTTCCAGGTTCAAGTTATCCTCCTACCTCAGCCTCCTGAGTGGCTGGGACCACGTGCACACACCACCATGCTCAGCTATTTTTTTGTATTTTTAGTAGAGATGGGATTTTGCAATATTGCCCAAGCTGGGCAACAACTGTTTCTCTATGCCTCTAGGCAGGCCGAGACCCTGGAGTTTGGGAATCAGAAGGTCTTAGATTCTCGCTTCTCCACCCCCACCCATGTTTAATTTCATGAGCTTAGGAAATTTTGTGACCTCCAAAGAGCCTGAGTATCAGGGCACCCACCTTAAAGTATTGCATGAGGATTAAATGGGGTAGTATATATATATGAAGAGTTTGCTGCTGTGCCCGGCAGTGTGTAAGTGCTAAAAAAAAAGTTTTGTTAAATTTGGGAAGTATATTTGGGTTCTGTGAATGAAAAAAATATTTTTAAAGTAGTTTCTTGCTGGTGCATTGTTGCTATTTGTGTGTTCTGTGCCTTAGGAGTCTTTGAAACCTTGTTTTCCAGCCCGTTATTATAATAAATCCACCAGCTTGATGATGGCTTAGTGGCAGGGGGAGGCCCCAGCCAAGTGTAATTCAAGAGCGGGCATTCCAGGGGGTGGCGGTTGGGGCCCCGGAGGTAGAGGTTTGAAGTGTAAAGCTGACTTGGGCACGAAACTGACCATGTGCTTTTGTCCTCTGGCTTGTTGGCTTGTGCTTGAAATCTTGGTTTCTGTTCACTGACCTTGAGGAAAGGAAAGCTATTAAAATAGGCTGTAAAACTGGGAGGAGAAACAGAAGAGGGCCGGGTCTCAGGAAGCTGCCCTCGGGGGAGTGGTGAGGTGGACTCTGTGGCTCACCCAAACTGTTCATTAGAGAAAAAGAGGAAAAAGTGAAAGTATTTTGCAGGGCCGGGCGTGGTGGCTCAAGCCTGTAATCCCAGCACTTTGGGAGGCCGAGGCGGGTGGATTACGAGGTCAAGAGATCGAGACCATCCTGGTCAACATGGCGAAACCCCGTCTCTACTAAAAATACAAAAAATTAGCTGGGCATGGTGGCACATGCCTGAAATCCCAGCTACTCGGGAGGCTGAGGCAGGAGAATTGCCTGAACCCAGGAGGCGGAGGTTGCAGTGAGCCGAGATCGCACCATTGCACTCCAGCCTGGGTAACAAGAGCAAAACTTCGTCTCAAAAAAAAAAGAAGTATTTTGCAAAATGAAGGGTGACACATCCTCATGAAGGAAATCCCAGTGGCCTTTAACATTTTATTACATTGGTAATTATTTGATCATTTTGAAAAGTAAGATAATTAAAAAGAAAACAAATTCAGTCACCTGAAGTCCTCTACCTGTTGCTGATAGATAATATTTCATGTATTGCCTTGTGGATTTTTTCATAGGTATCTATATATATATAAGCTGAAAATGGGGTGGTTTTATACTGTGTTAACCTGCCCCCGCTTTTTTTTTTTTTTTTTTTTTTTGCGAGAAAGTCTCATTCTGTCACCCTGACTGGAATGCAATGGGACCATCTCAGCTCACTGCAGCATTCACCTCCCAGGTTCAATTAATTCTTGTGCTTCAGCCTCCCGAGTAGCTGGGACTACAGGTGCACACCACCACGTCCAGCTAATTTTTTATTTTTAGTAGAGATGGGGTTTCACCATGTTGGCCAGGCTGGTCTTGAACCCCTGACCTCAAGTGATCCACCCTCCTTGGCCTCCCAAAGTGCTGGGATTGCAGGCATGAGCCATCACGCCTGGCACTGTAACCTGACCTTTACTCTTATTATATATATATTCCTTCATGTCAGTGAGTAGAAATCTGTTATAATAAAATGCCATAGAGCATTTTATTTTATGTCTTCTGAAACTCTGTGGGTCTCTATCAGTTTATAAAGTACTTGTAGGCAAAGTCCGTGGCTTGTACTTTATATCCCCCAAACCCCTGCTGATTGCTAAATCTGACACTGAAGAAGATAAAGGTATGAGTCACAGCTATGATTTAATTATTTATCTTTTGATATAAGGCCTTTGAAACACATATATTAGTGATCATAAGACTACATTATACTTTCTGTTACCCACGTTAATTATAGTAATGTTGGCAGAACGCTTAGGTGTTCAGAGCAGTTTTTGTGTTTGGGGTGACTGTTATTATCACTTGCATTTTGCAGTGGAGGAAACTGAGGTTAAGAGAAGTTAAGTGTGTTTAATGTTCTTACCATGCTGCCTCTCTGTTTGACTTAGCTGGATGACTTAAAAAAAATCAAATGTGTGCGTATGTACTAACCTGGGCCATTAGTACCTATGATGTTGCTTTTAGGTACCAATCACATAGAAAATGGAGTAAAGACTTTTTTTTTTTTTTTTTTTTTTTGAGATGGAGTCTCGCTCTGTTGCCCAGGCTGGAGTGCAGGGGAGCAATCATGGCTCACTACAACCTCCACCTCCCAGGTGTGAGCCTCCCGAGTAGCCAGGACTTCAGGCGCGTGCCACCACGCCTGGCTAATTTTTTGTATTTTTAGTAGAGATGGGGTTTTACCACGTTGGCCAGGCTGGTCTCGAACTCCTGAGCTCATGTTATCCACTCTCCTTGGCCTCTCAAAGTGCTGGGATTACAGGTGTGAGACACTGTACCTGGCCGTAAAGTCTTTTTTATTTTACTTTATTTTTTGAGACTCCGTCGCCCAGGCCGGAGTGCAGTGGTGCAATCATAGCTCACTGCAGCCTCACTCTCCTGGGCTCAAGTGCTCCTCCCACCTCAGCTTCTGAAGTAGCTGGGACTATAGGCATGCACCACTACATGTGGCTAATTATAGATATCTATTTATTTAGTAGAAAGGAGGTGCCTCTTTTTTGCCCAGGCTGGTCTTGAACTCCTAGCTTCAAATGATCCTCTTGCCTTGGCCTCTCAAAGCCCTAGCATGACTACAGCCAACTCCCTCTTTTGTGTGTGTGTGTGAAAGAATAGGTAACTCTTTTGCAAAATCAGCTTAACACATTTTTTTTTTCTTGAGAGCTCGTTTGGAGGTTCTAGCAGGGGAGCCCAGCTGCTCGTATACCCTTGACCGAAGACCGGTCCTCCTCTATCGGGGATGGTCATCCTCTTCGACCGAGCGTGCAGCGGAGGGATGCACATGGAGCGGTGAGGGAGGAAGGGGACACCTGCCTTGCCAGGCAGATCAGCGGAATCAACCCGGCGACCAATGGGGTGACAGATGCCGTAGTCAGATTGCCCTCCCATCCCATGTTTTTTTTTTCTGAAGAGAGTTATGCTGATTCTTATTGAGCTAGATTTGCTGGCAGTATTCAAGATAGTCTAAAATTTCCAACCCACAAGTACTGTCCAGTGGAGATGTTCGTGTGTCAGTGTCTCCGTGGCAGGCCTTTTGCTTTGCTGTGGCTGCATTACGTCCTGGGCACGTTTTTACAGGTTGGCCAGGATGGTCTCGATCTTCTGACCTTGTGATCCACCTGCCTTGGCCTCCCAAAGTGCTGAGGAAGGGACTAATACTTTTCTTTCTCTCTCCCTACCCTTCTGGTCTTCAGCTACGACAGAGACTCCACTTTCAACGTGTTTGTGGGGAAAGGACAGCTGATCGCAGGGATGGACCAGGCTCTTGTTGGCATGTGTGTAAATGAGAGACGTTTCGTGAAGATTCCCCCGAGGCTTGCCTATGGAAGTGAAGGAGTTTGTAAGCTTTTGTTCCTCATTTATAAACACATCTGCAGAAACAACGAGAACACTTTTAGGCTGTTAATAAGTCCAACAGACTGGAGAATCTTGGAATCTTTAGACTGGGGGGAAGTGAAAAGCATGAACTCATACACAGCTAAAATTTCCGTCTTAGGTTTGTTTCTTTAGATGTGAAAGAAAGTGTCATTAACACAGGTGTATTGAATGATACTCTCTCTTTTACTTTTTCTTTTCTTTTTTTTTTTTTTTTGAGACGGAGTTTCGCTGTTGTTACCCAGGCTGGAGTGCAATGGCCTGATCTCTACTCACCACAACCTACGCCTCCTGGGTTCAGGCAATTCTCCTGCCTCAGCCTCCTGAGTAGCTGGGATTACAGGCACGTGCCACCATGCCCAGCTAATTTTTTGTATTTTTAGTAGAGACGGGGTTTCACCATGTTGACCAGGATGGTCTCGATCTCTTGACCTCGTGATTCACCCACCTTGGCCTCCCAAAGTGCTGGGATTACAGGCTTGAGCCACTGCACCCGGCCGAATGATACTCTCAATGAGAAGAAAACTTTGTTTTTTATCTTTCCTTTCAATTTCATTTGGAGGAAAGAGGGAGGAAGAATGGGGCATTTTGGAATTGTATAGCAGTGACTGCTTGAATATTTTTGGCCCACATTCACTTTGGCAGCCTCCTAGGTGTTTTTATCTGGCCTGAAAGGCAGCAACTGTGAACTCAGTGTGAAATCTTTAATTTCTAGCTGGTGTGATCCCCCCCAATTCAGTGCTTCATTTTGATGTACTTCTGATGGATATTTGGAATTCTGAAGACCAGGTTCAGATTCACACCTATTTCAAGCCCCCAAGTTGCCCTCGGACCATCCAAGTGTCTGATTTTGTGAGGTACCACTACAATGGGACGTTCCTGGATGGGACTCTGTTTGATTCGAGGTAAGTTCTGCCGTTCATGGCAATATTAGTGAAATGTCCCATGGTTCTTTCCTTCTGTCTTACTTGCTTTTTATGCCCATGGGGAAACCAGAATAAGGACTCTTTTTTTTTTTTTTTTTTTTGAGACAGAGTTTTGCTCTTGTTACCCAGGCTGGAGTGCAATGGGGCGATCTCGACTGACTGCAACCTCCACATCCTGGGTTCAAGCAATTCTCCTGCCTCAGCCTCCCAAGTAGCTGGGATTACAGGCATGCGCCACCGTGCCCAGCTAATTTTTGTATTTTTAGTAGAGACAGGGTTTCACCATGTTGACCAGGATGGTCTTGATCTCTTGACCTCGTGATCCACCCGCCTCGGCCTCCCAAAGTGCTGGGATTACAGGCTTGAGCCACTGCGCCCTGCCAAGGACTCTTTTCAATTATAACTAGTGCTGAACTCATCTACTTGAGATTTTTGGTCAGTGTTGCATCGTCTCTGGTGCCACAGTCAAAATTTTAATACATCTTAGAAACATTTAAGAGCAATGTTTATCTAACTTAACTGTATTTTGAGATGTCATCATTAAGTCAAAGGCTGTATTTCTTTTTCTTTTTTTGACAGAGTCTCACTCTGTCACCCAGGCTGGAGTGCAGTCACACGATCTCAGCTCACTGCAACCTCCGCCTTCCAGATTCAAGGGATTCTCCTGCCTCAGCCCCCTGAGTGGCTGGTACTACAGGCGTGCAACACTATGGCTGGCTAATTTTTTGTATTTTAATAGAGATGGGGTTTTACTGTGTTGGCCAGGATGGTCTCGATCTTCTGACCTTGTGATCTACCTACCTTGGCCTCCCAAAGTACTGAGATTACAGGCGTGAGCTACCGCGCCTGGCCAGGCTGTACTTCTAAGGAGGCTTACACACATTTTGGTTCACTTTTTATAGCTTTCCCATGGAAACAGGAGGGGAAAGATGAATGTATTTGAAGCTATGGAGAGGCATGTGGCTATGCTGGAGATCAGGAATCCTTCGAAATTTCTTCTCATTGGAGTGTGTTTGATTAGTGGAATAACTAGCCTGTTTTCGTCTACCACTAGTATAAATGCATGCTTTTTATTTCTTTCTAAACTTAAGGATGTCTGCCCTGTGTTTGGGGGCAAAGATCTATATATGCCTATCTCTCAGGAAGGGTATGGGATCACTGTTTAGCTCATATTTGGGTAACAAAACCCGTCCTGAGAGATGAGTTGGAAACATCCTCATGGTGTGAAACTTTTCCCCTTTCTCATTGGCTTTCAGTCACAACCGCATGAAAACATATGACACATATGTGGGAATTGGCTGGCTGATTCCGGGAATGGACAAAGGCCTGCTGGGGATGTGTGTGGGGGAGAAGCGCATCATCACCATCCCTCCTTTTCTGGCCTATGGAGAGGATGGAGATGGTAAGTCCTTCTCCTGCTTGGAGCCACTCTCACCTACCCTGAGTAATATCGCAGTGGTTAATTTAATTGTCATCACATGAAACCACTAGACCTGTCAGTCTAGACTCACTCTGCCCAATATGGTAACCACCAGCCACATGTGGCTATTTATATTGAAATGAAAACAAGTCAAAATCAACTGAAATTTAAAATTCAGTTCCTTGGTCGCACTGCTACATTTTAGGTCACGTTGCTGAGGGCTACCATGCTGGCCAGTGCAGATACAGACCCAGATCATTTCCATCACTCAGAGAGTTCCGCTGGACAGTGCTACTCTGGATTGTCTGCTGTCTGATGAGTGAGCTGCAGAGATTTCCACTTACGTATGGTCACTGGCGTTCATGAGTAAGCCCCCTGCCCCTGCAGTGCTTGCTATGGCCTTGGGAACCAACCTCTCTGGCTTTGTCATTTGTGAAATGAGACTTGAACTAGACACTATAAGTTGCAAACATCAGGTAGAAATTTAGCCATATTATGTCAGAATTGCCAAATTTCCCCATTTGCACCTCTACAATGAGTTTTTACCTGTGACATTAACTTCATGCGGACAAAAGCAAAGTGTAATATTAGAAAACACATTACTTAGAATTAGTGACCTGTTTGTAGTTTTTCTGTGAAGGAAAACACATACTATTGACTGATAAATAGAATGTCTCAGTTACTCATATTAGAATTTCAGGTGTGTTTAATCATATTGACATGCTGGCACAACATGGAGACCTATAGACATTTAAACAGCTGACGGATACAGTGATGCGTTGATTAATGATTGGGAGATGTTCTGAGAAAGGCATCATTAGGCAATTCCATTGCTGTGCAAATGCCATAGAGTGCACTTACACAATCCTAGGTGCTGCACAGCCTACTGCACATCACACTGTATGGCGTAACCTGTGTCTTCTAGGCTGCAAACCTGCGCAGCATGTGTACTGAATCCTGTGGGCTGTTGTAACACATGGTAAAAATTTGTTTATCTAAACATAGAGAAGCTACAGTAAAGACATGATATGATAATTATGGGACCACCCTCATATATGTGGTCTGCCATTGACCAAGACTTCCTTATGCAGCACCTGACTTTGTAGTCAAGGATATAAATGAGAACATGATGCTTCTTAAGGAGTTTACTGATGGTGATACCCAACTTACAATAACCAATATGTTTTTGATGTTGTTTCCTGGCTCTGTAGAGCAGAGCAGCAAGAGAAAAGAGCCTGAGGTGATGGGGCTCAGCCTTCTCTCCACCTCCATATATATATATATACACTTTTTTTTTTTACAGAGTCTCACACTGTTTCCCAGGCTGGAGTGCGGTGGTGTGATCTTGGCTCACTGTAATCTCTGCCTCCTGGGTTCAAGAGATTCTCCTGCCTCAGTCTCCTGGGTAGCTGAGACTACAGGTGTGTGCCACCATGCCTGGAAAATGTTTGTATTTTTAGTAAAGACAGCGTTTTGCTGTGTTGGCCAGGCTGGTCTCGAACTACTGACATCAAGCCATCTACCCACCTCGGTCTCCCAACGTGCTGGGATTACAGGTGTGAACCAATGTGTCTGACCCACTTTTATATATTTTACATGCTGGGAATCTGCAGACAGTTTCCCAAAAAGAGAGGTAGTAGGGGTGGAATTCCCTATTAAAATAAAAAAAAATAAGTTTGAAGCAGTGCCATAAATGTATCTTAATTCTTTCCCCACTGAGATAGAGACAGGGTCTCACTCTGTCACCCAGATTGGAGTGACACCATCATGGCTCACTGCAACCACAAACCCCTGGGTGATATTCCTGCCTCAGTCTCCCCAATAGTTAGGACTGCAGGCATGTGCCACCATGCTTGGCTTTAAAAAAATTTTTTTAGAGAGTGTCTCACTGCATTGCCCAGGCTAATCTTGAAATCCTTGGCTCAAGTGATCCTCTCACCTCAGCCTCCCAAAGTGGTGAGATTACAGGTGAGAGCCACTGCCCCTGGCAGTTACTATTCTTTCTTCTTTTTTCGAGACAGAGTCTTGCTCTGTCGTCCAGGCTGGAGTGCAGTAGCGTGATCTTGTCTCACTGCAACCTCCGCCTCCTAGGTTCAAACAATTCTTCTGTCTCAGCCTTCCGAGTAGCTGGGACTACAGGTGCCCACCACCATACCCAGATAATTTTTGTATTTTTAGTAGAGACAGGGTTTCACCATATTGGTCAGGCTGGTTTCGAACTCCTGGCCTCAGGTGATCTGCCCACCTTAGCCTCCAAAATTGCTAGGATTACAGGTGGGAGCTTCTGTGCCACTATTTTCTTATTGATGTTCCAGTGGTCTTGTCCTTGGCCCCAAGAAGTTCACTGACATTGGCTCCCAGATCCTTTCGTCGTCAGCCACATAACGAAACCAGACATAAGCCTAATATGAGAAATATTATTTATTTACTTTACATAAATAATAGTTTATTTAAGGTAGTTATTTCTGAAAACTTTATACTTGAATACTGTGTTCAGCTATCCAAGTATAACTTTAAATGGGTGAACTCTATGGTACGTGAATTATATCTCTGTAAAGTCGCTATAGAAAATATTATTCATCTAGTACACATTAATCCTAGAAAAATTGAAACCCCATGGTTACTTTTAAGGTTTTCATTGTTCTCTTAAATGAAAAGATACAGAGAAGCACAAAAGATTGATATTCTGTATCTCCCATACATGTGGTTTAGGGATTGACCACACCTTGCATTCCAGGGGCTGCCTCAGCAGATTTCATCATTCCTCAGAGGGGAGGGAGACGCAGGGTGGGCTTTGCCAAAGGCCGGTGGAAGGACCTCAGGTTTGGCGGCATCTAGTTCACCTGCCCAGCCCTTCTCCTTTGCATGGTGTAACAAATGACAAGTAAAAGTGAAGGACTGGTTTGTTGGTTAACTTTCTATTATCCCAGATTACTGGGTTTTGAGTTTATCTACTGGCTGATGTTGACCTTTGCAGGAAGAACTAGTCCTATAATTTCTTCACATGGATTTTATTTTGCAGATACCCAATATATTCCCCCTGTCGGGAAGATTCAAGAGAAGCAGTACTACCCAGAAGTGAGATAGAAGTGATCTGAGGACTATTTATTTATATTTTGGATTGTGGGTGCCATTTTTTTCTCTGTTATCTCTGCTAACTTTCGTTTTATTTATATCTTGCTTTGGATACACTTTAAAGTGTTGAGTTTTACTTTTGCGTCTAAAAAATTGGCCGTTCGTTCCAAAAAAAACAAGTCTGTGTACAGTTCTCCAGAACCAGACCAGAGATTTGGAATTTTCTCCTTTCAGTGTCTGTGGTTTGCATTTATTCACAAACAGAACCCACAGAGGTATGTATTTGGGTTTGCCTGTGGGTGCATGCCCACCTACACAGAGCCTTGATTTTCCAGCATGAGCCCAGAAAATATGGTCATAGTGGTCTCTTATGTCATTAACATCAGTTTTCTCCTTTTCCTGAGTCTGGTTTTAGATTATACCATCAGCCCATGGTTGGACACCATGGGGGCCCATCCAAGACCTGGAAGAACATTTGTTTCCTTGGCTTCAAAACTTCTCGAGAAATGAATGACACCAACCCCAAGGCTGTTGAGCTGTAAAGTACTTCCTGTTTAATCATCATCCTCCATTCCATTCTAGGGAAAGACATTCCCGGACAGGCGTCTCTGGTGTTCGATGTTGCATTGTTAGACCTCCATAACCCCAAGGACAGCATTTCCATTGAGAACAAGGTGGTACCTAAAAGCTGTGAGCGGATAAGCCAGAGCGGGGACTTTCTCAGGTACCATTACAACGGCACGCTTCTGGATGGCACCCTCTTTGATTCCAGGTAAGGACATGATTAAGGTCTTCAGTTGCCAGAACGTTGTATTAAATAAAGTCTGCCCTTGGCTGGACTGTGATTTAAATACTGTGTCAATGCTGGTTCGTAGTTAGTATTTTCATCTCTAATACAGGTTTCTGTTTTCTGATACTTCTTCCCTCCCTCCCCGTCTCCCACCCTTCCTTCCTTCCTTCCTTCCTTCCTTCCTTCCTTCCTTCCTTCCTTCCTTCCTTCCTTCCTTTTTTTTCCTTTTTTTTTTGAGATAGGATCTTGTTTTATTATCCAGTCTGGAGTGCAGTGCAGCTGCACGATCGTGGTTTTCTGAAGCCTTAAACTCCTGGGCTCAAGCAATTGTCTCATCTCAGCCTCCTGAGTAGCTCCTGAGTAGGCGTATGCCCCCATGCTTGGCTAATTTTTTATTTTTTATAGAGATAGGCTTAAGTTTCTTCATAGGCTGTTGTAACCAGCTCTTTCTTGGGGGCTGTTTTAGATGGTTCTGCAGGAAGACTGGAGAGACTCACCCTCAACTCTCACCATCCCCCTATACTGTGCTCAGCTATCCAGGTATAAACCTCTTGATGGGGTCCAAGATGAGGAGTGGCCAGAAGTGATGTCAAGGAGGTACAGTGGGCAGAGAATGGACTGGATGCCAAGAGAGCTGGCTCCAGCCCTCGTCTGTGCTGCACTAGCTCTATGACTTTGGATAGCATTTGACTGGGACTCCATTTTTCCCTATTCCAGCACCTTTGTCAGGTAAATGGTTAGATTAAAGAGATAAGGTATGTGTCACAGGGCTGTACACATTTCAGAGGCACTGGTTGGATGCATTCAGCTCCCTTCTGTTGCTGGGTTCCATAGAGGCTAATTACTGGGCCTCTTCTGTGGTTCAGAGTTCTGTTTTATTTATCAGGCATGGCCTGCAGTTGTGCAGAGAGGGCTGGTGTTTGGCCTGTCTTGCTCATTCCAGCGGCATGTGTTGTTTGAAACTACTCCTTCAGCCTCCAGCAGAGCAATCAAGTAGCAACAGCAAACTTCCTGTCTGTGAGGTGATAGACTTCTAGCTAACTTAGTCATCCAAAACCATTACAGAAGACTTTGTGTATGGTATTATTTCATTTGAGTAATACCATACCAACACCACACCCTGCCTTGTTCTTTGAAATGGAATCTCGCTCTGTGGCCCAGGCTGGAGTGCAGTGGGTGTGATCTCGGCTCACTGTCATTCTTGTTCCTAGGATCTCTTTTACATTTCATTTACATTTTTTGGAAAAGAGTATTAGTTACATGGCTCAAAATTGAAACAAAGTATGCATTAAGATAAGTTGCATTCCTGTCCCTGTCTGCCTAACCTCCCTTTCTCCCCTACTCCTTAGAGTTAACCTTTTCTATTAGTTTTGATTTTTAATTTTTCCAATGTATGGATTTTTTTTTTAGTTAACCTTTGTGTGTGCCTGTGTGTGTGTGTGTCTGTGTGTGTCTGTGTGTGTGTGTGTCTGTGTGTGTGTCTCTGTGTGTGTGTGTGTGTGTGTGTGTAGGTGCTGCCAAAGCGAGCACATGCCATGCCATGCCCGGCTCAGCTTTTTTATTTTTTTCTGTTTCTTTTTCTTTCTTTTTTTTTTTTTTAGAGAAGGAAAGAAATAAAAAGGAGTGAAGGAGAGGAAGAAAGAGGAAGAAAAAGAGGGAGAGAGAACGGAAATGCTTTATTCTAAAAATGGGTGTTAATAATGGCCAATCAATGTTTCATTTAAACCTATGAGTATGTGTGATGTGGTATGGACAAGAATGTATATTTTGTGTATTTGAAGTGGAGAGCTCTATAAATATTTATTAAGTTTACTTGTTCCAGATCTGAGTTCAAGTCCTGGATAGCTTTATTAATTTTCTGTCTTGTTGAGTCTAAATCTCTTTATGAGTCTTATGTATCTGAGTGTTAGGATCATTAGCTCTTATTGTTGCATTGATCCTTTTACCACTATATCTTTGTTGCTTTAAAATCTATTTTATCCGATACAAGAATTGCAACTCCTGCTTTTTATTTATTTATTTATTTATTTTTGCTCTCCATTTGGTTGGTAAATCTTTCTCCATCCCTTCATTTTGAGTCTTTGGTATCCTTGCATGTGAAACAGGTCTGGATGTAACATGCCGTTGGGTTTTGGCTGTGTCTTTTGATTGGAGGATTTAGTCAATTTAAATTTAGGATTACTGCCATTTGATGTTAACTGGCTGTTTTATCCATTGGTTGATGTAAATTCTTCTTTATGTTGATGCTCTTTAATTTTTGGTATATTTTTAGAAAGGCTAATACTGGTTGTTTCTTTCTGTGTGTAATGCTTCTTTCAGAAGCTCTTGTAAAGCAGGCCTGGTGGTAATAAAATCTCTGAGTACTTGCTTGTTCATGAGAGATTTTATTTTTCCTTCAGTTGTGAAGCTTAGTTTGGCTGGATATGAAATTCTGGGCTGAAGGTTCTGTTCTTTGAGGATGTTGAATATTGGCCCCCACTCTCTTCTGGCTTGTAGAGTTTCTGCTGAGAGATCGGCTGTAAGTCTGATAGGCTTGCCTTTGTGGGTAACCTGACCTTTCTCTCTGGCTGTCCTTAGTATTTTCTCCTTCGTTTCAACCCTGGTGAATCTAACGATTATGTGCCTTGGGGTTGCTCTTCTTAAGGAATATCTTTGTGGTGGTCTCTGTATTACCTGGGGTTGAATATTGTCCTGCTTTGCTAGATTCAGAAGGTTTTCCTGAATAATATCCTGAAGAGTATTTTCCAGCTTGGATTCATTCTCTTCATCGCATTCAGGTACACCTATCAAACGTAAATTAGGTCTTTTCACATAGTCCCATATTTCTTGGAGACTTTGCTCATTCCTTTTTATCCTTTATTCTCTATTCTTATCTTCTTGTTTTATTTCATTAAGTTGGACTTTGACCTCTGATATCCTTTCTTCTGCTTGATCAATTCGAGTGTTTAAACCTGTGCATACTTCTCAGAGTTCCTGTATTGTATTCTTCAGTTCCATTAATTCACTTATATTCCTCTCTAAGTTGTCCATTCTCATTAGGATTTCGTCAAACCTTTTTTCAAAGTTCTTAGTTTCTTTACATTGGGCTACAACATGTTCTTTTAACTCACAGAAGTTTCTTATTATTCACTTTCTGAAGCGTAATTCTGTTAATGGAATGCACTCGGTCTCCATCAAGCCTTGTTCCCTTGTTAATGAGGAACTGTGATCCTCTGTAGAGGGAAAGGCATTCTGATTTTGAGTATTCTCAGCCTTTTTTACGCTGGTTTCTTCCCATGATTGTAAATTATCCACCTGTCATCTTTGTAATTACCAACTTTCAAATTAGGTCTCTGAGTGGACGTCCAAGTTGTTAATTCCCAGGGCCGAAATTTGAGCAACCCATTCAAACCCGAAATTTGAGTTAACCATTTTTATTAGTTTTGATTTTTAATTTTTCCAATGTATGGGTTTTTTTTTTTTTTTTTGAGACAAAGTCTCACTCTGTCACCCAGGCTGAAGTGCAGTGGCGAAATCTCAGCTCACTACAACCTCCACCGCACAGGTTCAAGCAATTCTGTCTCAGCCTCCAGAGTAGCTGGGATTACAGGCATGTGCCACCATACCTGGCTAATTTTTGTATTTTTAGTAGAAATGGGTTTCAGCATATTGGCCAGGCTGTTCTCGAACTCCTGACCTCAGGTGATCTGCCTGACTCAGGATTACAGGCATGAACCACTGTGCCTAGCCTAATGTGTGGATTTTTAAAAGCGCAAATATAAGCAAACACAAATGTTATTTTCTCCTCTTTTAGAATATAGTATTACTAAGGAGCAAAGTGTTGTGCTGCTCCTTGATTTTTGTTACCCTGGGATTTTTCCACACTAATACATAGAGAGAAATCCTTTGTTTTTTACATCTACATGATGTCCTATTGGGTGAGTATATTGTAATTATATAACCATTCCCTACTGATGAAACTTTTAGTTGTTTTTATCTTTTTCTATTACCAAAAAAAAAAAAAAAATTCATTCAGTGCATGTGCGTGTTATTTTTTGTTGCATTCCAGTGTGGTTCTATTCTTTATTCCCCGGAATTATATTTCCAATTGAAAGACCATTTTTCTGTGTATACCAGATTTTTGTTCGCATAGTGGAGCCACAGTTTTCTTAGGTTTCAAAGAGCTTTCCATTTCAGTACAGTGGAATTGAGCCCATTCTAGTAGTTACATATATTACACTGTATAGATTTGCCTACATTTAGGTAATCCCTGTTGTTTGTCCTTTATGTTTCCTGTTTTTGACATTTAATAAAGACTGCAGTAATTATTTTTGTAGGCAAATCTTACAATATATGATCAATTGTTTCCCTGGAACAATCTCTAGAAGAATCTCCGGGTCAAAAGTTATGTCTTTTTTCTTTTTTTTGAGATAGACTTTCACTTTTGTTGCCCAGGCTAGAGTGCAGTGGTGCGATCTTGGCACACTGCAACCTCCACTCCGAGGTTCAAGCAGTTCTCGTGTCTCAGCCTCCTGAGTAGCTGGGATTATAGGCATGAGCCACCACACCCAGCTAATTTTGTATTTTTAGTAGAGAGGAAGGTTTCACTAGATTGGCCAGGCTGGTCTTGAACTCCTGACCTCAGGTGATCCATCTGCCTTGGCCTCCCAAAGTGCTGGGATTACAGGTGTGAGCCACTGTGTCCAGCCATTAAAAAAAATTTTTTTTTTGAGACAGAGTCTCACTCTGTTGCCCAGGCTGGAGTGCAGTGGTGTAATCACAGCTCACTGAAACCTCCACCTCGCGGGTTCAAGTGATTCTCCTGCCTCAGCCTCCTGAGTAGCTGAGACTACAGGCATGCACCACCACACCTGGCTAATTGTTTTGTATTTTTAATAGAGATGAGGTTTCACGGTGTTGGCCAGGCTGGTATCAAACTCCTGGCCTCAGTGATCCACTCGCCTTGGCCTCTCAAAGTGCTGTGATTACGGGCATGAGCCACTGTTCTGGGTCAGAGGTAATATGTCCTAATTGCATACTGGAAACAATGCAAAAAGGTATAACAAAAAATGTGAATTTCCTCTCAGCCCCTTCCATTCTCATGACCACGAGATAAGCAGCGTAGACAGTGTTCTGCAGTTTCTCTCTATGCTCACAAATGCTTTCATATTTAATTCTTTAATCCATCTGGAATTTATTGTGGTATCACTGTGACAGGGAGCATTTAACTTGATTTTTTTCCAGGTGGTTAGCTAGTTTTTCCAACATCCTTCATGAATGACTCTGTCATTTTCTGACTGCTCTGAAATGTGACTTTTGTTATGAACTAAATTCTTGTATGTTCTTTTGAGTCTGTAGAGTTTTTATCCTTTACCTTGGATCTATTCCTAGGCCAGCATCACAGCTTTAACTATGATTAACCAGTGTTAGCTTTTTAATTGTAGAGTAGAGAGCATTCTTTTTCCCTTTTAAAAAAAGACAAAATGATACATTGACACGATTTAAAATCCTGGAAGTATAAAAAGGTATACAATGACAAATTTCCCTTCTATCCTTGTTCCACTTCCCCTCTTCACAGGCAACCAGTGTTATTAATTTCTTTTCTTCTTCTTCTTCTTTTTTTTTTTAGAGATGGAGTCTTGTTTCTTTGCCCAGGCTGGAGTGCAATGGCAAGATCTCAGCTCACTGTAACCTCCGCTTTCTCGGTTCAAGTAATTCTCCTGCTTCAGCCTCCCCAGTAGCTGGGATTACAGGCATGTACCACCATGCCCGGCTAATTTTGTTTGCATTTTTAGTAGAGACACGGTTTCATCATGCTAGCCAGGGTGGTCACAGACTTCTGACCTCAAGTGATCCGCCCCCCTTGGCCTCCCATAGTGCTGGGATTACAGGCATGAGCCACCGCGCCTGGCCCAGTGTTATTCATTTCATAGGTCTTCCATACATGTATAATAAAGTACACATGTGTATATATTCCCCCTTCTAATTTTTAACGAGAATGATAGCTTGCTATATACTGTACCTTCACAACGGCTTTCCTAATTATTTCTTTTTCCAGATGAATTTTAGCATTACTTTACTAAGCTCTCCGCCAACACCAGATACACACCCTTGGGATTTTGATTGGAATTGTTTTAAAATTTTTAAGTTAGTTTGGGCCAGCTGTGATGGCTCAGGCTGGGCATGATGGCTCACACCTGTAATCTCAGCACTTTGAGAGGCTGAGGCGGATGGATCACCTGAAATCAGGAGTTCAAGACCACCTGGGCCAACATGGTGAAATTCCATCTCTTTTTTTTTCCTTGTTTATTATTATTATTTTTTAAAGACAGGGTTTCACCGTGTTGGTCAGGCTGGTCTTGAACTCCCAACCTCAGGTGATCTGCCCACCTTGGCCTCCAAAGTGCTTGGATTACAGGTGTGAGCCACCATGCCCGGCCCGGTGAAATCGCGTCTCTACTAAAAATACAAAAATTAGCCGAGTGTGGTGGCCCACACCTGTATCCCAGCTACTTGGGAGGCTGAGGCAGGTGAATCACTTGAACCCGGGAGGGCGAGATTGCAGTGAGCCGAGATCGCACCATTGCACTCCAGCCTGGGCAAGAGAGTGAGACTCTGTCTCAAAAAAGAAGAAAAGGGAAAAAAAATTTTTAAGTCAGTTTGGGGGAGGACTGATGGGTTTGCTTTTCCATTGGGGAACAGGATGGTTTTCCGTTTACTTGTCTTTAACTTTTAAAGTTATTCAGTTCACTGTGATTCAAGCCCACCCCGCCCCTCCGTCTCTCCTTCTGAGGGTCTTTCCTGTTTCTTGGCTTGGCCCTTGCTGCCAGCCCAGTGCTCATCTGTCAGGCAGATCCCACAGCCTTCATGTCTGCTGTCTCCTCTCCTCCATGGAACCCTTGCGACTATGCTAATGTGCAGCAGTCCCCACTATGGGTACCTGCCGTCTCTCTGGTGTCTCTGTTGGGAGCCCACCACGTAGGCATCCTCCTCTTTCCTGAATACCTGGCGGTGGCTGCACATTGCTGGTGATCCCCAGAGCCCTACAGGTAGGACCCTGGGGAGGGTGAGCCCTTCTCTGGCTGGAGGATGCTGGGAGCCGGTGTGGTCCTCCTCTTCCCTGGCTGGAGGATGCTGGGAGCCGGCGTGGTCCTCCTCTTCCCTGGCTGGAGGATGCTGGGAGCCGGCGTGGTCCTCCTCTTCCCTGGCTGGAGGATGCTGGGAGCCGGTGTGGTCCTCCTCTTCCCTGGCTGGAGGATGCTGGGAGCCGGTGTGGTCCTCCTCTTCCCTGGCTGGAGGATGCTGGGAGCCGGTGTGGTCCTCCTCTTCCTTGCTGTGCTCCCCTCCAGGCCTTCCTGGCCCACGTGCAGGGAGGAGGCTTGGAGCTGCTCAGCGTGGGGTGCTGTCCTCAGGAGGTGGGAAGGGGGACTCACAGCCTCCTCTGGGAGTTTATGTGAACAATCTCCTGCTTCCTGGGTGAGGAGAGACATCTGTTGTGATCCTTTCTTTTTAGCCTGTGGCTTTCTGGTCTCTGAGGGGTATTGAGAAGGGAGAGCCCCACAGCTCTACCTGCTAGCCCCACTTGACGGGTCCCTCTTCTCTGGGGCGTCATGCCCTGGCTGTGGGGTGATGGAATGGCAGGACCGACTGGCTCCTAAAGGACGGACTTTCTGCCTCATCTGCACCAGGTGGTGTGGGGAAGGGGTGCAGGTCATGTGGACCAGTTTGATGGTACACTTGGCATATGAAGTTTTATTATTTTATTCCGGAATCATTATGCTGTGGGGAAGAATCGATTCCTCTTTTTACCAGACTCATGGTAATAGACTCACTTGGCAGTTTACACATGGGCTGGATCTCTCCTCTGAGTGGACTTGGGCCTCCTGCCAGGAGCACTTGGGAAACCCGAGTATTCACCAGGGTGGCGTGGTGAGCAGGGGTGACAGTGGGGGCCTTTTGTCGGGCTGGGGTGGAGGCTGCAGAATTCATTGCTTTCAGTGGGTATGCTACTCTCCTGGCAATCAGAATCTTCATGCCAGGCCAGGGACTGTGGCTCACGCCTGTAATTCCAGCCCTTTGGGAGGCCAAGGCAGGCAGATCACTTGAGCCCACAAGTTCCAGACCAACCTGGGCAATGTGGTGAAATCCCGTCTCTACTAAAAATACAAAAATGAGCCGGGCATGGCGTGGCTTGCTGTAGTCCCAGCTACTGGAGGTGCTGAGGTGGGAGGATCACTTGTGCCCAGAGGTGGAGGCTGCAGTGAGCTGAAATAAGACCACTTCACTCCAGCCTGGGTGACAGCAAGACCCTGTCTCAAAAAAAAAAAAAAAAAAAAAAGAAAGTAATTAAAAAATAAAACAAGATAGAATATTTGTGTCCCACATATGCAGATGTCTTCTCTTTTTTTTT
Organism: Callithrix jacchus; assembly: GCF_049354715.1. Classification (NCBI taxonomy): domain Eukaryota; kingdom Metazoa; phylum Chordata; class Mammalia; order Primates; family Cebidae; genus Callithrix; species Callithrix jacchus. The sequence continues at coordinate 1,893,748 of NC_133512.1, forward strand.
TTTTGTGGGGGGAGGAAGGCAGGAAGGAAGGGAAGAAGGATGGTAGGGATGAAGGAAGGAAGGAAGGGAGGAAGCGGGGAGGGAGGGAGGGAGGGAGGGAGGGAGGGAGGGAGGGAAGGGAAGGAAGGAAATCAAGCAATGAAAGAGACATTGCCGACCTGGATCTAGAGGTTTACAAGTTGATTTCTTTTTTTTTTGAGAGAAGGAAAGAAAAAAATAATAATAAGTAAAGGAGAGGAAGAAAGAGGAAGAGAAAGAGGGAGAGTAAATGGAAATATTGCTTTATTTTGAAAAAAATTGGGTATTAATAATGGCCAATCAATGTTTCATTTAAACTAATGGGTAGGTGTGATGTGGTATTGACAAGAATGTATATTTTGTGTATTTGAAGTGGAGAGCTCTATAAATATTTATTAAGTTTACTTGTTCTGGATCTGAATTCGAGTCCTTGATATCCTTATTAATTTTCTGTCTCATTGAATCTAAGTCTCCTATCTGGGTGTTAGGATCGTTAGCTCTTGTTGTTGCATTGATCCTTTTACCACTATATCTTTGTTGCTTTAAAATCTATTTTATCCAATACAAGAATTGCAACTCCTGCTTTTTATTTATTTATTATTTATTTTTGCTCTCCATTTGGTTGGTAAATCTTTCTCCATCCCTTTGTTTTGAGTCTTTGTGTATCCTTGCATGTGAAACAGGTCTGGATGTAACATGCCGTTGGGTTTTGGCTGTGTCTTTTAATTGGGAATTTAGTCAATTTAAATTTAGGGTTACTGCCATTTGATGTTGACTGGCTGTTTTATCCATTTGTTGGTGTAAATTCTTCTTTATGTTGGTGCTCTTTACTTTTTGGTGTATTTTTAGAAAGGCTAATACTGTTTGTTTCTTTCTGTGTGTAATGCTTCTTTCAGAAGCTCTTGTAAAGCAGGCCTGGTGGTAATAAAATCTCTGAGTACTTGCTTGTTCATAAAAGATTTTATTTTTCCTTCAGTTGTGAAGCTTAGTTTGGCTGGATATGAAATTCTGGGCTGAAGGTTCTGTTCTTTGAGGATGTTGAATATTGGCCCCCACTCTCTTCTGGCCTGTAGAGTTTCTGCGGAGAGATCGGCTGTAAGTCTGATAGGCTTGCCTTTGTGGGTAACCTGACCTTTCTCTCTGGCTGCCCTTAGTATTTTCTCCTTTGTTTCAACCCTGGTGAATCTAACGATTATGTGCCTTGGGGTTGCTCTTCTTGAGGAATATCTTTGTGGTGTTCTCTGTATTACCTGGGGTTGAATGTTGACCTGCTTTGCTAGTTTAGGAAAATTTTCCTGAATAATATCCTGAAGGGTATTTTCCAGCTTGGATTCATTCTCTCCGTTGCATTCAGGTACACCTATCAAACGTAAATTTGGTCTTTTCACATAGTCCCACATTTCTTGGAGACTTTGCTCATTCCTTTTTATCCTTTTTTCTCTAATCTTTTCTTCACGTTTTATTTCATTAAGTTGGACTTTGACCTCTGATATCCCTTCTTCTGCTTGAACAATTCGAGTGTTTAAACCTGTGCGTACTTCTCGGAGTTCCTGTATTGTATTCTTCAGTTCCATTAATTCACTCATACTCCTCTCTAAGTTGTCTATTCTCAATAGGATTTCATCAAACCTTTTTTCAAAGTTCCTAGTTTCTTTACGTTGGGCTACAACATGGTCTTTTAACTCACTGAAGTTTCTTATTATCCATTCCTTGAAGAGTGATTCTGTCATTGGGATGCGCTCGTTCTCCATCAAGCCTTGTTCCATTGTCGATGTGGAACCGTGATCATCTTTAGAGGGAGAGGCGTTCTGACTTTGAGTATTCTCAGCTTTTTTACGCTGGTTTCTTCCCGTCATTGTAAATTTATCCTCCTCTCGTCTTTGAAATGACCAACTTTCAGATTAGGTCTCTTGAGTGGACGTCCAGGTTGTTAGTTCCCAGGGCCAGAGCAGCGGCGTTAAAACTGATGGTGCTTTTCTGCCCAGGATTCTCCTGTCGGGCTTCCTTCCTGTGTCCGTAGTAGGCGACTCTGCCTTCCCGGGGCTCCAAACCTCGGTCAGAAGGGGAACCGGTCCTGTTTACTCTGCGCCGAGCGCTGCCCTGCCGAGGTGCCGGCCGAACCGCTGTGCCGACCACGAGAGTCGCGCTGGCGACTCGTGTGTTTCCACCACTGGGGGATCTTCTGCTCCGTGAGCGACCAGACTTTGTCTGAAAGTGTCGCGTCCTCTAGTTCCCCGCGCCTTCCCTGAGAGCTGCAATCCCGGGATGTTAGCGATCGGCCATCTTGGATCGTTCTCCAGATGTCTTCTCTTTACTGGAGACATTGTTCTTGTGACACTTTGGCAGTTTCTGATAAGGACTATGTTTGCTTCTGCTTTCTGTTTTCAAGACAGGGTCTCACTCTATCACCCAGCCTGGGGTGCAGTGCTGGGATCTTGGCTCACTGCAACCTCAACCTCTCTAGCTCAAGCCATACTCTGGCTTCAGCCTCCCGAGTAGCTGGGACTGTAGGTGTGTGCCATCACACCCAGCTCATTTTTGTGATTTTGTAGAGACAGAGTTTGCCATGTAGCCCAGGCTGGTTGAGAACTTGATTGTTTTCATTAAGTTGACATGGTTATTAAGTGTACAGGTCGGGCATGGTGGCTCAGGCCTGTCAACCCAGCACTTTGGGAGGCCTAGGCAGGAGGATCATTAGATCCCAGGAGCTCAAGACCAGCCTTAGCAACATCGTGGGACCCCATCGCTACCAAAAAAAAAAAAAAAAAAAAAAAAGTGTTTAAATTAGCCAGGTGTGGTGGCATGAGCTTGAAGTCCTAGCTTCTTGGGAGGTTGAGGTGAGAGGACTGCTTGAGCCTGGGAGGTTGACCAGCCTGGGTGACAGAGTGAGACCTTGCCTCAGAAAAAGAAAGTATACTGTTCAGTGTACATTAGCTCCGTTTCTCCGTGGTGCTTCTCATAACCCACACGGCATTCATAACCTGACCAAACAGGAGGGCTGCACGGAGTCTCTGCAGATGGCTGTTGACATGCTGTGTGGGGATGCTACCCACCTTCCAGGAGGGCGTGTTTCCTGGCTGTGTCCTCAGATGCTGTGGTTTATGTCGCTCCGGGGTCTGGAGGTCTCTGTGTTCCTTTGCTTCTCCGTCCCGACTGATTTGCACGGCTGCCGTGGAGTCTCTCACGAACGACCCCTTCCTTCCCTTTCTGTTTTTCCAGCTACTCTCGGAACCGCACCTTCGACACGTACATTGGGCAGGGCTACGTGATTCCTGGGATGGATGAAGGTCTACTGGGTGTTTGCATCGGAGAGAAGCGAAGGATTGTGGTCCCCCCTCACCTGGGCTATGGAGAGGAAGGAAGAGGTGAGTATCACCTGCCTTCCCCACCAGCAGCGGCTGCTTGCACATTGCTTGGAACAGGGCTTCTTTTTCTTTTTCTTTTTTTTTTTTTTTTGAGACGGGGTCTCCCTCTGTGCCCAGGCTGGAGTGTACTGTGTGATCATAGCATTCTATGGCCTGGACTCCTGGCCTCAAGTGCTCCTCTTGCCTCAGCCTCCGGAGTAGCTGGCACTGCAGGCACACACCACCGCGCCCTGCACAGAGCTTCCTGAGAGCCAAAATACTGAAGCTAGAGTCCAGCTGAAGACTGCAATGCCCAGAGAGATTCAGTTCCTAGAGTTGTCCTGTTATTTCTCCTTGCTTCTCTGCCCATTTTCCTTTGCCTTTTGCAAATGTTAAATCCTACACCAAAGTTGAAAGAACCTTACGGTGAATTCTACTGTGTTTTGCCAGTTGTTAACATTTTGCTTTATTTGATCTCTTTTTATATTTATTTATTTATTTGGGGGCTGAACCATTTGAGAGTAAGTGCAAAAGCCCCTTTTTGGTTTTGTTTTCTATATTATAAAATTCACCCATTTAAGTATATAATGTAACGACTTTTAGAAAACTTAGTGGCTTGTGCAGCCATCGCCATAATCCCGTTTTAGAGCATTTTGTCACCCTCATACCACACTTTAAAAGTCACACAAATCCTACGTCTTGACTTTGGAAAAAGAAAATACAGATAAACAAAGAAAACAAAAATCTCCTCTAATCCTGCCACCCAGAAATAAGCCTTTTTTTTTTCCTATTTTTTCTTTACTTTTTTTTTTTTGGAGACAGTCTCACTCTGTCACTCAGGCAGGAATACAGTGGCACAGTCTCAGCTCACTGCAACCTCTGCCTCCTGGGTTCAGGTGAGTCTTGTGCCTAACCCTCCCAAGTAGCTAGGACTACAGGTGTGTGCCACCATGCCTGGCTAATTTTTAAATTTTTATTAGAGATGGCATTTTACCATGTTGGCCAGGCTAATCTCGAACTCCTGGCCACAAGTGATCTGCCTGCCTTTGCTGCCCGAAGTGCTGGGATTATGGATGTGAGTGACCACGCCCTGCCAGACATAAATATTGTTAATGTGACAGGCAGAGTGTTTAGCCCCCTGAAGTATCTATGCCCTAATCCCCAGAAACCTGTGAGTATTTTATCTTATTTTATTTATTTTGGTTTGAGACAAAATCTCACTCTGTTGCCCAGGCTGGAATACAGTGGTAAGATCCTAACTCATTGCAGCCTCCTGGGTTAAAGTGATCCTCCTGCATCAGCCTCCTGAGTAGCTGGGACTTCGTGTGTGTGCTACCATGCATGGCTAAAACTGCTGTTGTTTTTTTTTTTTTGTAAAGACAGGCATGGTTGGCCAGGTGCGGTGGTTCATGCCTGTAATCCCAGCACTTTGGGAGGCCGAGGCAGGTGGATCATCAGGTCAAGAGATCGAGACCATCCTGGTCAACAAGGTGAAACCCCGTCTCTACTAAAAATACAAAAATTAGCTGGGCACGGTGGTGCGTGCCTATAATCCCAGCTACTCGGGAGGCTGAGGCAGGAGAATTGCCTGAACCCAGGAGGCGGAGGTTGCGGTGAGCCGAGATCGCACCATTGCACTCCAGCCTGGGTAACAAGCGAAACTCCATCTAAAAAAAAAAAAAAGAACAAGACAGACATGGTCTTCTTATGTTTCCTAGGCTTGTCTGGAACTCCTGGGCTCAAGCAGTCCTCCCACTTTGGCCTTCCAAAGCGCTAGGATGCAGGTGTGAGCCAGCATACTTAGCCTCCTGTTACCTTATTAAAAGGGACTTGACAGGTTTGATTAAGAATCTTGAGATAGGGATAGTATACTGGATTATCCAGGCAGACTCAAATACTTACAACAGTCCTTGTAAAGGGGGGCAGGTGGTCAGACTGGGGGAAAAGTGCTGAACTGCTGACACAGAAGACAGAGGAAGAGGACCCTGCCAGGGAGTGAAGGTAGCCCTGAGAGGCTGGCGACGGCAGGAAACACATTCTCCCCCGCAGCCTCCAAGAGGAACACGTCCGTAACAATACCTTGAATTTGTGCTTCTGCCTTCAGAATTAGGGGAATCAGTTTGCATTGTTGCGCTGTTTTGTTGTTGTTGTTTGTTTTTGAGACAGAGTCTCGCTCTGTCACCCAGGCTGGAGTGCAATGGTGCGATCTTGGCTCACTGCACCCTCCACCTCCCAGGTTCAAGCGATTCTCTTGCCTCAGCCTCCTGAGTAGCTGGGACTACAGGTGCTCACCACCACACCGGCTAATTTTTTTGTATTTTAATAGAGACGGGGTTTTACCACATTGGCCAGGACCAGCTCAAACTCCTGACCTCGAGATCCACCCGCCTCGGCCTCCCAAAGTGCTGGGATTACAGGCGTGAGCCACCGCACCCGGCCAGTTTGCATTGTTTTAAACCAACAAGTTTGTGGAAATGTGCTGCACCAACAGCAGGAAGGAAATGCAGCCATGAAGTGAACATCCGTCTATACCTTTGAGTGAATGTATAGATTTAGACAAATGCCCACCTACACTAATCAGTATGGACAAACATGGGATTGTCTATGCTTATCACTTTGTGATTTCTCTCTTCACCCAATTTGTGGTGAACAGCAGATATGTTGGGAACAACTTTCTATGCTGTGTATGTTAACGGCTGCTCACTTGCTTAGGAAGGGTTGGTGCAGTACTGATTTTATTTGTGTGTCCTTTTGCTGATGGAAATCAGGTGGCCACGCTGGCTGTACATTTATTTTGTTAGTTCTGTTCTGTTCTCTGTTGATATATCAGATGGATCTTGAAAGTTTTCTCGGTAGCATTCATCCCAGAGGATCTAAGAAATGTCAAGTTGGTTGGAAAGTAGGTTGTACCATGGAGAAAATTTTTTTTCTCCCTGACTTAATTTCTGATTGATTAAACCAGAACAGATCACAGCTTAAGATCATTCGACAGGCCTTTCTTCACACGTCCTGCTTGTCTAGTCTAGTGTCTTGATGCTCTATTGTTTTTTATTGTGTAGATTTCTACTTCTAGTCAAATATAAACAGAAACAGATGAATACTTTCTGAGTGTTCTTGTTTCATTTTGGCCTGAGAACTATTCTTTCCTTGCTTTAAAACGAGTGCATTGATAGAAAACATTTGCTTAAATTTTTTTTCCTCTTGGCTTTCTATCAAGTATGAGACAGAGCTCTGCAAAGAATTATATAAGCCTCTGGGAAGCAACCAAAGGCTCATAAATTTTCTGGGCAGTGAGACTGCTTTATCCTGAATCACGTTGCTGTGGGAGGAGGGCACCCTGAGCGACCCTGAGTATAATCCCCAAGTACTCTTGAGTGGGGTCTGCGTCTGTCCTCTCCTGATCAGCACCTTTGGCCTCTTTGTGGGGGTTGCATAGGAGCTTATGCTGATTCCTGAGGGGCTGGCCCGAGAGGGGTCAGGATGCAGAGCTGTCTACTGAGTGGCTTCCTCACTGCACACCACAGGGCCAGCCATATTGTGAACTTTCGGCAAATATTTGTGGAAGGAATGAATTGTGGGCTGTCCATGTGCTCTCAGCCTCTATCAGCATTTCATTCTGTCACAGCCATTTTCCCCTGCAAGACTGGTGAAGGGAAAGAGGTAGGCCTCCTGGGAGAGGTTCTGGATCTTTCTGCTGCCTGCTTTGTTCCATGGCTCAGCCCTGAAATTACGGCACTTGGGTGGGTTTGCAGCCTTGAAGCGGGGAACGGATTGTGCCCGCGAGGTTGTGTAAGCACCACTCGGTCGATGGCTGGCTGTTTCCCTGCTTCCAGGTTACCTTTTGAGCACCCTTCTAGGAAGGAGAGGAAAGTTAATAGATTACATTTTACCCACTGTGCGTCTGGGTCTTCCTGCACGTGAACTCATCCAAACCTGGAAACAGTCTTCTGACGCATTAGTATCCTCCTTGTTTAGAAAGAGAATGAGGCCCAGAGAGTTCCACTCATTTGTCCAAGGCCACAATAGCTAACTCATGATGGAGCTGGAACTGGACCCAGGGCTCTCCAACCTGTGTGTGTCCTAGACAGAAAGAAAGAATGAGTCCCCACTAGGTAATGACTTGTTGATACCCACATGTGGAGAACTGAGAGCTCAAACTGAAAGTCCCAGGGCTCTCGGAGGAAACCCACCCCCAGTAGGAGCTGCAGAGTTTCTTGGGCGGGCTGTCACAGGCTGCTCTGTTTTTGTCATCTGTGTCTCTTCTGGGAGGGGCATTCTCATGCCGAGAATGAAGTGATGACTTATGTATTAGTTAAGGGTTTATTCAGAGAGGAGGCTGGTGTTGGGACCATGATGAAATGTCGGACTGTTTTGCCCATTTGCTGATCAGCACTCATTTCTACACTCAGTCTACACATAGCTTTGTGGAAGTCAGAGCAAGATAGAGGGATAGAGGTTCGAGGCCTTGGTGCTGCCTGGGGCAGGTAGGGTCTATGGTTCAAGGTCTGGTCTTTGTTTCTGTGGGCCTAGAAACTCCATCTATGTGTCCATCAAAGATTCATTGAGCTTCTTCATGACCAGGCCCTGCTCAAGGTACTAGGGATTCGGCAGAGAAAAACACAAACAAAACTTCCTGCCCACGTGGAGAGTGTTTCCTTGTTGACGCCCTCAATAACGTGTGTGCCTCACAGGTAACCAGGCACCTGGTGGACTGACTCATGTGAACTTCCTGGAAGCTAACATACCCACTTGATGCTACATGGTTACTTGACTGGGTGTGAACCGACCTCTGGTTCACTGGTTGGAATTCTTGTGCCTGGAATCCTTGGGGCCTGAGAGGCTGAGTTCATCTGGCTGCTGACATCAGATCTCAGGGATGTGGCTGGTTCCAAATGCATTCCTTTTTGCCCCGGAGAAGGCCCTGCACCAGAATGCAGGTGATTCCGGGGAGATTATATCTGCATGGACAAAATTTGGTGACTGCCTAGCTCAGTGTTAGAAGTTTGTAAGATTGTGGTAATATACTTAACATCTTTACCATTTGAAGTGTACAGTTTAGTGGCGTCAAATATATTCACAATGTTGTGTGACCATCACTACCATCTATACTCAGAACTCTTTTATCATCCCTAACCTAAACTCTGAACCCCTTACACAGTAACTCCCAATTCCTCCCTCCTTTCAACCTCTGACAACCACCTTTCTTTCTGTCTCTACCAATTTGCCTATTCCAGGTGCCTCACTTAAGTAGAATCATACAATATTTCTCTTTCTGTGTCGGGTTTATTTTACTTAGCATAATGTTTTCAAGGTCTATTTATATTTTAGCATTTATTAAAATTTCATGCTGCGCGTGGTGGCTCACACCTGTAATCTCAGCACTTTGGGAGGCTGAGGTGGGCGGATCATGAGGTCAAGAGTTCGATACCAGCCTGGCCCACATGGTGAAATCCCATCTCTACTAAAAATGCAAAAATTAGCTGGGCGTGTTGGTGTATGCCTGTAATCCTAGCTACTCAGGAGGCTGAGGCAGGAGAATTGCCTGAACCCAGGAGGCGGATGTTGCAGTGAGCCGAGATTGTGCCACTGCGCTTCAGCCTGGGCGACAGAGCAAGACTCCATTTCAAAAAACAAACAAACAAACAAACAAAAAAAGTGCACAAAAATTAGCGAGGCGTTGTCGTATGCGTCTGTATTCCCAGCTGAGACAGGAGAATCACTTGAACCTGGGAGATGGAGGTTGCAGTGAGCGGAGATCGCACCACTGCACTCCAGCCTGAGTGACAGAGCAAGACTCCGTCTCCCCCCCCCCACAAAAAAAATTCCTCTTTTTTGGCTAACGAATTTCATTCCATTTGATTGCTGAATGACTGTTCCATTGGATGCATGTACTACACTTTGTTGGTCACCGGTGATCACTCGGGCTGTTTCTACTTTTTGTCTATTGTGAATGATTCTTAATGCTGCTGTGAATATCACTGCACAAATAGCTGTTCGCATCTCTGCCTTCAATTCCTTTGTATATATGCCCAGGAGAGAGATTTTTACTTAATGTTTTATTGAAATTTAATTCACATACTGTAAAATTAATCATGTTAAAGTTTATAATTCAGTTGTTTTTAGTACATCTACCAGGTAACTCAACCATTACCTCTATCTAATTCCAGCATGTTTTCACCCCTCCAAAAAGTGACCTATAATCATTACCCTTTCCCCGTCAACCCCTCCCCCGCTGGCAGCAGGTGTCTATTTGTTGTCTCTACGGATTTACTTATGCTGGACATTTCCATATCCCTGGAATCCTGTAGTATGTGGCCTTTTGTGTCTGGCTTCCTTCACTTAGCATCATGTTTTCAAGTTCATTCCCAGATGAATTTCATGGGTTGCCAAGGTTGAGAAACCATAGATCCGCCTCCGCAGACACCCACCCTGTCCACGTGTGTCAGCTTCCCACGTACAGCCGTCCACGGTTCTGGCTCTGAGCAGCCCTCTGGCCAGTGGCAGGCTGTACTTCCTGGTTCCCATGAAAAGGAGCCTGCACCCCACTCCACCCGCACCAGCAGCCCGTGTATGAGTGAGTAGCAGCCACCTGTGTTCTGCTATAAAGCACACGCTTCTGGAATTAATACCTTTAACTTTGGCCAGCCCCAAAATTTGTAGCTCAGTTTTCTCAGGATTTTAATGAGAATTATACAATACATGCTTAACTTAGAAGAGTGCCTGGTACTCAGTAAACACCTATTAAATGTGGGTGTGAGTGTGTGTTTCTATTAGAGGCAGAGACCAATCGAGAAACAGACATAGAAAAGTACTTGTGGGGACGGGAGGTGAGGAGGGGCTGTCGGTGTTTGTGTGACTCCATCTGAATTTTGTCATTAGCTGTGTTATTCTCTTGTCTGAGTTCTTCCTTTTCTCTTCTTTTCTTTTCTTTCTTCCCCCTCCCCTCCCTTCCCCACCACTTCCTCGCTCCCCTCTCCTCTTTTTCTTTTCTTTGGATAGAGTCTCACTCTGTTGCCCAGGCTGGAGTACAGTGGTGCAATCCTAGCTCATGCTAGCCTTGACCTCCTGCCTCAGCCTCCCGAGTATCTGGGACTACAAGTGCTCACCACCACTCTCGCCTAATTTTTTCTGTAGAGACATTTGGCTGTTTTGTCCGGGCTGGTCTCAAACCCCTGGCCTCAAGTGATCCTCCAACCCCAGCATCCCAGAGTTGAGATGATACGCATGAGCCACCACCATACCCAACCTGAGTTGCTTGTCTGTCTTTTTTTTTTTTTTTTTGAGACGGAGTTTCGCTCTTGTTACCCAGGCTGGAGTGCAATGGTGCGATCTCGGCTCACCGCAACCTCCGCCTCCTGGGTTCAGGCAATTCTCCTGACTCAGCCTCCCGAGTAGCTGGGATTACAGGCACGCACCACCATGCCCAGCTAATTTTTGTATTTTTAGTAGAGATGGGGTTTCACCATGTTGACCAGGATGGTCTCAATCTCTTGACCTCGTGACCCACTCGCCTCGGCCTCCCAAAGTGCTGGAATTACAGGCGTGAGCCACTGCACCCAGCCTGCTCTTCTTATATGTAAAGTGCTGATAATAATGTGATATGTCCTTACGATGATTTAAAAATATTTTACATTTAAACTTCTCTGAAATGATTTGGACTGGGGGATGTTTTACAAATGATGCATATGTTTAAGTGTCCCCCAGGCCCTGAGACGCCATCATTAAATTCCTGGGTTTATGGCCATGCCTAACCCCTAAGGTTGCTGCAGGGACTTAAAGGAAAATGTATGTGAAAAATACTTTGGCAAACTGTAAAACATTATTTAGATGTGAGCTACTGTCCCCAAAAGTGGAAATAATGGAAAAGTTAATTAGTAATTCAGAACAGAACAAATAGCATGTATTCCAAAAGCATCCAAAGTAGGATGTATTCCACACAGTCTTGTGGCTGTGTATGATCATGATGGGACAATTTTGGGTAGAGGTGTGTTTTTTGTTTTTTGTTTTTTTGAGATGGAGTCTTGTTCTGTTGCCCAGACGGGAATCTCAGCTCACTGCAACCTCCGTCTCCCGGGTTCAAGCGATTCTCCTGCCTCAGCTCCACGAGTAGCTGGAACTACAGGCATGCGCCACCATGCCTGGCTAATTTTTTGTGTTTTTAGTAGAGACGGGGTTTCGCCATATTAGCTAGGATGGTCTTGATCTCCTGACCTTGTGATCCGCCTGCCTTGGCCTCCCAAAGTGCTGGCATTACGGGCGTGAGCCACTGTGCCCAGCCATGGGTATTTTTTTCTTTATGAAGTTTATGTTATGTTTTTCTTGAGCAGTGGTAGGACATTGGAGTGATTTCACTCTATGGCTGATTTTCTCACCCCACCTCTTACCTCCGGTGGGTGAGGGGCAAGTATTGATTTGGCTGGGCTCGCATTTCCTCATCTGTGGTCAACTTAGCCACTCATCTTAGCTCAATGATTCCATGGGGCAAAAGGCCATAGTTTTTAATTTTAGTCCAAACTGTGCTCATTACAGGCTGTGGGACCCAGGGCAAATCTGTGCCGCCGCTCATCCACCTGTAAAATAAAGATGAGGTTACATCTAACGGCCCTTTCAGCATCAGCTCAGAGTCCTCCTGGGGTTCCGTATCTGGGTGCCTGTTTTCCTCACTTGGAGGGCCTCGAGGACACACCTGGTGATACTGAGGAGGCCCATGTGCTGCAGCCTGCAGGGTCGTTCGTTAATTTCCTGTGTCTGTCACTTAGGGAATATCCCCGGCTCGGCTGTGCTGGTGTTCGACATCCACGTGATTGACTTCCACAACCCTTCAGACTCCATCAGCATCACCTCTCACTACAAACCCCCCGACTGCTCAGTGCTGAGTAAGAAGGGAGATTACCTCAAGTATCACTACAATGCCTCACTTCTGGATGGGACCCTGCTGGACTCCACGTAAGAGCAACCAGAATGGTGTGGAAGTAAGCCTGGAGGGTGATGGACAGGTGCTCCCACCTGGAGGGTGACGGACAGGTGCTCCCCCTAGAGGGTGACGGACAGGTGCTCCCACCGTCCTCCTCTCTTGGGTAGACAGCTTTGATCTCCATGCGCCATCCAACTGCATAGCTTATGCCTGCATCACTGCTCAGGTGCATTATGTTCAGAGTCTCCTATTAATGGTTTTGCCCTGCTACAGGTCATTTTTCAACCTGTCAAATTGTCTTTCTGAAAAGCAGATCTCATCATATAACTGCTGTCTTCCCTCTCTCCTTCTTTCCTTCCTTCCTTCCTTCCCTTTCTTTCTCTCTCTCTTTTATCTTTCTTTCTCTCTCTCCTTTTCTTTTCTTTTTTTTTTGGTTGTGGGGGAATGGTGTTTCTGTCGCCCAGGCTAGAGTACAGTGGCGTGATCTTGACTAACTGCAACCTCCACCTCCCAGGTTCAAGCAGTTCTTGTGCCTCAGCCTGCTGAGTAGCTGGGACTATACGTCCGCGCCACCACACTCTGCTAATTTTTTGTATTTTTAGCAGAGACAGGGTTTTACCATGTTGGCCAGGCTGATCTTGAACTCATGGCCTCAGGTGATCCACCCGCCTCGGCCTTCCAAAGTGCTGGGATTACAGGCGTGAGCCACCGCGCCTGGCCTCTTCCTTTTCCTTTTTGCAGGGTCTCACTCTGTGACCCAGAATGGAATGACGGAAGTGACCACACCTCACTGCAGCCTTGACCTCCTGGACGCAAGTGATTCTCTCACCTCAGCCTCATGAGTGAGCCTCACGTGTGCCACCACACCTGGCTAATTTTTATTTTATTTTTTGAGACAAGTTCTTGCTCTGTTGCTCAGGCTGGAGTATAGGGGCATGATCATTGCTCATTGCAACATCTATCTCCCAGGCTCAAGGGATCCTCATGCCTCAGTCTCCCAAGTAGCTGGGGTCACAGGCACATACCACCATACTTGGCAATTTTTTTTTTTTTTTTTTTTTTTAGCAGAGATCAGATTTTGCCATGTTGCCTTGGCTGGTCTCAAACTCCTGAGTTCAAGCGATCCCTCTGCCTCAGCCTCCCAAAGTTGCAGGATTGTAGGTGTGAGTCACTGCACCTAACCCAGGCTAATTTTTTAATTTTTGTAGAGATGGAGTCTCACTATGTTGCCAAGGCTGGTCTTGAACTCCTGACCTCAAATGATCCTCCTGTCTTGGCCTCTCAATGTGCTGGAGTTACAGGTGTGAGCCATCATGCCCAGCCTAATTGCTTTCTTTAAACATTGATGAACAGATAAAGGGCAAACTCACAAGTATGGCACGTAAGGCTCTCTCAGCTCCGTTCTGCCTCACCAGTCTCTTCTAATGGGGCTCATCTTCCACCTTCCAGGGCTGCCATGTGCAGTAGTGCAGGTTGTGCCCTGTTTTTCTTCCTTTTTCTGGTCAACTTCTGCCTGGCTTAAATGTTCTCTGTTTTCCCCAAATCTTTCCTTAATTCCTAGAAGAATCAACTCTTCCTGCTTCTGTAGTCTTATAACAGCTATGCATCACCTGTCTTTTAGTTTTGTTTCTATCTCTGTTGTGGATGTAAATACCTTATGGGCACTCAATTTATTTATTTACATTTTTATGCCCTGCACCTTACCCAGAGCACAGCACAAAAGCAGCATTGTATAAACGTTCATTGACTGAAATAAATCTGGGAATATATTAAATAGGAACCAACAGCATAAACTGGTGTCAGGCGTGTAGAAGGGGCTTAGCTTCTTGTGAACCTGAATATTCAGATATTTCTGTAAGTTAATCTTCTCTTTTTTGGGAGAGAAATATTTTCAGCATTAAGTTTTTTTTTTTAGAGACAGGGTCTTCCTCTGTGAGCCAGGCTGGAGTGCAGTGGTAAAATCAGGGCTCACCGTAACCTTAAACTGTTGGGCTCAAGAGACCCTCCTGCCTCAGTCATCCAGAGATCCGGGATTACAGGTGTGAGCCACCATGCCAGGCTAATTTCAGCAGTGTTTATATATCCATTTTGGCACTGAGCCTGAATTAGTTTCCTAACTTTGGTTTTGGGGAGGAAAAAAGCTTTGCATAAGCAGGTGCATGCTGCTGCACTGATTCTGGATGTGCGGGGCCCTCCCTCCCTTCCACCTGTCCCTCTGCCTCTAGCTTTGGGTGACGCTGGCTGTGGAATTTGACCAGCCTGGCCAACATGGTGAAACCCCGTCTGTACTAAAAAATACAAAAATTAGCTGGGCATGGTGGTGTGTACCTGTAATCCCAGGTATTTAAGGCAGGAGAATCTCTTGAACCTGGGAGGTGGAGGTTGTAGTGAGCTGAGATCGCTCCTCTGCGCTCCAGCCTGAGTGACCGAGACTCTGTCTCCAGAAATAAAGAAAAAGAAAAGACCCTATGGATATACTCTTCGGAGCTCTCCCCCTGGGGCTACAGGATCCTATATGCTAATACATTTAAGTATTTCAGCAACTCTAAAGGGCGTGATGGAAACATTGTTTCATGTATCTCTGACCAAGTAATAAGTGCTGACAGATAACCTACTGTCAGTCATAAAACGTATCTCAATTACAGAGAGGTTAAACTCTGAAAAAAATACGCATTTTGGAATCAAAGGAGTCTGTGCATAGGTTCCAGGGCCCAGACTTACAGGGACCTGGCTTACAACAGACCTTGCAAAGAAATCCCACCCCCTGGTTATTGGAAGCTGGTGGGAGCCAGGGCAGCAGGGAAGGGGCGTGGCTTGTAGTGCTTTTGTGGCTCAAGTGAGCTCCTTAAGAGTGAAAATGGTCCACGAGGTTGGAAGGGTCTGTAAGGTCCATGGCTGCTGTCCCTGCTCCTGCTCCTGCTGATGCTCACATTCCCGTCTGACCCTAAGGCTGAGGAAAGGGGAAGTGGGCGTGGAGAATGAACAAAGGAATTCCTTCTCGGAGGGTCCAGGATCTGCTTCTCACGTGGGGTGGGAAGAGTCAGTCTCCCTGCCTCCTGCGTGTGTTTGGAGGGTTCATAACATCCTGGCAGAGCACTTGGGAGCCATATGAGCCACGGCTCCTTATTAGGAAGTGCTTTCTGTACCCCGAGAGCCTCTGGATTACATGTAAATCTGCAGCGGAAGAGGAGCATCTGGCATCCTTGCTGGTGTCTTCCTAGTGTAAGCTTCAGAATAGCGGGACAATGGAAAGCTTGGCCGGCACCTGCCCACCTGGTCCCAGCTAGAGCCCTGTGTGGGCTGAGTCCTGTTCATCAAGACTAAGGCAGCAGCTGCTGCCTAGAGAGGAGAAACGGAATGGGAGCTGAGCAGGCAGGAAGCTGCAGGCCGGCAGTGGATGGTGCCAGGAAGCACTCAGGGGAGTGAGGACTGGGTTTGAGAGAAACACTACCCAAAAGAGAAAGAAAATCAAAGGACCCGAGGAAAAAGAATGAGTGGTGTGTTGAAAGATGACAGGTGACAACAAATCGTTTGCTTGGAGGATTTTGTTAATGCATGCATGTTTAAACTGGCCTCAGGGAGGAAGAAGAAACATGCATTCCTGGATGCAGAAGTGAGTTCCGGAATATTCTGTCATAAGACTTTGCAACTGGAATAGCCCCTAGGAAAGGCCGGCAGTAGGAGTTGGCTCCTCCCCTAAGGCGTCCCTCACCAGAGCTGGTTTGGTTTCGGGTTCCTCCCAGGTGGGAAAACACAAATCCTGTCTTGGTTTGCTGGGAACCAGCTGGAGGAGGGAAAGAAGCGGCTGCCCTTGGGGAAGGCCAGGCCAGGAAGCCTGCGAAGAGGATGTGACCTAAAGGGGCACCTGTCACCAGCTGCTCATGGGCATCAAGGGGATTCAGGGGAATTTTCTCCTTGGAGTAAAGAACATACTGGCCGGGCGTGGTGGCTCATGCCTGTAATCCCTGTACTTTGGGAGGCTGAAGCTGGTGGTTCATTTGAGGTCAGGAGTTCAAGACCAGCCTGGCCAACATGGCGAAACCCCGTCTCTACTAAAAATACAAAAATTAGCCAGGCATGGTGCATGGTGGTGCACACCTGTAATCTCAGCTACTTAGGAGGGTTAGACAAGAGAATCGCTTGAACCCGGGAGGTGGAGGTTGCAGTGAGCCGAAATCACACCACTACACTCCAGCCTGGGTGACAGAGCGAGACTCCATCTAAAAAAAAACTACACACACACAAAACAAAAAAAAACCATACTAGCTGTTTGCCTTTACGCAGTGGTAGGAATGCCACGGATTTTGAAGTAGATTTATTTTTAGTAGTGACTGAAGTAAAAAAACTGTCTTCCCAGGCCCATCAAAGATGATTAATCGCTCGGTGGGGGCCCTTTGTACTTCCTCTCCACCGTGCCAAGCCTGTTGTTATTTGCAATTTAAAATATCCCTGTGAGAGAGCTATATTTGTTGTCTCCGTTTTGTAGATAAAGTAACCGAGAGATTACGTTTCTCAGGGTCAAATTCAGTGGCAGAACCAGGAATCCAGCTCAGCTCTTGCTGAATCCAAAACCCAGGGTTTTCTGTTTTGTTTTTGTTTTTGAGATAGGGTCTCACTCTGTCACCAGGCTGGAGTGCGGTAGCCCGATCTTGGCTCACGACAGCCTCCATCTCCCCAGCTCAAGCATGAAGGACCCCATTTCACTATGCTCCTCCACTCTGGAACTTCCACAGCCTTCCCCGGATTTTCATGGCCTTGACAGTTTTGAAGATGACAGCCAGGCATTCTTCAGAAAGTGCCCCGATCTGTGTCTGTCTGATGTCCCCTCGTGATTAGATGGGGATTTTTTATTTCTTTGGTAGAAATATCCCGTGAGTGACATGGTTTTCCCATGGGAACACTCTCAGTGCCAACGGGCTGGTGACCTAACATGAGGCTCTTCTGTTTCATTTTAGGTGGAATTTAGGCAAAACTTACAATATTGTTTTGGGATCTGGACAAGTCGTACTGGGAATGGACATGGGTCTCAGAGAGATGTGCGTTGGCGAGAAACGGACAGTGATCATTCCGCCCCACCTGGGCTACGGGGAGGCTGGCGTGGGTGAGTAAGCAACAGTATTCAAGGGTGTTTGGGGCCTGCTTACCATCTGAATTTTGTTTTTGGGGGTGCCACAGTTAGAACCACAGTATGCTTCTTCCATGTAAAATCCAAAGAGTCTGCGGTTTCTATTTTTAAAAATTATTTAGCATTTTTGTTTAACGGCCCTGTGAATTCAGTGAGCCACGTCACTGCTCCATTACTCTCTTGAGAAAGAACCAGTATTAGTGAAATAAATCTTGCATCTTCAGACCTATTTGTGGGAGGTATCCCTGGGGAGCTGTCCGGGAGGCTTCTCTGGGGTCAGACTGGGCACATCCTTCTGGAACTGTTTCCTGGGACAGGTCGAATGTTGTCGGCTGTTGCTTTTCACTTCTGAGCCTGTAGACTGTCCAACATGGTCTCATTTTGGGAGAGATTCATTGCGAGTTCTGGAAATACTGGCTTTACCTCAGCCTCACAGTGGTTATGTTCCGCTCCATTATTTCAGCCACAATGTGTCTTCCACATGGGAATTCAGGAACTCCTATTTTTTCCAGAGACAGGGTCTTGCTCTGTCACCCAGGCTGGAGTGCAGTGGCGCCATCATGCCGCCTTGAACTCCTGGGCTCAAGCAATCTTCCCCCTCAGCCTCCTGAGTAGCTGGGACTTCAGGCATGTGCCACTGCTTCTGGCTGACTTTTTGTTTTTTAGAGACGAGGTCTCGCTGTGTTTCCCACACTGGTCTTGAACTCCTGGGCTCAAAGGATTCTCCTGCGTAGGCCTCCCAAAGTGCTGGTATGACTGGTGTTAGCCACCGTGCCTGGCCCCAGGAACCCCTTCTTTTCAGTGTTTTTACACCGCTGATATTTAGACATGGAGGAGATAGAAAGAGCTAAGTTGTAACAATGATAGGCACTGAGGATTTATATTTTTTTCCCCATAAACGAATTGTAAAGTACTTTGTTCTTCCTACCAATCCCAGAAAAAAACCCTTTAAAAGATTGTTATATATTCTTTAACACTTTTCTGTGATATATTATAAATAATTCTAATCCTTATAATTAATTGTTATAATGATTCACAACATATTGTGAATATGACATAATAATGTGATACATTACAAATAATTATAACGTATTATATATAACATGTGATCTAGATGTTATATATAATATGAGTTAGTGCTCATGGTCCAATCTTGGTTCATCATCTTTAGGCATATTGTTATAATTCTAAAAGTTCTGTTCTTAGATTTGCTGAAAAGTTTTACCATTGTAGTGTAGTTTCTACAAACAGCTTTCAAACTTTATTCAACAAGACACACAATAAGAAATACATTTTGTTTCCCAATCTGTATCCTACATAAACATATAATTTAGACACACACACATTTATGTATTTATTTTTAATCAATACACCACGAATTTGCATGTCCTCTTTGCAGGGGCGTCGTGCTAACCCTCTCTGCATGGTACCAATTTTAGGATGTGTTGCGGAAGGGAGTACTGTGTTTAGTTTTATATATAAAATTGACAGTTGGGCACAGTGGCTCACACCTGTAATGCCAGCACTTTGGGAGGCTGAGGCAGGTGGATTATGAGGTCAGGAGATTGAGACCATCCTACCCTGTCTCTACTAAAAATACAAAAAATTAGCCATGCATGGTGGCATGCCCCTGTGGTTTCAGCTACTCAGGAAGCTGAGGCAAGGGAATCACTGGAACCTGGGAGGCGGAGGTTGCCATGAGCTGAGATCGCACCACTCCACTCCAGCCTGAGTGACAGAGCAAGACTCTGTCTCAATAAGTAAAATAAAATAAAATTGAAACTCAAGATTCATGACACAATACCTATCCTTTCTATAGGTACAATGTATTTTATTCCTTTCTTTTTTTTTTTTTTTGAGACGGAGTTTCACTTGGTCACCCAGGCTGGAGTGCAGTGGCATGATCTCGACTCACTGCAATGTCCGCCTCCCTGGTTCAGGCAATTCTCTTGCCTCAGCTTCCCAAGTTGCTGGGACTATAGGTGCGCACTGCCCCACCTGGCTACTTTTTGTATTTTTAGTAGAGACAGGGTCTCACCATGTTGGCCAGGCTGGTCTTGAACTCCTGACCTCAACTGATCTGCTCGACTTGGCCTCCCAAAGTGCTGGAATTACAGGTGTGAGCCACTGTGCCTGGCCTCTATTCTATTCCTTAATTTTTTAAAAAAGGAACAGAATACATTGTATTCTGTCACTGCCCTCTAAACTGATTTCGTTAATGGGCCACTGCCTACAGTGGGAAAGTGACTAGCCTCTGCTCGGTTTTCTTCCTTCGGCCACAAGTCCTACCCTGAGTGAGGCTGCTGGAGGTCGGAGTGGGTGCCGGTTAATGGACTTGACGGCTGCCTGCTGGCTGACACCGCCTCCCACTCCTGTCGCCTGGGCAGATGGAGAAGTGCCTGGCAGTGCTGTGTTGGTGTTTGACATTGAGCTGCTGGAGCTGGTGGCTGGCCTGCCCGAGGGGTACATGTTCATATGGAATGGTGAGGTATCACCCAACCTCTTTGAAGAAATTGACAAGGACGGCAATGGAGAAGTCCTCCTGGAAGAGGTAACTAACTGGCCTTTGTAGGAAGGTGGGACTGAAGAGCTCAGGGAGCCTGGTGAGGCCACTGGGCGGGTTCTGAAGGTGAGGCCTTCCCAGGGTGAGGCCAGCGAGCTGGAGGGCTTGTGAGATGACCAGCACACTCGTGTGCCAAGCGCTTTTACATACTTCATTCCCCTCTGAAGAAACCGAGTCCTTGGGAGGTGCAGGGCTTGATTCCGGGGCGTATAGCCTGTATTTAGTTCTCATTACTGGGTGCTCACCGCGTGCCTGTGTGTGCTGCGTGTCTTCAGTGTATTCTCTGTTTGGCCCTCACAATAGCTCTTTTTTAGAAGAAACTGCACAGAGAAGGTAAATGACTTGTCCAAGGTCACACAGCTACTCAGAGGTTTGAGCCAGGACTACATGCCTCTTTGTGAAGCTGGGGGATTCCAGCTCCTGCCTCTTCCACGTCTGACAGCCTCCAGCCATTTCCTCTCTCTCTCCACATCCTCAGCACTTCTGGGTCGTTCTCATTTGCATACAGATGTGGTGCTATTATCTTTCCCTTCCCTGGATGTGTCTTTCTATTTCTTTCATTATTTTCATTCGTTACAGCAAAACCTTCACAAGAATTGTGTGTCCTTCCTACCTCCAATTCCTCTCTTTCCGTTCCCTCTTAAACCCACTCCTGTCTGGCGTTTGTCCCTCTGCGCCTCTGAGCCTGACCTTGCCAGGGTGGCCACTGCCTTCTGTGTCACGGAATCCAGTGGTCAGCTCTCACGCTCCTCTTCAACACGGCTGGTTCCCCCGCAGGACGCGTCTTTTTCTGGCTTGCGAGACGCCGCACCTGTGTGGTGTTTCTTCCGCTTCCCTGGTGCGTCCTCTCAGGCCTCTTCTCCCTGATCTCTTCGTGTTTGAGTGCCCCAGGCCAGGTCCTGACCTTTGTTCTTTGCTCCATCTTTAAGTCACTGGCTCGGTGTGGGGTCCGTATCCTGATGCTGTCTGGATTTGTAGCTCCAGTCGTTTCCTCTCTGCACTTTACCTCGTGTGTTCAGCTGTTTGCTCGATGTCCTCACTGACTGAACCCCTGCTATCCACCGGCACCCCCACGCCCCTGGAGCCTGTTTTACCCAGAGCCTTTCCCATCGCAGTCAGTGGCAACACCGGCCTCCAGTGGCTCAGGTGAGAGCACTCCGTGATCTCTGACTCCTCTTTCTCTCGTAGGCCATGATAATCCTCGGGAAATCATTCCAGCTCTGCCTTCAGAGCACATGCAGAACCTGACACTTGTCACGACCTCCACCCTCAGCATCACAGCAGTGCTGTTCAGGAAGGGCCTCCTGCCCTCCCCCTTGCCTCTACTGTCCTAGAGTGGCTGTTCTCACATAGAAACTGGGTCAGACCTGCCAAGGCCGTCTCCAGGGCCTCACGTAGTCTAGGAAGACCCTGCACTTCCTGCCCGCTGTGACCTCCTCGCCCGCTATCTCCCTCTGCCCACTTTACCCGACCACCCCTCCCCCGATGCTGTCTGTGGCCAGCCAGGCATGCGTCCACCTTGAGCCCAGGCACCGGCTGCCCTCTGCTCAGGAGACATCTGCCCCAGATAACTTGTTCAGCCCTTTCCTTCCCTTCTTTTAAGCCTTTGCACAAACCTCTTCTCCTTAAGGCGTTATCCTGACGACTGAATGTAACACTTCGTCCCTTTCTCCCTTCCTTACCGAGCTCTGCGTTTTGATTTTTTTTCTGGAGCGTTTCACTTTGTAACTTAATGTGTAGTTTACCTGTTTTTATGTTCACGTCTAGTTGTCTGTCTTTCCACTAGAATGCAAACACTACAGGGGCACGATGTCTGTGTGTTGATGTATTTCAAGTCTAGAACAGCGCTCAGCACACAGTGGAATGTGTGTTTTGATCACGTGAATGAATGCATGCATCCAAAAATGTTCTCACAGTCTTGGGTGGTCGTGGGGGTCAAAATGTTCTCACAGTCTTGGGTGGTCGTGGGGTCAGCCTTTGGTGGGGAACCACGTGGGGAGAACGGGTAGCTCCGGCAGCTGCTGTGTATTGGCTACCTGAATACTAAGGGCTCTTGGAGTCATTCAGTACAAAAGATCTTGTCTGTGTTGGAATCCCAGACCCAAGTGTCAGCCCTGTCACCCCCAGACTGCTCTGTTTCTGACCCCAGGCCTGGCGTTTACAGTGGCTGAACTCAAGGTCTGTCCTGTCCCCTCCTTTTCCAGTTCTCAGAGTACATTCACGCCCAGGTGGCATCTGGTAAAGGAAAACTCGCTCCTGGCTTTGATGCTGAGCTGATCGTGAAGAATATGTTCACCAACCAGGACCGGAATGGAGACGGGAAGGTCATAGCCGAGGAATTTAAACTCAAGGATCAGGAAGCAAAACACGATGAACTCTAACCCTGGCTTGAATCAGATGGTGCCAGGGAGTACGTGACACCAAGCCACTTGTCGTGGCGGAATATGCAGCGAGCGTGCGAGGGTCTCTCAGAAGGTGCATCATTAGCCAGTAGTAGGTGGGTCACATAGTACCTGGTGTACACAGCGGGTGGGTTGGCATATGGGTGAGAAGTTTAGGCTGATTGCCAGTGACAGTAAACAAAAGCTGTGCAGGGGTTCTTAGCATGGGACGTGTCTAGTATTGAAAAGACTGCACTGCCAGGCATGATTTGTGAGCCTTCTGGGAAATTTCGTTACTAAAGGGATATAGTGCCACACAGAAGTTATAACCATCTGGGAGGAACCATAAGAAAAAATGTCCAGGGTACCTGCATGAAGAGGGTTATTAACATTTGTTAACTTGCTGGTTAAAACATTTTAGAGATATTCCTGAGATGGGCAGGAGAGGCAGAGGGCTTGCTTGCCCCAGCAGGGTTCCCAGAAGACAGCTGTGGTTCTTCCCAGCTGCCTGTGTAAGCTCTGATGATGCCCCCGCCACACACACACACACGCACATCATGCTTTTCCAGCTCGGCACACCCCGCCCCATAATAGTGTGTAACTTGGAGGTTAAAAGAGCCTTCTGGACAGAAAACTGGGCCAGGAAAAGGCATCTCAGACTACGACTAGAGAATCTGATTCTGCATTTGCCACGTAAGGTCATCTGCTTAGCTTTATCTTATTCCCACCTTTCTATCCCGTAGAACACTCTCTTTTGTATCCATAGTAATTAGATAAATAGGGCTGGGGGCTGGGCTCCGCTGGTCACTCAACAGAGTATTTTCCTTGTCTGAGATGGAAGTTTCGTCCCAATAGATGAGCTGCTGAGCATCCACAAGGTGACCTTTTTCTGCTGCCCATTTGTGTCCTGGAGAGGGTGGTGCCCCAAAGGCAGAGGCCACCCGCCGTAAGACAGGAATGACAGTCCACCTGCTGGCCTGATTCGTGCATCACGCAGTAACCACATGGCTCCCTTCTCTCCTCTGTTCCCAAGTGGTGGTGGCACTTACCCTGAAGTCGTCAATGATTTCCCTTTGAAACTACTTTATTTTACTAATTTAAACGATTTTGTACTGATGTAGCCCTGAGATAGTTCACGAAAATGCTGTGCACTCATTCAATGGAATAAATGTTGGAAAGCTGATCTTTTCTGATATAAAACGTTGAATTATATTATCTGGTTTCCTCATGTTTTATTGGAAGGCTGCAGACCTATGAGAATGCACCGTGCAGTCAGAATCCCCTTGATGAACACGGCGGGACTTTGCCGCAGTTACAGAGGGAGCTCTGCTTACAGGGAGTGTCCGTCAGGGTCCTGGCCCTCCTCCAGGACTCCTGAAGAGAAGCTAAGGAAAGGACTGTTTAGAGTGGTGTGAGCAGGGCTCGGGGGAGCTGAGGATGTTGAGTGCCGGTGACAGCAGTGTTGGCCACTGCAGGAGGCTGCTATCACTGGGTCCTGAGGGGCCAAGAGGAGGCAGCGGGAGCAGCACAGGAAGGGCTGCCTGGAGTCGTCCTGGAGAGACAGAGCCACTACTAGCAGTGCGGCTGACACTGCAGCAGGATGAGGGACAAGCGCCCCATCCCCTCTGTGCCCCCACTCTCTGCTGCCTGCCACTGGTTGTTGGAAGCCAGAGGGTAAGAGGAACTCAGAGACTGGAGTTCTCAGAGGTCAGTCTCTTGGATGCAGAGAAAGGTGGAGAATGATTCTGAGGTAGGGATGGGGTGGATGGGAGCAAATGGAGAATAATTGGCACATGTATAGAGAAACTCTGTGTATGTGTGTGTGTGTGTGTGTGTGTGTAGCACAATTATACATTTAAAAGCAATATTTTAATATATATTATATATGGTAATATACATGAAATATATGTATAATATGTACATACAATTGCTGTTAAAAAGCAGATATTGGCCATGTGCCGTGGCTCACGCTTGTAATCCCAGCACTTTGGGAGGCTGAGATGGGTGGATCATTTGAGGTTCAGGAGTTCAAGACCAGCTTGGCCAACATGGTGAAAACCCATCTACTAAAAATACAAACAAAGAAACAAACAAATATAGCCAGACGTGGTGGTGGGCTTGTAATCCCAGCTGTTTGGGAGGCTGAGGCAGGAAAATTGCTTGAACCTGGGAGGCAGAGGTTGCAGTGGGCCGAGATTGCGCCACTGCGCTCTGCACTCCAGCCTGGGCGACACAGCAAGACTCTATCTCAAAACAAAAAAGAAAATGTTACTGTTTATTCTTTGCAACTTTGCAACTTCAGAGAAGCCAAGGAGATGCTGTGGCCTTCCTGGCTGCTGTCCCCTGGATAGTTCCTCAGCCCTCTGCCTCCCACTCCGTAGTTTCTCAGATTTTCCATTTAACATAATTCCTTAAGTACATGGGACAGGTTAATAATTGCACTTCTCACTGGGCATAGTGGCTCATACCTGTAATCCCAGCACTTTGGGAGGCCGAGGCAGGCAGACCTCAGGAGTTCAAGACCAGACTGGGCGACATGGCAAAACCCCATCTCTACAAAACACACTAAAATTAGCCAGGCATGGTAGCTAGCTCCTGCACACCTGTGGTCTACTTGGGAGGCTGAGGTGGGTCACTTGAGCCTGGGAGGTCGAGGCTGCAGTAAGCCCTGATAATGCCACTGCACTCTAGCCTGGGCAGAGGGAGACCCTGCATCTCAAAAACAAAAGAATATTGTTCCCGATTATTTGTTGCTAGATGCAGATATAAACCATTTATGCTTATTAATAATTTGTGTGTGGTTTCCATGCTTAATGTTGGAATTTCGAGGCCAGGTGCGGTGGCTCACACCTGTAATCCTAGCACTTTGGAAGGCCAAGGCAGGTGAATCACGAGGTCAGGAGTTCAAGACCAGCCTGGCCAAGATGGTGAAACCCCATCTCTACTAAAAATACAAAAATTAGCCGAGCAGGGTGGCAGGTGCCTGTAGTCCCAGCTACTCGGGAGGCTGAGGCAGGAAAATTGCTTGAATCTAGAAGGTTGCAGTGAGCTGAGATCATGGCGCTGCACTCCAGCCTGGGCCACAGAGCAAGACTCCATCTCAAAAAAAAAAAAAAGAATTTTGATTGATCAGGCAGTTTCTTCCAGCTTACACTGGCCATATTTAAAATCTCACTTAAATGCAGACAACACTCACATTTATAGTTCCTGCTCAGATTTCTCCTTTGAGCTCTACTCTTTTTGGTATCTTCTCGAATGTCTCACAGGCACCTCAAACTTTGTCTGTCCAAAACAACATCTTTTCCCACTCCCTTCTCAACACCACCAAGCCCGTTCCTCTCCATCTTCCCTGCTGCCCATGTGTCCAAAGCAGACATCAGTGAGCCCCTCCTCTCTCATCTCACATATTTAAGCCAACAGCAAGTTTTGTCAGTTCTGTCTCTAAGCTACTGCTGGAAATGACCCACTTCTCTCCAGTTCCCCAGCCCCAGCCCCACAAACCAACCATTATTTCTAGCTGGAACTGCTGAAATAGCTCCCCCTAACTGGTGTGCCTGGGTTTATCTGCCCTCACTAGTCCTGTTCCCACATGGCAGCAGTGATCCTGCCTCTCCTTTGCAAGGATAGAAAAAACAAAGGGTTTTTTTTTTTTTTTTTTTGAGATGGAGTGTCCCTCTGCCACCCAGCTGGAGTGCATAATTTCGGCTTACTGCAACCTCCAACTCCCTGGTTCAAACAATTCTCCTGCCTCAGCCTCCTGAGTAGCTGTGATTATAGGCACACGCCACCATGCCCAGCTAATTTTTGTATTTGTAGTAGAGATGGGGTTTTACCTGCCAAGATGGTCTTGATCTTCTGACCTCGTGATCCACCCACCTCAGCCTCCCAAAGTGTTGGGATTACAGATGTGAGCCACCGTGCCTCAAAACCAAAGCTCTTATGATTTATAAAGCCCCGCATGATCTGGCATCCGCCTGGTTCCCGTTCGACATTTAATGCCACTCTTCCCTTTTTTCATAACACTGTTAAACTGGTTCTCGGTTCTTTAATAACCTAAAGCTTTCTCACTTAGGACTTTTGCAAACCCTGTTCCCTCTCCTGAGAATGCTTCTCCCTCAACTCCTCCCATGGCTAGCTCCTTATCCTTCAGACTTTGGCTTAAATATCACCTGAGAAGACCTTCCTCTAACCACCGTATCTAAAATAGGGTCTGTCATTTGTGTTTTCTTCAGAGCATTTACCATATTCGTAATAACTACTCTTTCCTCCTGTTTGACCCACTAGGAATGCAAGCTACGTGAGGGCAAGAAGCCTGATTTGTTAACTACTGCTTCTGTAGAACTCAGCACAACAGAGACTTGCTACATAAGTGACTTTTCATTTACTCCTAACCTCTAGTTGATATTCCCCTTTAAAGATGAAAAAACTAAGGTTTAAGAAGTTAGAAACTTATTCTAGATGAAAGTTAAATCACAGATTCAGATCCAGGTCTATCTCAAAGCTGAGCCCCTTGCACCTTGAGCACTTTTTAATTTATTAAACCGGCACTGAAAAACCAGACTAAGTGCAAAGATCGGCATGACTGTGGAATCTCTGGGAAACCTTGGAGAAATTTCAGGATTAGTCATTCAAGATTACATTGATCTTTTCCTTGCTGGTTCTCCATGGGTATATCAAAGAGGAAATGGAACCTGAAGGCGAGTTAAAGAGACCTTCAGTCACCTACCAATATCGTGGTGACCATTAAATAGACCGTGGAAGGTAGATTTCTTGTGACATCACTCTGGAATGAGCTAGTATTACTGACGGTTGTTTTCATTTTTTCCAGTTTCATCAAAATTGTTAGTTCCAGCTCTCAAAATTGCTTTATTTCATAAAATAAAATTTAAAGTTGAAAAAAAACCACTGGCTAATGCTAGGCTCTTTATAGAATATGGTAGTTACAATATAGTACCAACATTCACTGGGGCTGCGAAAGATCATTCCATTTCATTGATTCACTGGGGGATATAACAGCTTATCTATTTGTGGAGAGATTCTAGCTAACAATATTGAATACTTGTGCTAAGCCGTTTTAAATGCATAAATTTTAAATGTGTACATA
This sequence comes from Callithrix jacchus, assembly GCF_049354715.1. Classification (NCBI taxonomy): domain Eukaryota; kingdom Metazoa; phylum Chordata; class Mammalia; order Primates; family Cebidae; genus Callithrix; species Callithrix jacchus. The sequence continues at coordinate 1,921,197 of NC_133512.1, forward strand.
AAAGATGAGCATATCTACTCCTTATTAATCTAGAAGCTTATCACTATCTTCACTTAATAAGTGAGCAAACTGGGACACAGGCTCAATAATTTGTCACAGTCACACTCTTAATGGCTATGCTGAACTCTTCTGAAAACTGAACTCAACTATAAATATTTTAAATGTCAGCAGCATCAAGTAGCAGTGAGATGTAATAGGTTAACAAACATATAATGGAAGAAGCATGAGACTCAGTTTGTCATGAACAAGGCTGGAAGGGGCCTTGTTCTTAAGGCATTCATGACATAGTGAGGTGACTGAAGCTATACTGTTAGTAAGGGGCTGAGTCACGACCAGAACGTAGGTTATGACTTCAATGTTCTTTAGATTTATAGCACGCCACATACTTATTCATGGAAGTATATTACTAACACCTTGGGAAATGGCCAATATAAGCTCTGATACCAACACAGGGGTGAAGAGCTATCACTGAATCAGGTTCCCAACTGTTTCTTCTATGTGCAAGTCTTCCAGGTAATTCTGCTGCTCCCACGCCATACTATCTGTTTCAATGCTGCTTCTATGTGCAAGTCTTCCAGGGAATTCTGCTGCTCCCACGCCATACTATCTGTTTCAATGCTTCTTCTATGCGCAAGTCTTCCAGGTAATTCTGCTGCTCCAACGCCATACTATCTGCTGTAATGCTTCTTCTATGTGCAAGTCTTCCAGGGAATTCTGCTGCTCCCACGCCATACTATCTGTTTCAATACTTCTTCTATGTGCAAGTCTTCCAGGTAATTCTGCTGCTCCCACGCCATACTATCTGCTGTAATGCTTCTTCTATGTGCAAGTCTTCCAGGGAATTCTGCTGCTCCCACGCCATACTATCTGCTGTAATGCTTCTTCTATGTGCAGGTCTTCCAGGTAATTCTGCTGCTCCCACGCCATACTATCTGTTTCAATGCTTCTTCTATGCGCAAGTCTTCCAGGTAATTCTGCTGCTCCAACGCCATACTATCTGCTGTAATGCTTCTTCTATGTGCAAGTCTTCCAGGTAATTCTGCTGCTCCCACGCCATACTATCTGCTGTAATGCTTCTTCTATGTGCAAGTCTTCCAGGTAGTTCTGCTGCTCCCACGCCATACTATCTGCTGTAATGCTTCTTCTATGTGCAAGTCTTCCAGGTAATTCTGCTGCTCCCACGCCATACTATCTGTTTCAATACTTCTTCTATGTGCAAGTCTTCCAGGTAATTCTGCTGCTCCCACGCCATACTATCTGCTGTAATGCTTCTTCTATGTGCAAGTCTTCCAGGTAATTCTGCTGCTCCCACGCCATACTATCTGCTGTAATGCTTCTTCTATGTGCAGGTCTTCCAGGTAATTCTGCTGCTCCCACGCCATACTATCTGTTTCAATGCTTCTTCTATGTGCAGGTCTTCCAGGTAATTCTGCTGCTCCCACGCCATACTATCTGTTTCAATGCTTCTTCTATGTGCAAGTCTTCCAAGTAATTCTGCTGCTCCCACGCCATACTATCTGCTGTAATGCTTCTTCTATGTGCAAGTCTTCCAGGTAATTCTGCTGCTCCCACGCCATACTATCTGTTTCAATGCTTCTTCTATGTGCAAGTCTTCCAGGTAATTCTGCTGCTCCCACGCCATACTATCTGTTTCAATGCTGCTTCTATGTGCAAGTCTTCCAGGTAATTCTGCTGCTCCCACGCCATACTATCTGTTTCAATGCTTCTTCTATGTGCAAGTCTTCCAGGTAATTCTGCTGCTCCCACGCCATACTATCTGTTTCAATGCTTCTTCTATGTGCAAGTCTTCCAGGTAATTCTGCTGCTCCCACGCCAAACTATCTGTTTCAATGCTGCTTCTATGTGCAAGTCTTCCAGGTAATTCTGCTGCTCCCACGCCATACTATCTGTTTCAATGCTGCTTCTATGTGCAAGTCTTCCAGGTAATTCTGCTGCTCCCACGCCATACTATCTGTTTCAATGCTGCTTCTATGTGCAAGTCTTCCAGGTAATTCTGCTGCTCCCACGCCATACTATCTGTTTCAATGCTTCTTCTATGTGCAAGTCTTCCAGGTAATTCTGCTGCTCCCACGCCATACTATCTGTTTCAATGCTGCTTCTATGTGCAAGTCTTCCAGGTAATTCTGCTGCTCCCACGCCATACTATCTGTTTCAATGCTTCTTCTATGTGCAAGTCTTCCAGGTAATTCTGCTGCTCCCACGCCATACTATCTGTTTCAATGCTTCTTCTATGTGCAAGTCTTCCAGGTAATTCTGCTGCTCCCACGCCAAACTATCTGTTTCAATGCTGCTTCTATGTGCAAGTCTTCCAGGTAATTCTGCTGCTCCCACGCCATACTATCTGTTTCAATGCTGCTTCTATGTGCAAGTCTTCCAGGTAATTCTGCTGCTCCCACGCCATACTATCTGTTTCAATGCTTCTTCTATGTGCAAGTCTTCCAGGTAATTCTGCTGCTCCCACGCCATACTATCTGTTTCAATGCTTCTTCTATGTGCAAGTCTTCCAGGTAATTCTGCTGCTCCCACGCCAAACTATCTGTTTCAATGCTGCTTCTATGTGCAAGTCTTCCAGGTAATTCTGCTGCTCCCACGCCATACTATCTGTTTCAATGCTGCTTCTATGTGCAAGTCTTCCAGGTAATTCTGCTGCTCCCACGCCATACTATCTGTTTCAATGCTGCTTCTATGTGCAAGTCTTCCAGGTAATTCTGCTGCTCCCACGCCATACTATCTGTTTCAATGCTTCTTCTATGTGCAAGTCTTCCAGGGAATTCTGCTGCTCCCACGCCATACTATCTGTTTCAATGCTTCTTCTATGTGCAAGTCTTCCAGGTAATTCTGCTGCTCCCACGCCATACTATCTGTTTCAATGCTTCTTCTATGTGCAAGTCTTCCAGGTAATTCTGCTGCTCCCACGCCATACTATCTGTTTCAATGCTGCTTCTATGTGCAAGTCTTCCAGGTAATTCTGCTGCTCCCATGCCATACTATCTGCTGTAATGCTTCTTCTATGTGCAAGTCTTCCAGGTAATTCTGCTGCTCCCACGCCATACTATCTGTTTCAATGCTTCTTCTATGTGCAAGTCTTCCAGGTAATTCTGCTGCTCCCACGCCATACTATCTGCTGTAATGCTTCTTCTATGTGCAAGTCTTCCAGGTAATTCTGCTGCTCCCACGCCATACTATCTGCTGTAATGCAAGAAGTTATTTTCAGTTTAATTTTCGAGACACTTAGGCAGAGTCTGGTCTGCCTTTTGCCATTGCATTTTTGTTTCATTATTTATTTGTTGAGACAGGGTCTTGCTCTGTCACCCAGGCTGGAGTACAGGAGGCGTGACCTCAGCTCACTGCAAGCATTGCCCCCCGCCCCCCACCGCCAGGCCCAAGCAATCTTCCTACCTCAGCCTCTCCAGTAGCTGGGACCACAGGTGCACACCACCATGCCTGGCTATTTTTTTGTATTTTTAGTAGAGATGGAGTTCTGCATGTTGCCCAGGCTGGTCTCAAACTCCTGAGCTCAAGCAATTTGCCCACCCCAGCCTCACAAAATGCTGGGATTACAGGTGTGAACCACTGCACCTGGCCTATTTGTGTGTGTGTGTGTGTGACAGGTTCTTGCTCTGTTGACCAGCCTGGAGTGCAGTGATGCAATCACAGCTCACTGCAGCCTCAACCTCCCCAGGCTCAGGTGATCCTCCCACCTCACCTCAGCCTCCCAAGTAGCTGGGACTACAGACGTGCACCACCACACCTGGCTAACTTTTTGTAGATTTGGTGTCTCGCTATATTGCCCAGGCTGGTCTCAAACTCCTAGGCTCAAGCGATCTACCCACCATGCCCTCCCAAAGTGCTGGGATTACAGGCATGAGCCACTGCACCTGGCCTGCTTCATTGTTTATGATGATGAAAGGAGAGTGGTGGTGGAGGATAAGGATGGGCATTCCCAGGAAAGAACAAAAGGTTTTCTAAAACCTTGCCTTCCGCCACACCTGACTGCACAAGAGACTGCTGCTCACAGTGGATGGCCAGAGCGTCAGATCATGCTTTGCGTGTATCATAGTTCAGGCCCTGAAAGCAAACCCATTAGGCGTCCATAGGATCTGGAGTTAAGGGTAAGTCAGGGTCAAAGTTATCACAACAGCAGGGCTAAAGCCTGAAAACCAACGATGAGGTGGCAGCGGAGATGTGGACTGGGTGGTCAGACTGTACAGAGAGATGCAGGCTCCGAATGTCACCATGAGGTGACTGCTTTCTGCCTGAGGTTCTTTCTGAAACTTGCAGATTTGTACCTTTACTGATGTTTTCAGTGGGAGAAAATAATTTTCACAGGTCTCAGTATTTTCTGAAGGGCAGATTAAATTTTCCCTGCAAATATCTTATCCCTAGACTTATAAAAATTCTGAAAATACTCAATATAAACAGCCACTATGACAAGGACTTTAGGATTCATATATCACAAAAGACAGGCAGACGGACAGAAAGAAAGAAGAAAACAGAAAACCATGGTAGGTGCACAATAAGCATGTGTTGACTCAATGAATATAGTTTTGACCACAGAATTAAAAAGACTTTTCACTTCATATTTATTATCAGTGCTTCAGTGTAGAATGTTCTGTAACGATTAGCAACGTTGTAAACACCACCAGTTTTTTCCAACTGTAAGCGCCAGTCTTTTCTGGGAAATATTGATTTTCCCAAGACAAAATAACAAAACCTAACACAAGTTCAAGAGATGTGATACCATCAGCATAATAACCCAAATTATAAAAATGGCAGTACTTAAAATCATGCATATTATTTCACCATTTCATAAAACTTATTTGAAAATTTCTACAAACTTTCCCAGTGTAAAAGACTCCTCAAAAACTGCATGGTAACATTGATCTACAAAATTCACTTTGGAAAAGTAGGGAGCTATTTTTCTAATTTTGGCTTTAAGATTTATTTTTTTTTTTGGAGACGGAGTCTCACTGTCTCCAGGCTGGAATGCAATGGCGCGATCTCGGCTCACCGCATCCTCTGCCTCCTGGGTTCAGGCAATTCTCCTACCTCAGCCTCCCGAGTAGCTGGGACTACAGGCGCGCGCCACCATGCCCAGCTAATTTTTTGTATTTTTAGTAGAGACGAGGTTTCACCATGTTGGCCAGGATGGTCTCAATCTCTTGACCTCGTGATCCGCCCGCCTTGGCCTCCCAAAGTGCTGGGATTACAGGTGTGAGCCACCATGCCTGGCCAGAATTTTTTTTAATGTGTTAAAAGATAGGGTGAGGAGTGTGTTGAGAGAGGTGGAGAAAAAAGAGCTTCCAGTTGATGCATTCACCATGTCTGAAAATACTTCAGTTATACAAAGGGAACACTTCGAGAGTATGGATATATTATAAATAAGTCTTTCAGCAAGATGAACAGATGAGCAGTTCAATTGCACCCACAGGACAGAGGTCTTCTTGGAGAATGCCTGTTTATAGAATCTTCTGTAAAATAGAGTTGGCCACTTCCAGTGATTCATCTTGTACTAAAACAATATCGTAAGAGTCCATGTACTTTTCTAAAAGCTCATCCACCTAATCAAGAGAACAAAAGAAAATTAACATGCTGGGTGAAGAAGCAAGTAATTTCAAAATGCATCTCATGTCACACCTCTTGGTCAAGATGCAATAAATTAAACTCACTTTCAAAAAAATTTTTGAAATGAAGAAATATTTTCAAACTCTTAAAGACACACTGACAGACATTTTTCCACACGGTAGCTTTTCTCCCCAAAATACTCTCTCCAGTCCAGTGGTTTTCAACTGGGGTGATTTTGTCCAGAGAACATTTGGCAATGTCTAAGGGACATTTCTTAGTCTCGGCAGGGGACTGCTATCCAGCACCTACTGGGTAAAAGACACAGAGGCCTCCTGTAGAATACACATCCTCCCTTCTCCCAGTACCTGTAGCACGCATATCAACTCCTTTAAACATATATCAACTCCTTTAAACATCGCCAGTGTAGAAGAGTAAAGAGCAGTCAAAATGCACGATCAAAACCATGCTTTGGCTGGGCACAGTAGCTCACGCCTGTTATACCAGCACTTTGAGTGGCCTAGAGGATCACCTGAGCCCAGGAGTTTGAGAACAGCTTGGGCAACACAGGGTGACCTCATCTCTACAAAAATTCAAAAATTAGCCAGGTATAGTGGTATGTGCCAGTAGTTCCAGCTACTTGAGGGGCTGAGGTGGGAGGATTATTTGAGCCAGAAGGTGGAGGCTGCAGTGAGATGTGATTGCATTACTACACTCCAGCCTTGGTAACAGGCTTGTCTTAACAAAAACGTCTCTAAAATAACTACTTTCTCAGGTGACCACGGCAACAATCGCCTATCATGCTTCATCCTAACTTTTTCTTAGCAGAAAATTAAATTACAGATTTGAATACTTACTCTATCATTCAGATATCCAATTTTCAGAATGTGCTCAACATTGGCCACTCCATCTGCCATTCTTAAGTCTCCTTGAGAGTCTCCCAGAAGAATTATGTTACTATTGTCTTTTAGTTGATTGAAATATTCTGTATTCCGCAAGGCACCATCATGTTTGTTAAATACATGAATTAGTTCTCCTTTAAATCCTTTGAGCACTCCCTATGAAAAATATAAATCTTTTGAAATACTAGGTTTTAAAAATCCCATTTGTTGGATTTTCATATTTTGGAGCTCTTAATTGATGTCACTATTATTTCAGGATATTTGTAAACTTATCTTTAATACTAGAGATCTCAAAGCACTTAAGTCCATCACATTTACCATAGCTAAGAAGGGCTCGGAGACGTAAATAATTTTTTAGAGACCATTTTAAATGGTAAAACAAGAGCCTGGCGCAGTGGCTCAAGCCTGTAACCCCAGCATTTTGGGAGGCCAAGGAGGGCAGATCAGTTGAGGTCAGACTGGCTAATATGGTGCAACTCCATCTCACTAAAATATAAAAATTAGCCAGGTGTGGTGACACAGGCCTGTGTAGTCCCAGATACTCAGGAGGATGAGGCAGGAGAATTGCCTGAACCTGGGAGGTGGAAGTTGCAGTAAGCAAAGATTGCGCCACTGCACTCCAGCCTGGGTGACAGAGTGAGACTCTGTCTCAAGAAAAAAAGGCTGGGTGCAGTGGCTCATGCCTATAATCCCAGCATTTTGAGAGGCTAAGGTGGGCGGATCATGAGGTCAAGAGATTGAGACCATCCTGGCCAACATGGTGAAACCCCAACTCTATTAAAAACACGAAAATTAGCTGGGCATGGTGACATGCGCCTATAATCCCAGCTACTTGGGAGGCTGCGGTGCCACCGCACTCCAGCCTGGCGACACAGTGAGACTCTGTCTCAAATAAACAAAAAGTTTTACTACTTTTATTATTAGTCCATATCTTGTGGAATGAAAGTTTAAGAAGGGCACATTGTTTTTTTGTTTTTTTTTTTTAAGAGACAGGGTTTCACCATGTTGGTCAGGCTGGTCTCGAACTCCTAACCCCAGGTGATCCACCTGCTCCCAGCCAATGTTTCTAAAATATGGATATATTAACACTGAGAAGGATGGAGTCCCATAGTAGGCCTATCCACTTGGCGTAACTTAATGGATATATATTAAATAAAAACAAATAAATTTATATGATTAAAATATTTTCAGATTCTAAAATTATGAAGAATGATTTGATATTCTTACAGTTTCATCAAAATCCATAAAATTGGAGACAACTTTGACATTTGGATGATAGACGCCAGCCTGACGGATAACCTCCTCTAGGACATCACCGATTCCAGCCGAAAATATGAACACGGGAATACTATGTTGTTGGAGCTTATCAAAGAAATTCTCATACCCTTCCCTGCAAGATGGAGATAACAAACTGATTATCAAAGGGCAAGACAGAGTTCCTTTTCACTTAGCAGCTGAAACAGTGAACTATTCCTAGTAATTCTATGGCTCACTTATATCCACATTTCAAAATACTGCCCGAGATGGGCAACAACACTCTTAAGTTTTTCAAACAACAGTTAACTCTTTACCTTCCTTTTAATCAATTCTAATACTGCAAACTAGATGTCTTTAAGCTTTCATTGAATATGAATATAAACCTACAGTTCACAATTTATACCATTTAAAAAGACATGGGCAGGCATAGCAGTGCATGCCCTATAGTCCCAGCTACTTGGGAGGTTAAGGCTTGAGGAGTGCTTGAGTCCACGAGCTCTGGTCTAGTCTTGGCAACATAGTGATACCCTGTCTCTAAAATAAAATTTAAAAAGAGAAAACAATAGTTAAGCCACACCTTGGAAAACCCACTTAAGATGGGGTGGAAGGCTGACTGCTGCCATTGTCAGAAAAGCAGGGTGGCAGGAACTTAGCTGTATTCTCGACATGTGGCATGTCTCTTTACTAAGATCTTAAGCCCTCTTCCCCTTTTTACCCTTCCTGGGCTACAGGTTAAATAAAGCTGTTGTTGCCTACTAAGGAATGAAACACTTAGTAGCCGTCCTCACACTTTTTGATAATTTATTGCTTTCCTTTTTAGAAATAATCACCTTAAAATACAATATCATTATAAAAAAGTAACATCATCATATTTGCCTAACAAGCTGAAAATTTTAGGAGGTAATAAAAAGTATTGAAAAGCCACTTGTATCTTATAACTCATGCATACATATATAATTATATGCTAAAACATACTAATCTTTCCTAGAAATAGTTTCCAAACAAGTTAGAGAATTTAAAAAGTAGACGCATGTAAATTTAGACACAGTATACTGCCAGGTGTGGTGGCTCACACATGTAATCCCAGCACTTTGGGATCCCTTGAGCCCAGGAGTTCAAGACCAGCTTGGGCAACATGGTAAAATCCCATCTTTACAAAAAAAATACAAACATTAGCCAGGCATGGTGGAGCAGGCCTGTAGTCTCAGCTACTTGAGAGGCTGAGGCAAGGGGATCGCTTTAGCCCAGGAGGCAGAGGCTGGAGTGAGATAAGACTGATTATGTCACTACATTCTAGCTTGGACAACAGAGAGAGAGACCCTGTCTTCAAAAAGAAAAAAAGTATACTTGTATACTTAAATCCCTTTCAACTTGATTTTTACATTCCTTTCATATTATATGTCTTTCTTAAGTATTTTACTACAAAATTTTTAAATGGTCTTGGTTCAAAAATTTATAAGTCTTGACATTTTTAATCTGGAGAAAGAAAATACAAATTAGAATTTAAATCTCACAAGGCTCTTATGACCTACACCAAGATCTAATATGTCATTCTAAATTCCTTATCTAACCACTACGTATTTTGGGATAGGTGGCATGTTTTGGAAATGTTTATATATGGACTATTCAACGTCTTATTGTAAAGAAGTACAACTGACTATATATATATATAAAATAATCCAAGGCTGTGAACGGTTAACAGCAAAAACACCCAGGAAACTTACTTGAGCATAACGTCAGATTCTGCCACAATTTCTTTAAGCTTAGCTTTTGGTAGAGCTTGTTCAACAAGCAAACCATGTGATTTAGTATACCTGGAGTTTATGACCAAAGAAAAAGAGTATCTTTATTACAAAGGAAATCTGTTCATCATATTTGGATTTAAATTTTAGAGGTTTAAGTTCGTCATTAATGAATGTATACTTCCTGTCTCAAAAGGTGATACGCACGTTCTAACTGAGTTTCCCAGTCCTCCCAAACCCAGACTAGCTTAAATACGTTAGTAAGGTCATGAGAGGAAACTAGCTATAAACCTTTCCTAATTCTACAGATAAAAACTCAGTGGAGGCATAATCCTTTCTCTGACTGCAATAAGAAGAATTAGAGCAAACCCATTTTATAAATGTTTGTATTTTGAATTTTCATGAAATGCCTGCATACTGAAGATGCTATTTAGTGAGCAGGAGAGAAAATCTTTGTTATGGCAAGTGTAACATATAGATTAGCCTGCTTTATAATTATGTAAAAAAAACACCTGTAATCATAGCATCTCAGCATAAAGGGCCTTCAGACTAACTCTCACCCATTATAATTATGCAAATAACCACTAAAAAAGAAAGAAAGAAAGAAAAGGGGAAAAAAAGCTTAATTCTTTATCTGATACCTAAAAATACCCCTATAATATTCCCAAGTCGCCCTCTTCTCTGCCTGGGTCAGCTTCTATCATTCTCCCAGGGAAGCTTATCCCATTGCCAGAAAACTCTAATGACCGCTTTTCTTTCTCATGCTGAATTCAGTCTTCTTATATCTTCCAAGTCTAGTTTCAGTTCTGCTGCTACAGGTGTGTAGAGTTAAGTCTAATATCTTTTCAACATTTAATACCATAAATACAGATGAAGTATGTACACTGTCAGGTAACAGACAATAAAGACATATCATTCCTTGTCTTCTAAGATTTTAAAAGAAGTTGTTGCTTCTTATATCAAAGCATTTTCTATTTCTTGAAATGTTCCTCAAGTGGGAAGGCTCAGATTCCTCTGACCATTCTGGTGGACTCCTCTGACTCCTTTAAGTTTGTCACTGTCTGTTTTTTGGTCACTGTTGTCATGGTTTCTCTTAACAGCATTCTTCCAGAACCCAACACGATGCTTTCAGTGTGGTCTGCTTGGAACACTGCATTTTGATTAATGCAACCAAAGGTCAATTTTTGGGTGACCATATCACCTGCTGGTTCTGAGTTCAGAGTCAGTTTATATCCTCATACCTTTTCTTTACACATTAAACCACATCTTGTCCATATACCTAAAAAAAAATTCTTATTTTTAATTTGAGACTTAAATGCAGAACTTTTAATTTATTCCTACTGGACTTCACCTTAACGAAACAAAACAAAAATATTCCTAAACTGTTAGAGGGATTCAATAATTCGAGCTCATTTTGTTATTCAATGCTCCAACTTACAGAATTTATTAATGTTTATTTACAATACAGTTAAAAAAATAAGCCATCAGTTGTAACTGTAGTGTGTTTCATTATTTTTAAAAAACCCCTCTACTGCCTAATATGCACTTACCATTCCACCATGTAAGGGTACTTCTCTTCTACAGTAAGAACAGGATCAACTTCAATCGCATAATATTTTTCCTTTAGTTGCAACAGCTAGGAAGAAAGGAATAACTTAATCATGAAGATTACAGAGTAGTCATTAAATCTGCTTGGTTTTATTTAAAGCAAAACAATGTAAACAAGTTTCTTCACAAACTAAGTTGAGCTACTGCATCAACTGAAAAAATATTTGTTGATCTTGGTTGACAAGTAATCAAATATACCTGCAAAAAGCTACATTTCTTTTGCCAAGCACCTTCAGGTGGGTAACAACCACCTGACAATAACATGATGAGTACAAAAACATTTAGTTTTCATATAAAGGTATTATACTTGATTTGCATTTCAGACTGCATTTGTTAAGATATACACAGACATGTACTCAAGCAAAATACTGAAGCAACTTCCTTATCAACCTAAAGGAGTAAAACCTACAGAAAACCAAAATACTTTTGTTCTAATTCTCCGGTCAACGTAACACCACCAGAGTCCTTTGGCAATCAAGGAGTTTTAAATCTATGTTTTGTTGTTAAAAGTTACTGTTAATTTTTATCTTTAAAATACATTTTGAATGTGTAATTCATACAGTAAACCTACTATTTACTGGGTGCTTACTACGTGCCAGGTCAGCTGTAAGCACTGTACATCCATTCTTATTTGTGTGAATGCACCTGAAGAAACTCTCAGGCAAAGAGGGTAATGAGGTCTCTGAGTGATTATGGATTATTGCTAGTGTTTACCTTTTTTCTACATTCATCTGTAACCAGCTTACAGTTGTCAATGATATCTAAAGATAGAAAGCAATGTAAGTATTAAAAGAAATACTCTGATTGATGTTACTACTACTATGAATAATTTGCTACAAAGTAATGGCAAAAGACTCAATTACTTTTATACCAACCCAACACTTTAAGTAATGCCAAATCAACTAACATGTTATTATAACTTTTGGTCCCAGTGGTAAAGTTCAGATGACACTGTTAGAGAAGCTAATGGTTTAGAACCTGTGATGTAGTGACTGCTTGCTTACGTCACTGAGCTGGACAATTCAATACTTTAAACACTATGAACTGTGTATTGATCACTTTCACTTTCTCCTTTTAATAGAAGAAATATATATGGGAAATATATATTTTTCTTAATAAAAAGATAATAAATGCTTAATGTAAACATCTGGAAAATGCAGACCACTGTCAAGAAGAAAACAAAAATAGAATGGTAAGAAGTTTTACCATTCAGTAATAAGTTACTAACAATATTTTAGTATATTTCCTTTCAGTCTTAAGACTGCATGTATACCATTTAGATAAGAGATCACACCAAATCTGTAATTTTGAATTCTTTCTTTTTCATTTCACATTGTAGTCTGCATTTTTCCATGTAATTAAAATTTCTGGTATGTGAGCAGAAAAGAATTTATATCATTTCTGCAGCATTAAACTTTTTAGGTAGCTTCCAAGCATCTGCTATTAGTAATCTCATGTTGAGCTTAGTCACCATTATTTTTGTGAACAAAGCTTTTTTAAAAACTGCATTTTGGGTTGTTTACTTAGAAATTCTGCAAAGAGGAATTAATAGGGCAAAGGATCTGAAGATTTTTAGTGGTGGGTTTTTTGTCATCCAGGCTGAAGTGCAGTGTGATCATGGTGTGATAATGGCTTACTATAGACTTGACCTCCTAGGCGCAAGGATCCTCTCAGCCTCCCAGGTAAGTAGCTGGGACCACAGGCATGCCACAATGCCCAGCTAATTTTTTATTTTTTTGGTAAGAAAAGGTCTTATTATGATGCTCAGGTTGGTCTCAAACTCCTGGGCTCAAGTGATTTTCCCACCTCTGCCTCCCAAAGTGCTGGGATTACAGGCATGAGTCACTATGCCTGGCAATTTTTAGCAGTTTTTAAAAATTATTAAGATAATTTTTCTTTTCTTTTTTTTTTTTTGAGATGAAGTGTCACTCTGTTGCCCAGGCAATCTTGGCTCACTGCAACTTCTGCCTCTTGGGTTCAAGGGATTCTGTTCTCCTGCCTCAGCCTCCCAGGTAGCTGGGATTACAGGTGCCTGCCACCACATCCAACACATTTTCGTATTTTTAGTAGAGACAAGGTTTCACTATTTTGGCCAGGCTGGTCTTGAACTCCTGACCTCAGATGATCTGCCCACCTCAGCTTCCCAAAGTGCTGAGATTACAGGCAAAAGCCACCATACCTGGCCCCAAGAAAGTTTTTCAATTTACAATGTATTAAAAGTAAATGAAAGAAAAAAAGTAAATGGGAGAGTTCATTCACCATTTCCCTGTCAGGTTAAAGAGTGTTATTTAAAAACTCACAGCCAAGTTGTAAAACAAAAGAGACATTAAAATTTGGTAATATTCCTAGGAAACAAGAGTATTTGATAAATGCTGTTTTGTCAGGTTAACCCAAAGTTTACAACCTATTTAAATATTTCTTGAATAATCAACAGACCATATTTGCCAAGAAATATTTCAGAAGTCTCTGATTCCCTTTGCTACCAAAACCATACATGAAAATAACCATTTATATAATATGGGATAAAACAAAACCTCAGAAATATAGTTAGAAAAAGCAGTTCTCCTCACTGTCAATGTCCAAAATGAAATGTAAACACCCAGTTATCTCACAGGTAATATAGATAGAGGATCTTAAAATAATGACATGCTTTTGTGAATTTGTTTACGACACCACACTCACTATGACACGTTGGGCATCTTTTGCCTTTGTATGAAAATCTACTGAGTGTCATATCAAAGTCCGTTATTATCTGTAAGAAAAGAGTGAAAGGCATTATTGTAAACATGGCCCACACGGGCAGAATTTCTCTGTGCTACCCAAACACATACTGCATGCTTTCCTAGATGCACAGGACTGTGCTCAGTCTCTGGTCCCCACGGTTAAGTTATTCTTTTTTTTTTCTTATTTTTGAAACGGAGTCTTGCTCTTGTTGCCCAGGCTAGAGTGCAGTGGGGCAATCTCGGCTCACCGCAACCTCCGCCTCCCGGATTCAAGTGATTCTCTTGTCTCAGTCTCCTGAGTAGCTGGGCGCCCGCCAACCCACCCAGCTAATTTTTTGTATTTTTAGTAGAGACGGGGTTTCACTATGTTGGTCAGGCTAGTCTCAAACTCCTGACCTCAGGTGATCCACCCGCCTCAGCCTTCCAAAGTGGCTGGGATTATTACAGGCGTGAGCCACTGCGTCCAGCAAGTTATTCTTTTACATTGATTTTTCTCATGTGGTTCATTTATAAAATCCTGAGAATAATCTTAACTACAAGGTGCTACCTTGAGTGCCCTAGCATTGTCACTAAATAAATCTGATTAGTAATTCAGCCATAAAAAGCAAGGAGATGCTGTCACTTGCAGCAACATGGGTGAGCCTGGAGGTCATTACCTTAAGTGAAATAAGCCAGGCACAGAAAGACAAATATTACATGTTCTTACTCATATGTGAAAGCTAAAAAAGTTGGTATCATGGAGGTAGAGAGTAGAAAGATGTTTACCAGAGGCTGGGAAGGGTGGGAAGGCTGGGAGATAAAGAACAGTTGGTCATGAAAATACTGCTAGAAGGATTAAGTTCTAGTGTTTACACAGTGGGATGACTAAACAGTATTTTACTGTATATTTCAAAATAGCCAGAAGAAAAGATTTAGAATGTTTCCAAAACGAAGAATAAATATTAGAAGTGGCAGATATCCTAATTACCCTGATTTGATTATTATACTTTTTATGTACATTTTAAAATATCACATGTATCCCATATATATATACAGTTATTATGTATCAACTTTAAAAATTGAAAAAATCCAGCTGGGTACAGTGGCTCATGCCTGTAATCCCAGCACTTTGGGAGGCCAAGGTGGGTGAATCACTTGAGGTCAGGAGTTTGAGACCAGCCTGGCCAATATGGTGAAACCTCATCTCTACTAAAAATACAAAAATAGCCAGGTGTGATGGCACGTGCCTGTAATTCCAGCTACTCAGGAGGCTGAGGCAGGAGAATTACTTGAGTCCGGGAGGTGAAAGTTGCAGTGAGCCGAGATCGTGCCACTGCATTCCAACCTGGGTGACACAGTGAGACTCTGTCTCGAAAAAATAAAATAAATTTAAAAATCGAATTAATCGGTATGGTATGGGAATTGGCAACTGCAGGTGATGCGGTTACTCTTCTCACTACAGAAAACACTTTAATTTCCACCAACTTGGTCAATGCACAAAAATACAGTGAAAGCAATTCAACCATATGAAGCTCTTAGTTACTGATACTGTTACATGCTGGATTTCACTTGCTTATTTAAGGTAAACCATACCAATGAATGAATGCGCATTGGAATAGCTGGCCAGGTGTTGAAACATAGGAGACTGGATTAAATATTATTTTTCAGAAATGTTTAAAAAAAACAGTAACTTTTACAGAATATCCATATTATTGATTTAATTTACATATAACACATTCCTTTAAAACAGAGACAACTGTTTAAAAACTTGATTATGCCCTTAATAAGGTTACATCTTAATATGAACTACTATAATTGATTAAAACATGAAAGAGCAACTTGCCACTATACACTTTTAATATTATCCTTAAAATGGTTTAATACTTGTACGCAGCATGAGTTAGGTTAGTACTTAAGACTAATAAAAACTGACATTTATTTCAGGATTATTAATTTTTGTTTTTCTAATAGGGTATTCCATTTTAGAACAACTCAAGATATATTTTTTTGGATTTTATATTCTTAAAGGATAGGCAAAAACTATTTAACTAAACTTGCTGTACTCAGATTTTATCAAACAAGATGAATGAGTCTGCTTTAACATTAAAAATAAAATAAGGCTGGGCCATGATGACTCACATCTGTAATCCCAGCACTTTGGGAGGCCGAGGTGGGTGGATCACTTGAGGCTAGGAGTTTGAGACCAGCCTGGCCAACATGGTGAAACTCTGTCTCTACTAAAAATGCCAAATTAGCTGGGGCTCCAGAGGCTGAGGCAGGAAAATTGCTTGAACTGTGAGGTGGAGGTTGCAGTGAGCCGAGATTGTGCCACTGCACTCCAGCCTCAAAAAACGATTAGCTGGGTGTGGGGCTGGCACCTGTAATCCCAGGTGCTTGGGAGTCTGAGTCATGAGAATTGCTTGAACCAGGGAGGAGCAGGTTGCAGTAAGCCAAGATTGTGCTACTGCACTCCAGCATGGGTAACAAGGCAAGACTCCATCTCAAGAAAAAAACAAACAAAAAAACCCCAGCATTTAAAGCCTTTATTATTAAGCTTTTATTTTATTTTTGGAGTGCAGTGGTGTGTTCTCAGCTCACTGCAACCTCCGCCTCCTGGGATTAAGTGACCTGCCTGCCTCTGCCTTCCAAGCAGCTGAGATTACAGGCACGTGCCACCATGTCCAGCTAATTTTTGTATTTTTAGTAGAGACAGGGTTTCACCATGTTCGCCAGATTGGTCTCAAACTCCTGACCTCGTGATCTGCCCACGATGGCCTCCCAAAGTGCTGGATTACAGGCATGAGCCACTGTGCCAAGCCCTTTTTTAAACAGAAAAGGGATCTCATTATGTTGTCCAGGCTGGTCTCAAACTCCTGGGCTCAAGCGGTCCTCCTGCTTCAGTGTCCCAAAATTCTGGGATTACAGGCATGAGCCACCATGCACAGCCAAGGCTTCTTGATCATTATTCACCTGAAGTTTGGCAGCTCCACCTTTGATGAGACCACAGATAATTTCTTCTACTCTGGTAGGGTTCTTGATTCGAACTGAACTTTTCTGGAATTCTGGCATCTAAAAAGTAAAAGAAAATTAATTAATTAGTTTTCATTCTTCCTTCCCCAGGTTCCTTTAATACCAAGCAGAAGCTTGTGTTATTTAAAGACATAAAAATGTTAAGGCATTATTTTTAAAGAGCAAGACACCACATCAAATTACCATTTATTTATTTTATTACTACTTTTATAGAGACATGGCCTTTTTTTGTCACCCGGGCGGGAGTGCAGTGGCACAATTCTAGCTCACTATTGTCTCAAACTCCTGGGCTCAAATGGTCCTCCCATCTCAGCCTACTGACTAGGTAGAAGGCATGTGCCATCCTACCCAGCTAATTTTAAAAATTTTTTGTAGAGGTGAGTGAGGTCTTGCTGTGTTGCTCACGCTGGTCTTGAACTCCTGGCCCCAAGCAATCCTCCCATCTTGGCTTCCAAAGTCCTGGGATTAAAAGTGTGGGACACGAAGCCCAGCTCCCACAGTACCGTTTATACACACAAAAATATTTAAAGCGTATCGGTATTTTCCAGCTGCAGAGTAAGACAAAACTACATTTGTAATTCAATTACTTTATCAGAAAGTATATATTTTTTCCAATTATAAAAGCAACCCATGCACACCACAGAAATAACAGTAAAAATACAAAAAAGAAAATAAAAATTGCCTGGAATTCAACTACTTGAAGATAAACAAGTAACATTTAAACTTATTTCTATTAGTTTCATTTCTGTGATTTTTCTATTACTTTCATTTCTGGGTTGAGATGCAACCCAGTGGGAGCCCAGAAATCACATTTTAACCATGAATACCCCACAGCTACCCCTTGATTGATAGACTTTTTCTAAAAATCTTAAGACCACCCCCTCATAAAGCCTCCACTTTATATAAGTACAATAACCAAACTTCCACCCTAATACTAATATAATACCTTGAGCATATCCCTCTGAAACATGCATATATATGCACATAGTTTTAGCTCATTCTCATTATATACTTTTGCATCTTGCTTTTAAGAATTAATACATACATTTAGCTTGCTTACATATTTATATTTTAAAATGTTCCTGAGCAGAAAGGAAACAATTTTCATGATTATTCCACCAAAAGTTTATCTTTGTACAGATAATTAAAATATATTTTAAATATTTTAAATTTGAAAAGCTGCTTCAAGATCTTTGCTCTTTTTTATTGTACTGTTTCCCAAATAATATAGTATTCTTGGCAAACATTTTACAATAGATTTATTCCAAATTGGGATAACTGCCAAAACTGTGGTACCAGGCACAGTGGCACATGCCTGTAATCCCAGCTACTTGGGAAGCTGAGGTAGGATCACTAGAGCCCAGGAGTTTGAGACCAGCCTGGGAAACACAGCAAGACCCATCTAAAAAAATGGGCTTAGGCTGCTACTTAACGAGTTATGAAGACTTTACGGTTGCTCAACAATTTAATCTTAGGTATTATTTCTTGTTGCTAGCCACTTTATCACAAGTAGAATCAAACTGATTGGATGAAAGACCTACCAACTACAATACACTTAATATTTAAAAGCCATATTTAAGTAGGATGACCTGCAATGCAGCTAATCTTGATGTAGTGACCCTTTTAACTTAACTGGATGAGCTTCAATGGATTAAAGGTTATCCATGTATTTTATAGTGATTTTTCAATAGATGGAAAGGCAGATAGGCAATGGTTCCTTCATTCCTTTTTTCATTCATTAACCCATTCACTTGCCTAACCGATATTTACCTTGTGTCTACTTTGTGCCACACACTCCTGCTAGATGCTGGGGATATGATGATGAACAGTACTTACTCTTCGGCTGAGTTTCAGGGACCACTGCTATTTTGCAATATCACTTCTGTAGCTCCCTTACAAATACCTCAGCTAGTAAGTTTATCTCTTGACAACTAATTTCTGTTTTTACTTCAGTCTTAACTGGCAGATGCACAGCAATCAGTATAAGTTTGATTTAATAACCAATCCATTATGGTGAAAGCAACACAGGATATATATCATTGACTATTTTTTTCACCAAAAAAATTAAATATTCTATTTCGGTGTACCCATACTAAGATGTCTTGCCTCAGACAAATCACATCTTCAAGTTTGCGATAGTGAATAGGAGAATAACACCCAGACTGCTTCAAAGAAGGCTGGTTTCTGCTACACTAATAAATATAAGATTGGTTTATTTTATTTTTATAGAGATAAGGTCTTGCTACGTTGCCCAGGCTGGTCTTGAACTCCTGGGTTCAAGCGATCTCCCTGCTTCGGCCTCCCAAAGTGCTGGGATTACAGGTGTGAGCCACCATGCCCACTCAATACTGGTTTACTTTAAGTCACAATGGACGAAAGTGAACCGGTAGCTAAAAGCATTGGTGGCTCCTGCACAACATATAATCATTCATTTTCAGATAAATAAGCAGTGATTACCCAAACGGCACAGAGTAAAATAATGATGAAATAGGTATAAGAAATACAAAAATGATCTATCTTGGGTTATACAGTACACTATACTCCTCTCCTGCAATACACAACCTATGTCACTGATCTATATGAGAAATTCTTCACGAGAACTTGAGATATTGGATATTTTACTCAGATACTTTATAATATAGCCTAAGAAGGAGAATCAAAGACTCCTCTATAAGAGTACATCAGCACGCTGTAGAAGCATGATGAAATACATCACATACCTCTGTTGTTGCTACACATCCCCCAGCTGTTGAACGAGATCATCTACTTTTGTTACCTCCACAAAGTCCTTCCTTCTATATCCCTCTTAGAAAAAAACAGACCTGGTTTGTAGCACATAAATAACGAGACTTCAAATTTGAAGGGCAAGTTATTTAGAACTGTCTGAAAAATTTTCAATTTATGATACAATTTTATGAAAAAGAAACTAAAAATTTCCATCATTTGTGATAAAAAGAAAACAAATTCATTTGACAGTAAAGCCATAGTGTAAAACGTCGGGGAGGGAGCAATGCCTTCCTGAAAAGAATCAGGGTATGTTGGTCGATTGGTGCCAAATCCGAATCAACATCAAAAATGATTACGATAATAAATGTATCGTGACCAATACTTAACATATTTATACAGATGAAATGGATTTCAAAGTTATGCCATTTTATCCACAACTCAATTGCAATATTAGATTATTTGATATTATCTTGTAGATACACTGGGATAAGATAAAAATGAGAAGCTCCATAGTATAGTTACCAAATTTCTGGGTGTGGCTTTATATCATCAATCCAATGATTATGTCCCAGACTAAAGATAATCCGAATTCCCAGGATGAGACTATGACAACTTCCAAATTTAATTCAGTTTAAACTAGATTTCCAATTATATTAAATTTTGATTAAAAAGAAAACATGGCCAGACATGGCGGCTCATGCCTGTAATCCCAGCATTTTAGGAGCCTGAGGCAGTCGGATCACTTAAGATCAGGAGTTTGAGACCGGGTTGGGTCTGTCTCTACAAAAAAATATAAAAATTAGCCAGGCACAGTGGTGCACAACTGTAGTCCCAGCTACTCGGAGGCTAAGGTGGGAGGGCGGCCTGAGCCCAGGAGGCAGAGGTTGCAGTGAGTCAAGATTACACCACTGCACTACAGCCTGGCTGACAGAGTGCAATCCTGTCTCAATAAACAAATAAATACAAAGATTTTGTATCACACACACACACACACACACACACACACACACACACACACACAAATACATTCTATTTAGAATAATGAATTATTATTCTTACATTAAAAATAAAAAACAAAATAAACCAAGGATTAGTATAATCCACAATGTACAGAGAATACAATATTTTAACCAAGACTAAAAAATTACCTGTACTTTTAATTTATAAATATATATGTTCATCTCTATGAGTTTCATTTCTTTATTATTTTTAAACTTTATTTTTGGCTGGACATGGTGGCTGACGCCTGGAATCCCAGCACTTTGGGAGGCCAAGGTGGGCAGATCACCTGAGGTCATGAGTTTGAGACCAGCCTGGCCAATATAGTGAAATTACATCTCTATTAAAAATACAAAAATTAGGCCTGGCGCAGTGGCTCACGCCTGTAATGCCAGCACTTTGGAAGGCCGAGGTGGGCGGATTACCTGAGATCAGGAGTTCACGACCAGCCTGGTCAACATGGTGAAACCCCGTCTCTACTAAAAATATAAAAATGGCCGGGCGCGGTGGCTCACGCCTATAATCCCAGCACTTTGGGAGGCCGAGGCAGGTGGATCACGAGGTCAAGAGATCAAGACCATCCTGGTCAACAAGGTGAAACCCCGTCTCTACTAAAAATACAAAAATTAGCTGGGCATGGTGGTGCGTGCCTATAGTCCCAGCTACTTGGGAGGTTGAGGCAGGAGAATTGCTTGAACCCAGGAGGCGGAGGTTGTGGTGAGCCGAGATCATGCCATTGCACTCTAGTCTGGGTTACAAGAGTGAAACTCCATCTCAAAATAAATAAATAAATAAAAATAAAAATTAGCTGGTCATGCTGGCATGCGCCTGTAATCCCAGCTAGTCAGGAGGCTGAGGCAGAAGAATAGCTTGAACCCGGGAAGCGGGGGCTACAGTGAGCCAAGATCACGCCACTACACTCCAGCCTGGGTGACAGAGCAAGATTTCATCTGAAAATATAATAAAAATAAAAATACAAACATTAGCAGGGCGTGGTAGCCCACTCCCGTAATCCCAGCTACTCTGGGGACTGAGACACGAGAATTGCTTGAACCTGGGAGGCAGAGGTTGCAGGGAGCCGAAATGGTGTCACTGCACTCTAGCCTGGGTGACAGAGTGAGATTTTGTCTCAAAAAAAAAAGGCCAGGCAGGCATGGTGGCTCACGTCTGTAATCCTAGCAATTTGGAAGGCCAAGGCAGGCAGATCACCTGAGGTCAGGAGTTTGAGACCAGCCTTGCCAACATGGCAAAACCCCATCTGTACTAAAAATAAAAAAATTAGCCAAGTACGGTGGCGCATGCCTATAATTTCAGCTACTTGGGAGGCTAAATAAGACAGGAGAATCACTTGAACCTAGGAAGCGGAGGTTACAGTGAGCCAAGATCGCGCCACTACACTCCAGCCTGGGTGACAGAGAAAGACTGTCTCAAAAAAAAATTTACATTTATGTTTCTTTATTTTTATTTTTTGAGACAGGGTCTTGCTCTGTCACCCAGGCTGGTGTGCAGTGGCGTGATCTTGGCTCATTGGCTCACTGCAACCTCCACCTACTGGGCTCAGGCAATCCCCTCACCTCTGCCTCTCAAGTAACTGGGACTATAGGGGCTCACCATCATGCTTGGTTAATTTTTGAATGTTTTTGTAGAGACAGGGTTTTGCCATGCTGCCCAGGCTGGTCTTGAATTCCTGGGCTCCAGCAATTTGTCTGCCTCAGCATCCCAAAGTGTTGGGATTACACAGGCGTTAACCACTGCACCTGACATATTTTAAAATTTTTGAGACAAGGTCTCACTCTGTCACCCAGGCTGGAATGCAGTGGTGTGATCATAGCTCACTGCACCCTTGACCTCCTGGGCTCAGTCAATCCTCCCCTCTTAGCCTCCAGAGTAGCTGGAACTACAGGCATCTGCCACTATGCCCAGCTAATTTTTAAATTTTTGTAGAGACGATCTAAGTATGTTGCCCAGGCTGGTCTCAAACTCCTGGGTTCAAGCGATCCTCTCGCCTCAGCCTCCCAAAGTGCTGGGATTACAGGCACGAGCCACAGCACGCAGCCTCAGTGAATTTTTAATCACTGTAGCCCACATAAAAATTACTTTGAATCACTTAAGAAATTTCAGTCAGATATTCTCAGAGAAATATTCTTCTTTGGTTTTCCATTGATTAAATTTGGTAGCAAGGAAAGTCTTCATTACTGCAGTGGTACAAAAGAGTAGGCACTACAGTTTTTATCCAATTACACAGAAAGGATAGGTTTAAATCCACCTCTTCAAACTGGTATATTTACCTACACACATAGATGATTCTATAATTTATTTGGAAGACTGTGCATTACTAAATTTTAGTAATAGTGACTTCCCTTGCCTATTACGTATTCGGTCTGTTTTCACATTAAGATAGTATACACCAAATTCTTTCGTTCCTCCTCCACCTATTAAATAGAAGACAGTGCGTGAAGCAGCTCTGTAAGAGATACATAAAATACAAATCTTACACTCAAGATGCATATTCTCTAATGTGGATTATAAAATAGAAACCTGAATAGTTAATACATTGCCAAGATGTCCAGATAAAATGTAAGAGGAATGGAAGAAACAGATTTCTTCTTCTGGAGTGAAAGGAGGAAGAGCCAACAGAGCTGGGCTCTGGAAGAGAAACAGGATTTAGATACGCTGAGATTAGGGAGGACTCAAAGTGCAGGGTCTAATGTGAGAAAGAGAAATAGCTCTGTTTGTCTCAAACTTAAGTGTACACAGAGAAGTGTGCGTGTAAAAAGTCTGGACAGAGAGAGTTGGAGCCTGTTAATGACAAGTGAAAGAATAACATGTTATAAAGTTGCCAAATTATAAAGAAGACCTATCAATATTTTTGGAAAAGCTAAACCAAGGTAAAAATTATGTAAATTAATGTAATAGTTAAAAAAAAAAACATCTTTTGGATTGTTTTCCTTCTACAGTCTGAGCAACTGTGGGGTGAATACACTGCTACTTCCCTCTGCAGACACCTTCTTCTATAGGGGCTCTAGGACCAAAGTAACAACATTATACAAAGGTATCAGCAACACTGTTTAAACGTCAGAAAATTCCTATACTGCTTGTATTCATGTAAGTTTAAAAAAAAAAGTCAACTCAAACAAGAAAATTAGTTTTAGAGTGGTTTAATTCTATGTATTGGAGGGCTATGCTCAATTCCAATGAATCAAATGCCATATCATTCAGTGGATGCAAAGAGCTGTTATTAGGTTGAACCATATAAAACTGGGAATATTCGACTATATTTGACATGTAAGATCAACAATTTCATATGCTTCAACCTAGTAACAATAACTAAACTGAGGATGACTTAATCATCATTTTGAGTCAATTTTCACCTTTGATTCTACACTGGTTGAGGGAAAGGTGAACAAGAGATTTATTAAATGTGACAAAATGCAGTTTGGTTGCTGAGTCATGCTCTAATTTATAGGCCAGAAAAAAGCTGGCGGGAAAGAGAAAGATGAAAAAAGAAATGGAACAGAAGAGGAGGCAAAACAATAAAAAGAAACCAAAGGGAAAACAAGATATCATGGGGCAGCTGTTCCCGTTAAAAGAAAGAATTTTTTTAAGTGTTGTTTTAGACTTTTATCACTGTGAATATGGAGAACAGATGTAATTTCTTTCCACACATACAAATAAATAGGCCAGTTACACGGTTAAAACACTAACATAATAGACTAATATTTAATGAGTGCTTAATCTGTGGTTATTAGGAACTTTACAAATGTTTTCATGAAGTATGAATAATAACATATAGTTGGTGGTTTCACACCCATTTCTATTGCTCTCATTCAGGGCTACGACAGCTAATAAGGAAGGAGTGAAGATGTGAAGCCAGCTCTGACTCTGAAGCCTGTGCCTTTCCTATCTCATCCTAGTGTATACAGTGCAACTCTACTGTCATCCAAGAAGTATTTTAAAACGTTTTTGAATGCTTGTCGTTTAAATCTGGAAGTCTATAATAATGTATTTCACACTGTACGATTTAAGTGTGTTATCGCCAAGCAAAGAAAATTTAGCATAAAAAGGAATAGGGGAGGCATTTTATATTCTGAAAAGCACAATAATGTGCATTAGATTTCAAGCAAAAACATTTTAAAGATAATTTGAAATTCAATTCAGTAAGTATTTGATGTTTCTTTTGTGATGCAAAGAACGAGTTGTATAAAATTTCAGTCCCATAATTATCTGGTTAGAGACAGAGGTCAAAGTGGTGAAGATTTACCATTAATCAATGGAACTGAAAATAGGCAAGTACCCACCATTTTCACATGTACAGCAGACTCCTGATTAGTCATTTCTTGGTTATCCAATCTTCTGGATTTTCCCAGGTGATATCACAGCAAAAGAGAAAAAAAAAGTACACGTGACATACATAAATTTCAGGTTCTTCCTGTTAGCTAATAATATGCTACGGTGGTGTTTTTGGTATGACTTAGTTTGTTTGTTTGTTTTACGTATGAAGAACTAACATAGTTTCTTTCACTGGGTGGATGCCTTGGATATTCCCATTCAAGGAAGATCACTTAGTCCAACTCCATGAAACCTATGTCCTTTGCGTACTGACGGAAACACTGTCGGCACATACTGAGGCTGTGTTTCCGGATAAGACCATGCTGGTTTGGGCAGATGTGACAAGAGTGAGAATCTTGGCCCAACTTTGTGGGTGGCTCCAGTAGGGCTGCTGACCTATCTTGCTTTCAGGAGTGCAATGAGGCAAAAAACTTTGTTATGATTTAAATACCAAATTTTCACAAGCATCTTTTTTTTTCCTAAGAAGCTTAGCAAGGGTTTTACTCTATCTAGTGTAATTTTGCATTAAACATTTTGTATGGAGAATCTGAAGGTCTCCTCTAAGAACTTATATGGTATTAAGAAAATTGAATAAACAGTGAAAATAAAGTACATATTTACAAAATGCACTTTATTACAAGAATATTTTATCAACATTTTCTCTACATGTAAGGATGCAGTTTGTGGGAAAATTATGCATTGTTCCTATTGAATCAGTACAGTAAGAGAAATATAACAAAAGTTCAAATTTTCCTTCAATTTACTTATATTAAACTCTAATTTTTTAATGTGATATGACTAAGATCTAAGCCATATTTGAATCGAGCATTGTGTCTATCACAAAATGGGCATGTGACAGTGTGTATCAACTGAATGAACTTTTTAGGGTCTGGGTCAAGTTTAAACGCAGCTGTTCCTCAAACAAAAAGAACCAGGTTTAAAAACATCCCTCGTCATCATTCTAAAGTGTTGTTGTTGTTGTTGTTTTGGCAGTATGAATCTTAGGGAAAATTACTAACCTATTTTTGTTTGATAATGGCTTTATTTTTACTTTATTTCAGGTAAGTAAAATTTTATAATCAAAGCACTATTTAAAAATGGCAACTTAGTTGAAGGGGAGAAAATATGTCTTTTTCTTAAATTCTAGTAATAGAAGTTGGACATTAGATCTGTGTTCTTTATAATTAAAAGGTGGTATAGCAGATATATCAAATTTTCTGAAATTCTAAAATTCAGCCCCTACCCCCTTCAAGTCCATGAAATTATTAAATGTCTTTTTCTCCCTCTCAGAAAGGCTGCTAGTAAGTTGATAGTCTCATAATTGATGGGATCTTAGAGTAAACACTATTTCCAAATAGTACAATAACTTGTAATTTTTCACATCTGAAAAAGAAAGCATCTGCAGTATGTGTCTATACATCGATACAAAGATGTATGTTTATTCAGATACACACACACACACACACACACACACACACACACACACTATATATATATAACCCATAAAACATTTGATTGCCACCCTCAAAATCTAATAGTAGTTTGGGGGTTAGTAGTCTCTAGCTTCGATGTTTATAATTAAGTTTAAGTAAACTTTCCTTGGTCTAACTTCTTTCTGTCATAGTCATCTATTTTTAACAAACAAGCTGTTATAGAAGCTCATGCAAGTCTATTTCTTCATTCACAGCAATCAAAGCCTAATTATTAAATGCTTACAGCTTTTCTTTGATGTTTAATATCTGAAAAGTGGTCAAGATTTCTCAA
The DNA here is from genome assembly GCF_049354715.1 of Callithrix jacchus. Taxonomy (NCBI): domain Eukaryota; kingdom Metazoa; phylum Chordata; class Mammalia; order Primates; family Cebidae; genus Callithrix; species Callithrix jacchus. The sequence goes on from NC_133512.1 coordinate 1,947,840, forward strand.
AGAGTACTATTTAAATAAAACCATTTTATTAGCTTGAAAAAAAGGAAGAGTGTGGAGGCTGTGGAAAAGTACTGCAGACAGAGTTCATAAAAATACCACATAATCCGTGAAACATCTGAAAAGCCCAAAGGCAAACAATTCGCACAGTGAAGAATTAAGCACATTTTAACATCTAGGAATCCAAGACCTTTTTGTTACACGGTCAGGTAGTAGAATTCCTCTTTAGTCTCTACCTCTGGAGTATGGCTCCTTTCAGGACATACATTTTGAGTTTAAATGAGAAAAAGCCAGTATAAGATGGTAAAAGAATAATCATCTTTCTCATGGTCTCATCAAATAAAAACAAAGAGTGATCAGAAGTTTGACTGCCAACTTTAGGACCTCTTTTTCTTTTTTTTGATAAGTACATTGACAATTCATGAATACTACGAAAATTTCAGCTGAAGATCTTTCATTCTTCCCAGTCCTCACTAGTAATCTGACCGGAATTTATTTTCATGCAAAGATAATCTCACATAAAGTGATACTGCAGTCCTTATACAAAAATCACTCTAAGGTCTGTATCATTTATAAAGTGTAAAGACTAAGGTATAAAATGTCAGCATTCTGGCACTATTCTAAGGAAGACATTGAAAATTAGGGCAGAGTATTTTTAAACCAATAGGCTTGTAAACCTATACCTGGTATATAAAGTTCTGGCTGACTTTGCCAATGGTCATCTGTTGCAGATGCTTCAAGAGAAGAGTTGCTGGAAAACACACATCAAGTGTAGAAGACATGTTCAAAAATAGAAAATACTGCTCTTGAACTATGAACTCTCTTCAAAAGAAGTTTTAACATTTTAAGTCTTCAGAGCCTTTAAATGTGAACTGGAAAATGTGGAAACTGGAAAATAATTACTCTGTGTGCTTTTCATATGAGATTAAGGTCTCTGCTATAGCAGAGTTCTTTACAAGGAATATGTAGGACAAGGCTAAAGACTGAGACAAGAGGTAAGAACTTCACTTAACACAAACTCAGTAACTGAAAACTTTAGTTATCATGGCGTTTCATTCTGATGATCGCTCACAAGTCAGTTAATGAAAACTGGTGTGTCTGCATGAAAAAACTTACCCGATTTAAAGCAAGTCTTCAAGTATCTGAATGCAAACTGATTACTTTTATTTGTGTGTGTGTGTGTCTATAGACACACTGGGGCTTTCATTTCTATGGTGTAGAGTCCCAGGAGGGAGATTCTGGGTTGAACTGCATGTGCATTTAGATTTTTTTAAATTTTTAAAATATATTTTATTGCACTTTAGGTTCTGGGGTACATGTGCAGAACATGCAGGATTGTTGCATAGGTACATACATGGCAATGTGGTTTGCTGCCTCCATCTCCCTGTCACCTATATCTGGCATTTCTCCCCACGTTATCCCTCCCCAACCTCTCTACCCCCGGCGATCCCTCCCCTACTCCCCCGCAACAGGCCCCAGTGTGTGATGCTCCCCTCCCTGTATCCATGTGTTGTCATTGTTCAACACCTGCCTAGGAGTGAGAACATGTGGTGGCAAACTGACCACTTTTAAAGGTCTACTTGACTGTCTTACAGAAAAGTGAAAAAGATTAAATTTGGTAATTAGCTTTGAAAATTGTGACTGTTTTGATTGTGATGCTCGCAGAAACATGTAAACTACACTGATAAGGTAATAAAATTGTGAATGGCACAGTATATATTACATAAGAAAAAACATGTATTATTATAATATGAACAGAGTATCGGCAACAGTACCAAACATCCATGATGAGTCAATTTTTCCGGCACTTTTTCAGCGACCTGTACTATTTATCTTTCTTAAGCTTGGGTTTTTTTTTTTTTTTAAATGTTACTTTCTTAGGGTACATGCAAAATCAAATTACATTTTCATCATTTCTGTATGGTTGTAATAATTTTGGGGGCATTTAAAGAATTCTCCCTAATTAGGTTTTTAACTCAGCAGTGGGGAAAAAAAACACACACAAACTGCAAAGTGAAACTTTTCTCGATACAGGCATAAAACAAAAATGAAACTGAATAGCAAGGGATGAGAGGGAAAGAAGAGGAAATAGGTGAAAGAGGAAAAAACAGATTTCAAAAGGTAGTTATTTAAAACTGGGCAATTGTAACCGATTTTCCTAAATGGTAAGGCAGCTATGGAGTCAGAATTCTGTGGATATTCATGCAAATAAACAACTTCAGTGTTCAGAGTTTATTCCTCTATCCTTCCCCCCCCACTGCCTCCAATATCTAATAGCATTTTTCAAGATAAGCAAGCCACACACAGCACATGAAAACTAATGACAACCCTTAAGGCACTCTGAGTTCTTCTGTCCTTGAGTTTGTCCTAGAACAACAGCAGAGTTGACAATATCCAGCGATGCCAGGCTTGGATGCAGGCTGCCAATTAAAACCAAGCAAACTGCTTTAAGAAACGCTCTGCTGAATGATCTACTTTCTCTTAAAGGAAAAAAAAAAATGCAGAGAATTCAATTATTTAAATATAACTTAGCCATAATATTCTAGGATTTTACTGTAATACACATTTTTGAATCTTAATTTTCAATATATAATTTGTTATAAATCAGTAATCTAGCTTTTATCAGTTGACAAAACATACCGGTGATAATCCCATTCTATAAAATCCTGGGTAAAGCTCACACGCACAAAATAAAAATTGATAATCTTTATTACTACTCATAATAAACTGTTCCTAATCCTAGTAACAAAAAGCCTGTGGCTGTCAGTAAAACTGAGTCACATAGCAACTGAAGGAACAACATAACTGAATCTTATAGTGTTTCCCCTCAACCTGGAAAGAGACTTCTGAAGGTACTTTGTTTTTTCTTAACATCTACATGTAAAACAAGCAGCTCTTAAAATTAATACACATAAAATATTATTTCTGAGACCTAAGACTCTTCAAAGTTTTGCATATTCGTGTCTTCACAAATTATAAAGAAGTTTGCATTATACTGGATCATTCTTTCATTTCCTAAGTTTGTATTTTAAAATGCCCAAAATTTCAATAAGATATAGAATCAAATAAGAATCATACAAAGTTAGACAAGAGAAACTCATTGACATGAACTGTACACACTTACCCTGAAGATAACCAGACGAGCTTCACCAGCAAAAGAAAATTCTTCCTGTCTGAGAAGCACTAATATAGCATAAGGTGCAGCTGAGGGCGGTTCCAAAAGCCTCGACTAAGCCGTATGCAAAACCCTTGTGACGCACTGCTGCACAGCACTTTCTACACGCTCTTGGGCACAGCCTCCTGGCTCCGAGCTAGTCACCAGTCAGTCGGGATAACATTATCAACTGAAGTTACGTGGTGGTTAAGAGAAGGTAAATCTGTACTATGAGAACTAGGAACTGGCTCTGGAAAGAAAAGGGGAACCTCTACACTAACACTTACAAACATTCCCTTCCTCGTGGTTTCTCAGTGGTTTGTCAGTGTATTTCTGATACGTGAACTTTTCTGTATATTCTATTTTGATACAAAGTAAAAAGGGCCGGAGGAGGAGGATGGAGAATTATTGCTCAACAGATAAAGTTTCAGTTTTAAAAGATGAAAAGAGTTCTGGAGCGGACAGTGGCTATGGTTGCACAGCAGTGTACATGTACTTAATGTTACCAAATTAAATGCTTAAAAATGGTTAAAATGGCACATATATATTATGCATGTTTTACCACAATATTAAAAAAAGATTAGTTCACTTAAAGTCCATGAATAAAAAGACATGATATATGCAAATGTAGTCAACAGAATGTTAATAGTCTTTATCAAAGGGCAGTGAGATTTAAAGTAATTTTTATATTTTCCTATACTTTGAAGAAATAAGACCAGCCATAAAACCTGAAAACAAAGATTTCTATTTTTAAGAATTTGGGGAAAAAGTTTCTTCCTGTTAAAAATAAGAGCAGTCCAATTGCAGTGAAGAAAATATTTTTATTTTTTTTAAAGAGAATTAATCTTGCTTTTAACCTGAACACTAGGGTGGCAATATGCTAATGCCATGTGTCAGGACCTGATAGATAAGTTATGCCATGGGCTCTGGGAAACTTTATCATTAGGAACATGGCTAGGCAACACTTAGGTAAATACATTTTTATTATCAGCTTTCCCTCTACTGTCCTCAGACGAATCTAGTTTAGGTAATACTTCAGTAATCAAATTTTGTGAAGTATTGTTCTCTACTAAAAACAACATGAACGAATGTTAAAATTGCTGTTAAAAAACTATCCAGGCTGGGCGCAGTGGCTCAAGAAAGTAACAAGGACACAAGCAAAGCACTGAATCAAAGACACTGAATTTCGTTTCTAATAGCTCTAGAGGACTTAAAAATTGTTTTTTTGAGAAGGGATACAAAGGATAGGGAAGTACAAAGTTGTAAAGGCAGGCTCTTTAACAGCACAATGGACTTTCATCTCTGTACACAATAACTGGGCCCTGTTGCCTTGGAGTTTTCTTTACTCATTGACATAGAAACGGAAACCACTCCTATCACGCCTAGTGGCAAACTCTAGATCTGAAATTCATATGCCAAAGAGCAGAGCACTTGTAGAGAATTCAAATCTTTGGAAGATTGTTTTTCCTCCCCTTTTAACACTGAAACTGGATGTCTTTACCAATGGAGAAAGAGATATCCATTTGTATTTCTGAGTAACTAGTTAAGAGCTTTTTAGATAGTCAATTATTCAATCAACTTGAAAAACTAAAAATTATCACTTCATATTTTGCCATCAAAAGATTTCTTAGAAATTCAAATAATGAAAAAACAAAAAGCCCACAGAAAATCAAATATATGAATTTAAGCTTTAATAACTTATTGTCTTTAATACTGAGACAGGGAAGTAAAGAAAACAAAGGTATTACATTAATTAAAAGTTACATGTAAAAGAAAGCACATCACAATCCCGCACAAAACCTGTAGCAAGTATAGTTATTTCTCAACAATACAATCTAGACTTACCGACTAACTCATAGTTGGGCGACTATAATCCAATTACCATTCCAACAAGGAATGTATTTTTAAACTTAAATTGGATGACACCCTAGGAAGTTATTCCAAGCTAAACAATGAAGCCACCATATAAGGAAGACAATTTAATAGGAGATGAGATGCAACAGTCAATATACTGACTCTTGAGAAACCTGTTCTTGCTAATTGCTGCATGATGTAAATAGAAAGATGATCTTTTTAAACATGCAAAACATCAGTCTAGGTATGTGACTTCTCTTCACACTTCCCTGAAGACAACAGTGAACTGATTTCAATATTACGACTATTCAAAATAGAAATGAAACAAGGTACTATAAATGTTGATATGAATATGGCTTAAAATGTATAAGGAGCAGAAAACAGAGATGAAACAATGATTTATTACATTTTTTGAAAATGAATGGCAAATGAAAATTTTCTTTTTTTAAAATTAAAATTTTTTTTAAAAAACATAGAGACTTGGCCAGGCATGGGGGCTCACGCCTGTAATCCCAGCACTTTGGGAGGCTGAGGCAGGCAGATCATGACGTCAGGAGTTCGAGACCAGCCTGGCCAACATGGCAAAACCCTGACTCTATTGAAAATACAAAAATTTATCCAGGTGTGGTGGTCCATGCCTATAATCCCAGCTATTTGGGAGGGTGAAGCAGGAGAATTGCTTGAGTGCAGGAGGTGGAGGTTGCAGTGACCTGGGATCTCGCCACTGCAATCCAGCCTGGGCGACAGTGTAAGACTCTGTCTCAAAAGAAAACAGACAGACAAACAAAAAAAAACCCCACCGAGACAGGGTCTCATTATGTTGCCCAGGCTGCAGTACAGTGGCTATTCATACGTGTGACTCCAGCACTGATGAGCTTAGGAGTTTTGACCTGCTCTGTTTCCAACCAAGGCTACTTCACCCCTCAGGCAACTTGGTACTCCCCCACTCCCAGGAGCTTCCTATATTGATGATGAATTTAGTGCAGACACTTGATTGGCATAGTGCACTAAAGCCTGGAACTCCTGGGTTCAAGTGATCTTCCCACCTCAACCTCCCAAGGACTATAGGCACTAGGCCAGCACGCCCAACCTCATGTTTTTTATCATTTAAGATCACTGCAAAAACTTATCCTAGTAGCTGACTATGAGTGAGACTGACTGCAGCACTATGAATTTACAGACATTTGTATATGCAAACTGAGGAGAACATATGGTTCCCATCTCAATGTATTTCTTTTTTTTTGCCAATCAGTTTGAGCTTATGAGGTTGCTCAGGTTAGCCTTGAACTGATGACCTCGCCTTCACGAGCGCCATGACCTCTGGCGGGAGCCACTTTGGACCCCGAATGTATTTCTTAAACTTTGCAAAAATCTAGGCCGGGGGCTGTGGCTCATGTCTGTAATCCCCGCACCTTGAGAGGTTGAAGCAGGAGGATTTCTTGACTCTGGAGTTCGAGGCTAGCCTGGGTAACATAGGAAGATCATGTCTCTACAAAAAATGTTAAAAAATCAGCCAACTGTGGTGGCATGTGCCTGTACCACCAACTACTCAGGAGGCTGAGGTGGGAGGATCACTTCAGCCCAGGAGGTAGAGGCTGAAGTGCAATCACGCCACTGTACTCCAGCCTGTGTGACAGAGGGAGGCGGTCTCAAAAAAAAAATAAATAAAAAAGTTGCAAATATAGTAACCTAATTTTCAAAAACTCAAGTGAAATTGTTGAACATCAACTATATCATTTTTACTTTCTTACTTAAAAAGCATTAAATTCTGCTTTAAACTTTTAGTGGAAATGACATTTATGTTTCAATAGGTAGTCAGATTCAAGAAAATAGGATATAACACAATAACATAAATGAAGGGAGTCTTTCCTAGCTCTCCTTTCAAATGCCATATGTTTGAATATTTCAAGATGCTTAGCACTGACTATTTTTTTTTTTTTGAGACAAAGTCTTGCTCTGTCACCCAGGCTGGAGTGCAGTGGTATCATCTTGGCTCACTGCAACCTCTGCCTCCTGGGTTCAAACACTTCTCCTGCCTCAGCCTCCAGAATAGCTGGGACCACTGGTGCACGTGGCCTCACCCTGCTTTGTTTTGTTTTGTTTTACAAAAAGTCGGGTCTTGCTATGGGTTGTAGCAGGCTGGTCTTAAATTCCTGGGCTCAAGCAATCCTCCCACCTTAGCCTCCCAAATGTTTTTATTGTATTATAGTTGAATCTCTATGCCAGAAATGGAAAAAGATGAAAAGTTTTCTGTTTTAATTTTGGACTCCTACATCTCACAGTTGATATTCTTGCCCTTCAAAAGAAACAAACAATATTGTTTAAGATCACTATTTTGTTATACATTATATTAAAAATGGCAGAAAGGTAATGCATTTTTTATTTTTTGAGACGGAGTTTCACTTTTGTTACCCAGGCTGGAGTGCAATGGCGTGATCTCGGCTCACCACAACCTCCGCCTCCTGGGTTCAGGCAATTCTCCTGCCTCAGCCTCCCGAGTAGCTGGGATTACAGGCATGCGCCACCGTGCCCAGCTAATTTTTTGTATTTTTAGTAGAGACGGGATTTCACCATGTTGACCAAGATGGTCTCAATCTCTTGACCTCATTATCCACCCGCCTCGGCCTCCCAAAGTGCTGGGATTACAGGTGTGAGCCACCGCGCCCGGCTGGTAATGCATTTTAAGCTTTTATTATTAGTGCACTATATCGAGTCCATCTAAATGAGGGGTAAAAAGTGAGATTTAACTTACTACCCTCCCTTCTTACTGAGCCACATAAACACATTAAGGCAAGAGAGTAAAAAAAAGTATTTTGCAAAATATAGCCCTTTCAAAACTTACTTAAATATTAATAAACTCAATATAGTAAACTATGCTAGAAACAATTTTGAAATAAGTAAAAAAAGAAAAAATATATAGTAAATCAAAGTACTTAGTTTAACCTGAGAAAAGTTTTGATAACATATATTACATTCAACAATGTGGGGGTTAATAGACATCCTAAATATCATGCCATTTTATCATTACACATTCAATGCACATTCTGTGCACGTATCAAAATATCACATGTATGCCATAAATACGTACAAATACTCTGTATCAATTAAAGAGATTTTAAAATAAAGTTATGATGTCCATGTGATATAACAGCTTAAATATAATATAGTCACGAAAATATAAGTATAAATGAATGAATAAGTTAAGTAAATAATCTTGATTTAAAACATTACAGAATAACTTCATTTGGGTAAAAAAACTATACTTAATAATTATATGCATAGAAAAAGGAAGTACATTTACTAAAATAGGAGTTTTTTAAGGTGGTGAAATTATAGATTTCTTTTGCTCATCTAGATTCACTAACTTTTATATCAATGTGTATTATATGATAGAAAAAGAGAAACAATACAAATAGAATAGAATAAATAAATTAGTTCTTTTTTTATTTGAGACACAGTCTCACTTTGTCAACCAGAATGGAGTGCAGTGGCACGATCTCAGCTCACCAGCCTCAACCTCCTAGGCTCCAGTGATCCTCCTGCCTCAGCTTCCCGAGTAGCTGGGATTACAGGCATGCATCACCACACCTGGCTTTTATATATGCGTGTGTGTGTGTGTGTGTGTGTGTGTGTATTTTACTTTCTTAAATAGGATTAAATTCTGTATTTAAGCTTTTAGAGGAAATGATATTTATGTTGCAATAGGTAGGTCAGGTTAAAGAAAACAGGATGTAAGGCAATACCATAAATGGAGTCTTCATTTATGGTATTGATATATTTGATTTGTGTATATGTGTTTTCTTTCTTCTTTTTGACGTATTTGATTTTTAGTAGAGATGAGGTCCCCTTATATTATTGCCCAGACTGGTCTTTAACTCTTGGGCTCAGGTGATCTCCTGCCTCCACCTCCCAAAGTGCTGGGATTACAGGTATGAGCCACATTGCCCAGCCTGGTAAAAGTTCAAAATGAACAAATTCCTTGTAAAAAGCTGGATCATGGCCAGGCATGGTGGCTTATGCCTGTAATCCCAGCACGTTGGGAAGCCAAGGCAGGCAGATCACGAGATCAGGAGATTGAAAGCATCCTGGCCAACATGGTGAAACCCTGTCTCTGCTAAACTACAAAAAATTAGCCAGATGTGGTGGTGTGCACCTGTAGTCCCAGCTACTCAGGAGGCTGAGGCAGGGGAATTGCTTGAACCTGGGCAGTAGAGGTTTCGGTGGGCTGAGATCATGCCCACCGAAACCTCTTTGTGACATTCCAGCTTGGTGACAGGGCAAGATTCTGCCTCAAAAAAAAAAAAATCTGGATCACAATTCAGGTACTCATGAGTCCAATTATTAAGACTTCTTTAAAGTTAGGTCATATGATTGGAAACCCATGAATAAGTTAGTTTTTGGAAATCTATAATGAATCACATGACCTATGCTTGCTATAAGTGTACTAGAGGGGATTCAGAAGTTAGTAAAACATTTATGAAAGCTTTGTTATCTATAATAACTTACATTTCTTTTTTTAGTCAAATTAAATTTCAGTAGCTCGAAATGAAATCATTTTACAGGTCACGCCTCCAAGACCCGCTGGGTCGCTTTAATCATCTCCAATGATTACAGCACATACAGAATCAGGCTCTGTTTTCTACAGTGCTAAGTGCTCGGGTTACAAATTGTTGCTCAAAATTTGGCATAATGCTGGATATCTCCCCACATCCCATCTTTTTAAACTTTAAGAAAGATACATAACATAACTAAATGCTATCTCCAAATCTGAGGGCTCAAATGGAATATTGTTTAGAGACAACCTTTTTAATGCATTACATAATTAAACCTACTTTAAGAGAGTATCGTGTCTAAAAGTAAGTTGGACAAGATTAGCTTTATTAACAGAAGGGAGAAGATAGGACAATATTTATTGAACGACTACTATGTGGTAAGCACTGTTCGCAACTTTATGTATATCATCTCTTTTTTCATTTTAATAATCCAGGAAGGCACTTAGAATAGTATACTGATAGAATTCTACCGAATATAATTATTTTAAAACATCAAGTGAAATAAAATACAAACACTAAGAACATATTCTTTATTAATTATTATTATTAGGCCTTACAGCAACATTGCCTGACAAAGACAGAATATATTCTTAATATAATACCCTGAAGTAAATGAGGCATAAGAGTATGTAGGTGAATCATCCCCATTCTAGATCATTGGAAATTGAAGCTTAGAGTTCACTATCTTGTCCAAGGATAAACCAATAAAATGTGGCAGAGCTGAGATTTGAACCAAGGATTTACCAACTACTAAACTTTCAAAGACCACCCCATTTCCTTACAAGATTGTCTTCTGTTCAAGCCACAGATTATATCACTTGTTAAAGGAAAGAGATACTGTATAACATTACCAAATAAGCCACACACACAGAATTACAGAACGAAAATTACGGAATACTGGAGTTCCCTATCCTACCAAAATTAGGAACATGTGACAAAATCTCTTTCATGTATATATTGTGCACAAAATAGAATCTTTTTATCTGTCTTGAACAGACATTAAAATTTAAAAAATTGGCAAAAAATTTACAGCTGTTCAAATTACCCAAACAGGGAACCTTTATCCAAAAGCTTCAGAGTACAAGAATCAGACTGAATGCTGATTGTGCTACTTTTCGCTAGTTCTTAAGTGAGTTAACAGAAAACTAGGAAAGGAACTACCAGTTGGATTGTGTTCCAAGGATTAAATAAACACGTAGAGTACACTTGGTCATAGCAGACAACTCTAAATTTTAGTTTTTCCCTAGATACAGAATGATAGCACAGTGCCAAACTAACCCAAATGGGATCAGTTTCTAAGTACTTTCTAGTTCTAGTCCCAGTGCAGCGTCCTTTTTTCTTAAGCTGACTACACTGAGTTTCTCTTTTGCAACATTTTGCTATGCTGTATATAATGCTTGGGTTCTCAACTTTTTCCCCATCTCATCAATTTTTTTCTAGCAACTTTTTTCCCTTAGAACCCTAACCATTTGACAGAGAGATCCATATAGACTGAAGAACTGAATCTTTGTTCATGGGAAAAGATTGAGCAACTAACAATAGGATATCGGAGGTAAAGGAGAAGGCTGTGCCTTCTGACAAGGCAGTAGAGAAGACAGAATGGGGACAGGAAGGATCTTGCAGGTACTTGCTATCTACTTCCACCTAATTACAGGAAGAAACTTGACCAACAAATGAAGCAACTCTGCAATGAACTGCTAAACTACTTTGTAATCTATTAGCACCTTGAAAATGAGGAAGATAAACATATATGAAAAAAAAGACAAAATGGCATTTAAGTCTACAATGGCAGAAGGTTATCATACTTGGTTTAAATTGCATAGATTACTGGTTTAAGCAATTCTGAGAGTTATCTAAAAGTGCGTAACACAAGAAAGATAATTTGATATAGAATAGCAGTGTGCCACAACAGCCAGAGAAGTCTGCCACCTGCTGATGGAAAAACTGAATTGTGTAGATTTCCCTATTGTTTTTAAGGAAAGAGAGAGAGAGAGAGAGAGAGAGAGAGAGAGAGACAGACAGAGACAGAGAGACAGAGAAAACAAAACAAAACACGTATCAGGTATGGTTTAATGACATTACATGTCAAATAAGTTGTTAGGCTGAAGATATAAACTACAACCTCTAATTTAAAAGAGAATAAAGATAAAAATAAGACTTAAGATTCTTTATATGTCTCTCTAATAATTCTAAGTATGTGATGTCTGAACTATTTTTAAAGCAAACAAAAGAGGTAAATATGGAAACTATTTAACATAAAATACACAGGGAACATTCAAACTACTATGAAAATTAAAGATAATCCAAAACACTGTGCAAAAAGTATGACGTCCTCTGCAATTCATCTCTATTCCGTCTTCCATTTTCTACTGCTCCTACAACAGTTGAATACTTCATTATCTTTAATAGAGGCTTATTTAATTTCTGCTCCCCACCTCCAGATTCCAATAATGTTAATTTAGTGTGTGCTCGGTTATCAGTTAATTTATCAAAATGTATTCCGCACGGTATCACTTACTTTGAAACCATACCCAAAGAGACTCTAGCGCTAAAGGGCAAATATCTTATACTGGTCATAGAGATGCTCTACAATGTAGTCCCAACACTTCAGAAAATATAGTTGCTTTTAAAAAAACAATTTAAAAAATATATAAAAACAATACATGCTCATATGTCAAACAACATAAAATGTTAAAGGGTGAAAAAGTTGAAGTCTCCCTTCCCAGTGTCATCCTCCCAAGTCTGCTGTCATTAGTAAAACTAGAAGAAGCTTCTAATTTTTAAAAAAATATTTCCAATGATATAAGCATATACATGTGTATTTCTTTTGGGAGCACAACTGCTCTGCAACTTGCCTTTTCCCCTTGTTACCATTTCTCGAGCTTTTAAAAATGTTAACACAACAGGGTACGGTGGCTCATGCCTCTAATTCCAGCACTTTGGGAGGCTGAGGCAGGTGGATCACCTGAGGTCAGGAGTTCGAGAGCAGCCTGGCCAACATAGTGAAACCCCGTATCTACTAAAAATACAAAATTAGCTGGGCATGGTGGCAGGAGCCTGTAATCACAACTACTCAGGAGGCTAAGGCACGAGAATCATCTGAAGCCTGGAGACAGAGGTTGCAGTGAGCTGAGATCACACCACTGCACTCCAGCCTGGGAGACAGAGCAAGACTACGTCTCAAAAAAAAAACAAGTTAACTCATACAGATTGACTTTTTTTTCACAGCTGCCCAATATTTTATTATACAAATGCACCATCATTCATTTGACCAATGTACACTGCCTTTAATAAAGTAAATGCAAGTGTCTATTTTTCTACATCCTCAACACCATTCTAATTATTATTCGTGAGTAAGTAACCAGGAAGTTTTGTTACACGTAAAATTTGCATTTTGCTGCAGTAAGAATATGAATTGTTTAAATGATTCTCAAGCTTTAGCATGCGGTCAGAATCACCTGGAGGGCTTGTTAAAACAGGTTGCTGGGCCCAACCTCAAAACTTCTGATTGTTTGTCTGGGGCAGGGGTAAATAACTTGCATATCTAATTATTCCTGCCCAATGCTGATGCCACAGTCTGGGACCAATGAATGGCTAGTATTGGTAACCCAGGTAAAGAAAGTAAAAGGATCTAAAGATGTAATGAGCCTGGGCAACATAAGACCCTGTCTCGGCTGGGTGTGGCGGCTCACGCCTATAATCCCAGCACTTTGGGAGGCCAAGGCGAGTGGATCACGAGGTCAAGAGATCGAGACCATTCTGGTCAACAAGGTGAAGGTGAAACCCCGTCTCTACTAAAAATACAAAAATTAGCTGGGCATGGTGGTGCGTGCCTGTAGTCCCAGCTACTCCGAAGGCTGAGGCAGGAGAATTGCCTGACCCCAGGAGGCGGTTGCGGTGAGCCGAGATCGTGCCATTGCATTTGGGTAACGAGAGCAAAACTCCGTCTCAAAAAAAAAGATTAGTGGGGTGTGGTGATGCACACCTGTGATCCCAGCACTTTGTGATACTGAGGCACGGATCACCTGAGGTCAGGCATTTGAGACCAGCCTGACTAACTTGGTGAAACCCCGTCTCTACTAAAAATACAAAAATTTAGCTGGGTGTGGTGGTGACTACCTGTAATCCAGCTACTCGGGAGGCTGAGGCAGAACTGCCAGAACCCAGAAGGCGGAGGTTGCGGTGAGCCGAGATCGTGCCATTGCACTCCAGCCTGGGTAACAAGAGCGAAACTCCGTCTCAAAAAAAAAAAAAGAAGACTGTTTCTTCTCTCTACACCCCCCCTCCCCTGCCCCCACCCCTACCCCTACACAGAGTCTTGCTCTGTTGCACTTACAGCAACCTCTGCCTCCTGGGTTCAGCCTCCCAAGTAGCTGTGATTACAGGCACATGTCATCATGCCCGGCTAATTTTTGTATCTTTAGTTGAGATGGGGTTTCACCATGTTGGCCAGGCTAGTCTCAAACTCCTGACCTCGCCTGCCTCAGCCTCCCAAAGTGCTGGGATTACAGGTGTGAGCCACTGCACCCAGCCATAAGACCCTGTCTGTAAAAATAAAATTAGCCAGGCATGGTGGCACATGTTTGTAATCCCAGCTGCTCAGGAGGCTGAGGTGGGAGGATGGTTTAAGTCCAGGAGGTCGAGGCTACAGTGAGCTATGATTGCACCACTGCCCTCCAGCCTTCCTCACAGAGTGTGATACTGTTTCTTAAAATAAATGAATGAATGAAAGAAGTAATGGCTTTTAGCCAGAACAAAATTTTTGAATAAATTTAAAATGTAAGTATCCAGCTCAAAGGGGGCTCCATCTGTTAGGTAAGTGAATTCACAACAAAAGGAAAGAGGAAAAAAAACTGTAGAACTAAAACTGTTTCAGGAAGTAACTGTTTTTAGCTAACATAAAAGTGGCTCACTAGATAAGAGAACAACTTTTCATCTAAGTTGAAAATGTGGTTAACTTGTGGCACGAGGATAATCTACAGGAAACATGTGACAAACATGATTTGAAAGGACAAAGTTATATATACCTGGTACAAACACTCCCATGTTTGCAAATTTGGGGATTCAAAATCATCTTGAATATAGTGTTTGATAATGTTAAGGGTTTAATGGTCTGGGCATGGTGGCTCATACCTATAATCCCAGGCAGGTAGAGGTAGGAGGATTGCTTAAGCCCCGGAGTTTGAAACCAGCCTGAGCAACATAGCAAAACCCTATCTCTACAAAAAATACAAAAATAGGCCAGGCATGGTGGCGTGTGCCTATAGTCCCAGCTACCTGGGAGGCTGAAGTAGGAGGATCGCTTTAGCCAAGCAGGTCCAGGCTGCTGCAGTGAGCAATGATGGTGCCGTTGCACTCCAGCCTGGGTGACAGAGCAAGAAACGTCTCAGAAAGAAAGAGAGTTTAATATATTTCCCTGTTTTTCAAACCAGAGACATCATGTTTTTTACCCTTCAAAAATCACAGCCATGAATCATTACCCAATGTCATCTCCTAGTTCTTGAAATCACATGGTCTTCTGTTGCTCACAACCTTACAAAAGTTGAGTATCCTTTACCCAAACTGCTTGGGACCAGAAGTGTTTCTGATTTAGGGTATTTTGGGATTTTGGAATATCTGCATGTACATTATATCTTGCGGATGACGATCGAGTCTAAAGATGAATTCATTTACATTTACATTTCATATCCCCTTATACACATGGCCTAAAAGTAATTTTATAAAATATTTTACACAGTTTTGTGACTAGAACAAAGTTTGTGTACTCCAAACCATTAGAAAGCAAAGGTGTCAATATCTCAGCCACTTGTGAGTCATGATGCCAGCGCTGAGAAAGTTTCAGATATTGAAGCGTTTTGGATTTCAGATCAGGGATGCTGAATCTGCATTCATTCTTGGAGTAATGGTAGGTCTATAGTTTTGAAGCTAGTTGTGACACAGAATTGGAGGATTAGTTTCCACATTTCACTAGGACATATGAAGGAGGTGGCTATGTGTTGAGAGCTAATTAAAACCTAGAGATTTCAAGTGTGAACGAATGTATCTTTATTCTAGGGGTGAATAAAAGATACAAGCTGTTGAGAGTGGTGGCTCACACCTGTAATCCCAGCACTATGGGAGGCTGAGGCTGGTGGATCACCTGAGGTCAGGAGTTCAAGACCAGCCTGGCAAACATGGCGAAACCCCATTTATCCTAAAAATACAAAAATTAGCCGGGTGTGGTGGCATGTGCCTGCAGTCCCAGCTACTCGGGAGGCTGAGGCATGAGAATTGCTTGAACCTGGGAGGCGGAGGCTGCAAGTGAGTTGAGATCATGCCATGTACTCTAGCACAGAGCTTGACTCCGCGTCCAAAGAAAAAAAGAAAAAGAAGACAGAAGCTATTCTGTGTTTAACCAATAAATAGACTCTTTCCCTTTCTTTCTTACCAAAATAATATCTCATTTTTGTTGGAAAATGCAATGTGCTCAAGCAGAAAATAATTCTTCAACTTTACTTACATAAGGGTGACCATATAACCTTGTTCTCTCCAATGACCTGTAAGCAGAAAATTCAGCTTGACTGAAACAGGGATTTTCTTCCTTGCTTCCGCCTTTCTGCTTCCTGCAACATGGACGCATTGGCCATGACTGCAACGACTATCTTATCCTCATGAAGAATAGACAAGGGAATGTGAAAGACCTATGCCTTCATATCCTATGGCCCTAATTAATACAAGCAACTGCCTGTTTTTTGTAATTCTCATTTCATTAGAAATATAAAAGCTATTGTTTATTGAAGCCACTGCTTAGGGGTCTGTCTCTTTAAAATGCAACTAATTTTAAAATGGACCAGCCAGTCAGGTGGCTCATGCCTGTAATCCCAGTACTTTGGAAGGCCGAGCGGGAAGACTGCTTGAGTCTAGGATTTTGAGACCAGCCTGGGCAACACAGCAAAATTCTGCCTCTACAAAAAATAAAAAATTAGCCAAGCATAATGACACATGCCTATTATTTCCAGCTACTTGGGAGGCTAAGGCCAGAGGAACACTTGAACCCAGGAGTTTGAGGTTACAGTGAGTTATCATCATGCCACTGCACTCCAGCCCAGGCAACAGAATGAGACCTTGTCTCAAAAATAAACAAGACAGAAACAAAACAAAACAAAAAAGCACACGGCCAGACCCTCATGAAACATAAATAATAATAAACAATACAAGACACTGTATAAATTGCTAAATTATGAGAAACCATCAGGAAATGTCAAAGGAATTCAGAGAAAATGTTTTATAAAACAAATCAAGAACTCAAAAATTGAGATATGGAGATATTAGAGTCTGTCTGGGCATGATGGTTCACGTCTGTAATACCAGCACTTTGGGCAGCCAACGTGGAAAAATTGCTTGAGCCCAGGAGTTTAAGACCAGCCTGGGCAAATAGTGAGACCCTGTCTCTACAAAAAAAAAAAAAAAAAAGTTAAACTTAGCCAGGTGTGGTGGCATGTGCCTGAAGTCTCAGCTACTTGGGAGGCTGAAGTGGGAGGATTGCTTGAGCTCAGGAGTTTGAGGCTGCAGTGAGCCACTATCGCTCCATTGCACTCCAGCCTGGCAGCAGGGTGAGACCCAGTCTAAAATAAAATAAAATGCCTATTTGATTCACTAATGCAACTGTTTAAAACTTGGGTTGTTTCTCCCTTCCTTTTTAAAATACAGACTCAATAGTGGACTTTTGATTCACTCAGTATAATACCCAGAAAACATCTGATATTTTGGTTTCTTTTCCTTTCTTTTTTTTTTTAGGCAGAGTTTCACTCGTTGACCAGCAGCCTGGAGTGCAATGGTGTGATCTTGGTTCACTGCAACCTCTGCCTGATGGGTTCAAGTGATTCTCCTGCCTCAGCCTCAAGGGATTACAGGCATGCACCACCACACCCAGCTAATTTTTATATTTTTAGTAGAGACGGGGTTTCTCTATGTTGTAGATATGGGGCATTATTTCTAGTTTCTCTATTTTGTTCCATTGATCTATATGTCATATCAGATTAGCTGGATAGAATAGAATGAAGTAGGTGGAGGCAATTAATCTAAGGCTGTAATTAATAAGATGTAACATAAATAAGAATATAGAGAAAAGTAACTAGGCCGGGTGCAGTGGCTCAAGCCTGTAATCCAGCACTTTGGGAGGCTGAGGTGGGTGGATCACAAGGTCAAGAGATCGAGACCATCCTGGTCAACATGGTGAAACCCCGTCTCTACTAAAAAATACAAAAATTAGCTGGGCATGGTGGCATGCACCTATAGTCCCAGCTACTTGGGAGGCTGAGGCAGGAGAATTGCTTGAACCTGGGTGGCAGAGGTTGCAGTGAGCCGAGATTGTGACACTGCACTCCAGTCTGGCGCCTGGCAACAGAGTCAGACTGTCTCAAAAAAAAAAAAAAAAAAAAAAAAATGAGAATAAGTAACTATAACTCAATATAGGTAGTACCCTCTTCCAGGAAAGACAGTGATGTTCTGTATTCCCTTCAAAAGGCCCCTGACCACATCTTCCCGGGAACTTTGCTAGACTGAGAATTCTTCCTCCTCCTCTTTAACCATTTGCTTTTCACTACTCCTCTGCCCACCAACATACTCATGTGGCAACCATTCAAAAAACAAAACAAAACACCCATCAGCAGTACAACTGTTTCCTCTATTAAATAGTCATTTTTTAGTTTTCTTCACTTCTTTGTTTTACCAACGGCAGCTCAACCCACTGCAACCATAGCCTTTAAGACCAACTTCTGACCTTAGAAAAGATGAACACAGCTAATTCTGCCCCTTCTTTTGAAACATTTCCTATTAGTCCACCTCTGACAGCTTTCCGGGTCTTTACTGAACACTCCTTAAATGTTAGGCTTTCCCAAGTTTTCTGTTTTCTTCTTGTTGTAAAACAACAGATGAGAAATCATATCCATCCCCACACATGCCACTGAGAAGCTAGACATTTTGGAATGTATTATTTCTAGCCCCAATTTATCTTAAGAGCACCGGCCTTCCATTTTTAGTTGCTGTTGCTAATAATAAGTAATGTGTATATTGGTTACTACAGGCCAGGCTTGTTTCTAAGCACTTTAAGTATATTAATAATTCATGAACTTTCTACTTGGTCATTCTTTGATCAACTCGCATTTCATATGACTTAAAGTGAACCTGTTATTACACATTTCCTTTACTTCCTGGCTACTTTCCAAAACCGCCCCTTTTCGTCCTCTTCATCTTAGCTTATAACATAACCCAGAATCAGCAGGTACCTGATAACCATGAAGTTATTTCTCCTTATAATTAATCCCTTTATATTTAATAATCATAAATAAGCTCTGAAAGAAAGTGATTATGTTCTAAGCACTGGGTTATCTCATTTAATCTTCACAACTAACCTATGAGGTAGGTATTATCATTACCTCCCAATTAATACATGAAAAATGGGAGACTCAGAGAGCTTAAGTAACTTGCCCAAGGTCACATGGCTTGATAAATGAGAAAAACTAGATTCAAAGCTAGGTTTTTACGACTTTACAGTCTGCACTGCCACAAAGTCCCGTTGATTTTATCTTTGAAATGTTGGTCTCCTGATCTCTTATTTCCATCCCTGTTGCTAGTGGCATAGTTTAAGGCCCCTAATCATCTGTCACAAGGAATACTGCAAACCTCTTACATTTATTTCTTTCCAGGATCTTCCTTTCCAATTCACCTTATCTTCATAAAACACAGTGTTGTGTTTTTTTGTTTGTTTGGAGACTCTGGGTGACTGTTACCCAAGCTAGAGTGCAGTGGTGTGATAATGGCTCACTGCAGCCTCAACCACCTGGACTCAAGAGATTTCCCCCAAGTAGCTGGGACTACAGGTGCATGCCACTGCACTGGCAAATGATTTCAGTTTTTGTAGAGAAACAGTCTCCCTATGCTGCCCAGGCTAGTCTCGAACTCCTGAGTTCAAGGGATCCTCCTGCCCCAGCCTCCCAAAGTGCTGGGTATGTGGGCATGAGCCAAAGCAAACCTTTGATGATCCCTTGTTGCCTGTAAAATAAAGAGTGAAATCTTTATAATGGCTTTACAAAATTCCTTTACAATTCAGTTTCTTGATTCACATTCTCTTTTTTTGTTGAGACAGGGTGCTCCCACCACACCGTCCCAAAGCACTGGGATTACATGTGTAAGCCACCATGCCTGGCCACGACTGGCTTCCTCTGTACATGAATCTTGCTGCCCTACAGGATATTTCAGCTGTAGCATACACAACCCACTAGCAACTTCCTCAAGTCTCTCAATTAAAAACTCTTGAAAGACAATGCATCATTCTGAGCCAAGTCCTGGAAGTCACTGGTTTTCTTAGCCAGTTAGATAGGCCCAACTTGTTAGGTAGTTAACTCTATCAGCTGTGACCAATATGAGCTACGTCTATTGGACATTATGGGTTTGCAGAGATTTTTCTGAGGGACGAGGGTAGAGGA
This sequence comes from Callithrix jacchus, assembly GCF_049354715.1. Taxonomy (NCBI): domain Eukaryota; kingdom Metazoa; phylum Chordata; class Mammalia; order Primates; family Cebidae; genus Callithrix; species Callithrix jacchus. Next base: position 1,967,864 of record NC_133512.1, read on the forward strand.
TGGGCAGAACAGACGTACATTATTACAGGAAGATAGAACTAGGATTCCAACCCAGGTCTTCTAACCCCCAGTCAAATACTTCTCCCACCTGAAGAAGCAACCTATTAAAATTATAAAGGTTAACATAAAGCTCTTCTCACTTTTTCCATTGAAAAGCCATTAGCGGGTTACACATATATTACAATCTGAATTAGTATATTACATATACATGCAAATATTGACTGATTTCTTTAGCACAAATAAATTGGTATTCTTGATAGGTCTTCATTATTTGTCACAAAGATAGCAAACTGTTCCTATGATGGTATCACTGAAGGATTTTGTGAAAACATTGATTTTTAACCTTACTTGGTTACGGAAGTGGTATAACAGACCAAACCACAGTTTAAGCATGCATAGGAAGACACGGCATTTGTTTTTTTCCCCTAAATAGGCATTAACCTTAAGTTGTGGGCAGAAGAAAGCCTTTGAAGTTTCCTAGGCAGGAAAGCAACAACAGCAAAATGAAACTTCTGAAATAAAAGCATTTGCTGCTGTGGACATACAGAGGTGGGGAAATGAATTTTAATAAGCCTTTAGAATTATTAAGACTCTAAGAATAAATTAATTCAAAATTAAGGAATATTATTGGACTATGAGACAAGTGAGAATTTTTTTTTTTTTAAGAGACAGGGTCTCGCTGTGTTTCCCAGGTTGGAGTGCAGTAGCTATTCACAGCTGTGATTATGGCCTTGAACTCCCAGACTCAAGGGATCCTCCTCTCAGTCTCCAAAGAGCTGGGACACTGGCTACTTTTACTTATGCAAACATGTCTGTATTCAACCTGGGGTCAATACAACCAACAGGACAAATCATGTCTTTTCATCAGTTTGAACATATTGCAGGTGTTAAGAAATTCCAAGTACTACAACTTAAAATTATATTATTTAGGATAGATGGTACATTTTTTTCTATCATAATCAGCTGACCGCACATATTCACATGTACAGCACACGATCGGGCGTATACCCAGAATTATCCATTTCAGGAAATACATAAACATGCAAGTTTGTGCAAGAACGGTCTTCCTGAGTGGGATCCGATTAAAATACAAACGCGACTAAATTACTTATAACGTATCTCAAAGGGATTTCTCGAGACACCGTCTTCGATAAAAAAATGAAATTCGAAAATGTATGCAAGAGCTTTGGGGGGTTAAGATGAACAAAGATACTTCATGCGTGTTTCGAGACAAGAAGGAATACATTCAAACACAAAGCAAACTATCCCGACTTTCTCCCGACTTGATTGGCACGGCTGTAAAACGTGACTGCACATGTTCACACACTAACTCATGGCAGCCCCGACACAAGCAACCAGCCCTCTGCGGGGGCTGCGACTGCTTGAGCCGCAGCGCTTTGACGCGGATGCGCGGGCAGGGCAGGGAGAGGCAGCGACCCGCCCGGGACACGCAGCACATCTCTGGAGAAACGGGTTCTGCAGCACAAGGCAGCCCGTCTCCGATTCATCTATTTTCTATTTTTATTTCCTTCAAACGGAAACGTCACAAAGGCCACGGGCAGCCGAGGGCCGCAGCCGGAGACCCAGCCCCGGTCACCGAGCCCCCGGAGCGGCTGCACGCGGGGCGGCCGGGTCCCCCAGGCTGCGCGCCCCGAGCTAGCGAGACCCCACCCTGACAGGCGACGCCGGCGGCTCCGCACAGGCGGGAGAGGCCCGACCTGCCCCTCGCGTGCTCTGGACGCGCCGAGCCCCCCGCACTCACCATCTCGATGATCTTGGTCTTCCGCCCAGTCTTCCTCTTCAAGGTGAATATGTACTGAGCCAGCACCACCCCCGCCACCAGGGCGCACACGCTGGCGCTCGCTACCGCGCCCACTCTCGCTACGGCCGCGCGGTCCATGGACTGGGCCCTCATGCGCGTCCTGGCAGGAAAAAAACAGGCGACTCCAGACGACTGTGAGTCTCGGAAGCGCGGGATCCCAGCGCACCAAGGACGAGCCCGCGCCGCGCCGCGCCGCCCCGCCCCGCCCCGCGCCGCGCAGCTCCGCCCCCACGAAGCCCCACCCACACGGATCCATGGGAGAGGCGGGACGCAGCGGGAAGGGTGTGGCCTGCGCCCGTAGCCCAGGCTGGAGGCGGGCCTGACGCAGAAAAGGGGTCCGGGGGACTGCTGCCAGGACCGGGCAGAGGGTTGCAGCGATTATCCCTCTCTGCTAATGAGGATTAGTCTCTGGTTCACTCCAGGCCCGCCCAGTAGAAATCTAATTCCAACCGCATCCGGCTCAGAAGTCGGTCTGCGCCTTCTCGCCTCAGCCGCTCTGGACTGCAGTCCCCAGAAGGCGGCGCGGCGCGGCGAGACCTGCGCAGTGGCGTCCGTTGTAAGTGCTGTGACAACGGGCTAAGATGGCTCGGAGTTAGGCTGGAGAGGGGAGGCGTTCCTTCCGCCGCAGTCGTCAGGTTTCTGCTGCGTCCAGTTCGCTGCCTCCGCCATCCTTTCCTCCTCTGTGTGAGCAGAAGGACTTGCAGTTGTTCTCGCCTGCCTAGTGTCTTCCAAGGGATAGATGCCGCTTCCTCTGCTGGGCTCTGGGGGTGACGGCGGGGGTGGGGGCCGCAGGGGAGCTTCTTGGGGGACTGGCTCCAGCTCTGTGGAGCGGATGGTGCTGCCTGGTGGGGCTCTCTGTCTGCCCGGGACGTGGGACAACTTTTAGCAAGAGGACGAGAGGAAATGGTTGGTGGGGGGGGGGAAATGGTTTCTTTCTATATTAATTAGTATGAATTAGCATATTAATTCTAGGTTATTTGGCTGCTCTACAAATTAAATTGTTGTAAGACACAGGCACACGAGAAAAACGATTTGTGGACGGAAAGGTGAAAGAACAAGCTCTAAAACTTTAAGAAATCATGGTTAGATTTATTATCGGCCACGTTTGAGGACTTGAGCCTGGGAACGCAGACTCAGTATGGACCGAGAACGTGTCCTCGAGGAAGTTAGCTGGGACTGTAACCTGAGGAAGACTGAGTTTTAATACCCAGAATATTTGATTATCAAATACTATATTATTCTGCCGTTTTGTCCCCCAAAGTACTTTTTTATGAATCCAGTTTTGCACCAAATAGCACTATGACTTAAATGTTGTCTGACGGTGGGGCCTAAGGTGGTCACAGTCTCATTTATATTTCTTTCGCAAGAAAAACATCTTTTTTCCATATATTACATATTATTTTGGATGGGTAGAGACTAAAGCCATGTTTCTATAATTTCAGGGTTTTAAACATTTTGTAGACAATAACATTCGTCTTGAATCTGTGTACAATCTAAAACAGAAATGAAGTTCCAAATGTTGTTTTTGCAATATGGCCCCTCAACTGCACATTGGAAGAAATGTGGGTACTCTTAAATATGAGTTATATTATATTGTAATATATATTATACATTTAATATATATAAAATATAATATATATTGTATAATATAAAAATGAATTATATTATATTGTAGGTCTGATTGTCATGAATATGAGATGTTAAAGCTGTGGGAGTATAGTCAATTAGACTACAGCCTCTGGGAGTAAATCTCCAGGAGGAAAGGGGGTCCATTTGTTTTTGTTAAGTGTAAACTTTGTGTTTCTAAATCTAAGAGGGTTGGCCATGTTTGGAGACAGTCTCCGCTTCTATGTGAATTAGCATATTAATTAATCTTGTTGAAAGAGATGGAAGATCTGGATATGGTTTGGCTCTGTCCCCACCCAGATCTCATCCTGAATTGTACTCCTGTAATTCCCATGTGTTGTGGGAGGGACCTGGTGGGAGATAACTGAAACATTGGGGTAGTTTCTCCCATACTGATTTTGTGGTAGTGAGTAAGTCTCACAAGATCTGATGGTTTTATCAGGGATTTCCGCTTTTGCATCTTCCTCGTTCTTTCTTTGCCTGCTGCCATCCATGTAAGATGGGACCTGCTCCTCCTTGCCTTCCACCATGATTGTGAGGCTTCCCCAGCCGCAAGTGGAACTCTAAGTCCAATTAAACCTCTTTCTTTCGTAAATTGCCCAGTCTAGGGTGTGTTTTATCAGCAACATGAAAACAGACTAATACAGATCTCTAGAAGGAGAGCTACAAAATACTGATGAAAGAAATCGGGCCAGGTGAGGTGGCTTGTGCCTGTAATCTCAGTACTTTGGAAGGCTAAGTTGGGGGGATTGCTTGAGGTCACAAGTTTGAGACCAGTCTGGGCCACATATCAAGACCCTATTGTGGGTGACCCCCCATAGAGGCATCGAGGAATGAGAGCTAAATTCACATGGAACCATAGTAGGGCCGAAATAGCCACAGCAATACTGAACAAAAGGAGTAAAGCTAAAGGCAGCACATTTTGACTTTAAATTATACAAAACCATAGTAAACAACACAGCATGGTACTAGTATAAAAGCAGATATGACATACAGATCAGTGGAACAAAATAGAGAAACTAGAAACAATGCCCCTTATCTATAACAAACTGATGTTTGACAAAATGTACACTGGCAAAAGGGCACCCTATGCAATAAATGGTGCGAAGAGAATTTTAGAGCCATATGCAAAAGAATGAACCTGGACTCCTGTCTCTCATATACAAAAATTAGCTAAGATAGATTTAAGACTTAAATGTAAGACCCGAAACTATAAAAATCCTAGAAGAAACCCTGGGAAAAACTCTTCTGGACATTTGCCTAGGCAAATGGTTTATGACTAGGTCCTCAAAAGGAAACATCAAAAATGAAAAACAGAAGTTGGCAAATGGGACTTCATTAAGCTAAAAAGCTTCTACATGACAAAACACATAATCAACAGACTAAACATACAACTTATAGAATGGAAGAAAATATTTGCAAAGAATGCATGTGACAAAGGGTGACTGTTCAGAATCTACAAGAAACTCAAACTGGTCAACAAGAAAAAACTACCATAAAAAGTGACCATACTGCCCTTCTCATGAAGAACATGAACAAACATTTTTCAAAAGAAGACATGCAGATGACCAACAAGCATATGAAAAAATGCTCTATGTCACTGATGGTCAGAGAAATGCAAATCAAAACCAGTGTGTTACCATTTCACACCAGTCAGAATGGCTTCTATTAAAAAGTCAAAACATAACATGCTGGTGAGGCTCTGGGGAAAAGAGAATGTCTAAACACTATTGGTGGGAATGTAAATTAGTTCAGCCATTGTGTAAAGCAGTTTGGACATTTCTCAATGTAAAACAGAACTACAAGTCAACCCAGCAATCTCATTACTGGGTATATATTCAAAAGAAAATAAATTTTTCTACCAAAAAGACACACACATTTGCATGTTCATCAGAGCACTATTCACAAGAGCAAAGATGTGGAATCAACCTAGGTGTCCATCAACAATGAGTTGGTTAAGGAAAATGTGGTACATGGACACCGTGGAATACTACATAGCCATAAAAAAGGACAGAATCATGTCATTTGCAGCAACACTGATGCAGCTGGAGGCCATTATCCTGAGCAAATGCATGCAGGAACAGAATAGACCAACCAGATCTAGAACTGGGAAGGACTTTCTGGATATTCCTTTCTAAATGGGAACCTAGATAGTATAGTATATTATTTCCAACGGTATAATGTAGCTGAAAAGAAAGTATCATAAGCTATAGGAGCATTAGGTTGCTTCCAAGGAATTGACATTAGAATGCCAATGTCATTTTGATATTGAAAAACAAGGGTCTATTCCATATTTATGTTCATCAAATTAGTTATTTCCAAATGTATGGGGAGGGTATTGAATAAAGGAAGGTGTTTTGTGGGGAGCAGAAATGTGCAAACCTACCCCAAAGTCCACAGAAGCTGGGAGGCTGAAGAAAGAGGCTGACAAATCCAGTTTTGAATTAAGAAGGAGCATTTAATAGGCACTTACTAACAGGAGCCATGTCTGTGTCTTCAGTGGCAGTAAGACAAGATGGTGGATGCCTATTATCATGACCCCTAAGACCCAAGGCTTATATACTAGTGGGAAGGGGTGGTTTAGAAACAATGTGTAGGACAATTGAATATGATAATATCAGGGTTTTTTGACTTCAAGGCAGGATTTATAGTACTTGCTCTTACACAATGAACCATAGATAAACTGGAAATCTTAGAGGCCTTCTCAGAACAGAGGATGTTAGAAGCCAACATGGTGGATTAACTTTGTTTTTTTTTTTTTTTTTTTTGAGATGGAGTCTCACTTTGTCACCCAGGCTAGAGTGCAATGGAGAGATCTTGGCTCACTGCAGCCTCCACCTCCCAGGTTCAAACAATTCTGCCTTAGCCTCCCAAGTAGCTGGGATTACAGGTGTGCGTCATCTTGCCCAGCTAATTTTTTGTATTTTGTTGGTAAAGACGGGGTTTCACCAAGCTGGCCAGGCTTGTCTCGAACCTCTGACCTTTTGATCCATCTTTGGCCTCCCAAAGTTCTGGGATTACAGGCAGGAGCCACTGTGCCCAGCTGGATTAGCTTTTAAGGTGGAGTTACTTTGTCCTCCACAGAGGGGGTGTCATTCAACATTTAGACAGTATAAGAGAAAAGCATGAGAGTAGAAGGCATATACAGAAGAAATTGTTGTTTTATTTTTTTGTGTGATGGGGTCTTGCGATGTGGCCCAGACTGGTCTTAAACTTCCAGGCTCAAATGATCCTCCCAAGTATCTGGGATTACAGATACACACCCCGTGTCCAGCTGTATAAGAAATGTATTGTATGGGACTGGTCTGGTATCTTGGGATGTGCTGTATACCCTGTTGTTGTCTTCTTCTTGTCTTTGGAGGAGTCAGGGGTCTTTGAAAATTTTAACTGAAGATCTCCAGAGGGCTCAGAAGTCCATTTAGGAGTTGGGGCTTTTTTAAAACGAGAAATGTGAACCCAAGAATCAAATCCTTCACGTTTAGCTGGACAACGATTAGTAAACAGTATCTAATAAGGTCCTTTCCAGTGAGGCTGATGTCTTTTCCAATAAATGTAGTCACCCAATTAAAGGTCATGACATTTGGTGTCTTCATCTCCCAATAGTGTGCTGTGAAATAAATAAGAAACTGTTCTCTGTATCTTGGCTGCTCCAGCTCCAGCCATGGCTCAAAGGGGCCCAGGTACAGGCTGATGCTTCAGAGGGTATAAGCTGTAAGTCTTTGCAGCTTCCATATGGTGTTCAGCCTGTGGATGCTCACAGTGCAAGAGTTGAGTTTTGGGAGCTTCTGCCTAGATTTCAGAGGATATATGGAAAAGCCTGGATGTCCAGGCATAAGCCTGCTGCAGGGGTGGAGCCATCATGGAGAACCTCTGCTAGGGCAGTGTGGAGGGGAAATGTGGGGTTAGAGCCCTTACACAGAGCCCTCACTGGGGCACTGCCTAGTGGAACTGTCAGAAGAGAGTCACCATCCTCCAGACCCTGCAATGGTAAGGCTGCCAACAGCTTGCATTGTGCACCTGGAAGAACTACAGACACTCAATGGCAGGCCGCAAGAGCAGCTATAGGGGCTGAACCCTGCAAAGTCACAAAGGTGGAGCTGTCCAAGGCTTTGGGAGCCCAGCCTTTGCACCAGCATGCCCTGAATGTGAGACATCGAGTTAAAGGAGTTTATTTTGGAGCTTTGAGATTTAATGACTGCCCTGCTGGGGTTTGGACTTGCATGGGGCCTAGAGCCCCTTTCTTTCGGCCAATTTTCCCCTTTTGGAATGATAGTATTTACCCAGTGCCTGTACCCCCAGTGTATCTGGGTAGTAACTAATATGTTTTTGATTTTGCAGGCTCATAAATAGAAAGGACTTGCCTTATCTCAGACTAGACTTTGGACTTCTGAGAAAATGCTGGAATGAGTTACAACTTTAAAAAGGATTATTTTATTTCGCAATGTGGGAAGGACATGAGATTTGGAGGGGCAGGTTTGGATCCTTGTCCCCACCAAATCTCATGTGGAATTGTAATCCTCAGTGTTGTAGGTGGGGCCTGGTGGGAGATGATCGGTCATGGGGCAGAGTTCTCATGAATACTCTGGCACCGTCCCCTTGGTGCTGTTCTTGTGGTAGTGAGTGAGTGAGTCATTGTGAGATCTGGTTGTTTAAAGGAATGTAGCATGTCCCCCGCCCCCTCCCCCGCTCCTTCTCTGGTCATGTGAAGTGCTGCTCCCACTTTGCCTTACGCCATGATTGTAAGTTTCCTGAGGCCTCCCCAGAAGCAGAAGCTTCCATGTTTCGTGTACAGCCTGAAGAATCCTGAGCCAATTAAACCTCTTTTCTTTATAAATACCCAGTCTCAGTATTTCTTTATAATAGTCTGAGAATGGACTAATGCAGACTTTTTTTTATAATTTGCACTGTGGATCTTTTGCTTGGGAATGTTTTGACCCAGTGGAAGAATATGCAAATCATAACTAACATGAATTTATTTCCCTGGACAGGAGAGAACTGAACAAAATGTATTTGCCAAATATCAAAGGGTCCAGGAGAAGGAGAAGTGCCTCTGCAGCTCACAAAGGGGCTGGATTATGTTTGGGCCAATTTGGATATTTGGCATAAACCTATGAGCTATTGTGGGTGAAGGTTTTCAGTAGTAGTGTTATTCTCATGCATTTTTTTAGGTCCCCGGTGTATAAGCTCATGGATGTGTTATAACTTAGGACATTGAGATTCTATAGGCAAATGGGTTTCTCATTGAGTCCACACCGTAGGTTGCAGGTGGTGGTGGTGGAGGGGGATGTTTGCTTTTGTTAACCATGTTTCTTTTTTCTTTCCCTCCCTCCCTCCTTCCCATCCTTCCTTCTTTTTCTTTCTTCCTTTCTGCTCCTCCCTTTCTCCTTTCCTCTCTCCCCTCCTTCCTTCCTTCCATCCATCCATCCATCCATCCATCCATCCATCCATTTTTCTTTCTGTCTTTCTTTCCCCTCGTCTCACTTTTTTCTTTCATTCTTTCTTTTTTTGAGACATGGTATCATTTCTGTCTACCAGGCTGGAGTACAATGCCATAATCATGGCTAACTGCAGCCACAACCTCCTGGGCCCAATCAATCCTCATGCCTCAGCCTCCTCAGTAACTGGGGACTGCAGGTGCCTGCCAACATGCCTAGCTAATTTTTGTATTTTTTTTTTTTTTTTGTAGAGACAGGGTTTTACCATGTTGCCCAGACTGGTCTTGAACTCCTGGGTTCAATTGATTCTTCTGCAGCCCCCCAAAGTGTTGGGAGTACACACATGAACCAGCACATCCAGCCTGCTAACCATATTTCTTTTTCCTTTTCTGAGCATCTTGGCATTCCCTTTTAATTGAGCTCCATTTAAGCATGGCTACTTCTGTAATTTCATCTCATACTGTAATAGGGCAGCTGTCTTTGCACCACATCAGTAAAAAGGCTGCTTCCCTTACTCTCCAGAGACTCAGTTTTTGAATGTCTAGGGATCTTACTAATAGCCTAATTTATTTTTGTAATTGAATGGTTTTGTAAGTGTAGAGACCTGAGAGCCATGCTTAGTAGGATATCTAGAGGAAGTCAAATATGCTTGTTGTTTCCGTAACATTCTGAAGTTGTGAGCTACACTGAAAGCATCGTGGTTGTCAGTATAAATTTTAGCTGTCCGTTCTTTGGCCAGTTGACAGGTTCTAGTGAGTGCTATTAATTCAGCCAGCTGAGCTGATACCATCCTACGGAAAGCCTTTTTGTAATGTCCACAAGGGACACAACAGCATAGCCTGCACATTTTCCAATATTTATCGTGTAGATATGATCTATCACCAAATAACATTCTTATTCTCTAGTTTTTTTTTTTCCAAATCTTGTCTGGGCATCAATAGCTATACTGTTAGTGATATGCAATCACAGGGCACCTCATCAGTCACTTTAGGCAGCAGGAAAGTGAGATTAAGAGCATTATGATGAAGATCGTAGTATGTGAGGGAGAGAGTAAAAGTATCTCATAAGATACCAGCGGGCCAGACACGGCCATGTGAGAAAAGTTAGGAATCTAGCTATGACGGTAGCCAGCTAATCTCAAAATCCCCTAAGTTATCTTTTAGTTTTTGGAGTAAGGAATGTAAGAATGCCGGTTAGTCTGTCTAGATTTATATGTAGCCCTTCCTTAGAAATAAAACGTCTTAAGTATTTCACTTCTGTTAGGGAGAATTGAAGTTTGTTCTTAGGGACTTTTTTTTTGCTAGTTGTTCCAATAAATATAGACAGTGCCTTTTTCATTTCTTTGAGTTGGAAGAGCAGAACAAGAGGTCATCCACATACTGGAGCAGAGCAGAATTTCCTTCAAAATTTTGGTTATAACCAAATAAGTTGATTTGGTTAAATCAACTTATAATATTTGTGAAAAGTAGGTTGGGCTTTCCTTGTAACCCTGGGGCATGACTGTCCAGGTGTATAGGCAGCGGTCCCAAGTCAAGGCAAACAGGTATTGACTATCAGGATCTACTGGTATACTGAAAAAGGCATTACATAAGTCAAATACAGTAAAACATTTACTGTTTATAGGTATAGTAGACAAGAGGCTATGAGGGTTTGGAAATACTGGATGTCAGGGTGTGGGCCACACCCCCCCATGGGCACCCAGGAAGGAGAACTGTCCAGACCCCAGGCACAAATAGTGCCTGAAGAATATCTTAGTTTATAGTGTTATTCAACTGTTTCCTTTATATAATCCTGCATATACAATCATATATTAGTTTATAGAATTAGTGCTTGAGGTATAACATACTAACTTAATATGAGTATAATCATATTAATACTTATATCTACTTAGTTCTATATAATCTTTCTATATAATCATATAGGTATTGTAGTCAGAGCTGTGTTGACACATTTACTGATGATTTATATAATCCTTCTATATAACCATATAGTGGTTTGTAGTAGGAGGAATGCCTAGAGCAGTCACAGAACAGAAGCAGTACATGGGAAAACAGCCAGACCAGGATGAGAACCAAAGACCCAGGTGGTGGCGTCCCTGCCTGAAAGGACATACACTGTATGGCAGGCTTGGAGTAAGTGCCTCTCCTCCTGATAAAGTATTTGTAGCACCTTGCATCCAGCTCCTGTGGAAAGTCAGCCTCAGGCCTGAGATCCTGGAAGTAACTGAGGGAGAAGAACCCCTCTGGTGTGACCAGTCACAGCGGCTGTACACCCTGTCAGTCTTTTCTCACTTCTGTGCTAGCTCAGATCATCCCCCATAAATATCTTTAGAGAAGAGCACAAGTCTGTCAGCTCCCACTTCACTGCCTTACAGTATCCTTCTATTAGAAATCCTTCGAAGTCTCCAGCCCTCAGATAAGAAGTGTTGTGCACAACACCCATTGCACACAGCCCACCTCCTTGCCTTGGTGACCTACTGAGGGTGTACCCCTTTTCTGTACACGACCCTCTGCTACTGCGCACGGCACGGCCCCCTGCTGCGCATGGCCCACCTCTCTGCCCAGGTGACCTAATGGGGTGGCCCCCTCACTTGTAGCTCATGTGATTATGTTTACCCTATTACTAAGCCTATAGATGATGACCTCACGCATGACCCTGCCCCTTGCTTGTACCTAATAATACAGATGCTCTGGGGCATTTGGGGTTCATAGCTGATCTTTACTCACAGGTGGTGTGGCTCCCTAAGTCCAGATGCTCTTCACCAGTTCTTCAGTGTCCTGTCTCTTTACTTCTCAGATCCTGCACCTCAACACAGCATAAGGGACACCCAACGACCCTGTGGGACCACCACGGCCCTATACACGGGACAAAAATATTGTTAATGACCTGTAAATTTGGCATAGATTTCCATTTTTTCCCGTTAGGTTTTTGTACTGGGATGATGGGCATATTATAAGCGCAGATGCAAGGAGCGATGATCAAGGAATGCCTTAATTAACATCTTTATGCCTATTATGGATTCCTGTTTTAATGGGGATTCTTTAACAGCAGGAATTGGCTTATTTGGATCTAAAAATCTATGTATTTTTACTGGTACAGCCATCACACTTTTCCCTGTGTTCATAGATGCATAGGGCCACAGATAACCAGGAATGAAGTCTAACAGATCATGGAGCTCTTCCTTTGCTTTGGTACCTAGTAATTGAACCTGAGTAATCATTTGACTGAAAATTTTTATGGTATCCATTTCGGCTGATTCATTCTCATTTTGGAGAACATGTTTTCCTGTTTTTGAAAAAAGGATATGGTCATTATAAAGCTCTAAGAAATCTCTCCTTATAAGATATACTGATATAGAAAGCACCAGAAGGAAGGAATGGTGTCTATCTAAATTCCCTAGCTGAAAAGTTAAAAGTCCTGATCTATTTACAGTCATAGGTTGGTTAGGTATCCTATCCATCTGAAGTGGTTGGTTACTACAAGGAATAGGGCCCTCTAGGAGGGTAGGGTTGAGAACAGAAAGTCTGGCTTCCATCTTGACTAAAGCCTCAGTTTGTTTTTTGTTCATAAATACATTTACGTCCCCCAGAGTGTAACTTAGGAGGAAAGGAAAAGCCGTCTTTATTTTCGCAGGGCCTCCCTATTCTTCCTTTCCATTTTCTCTGTTTGCTTTTATACCCATTTCAGCTTTCTACAGTGTTTTAAAAGATGTCTTGGCTTTTTATAATAATAACAGATGTTCTTAGATGTTTTTGAAACGTCTTTCAAAATGGCTTTGTTTAAACTTAGCATCTTGGCCAGTAAGTTGCTGGAATTGTAAATTTATAGTTTCAGTGGCATTGTTATCCTTTCTCTGTTGTATCACCCCGGCCGGCTTATCAAGAAGGACAAGCTCAGAAATACGTGCTGAGTCCCAATTTATTTGATGTAACTTGACTACTTTGGCCAATTGTTTGTCTAATCCATTATTAAGCGTGAATTTAGTAAGGGATCATTGTGATGCTCTCTTAGACTGGTGATATGGTTTGGCTCTATGTCCCCACCCAAATCTCATTTCTAATTGCAATCCCCATGTGTTGATGGAGGGACCTGGTGGGAGGTGTTTGGATCATGGGGTGATTTCCACCATGGTATTCTTGTGATAGTGAAGGAGATCTCATGAGCTGATTGTTTTTACAGTGTTTCATGGTTCCCCCTTTGCTCTCACTCTCTCCTACTGCTGTGTAAGATGTGCCTTGCTTCCCCTTTGCCTTCCATCATCATTGTAAATTTCCCGAGGTCTCCCAGCCATGCAGAACTGTGAGTCAATTAAACCTGTTTTTTTTTTAAATAAATTACTCAGTCTCAAGTGTTTCTTTATAACAGTGTGAAAATGGACTAATACAACTGGTCTCATTTATTCCAGAGTATTGTTTAAACATCTTTTAAAATCTTTTGAAATAGTCTAATAGAGTCTCATTTGATCCTTGTCTACATTGTTGCACCTTAGACCAATCAGTGTTCTTTGGGAAATATCTGGGGAGTTACCTGTGTTAGACAATCTGCCAGTTCTCAGGCTTCTGCTCAGTCTTCCGCCTTTTGTTGATAGGAATTACTGTGTTCTTCAAAACAACCTTTGAAATCCTTTCTCTACCTCTCCTTTTAGATATTAACATATGAACTAGTTGACATAAATATGAATATACTGGCTTATCAGTCTTTTTTTTTTGAGACACACACACACACACACACACACACACACACACACACCCCACTCTGTCACCCAGGCTGGAATGCAGTGGTGTGATTATGACTTCCTGCAGTCTTGACGTCCTAGGCACAAGCAGTCCTCCCACATCAGTTTCCTGAGTAGCTGGAACCACAAAACCACACCTGGATAATTATTTTTATTTTTACTTTTTGTAGATACGGGGTCCCACTATGTTGCACAGGCTGATCTCAAACTCCAGGGCTCAAACAATCCTCCCTCCTCTGGCTCCCAAAGTGCCTGGATTATAAGCTGAGCCACCACACCCAGCCAGGTTTTTACTTCCAAACTCAGTTCCTTAGCAAAGCCTATAGGATCTTGGGTAGGATCAGGAAATTTGTAAACACCCTGAGTTCTGCTTTGGTCCAGGTGTAAGTGGTGTAAACCGCTGAAGGATTCTTCCTTGGATTCAGCTTTTCTTTGGAGGGTGCTGCTAAAACTTCCATAGATGGTGGAAGAGGAAGTCGAGGTAGGTCTGGACAGGGCAGTTCTGAGAGCAGAGGGGTGGAAAGGCTCTGGGGGACAGAGGGAGTAGGAATGCTAGTAGAAGAGGATAAACAGTAGGCAATTCAGACTTTTTAAAACTGAGAAACAGTTTCCAGAATCTTGTGATTTATCTCCCATATGGAAACAATTTTGTCATTTCCTATTTTAGAGGCTTCTAGATGCCACTGAAAGTAGCTCTCCCACTCTTTTTCTTTAATCTCTGAGCCAGCTCTCTCCAATTGTGCATGTTAATCCAGTGATTCAAAAATTCACAAGATGAAGTGCCATAATTTTGTCATAAATTCAGCTGGTGTTTCAAGGGGTGATAAGCACTTCAAAGATTTCAATCTTAGACATCTAATTTCCCATGTTACTTCCCATCCCCATCCATCTGCACCAGGCTAAGAATGTATAGGGTCAAAAATGTGTTGTTTTAGAGACTTACCCCTCAGGCTTGCACTCTGAGTGGATTTCTCTTGCTTACACGTCTCAGGAAAGCTCGCTGCTGAAAGAGGGAGCTGCTCCTAATGCTATATGACTACTCTTCATAAGTGTTTCCTGGAGGAGCTAGACTATTTTAAGCTACTCAAGAGAATGAAGCAGGAGGATTGCTTGAGTCCAGGAGTTTGAGGCTGCAGTGAGCTATAATTGTGTCACTGAACTGCAGCCTGGACAACAGAGCAAGATCCAAGCTCTTAAAAAAATTAAAAAAAATTGTGAAATGTGATACACAAAATGGCATTACTCTGGTTCAGAGCCCTAAAATGGAGTTGGAAGGTCATACTAAGAAAGCCTGCATGACCTGCAACCTTACAAAAAGAAAAAAACACCATAACCACCAGCAATTTGCCTTGCCTCAAATCTTTGAATTGGGCCAAACCGCTGCTTTCCAGGACCATAGCATCCTGGAAAACAACTGAATTCCCCCAGCACTGCAGCTCCTAAACGGCAACGACCAATGAACTGTGGGGTTTGTATACTAAGCCAGCCATTTCCATCAATGATCAGTCTTTCAAAACAACTTGTATAATCACCTTCAGTGTCCTTTAAAAAAATTCCTACTTTACTTCAGTTCTTTGGAATACAATTTGGCTGCTAACTTAATCTGTTTCTCCTAAGTCTGGAATTCCCAAGACGCCAAAAACATCTTGTCTTACTGCTTTGCAGTCTGGTATTTCTCATCTTCTTGGTTGACAGAATCCAAGGGTATATTGTCATGGGTGAGCGATGGTCTTTGAGGAATCATCATGAGGAATGGTGATTCTTTTTTTTGAGATGTAGTCTCACTCTATTGCCCAGGCTTGAGTGGAGTGCAGTGGCGCCAGGTCGGCTCACTGCAATCTCCGTCTCCCGGGATCAAGTAATTGTCCTGCCTTAGCCTCTAGAGTAGCTGGTATTACAGGTGCCTGCCACCACACCCAGCTAATTTTTGTATTTTTAGTAGCGATGAGGTTTCACTATGTTGGCCAGGCTGGCTTCAAACTCTTGGACTCAAGTGATCCGCCCACCTCCGCCTCCCAGAGTGCTGAAATTACAGGTGTGTGTGAGCCACTGTGCCCAAATGAGGAATGGTGATTTTGAAGAATCAACCATCTTTGACAATGGTTGAACTGATTTACGTTTCCATCAACAGTTTATAAGCATTCCTTTTTCTCCACATCTTGCCAGCATCTGTTATTTTTTGACTTTTTAATAATGGCCATTCTGACTGGTGTGAGATGGTATCTCATATGGTTTCGATTTGCGTTTCTCTAATGATTAGTGATAGTGAGCTTTTTTTCATGGGTGAAACCCTGTCTGTACTAAAAATACAAAAATTAGCCGGGCATGGTGGTGCACGTCTGTCGTCCCAGCTGCTTGGGAGGCTGAGGCAGGAGAATTGCTTGAACGGGGAGATTGTGCCACTGCACTCCAGCCTGGTGACAGAACGAGACTCCATCTGGAAAAAAAAAAAGAGGCTAAAAGAAGTGTTGGATTTATTTTCATTAATTTTAAGGGAAGTTAAAAATATATAAGTTGTTTGGTTTAATAAAACCTCTTTTGCCTCTTTTTTTCTTTAAATGGGTTTCCAATGTTTACTTTCCAGTTAGACCATAAATGATGAGTCTTATCTCAGCATCAGCATCTTAGTAACAGTAGATTTTAAGCAGGTAGAAAAAAGGAGGAAAACAGAGAGCTTTAGGGGACTCTACTTAACTCCGTTGTGCAGGTTAACAATTTGAGTGCTGAATTTTTCTTGTTGTAGTTTATCTATTAGTTTAAAACATGTATGAAGTGGGCCATAATATGTCACCAATTGGAGTTTTAATGAGAACGACAGAATCAGGGGTTAGGATATTAGAAATTGTGTTTTCCCTTTTAGGGCTGGGTTTTTGAATTGAACAGAAAAAGAGAAAAAGAAATGAAAGAATGGAGAGGAAAAGGTTAAGCTTTACAGGAGGATTTGTGAGCCTTCTGGCCACTGCACAGTGTGGGGCCAGCACCCCTAGCACCCTCATGTATTTTCTGCTAAGGAGAGCCTTAGCATCCCAGATTTACATGATATGAGACGATTTCTCTTCCACTCTGTAAGTCACCAGTTAAGATTAGCCAGAGCAGAGAGCCCCTTAGCTCAAGGCTATGAAGGGTTGGGATTCTGTCCCTGGGCCCTTCAGCTCTCAGGGTAGTCCTGTTTCCAGTGGCTGAGGTTGTGGCAAGAGGGGGCAAGCTGGGCGGGGCCTTTTCCCATTTATTTTACTGGGGCACATCCTGCCTCAGTCTCCCAAAGTGCTAGGATTACAGGCATGAGGCCCCCAAATTGATTCTTAAAAAGAAAACCCTGAGGTTTGAACCCCAGTACCTAGAGAAAATGGTAATATCCACAGAAAATAGTTACTGTGAGAAGACAGGTTGTTTTTCTTCAGTGTGTGGTTGTGGGTGGGAGGAGGAGCATAAATACAATGGGTGAGCTTGACAGACTGGAGCAGAGCACCCACACCACGTATCCGGAAAGCATACAGTCTTTTAAAATTTATTTTTATTTAGCTCTGAACATTACTGCTGAGAAGGCACATGGTCTTATCAAGTAGCAGGAACTTGCTTGCATGGTCACCAGTGATGCCCACCCACTGTGTCCTATAGACAGATAAGAGGCACAGAAATAAAATGGTACCAACTGATGGATATTTATTCTATTTGGTAATTCTGCCCAGAGAATCGTCCTGGAGACTAGATGAAAAGTCATGTTAAGTTTGGAAGCCTTTGCACCCCTGCAGCAGGGTGAGTTTCTGGGGATGAGACTCTGAGATGGAGATTGTGTGCAGGACATTTCACATTGGTGCTCTGGGGAATAACATCTCAGAGTGGGCAAAGGGAATGTGAATTGGGCTCTGGGGCAGTCACAACAAAGGCCTCAGCCACTCCCACTTAGGGCTTCCTAGCTGTGATAATTTGGCAGAATTGTCTTTTTTGGGGACAATGAGCCATATATATTTTTTTATTTTTTGAGATAGAGTCTCACTCTGTCACCCAGGCTGGAGTGCAGTGGCATGACCTTGGCTCACTGCAACCTCCACCTCCTGAGTTCAAGCGATTCTTCTGCCTCAGCCTCCCGAGTAGCTGGCACTATAGGCACACACCACCATGCCCGGCTAAGTTTTGCATTTTTAGTAGAGACGGGGTTTCACCATATTGGCCAGGCTGGTCTCGAACTCCTGACCTTGTGATCCACCTGCCTCAGCCTCCCAAAGTGCTGGGATTACAGGCATGAGCCACCACACCCTGCCTCTCTCTCTCTTTAAAAGCAGTCCTGTCTTGGCCTAGCATGGTGGCTCATGCCTGTAATCCCAGCACTTTGGGAGGCCAAGGAGGGTGAGAGAGAGGTTGAAATTGTGACCATATGCAACACAGGGCCACTTTGTAACAAGCCTACTAGAGGTAAGTCACCCACCCACGAGATAGTAGCACTAAGCCACTTGTTAGTTAGGACAGAGCCCTCATGCCATAGTCATTTCTTTAAGGCACCCCTCTTAATATTTTTGCACTGGGAATTAAGCTTCCAACACATTGGAATAATTGACACAACATCTTTCGTGTTGTATGAGAATGCTTTTATCATGAATGGGATTGAGGACCCTAGCCAGTTCCTGGAAGAAGAGGACTGGCTCTACCTGGGTGGGAAATACTGAGCATATGACAGAGGACAGATGGCCTGTGTTCTGCATGCTGAGCAAGGCTGAATCCACTGGACTTACAGTTTTCAGAAATAACAAGTCCTGGCCATCCCATTCTTGAGCAATTGTGTTCTTGAGGTTGTATTCCAAGGCCAACGACAGTAGCATTGACTGATGAGTTGAAGAAGGGTCAGTCTGGGCCTGGCTTGGCTGTACCTTAAAGGGGAGGGAATCTAAACCCCAGGAAAAGTGGCAGAAAATGGGAGTGAGTTTCTGGGACACTAATTGAGTACCTAAAGCAGCAAGAGACCAGTGCAAGCCATGGAGGGACACCCTTGCCTATGAGCAAGATCCAGCTTCACTTTGGCTCAGCAAATGATAGAATTCCTCTCCTCTAGCTGCAGGCACACCTTGGCCTTCTCAGATGCCTCTACTGTGGCCTAGTCTTGGCTACAAGAGCATGAGTGGGCTGTAGTTAGGCAACAGGAAGAGGAGGAAAGGGAGGGATGGATTTTGGGATGTGGATATCTGACCCAGTATGGAAATACCCACATATTCCTAAACTTGTTCTGAGTCACTCTGTGAAAATTGTGCGGCTCTGGCAGCAGAAAGCACGTGAAGCAGAATGCAGCCACATCAGGGTTTTCATTGTTGTAAGGACTCCCTAGCCCCCAAATAAACATATCATGTCAGGTAAATGTAAACACACACTTCTGATCTGGCAGTAAAGCGAAATATACTCGATACATAAAAACAGTGGCCCACCCTACATTCATGAATTCAGCAAACTGAAGATAGAAAATATTCAAAAAAAAAAAATAAATGGATGGTTCTGTCTCTATGGAACATGCACAGACTCTCTTTCTTGCCATTATTCCCTAAACAATACATTATAACAAGTATTTAAATTGTATTAGGTATTATAAGTACTCTACGGATGAATTAAAGTATATGGGAAGGTGTGTATCGGCAATAGGCAAATGGCATGCCATTTAATGTAAGGGACTTGGGCATCTATGGATTTTGGTATCTGTGAGGGATTGAGGGAGTTGGTCCTGGATCCAACCCTCCTCAGATACTGACCACTGTAAGGGTCACGCTTCTCAGTTTAAAACTTAACTATCTGTGAGTGAATGTGGATAGCATTTGTGTAAGAAAAACCTTGTACCTGCTTGTGATATATAAAATATTCCCAAGGAACTAGTACTGCTGGTAGACATTGGGGAAGGTAACTGTAGTAGAAGGAAAAGGAGAGTTTTCGTGATGAGATCTTACGTACCTTTTACATTTGTATTATGTATTGTTTACACTTACGTATTATTCATAAATAATTACATTCCATTTAAAAAATAAATACTGAACTTTTATTATTCTCAACAACAGAGAAGACTCAAGCCTGACATCCACGGGAACTGAGTCCACACTGTGGAGGGCACAAGCTGTGGCAGGAACTGGAAGATCCCTCAGAGATTCCCTCAGTCCTGCCACCCTGTGGAGGACATTTCAAAGGAATCGCAAATGCATGTGACCAGCAGGGAGGACACCACCAGACACTTTCCTGCCTAAAATCAGCCACTGTCTAGAGCTAGCACCTGGAAGGAGACACTCCCTGTCCTGGGGTCACGTCTTCACTGGAAGGCGGGCGGGAGCTCACTCTGTGACTCACATGTCCTCTGGTCCTTTCTCTGACTGCATCTTCCTCTGTTCCTTGGCCAGTGTTTGAGAAGAGAATGTTGAACAAGCCATGTTCTTGTCACTCTGAGTCAGAACTCTCATTTGACTTGGAAGATTTGTGCTTCCGTTTTTTCTTCTTTTTCTTTTCCTTCTTCCTTTTCTTATGCTTTTCTTTCCTCTTCTTTTTCTTGTGTTTCTCTTTACCTTCAGAGGAAGTAGAGCTGCTCCCATCCTCATCCGAGGTAGAATCCTCCAGCAACTGTTTTAACTGCTGTATCCTAAACATTCAAGATTGATCAAAGAACAGTGAGTTTTAGCTTTAACTTAAAAGTTTCTTAAATATGTCATTCAAAAGCCTCATGGGGGGGTGGTCATGAATAACCACGTCACAAAGACAGTACTTATTTTTATTTCTACCTGTTTGCTCCATTCTTATCCACTTGAATGCCTACTTTACATGACTGTAACCAGTGTACAAGCCATTTTGTGTTCTTTTCATTGTCCGAAATATTTCTGCATGTTTCCACAGTACTTACAACTGTAACTTCTAATAGCTGCATACGTACTAAGCCATTCCCCTACCGCTCAGTTTCTAAATCTACGTCTTTAACAGTTACAATTTGATGCCACCAATTTGAAAAAACAAACCCTCCAATTTTTTCCACCTCTCTCTAATCATGTCTAATTTTTTTTTTTTGAGACAGGGTCTTGCTCTGTCACCTCGGATGGAGTGCAGTGGTGCAATCATGGCTCACTGCAGCCTAAACCTACTGGGGTCAAGCAGATCCTCCCACCTCATCCTCCCCAGTAGCTGGAGCTACAGGTGTGTGCTGCCATACCTGGCTAATTTCTGTGTTTATATTTTTTTGTAAAGATGGGGTTTTGCCATGTGGCCCAGACTGGTCTCAAACTCCTGGACTTCACCAATCCGCTGGCCTTGGCCTCCCCAAGTATGAGGATTTACAGGTGTGAGGCACTGAGGCTGGCCTAAGTATAGTTTTTAACAAAAGCTCAGATCCCGCAAGACACTGGAGGAGATAAACTGAATCACATGAAAGGAGCCACTGTGCTGTACAAGCAGACAGCACAGCATGGGCTGCCAATGTTACTGCAGAGCCAGAGGACGAGAGCAAGCCCGCAGCTTTCAGCTGACGACGGAGGAGGAGGAGGGGGGAGGGGGGAGGAGGGAGGAGGGAGGAGGGAGGAGGGAGGAGGAGGAGGAGGGGGAGGGGGAGGGGGAGGGGGAGGGGGAGGGGGAGGGGGAGGGGGAGGGGGAGGGGGAGGAGGAGGAGGAGGAGGAGGAGGAGGAGGAGGAGGAGGAGGAGGAGGAGGATGCTCATTCCCCAACACTGGTCTTTCCAGCCATAACTCCTCACTCTACACGTTTTCACAACTGAAGTACCATGTTTACTACACCATTCTGCTAACACTAGAATGGCTTTCTCCAACTTTATACAATTTTAAAACTTTAAGAGGATTTTGTTACCATCGGGACGACCTCACCTTACATCCTTTTCATGTCGCTTATTGTCTCGTATGATGTCGTACATGGGATCTTCATGTGCCTTAAGGGTCAGAGAAGGTTAAGGTTCGGTCAGGCTTCATGGACCCCAAGTTAAATACAATGAAATCCTTACATTATGGAATCCAGTTTAATGTTTTTTTTACTGTTTGATGTATCTGCATGTTCAACATGTTCTCATCCTTTTAAGGGTCACATCACTGAAAACTCATTAAGGCTAAAAAAAGGATTTTCCAATGAGAAAATACAGGAAATGGCTACTTTCACAGACCGCCTTTGGGGTAGCCCTGCTCTGCAGGAGTGATCACAGAGCTGTAACACTGCCACCTCAAAAACAAACAAACGGAAAACAGGAACTGACCATCAGCTAAAGAAGAAACATGGACACTTTACTCTTACAATTGAGATATGTACTCTTTGAAGACTGGGAAATTAAATCCCTGATTTTAGTTATGAAACATGGCTTTTTACATAGTAAGTTTCAAAAGAGGGGGCTAAACAGATAACAATGTCTGCTTCAGAAAAAAATCACTGTTCCAAGTTATAAGCAAGGAACATGTTAGTAAGAATTAATTCGTCAGACAAATGTAGTTTAATAAGCATGTCGTTAACGGCATATACTTTGGCCAAAAGGCTTCTGGGAACGTACTTTACGTGAACATTCGCCTCACTGGTGACTTGCTGTGTCACTGCTTTTCGCCGTCTCTGATAAATGTGAGTTGACACGGGGGCTTTACTTACCACTCTGAACTGCTCTAACTTCTGGTTGCCTTTGATGAAGAAAGGGCATTCTTTGTCCCCAGTTCGGTGACCATACCGTTTACAGCGCCAGCCTAAAAACAAACAGAAAAGTATTTCTGTGAGATAATGCAGCTTCACCTACTCAGGATAAAGAACCAGTGGAATATATTCAAATTTTTCTTCACTAAACTCCAATTCTAAAACAAAATATAATCATGTGCAAGCCATGTAAGGTCCCAGAAAACAGAGGTAAACTAATTGCTTCCCCAAGCATCCTTTAGTCTTTAGAAGTAATATTCTATCAGCAAGTATTTATTTAGGAAACAATCCAATGGAAAATTACTTCAAAAGATATATTTTTTTTTCTGAGATGGAGTCCTGTTCTGTCGCCCATGCTGGAGTGCAGTGGTGCAATCTCAGCTCACTGCAATCTCTGCCTCCTGGGTTCAAGCAGTTCTCCTGTCTCAGCCTCCTGGGTAGCTGGGATTACAGGTGCGCACCACCATGCCTGGAGAATTTTTGTATTTTTACTAGAGACGGGGTTTTGCCATGTTGTCCAGGCTGGTCTTGAACTCCTGACTTAAGGTGTTCCGCCCGCCTTGGCCTCCCAAAGTGCTGGGATTACAGGCGTGAGCCACCATGCCCATCCCAAAAGATGAATTTTTAAAAGAGTGTCTCAGTACATTTTTCAGAGTAAATGTTTTCATAAAGTATCTCTGTTTCTCATTTACTAATTTAGACACTAGAATAGCTTCTTTCTCAGGATAAGTCAACCTCTGTTCAAATCTCTTAGTTTTAAGTAAACAAAATCACAGGTTCTCTTAAAATATTAACATTGGCTGGCAGGCACAGTGGCTCATGCCTGTAACCCAAGCACTCTGAGAGGCAGAGGCAGGTGGATCACTTGAGGCCAGGATTTCAAGACTAGCCTGGGCAACACGGTGAAACCCCATCTCTACAAAAGTACAAAAGAAAAAAATTAGCTGAGCCTGGTGGTGCACACCTGCAGTCCCAGCTACCCCGGAGGCTGAGGTGCGATCACCTGATTCTGGGAGGTTGAGGCTGCAGCAAGCCGTGATCGTATCACTGTACTACAGCCCGGGTGACAGAGTGAGACCCTGTTTCCCTGACCCTGGTAGAGAGGGTTGTTTAATTTGTGGAAAAGGTAAAACAGAAGACATCTGGCCAGAGACCAGGGAGACATCAGGTAGGTCTGAAGGAAGCTGCTGCAGTAGCCACAAAGGATCACAGGAATGAATGAAGAGCAGATGGACACATGTCCAGACTCCCCCGCTCAGCTCCCAGAACACTCACAGCACGGCTGTGAAAATACAACCCACCCAAAGAAGAAAAACTGACAGGTACTGAACTCAGATGTTTCAGGGCAAGCTGTCTTTGCTTTTAACAAATGATCAAGGCAATGAAGCATTCCCTTCAAAATCCTCAAGGAAACTGATTTTTAAATTAGAATTCAATATCCTGGTAAAGTTAAGAATCTGTCAAAGACGATTCTAGAAAAGTAAAGGTCTTGACATCTCTATCATCTCTAAACTTATTTTGAAGGTAACTGCCATAGGATTTGTTGTACCCTAAGGAGAGAATACAATAATAAAGAAGACTGAAGACACAGGACAATGAGTGACCTAACACAGGAGAGAGGCTACGGGAACCTGCAGGAAGATGGTGTCTTAGTCAGCTTGGGCAGACGTAACAGATGCTGTGTTCTGGGTGGCCTAAAGAACAGAAACTGATTTTCTCATTCATTCTGTAGGCTGGAAATCTGAGATCAGGGTCCCAGCAAGATGGGCCTATGGTGAGAGCTTCCTTCCTGGCTTAAGATGACAGCCCTCTTTCTTTGTCTTCACATGGCACGAGGGTGGGGGATGGGGTGGATGCTTCCTCATCTGGAAGATGGAGAACATGCCTTGGCTGTAACAGGGCTGTGGTGAGAACAAGCTAAATAAAAGCAGAACTGCAGCCTGGAAGCCGCGTGCATCAGGGAAACTCTCCCACACTCACACTGCATAACTTTGACTTCTTTCCCCAGTGGCATCCAAAGTCCTTTCGTCGGTGCGTGAGCCAGAAATTCCCTGGCATGTTCATTGCCTGGTACATCTGGTATGCAGTCTTCGGGCTTAGCCTCATCTTCCTAAACAAAGGGAACAGGTGTAAACAGCAAGGCAAGAGTGCTGGGATTCTCTCCCACTGCCCGTAGAGCCATCCTCGCCTGGCTTTTTCCTGGGCTGCCGGTGCCAACATCCCCTTAATTCCCCCTCAGAACTAGAAAGAAAGACAAGTTACACCTGATTGAAAAAACAAGAAACAAATGTACCAAAAGAACTGTAATAAAAACAATATAGCTGTTCTTAGAGAAAAGTTACTGGTGAAGCAGAAAAATGTCCTTATATAGCAGTGACTGGTGAGCTCCAAATTTTGATGTAAATTGGATTCTGAGATTAAAAGAAAAAGTTTCACCACCTCAAAATGTATAATTAAAGTTAAGCCAGGCTTCCTGGAGTAATAGAAATGGCCTGTTATGCTGGAATAGCTCATTATACCCTGAAGGCCCTGTCAGTTTCAGAGTCGCACACATGCTGTATCTCCGATACGCATTTTTACCACTCACTAACTACATTTACAATTCACGAGTTTTTAAACGGTTGGATTTTTTTTCAAGTTTCTATGAATATTAAATTTGCAATAGACAAATGTTCTTAAAGAATCTTTCCTCATTGAGAGCTGTGAGACAGCAAGTTTTCTCGGCCATGGCCTGCCACTCTAAGCCTCCCTCGTGCACACACACCCTGGTACTGTGGCCAGGGAGCTGCAGAAGGGAGGCCTGCACTGGGGAGCTGGACTGGCTGAGCTGTCGGGTCTCAGAGTTTACTGCTCTCTGAGCTGCTCATATTCAAGAAACCAGCGCAGGATGGACCGAGGGGCAGAGCCGGGTGAGGCTGACAGGAAAAGGAGGCAGTGGAGCTTAGAGATGCCGTCACCAGCAAGAGAGAAGGGGCACGGCCAAGGAGCCCACGTGGGTCTGCACCGGTTCTTCAGGGAAGGGAAACACGGCTGAGGAAATTTCCACAAAGGCAGAGGCTTGTGACAAAACTAAAAATTATGACCCCTCAGGCATCCACAGAAAAGAAACAGGCTTTTGGTAAAAGGAGATTTAAACGTTTTGCAACCATTTTTCGTAACACGTTACTAAGTCCACAAGTATGTCTAGTGGAATAACCAAGAGTACAAACTTCACACCAACCTTGATGAGCCCAGGAGGAGGTTTTTCATAACTGGAAAACAGAAAACAAAACCATTAACCATGTTAATGTAAACATAACACATCACGTTACTGCAAAAAGGGGGCTGTGGCATTTTGAACCACAGATTTTAGCAAGAGTACGCTTTTACCACTGGTTTGCAGACAAGCAATCACCTGGGAAGAGCAAAACGCTTCTCCCTGTGCTCAGCGGCACCCACCTGGGACTGACCAGGCCTTCCTTATTTCCATCCAGGGACTGAACCCAGAGGAGACCCAGAATGCCCGAGCATGTAAGTCTGCAGATAGGACAGGTAGTGAGATGGGAAAGAAATTCTGAAGGTGAGGTGTCTGTGCACCCAAACAGCAACTCCTGGGCTCCTAAAGTGATTTGTACCTCCTCCCAAAAGAGTAATATGCAAATAATTTTAGCTCAGATTTGCCCTTGCCTCTAAACCTTTCGGGAAGTATTTTTTTTTTTTTTTGCGACAGGGTCTTGTTGTGTTGCCTAGGCTGGTCTCAAACCCCTGGCCTTATGCAATCCTCCCACCTCAGTCTCCTGAGTAGCTGGGAATACAGTTGTGCACCATGCCACCATGCCACCTGGCTCTCTCATTTTAATACCTCGGAATGGCTGCAACATATATAAACACTTAATGATTTAATGTTTTCTTCATCCGAAGGTTCCTCTTCTGCATAGTTTAAGGGACCCTTTAGAAGACAATGAATATTGGAAAAGGGAGTCAAGAATAGCCTAAGGGAAAAGTGAAATAATTTTCATTCGGCTGGGTGCAGTGGCTCGTGCCTGTAATCCCAGCACTTTGGGAGGCTGAGGCAGGCAGATCACTTGAGGTCAGGAGCTCAACACTAGCCTGGCCAACATGGTGAAACCCCATCTCTACTAAAAACACTAAAATTAGCTGGGCATGGTGGCAGGCACCTGTAATCCCAGCTACTCAGGAGGCCGAGAAAGGAGAATCGTTTGAACCTGGGAGGTAGAAGTTGCATTGCAGTGAGCTGAGATCACACCACTGCACTTCAGCCTGGGAGACAGAGTGAGACTACATCTGAAAAAAAAAAAAAAGGATTTCATTCTCCCATTCTATGAGATGTGGGAGAAAACAACTTGATGGACAATGGATTAGAAATACCACTAATCCCAGATCTGTTCCCTGAAGATTAAATAGTAAACATATGTATTAACAGGATTAACTTGGTAAGTGTGGTACAGTGCTTTCCCAAAGTAGATGCTTACAATATTTCTAAAAGCTGTGGCATGACATAGGCCTAACTTAGCAAAAACAATGGAAATCTCAACTTATGAAGATGGTACAGTTTAACTATAGCCATTCATTAGAAACATTAATGCTATACCTTATGCATACAGACTAGAAGGAGCTTGACAGTAAAGTCTATAAATCAAAAAATCCAATAAATAAATCCTTTTGAGCCACAAACATTATACAAAAAACAACTTATGGCCAATCAAACTGAGATCCAAATTCTGAAAAAAAACGTAACTGTTCTTGCCAGGACGAAAAGGAGTGTGATGCAACTGCACATTTGGAAATATATTCTTAGCAACGGGATTCCCAACTTCCATTTTCCAAGTGGTTCCACAAGTTTCAAGCTGTTTCCTGGCTGAACAATTTCTTAGTAGTATACTCAAAAAGATATTTCTCAAAGTATTACTTAACTACTAAACACAGATTAGAAAACTGAAGTATGTTTATGTGCGGTTTAGATTCTGCACTGTGACAGTTAAGAGGTATGCATTCATCTTTGCAGTCACTGTCACCCAAGCTGGAGTGCAGTGGCGCAATCATAGCTTACTGCAGCCTCGAGCTCCAGTGGGCAATCCTTCTGTCTTGGCCTCCCAAGGTACTGGGATTGCACACACAAGTCACTGTGTCCAGCTGCAGTTAATTCTTAAGATTAAAAAAAAGGCTGAGTGAGGTACATTATTTTGTGTCATATGAAAAGCCTTACTTAGTCATTCAGACTGTACTAACTTTCTCTGACTAGGAAGACTATCATCATGTCTGAGGGGAGACACACTATCTTCTTAAGTGTGTACAGAGTAAGAAATCTTCTGCTAAGTGTTTCAAATTACTCTTTCTGTTGACTTTTGAGAAGAGTCCTTAATGCAAGTGTCGTCCACTCCACACAGTTGTTCCTGCAGCTGCATCCAAGGGGCTGCGTGGCAGAGGTGGAGCTGCCACATGCACCCAGAAGGGCTGCTCTGTTATGCCTGGCAGCCCAGGAGCTACTGAGTGACAGAGTGTTGGAGCACGAAAGGAGGCCTCCAATGCCCTCAGGGCCCTGGCAGGCAGGGTAACCAAGGGAAAACTGTGGTGCAGACTAAGGAGACCCCATGTTAGGGATGAAAAGATTTGAATTCAATTTGTAAAACAGCACTGTGGGGCTTCCCATATAACATGGCCAACTGACCAACATGCTTCTCTATCTCCTTCCCCAGACGCTTTAAAAATGACAGTGAAAAAACTAAAAAGCCACAAAGATATCCCCAAAGGAGGCAACATCAGAGAAAGATTTTAACAAATTTGGGAAAGTGGGAACAGCAATGGGCTTTTAGGGGTGGAGGAAGTCACAGTTTTCAGAAGATGCAGGTTGGGAGTATGGACATCAAGTCCTGAGGCTCCTTCCTACAGCCAGGAGGCAGCCTGCAGGGTTAGCCCTTCCCACCCAGCAACACTGGCAGCCAGGCAGAGGACTCAAGACCCTTCTCTAGAGGAACTTAGGAGCCCCAGAAAAAAACTATTGACACTTGGAAGTCTCTAGATAAAAAGGGTACCCTGCAGCATGAGCGCCCTGAAGCTGTCTGATTAACAAACAACACCTTCTCTTGTTCTCTCCCATACACAGCTGCCCTTGATAAGAGCTTTATATTAAGAGCTACTCTTAAATGAGTTGAGGCCAGGGCAGGGGCTAACGCCTGTAATCCCAGCACTTTGGGAGGCTGAAGTGAGGGGACTGCTTGAAGCCAGGAGTTCCAGACCAGCCTGGGCAACATAGGAAGACCCCCACCTGTACCAAAAAGAAGTGTAAAAAACTAGCTGGGTGTTGCGGTGTGCACCTGCAGTCCCAGCTGCTCTGCCGACTGATTCAGGGGGGATCACTTGAGCCCAGGAAGTCAAGGCTGCAATAAGTTATGATCATGCCACTGTGCTCCAGCCTGGGTGACAGAACCAGACCTTATCTCTAAAAAACACAAAACAAAACAAAATATGGTTGAGATTCAAGAATACCCAGACTTTAGAGGAAGGAAAAAAATTACTAAATGGAAGACAGCAATCAAAAGGGAAACAAGAAACAGACACAATGTAGGGAACAGAAGACAACAAAAAAGAAAAACGAGTGAGTATCTTCATGGATGAAGATATTTCATTTATGAAACAAGAACAGGATGCTATAAAAAAACAACTTGCAGAATAAGAAAAAGCTTTTTGATTTAGATATATAACAGAATTTTAAAATACGTTCTGTATAGAAAAAGATACATCTACAAAGTACAATGAAAATACAAAGAGACAGAAGAGATCGAGTAACAGAAAATCAGCAGAAGGAATAAACAAAATTGAGGAGAGGAAATAAGCCATAAATTGATGTATGCAGTTAATGCATTTGTGACATGGTGAGAAAAAATGAGTCAACTGCACGAGTTGGGGAACAAGACACACTGGGGCCTACGTGAGGGTGGGGGTGGGAGGAGGGTAAGGATCAGAAAAAGGAGCTACTGGGTACTAGGTTTAGTACCTGGGTGATGAAATATTCTGTACAACAAACTCCCATGACACGAGTTTACCTATATAACAAACCTACTCACGTACCCCTGAACCTAAAATAAAAGTTAAAAAAAAAAAAGTCAATTGGAAAAGACCGACATTATTTTGAAACTTCAGGATGGCAGCAATAAAGAATACGGATCAAACTCCTTAGCAGTTGTGGAAGCTAGAAGACAGTGATGTACTATTACCAAAACTGAGTGAAAACTGCTGTTAGTATTTTCCTCCTGCCTCAGCCTCCCCAGTAGCTGGGACTACAGGTCCTATCACTGTGCCTGGCTAATCTGTAAACTTTCTTTAGAGGCAGGGTCTTACACTGTTGCCCAGGCTGGTCTCGAACTCCAGGCCTCAAGTGATCCTCTTGCCTTGGCCTCCCAAAGTGTTGGGATTACAGGTGTGAGCCACCACACCCAGCCCCAAAATAATTTTTGACCTGTAATTTCAGATATGCAAGGTGTTAAAAAATGTACCTCCAATGCACTCTTTCATAGCAAGTTGAAGAGTGGGCTTGGGTAAAACGTGAGAGTAAACATATGAAGAGGAAGACATGGGATCCAGGAGTGAGATGCACGGTAGGAGACTGGTAAAGGATGTGCTGGGACCACTGCTGGACACCAGGTCTAACACTGTACTGAAGGACAAAAGAATGAAGACTCTAGGTAAAAAGTGAACGGAGTGATTACCTGATGTGTAGTTATGTGTGGGGAAAGTACTGTCGGGGCTCAGAAAATGGTATCACGAAGCAGAGAGGCCAGAATTCCTCTTTTCCACGGAGGGACATAGAAACTAGAACAACTCTCCCACAAAGCAAGCCAGAAGACCTACAAATAACTCTTAAAAATATTTTCAGAAAAAGAAAAGAAAATCTCAGTGGAACTTTGTATTTAAAATAATAATAAAAACTCCTACAAATATTACCCTAACATTTCCTTGTCTTTCTCTGTCAGACCTGGCCATAAAAAAATTAGCTCTCCTCCCTTGTTTGATAGATCAGGACCCCTCGTTCCAGAAAGGGTCCTGCCCCATGCCTGGGAGGAAGTAATGGTATACAGAGAGGTCTGAAGGATCTGAATAGACAAGCCTTGCTGACTTCTCCCCATCTATTACCATTGCATTGCACACTTTTTTGTCCAGTTACATTTCTACACTTCTTCTATACATTCTTCATCCAAACTAAGCATAAAAACAGTTCCCTCTGGGTCTTTGGGTCTTCCTTTCTGAAGGTTCCCATGTCACATAAAACTTTGATTTAATACATTTGTTAAGCTTTTTTCTTATTGACCTATCTTTTGTTATAGGAGTGTCAGCTGTGACTCCTATGATAGGTAAGGAAGGTACCTTTTCACCTTTATAGTACTCAGATTTTGGAGACTTTGGGAGGAAAAAAAATAGCAGTAGAAAACTAAGCAAGTGAAAAACGAAGGCTCATTAACTACTTAAAAGTTAACAATAGTATAGAAAGCAAAATAAATCACAGAACACTCCTTGGCTCAAAAGTGAGTAATAATTCATACTTATATTACTTTTGTTTTGTTTGGATTTTGAGATAGGATCTCACCCTGCTGCCCAGGCTGGAGTGCAGTGGTGCAACCATGGCTCACTGAAGCCTCCACCTTCCAGGTTCAAACGGATCCTCCCACCTCAGCCTCCCAAGTAGCTGGAACCACAGGCATGCAGCATCACACCTAAATAATTTCTTTCTTTCTTTTTTTGGGCAGAGATAAGGTCTATAAATGTTGCCCAGGGTGGTCTAGAACTCCTCCCTCAGCACTCTTCCCACCTCCACCTCCCAAAGCGTTGGGATTACAGGCATGAGCCACGGAGCCCAGCCTAGTTATAATAATGTTAATATTAAGCATTTCTTAGCAAAAACAGCATGATGGAGCTATATTGAAGGACTGGAAACAGGAAGGGTAGGTAAAGAACTAAACCCTTACTATGACAGGAAGTTAATAGGTATGTCTAGGATGTTGGATCAGAGTAAACAGTATATACAAGTTAGAAATATACAGTTAAATCCCAGAAGTAAAACGTAAAAGTTTAAGCAGAGAAGCCTGGTTTGAGAGGGGAAGAGGGGCACAGGGAATATGAGTGGTTACTGAGGAGTCAGGCAGCCTATTGCTTTTTTAGTACTATTTGAATTTTACAACTACATTTTACTCTAGTATAAATACAATTTAAAGCTCAAACAGGACTCTGAACTAGCCAAAGCAAATGTCTCAACAGCTCACTCAGTTTTAAATCTCAGAAACTGGAAAAATCCTGCCAGTCAACCATACACCTGGGTTCAGCTCTAGATTTGCCGGTTAGCTGGTCAATGTATCGTTGATTACATGACTTAACCACCGTTCCTCCATTTTCTCATCTGTAAAAGTGGGTTATAATCTCTCTCATTTGTGAAAAAGCTCTCTGAGCTACAAATAAGTGAAATTAACCACCCTCTGGCATTCTATAGCTAAATATATTGAGGACTGGGTAGGGCCAGGCCTTCGCTTATGCTAGGGAAGATCTTTGAACATCTGACTTCCCTTGGGAGACCAAGAGTGCCACAGAGTGACCTGAAAGGGCCAAGACTGCCTTGTAATGTGGATGTGCACAATGCAGGGTCTCTGTCCTGTAACCCCTGCCCTGCTAAGGGGAAAAGTCATTCGCTCTGGGGCCAGACCGGAAAAAGAGCAGACCAGCCCCAACATAGGAATTTATTTCACATAAAACCTCCCAGAAGGTTAATTATGAAGGATTTTAACTCTTTGAGTATCTTTCCTTATATGAATTATGTTTTTAAAAAAGTAGACAAATTAAACTTTACTTGATTAAAGAATTATTCTCAAAGCAGGCACCCCCAGAACCAGAATAGGTCCAGAGCAACTCTGAGGCTGCCACCTGGTGGGATAACATTTACGGACAGGAAAACAGAAAAGCCAAGGACAGAAACAGCTGATTCCTTGCAGCCTGGCTTTTCCCTTATTTGAACAGAGTTTCAAAGGTTGACCACCTGTGACGGCCTGAAAATCAGCTGCTGTCATTGTCTGAGAGTCAGGCAGGTGACAGAGTAGGTTACAGTCTGTTTACACATCAACTTACAGTTTACTGTGTATAGAGAAACTTTTAGGCTAAACTTAAAATCTCTAAGGAGGCAGCTCTTAGGCTATACTTAATTTAACAGTTACTTAACATAGGTAACTAGAAGCGCCTAAAACAGAAACGAATTCGTGAATAACTGAGCGAATGCCACACGTAAGCGGTTGTTTTATGCAGCTAATTATCGAATCAGACAAGAACTGAAAGAGCTGCTGATGGAACCTTCCACCGAGGTTTGTGTTAGAATTGAGTAGAAACCACGTGATAAATGAATGCAGAAGACGAGAATACACCATCCCCAAAAAGCCACCCTGGCGTATCGATGACTGAGCTAAAAGTATCAGAACCAACCAACACTGGGCCACTCACTCAGCTACCCCTCAACTGCCTACGGTAAAGTATAACTGCTTTTTTTCCCTTTTGTTCTTCATTTTTGACTCTCCTGTTGCAGAGAGAAATTCACACCTGCGAAGGAGGTTTTCTGCAGTAAACGCATCTGTGACGGGAAGAGAGCTGCTCGGCCGCAACTTTTATCGCCTGGGCGCCCAACGTGGGTCACAAAGCCACCTTTATTCCCCATACGGTTCTGTCCCCACCACGCCCCGAAGGGCCCACGCCGCTGCCCCCCGGCCCTGCTTCCGGTCTCCCACCTTGGCGGCCCTCCCGCGCATGCGTACACAATTAAAAGTTTTTCTCCTGTTCATCTGTCTGGTGACAATCTAATTTGTGGCCCAGCTACGGAACCTAGAAGGGAAGAGGGAAGCCATGTTTTCCTCCCCTGTTTGAGTCCTCTTTAAACCACCCTTTCCCGGGTCATCTGGCCTCTCCCGAAACCGCCTGGAGCCAGGGAAGCTCGGGGCCTCCCAAGCCACGTTCTGCAGGCGCCGAGCGGCAGCCGCCCCCGGAACGCCCCTCGCTCCCCACCGGGAGGACGGGCGTGGAGTCCTTGACCGCGGCGCCCGACGTCGCTCGTCTGCACGAGGCTCCCGGGGGCTCGGAGGACCCGGCCTGGCGCCCACCACAGCGCCCGCGGCCGGGGCCCCTGGTCCCAGAAAACGGGCGGCGCGCGGACGACAGCGCAGGACTCACAAGGACTCCAGGTGCTTGAGCTGCTGCAGCTGCTGCGCGTCGTGCCGCCGCCGCTTCTGCTCCCGACGCCGCTGCAGCTCCTGCTCCGGCGGCTCCCGCGGACGCCGCGCGCCCCCAGCCCCCGCGTTCTCGCGCCCCGGCCGGGACGACATCTCGGCGCCCGCGGCGCTGCTCGGGCAAACCCCGCAGCGTGGCCCCGGCGGCGGCGGCCGCGGCCAAGAGGGCACTTCCTCCGCGCGGGCGCCCGCGGAGCCCCGCAGCGCCCCCTCCCGCCGCCGCCCCGCAACTCGCCCCAGCGGTCGGGAAGTCCCAGCCTCGGCCGCTCGGATCCCCGCCTCCTCCCGCCGGGCCCCAAGTCAGGGCTCGGAGTCTTCCGCCCGGCAGCCAAGGCCGCCGCGGCCGGTGGGCGGGGAGCCCCGTTTAGCCGGAGCCGACGCGGGCCGGGGCGCTGGTTGGGAGCCTCGGTGAGCTTCCCGGAGCTCCGGGTTCCCGCCCGGTCACACCCACCTCGGGGGCCCAGACTGCCCCTTTGAGGTCCCCGCCCCCTGGAGGTAAGGGGTCCTGTGCAAGTCATATTTCTGTGTCCCCGGTGACCAGACACACATTGCTTGTTACTTAGTAATGGGATTCAGCCACCTTTGGAAGAAAGCAGTACTCTTCATATAAATGCTGCAGTTTTCCAGAGCAGGTGACCCATGCTTAAAACATAGTCAAGGCTGGCCGGGCGCGGTGGTTCAAGCCTGTGATCCCAGCACTTTGGGAGGCCGAGGCGGGTGGATCACGAGGCCAAGAGATCGAGACCATCCTGGTCAACATGGTGAAACCCCGCCTCTACTAAAAATACAAAAAATTAGCTGGGCATGGTGGCGCGTGCCTGTAATCCCAGCTACTCGGGAGGCTGAGGCAGGAGAATTGCCTGAACCCGGGAGGCGGAGGTTGCAGTGAGCTGAGATCGCGCCATTGCACTCCAGCCTGGGTAACAAGAGTGACACTCCATCTAAAAAAAAAAAAAAAAAAAAAAAAAAAAAAATAGTCAAGGCTGGGCGTGGTGGTTGACGTCTGTAATCTCAGGACTTTGGGAGGCCCAGGTGGGTGGATCTCTTAGAAGGCAAGCCTGGCCAACATGGCAAAACCCCATCTCTATGCAAAAATACGGAAATTATCTGGGCCTGGTGGCACACGCCTGTAGTCCCAGATACGAAGGATGCTGAGGTGGGAGGTGGTGTTTCTGTCCTTGTTTTGTTGTCAGGTAGGAGGCCCACGGAGCTAAGCACCATGCTCAAAGATGCACTAGTGTAGAGTTAGGGTTCAGCAGTGTTAGCTGCTTCACTAGGCTTACTTTCAGAATTGCATGTGATATTCTTTTAGTTTTTTTAAAAATGGGGAAAAAACCCCACAGAGAAAGTAAAAATAACAACATACAAAAATATTTGCCTCACATGTGGTATTCTATGTTGTTAATAGTAAAGACATATGAAGAGCTTTTTCAAATTTATTAAAGAAAATCCAAATAGACACCAAAAGGTTATGAACAGATATGCAAAGTTACACTGATATTTCCCAGAACTTGTAAATCAGGCTTTCATCTGGGATGGAATTCATGCATGAACCAATTAGACAATTCATTGAAATTTTCGGGGCCAATAAGTGACCTTTAAATGCTTTACAAAACATGTCTTGGCAAACTGCCCAGAAGTCATTTGCCCATGTATGTGAGGATTTATTTTTGAGCTCCCTATTTTACCAATTAATATTCTTGCCAGTACCATATTGTTTTAATTATTGTAGCTTTGTAGTAAGTTTGGAAACCGGGAAGTGTGATGCTTCCAGCTTTGTTCTTTTTCATGATCATTTTGGCTATTCGGGGGTCCCTTTAGATTTCATGTGACTTTTAGAATAAGCTTTTCTATTTCTGCAAAAATGTCATGGTTTTGACAGGGATTGCACTGAATCTATTGATCACTGAGTAGTATTGGCATGTTAACAATATTAAGTTTTCCAATCCAAGAACATAGGCTGTGTCTTCATTTATTTATGTCTTCTTTAATTTCTTTCAGCAACGTTGTGTCGATTCCATTGTACGAGTCTTTTACCTTCTCGTTAAGTTCATTTCTAAGACTTTTAAAAATTCTATTGTAGTTGAAATTGTTTTTGTAAATTCTTTTTCAAATTATTAGTTGTTAGCATGTAGAACCATAATTGATTTTTGTGTGATTTTGTATCCTGTAACTTTGCAGAATTTATCAGTTCTAACAGTTTTTTTTTTTTTTTGTATGTGGACTCTGTAGGGTTTTCTACATTTGAGATCATACCATCTGCAAACAGACATAATTTAATTCTGCCTTTCCAATTTAGATGCCTTCTATTTCTTTTTTAAATTTGAGACAGCGTCTCGCCCTGTCACCCAGGCTGCAGTGCAGTGGGGCAGTCACGGCTCACTGCAGCATTGACCTCCTGGGTTCAAGTGATTCTTCCACCTCAGCCTCCTGAATATCTGAACAGCTGGGACCACAGGCACATGCCACCATGCCCAGCTAATTTTTGTATTTTTTGTAAAGACAGAGTTTCACCATGATGCTTTCTGTTTCTTGATCTTGCTTGTTATCTGGCAAGAACTTCCAGTTCTATGTTAATTAGAAGTGGCAAAAGTGAACATCCTTGCCTTGTTCCTGATTAAAGATGAAAAGCTTTGGCCAGGCGCGGTGGCTCACGCCTGTAATCCCAGCACTTTGGAAGGCTGAGCTGGGTGGATCATGAGGTCAAGAGATCGAGACCATCCTGGTCAACATGGTGAAACCCCATCTCTACTAAAAATACAAAAAAATTAGCTGGGCATGGTGGCGCGTGCCTGTAATCCCAGCTACTCAGGAGGCTGAGGCAGGAGAATTGCCTGAACCCAGGAGGCAGAGGTTGCGGTGAGCCGAGATCTCGCCATTGCACTGCAGCCTGGGTAACAAGAGGGAAACTCCGTCTCAAAAAAAGAAAAGCTTTAAGTCTTTCACCATTGAGTATAATGTTTGGTGTGGCTCTGATTTTATTGAGGTAGTTTCCTTCTATTCTTAGTTTGTTGAATGTTTTTAGCATGAAAGGGTGTTGAATTTTGTCCAGTGCTGTTTCTGCATCACTTAAGGTGATTTTGTGTTTTTATCCTTAATTCTATTAATGTGATATATCAAATTTATGGATTTTCTTATGCTGACCCATTCTTACACTCCAGGAATAAATTTCATTTGCTCATGGTGTACAATCCTATTAATAGGGTTTTAAATTCATTTTGCTAGTATTGTATCGAGAAGTTTTGCAATAACGTTGACATGGGTTGCCGTGTTTTTAGCTGGTGGTGTCTTTGACCTTGGTCTCAGTTTACTGCTGGCTTTGGAATGAGTTTGCAAGCTTTCCCTTCTCTTCAACTTTTTAGAAATGATCGAAAAGGATTGTTGTTTGTTCTTTAAGTGTTTGGTAAAATTCACCAGTGAAGATATTAGAGCTTCTGCTTTTCTTTGTTGGGAGATTTTTTGATTACTGATTCAATCTGACTAGTTATAAAACTAATCATATTTTTTATTTCTCCATGATTTAGTCTTGGTAGTTTTGGTGTTTTTCGTTTCTGTTTTGTCTAGGTTTTTCATTTCATCCAGATTATCTTCTTTTTCTTTTGTTTTTTCATCTAGGTTATCTAATTTTTGGAATTATTGGATACAGTGAGTTCTAAATTTCTCTTCAATAATCAGTATGTTGTTATGTTCAGTTATTTGTTCTTCATTTTAAAGTTCAACTTCTTTGTAGCTCCAGTGAACGACCTTCTTCACCGGTTCTGATCAGTAGTTCACATCTGTTCCCCTGGCCCCCAGCGCCATCCTGACTCATTCTGGTCACCTGCTGCAGTCACTTGCTCTGGTCACCTTCTTTGACCTAGGTCACCCCTGGCTACCTGCTCTGACCTGCTGGTAACCATCCTTCCTGCAAAACCACCCACCCTGGCACTCTGGCTTAGACCCCAATAGTCAATCGGGATTAGTCTAGCTTGTGCAGTCTAGCCAATAGGGGAATGACACAGCAGTAGGGGCGACCCTGGTCAGGCATAAATACCCCTTTTCCCCACTTGTCCAAATGTGTGGTCACCATTGTTCTATCCATGGGCCACACCCTTCTATGGAAGAAAACTGCCTTGCCAAGAGGATTTATCTTTGAGTGTTATTTCTTTTGCAGCATTGAAATATTACTTATAACCATTCTGGGGGCTTCTCTGGGATTCAGCGCTCTCCTCCGGGTGGTCTCGGACCCTCTCTTGTGAGGAGATGTGTTCTGCTGCTTCATTTCACAGCGGCCTCTTGGGCAAGGGATGGAGACCTACCTGATGTGACGAACAAGCCCAGCCTCTCAGCAACACGGAATAAAAAACGGCCTGCATAACTGCAGCAACTAAGCAGCTCTGTGTACAGACCAAGAAAAAGGTGCTGAGGGAGCTGGTAAAGTATTTTCTTGCGGTAGGGACCAAGGTAAAAGAAAAAGCCCTGGGAGTGGCAGTAAACGATTCCTTGGAGTATATCAAGGCAAGGAAAGCTGCGGGGGGAGGTGAGGTATTCTTGGTTGGGGTGGCTTGGAGGTTAAAAAGAGGTGAGACATCTCCACTGGGGGGGATTGAACCTCACACCAACCTCCAATAGTAGGGGAGGCAAGAAATTTCCAATGAGGGAAATTAGGCCTCACCCTAAAAGGTGAGAAATTTCCAGTAGGGGAAACTGGACCTCACTCCAAGACCAGGAAGATGGGGAATACCCCAAGCAAGACAGAGAGTAAGAAGGACAAAGATGGTAACAAGGATATTCCCCCTCATAGCCCCCTAGGTATAATGTTAAAATACTGGAAGGATAGTGAAAAAACTAAATATAAGAAAAAGCAAGAGATGATAAAAATATTGCTGTTTTATTTGGACTCAAGGACCCGTCCTCAAACCCTCAACCATCTGGCCAAAGCTTGGGTCGAATGAAGATGTAAGCTTCTAATCCAATATGTTAATAATAAAAGTCCAGTGTCTCAAGAAGAACTGAACTATGCTCTTTGTTGGAGGCAGAGACTTGTCCTCCTTTTTTCCCTTAAAAACAAATAGGGAAGAATCCAATCTGGCACCTCAGAATGAAAAGTCAGAGCCGGGCGCGGTGGCTCACACCTGTAATCCCAGCACTTTGGGAGGCCGAGGCGGGTGGATCATGAGGTCAAGAGATCGAGACCATCTTGGTCAACATGGTGAAACCCCGTCTCTACTGAAAATACAAAAAAAATTAGCTGGGCATGGTGGCGCGTGCCTGTAATCCCAGCTTCTCAGGAGGCTGAGGCAGGAGAATTGCCTGAACCCAGGAGGCGGAGGTTGCTGTGAGCCGAGATCGCACCATTGCACTCCAGCCTGGGTAACAAGAGCGAAACTCCGTCTCAAAAAAAAAAAAAAAAGAAAGAAAGAAAAGAAAAGTCAGAGAAGCCAGTTCCCATGCCTAAAGAGTCCAGTGCATGGGATTCCCTAGGTTATCTTCCCCCATTCAGTGTCCCCAATCCTCTTCAGCAGCCGCTGCCATTTCAGATCCTATTCGGAATTCTTCCCCTGCTTATGTTATCCCTCCTCCTTATAACCCTGACTCTTGGGAATTACCATCCCACAAGCCTGTTCCGTCCCAACCTAAACACCCCTCTAACAGAACTCCAGCATGAAAGATATTCAGAATTTCCCACTTCCTCCACACCTAAAGAGTCAGCCCCCAACTCTCTTCCCTTTGAAAGAGGTACCACCAGTTTGGGGGGCGGGGGGCGGTGGGCATTGGCTTTGTAAATGTTCTGTTAACCAGTTCAGAAGTCCGGAATTTACAAAGGGAGCTTAAGCCATTACTAGATGACCCTTACAGAGTGGCAGATCACACTGACCAATTCTTAGGACCTCAGTTATACGCTTGGGTTGAGTTAATGTCCATCTTGGGCACCCTCTTTTCAGGGGAGAAAGGAGCATGATTCCTAAGGCTGCTATGGCTGTTTGGGAGCTGACTCTGAAATTCTTTTGTGATTTGATATTTGCTGATTTCTCTTTGTGCTGTTTCTGTTGTACCCTCCTGCCTATGAACCCCTCTTTTTCATTTTATTCTTCTGCCCCCCGCTGCCAAGATACCAAAGATTCATTCTCGAAGCCAGCCAAGCAGCCTTGGTGTTGGCCCAATTGTGGTGGGGCAGCTGAGCGTGGTCCTTAGTCTGTGCTACTGCACAGCTTTTAAACCTTTCAGAATGGAACAACTAGAAAAAGAGGAGTCTTCCTCCTGCTTGTATGGACCACCCTTCACAGTGTAAACTTGACACCACTGTTTTGCTGCTAAGGTGTATTTTTACTAGCTCTTAGCTTACTAATGACCTTTCAACACTGGGGAGATGGGGAAAGGAAAACAGTAGTAGAAAGGAAAGATCACATTCTAATACGCCTCTAGATTAGAGGTACATTGCAAAATCTTTCTTTTTTTTTCTACCCAAAATACTGGTCTTCAAGGAACTCTCGTGGGGAAGTGAGCCTGCAGATGTGCATGTCAGCAGTATTCTCCTGTGAAGTGAGCCTGCAGATGTGCATGTCGACAGTATTCTGCAGTGAAGTGAGCCTGCAGATGTGCATGTCGACAGTCTTCTGCGGTGAGGTGAGCCTGCAGATGTGCATGTCGACAGTCTTCTGCGGTGAGGTGAGCCTGCAGATGTGCATGTCGACAGTCTTCTGCGGTGAGGTGAGCCTGCAGATGTGCATGTCGACAGTCTTCTGCGGTGAGGTGAGCCTGCAGATGTGCATGTCGACAGTCTTCTGCGGTGAGGTGAGCCTGCAGATGTGCATGTCGACAGTCTTCTGCGGTGAGGTGAGCCTGCAGATGTGCATGTCGACAGTCTTCTGCGGTGAGGTGAGCCTGCAGATGTGCATGTCGACAGTCTTCTGCGGTGAGGTGAGCCTGCAGATGTGCATGTCGACAGTCTTCTGCGGTGAGGTGAGCCTGCAGATGTGCATGTCGACAGTCTTCTGCGGTGAGGTGAGCCTGCAGATGTGCATGTCGACAGTCTTCTGCGGTGAGGTGAGCCTGCAGATGTGCATGTCGACAGTCTTCTGCGGTGAGGTGAGCCTGCAGATGTGCATGTCGACAGTCTTCTGCGGTGAGGTGAGCCTGCAGATGTGCATGTCGACAGTCTTCTGCGGTGAGGTGAGCCTGCAGATGTGCATGTCGACAGTCTTCTGCGGTGAGGTGAGCCTGCAGATGTGCATGTCGACAGTATTCTGCGGTGAGGTGAGCCTGCAGATGTGCATGTCGACAGTATTCTGCGGTGAGGTGAGCCTGCAGATGTGCATGTCGACAGTCTTCTATGGTGAAGCAGAAACATCAGAAGCCCCTTGGTCATGTAGTAAAACCAGCTGTTAAAATTACTTCAAGGGCCAGGCATGGGGGTTTGTGGCTGTAGTCCTAGGTATTTGCAGCAGAGCTTAGGTGGGAGGATCGCGTGACCCCAGGAGGTGGAGGCTATGTTGAGCTATGATCATGCCACTGCACTCCAGCCTGGGTGACAGAGTACACCTGTCTCAAAAAAAGAAAAATTATTTCTAACCATCAGTAGTTGGTAACCAGTAGGGTCAGAGGTAAAAATGGCAGACAGTGTGCTTTATTTTAGGCTTGCAGGTATGAAAGACTGAAAGAGGAAGGGCAGGTACCACACTTAATTGGTATTCTGGGGCAAATGTTTGGCAACTCAGTTGACATTTCTCCTTCTCTTCCTTACTATCAGCTTTGATTTTGTTCAGGAATCCTACAGGAGGCTGGTTAGAGTGGAGGCCTCCTCACTCCCCTCTGGAGGTGAATCTTGACTTGTGTTAAGACAGTCATAGTAATTCTGTTCCCCTTTCCACTGATTGTTTTCAGCAAGGACCTGTGATGCAGTTTTAGCCAATGAGGTCTGAGGAGAGGTCTGGTAAGGTGACTTTTGGGGTGAGGTTGTCTTTGCTGTTAATAAATGATGCTTGGGAGTGTCAAAGATCCCCTTTCTGCCTCTGGATGTTGCTGACTGCATGTGGTAGCTGAATCTGTGGCAGCCATGATGGAAACCTGAGGGGCAGTAGCCAACCCCCAGAGGATGGCAGAGGACAGAAGAAGATCCCTGGGTCCTTGGGGATGTGATAGAGACATTTGATGAACCAGTCCTGCTGCTGCCCTTCCATACTTCTTATTCTAGGAGATAGTACATTCTTAATTATTGAAGTGATGTTGAGCTGTGTCTTCCATTACTCACAGACTGATGTGATTCCTTACATTTATATAGCTCTCCCCCTGCCCACATACATTGCCCAGTTGATTCTCACAGATACCCTATGGGGCCATGCAAGACAATGAAAGATAAGGAAATTGAGGCTCAGAAGGAGGGTGTGGCACTACAACCAAATGGTCTGATTTCTAGTCCAGAGTTTGTCATCAAACCTCTTGAATTCAGGTGTGATGGCCATAGTGGGAATAGTGGGAGTGGGAGAATCTTTTGGAAACCCTTGAAGAATCTCTTGGTAAAGAAGAGGATAGGAAGCTGCTGGGAAAAAATTTCTCTGATGTCCTATTGGCCTCAGATCAGCTCAGATGGATTTTTGGGGGATGTTTTTTCTATTTATTTAATTATTTAATAATTAAAAAAAAATACAGATGGGGCCTTGCTATGTCGATGGGGGTGAGGAGGTGTTTTTCCTTGGCTGGCCCCTCCCCCCACCCCTCCCTTCTCCTTCCTTTCCTTTCCCTTCTCTTCTATTATTTTTTTCAAGACTTTGTCTGTCACCCAGGCTGGAGTGCAGTGGCATGATCTCTGGTCACTGCAACCTCCACCTCCCAGGTGCAAGTGATTCTCATGCCTCAGCCTTTCAAGTAGCTAGAACAACCACCCTGGCCTAATTTTTATAATTTTATTAAATATGGCGTTTCAGCATGTTGGCCAGGCTGGTCTCGAACTCCTGACCTCAGGTGATCTAAGGCTGGTTACTTCTTTAGCCCTCCTCAGTGTGTGCCAAGTGAAAGTTAACAACTGGCGTAGCTTAGCCTCCAGGGTTTACTGCTTTCAAAACCACAGGAGTTTTCTGATTCACAAAACTGCCTTTATTTCAGGCTCAATGAAAGGTGGAAATTTTTGTTAGGGTCCGGCCTTATTGGATTATGTTAGATTTTTACCATTAACACTTGAACTTCCTGTATCTTCTGAGGTGGATTTGATAGAACCTGGTTTACTGACTTTGATTCAGGCCAGTCCTTTTTCAGATTCCCTTCTCCCCACTCCTCCATGCTGCTTCCCACGCCCACCTTGGCCTTGAAGCAGGAGTGGCAGGGAATAAACCTCTTGAACACAGAACTGAGGAAGGAAGTGGTTTTTTATTGAGCCGGGAGCTGTGGGGGGCTACAGCCTCATTCACCGAGCTCCCTGAGAAGCAGCTTCTTTCCCCTTTTATAGGTTTACAATGCTAAAGGGGACACTGAGGCGGAACTACGTCATTGTTCATTTGCTGGACGTCAGACCTTACAATGTTTTAGCTTCATTGATTTGCTAATTCATATGCAGTGTGAGCAGGGACCAGCAGGGGAGAGGGCTTACAGAGACAAGACAAAAGCAACAAGCTGTTTGTAGGCAGAGGTGTTTCCAGGAAGTAGCCTGGTCCATGGAGACGTGGGGGCGTGAACCAGTGCCCAGCTCCAGCCAGCAGAGATAACATTCATTTACAGCTCTTTCAAGGTTAACAGATAGCAGAGATCCTGGGAACTGAAAAGGGAGTTATTGTCCCAGCTCTGTGGTATTTTATTTCATTTTTTTTCCTTCTTCACCCTCCTTCCCATCTGGAAGGGGGGAGGGAGGAGATGAAATTGAAGGAGGCGAGGGGGTCTCTCCTCAACCTCAGATCTTCCTGCTGTTCCTCTCATTGTGTCCTTCTGTCTGATTTTACCACATTTTCTGGTCCCTGCCTCTGCATTCTCACTGATTGTAATCTTCTGTTTCTCTCTCCCTACCAAAAATTCTCTCTCAATTTCCTCTTTTTCCTATTCCAATAACCTTTCCTTACTTCTAGTCCCTGTCTCACATTTGTGTGAAGGTTAGTTATACAAATTGGGTAATTTTTGTCATACTCATGTAAAAAAGAATCAAGGGGTCTGGGGGAACAGCACTTGGGGTCACAG
This sequence comes from Callithrix jacchus, assembly GCF_049354715.1. NCBI lineage: Eukaryota > Metazoa > Chordata > Mammalia > Primates > Cebidae > Callithrix > Callithrix jacchus. The sequence continues at coordinate 2,011,496 of NC_133512.1, forward strand.
GACTTGCTCCAGGAATTAAGTTTTCCAGAAGCCCAGCTGCTAAAATGGACTGCTGTAACTCTAAAATCAGTTTTGCCTGGGAGCTGCTGAAACACCTGCCGTGGTTCTGCGACTAGTTTTAACTACTGCAGTCACTCACCTACCAGAGCTTGCTGGCTCCCAAAAGCTTCTTTAGCGCCAATGAACTTGCTTGCTTTCTTTTCTTTCTCTCTTTCTCCCTTCTTTCCTCCCTCCCTTTCTTTCTCTTTCTCTCTCGCTTTCTCCCTTCTTTCCTCCCTCCCTCTTTCCTTCTTTTTCTTTCTCCCTCTCTCTTTCTTTCTCTCTCACTCTCTTTCTCTCTCTTTCTCCCTCCCTCCCTCCCTTCCTCCTTTCCTTCCTTTCTCTCTCACTTTCTTTCCCTCCCTCTTTCTTTCTTTTCTTTTCTTTTGTTCCTGTGATGGAGTCTTACTCTGTCACCAGGCCTGGAGTGCAGTGGTACAATTTTGGCTCACTACAACCTCCACCTCACGGGTTCAAGTGATTCTCCTGCCTCATCCTCCCAAGAAGCTGGGACTACAAGTGCACACTGACACACCTGGCTAATTTTTTGTATTTTTAGTAGAGACAGGGTTTCACTGTGTTTCCCAGGCTGGTCTCAAACTCCTGAGCTCAGGCAATACGCCTGCCTCAGCCTCCCAAAGTGCTAGGATAACAGGCATGAGCAACTGTGCCTGCCCTGAACTTTCTTTCAAACACTACATAATAATTCTCTTTCTTATTTATTTATTTTTTAAAAAATAGAGACAGGGTCTCTCTATGTTGCCCAGGCCAGTCTCAAACTCTTGGGTTTAAGGGATTCTCCTGCCTCAGTCTCCCAAAGTGCTGAGATTACACGCATGAGACACCACGCCTGGCCAACATTTCTCTTTTTGATAAAACTCAACTTTCTTTTTGTTCATCTCACAAACCAAAGACCATCTGGCCTGTGTGTATGCCCTGAATTGTAATTATTGCTTCCTTAATAAAACATTTTAACCTTAGAGATTCATCTCTCTATAATATTTGACTGAAATATATTTGGTGTCAGAAGTATGGATCCAAAGCTGCCTCGTCTAGGGGAAAATCTCAGCGCCTGGAATTATGATGAGAGGTGCCCATCCTTGAACCCCTGGAGCCTCCTGCTTCCCTGAGTTGCCTCTTTCCCCTTTGGTGAGTCTCTCGTCAACCAAACTTCTGACTTTGGTTAAATTGTGTTTTATTTGGAATTTGGTTGAGGAGGAACCTTCCTCGCTTTTTTCCAAGAGGCTTCTTCCCCCCACTGGGAGCTCTACTGCTGGGAAGGGGCATCATCTTCCTGTGGCTCTCAGCTGGGAGGTTTAGGTGTAGGGATTCCCCCTCATTTGGAGAAGGTGGCTTATTATCCTTCTTGGTAAGTATGTATTTTATTTTCTGTCTGTGTGACTTTGGTGTATTCAGTCCTTGTGTTTTAATTTGCTTTTGTGCATTTGGCAATAAAATAAATCATCTAGATTAATTTAGCTACAAATGGGCAATCAAAGTTCCACATCATGACAAAATATTATCTGGGACTCCAGCTGGTAACATGTTGAAACATTATGGGATTATTCAGACAGTCTTATTATTCTCCAAACTAAACTAAGACATCGACCATAAAATCATACACTTTAAATAATACTCATATCTCAATTGAAATATTGAGGCTCAAAAAAGTTTTCAGGACTCTAAGATCACCTTTTTACAAAACACTCGCACAAAACTGGCTGAGGCTCCTTTCAGGATCGTTTCCTACAATTCCTTCTGTCTATCCTCTAAACTAAACTGTTTCTTCTAAAACTCCTCAGCTATTCCGACATACTAACTACTTTAGTAATAACACAAAAAACCAACAGATGCAAAGGCGAATCATTTTGCCCTTTGTGCTATTTCTTAAGGACAAAAGATGAAATTCCCATATAAAAGATGCCTTCCCTATACCAAAAGGAATGGCAACATTTTAATGTCAACCTAACAGTGGGTGGCACATCTCACACACGCGTGTGAACACCCAATCATTGTGAACTACAAAAGGATGGAGGGACGGCAACATTCTCCTTTTCAAGGACAAATAATATGCTGTGCAGACTCTTATCTTTTGGGCCTCCTCGTATAACTTAGATTATCAGAGCTCATTGTTATTTGTCCAATCTGGTAATTGACTTAAACTGATCTACCCCAAATTTGGTTCTCCAACTTCGTATTATTTCCTGTTTAAAAAGTCTTAAAGTTTAACCTTATGCTATCTTTTTTTCAGAAAAATAATTTGGATCCAACTGTCTTTTATAAATGTATAAGTTCATGTACATATATAATTTTCTATTTTTAATTTTTATGGGTACAAAATGGGTGTAAATATTTATGGGGTATATGTTTTGATACAGACATGTATAACTTAATAATTATAGCATGGAGAATGGGGTACCCATCCCCATAAGCATTTATCCTTTGCATTACAAACAATCCACAATTATATTCTTTTAGTTATTTTAAAATGTACAAATAAATTATTATTGACTATGCTCACTGTGTTATGCTATGCTATCAAATGGTAGGTATTATTCATTCATTCTGCTTTTAAAATGTTTTTTATTTTTCTTACCCATTAACTACCTCCACCTTCCCCCACCCCCCCAGTGTGCTTCCCAGCCTCTGATGACCTTCCCTACTTTCTGTATCCATGAGTTCAATTGCTTTGATTTTTAGACCCCACAAATAAGTGAGAACATGTGATATTTGTCTTTCTGTGCCTGGCTTACTTCACTACTATAATGGTCTCCAGTTCCATCCATGTTGTTGGAAATGACAGGATCTCATTCATTCTTTATGGCCAAATTATACTCCATTGTGTATGTGCACCACATTGTCTTTATGCATTCAGCTGTTGATGGACACTTAGGTTGCTTCCAAATCTTGGCTATTGCAAACAAACATGTGAGTGCAGATATCCCTTTGATATGCTGATTTCGTTTCTTTTGGGTATATACCCTGCAGTGGGATTGCTGGATGATATGCTAGTTCTATTTTTAGTTTCTTGAAGAACTTCCAAAGTGTTTTCCATAGTGGCTATATTAATTTACATTTCTTTCAACAGTTTATGAGGGCTCCCTTTTTTTCCCCACATCCTCGCCAACATTTATTATTGCCTGTCTTTTGAGTATAAGCCATTTAACTGGGGTTAGATGATATCTCATTGTAGCCTTGATTGCATTTCTGTGATGATCATATGTCTGTTTGCCATTTGCATGTCTTCTTTTTAGAAATGTCTATTCAAATCTTTCGCCCATTTTTAATTGGATTAGATTTTTTCCTGTAGAGTTGTTTGAATTCCTTATAAATTCTGCTTATTAATCCCTTGTGAAAAGGGTAGTTTGCAAATATTTTCTCTTTCTGTAGGTTGTCTCTTTACTTCATTGATTGTTTCCTTCTCAGTACAGAAGTTTCTTTAAACTTAAGGTGTTCCCAATTCTCCATTTTTGCTTTGGTTGCCTGTGATTATGGGTGTTACTCAAGACATTTTTGCACAATGTCCTAGGCATTTTCCCCAGTGTTTTGTGTAGTAGTTTCATAGTTTGAGGTCTTGGATTTAAGTCTTTAATCCATTTTAATTTGATTTTTGTATATGGCAAGAGACAGGGGTCTAGTTTCCTTCTTCCGCATATGGATATTCAGTTTACCGAACACCGTTTATTGAAGAGATGATCTTTTCCCCAACATATGCTTTTGGCACCTTTGTTGAAAATGAGATCACTGTGTACAAATTTATTTTTGGGTTCTCTATTCTGTCCCATTGGTCTATGTGTCTGTTTTCTGTGCCAGTACCATGATGTTTTGGTTACTATAGCTCTGTAGTTTAATTTGAAGTCAGGTAATGTGATTTCTCCAGCTTTGTTCTTCTTGCTTAGGACAGCTTGGGCTATTGTGGTCTTTTGTGGTTCCAATAAATTGTAAGATTGTTTTCCTATCTCTGTAAAAAATGTCATTGGTATTTTGATAGGGATTGCATTGACTCTGTAGAATGCTTTGGGTAATATGAACATTTAAATAGCGTGGTGGCTCAAGCCTGTAATCCCAGCACTTTGGGAGGCCGAGGCGGGTGGATCCGGAGGTCAAGAGATTGAGACCATCCTGGTCAACATGGTGAAACCCTGTCTCTACTAAAAATACACAAAATCAGCTGGGCATGGTGGTGCGTGCCTGTTATCCCAGCTACTCAGGAGGCTGAGGCAGGAGAATTGCCTGAACCCAGGAGGCAGAGGTTGCGGTGAGCCGAGATCGCGCCATTGCACTCCAGCCTGGGTAACAAGAGTGAAACTACGCCTCTAAATAAATAAATAAATAAATAAATAAATAAATGCATGCTATTGATTCTTCCAATTCATGAACATGAAATGTCTTCCCATCTTTTTCTGTATTCTTCAATTTCTTGCATCAATGTTTTATAGTTTTCTTTTTCTTTTTTTGAGACAAAGTCACCCAGTCTGGAGTGCAGTGGCACAATCTTGGATCATTGCAGACTCTGCCTCCTAGGTTCAAGTGATTCTCCTGCTTTAGCCTCTCAAGTAGCTGGACTACAGGTGTGCACCACCACAACCACTAATTTTTGTATTTTTAGTAGAGACGGAGTTTTACCATGTTGGCCAGGCTGATCTCAAACTCCTGACCTCAGGAGCCCTTGCCTCCCAAAGGGCTGGGATTACAGGCATGAGCCACTGCACCTGCCTTAAAGTTTTCATTATAGAGAACTTTCACTTCTGTGGCTAAGTTAATTCCTAGGTATTTAATTTTATATGTGGCTATTACAAATGGAATTACTTTTTACGTGTATTTTTCAGAGTGTTTACTGTTGGCATATAGAAATTCTACTCATTTTTGTATGTTGATTTTTGTATCTTACAACTTTACTGAATGTATCAGTTTTAATAGTTTTTCAGTGGATGCTTTAGGTTTTTCCAAATATAAGGTCATATCATCTGCAAACAAGGGTAGTTTGACTTCTTTCTTTCTGATTTGGATATCTTTTTCTTTCTTTCTCTTGTCTGGTTGCTCTAGCTAGGACTTTGGCTACTATGTTGAATAACAGTGGTGGAAGTGGGCCTCCTTGCTGTTTTTCAGATATTAGAGGAAAGGCTTTCTGCTTTTCCCCATTCAGTATGGGTCTGCCGTATATGGCTTTAATTGTGTTGAGATGTGTTACTTCTCTGCCTCGTTTTTTGAGGGTTTTTATCATGAAGGGATGTTGAATTTTATCAAATGCGTTTTCAGCGTGAATTGAAATGATCATATGGTTCTTGTCCTTCATTCTGTAGATGTGATGTATGACATTGATTGATTTGCATATGTTGAACCATCCTTGCATCCTAGGGAGGAATCTCACTTGGTCATGATGAATGATCTTTCAATGTGTTCTTGAATTTGGTTTGCTAGTATTTTGTTGAGGATTTTTACATCAATATGCATCAGGGATATTGGCCTGTAGTTTTCTTTTTTTGATGTGTCTTTGTCTGGTTTTGGTATCAGGATACTGGCCTCATAGAATGAGTTTGGAAGTATTTCCTCCTCCTCTATTTTTTGGAATACTTTGAGTAGGATTGCTATTATTTCTTCTTTAAATGTTTGGTAGAATTCAGCAGTGAAGCCGTTGGGTCTCGGGCTTTTCCTTACGGGGAGACTTTGTATTGTGGCTTCAGTCTCATTACTTGTTATTGGTCCGTTCAGGTTTTAGAGTTCTTCATGATTCAATCTTGATAGATCGTATGTGTCTAGCAATTTGTCCATTTCTTCTAGGTTTTCCTACTTATTGGCATATATAGTTGCTCACAGTAGCCACTAATGAGCTTCTGAATTTCTGCAGAATTAGTTGTAATGTCTCATTTATCCCCTCTGATTTTATTTATCTGGGTCTGCTCTTTTTTTCTTAATCTGGCTAAAGGTTTTTCAATTTCATTTATCTTTTTGAAAAACCAACTTTTCATTTCATTGATCATTTGTATTGTTTTCTTCATTTTAAAATCATTTATTTCTCCTCTAGTCTTTATTATTTCTTTTATTCTACTAATTTTAGGGTTGGTTTGCTCCTGTTTTTCTAGTTCTTTAAGCTGCAGCATGAGGTTTCTTATTTGAAATTTTTCTACTTTTCTGATGTAGGCACTTATTATTGTAAACGTCCATCTTAGTACTTCTGCTGTATCCTATAGGTTTTTGTATGCTGTGTTTCCATTTTCATGTGTTTAAAAAATTTTTCAGCCAGGCGCGGTGGCTCACGCCTGTAATCCCAGCACTTTGGGAGGCTGAGGCGGGTGGATCACAAGGTCAAGAGATCGAGACCATCCTGGTCAACATGGTGAAACCCCGTCTCTACTAAAAATACAAAAAATTAGCTGGGCGTGGTGGTGCGTGCCTGTAATCCCAGCTACTCGGGAGGCTGAGGCAGGAGAATTGCCTGAACCCGGGAGGCGGAGGTAGCAGTGAGCTGAGATCGCGCCATTGCACTCCAGCCTGGGTAACAAGAGTGAAACTCCGTCTCAAAAAATAAAAAAATTTTTTTCAATTTTCTTCTTAATTTCTTCACTGACCCACTGGTCATTCAGGAGCATATTGCTTAATTTTCATGTATTCATCTGTTTCCAAAATTCCTCATTATTGGTTTCTAGTTTTATTCATTTTGCTCAGAGAAGACTTTTTTTTCAATTGTTTGAAATGTTTTAAGACTTGTTTTGTGGCTTAACATATGGTCTATCCTTGAAAATAATCTATATGTTGAGGAGAATGTGTATTCTGCAGCTGTTTGGTGAAATGTTACGTAGATATCTTCGGTTCATTTGTGTATAGTTTAGATTAAGTACAGGGTTTCTTTGTTGGCTTTCTGTCTGGCTGATCTGTCTAATGCTAATAGTGGGGTTTTGAAGTCTCCAGCTGTTATTTTTGGGGAAATCTATCTCTCTCTTTAGCTCTAATATTTGCTTTATATATTTGGGTACTCCAGTGTGGGGTGCATATATATTTACAAATGTTATATCTTCTTGTTGAATTTACCCCTTTATCATTATATAATGACCTTCTTTTACTTTTTAAATAGTTTTTGTTTTGAAATATAGTTTGTCTAACATACACTAAATAGTATAGCTACTCCTGTTTTTTTTGGTTTCCATTGGCATGGAATATCTTTTTCCATATCTTTATTTTCAGTCTTTGTGTGTCTTTACAGATGAAGACTATTTCCTGTAGGCAACAGATCAATGTACCTTGATTTTTTAATCCATTCAGCCACTCTATATCTTTTGATTGGAGAGTTTAGTACATTTATATTTAATGTTACTTTTTTCTACTTCTTTTCCAGTAGTCATACAATGTTATGATTGGTAAGTGAGGACTTAGTCCTGCCATTATTGTTGTTTGTTTTCTGGTTGTTTTGTGATCTTTTCTTCCTTCCTTCTTTCCTTTCTTGTATTACTCTTAGCAGGTATCTTCAGTCTTTGGGAGTTAGAATATTAAATGCCTTGAGGTAGTCTTTTTTGTTTTTTTGAGGCAGAGTTTTACTTTTTTGCCCAGATTGGAGTGAAGTGGTGGGATCTCCACCAGGTTCAAGTTATTCTCCTGCCTTAGCCTCCTGAGTAACTGGGATTACAGGAACCCAACACCACACCCACTAATTTTTTTTGTATTTTTAGTAGAGATGGGGTTTCACTACATTGGCCAGGCTGGAATGGAACTCCTGACCTCAGGTGATCCTCCCGCCACAGCCTCCCAAAGTGCTAGGATTACAAGCTTGAACCACTGCGCCCGCCTGAGGTAGTCTGTGAGTTAAATCTACCTGTTCTGTAACTTTCTTTTACTTGGATATTGTGATCTTCCTCTGGGTTTGGGAGGGCCTTTGTTATTATCCCTTTGAATAAACTTTCTACTCCTATCTTTCTATCTCTTCTTTAAGGCCAATAACTTAAATTTACTGTTTTGAGGCCGTTTTCTAGATTCTGTAGGCGTTCTTCATTGTTTTTTAGTGTCACTGACTGTATTTTCAAATAGCCGGTCTTAAAGCTCACTAATTCTTCTGCTTGATCAATTATGCTATAAAAAAGACTTTGATAAATTCTTCTGTTTGCCAATTGCATTTTCAGCTCCAGAATTTATGCTTAATCTTTTTTATTTATTTTAATCTCTTTGTAATGTTTATCTGATAGAATTCTGAATTCCTTCTGTTTTCTTGAATTTCTTTGTGTTTTCTCAACAGAGCCATTTTGAATTCTCTGTCCAAAAGGTCACATATCTATTTTTCTTTAGATAGGTCCTTGGTGCCTTATTTAGTTCTTTTGGTGAGTGTATATTTTCCTGGATGGTGTTAATGCTTATAGATATTATTTAGTGTTTGAGCATTTAAGAATTGGATATTTATTAAGTCTTTATAGTCTGGACTTGTTTGTACCCATCCTTTTTGGGAAGGCTTTCCAGGTATTTGAAGGGACTTGGGTATTGTGATCCAAAGCTTAATCTGCTTTAGGGGCAACTCAAGCACAGTAATCCTGTGGTTCTTGACGACTTGTAGAAGTACCGCCTTGTTAGATTTGGGCAAGATCCAGGAAATTTCTCTGGATTACCAGGCAGAGACTTATTCTCTTCCCTTAATTTTTCCCAAACAAATGAAGTCTCTCTCTCTGTTCTGGGCCACCTGAAGCTGGAGGTAGTGTGACACAAGCACCCCCGTGGCCACCACCACTGTGACTGCAGTGGGTCAGACCTGAAGCCAGGACAGCACTGGGTCTCACCCAGGCCCTGCTATAACCACTGCTTGCCTACTTACGTATGTTCACTCAAGACCCTGGAACTCTGCAGTCAGCATGTAATGAAGCCAGCCAGGCCTATGTCCTTCCCTTCAGAGTAATGAATTCCCCCAGTTTCTGGGGAGTGCTGGCTGGGAGACAGGGACTACAGTAAAAAACCTCAGAAGTCTACTTGTTGTTCTATTGCACTGTGGCTGAGCTGCACCACACCACAAGATGCAGTCCTTCCCACTATTTCCTCCTCTTTCCAAAGGCAGAGGAGCCTTACCTTGGGGCCACCACCACTACAGGCCCATGAGGAGTACTGCCTGACTACGGCTGGTGTTCCCTTAAGGCCCACGGGCTCTTAAGTAAGCTGGTGGTGAATCTGCCTGGCCTGGGACCCACCCTTCAGGGCAGTGGGCTCTCCTTTGACCCAGGACAGGTGCAGAAATACCATCCAAGAGCCAAGTCTTGGAATTGGGGACCCCAAGAGCCTGCTTTGGGTTCTATTCACCTGTGGCTAAGCTGGTACCTAAGGTGCAAGACAGAGTCCCTTTACTCTTCCCTCTGCTTCTCTCAAGCATAAAGAATCTTGCTCCATAGCAACCACACCTGGAAGGTGCTCAGTTTCACCTGAAGGTCCTCAACATAGTACCTGTGTATCACTGCTGGTTGTTCAGTGCTGGAGGTTGAGGTCAGGGGATTGCTTATAGCCAGGAATTTGTGACCAGCCTGGGCAACAAAGCAAGACCCTATCTCTAGCAGGGGAAAAAGAATTCAAGCATGGTGGTACATACAGCTACTTGAGAGTCTGAGGCAGAAGGATTGCTTGAGCCCAGAAGTTTCAGGCTGCAGTGAGCTATGAACGTGCCACTGCACTCTAGCCTGGGCAATAGAGTGAGACTCCATCTTTAAAAAAAAATGCATACAAATCTATTATATTACCAGTCTTACTTATGGTTGTAATCTTAAGATATTGTATGCAAGAGCAATAAATAAATATTCTCCTCAGTTGTTAACTTCATTAGATTTTTAACCATTGCTATTTTAAGGCTTTGTCATTCATGGTTATTGTTTTGATTTTTTTTTTTTAAGAAACAGATTCATGTAAAATATTCTATCAAGTACTCTGTTTTTTTTTTTGAGACAGAGTCTTTCTCTGTTGCTCAGGCTAGAGTGTAGTGGTGCAATCCTGGATCACTGCGACCTCTGCCTCCCTCCCAATTCCAGTGATTCTCATGCCTCAGCCTCCTGAGTAGCTGGGGCTACAGGAATGCACTATCACTATGGATTTATTTTTTTATTTTTAGGAGAGATGGGGTTTTGCTATGTTGGCCAGGCTGGTCTTGAGCTCCTGGTCTCAAATGATCCTCTTGCGTTGGCCTCCCAAATTGCTGGGATACAGGCATGAGCCATTGTGCCCAACTCTTAAAAAGTATTCTTAAATACAGGTTTCTGATGACTTTAAGATCAATGTACAAAATAACAATTTCCATAACTGTAATAAAATAATAGGTCCATGAAACTATTAAGATCAGGCAGAACAAAAATTAATAACATGAATTTAAATAAATAATGAAGACACTGTTTTTATTCTACTTGAAATGTTGTAGGTTCATTACTCAAAGTTTTCCAGATTTAAGAAAATCTTGTCTCTTAAGTGATTTATAATTACAGCAATTTGATTAAGTATACTTGCATAAACAAAGATAAAAACTTTCTCTTGATTCTTCCATAATTAGAAAACCATTTCTGAGTCTTATGGTAATAAGGTTCTAATAATCTGCTCTCTCTGTACAGCAGAATCTCTTAGAAACTGGTTTTATTACCAAGGCTTTGACTGGAAGGTCATTTTTGAAACTACTGAGGCTGGGCGCGGTGGCTCAGGCCAGCAATCCCAGCAGGTTGGGTGACTGAAGTGGTGGATCGTTTGAGCCCAGGAGTTAGAGGGCAACCTGGATATGGTGAAACTCCCTCTCTCCAAAAATACAAAAATTAGCCAGGCGTGGTGGTCTGTGCCTGTAGTCCCAGCTTACTAGGAAGGTTGAGGTGGAAGAATCGTTTGAGCCCAGGAAGCTGAGGCTTCAGTTCTTCTGTGAGCGGTGATCGTGCCACTGCACTCCAGTCTGGGCGACCCTGTCAGTGAGACCCTGTCTTAGTAAAAACAAATAAACAAAACCTAAAACTGGAATGATATTCTGTACTGGGAATGTGGATTTGTGATGAAATACAGGAAATTTAAAGCCTACGCTAGAATTAATTGAAAAAAGGCAAAACAAAACAAAACAAACATTCAAGGTTGGCTATATTGAATTTGAATGCAAAGATTTAAAAAAAAGCAAAACACAAAAAACAAAAGACAAAACATAGATACAAACGCGTATACCAGGAAATACACTCTAAGGTATATACGAAAAATATATTTAACACGTGTGTATCAGGACGCAGGTACGAGTAACTTCAAAGCAGCGCTGTTTCAAATAGTAATGAAAAGGGAAAAACTGGGGCCGGGCGCGGTGGCTCACGCCTGTAATCCCAGCACTTTGGGAGGCCGAGGCGGGTGGATCACGAGGTCAAGAGATCGAGACCATCCTGGTCAACATGGTGAAACCTCGTCTCTACTAAAAATACAAAAACTTAGCTGGGCATGGTGGCGCGTGCCTGTAATCCCAGCTACTCAGGAGGCTGAGGCAGGAGAATTGCCTGAACCCAGGAGGCGGAGGTTGCGGTGAGCCGAGATCGCGCCATTGCACTCCAGCCTGGGTAACGAGAGCGAAACTCCGTCTCAAAGAAAAAAAAAAAAAAAAAAAAGGAAAAGCTGGAAACTGTTCAAAAGCGCCATCATCTGGATGATCTTGGTCTTGCGCGCCCAGTCTTCAATGTGAATAATGTACTGGACCAGCACTACCCCCGCCACCAGGGCGCACAAGCTGGCGCTCGCTACACCACCTATCCTCGCCACGGCCGCACCGTCCACGGACGGGGCCCTCACGCGCGTCCCAGCCGGAAAAAAACAGACGACTCGCGGCGATACCGACTCTCAGAAGCGCGGGACCTTAGAGCACCACGGACAGGCCCGCGACGCCCCGCCCCCGCCAGGCCCCACCCACACGCGCCGAGGGGAGGGGGCGGGCTCGCGGCCTGAGGGGCGTGGCATGAGCCCGAAGACCAGGCGGGAGGCGGGTCTTCCTTGAAGAACTGCAGCCCGGCCAGGGCAGAGGAGTGCAGTAATTACCCTTTTCTGCTAATGAGGACTAGTTCGTGGTTCACTCGAGCCCCGCCCCGGTAGAAAACTGATTCCAACCGCGGCCCGCTCAGACGTCGGTCTCCGCCTTTGCGCCTCAGCCGCTCTGGACTCCAGCCCCCAGAAGACAGCGCGGCGCGGCGTGACCTGCGCAGTGGCATCCGTTGTAAGTGCTATGACAACCGTGCGAAGATGGCTCGGAGTTAGGCTGGAGAGGGGAGGTGTCCCTTCCGCCGCGGCCGTCGGGTTTCTGCTGCGTCCCACTCGCCGCCTCCTCCATCCTTTCCTCCTCTGTGTGAGCAGAAGGACTTGCAGTTGTTCTTGCCTGCCCAGTGTCTTCCAAGGGATAGATGCCGCTTCCTCTGCTGGGCTCTGGGGGTGACGGGGGCGCAGGGGAGCTTTCTGGGGGAATTGCTCCAACTCTGTGGAGCTAGTGGTGCTGCCTGGTGGAGCTCTCTCTTTGCCCGGAACGTGGAACAAGTTCGAAGGCGAGAACGAGAGGGAATAGTAAAGCTAAAGGTCGCTTTTCTCTGCACCCTCCGTTCTTGCTCCCTCTGTTCCGTCACTGGGACCTTGTCAGGCGTTCAGAAAGGGAAATTTGCGGAACTAAGGTTCACAGAAAGGTGGGACAGAGCTCATCTGACGTGGCATCAGGTAAGATTGTTTGTCTGGTGTTAAACTTCGGGCACATGAATGCCATTTCCATGTATTGTGAACCAGATCCTCTGATGCAATATAATGGTTTGGGGGCTGTAAGGTGATTGATTTCTTAGGAAGATGTTTGCATTCAAATAAACAAACACTAGGAGCGCAAAGTGTGTGAGAGTCTGTGAACATCTTTGAGAAAAGGGGGATAAGAATTTTTAAGTATTGCATTGAGGAATGTCACGTGGAGCATGAGCATCCTCCTGAGACACTTCAACAGGTTTCTGAGGAAATGGTCAAAGCAGTTCCCAGCCTAACACTGAAGTAGGATGCATGTACTAATACTCCCTAATCCTTTTCGTAATAGTAAAAATGAAGCTATATCTTATAGGTATACACATACTACACGTACTCATTGATAAACAACTTGAAAGATGCTACAGGATAAGCTATGGGTCTTAAGTTGGCCGGCATATAGCGAGAGAAAGATTTTCTAACTTAGCATTTTCTAAAGAAAATAATTGCTGAGTTTTTTTTTCATGAAAAAACTGAAGAATTAAAAAAAGAAATTTTAGGAAACCCAGAAGTTTTTAAAGAATAACTTTAAAAACCTTTATTTGTTAAAACAGCCACCTCTTAAATGAAACCTAAATCTGAGTAAACTTGTTTTGGAAAATAACATGATATACATAGGTATTCAAGAAAGTGTCAAATGAAAAGTATAGAAGAGAATTTCTAGAGTTTAGGGGTAAGGAGATTATCTCCCATTTATTATTCTAGTAAGGTATTAGAAACTAATCTGTTGTGCCTATTTATAGGAATGCACCTGTTAAAACCTTCAAATTATTGTTTTCTAATCATCTTTGAACAATTTAATCAAATGTATTAAATGTATTTAATCAAATGTATTTACTACAGTTTGAACTTGTGGTGATTAGAATTAGTGTGAATAGAGCTACTGCTTTATAGTCTACATGGAGGAGGGTGTGCATAGGCTGTTTGTTTATGGTTCCGGGTACCCACTGGGGCAGGTCGCTTAGCCTCTGTGTATTGAAGGGTACCTGAATCATAGTATCTACAATTTACTTTGTTGTTTTGTTATGAAGATTAAGACAGAATGCTTGCAAAGCATTTAGGATCCTGACTGGGCTTTAGTAAATGATTAGTATTTTCCTTTAAGGCGAAGTCATTAAAAACCTGATTTTTGGTGTTTATTTTCCAAGTACGTAAAGAAAAATCAGTGAGAAACTGGAAATCAATATTGAATGAAAAGGGGATAAAATGCAAACTTCAGTTTCTTACTTTTATTCAAGATAGTTAACTGATTAAAAAAATCAATGTATATATATTTTATTTTTTGTTCTTTAGAACACTGTTTATTTTTGTAACCCAAAAGCCAGGTTTCATGACTGAAAAATATTTTATTAGTATTGTTCCTTACTATCCTTCCTCCTAACCTATCAGCACCAGACCCAACTGCTTATGTTAATATCTCAGTGTCAAGGCCTATATCTTTCTTAGATTGGAATACAAGTTGGCATTTTATTTGGGTCTCAATTTATGGCTAAGTTTTCATTTTCTTGATGGCTTGGGTTGTCTTCCAGGAGAAAGGGTGGAATTTATTTTGCTATTGTTCTTTTTCTCATATTAAAAAAGTTTTAATCATTTTAATTTTTTCTGCCATGCTGGGCTAATGTCTTTATTTGTTGTAGAGACAAAATCTCACTGTGTTGCCCAGGCTGGTCTTGAACTCCTCAGCTCATGTGATCCAACCGCCTTGCCCTCCCATAGTGCTGGGATTACAGATGTGTGTGCCACTGTGCCTGGCCTATTGTTCTTAAATAGTAATAAAGGTGGCCAAAATACAGGAGTGTTCTACTTTAAAAAAAGAAAGTGAAACAATTTTTTTTGTGTGGAATTTGAAGAACAAGCGAAAGTATAAGGAATAACAAAATGAACCCCCAGGTATTCATCACCATTTTTTCTCTTTAAAAAAAAAAACAACACAGCTTCCGGTCGGGCGCGGTGGCTCACCCCTGTAATCCCAGCACTTTGGGAGGATGAGGCGGGTGGATCACGAGGTCAAGAGATTGAGACCATCCTGGTCAACATGGTGAAACCCCGTCTCTACTAAAAGTACAAAAAAAATTAGCTGGGCATGGTGGCACGTGCCTGTAATCCCAGCTACTCAGGAGGCTGAGGCAGGAGAATTGCCTGAACCCAGGAGGTGTAGGTTGCGGTGATCCGAGATCGCGCCATTGCCCTTCAGCCTGGGTAACAAGAGCGAAACTCCGTCTCAAAACAAAACAAAACAAAACAAAACAAAACAAAACAAAACAAAACAAACCAGCTTCCTTGAAATATAATTCAAATACTGTACAATTCACCCATTTAACGCAAAATTCAGTTCCTTTTTTGTATGTTCACAAATACGTGCAATCATTACCACAGTCAAGTCTGGATTATTTTTATCAACTCAAAAAGAAACCTCACATCCTTTAGCTATAACTCTCCTTCCCTCTTTCTTCTCCCCTACCCCCAGACCTAAGCAACTGCTACTACTTTCGGTCTCTATGAATTTGCCTATTCTGGATATTTTATATAAACAGAATTATATAATAGGTGGCCTTTTGTGTCTGGCTTCTTACACTTAGCATGTTTTTAAAAGCCAGATATGTCTGATTCTAAAACCTATATGCTCTTCATTTATGTTGTAACATATATCCGTATTTTGTTCTCTTCTTTTATATGGCCAAGTAATATTCCACTGTATAGATACTACCTTTTGTTTATATATTCATCAGCTGATGGACATTTGGGTTGTTTCCAAATTTTGGCTATTATGTATAATGCTACTACATACAACTATGTGTAAGTTTTTTTGTATGGACATTTGTTTTCATTGCTCTTGGATAGATAGACACTTTAGAGTTAAATTGCTGTGTCATATGGTAATTCTATGTTTAAGTGTTAGAGGAACTTCTAGATTATTTTCTAAAGTGGTTGCATCATTTTGCATTCCCACTAGCAGTACATGAGGGTTCTGATTTCTCCATGTCCTCACCAACACTTATTACTATCTGACTTCTTCGATTCTGTCATACTAGGTGTGAAGTGGTATCTCATCGTTTTGATTTGTGTTTCCCTGATGACTAATGGTGCTGAGCATCTTTTTTTTTTTTTTTTTTTTTTTTTTTTTTTTTTTTAGATGGAGTTTTGCTCTTGTTGCTCAGGATGAGTGTGATGGTCTCCGCTCACTGCAACCTCCACCTCCCAGGTTCAAGCAATTCTCCTGCCTCAGCCTCCCAAGTAACTGGGATTACAGGCACCTGCCACCATGCCTGGCTATTTTTTTTGTTTTTTGTATTTTTAGTAGTGACGAGGTTTCACCATATTGACCAGGCTGATCTTGAACTCCTGACTTCAGGCGATCTGTGCGCCTTGGCCTCCCAAAGTGCTGATATTATAGGTGTGAGCCACCGAGCCTGGCCTTGAGCATCTTTTTATATTCTTATTGGCCATTCATATATCTTACTTGGAAAAATACATATTCAGACCCATGGTTCATTTTTAATTGGACTTCAAAAAAAATTATTGAGTTGTATGAGTTCTTACATATTAAAGATATAAGTTTCTTATCAGATATATGATTTGCAAATATTTTCTCCCATCATTTCATCTTCTTGATGGTGTCCTTTGAAATCCAAAAGTTTTTAAGTTTTGATGAAGTCTAGTTTATTTATTGATTTTGTTTTTTTTTTTAAGATGGAGTTTCGCTCTTGTTACCCAGGCTGGAGTGCAATGGCACGATCTCGGCTCACCGCAACCTCCGCCTCCTGGGTTTAGGCAATTCTCCTCCCTCAGCCTCCTGAGTAGCTGGGACTGCAGGCACGCGCCGCCATGCCCAGCTAATTTTTTTTTTTTTGTATTTTTAGTAGAGACGGGGTTTCACCATGTTGACCAGGATGGTCTCGAACTCTTGACCTCGTGATCCACCCGCCTCGGCCTCCCAAAGTGCTGGGATTATAGGCGTGAGCCACCGCGCCCAGCCCTTGATTTTGTTTTTTTGAGATAAAGTCTCACTCTGTTGCCCAAGCTGAGGTGCAATGGCATGATTTTAGCTCACAGCAACCTCAAACTGTTGGGCTCAAGCCTTAAACTCCTGCCTCAGCCTCTCAAGTAGCTGGGACTATAGGCACACACACCATGCCCAGCTAATTTTTTATTTTTTGTATAGATGGGGTCTCGCTTTGTTGCCCAGGCTCTTCTCAAACTCTCAGCCTCAAGCAGTTTGCCTGCCTTAGCCTCCCAAAGTGATGGGATGCCTGTAGGCATCAGCCACTGCACCTGGATTTATTTATTTATTTATTTAAAGACAGAGTCTTGCTCTGGCATCCACGCTGGAGTGCAGTGGTGCAATCACAGTTCTCAGTAGCCTCAACCTCCTAGTGTCAAGCAATTCTCCCACCTCAGCCTCCCCAGTAGCTGGGACTACAGGCACATGCCATCACACTTGGCTAATTTTTATATTTTTCATAGCAATGGGTCTCATCATGTTGCTAAGCCTGGTCTGAGACTCCTAGCTCAAGCAATCAGCCTCCCAACGTGTTGGAATTACAGGCTTGAGCCACCATGCCTGGCCCTTATTTATTTTTTATTGCTCATGTTTCTGGTGTCAAATCCAAAAATCCATTGCCAAATCTGAGGTCATAAAGATTTACTTATATAGTTTTCTAAGAGTTTTATATTTTTAGTTATACGTTAGTTTATACTTAGATCTTTGACACATTTTGAGTTAATTTTAAAAATCTGTTTGGAGGTAAGTGTCCAATTTCTTTCTTTTGCATGCGGCTATTCAGTTGTCTGAGACCCATTCGTTGCAATTACTCATTGAATGATCTTGGCACCCTTATTGAAAATCCGTCGATCATAGATGTGTGGGTTTATTTCTGGACTGTCAGCAGATTCCATCTATCTTTATGTCTATCCTTATGCTAGTGCCATACTGGCTTAATTATTGTTGCTTTCGTAAGTTTTGACATGGGGATGTGTGAGTTCTCTACCTTTGTTCTTTTTAAATTTTAAGATTGTTTTTGCTATTCTGGGTTTTTGGAAGTTCCATACAAATCTTAGAATAACCTTGTTTATTTCTACAGAGAAGCCATCTGGGAATCTTACAGGGATTGCACTGAATCTGTCGATTGATTTAGAAAGTATTGCCTCCCAACAATATTAAATCATGAACATGGGATGTTTTCCATTTCTTTAGCTCTTCTTTCATTTATATAGCAATGTTTCATAGTTTTCTAAATATAAGTTTTATACTTCTTTTGTTAAAATTATTCCTAAGTATTTTTTTTTCTTTGAGATGGGGCTTGCTCTGTTACCCAGGCTGGAGTGTAGTGGTATGATCATAGCTCACTATAATCTTGAACTCCTGAGCGAAGTGATCTTGCCTCAACCTCCTGTGTGACTAGGATTACAGGTGTGCATCACCGTATCGGGCTAACCTATGTATTTTATTCTTTTGGGTGCTATTGTAAATGTAATTTTTTAAAATTTCATTTTTGGATTGTTCATTGCAAGAATATAGACATATAATTGATATTTGTGTATTTATTTTATATCCTGTAACCTTGCTGAACTCATTTTTTAAGTTTCTAATAGCTTTTTAGTGAATTCCTTAGGATTTTCTATATACAAGATTATGTCATCTGTGAGTAAAGATAGTTTTACTCCTTTTTTTCCAATTTGGAAGTCCTTTATTTCTTTTTCTTACCTAATTGCTGTAGGTAAGAGCATCCAGTATGATTTTGAATAGAAGTGGTGAAGGCAGACATCCTTGCCTTGTGACTGATTTTAGGAGGAAAGTGTCCAGTTTACACCATTAAGAATGATGTAAGCTGTGGATTTTGCATAGATGTCTTTCATCACTGTGAGGATCGTTCCTCCTATTCCTAGTGTTTTGAGTGTTTTTTATAATGAAAGAGTTGGATTTTGTCAAGTTCTTTGTCTGAGTTTATGGAGGTGATCAAGTGGCTTTTGATTTAGATTTTATCAATATGGTGTATTACATTAATTCATTTCTGGATGTTAAGGATGCCTACCTTGCATTCCTCAGGTAATTCTATTTGATCCTGTTACATAATACTTTTAATATGTTGTGGGATTCAGTTAGCTACTAGTATTTTGTTGAGAATTTTTGCATCCATATGCATAAAGGGATATTGGTCTGTTGTTTTCTTGTGATGCATTTGGTTTTGGCTTAGAGTAACAATAGGCTTACAAAGTGAGGTGGGAAGGATTCTCTCTTTTATTTTTTTGGAGTGGGTTTTGAAGAATTGGTATAAATTTGCTTTGTTTGGTAGAGTCCACCAGTGAATCTGTCTTGGCCTGGCCTTTTCTTCATGGATAGTTTTTTGATTACTAATTCAATTTCTTTCTTTATTGTGAATCTGTTTAGATATTTTATTTCTTCTTGAGTCAGCAGAGGGACTCCTCTGTTCTTGGGTATACCAGTGGAGTGTACCCAAATCCTCTGCTCCCCCCTGGGTGTGTCTCCTGTGCTGTCCGTGCCCAAAGTCCAGAGGGGGTCAAGGTAGCAGGGGAGTGGCGTATCAGCACTGCCCCGAGCATGCCACACCTGGCCGGGTTGCGACAGACCCTAGGCTCGCCTTCAACATTGCTTTGAAATCCGAGTTGGCGCTGGGAGTTGGGAGAGGCCAAGGAGCGGGAGTTGGCACTTCCAAACTGCAGGGGTAAGGGGTGCTTTCCGGGCCTGCGAGAGTGCAATGATGCCTGGGTCTGGAGCTATGTCTGGTTGGCTGCAGCTGCGCCCATGAGCGCAGGACTTCTGCCCCTCCAACTTGGTAGGGGCCGGGCTCCTGCCTGTTCCCAGCCCCTGCTGGCTCCAGAGTGGGCATGCCTCCCCCGCTGCAGCCAGTGCCTTTGCAGTGGCTGCCATCACTGCTACCTAAGTTGTCTTTTGAAATCCACCCATTTTAATCAAACGAAATTAGTGGTATCCCAACTTTGTACTCATGGGAGTTTGTAGATTCTTAATTTCGTGGGAGTGGGCAGTGCTCCTTCTCTGCTTCTACCTTTGAAATTGGAGAGAGGCACTTGGGAAACACATTGTGACTATTGATTATCAGCCCAAATTGTTTTTTTCTATTGTTTATTACTTACATCTTTAAAGATGTAAGTCCTTATTTTTCAATAAATTATTGTCTGCAATGGTGCATGATACAACTTCGGACAGTGGGGGAACAAACATACAAGATGTTTATGTAATGGAATTGATGAAATTCTGCTATGTACTACCTCATGTTTTTCCCTCCCATGGAAGTCGTTGTTGTCTGGAATACTGTTGCTTTGAAATAATTAAGGTAGCTGTGGTCTTGTGAGGAAGAGCTGTTTGTTGGACATAGGTTTAAAATCAGCCCTTCCTCCGTAGTCTTTAAAGATGAAAACAAAGCAAACAATCAAAAAATCCTTCCGTCGACATACTTTTTCAGTTTTTTGATATTAAATGGCAGATTATTGGCAGCCGAATGAGACAGGGGTCTAGAGACCAGGGAGAGAGTATGGAGAAGCAAGGTCCTGCCCATAGCTGTGTGAGGTATAGGAATCATCTCTGGGCCTCGCCTATGAAATGAGAGGTTCAGCTAATTGATGGATACCTTCCAGCTGTTTTAGGTCTTTGATTGGAAAAAATTTTTTCAAGCCCTCAAAAGGTAACTGATGGCAGAGCTCCTCTGAAAAAGAAGGGGAAAACTGGCGCTCTGATTATTATCCACTTAGGCAATCAGGTATCAGTTACGTCAGTGTCTCTTCAACCTTAAGGTGCATGTGATTCACCTGGAGATACTATTTGGAGAGGATGAGATTCAACATTTCTCATAAGCTTTTGGGTGATACAGAAGCTGCTGATCCAGGGATTACACCTTGAGTAGCGAGGAACCAAGCTGTTAAAAAGGAGGATTTCAGGAGCTAAAAAAAGTGGTGAGTGAATAAGGAAAAATTGATAGAGTAGGAGAAACAAGAATGATTTTATTTTATTTTTTTTTAAGAGACAGGGTCTGGCTTTGTTTCCCAGACCGTAGTGCAGTGGTACAATCATGGCTCACTGTAGCCTCCACTCCTGGGCTCAAGTGGGAGACTGGCTAATTTTTTTTTTCCTTTTGCCGGGGGAGAGATGGGGTCTTGCTCTGTTGCCCAGGCTGGTCTCAAACTCCTGGCCTGAACCGATTCTGCTGCCTTGGCTTCCCAAAGTGCTGGCATTACAGACATGAACCACTGTGCATGCCCAAAAATGATTTAAATGATGCCTTTGTTATTTTGTCAGTATAAGTAGATTTCTAATTTTCTGTTAGAAGTTAATGAGAAATGAATGTCTTCTATAGGCATTCCTATTTGTAGACATTGTTGGAAAGTTAGTTCTTTTGTATTGGAGGATTAAAAAAAATTTTTTTTTGTCTTTTATCTTTTATTTTAACTGCCCACTAGATCATAATATTAGAGGATTTTTTTTTGTATTCATTCCAGCAAGCGGAAAAAATTTAATAACTAACAGGTTTTTAAGGCCATTTTTCTAGGATAGCTGTTTTCACTTGATGCAGTATTTATATTCGAACTCCAGCTTTGTCTCTCGTGGTCACTTACCTGAGGATTTTGATTTTTTGAGTATGTTATTCATTATCATTGATGGAAAAAACTCTTCTCTTTCTCCTTTACCTGGTTTAGCATGTTTTCTAGGCAGGCCCTATGAAGTTTTCTTTTCTGCCTGTGTTAGGCAAAGGTAAGACACCCTTTGAGTATTATAAAGTTCTTCCTTTCTTATTTTCTCTGCTTGAGACTTTTGAACTGGCTGATGCAGAAGTGAGCAGAGGATCACTTACTCTTTGGTTGGTTACTACTAATTTCTGTCCTTGGCTGTGTCTCCAAGTGGAGCTTATGCTTCCAACTCTTCATTTTTTTTTTTATGGTATATCAGCAGCATTTGATACAGCTGGTCACTTCCTTTTTCTAGACACACTTGTTTTCACTCCCTTCCAGATAACTCACTTCTGGTTTTCTTTTCGTCTTAGCGGATGCCCCTGTTAAGTTTCTGGTGGATCCCACCTCTTCTGAACCTCTGTACCAGTCTTCTGCCTTCTAACCTTGTGCTGGTTTTCCCAGATTTCTCATCAGGCACTTTTTCCCTTTCTTGATTATGCTTTTTATCCTTTTATCATACCTATCCTTCATAGCCGTGAAGATGACTATGCTGTGTCCTGTGAGTCCTCCTAGGGAATCATTGGCATTTTTTTTTTCTTTTTGAGACGGAGTTTCGCTCTTGGTACCCAGGCTGGAGTGCAATGGCGTGATCTCGGCTCACCGTTCCTCGGCCTCCTGGGTTCAGGCAATTCTCCTGCCTCAGCCTCCAGAGTAGCTGGGATTATAGGCGCGCGCCACCATGCCCAGCTAATTTTTTGTGTTTTTAGTAGAGACGGGGTTTCGCCATGTTGACCAGAATGGTCTCGATCTCTTGACCTCGTGATCCACCCGCCTCGGCCTCCCAAAGTGCTGGGATTACAGGCTTGAGCCACCGTGCCCGGCCCAGGAAATCATTGGCATTTCAAGTGCAAATTTGGGTAATATTCTGCTCTGTGCTGCAAGAGAATGATGTATCCTCAGTGTTGTGGTCCACTAGTATGGCATATTACAGTTCTCCTAGGTAGTTGGCATATATAATAAAAATATATGGGATTTATTGAATACTTATTTTATTCTAAAAAGCATCCAATAGAAGTATAATACAGATGTTTATTATGTTTTTTGAATGCTTGCTGCCAGATTTGAAGTTTAGTCATCTGACAATTTGTATGCTTATATAATGCCATTAGTAATAACAAATGATGCAAATATTTTTCAGAAAGTCTCCCACATATTTTGAAACTCATTATAAATTCGTTTACCTGTTAGATATTCTTTCACTTCCATCAGCTTCCAGTCTTTATCTGGCTAATTTCTTTCTTAGCATAAAGAGAGGACCTTGGATGGAGTTTTCTTTCTTTCTCCTCCTGGTATTTGTTTTTTTTTCTAGTTCACACCTACCATGGAGGTATTTGTTTTTTTAAACTAGTCATCTTGAAATAATTTTAGACTCACTTTGAAGTTGCAAAAATAATGGTTTCCCAATGAAAACAGTACAGTGATCAAAACCATTTTTTACTTAGAGACAGGTTCTGTGTCATGTAGGTTGGAGTATAGTGGCTTGATCAAAGCTCACTGTAGGCCTGGCATGATGGCTCATGCCTTGTAATTCCAGCACTTTGGGAGGTCAAGGTGGGTGGATCGCTTGAGGTCAGGAGTTGGAGACCAGGCTGGCCAACATGGAGAAACCTCATCTCTA
Organism: Callithrix jacchus; assembly: GCF_049354715.1. Classification (NCBI taxonomy): domain Eukaryota; kingdom Metazoa; phylum Chordata; class Mammalia; order Primates; family Cebidae; genus Callithrix; species Callithrix jacchus. Next base: position 2,034,573 of record NC_133512.1, read on the forward strand.
CTAAAATACAAAAATTAGCTGGGTGTGTTGGCAGGTGCCTGTAATCCCAGCTACTCAGGAGGCTGAGGCAGGAGAATTGCCTGAACCTGGGAGGTGGAGGTTGCAATGAGCTGGGATTGCAACACTACACTCCAGCCTGGGCAACAGAGCAAGACTCCATTTCCAAAAAGTAAGTAAGTAAATAAATAAATAAAAGCTCGCCGCAGCCTCAAACTTCTGGGCTCAGTTGGTCCTCTTACCTTAGACTCCTGAGAGTAGTTGGGGCTACATGCATGGACCACTATGCCCATCTAATTTTTAGATTTTTTGTAGAGATGGGGTCTTTGTTGCCAAGACAAAGATAGATGTTAGCCACCATGCCCAGCCCACCGTTAAATTGGTGTTAGTATGATATTAAAGTTAAACTAAAGATTTAATTTGGATTTCATCAGGTTTTATGTTAGATGCACTTTTTTTTGTAAATAGTTCTAATAAATTATTCCTAAAGAAAGTACATTTTGTTGTTAACTCCTTGTAGTTACACCCTCCTGTAAGCCTAGCAACCACCTGTCTGTTCTACATTGGTATAATTTTGTCATTTTGAGAATTAGAAGTGTAATTATTTAATCTTTTACCTTTTTGGATTTTTTTCATTGAGCAGAATGCTCTGAAATCTCTCCAAGTTGCGTGTGCCCGTACTTTGTGTTTTAAAATTCTTCAGTTATGTTGGTATAGTGTGGATGTACCATCGTGTGTTTAACCAGAACATTGAGTTTTTTTTCTTTAATGTAAGTTTAAAAAAAATCACAAAAAGGGATCAAAACCAGAGCAACAGCTGACATTTATTGAGTGCTTATTATGCGCTAGGTGTTGTACTAAGTGGTCTACTGCATTACTTTTTGTAAAAAACTAAAGCTGTATATTTTTCATTTTTAATTGTGGTAAATTTATGTGACATAAAATTGAACATCTAACCATTTTTAACTATATAGTTTAGTAACGTTAAGTAAATTGACATTGTTGTACAGCCAATCTCCAGAACTCTTCCCTCATCCTGCAAAGTCAAAACTATACAGCTCTGCTTTCTCCCTAGCCCCTGACAATCCACCGTTCTTGATGTTTCTGTGACTACTCTAGGTACTCACCTAAGTGGAATCATATGGTATTTGTCTTTTTCAACTGGCTTATTTTACTTAACATAATGTCCTCAAGGTTCATCTACATAGCATCTGTCAGAATTTCCTTCCTTTTTAAGGCTGCATAATATTCCATTGTATGTGTATACCACATTTTCTTTATCCATTTATCCATTGATGGATGTTTAGGTTGCTTCTACATCTTGGTTATTATCTCTCCAAGATTCTGTCTTTATTTCTTCTGGATATCCACCCAGAAGTGGGATTGCTGGATCAAAACTTCTATGTTTAATTTTTTGAGGGACCTACCCACTGTTTTCCATAGCAGCTGCACCATTTTATATTCCCACCGACAGTGTACAGAGATTCCAATTTCTTCATGTCCTTGCCAACACTTGTTATTTTGTGTTTTTTTTTCTTCTTGAAATCATCATTCTTAGGTTGAATATATCTTTGGGTTTTTTTTTTGATAATGGATGTGAGGTGATATTGTTTTGATTTGCATATCCCTAATGATTAGTGATATTGAGCCTATTTTCATATGCTTCTTTGCCATTTGTATATCTTTTCTGTTGTTGTTTGCGACAGAATCTTACTCTGTAACCCAGGCTGGAGTGCAGTGTTGTGACCTTGGCTCACTGCAATCTCTGCTTCCTGGGTTCAAGCAATCCTGCCTCAGCCTCCCAAGTAGCTGGGATTACAGGCACCCACAACCATGCCAGAATAACTTTTGTATTTTTAGTAGAGATGGAGTTTTGCCATATTGTCCTGGCTAGTCTTGAATTCATGACCGTGGGTAACCCCCCATATAGGTACTGAGGAATGAGAGCTAAGCAGAACCCTGGCACAGTTAGGGCTTGAGGAATATCTTACTTTATAGTGTTACTACTCAGCTATTTCCTTTTATGTAATCCTTTACACAATCATATATTAGTTTATAGAATTAGGGTTGATGAATCCCTTTATACAATCCTCTCTATATAATCATGTAATAGTTGATAGTATGAGTGCCTAAAGAATATTTCCCTACACATATACCTATAATTATATCTTAGTTCATAATCGGAGGAATGCCTAGAGTGGACACAGTACAGAGCATGAATTAAGGAATAAGCAGCTTATAATCAGAGGAATGCCTAGAGCAGACACAGTGCAGAGCATGATTTAAGGGAAAACAGTTATGCCAGGACAGGAATCCATGGCCCAGGCGGCAGCGTTCAGTATTGTAAAGATACCCGCTGTATGGCAGGCTTGGGGCGAGAGCCACTCCTCCTGATAAAGGAGTTCTAGGACCTTGCTCCAGTTCTTGTGGAAGGCCGCCCTCAGACCGGCAATCCACCTTGGTAACTGTGAACTCTATCAGCTCTTGCTACTGTGCTGCTTGAAAAGCATCTTCCCATAGAACCCACTGGAAGCTGCCAGCAGGTGGCGGTAACCCTGACAGCTCTGTCACTGCTGTGTGACTTAAAGCATCCTCCTATAAATCTTCTTAGAAGTAGTTTGTCCATAGATAGAAGTGTTGCACACTGCACCCTCCTTACTGAGCACGACCCACTTTCAACCTTGGTGACCTAATGGGGGTGGACCCCTTACTGCGCACGGCCCTTGCCTTCATGGGAATGGGCCCCTTGCTGTGCACTGTCCACCTCCTGGCCTAGGTGACCTAATGGGGGTGGGCCCCATGTTTTATTGCTCATGACCCTATCACTATCCTTAAAGATGATTTCACTCACTGCCCTCCCTGCCCCCTAACCTATACACAATAAATACTTACACTTCTGGACATTCGAGGCCTCGCCTGACTCTGCTCATAGGTGGCATGGCCCCCTGAGCCCTGCTTCGTTTTCCTTGTATTTCTGTGTCCTGTCTCTTTATTTCTCGGATCCTGAGCCTCAGCACAGCATAAGGCTCACCCCACGACCCTGTGGGGCCATCATCCCTACATGTGACCTCAGGTGATCAACCCTGCTTGGCCTCCCAAAGTGCTGGGATTACAAGTATGAGCCACTGTACCCAGCTCATTTGTATATCTTCTTTGGATAAGTGTCTATTCAGGTTCTTTTGCACATTTTTTAATTGGATGGTTTGTTTTTGTTGTTGTTGAGTTGTAGGAGTTCTTTATGTAGCCTGGATGTTAATTCCTTATCATATATAGGACTTGCACATGTTTTTCCCAGTTCTGTAGGGAACTGCATTCTTGCTCTTACCTTTATTTTGTAAGTGAGGAAGGTGAAGTACAGAGACGTTCAGTAACTTCTAGCTCTCTTCCCCTGCTTGCATGGTTATTATGTGGTGGAGCAGGAATTCAAACTCACACAGGTTGCCTCCAGAGTTAGTACTTTCCCACCGCATTATCTGCAGTCAATTTCTTGGCCAACTTTGTATCAAAACAAGTGGCCTTGGTTTCTATGATTAGCCCATGTGGAAGGCTTGCTTTAAGAGGCAGGTTGATCTACATTTTAAAAAAGTGCAGCTAATCCTAATGATGTGCAGACTCTGTATCATTTGTGAATTTGCCTACTTGCTAAAATTTATTTGTAACTCCCAGATCAGTGCTCACAATGCTTTTCTGGTTATTTGTGGCCAAGTGCGAAGGAGTAAAAATTGAGCCACCTGATGCACATGTTCCCAGCTGATGTTAAACAACTGCTTTCTTGTTTTGGTTTTCATACTGTAAACAAGTGTTCTTTCATGGTCTACAGTATTTAGTGTCATGTTTTCCCCCACATTTTGGTAGGCATTTTGTTGGCAGGAGTGTGGTGATTTCACTGTTTAAAATAGTCTGCAAATGTAATGCTGAAGTGCTAATGTTCCTAAATGCATGAAGGCTGTGATGTATCTTCTAAAGAACAGACAGATGGTCCCTGACTTAGAATCGTTTGACTTACAGTTTTTCAACTTTAGGAGGTTGTGAGAGTGATACACATTCTATAGAAACCATACTTTGAATTTTGAATTTTGAGCTTTTCTCAGGTATATTAAATGCATTTTCTTGGGTATATTAAATGCATTTTAAGTATTTTCAATTTATGACCAGTCTATTGGGATGTAACCCCATCATAAATTGAAAAGCATCTGTACATGTAATTTGATAAGTTTAGTTCAAACTGAGTTCTAGTGCTGGTGGCCATAATTTCCATGGTAATGAATCAGCAATACATATTCAATAAGGTATCTTTAAATATAAACAAAGAAAAAACTACATTATGTATTGATTGGCTGAAGAAGGTGTTGTTACTAGAAGCTTGCGGGAATCTAACCCTGTGTTTCTCCTAGGAGCAATGGCTCAGTATTTGCTGATTCATTGTTTGCAGTGGTCTTATAAAACATAACTTTTGTGAATAAGGAGATTTGACTGCATTTCCTAACTACTGTTTAAATCAGTGTAACATGAAGGAAAGCCTCATTTGCATTAAATAAAAGAACTGTTGTAGAATCCCAGGGCATGCGATGCTGTGTTGTAATTCAGAAGTCCCAAGTGCTTTCACGTCTGCCATATCAGCAAGTCAGTGGTAGGTAGGGCTGGTGTATGTGCATTCTAAACAAGAAATCACAGTAAGGAGAGGTTATGTGGGCTGTCCAAGGACACACAGATAGTGGTATAAATGGACCTGAAGCCCAATTCTCCTGATTCTTTTTGATATGAATTTCCCGCTTCTATCTTGCCTTTCTGTAACTGGAATAGCAAGAAGAAGTGAATGCTTTTTGAGTACATACAACGTACCAGTTCCAGAGCTAGTCACTGATGCATTGGATCACGTTTGTCTCAGCAACTCTTTGTAATAGGACATGTAGTTGGCCCCCCAGTTTCACATCCATGGATTCAACCAAGTGCAGATTGAAACCTGTGGATATGGAAGGCTGACTGTACTAGGTCTACTAGGTCATTACACATAATAAGGGACTTGAGCATCAGGGGATTTTTCATCTGTGGGGTCTTGGAACCAATCTTCCACAGGTACAAAGGGCCAACTGTAGTGCAGTCTCACCAATGGCTAGACTGAAAGGAAGTCGGGTGTTTCACTGAGGACTTATGTATAAAATAGTGCTGATGAAATGTGAATCTTGATTACTTTCTGCAGTTCCATCCTAAATGTCTCAGAAGAGAGAATTAGCACAAGATAAATGTCTACTTTCTAAGCCCAGTTTACTAATGGTGTTGCAAAATACCTGATTAATGCTTCCAGCCATTTGGATTTGTGGTTTCATATATGTGTACAAAATATTAAAAGAGTTAATATAGAAATGTTCTTCTCAAATCTTTCCAAGTTTAATTTGCTGTGCCTTAAGACATAATTATTAATTCATAGTGTGAAGTGGATTATTATAAATGTTTTCTTTTTAGAGTGAAAGAAGATGTCTTTATTTAAAGCCCGTAATTGGTGGTCGACTATTCTAGGAGAAAAAGAAGAATTTGATCATGGCTGTTTGTGTTTGGCTAACGTTGACAATAGTGGAAATGGACAAGGTAAGCAACTTATAACCATGTGCCTTGAATCAAAGCTTTAAAGAGATCAAATTAAGCCAGGTGCCGTGGCTCACACCTGTAACCCCAGCCCTTTGGGAGGCTGAGGTAGGAGATCGCTTGAACCCAGAAGGTGGAGGTTGCAGTGAGCTGAGATCATGCCACTGCACTCCAGCCTGGGAGACAGAGTGAGACTCCATTTCAAAAAAAAAAGAGAGATCAAATAAAAATGACTTGCTTTTCAAAATATGTACTTTTTAGAACTTAATCGAACTATCATAATTGTACCTAATTTTTTTTTTTGGTTGAGTATGACTATTTCTTTCTTTGTAGTACAGAAAAGATAAGTCTGTAGAAAAAGAAGAAAGACAACTGGGTAGAAAATGTATTTCAAATATCTAACCCAAATCTTCAACAGATTTTCCATCTTAAGTATTCCAAAAGGTATACCATTGTATTAGACTAAATGTGGGTTCACTTATCACCTAAACTTTTTTAAGCTAAAAAATCTCAAACAATTAACATTTGGGAAGAAAAACAAGACTGGTATAAAGTCAACAAAACATTTCAACTTTCTAAACTGTATGCACTGGACTAATTTTTCGATATTAGAATATCTCCACATTTGAATTTGGATAATGCACAGTGATAAATACTGGATTAAAACATTTGACATCGAACATATGCAAGACTAATGGCTAGTAGGAAAAACGCTAGAACGGAGAGAGAAAAGTTGCAAGTGCCAAAGCGTTTAAACGCCCTTTCAAATATCCCAAGATGCTAAATTAAGGACAAAAGGATTAGGGTTCCAAGAATACAAACTTTCCTCTTTCAAGGCAACTGAATATTGAATCTCATTGAGATTATGAAATAAACATGCACTTAACTCCTGTTTGGCTTTCTGAACTTCACCACAGTGAACAACCCATTCTTTTTCCTTGTTTACACCAAAGGCTCGTTTTGAACACAACTCGAAATGGAATTCCAGGCCCCAAAACTCACTTTCACCCCCACAGGCAGCTACTTAACAGATAATAAGGAATTCAAGTGCAGGACCTGAAGGGCTTATTTCCATGCTAATTTCACAATCCTCGTTTCTTTCCCAGATACAAAAATTAAGATTTAAAAGGTGGTGGGAGTGGGGAACTTGGGGGTTGGTCTGAGAAAAAAGTGAATTTCCCAAGAATTCCTAAATGGTTTTGCTTCAAATATTAAAACTGTCAGTTATCATAGAATTTAACAACCGCTGAAACTTGCATTTGAAAAATTACTATGTTTCACTTTGTTTCAACAGCTCAAAGTTGCATATGAAACGATTACTATGTTTCACTTTCTTTTTTCCTGGGGGCAGGGGATGGTGTCTAACCTACTCTTAAAATTTAACATACTGACAGGTTCCCCTCCGCCCACACTGAGGTTTCTTATCCCCCATTAATGCATTCAGTCATATGGCATTTCTTTCTCATCAAAGGCCATCGGGAATGGTTTCAGGAAACTGATTTTCAAGCACTGGGGTCTTTAAGCGGCAGCGCCCGGACAGATCATGGAGAGGAGATGGGCAAGACGCAGGGAAGCGCATTCCTTCTAAACCAAGCGCCAGAACCGCCCTCCCGAAGCGCCCCGGGGCTTAGAGCATCACCTCGCTGTAATCCCGGCCGGGGGCGGCGCGGGGTGGGATGCGGCTGGACCCGGGCATTGGGTGATCCACTCCGCGACGCTGGGGCCGGGGTCAGCGCGCAGCCCCTCCGCGTCCCTTCTCCCCCAGCTACCCCTCCAGCCCGCTGCCTCTGGCCGCAGCATCTCCAAGCACACGTGAGGCGGCCGCAGGGACTGGGCCGAGGCGCCGCAGAACCCACCGAAACTTCCCAGGGGCGCCAGTTCAAAAATCGCCGGTCCCGCCGCGGCCGCGCGCCCCTCGGCGGGCTCCCCTCTGCGCGCCCGAAGCCCCCGTCTCCCCCTCCCTCAGGACCCCCCAGCGCCCCGCGTGGCGGGAACACGCCGCCAGGTGCCTCCCGGCCTCGGGGGCCGCCGTCTCACGACCGCTCCCGCGGGGGCCCCACTCCGCCAATCGCCGCGGCCTCGCGCCCCGGCGCACACTCACCAGCCCGAGCCGGGGCGGCCATCTTCAATTGTACCTAATTTTGAAGGTAGTTTTTAAAATAAGTAATATTTAGGTAGCAGACCGATAACTATAGTCCTTCTGTTTTATGTTCTGGTTTGTATTGATTCTGTCATATATTTTTCTGGAATTTATTAAAAATTATATGACATCACTTCACTTAGTAGGTGCTCAGAGGAGTTCAGTACCTCGCACTGTTGGGCTTCACCAGTGTAATTTTCTCTTTTCACATTTTCCTGCCTCAGAATTTGCTCTTGTAGGGGAGAGTTAGGAAAATATTTTGAATTTTGAAAAATTTCCTTTTGTAGAAATTCTTTACAAGAAAATAATTTTTAAATTGGACCTGGAAATCATTCATACCATAATGAAATTATACTAGCTCTATTTGGTGGTAGAAAACAGTTGCTAAATCACTGCTTTCATTATCATATACTGAAACTTCCATCCTACCTTGTTTTTATGCATCTTTATGTTTTTTAGGTCACCTTTAAAACAGTTTAATTCTATGTTATTGTATCATTGCTACTTGAAATTTGTATTTGGTTTATAGTTATGGGCTTAAAAATTTTTTTTGTAATCCAGATAGTCATTAGCCTCTTAAAAAGAAAACTTATAACTATTCATTTATTTGCTGAATATAAATATTATCCCCTTATATTTAAAAAAAATCATTTTTCTTGCATATAATAAGAGCAGTGGGATCTGCAGGGAAATGTGAAAAGAGAAAACTATGCTGGCGAAGCAGAGCAGTGGGAGGCGCTGAACTCCTTAGAGCACCTACTAAGTTGTTTTGAAGGAAAATTTGGTCCCTGATAGGAGATGGGTAGATCTTTTTTATTCAGAGAGTATTGAGAGGTTCCTCAACCCTGCCTCTGCCCTCCTGTTTGTTAAAGCTTGTGATTCCCCAATTATTTGGCCACGTAAGAGTCATGCCAAAGAAATACCTGCCAGAGACAATTTCAAACTCAATTCTGCCCAAACTATCTAAAGTTTAGCTTGGTTAGAAACTATCCTTCTGATTATCTGCATAACATACTGTTGACTCATTCATTTCTATTAGAGTTCCTTACTGGGGTGCCACCGTGCTACCAGTAGGTTACCAATATGCTGAGATACTGCTTCCCTCACAGTTTGTGGTGAGCTGTGAGCAGCTTCCTCTGTTTTCCGAAGCTTGCTATACAGAAATCATTACATATGTATGTTCCACATAGAAAAAAACACTGATCATTGTGTTCCGAAGCCTGGATACCTGGGTCATACTATCCTGGGGTGATTATTATATATCAAGCTTTTGTATCCCAGACACACGAGATGTTATAAGATTGTATTTTCTGGGGGTAGGTGGGTGGTGTGACTTAGGTATCCTCATTTTTGACAAGTTCCGGAATTGAATGCTGGCATTCTTTGAGAATTATTAATGTCGATCTTATAGAATGGAAGGACCAAGAGCAGTTCTGGATGTGCTCTGTTTAAGACAGGAATGTCTAGTATACAGAATAGAGGTAGAGATTTTGGGATGGACAATGTGGTGTTTGTATTTGGAGCTCTGTGAATAGGTGAAAATGCACAAGGAGAGAAGCTGAAATAAGAGGGGAAAGGTGTAGGACTGTAACCTTGAGAATGGGGGAAGTGTGGGAAGAGTAATAGATTCTGAAAACGGGAGGCAGAGAGGCAGGAAAACTACTTAGGCTGGTACCTGGGAAGCAAGGTTTAGTGATATGAGGACCGATTTTTTTTTTTTTTTTTTTTTTTTTTAAGACAGAGTCTTGATCTGTGGCCCAGGTTGGAGTGCAGTGGTGCCATCTCGGCTCACTGCAACCTCTGCCTCCCGGGTTCAAGCAATTATCCTGACTTAGCCTCCCAAGTAGCTGAGATTACACGTGCCTGCCATTATGTCAGGCTAATTTTTGTATTTTTAGTAGAGACAAGGTTTTGCCATGTTGGCCAGGCTGTTCTTGAACTTCTGACCTAGGTGATGCACCTGCCTTGGCCTCCCAAAGTGCTGGTATTACTGGTGTGAGCCACTGTGCCCAACCTTTTTTTTTTTTTTTAATTGTGACAGGGTCTGACTCTGCTGCCCAGGATGGAGTGCAGTTGTGTGATCATGGCTCACTGCAGCCTCAACCTCCCAGGTGTGCTTCACCATGTCTGGCTAATTTTTAATTTTTTTGTTTTTATAGAGACAGTGTCTCCTTGTGTTGCCCAGGCTGGTCTTGAACTCCTGGGCTCAAGTCATCTTTCTGCCTTGGCCTCCCAAAGTGCTGGGATTACAGGCATGAGCCACCAAGCCTGGCCTAAAAGTTTTCATGCTCTTGAGCAGCAAGTGGTTCATTAGTGTCTGTGACAAGAGTGCATGTGCGGGCACAATGGTAATGAGATCTACATTTTCAATGAATGGATGGGGAGTGAGTGGGAGGCGGGGAGACTATTTATGACTCTTTAAAGAAACTTAGCTGTGAATCAAAGAAGAGAGGATGATGATTTGGAGGCCATGTAGGGTCAAGGGAAGTGGGAAAAATTCAGTGTGTAGGATAGAGGCTTTCATCGATGGAGCAGGGGCTCAGAGGGGACAGTCAGAGATGAGATCAGGTGTGCAGATGGAAGATTAATCTTGAACAGGTGTGGGAACCTTTTTCCATAGTGACAGAGGAAAGAAGGTACAGATGTATATAGAGGTAGAGAAATTTGCAGGTCAAGCTGGGAAGTTGAAACATTAATGTCAGTTGACCTCTCCTTTTTTTTTTTAGGTGATGAGAAAGTGAGAGAAGGGTTATAGCATCCTGAAATTTCTTTAGAAGAAGCCGAGTGAAAACACAGGATTCCTTGCTAATCTTGATAGTACAATGGAAATTGAATACCCCATGCATTTAAAGTGGTACTTACTTTCCTGATTTTCTCAACTCAAGATTCAGACTCTTGAGAGAGGTAGTGAGAGTGAGGGAAAGAGAGAGGATCTTAATAATCCAATTTAGATTACATGCCAACCTGTGGCCTGGAGGGAAAGTTTATTACTAGAGTTGGAGTAGAAAGCAAATAAGATTGACTAATGGCTTTTCATTCAATGCCTGCATGTTCATTAATTCCTGGGAAATCCCATATTATTAGTCATAGCTTGAAATCTATGAGGGTCAGACTTATCTGAGATCTGGTTACTATAAAATTCCTGAAAGTGTTTTAATAATTATACATTTTGCTTCAGTGGGTTAGCTTGTTACCATGTGGCCTTGGCCATCCTGACCTCCTCTTATCCCTGAAGATAGGGCTGCATTGAGTTACCCATGAATCTTGGTTATTTAGTGAGTAAAAGTGGGGATTTAGGGCACAAGATACGTGGAAAGCTCAGTGGAGAATGTTGTAGGAAGGTTTAAAGGTTTAAGTCTTCTCTACCCCTTCTGGACTCCATTACAACGGTACAGTTTTATTCTTTCTGATCAATGCCTGGAGAGAAACCTGGAGAGATTTGTCAGGTCATTTGTTACTGTAATTTAAAATGTAATTTACCACTATCTGAGTAGTAAGTGGTGAGAAATGTTACTGCAGAGTACCAAAGACTCTGAGTTTTATTCTCTACCTTTGGATGATAATTTTGAGATTAAACCTATCATGCTTTTAAATTATCCAGTGCCTTTCAACATGTGGTTTGGTGTTCCTTGTTCAGTTGGCCTATGGCAGCTGCTGTCCGGTCCACTAGAGTTTCACCTGCAATGGGCACAGGGTCCCAGGTAGCTAGAGATGATAACTTGATTAATTGTTCTGTTACAGTGTATGCTTAACCCCACCTAGAATATGAATGGGAGTGTTCTGTGAAAGGACGTATATGCAAAGTGGCCCCTGAGAACCAAAGACTGAGGCAGACAAATCCAGTTTGTCAGTATATGGTGATTTACTAGGTAAACTTATGGGCAGGAATGTAGTCTTGGGCAGTTGCAAGATGGGTAGATCTCCACACCACAACCCCCAGACCCAGGGCTTGTATCTTGGGGAAAATAGTATATGTGCTCTTGAAGGAATGTGTAGGTGGCTATGAATGTCACAGCCTATGATATATGTGGAACCTCAAGTGCTGTTTTGGAGGAAAGGCAAAACTTAAAGGAATAGGTGTTTCTACATAAAGAGTAATACATCAACTAGAAATCTTGGAGGAGTTCTTGAAGTTATTCAGGAGTCACATGGCAGATTAGCATTTAAAATAAAGTTGCTCTTGTCCCCACAAGGAATCTTACTGTTTTGTACCCCATTTCATGTCAAGAACAAATTCCCATACTTTGGAGGCCAAGGCAGGTGGATTGCTTGAGGCCAGGAGTTTGAGACCAGCCTGGACAACATGGCATAACCACATCCTTACAAAAAATACAAAAATTAGCTGGGCATGGTGGCACATGCCTGTATTCCCATCTACTCAGGAGGCTGAGCTGGAAGGTTGAGGATGCAGTGAGCCGTGATTGCATCACTGCACTCAAGCCTGGGCAACAGAGTGAGACCCTGTCTCAAAGGAAAGAAAAATAACCAATTCTAAATATGCTTGCATGTTTTCATGCCTGCAGTTTATTTTCTGGTGCTTATTTTTATATCAGTTATCTTTTTTTGACCGCAAGTGACAGGAAACTGTGATAAATTTAAGTACAGAAGATACTGGAATAAGATAGGTACTGGGTAAGATAGCTTTCCCAAATGGAGGCAGAGTTGAACTGAACAACCCTTTAGTGGGGACAGGAATGGGCATGGCTCCAGAGACCTTGTAAGCCTCCAGGAGGCTGTCATTAGCTCCTCTAGCACTGGAGTCCCATGATCTATGTGTCTCCATTCAGTATGGAAGTTCCCAGGTTGTACCTCTCTCATAGGGTTATTAGGAGGATTTTTTTTTCAGTGACAAAGTCTTGTTCTATCACCCCAGGCTAGAGTACAGTGGCATGATTACAGCTCACTGCAGCCTGGAACTCCTTGGCTCAAGCGATCCTTCCACCTCAGCCTCTCAAGTAGCCGGGACTGCAGGGGCGTGCCACTGCATGCAGCGTCGCATGGCATTCCCTCCACGTCTCTGTTTTCTCATCTTAAAGAACACTAATCGAGTTCGATCACACACCTAAGTAACTGTGACCTCATTTTAGCTTGATTACATCTGCAAAGACTCTGTTTCCAAATCCGGTCACATTCAGAGGTGCATGGAGTTATGACTTTACATATCCTTTGTCAGGGGGATACAATTTAACTTATAACACCCATTCTATCATTTCCCCTTCTTATACTTAAGGTAAAACATTGATAATCAAGGCACTCTATCTAGTGAGGACTCAGAATCCTTTGTAATTCAGAGTTTTTGATAGTTACAACCGGTTATAGAGTTGGCCTCTGTGATGGAATCGGTTTATGACATTGTACTAGTCCTTTGATTGAGTTAAATTATGACTTTGATACCAAATAAAGGCTTAGGAAAAAATGCAGTATGTTAGTACATTTGACTGTAGTGATGTAAAACTATTTATGAGAAATAAAACTGTGTGTTATTGAAACAAATACACTTTAATTACATCTTCTTTGGAAGAGTGGCCTTTGTATATAAAGCAAGACTGAATTTTTTTAATTTTTAGATTTCTCCTTTAGACATTAGAAAGCTTATTTCCTAAGAGATTTGCTAATGCATGTTTCTTCTTATATCTTTTTAAAAAACATCTCTCTACAGATAAGATAATTGTGGGTAGCTTTATGGGATACCTCAGGATCTTTAGCCCCCATCCTACAAAAACAGGAGATGGAGCTCAAGCTGCAGATATGCTTCTAGAAGTGGATCTACGAGATCCGGTGCTTCAAGTGGAAGTAGGAAAGTTTGTTTCGTAAGTAAGCCCACTAAAATGGTATTTTACTTGGAGTATGTCAATCCTTTACTGTGTCACTTTTGTGAATTCTTCAAAGAAGACTATCCATGAATTAACTCTATTTTCTGGATGTTGTCACCTGAGCGTTTCTCATGTATGGGATGCTTTTTATGTGGATACCATACATTTAAGATAGAATAATTTAGGGCCTTTTTATAGTAGTAGACTTAAGATGTCTGACATTAGCAGAAGCTTAAAGACAAAGAGATAAGCTTTTAAAAATAACCAAATAAAGAAATAAATAAGAAGTATCTACTTATTTAAAGTTATATAAGTGTCTGTTTATAATTAGATGAAGTAGCAGACAACCATTACTTTCTGGCGAATAGCTTTGAGGTTTTATAATGAGTACTTATTTAGGGTAGAGAGGCCCTGTCGTTTCTTGGAAAACGTCAGTTCAGCCCACAAAGTAAGTCTTCCCCTTACAAGAGCTTTGTTCAAAAATTGTTTCTTCTTAAACTTCATTTATTTTAGAAAACTGTTTATTAGTTTGAACTTTGGGTAATATGTCTGCTTTTTATTTATTGATGATATTGCTGATCTTTTTTTTTTTTTGAGATGGGGTCTCGCTCTGTCACCCAGGCTGGAGTGCAGTGGCCCTATTTCAGCTCATTGCAGCCTCCGCCTCCTGGGTTCCAACTGATTCTTCTGCCTCAGCCTCCTGAGTAGCTGGGATTACTGGCGCACTCCACCACACCCAGCTAATTTTTGTAATTTTAGTAGATACAGGGTTTTACCATGTTGGTCAGGCTGGTCTCAAACTCCTGACCTCGTGATCCTCCCACCTCGGCTTCCCAAAGTGCTGGGATTACAGGTGTGAAGCACTGCGCCCTGCCGATCCTCTTATTTTCATATACTAACTTGCTTAAAATTAAACTTGTGTTTCTTAATCATTTAAAAGTGTGATGAAAACTTATCAAGTAGCCAGAGTTGGTTTGCCTCCTCTTTTTGAGCTCCCTTTTGCCTTTTTAAATCTGGGCAGTACCCTAAGCTCTGGATTTCGGCATACTGTATTTGTTTATTATGATTTATTGCCCCCAGGGGCCATTTAGTCAGGGCCCTAACTCCTGCTTGAAAACCAAACAACCACTCATGAGCATTCACCCTCTTCCAGTGATATGTTTCAATTTGCTGGGAAGCTGTAGCTTGGATGCTTTAGGCCAGAGCGTGAGATGATACTTGTATGCTTTGTGACAGGCTGGATTGCGGAGATTTTTTGACTGATGTGGTTGGTAAATATCTACTCCCTCTAAAAGCAGATGATGATTAGGTGCCCATCATGTACCTAGGACATATTAGATGTGATGGATTTACAAAGTAAGGAGACAAAAGCATTCTTCCCTCTAAAAAGTGTTTTTACCTTAGCGTTATAAGAGGTGGAACAACCAGAACAAGCATTCTGTAGAGTAGCTTTTAAGCTCAGCCCTCAACTATGTGATCACATTGGAAGGGGAGGAAGTTAACTTAATAACTAAATACTGTACTAGGCCTTTATAAATATTGTCTCAATAATCTTATAAGGCAGATATTATCTGAATTTAGAGATAAGGAAACTAGAGCTCAGAGTATAAGGTCACACAGCCAAGATTCAGTCCCAGGTCTCTCTGACTTTATACTTTACTGTCTTTCTATGACATTATGCTCTTTTCCTGAGCATGGTAGAAAAGTTGTTTTGAATGTTCAGGGTACATATACAAAATTTCCAAAGGCAGTATTGATCATTTGATATATATATTTGCATTTTCTAGTAGAAGAGCAAATGATGCATATATATTAATTGTAACAATGTTTTGCAGATGATATCTAATACAATTTTTTGTAAATAAGATACTAACACTCTGAAACTTTAAGTGATTGTACATATAGTAAGATGTACAGTCAGAACCCCCATCTAGGTCTGCAGACTTCAATTACAGTCCTTGCAGTTTAGAACAGAGTCTGTATCAGGGGTTGTACACTGGAGGCCTACTTGTACATGTGAGCCTTCTCAGTGTTTTATTTTTTGAGACGAAGTTTCACTCTTGTCACCCCGACTGGAGCACAATGGCGTGATCTCAGCTCACTACAACCTCTGCCTCCCTGGCTCAAGCGATTCTCCTGCCTCAGCCTCCCAAGTAGCTGGGACTACAGGCACCTGCCACCATGCCTGGCTAATTTTTCTATTTTTAGTAGAGACAGGGTTTTACCATATTGGCCAGGCTGCTCTTAAATTCCTGACCTCAGGAGATCCACCCTCTCAGCCTCCCAGAGTGCTGGGGTTTCAGGCACCAGCCACTCCACCTGGCCGCCTGCTCAGTATTTCAAATTTAAAAGTGCTGTCAAGCATTTAAGAACTAAGAGAGTTCACATAAAACCCCCGCTTTTTGGCTTTTCTTGAAAAATGTGGGGTTCTGGCCGCAAGCCCAGAACCAAGTAGTAGCCACCTTCTTTAGTCTGGTCTGTCTCCAGTTAACCACAGCTGTTTACAGCCTGTGTTCATTCATACCCCCTGGCTTGACCCTTGAAAACTGAATTTAGGATCTCTCGACTGTGCTTGCTACTGTTTCTAGAAACCACTTGAGATGCGGGTGGGAATTGTAGTGGTGATATTGGTAGTTTATTTCTATTTGAGATTTAGTCCAAACAGAAATATTTTCAATATTTTAATAAAATTTCAGGGATGGAAGTGATATATGCTACTTCTAATAATGATTGGTGTATTGTGATGCTTTCACATTATTTCATTTCATTGGACCTCTTATTTTTCATGAGAAATAGACTCAGGGAGATTTACGTGACTTGTCCAGAGTCACAGGTGAATTAGTCAGAAAGCCAGGACTAGAAGTTGGATTTATTTATTGAAAGAAATAGCGCTTACAGAGGGACCTCAGATCTGACTTTTTCCTGGAAGGTCTATTGGCTTCAATCTGAAGGCAGTGCCTTGAGGCAGAGTCTCAGATCTGGCTTTTTCCTGGAAGCTCTGTTGGCTTCAATCTGAAGGTAGTGCCTTGAGGCAGAGTACTTGAGCCCCTGGGGTTGTCAGATTGGCTGTTTACTGTTATATTTATTTTTCAGTTTGGAATGTTATCTAATGAATTGTTTTGTTTACT
Source organism: Callithrix jacchus (assembly GCF_049354715.1). Taxonomy (NCBI): domain Eukaryota; kingdom Metazoa; phylum Chordata; class Mammalia; order Primates; family Cebidae; genus Callithrix; species Callithrix jacchus. The sequence continues at coordinate 2,051,234 of NC_133512.1, forward strand.
CATAGTGGGTGTGGTTATGAAATCTTTCTGAAATTATTTTACAACTTTTTGGTTACATCTAAAACTGATATTGGAAAACTTTAAAAACTTTCTCTGTTTTTCAGAGGTACTGAAATGCTGCATTTGGCTGTGTTACATTCTAGAAAACTTTGTGTCTACTCTGTCTCAGGTAAGAAACATTGTTTTCCAAAGTAGAATTTATATTACAAATCAGGCTTGATGTTATCTAGGAATAGATATTCCCTAATGCTGACTTGGTAGAGAACACGAAACATTTACTTGACTGTTTTCTTGTGTTGCTTAGCATTTTCCCATTTTTCATTTATTCTTTCAGGCTAATACATTTTCTTGGTCTGCTATTTTTGTGTATACGTATCTTTCTAGCAGAGGATTCCTCTTAATCACCTTCCTCTCCAGAATTGTTTCCAGGATTGCCTGTGACTGATAGATGCCAATTCTGGGTACTTAGGACGCATATGTCTTAAGAAATGTGCAGTAACAGAACTGATTAGACGCTGAGTCATAGTGGTTTGGAGTAGATTTTCTTTGGTGAGCCTCAGTATTTTCTCCCTACAGTTCAGTTTCTCAGTTTTTGGCTGTCTTCACTCAGATGGGGCTCAAGGCACTTATCCTGAGGCTTCATCAGGTTTCATTCTCTGACATGGTTCTGTGGGTACAAGTATAGTATGTGGTTTGGTTTTTATTAAAAATAGAGTATGTGGTTTGGCTTTTATTATATTTTATTTTGATCTTTATTAAATTTAAGATATAACTTAAAGAATTTTATTTCAGTTATTAGAAAAGTTTAGTTGAGTTGAGAGTTATTTTAATGGATGTCAGGATGGGGCATTTTTTCGGGTATGATCAAGCTGAGTCTGTGGGGCTGTTCCTTATGCCAGATCCTCTCCTTTGGAGCTGGCTGTAAACGTTAGCTTCTAGGACTTGAATTTCTCAGGCTTACTCTCTTGATTTGGGCTTTTTTTGTATTTTGCTTTCAATTTGAGTAATGATGCATATTTACTTCCTGAGCTGGATATTCTTAGGCAGTCTTCTTTCAGGGTGAAGATCTTTTAGATTTCCAAGGCAGGCCTGGTAACCTGGAGTAGAATGTGGTAGACGTCCAGTAAATACTGGTTGAATGAGTGAGTGAACACATTTCTGGGTAGGGCTGAGGCGATTGACAGTGCCTTTCTTTATTACTCTTCATCATGTGCTGTTTTCACCCCCTTCTCTGTCACTGCCGTCATCTTATTTCCTACTCTGTTTATGTTAGAGGCCCGTAAAGTGTGCTCTCATTGATTTCGTGGGAAAGGACATGGTTCCATCTGTTCCCCTAGTGACGGGGCATTTAGTATGCTAGGCTGAATGGAGAAGGTATTGTCATACGATGTAGGCTGCTTTATTGCATGGATCTAGTTGTTGCTCTGTTTTTGACTGTAAGCCTGTTATTTTACTATGTGGGTTACACAAGCCATGGAGGAGAATTTGCCCACAGTTACAGTTAACCAGAATACGTCTTCGGAAATTAGTTCCTTCCGACAGCTCTGTGGGGGCTCTAAAGTGGGGCAGAGAATAGGGTGTCTTAGAAACCAGAAATCTGATTAGACACTAGGCCTTCAAGTCCTGCTTGAAGTGTGGGCCAGAAAGACAGAACCCTCTGGAGTTCCACTGGGGCTTAGAGCATAGACACAGGATAAAATGTGTACTTATCAAAGAAATATACTGAAAGAAACTGGCATATTAGGTGACAATTTGTTTATGGCACATTGGTATGCTCCTTCAAAATAAAAGTTGTTTGCTATAGGAATGGTGATTTTATTCCTCGTTATTCTTGTGTTCACTTAAAAGCTTTGTATTCAGTGGTGACTAGCAGTTGTCCAAACTACATTCTCTTATGCCCCACCTCCCTTCCCTTCTGTCTCTCATTTCTTCAGACTCTAATGATATTTGCGGGCTGACAATTTGTGTATTTTTCCTGGCTTGGCTTAAATTGAGAAGCATGGGAAGTTAATGTTTTCGTTCTCTTGAATATGTTTCTTGGAGTTCCAGACTGAACTTTTACCTAGCTTTTACTGTAACAGGGGAAGCACAAACACTTTCTAATTTAAGTGAAACCGCTAGTGTCAGCAGATGAATGTGTGAGCTGAACTTGACATCCTTTTCTTCAACTGCTCTCTTCTTACATATTTTTGTTTTTATAAAAGATTTGAGGCAAACTGGAGGAGACCTTCTAAGGTCAGTCTCCTGGACATACCTAACAACCCTGAACACTCAGAGGCAACTTTGCTAACTTCTTTGTGGTGGTTTATCTGTCATCAAACGTGCTTAACATAGAGAAAAAACAGGGTCTTGCTGACCTGCTGTTGGCCTATCTTATCATACTCTGGTAAAGAGAAAGCATCACATGGCATCTCAGATTTCTTTCTGATGGGCTTCACTTTCTGAATAAATGGTTACAGATGTGTGAGGGTAAGCCATACTGATTATGTTGTTTTAAATATTCTTTTCCAAAAAAATGTGCACTTCTCAAGAAGAATTTACGAAGCATCTGACACATTTATAGAATTGTAATGGTTTCCACAGGAGGGCAAAAGAGATGTGGTTCTTTACTTTGGACAGGCTTACGTAATCTAACTTGGTAGTTTAACACAGTGTACCTTTACTTAATCTGTAATGACTTTGAGTTTATTTAATATCCTTAGATTGCTCACCAGTTACCTAAAATTGCACCGAAAACTTGTCAAAGTGACCTTCTATTTTCCAGAGAATTTTTTGGTTTAAATCAGATCTTGTTTAAGTAAGGCTGGCCAAAGGCATAAATGTTTGAATATTAATGTATTTTCTAACTGATGAAATTTTATAATAATTTTATGTAGACTGTGATCATATATGCTCTATTCAGTCTGTATATCCCAGGGCAAACCCTATGTAAATAATTTTAATATTATGTCACTGATACTTTTTTAGGGAAAAATGACCAGAAATATTAGATTCCCAAATACTTCCTTTATTCCAAGGTAGTTATCTAAGGAAAATTATCTTTTTCTCCAGAGTTGCATTATTAAGTTTTAAAGTGCAGTTACCTGAAGTTTAAGATTTATCAGTGCGTTTGGAGCTTTTATACAAAGTCTGGTGTCATTTCATGCCAAGTTTGTTTAAATATTGGCTGCTGACGCCTATGTTCATTGACATGAGTTCCTAATGTTCCTGCTTGCATTTCGGCCAGCAGGTGTGTATTGATCTGCTTATTCAAAGGGATTGATCTGGTTGTAGATGTTGTAAAAAGAAAAATCTTAGTCAAATGAAATTTAACAGAGTTTAACTGAGCAAAGAATGATTTGTGGATTGGGCAGCCTCTTGAGTCAGAGTAGGCTCAGAGATACTTCAGCACAGCCATGTGGTAGAAGATTTATAGACAGAAAAAGGATAGTGACAGACAGAAAAAAGAAAGTGATGTATAGAAAATGGAATGAGCTACAGAAACAGCCAGATTAGTTACAGCTTGATGTTTACCTTATTTGAAATGGTTCGAACAGTTGGCCTCCTTTGATTGGCCAAAACTCAGTGATTGACACAAGCGTCAGTTACAGTCTGTTTATACCTCCATTTAGGTTACAGTTTCCTGTGTACAGAGAAACCTTTAGGCTCAACTTGAACTATGTGAGTAGGCAGCTTTAGTTTAAACTTGATACAGCAATTCTCCCCTTTTGGTCATCCTCTTAATTTTGAGAGATTGACCAAAACTAGTCATTGATGTCACTGTCACCATCGTAAATGTACTTATTTCATCTTAAAATCCACTGGGAAGTAGCAGAACAGTGGGTTTTGTAAGGTAGGAGCAAAGAATTCAGTTTTTTTTTGGTAAAGGTTAGAGTAGAGGGTACCTCCTTATGCTGGAATGTCCTGTTTGTAGGAGAAAAACAACCTTGTCTGTTCTAGGAGCTAGTGTTTCCTTAAGATCTTAGTTTGGTTATGTCACATTTAGCATGAGTGACTCCATTTTGGTTTAGTCATGTGTGTTGGGACCTAGTGCATGAGCTCAGTCCAAAACAATGGCCTTCCATAATTTTATTTGAAAATTTCCCCTTTTAGTCAGGCTCTCACTTATGTGAGAGTGTGACCAAAAGTTAGGGCCTTAGTCCCACTCTCAGTTACCATCAATTTTGGATTTCTAGCCTCAGCATGTCATTCATAGGTTACAGTGCCCTCATGGTCACACATCTTTTTAAGCTTTTGTCCTTCTAGTTGAAGAGAAATTATGTGGCATTCTAGAGATGGCTGCATGCAAACATTTCCAAATTTTTGACACTAGAGAGACTACTGTAATATCAGGATGATAATACCGAGAGTTTGGAGCATGCTCCTCAGCCAGGGTCCCCATGAACCAAACGAACTAAAATTAAAGAGATCAAAGAGTGAACTGGATAGAGTCTATTCACTTTAACTGAGCAGTCTCTTCATTAGTCCCTACAACTGAATATCTATACTATCTAATGTGATGCATTTCTCCATGGCCAGCAAGAAGTGCCAACAAGTGCACATGTACTGCTGTTTAATCAGTAAGTAATCCAGAGTAGTTCTAGTATTTAGCAAAGCTTTCAAAGTTAATTTAAAGTCTGTTGTGTGACTGTAACCTTTACAGTAGAATCTGATATAAAGCCTATCATGAGGGATAAATTTCTAATCATTACCTCGTTTACTTCAAACCATGGAAAAAGAGACCTAACAAATGATGCCTATTTAGAAGAATGAAGACTTCCTTAAAGTGTCATCTTTTATCTATGATGTCGGTTAAGAGGAGTGGGCCACTGTCCTGTTTCTGACTGAGTATGAGACAACAAATGTGTCATTAAACTTTACCTGAATCAGGCCTTCATCTTTTATTTATTGAGGCATAAGATTGTCCATGCATAAGGCTGGCTGTAAAATCCTTCACAAATAAAAGTATACCCTATGAATACACATAATAGATCCTCTTTTCACTTCTATTGTTCATAGAAACATAAGCAAGGGAAAAAAGTAGAAAGATAAAAGAGTCTCCTAACAGCAGAGAAGTCATGATCTGTGATCTTGGGCAAAAGCTGTCTACCTATGGATGCCATCTTCTCCTGGAGAGAGACCTTCCTGTTTAGCTTTACCTTAGGGTTTCCAATGGATGTAAGTTCCAAGAGTGGAAGGGTCCTTTTGAGTTGTGAGATTATTAACTCAAAGTTTCAAGGTCCCAAAGTTTTGCTGTAATGTGGATGGCAAGGGCAGTTTTTCTCTGGTATTCTCAGAAGATGTACTCTTTGGGTTCTAGATTGCAAAGGGGTTGATTGTCCTCAGTGAGTGGACTTATCAAAGGCTTTCTTTCCTGGGTGAAAATATACTTTGATATATAGAGCTACTGTTATAACATTAGCCCTCTTCCATGGGAAAGATTTAATACAACCAGAAAACATGCATTGAAAATGACAATTGAATGAAATCTTTCTATAAATGTTTAAATGGCTCATCAGCTAGTGGAAATGTACCTGCAGTTTTGGTTGTCTTTCCAGGAACATGTGTTTGATGAAGCAAACATTGGTTGTTACCTATTTTAGCAACATAGAACAGTCACCACACCAATAAAGATATTTTTAATTTGGATAATTTTATTTCTTCCATGATGAGTCGTGGAATGCAGAGCTTTTAATAGCAAAAGCTTTAAGAACTCAGGGAGAACAAGGTGGCTGTTCAGGTTCTCCATGAGTCCACGCTTAATGTTGCACTTAATGACCTCTTAAATAGCAGTTGTTTCTCCAATTTAAGTATGTAGCATTGATAACTGAAAGTTATGGTAATTTGACTTGGATCATGGAGTTCATTCAAATTGCGTATATAAACAATTTCAGTGCTGTCTGGTTTAGAATGAAAATCTGACAAAGTATTTTCTTGGTATTCAATATTTTTGTCCTACTTGGGTTAGCAGTTTTATAAACTAGTCAGTCTGTTTGTTAAAGTTCTGGGAATTCTTACCCCATCCTAATTATGTGACACTAAAGTTTCCAGAAACCTGTATTCAAGAGTGCTTGTCAGGGTCCTTTCTATTCTTTCATGAACCTCCTTAAAGATACCGTACTCTAGGATTTTGGGTGCTTGTAAGGTTTTCAGAAACTGCATTAAGATTAAGCAATTAACTTTGGAAATAACTTTAAATGATTATAATTAAAGACATAATTGACAAGGAAATTTTGTCATTTATATGGCCTACGATAACAATATAATAACCATAAGTATGACTGATAGCATATGCCCAGGCATATTAGAATTTTAGAAATCCCATACAATTTTGGAACATATATTAATAACATTTGCTAAAATATAACTTGAAGATTAAACATCATTTCCTGTTTGGCAGTGCTTCCTGTGTAATTTAACATGTCAGATAATCCTGTTTATCCCTCTTTTGGATGCTTCATGTGCCCTCTGTAGCATCCCAAAGTTAGAGGCTGAAAAAGACTTAATTTTGACCTGAAATTTAATTTTGGGAAGAGCATCAAGTTGTGAAAGGTTTTAAAACCCTTGACTCAGATAGGATTGCAGATCATCATAAAATAATGGTCATTCATTTAGCCAAAGTGATAATTACAAGACTTTTTTTTTCCTTTTATAAGTTTATTTATTTATTTATTTTTATTGCATTTTAGGTTTGGGGTACATGTGAAGAACATGCAAGATAGTTGCATAGGTACACTTGTGGCAGTGTGATTTGCTGGCTTCCTCCCCATCACCTGTATCTGGCATTTCTCCCCATGCTATCTCTCCCCAACTCCCCACCCCCCGCTGTCCCTCCCCTATTCCCCCCAACAGACCTCAGTGTGTAGTACTCCCCTCCCTGTGTCCATGTGTTCTCATTGTTCAACACCCACCTATGAGTGAGAACATGCGCTATTTCAGACTTTTTTTTTAAAGAAAAACACCTGTACTCTTTGATAAAGGAGACTCAGTTATTCAAACAATTTAAAGACCTAAGACTGCATGATAGAAGCTGTCTCTTCTTTCTACTCCTCTTTCCCCCTTTTTTGCAGTTTACTCAAAGCATAAATGAAAATATTTTCCTGTGTCTTATTAATAAATGCTTCAACAAAATTTTTATTCAAAAGAGAAATCAGATTTACTTTTGTATTGGTGTATTATAAATACTAAAGATAATTTTAATGAAATCTCATAAATGAATTTATCAAATCTGTCTTCTTTTAACCACACAGGATTTCCATAAACCTTTTATTTGGCATTTTTCAGTTTTCTATATTCATCTTGTTTTGTCTATTTTTTTTACTCCTTCAATTTGAAATCTTTTTTTTTTTGAGTCAGTTTTGCTCTTTTGCCCAGGCTAGAGTACAATGGTGCGATCTCAGCTCACTGCATCCTCTGACTTCCAATTCAAGCGATTCTCTGCCTCAGCCTCCCGAGTAGCTGGGATTACAGGTGCCTGCCACCACGCCCAGATAATTTTTGTACTTTTAGTAAAGATGGGGTTTCACCATGTTGGTCAGGCTGGTCTCGAGCTCCTGACCTCGTGATCCACCCGCCTCGGTCTGCCAAAGTGCTGGGATTACAGGCATGAGCTACTGTGCCTGGCCTTAATTTGAAACCTTTAAGAAACTTCAAACCAGATAATATTTTTAATATATATTTTTGTGCTTTTATAACTTTCCTCATCAAAAGCGTATCTTACTTTTGTTTATGCACTAATTATATAAAATTGTTTTTTTTTTTTTTTGAGACGGAGTTTCGCTCTTGTTACCCAGGCTGGAGTGCAATGGAGTGATCTCGGCTCACCGCAACCTCCGCCTCCTGGGTTCAGGCAATTCTCCTGCCTCAGCCTCCTGAGTAGCTGGGATTACAGGCACACACCACCATGCACAGCTATTTTTGTATTTTTAGTAGAGACGGGGTTTCACCATGTTGACCAGGATGATCTCGATCTCTTGACCTCGTGATCCACCCACCTTGGCCTCCCAAAGTGGTGGGATTACAGGCGTGAGCCACCACGCCCGGCCCCAAATTATTATTTTTAACAGATCTAAATATATTGTAGCTTTTCTGTATTACATAAAAATAACATCAAGGTATATAGACTTAAAATCATGTTTAATAATTAATAGTTCAATATTTTAACTTACAAATGACTCACACATTTTATGATTATTACTTAACATAACATGACTTGAAGATTTTAAATTACTGAAAAGAACTTTGAACACATGACACGGGTGCCCTCCTTAATGTCTTCCCTCAGTCATTCTGGGTGCCAAGTAGCCTCATGGTACCCAGGAGCACTATGAAGGTCAAGGCCTGTCTGAGTCCTGACATACCAGGTGTGTGTAGAGGTCAGGACAGAAGACACAGCTATGAAGACTGTGCCTGAAGGGTTCAGCCCTCCCCAGCCAGTAGGCAAGCAGGGAAAGCAGGGAGGAAGGGGTCATATTCGGCTTGATTCTGGCTCGTAGCTGATGGTCTAGGCACTTAGAACATGCCTTTATTTTTATTTTATTTTATTATTATTATTTTCTTGAGACGGAGTTTTGCTCTTGTTACCCAGGCTGCAGTGCAATGGTGTGATCTAGGCTCACCGCAACCTCCGCCTCCTGGGTTCAGGCAATTCTCCTGCCTCAGCCTCCCGAGTAGCTGGGTTTACAGGCACGCGCCACCATGCCCAGCTACTTTTTTGTATTTTTAGTAGAGACTGGGTTTCACCATGTTGACCAGGATGGTCTCGATCTGTTGACCTCGTGATCCACCCGCCTCGGCCTCCCAAAGTGCTGGGATTACAGGCATGAGCCACCACGCCTGGCCCAAGAACATGCCTTTAGACCACGTCATGTCCACCCATGCGACCCCTGACTCCAGAGGCTCCAAACCAAAGACGGCTCACAGTCAAGCAAATACCTTGTTACATTTAACTGATAATTTTGAAGCCATTCCTATTTTAGCAACAATTTTAAAACTCGTTTTATTTACCAAATATTATCACAGACACAGAACACACATGGATATGAGAGATTCTTATTTGCCAGCTTTTAAATAGTTCTTCGTTTCCCCATTTGGTCTACTAATCTTTGAGTTACTTGTTTCATTGCCCTAAGCAATTATTAATCAGGCAACAAATTTAACATTTCTAAAATAACAAGTCTTAGGTAAAACAAAAGAAAAATTATATTCCGTAAGTACATAGCTAAGATTTTAGGCCTAAATATTGTATCATCATTCGCTCAAACTAGGGAAAAATGGTGCTCTCATGAAAGTTTGGTTAAGACAAGATGGCCAGAAAGGCAAGTAAATCGAAGGTATGACTTATGTCAGTTTAAAACAATGGTAAGAGTTTCTAATATACACAGGCAGATATCCTTAAAAATGGAGATTTCCTTAATAGATGTGAATTTCTTTTACACAAGGATTTCAAAATAGCCAGTTAAGTTCCAGAAAGGCATATTTGAGTCCAATAGGTGTTCTTAATTTAGCTGCTATTTCTTAGCTAAAATTACGTAGTTCAGAGTGGAGCTGATTAAGGAATAGGGTGAAGAAAACATTCTCTGTGCAGGGGCTCAGCATGGTTGCATCTGAAAAAGAAGCACGCCTGTTTTGCCTGAGGGCCTGCCTTTTATAAATACTTTATCTAGGATAACTTTCTTTTCACCTTTGGATCAGGATGGTAACTAAGACAAAAGTGAGCACATCCAGTTTTTCTTATTAATTAGTTGCTTAAGCTTTTTATTTGCCTTTTATAAAGTGTCTTTTAATAAAAATATTGAAACATTTTAGAAGCTTCTGCATGTCAATAGGCATCCCCGATGAGACTATTTTGGGAGCCTTCGTTTTCAAATGTACTTCTTTGGTACAGTGTTGTTTATTTGAAGCATTTGACATTTGTTACTTCAGTGAGATTTCGCCATTTCTGTAGGACTTTGCTTCTTCCGGGGCCTAAAACGTACGCACATAGAAGCTGGAAGGTACTCAGTTCTTCAGAAACTAAGGATCTCATTTTTACCTCAAATATTGCCTTTGGCTCTCAGACCTCCTTTGCCAAATGATTTTTCCCTACCTAAATATGCAGGAAAAATTAAACAATGGGGGTAGAACCCAGACATTTTTGCAAATTTCCAAAAGCCAAAGTTTATACCTTCTGCAATATGTCATTTACTACCAGTTTATTTCTGACCCAGTCAGATATAAAAAGCCCCGACCTGGGTATAAGACAGTTGGGCTTTCTATGTCATCAGTATGCTAATTTATCCCAATACATAATATTTCAGTGCTTTTCAGTATAATTTCCCCAAAATGGAATTACTTAGAATTAGAGGATGAGAACAAATTAATGTTTTTTAATGTACACAAATACAAAGTAATCTTTTTTTTTCCCTTAGGAATCTTGGGTAATGTGGAACATGGGAATCAATATCAGATGAAATTGATATATGAACATAATCTTCAGAGAACAGCCTGCAATATGACCTATGGACCATTTGGTGGTGTCAAAGGTGATTTGCTTTTAATCATGAGTATGCTATTTCAAGTGACAGATTTAGAATATTTGGTGATATAAAACAGAGGATTAAGTGGAAGAGTTAAAATAGATGTTTTTGAGCTCTTTGTTTCACCTTCCCTCCCTGGCGAGCCTTTGTCTTTGCGTTTCCCGAGGCTGGCTCTTGGAGGTGTGGCCTCTGTGACTCAGGGTTATAAAACAAGTAGCCAATCTGGTAATGGAGTCAAAGATCAATCAGTCCAGAGGCAGTTTAAAAGAACTCCTCTCATTGGATGAGAACATGAATGGGGAGGGAGTAATTCCGCAATGAAAACTCCAGCCGCTCCTGCCTGCACGGTATCCTTTTTCTGGATCCCCTTACACGAAAGCGTGGGAGCTGTCCTTTCACTTTGCCTAATAAACTGCACTTTCACATACTCTTTGGGTCCACAAGTTTCATTTCAACATTAAAACTCACTGCGCCTACGGGACTCGTTTCCCCATTCAGAACCTAAGTTTGGGCGAGAGCTATGCCACTTCCCTGGTGGTCTAGCAGTTGGGAGTCCTGGTTTTCATCCAGATGGCCCGGGTCCAACTCCTGGTGTGGGAACCAGGGTTCAACTCCTGATGTGAGAACCAAGGAATCTAGCTGCAGTTTTACACCTCCAGTAATAATTGTGTCCACCCAGCCCCAGAGCTTCCAGAATCACCAAGGCTTGGTGCTTGCTTGTGTACACTCTTGCTATTGGTATGAAAGATTTCTTATTTCCAACCCAGCTTCCCTCCCTGCACCACGACAGGTGGTAGAGGAGAGAATGGGAGGCAAAGTGGTGACACCTGTGTCATTGTGTGAGTCTGTGTGTGTAGGTATCTATGTCCTGCGTGCCGCCTGCCGAGCATGTAACTAGGGATTTTGTGATATTTTAGCTCTTCCTGGACACATGTTTTATGAGTTTATTGTTTAGCTATTGCATTATATTTTTCCTTATCAACATGAGAAAATGACTTTATTTTGGAAGTATTCGTTTGTGTGAACTGAGTTTTTGTATTAATACGTACAGATAAAAACAAGGAATAGTTGAATTTGGGGGTACCAAGCAGCATCAGGGATATTCTCGGCGGCGATGTGCAGATAAATGTCTTACATAACTGAAGTGACATAAAGCAAACACTTGGTTAGATTGGAGGATTGCTTCACTTGGGTAACAGGAATGTTTGGATTATTTGAACCATAAGGAAGTATTCGAGTTAGATGAAGAGAGAAAGTTAGATTAGAGGAGAGTCTGTCGCTGAAGTGCTTCCTCAGCTTTTAGAACTGATTTTTACTGTCTTTGAAAAAAATGACCTGATTAGGAAACCTAGGCCTCTCTTGTTTAATTAACTATTTTCAATTTGCTTTCCCCTACCAAATTTCCAAAAAGCAAATTGCTAAATTCCATACATCATAAAAAAACTATGACAGGAGGAAAAACTGCTTTGGCCACATAAAAGTGTTTTCTGATAGCATAGCAATGATCCTTTAGATGACATCAAATCTTATATAGCAGGGGTCCCCAGCCCCTGAGCTATGGATGCGTAGTGGTCCGTGACCTGTTAGGAACCGGGTTGTGTGGCAGGAGGTGAGTGGTGGGCGAGTGAGTGAAGCTTCATCGGTATTTACAGCCACTCCCCGTCACTTGCATTACCCTGAGCTCTGCCTCCTGTCAGATCCGGAGGCGTTATAGGAGCGTGAACCCTATTGTGAACTGTGCATGCAAGGCATCTAGGTTGTGTGCTCTTATGAAAATCTGATGCCTCCCATCACTCTGAGATGGGACCATCTAGTTGCAGGGAAACAAGCTCAAGGCTCCTACTGATCCTACATTGTGTTAGTTGTATAACTATTTCGTTACATATTACCATGTAATAATAATAGAGATAAAGTGCACAATAAATGTAATGTGCTGAGTCATCCCGAGATCATCTCCCTCACTGTCTGTGGAAAAATCATCTCTCACGAAACTGGTTCTCGATGCCAAAAATGTTGGGGACTGCTATTATATAGATTGCAGTATACTTTTTTTTTTAAAGTTTATTTGATAATTTTTGTTTTGCTTTTCTTCTTGGATGCATTTAGACCTAATTTCTCTCTTGAATTACAAATATTTTTCAAGAATTGTTAGATAAATTAATATCTTTATTTATTTTAAAATATATATATTTTATTGCCCTTTAGGTTCTGGGGTACATGTGAAGAACATGCAGGATTGTTGTATAGGTACATACATGGCAATGTGGTTTGCTGCCTCCATCCCCATCACCTGTATCTGGCATTTCTACCCATGTTATCCCTTCCCAACTCCCTACCCCTTGCTGTCCCTTCCCTAGTCCCCCACAACAAATCCCAGTGTGTGATGCTCCCCTCCCTGTGTCCATGTGTTCTCATTGTTCAACACCGCCTATGAGTGAGGACATGCGGTGTTTGGTTTTCTGTTCTTGTGTCAGTTTGCTGAGAATGATGGTTTCCAGATTCATCCATGTCCCTGCAAAGGACACAAACTCTTCATTTTTTGTGGCTGCACAGTATTCCATGGTGTATATGTGCCACATTTTCCCTGTCCAGTCTATCACTGATGGGCATTTGGGTTGGTTCCAGGTCTTTGCTATTGTAAACAGTACCGAAATGAACATATATATGCATGTGCCTTTATAATAGAACAATTTATAATCCTTTGGATAGATACACAGTAATGGGATCGCTGGATCAAATGGAATTGCTATTTCTAGGTCCTTGAGGAATCGCCACACTGTCTTCCACAATGGTTGAACTAATTTACACTCCCACCAACAGTGTAAAAGTGTTCCTATTTCTCCACATCCTCTCCAGCATCTGTTGTCTCCAGATTTTTTAATGATTGCCATTCTAACTGGTGTGAGATGGTAACTCAATGTGGTTTTGATTTGCATTTCTTTAATAACCAGTGATAATCAACATTTTTTCATATGTTTGTTGGCCTATATATGTCTTCTTTTGAAAAGTTTCTATTCATATCCTTTGCCCACTTTTGAATGGGTTTGTTTTTTTTTTTTTCTTGTATATCTGTTTTAGTTCTTTGTAGATTCTGGATATTAGCCCTTCGTCAGATGGGTAGATTGCAAAAATTTTTTCCCATTCTGTTGGTTGCCAGTTCACTCTAATGATTGTTTCTTTTGCCGTGCAGAAGCTCTGGAGTTTAACTAGATCCCATTTGTCTATTTTGGCTTTTGTTGCCAATGCTTTTGGTGTTTTAGTCATGAAGTCCTTGCCTATGCCTATATCCTGAATGGTTTTGCCTAGGTTTTCTTCTAGGGTTTTTATGGTGTTAGGTCTTATGTTTAAGTGTTTAATCCATCTGGAGTTAATTATTAGTGTAAGGTGTCAGGAAGGGGTCCAGTTTCTGTTTTATGCACATGGCTAGCCCGTTATCCCAACACCATTTATTAAACAGGGAATCCTTTCCCCATTGCTTGTTTTTGTCATGTTTGCAAAGATCATATGGTTGTAGATGTGTGGCATTGCCTCCAAGGCCTCTGTTCTGTTCCATTGGTCTATATCTCTGTTTTGGTACCAGTATCATGCTGTTTTGATTACTGTAGCCTTGTAGTATAGTTTGAAGTTAGGTAGTGTCATGCCTCCAGTGTTGTTCTTTTTGCTTAGAATTGACTTGGCTATGCAGGCTGTCTTTTGGTTCTGTATGAAGTTTAAGGTGTTTTTTTCCAGTTCTGTGAAGAGGGTCATAGGTAGCTTGAAGGGGATAGCATTGAATCTATAAATTACTTTGAGCAGTATGGCCATTTTCACAATATTGATTCTGCCTAACCATGAACATGGAATGTTTCTCCATCTGTTTGTGTCCTCTCTTATTTCGTTGAGCAGTGGTTTGTAGTTTTCCTTGAAGAGGTCCCTTACGTTCCTTGTGAGTTGTATTCGTAGGTATTTTATTCTTTTTGTAGCAATTGTGAATGGCAGTTTGTTCTTGATTTAGCTCTCTTTAAGTCTGTTATTGGTGTGTAGGAATGCTTGTGACTTTTGCACATTGAGTTTGTATCCGGAGACTTTGGTGAAGTTGCTTATCAGTTTCAGGAGATTTTGGGCTGAGATGATGGGGTCTTGTAAATATACAATCATGTTATCTGCAAATAGAGACAATTTGACTTCCTCCTTTCCTAATTGAATATCCTTTATTTCTTTTTCTTGCCTGATTGCTCTGGCTAGAACTTCCAGAACTATATTGAATAGGAGTAGTGAGAGAGGGCATCCTTGTCTAGTGCCAGATTTCAAAGGGAATGCTTCCAGTTTTGACTCATTCAGTATGATATTGGCTGTGGTTAGTCATAAATAGGTTTTATGTTTTTGAGATACGTTCCATCAATACTGAATTTATTGAGAGTTTTTAGCATAAAGGCGGTTGAATTTTGTCGAATGCCTTCTCTGCATCTATTGAGATAATCATGGTTTTTCTCTTTGGTTCTGTTTAGGTGGTGGATTACGTTTGTAGACTTGCGTATGTTAAACCAGCCTTGCATCCCCGGGATGAATCCTACTTGATCGTGGTGGATAAGCTTTTTGATGTGCTGTTGAAATTGGTTTGCCAGTATTTTATTGAAGATTTTTGCATCTATGTTAATCATGGATATTGGCCTGAGGTTTTCTTGTTGAGTCTTTGCTGGGTTTTGGTATCAGGATGATGTTGGTCTCATAAAATGATTTGGGAAGGATTCCCTCTTTTTGGATTGTTTGGAATAGTTTCAGAAGGAATGGTACAGCTCTTCTTTGTATGTCTGGTAGAATTAGGTTGTGAACGCATCTGGACCTGGGCTCCTTTTGGTTGGTAGGCTATTCAACTTCAGACCTTGTTTATGGTCTATTCAGGGTTTCAACTTCTTCCTGGTTTAGGTTTGGGAGGGTGTAAGTGTCCAGGAATTTATTCATTTCTTCCAGGTTTACTTGTTTATGTGCATAGAGTTGTTTGTAGTAATCTCTGATAGTGGTTTGTATTTCTGTGGAATCTGTGGTGATATCCCCTTTATCGTTTTTATTGCATCTATTTGATTCTTCTCTCTCTCTTTTTTTTTTTATTAATCTGGCTAGTGGTCTATTTTGTTGATCTTTTCAAAAAACCAGCTCCTGGATTTATTACTTTTTTAAGGGTTTTTTTATGTGTCTATCTCCTTCAATTCTGCTCTGATCTTAGCTATTTCTTGTCTTCTGCTCGCTTTTGAGTTTTTTTGGTCTTATTCCTCTAGCTCTTTCAATTTTGATGATAGGGTGTGGATTTTAGATCTTTCCTTGTTTCTCATGTGGACATTTAATGCTATAAATTTTCCTATAGACACTGCTTCAAATGTGTCCCAGAGATTCTGGTACATTATATCTTCATTCTCGTTGGTTTCGAAGAACATTTTTATTTCTGCCTTCGTTTCATTGTTTATCCAGTCAACATTCAAGAGCCAGTTGTTCATTTTCCCTGAAGTTGTGTGGTTCTGAGTTAGTTTCTTAATTCTGAGTTCTAATTTGATTTCACTGTAGTCTGAAAGACTGTTTGTTATGATTTCTTTTGCATTTGCTGAGGAGTGATTTACTTCCAATTATGTGGTCAATTTTAGAGCAGGTGTGATGTGGTGCTGAGAAGAATGTATATTCTGTGGATTTGGGGTGGAGAGTTCTTTCAATGTCTATTAGCAGTGTACTTTTAATTTATTATCAGATCACGTTAACCCAATTAAAATAAAGAAATCTCTTGCTTTCGTGTAACATTTTTGCTGGATTTAATAATAGACTTCCAAGGTAATGTGATTGGGTGGTTCAGACTATGCTATCCTAAAATACGACACCTTGACATAGTAAAGAGAACAGTGGAAGCAGGAAGGTTGCTATACTTTCTTTCCTCCCTACCATTCTCCCCTGGATGAGGCCGTGACAGGTTCATTGCCCGATGTGCATGGCTAGTCAATACACTGACACTGGGAGGCAGCAAGGAAAGAAGTTTAGTGGTGGGGTTACCAAATGGGATTGGAGGGCACCTCAGATCTGTCTCCTCTAGGAATTTGAGGATAGGGTTTTTAAGGGTTGTGGCATGGGCTGAAGTGTGGGTAGTGTTGATTGGTGAAGTCTTGGCACAGAGAGGTGGAGAAGCTGTATTCTTGTTCTGATACTGTTTCGCTGTGGGAGTCTTCAAACTGGTTGCTGGAATTTGGTCTGAAAAACATCTTAAGTGAGCCTTAACAAAAGCTTTATGATTCTGATGACTGTCTATAGGAACAAGGGGAATGCAAATCAATTCTTAAAGAATCTTATGACCCTAATGTCAGAAATCCTATAGATGGGAACAGTGGGGTTGCAAATGGATCATAGCTAGTGCTAAGTGACTTTTAGCCTCAAGGAAGTGGGCCAAAGTACAGCCTGATTTTCCTTTTTTTTTCTTTTTTTGAGGTCTCCCTCTATTGTCCAGGCTGGAGTATAGTGACATAATCAAAGCTCACTGTAACCTTGAACTCTTGGGCTCAAGTGATCCTCCTACTTCAGCATCGCCAGCAGGTGGGACTACTTGTGTGTGCCACTATACTCACCTAATTTTTAATTTTCTTTTTGGGGCTGGATGCAGTGGCTCACATCTGTAATCCCAGCACTTTGGGATTACAAAGTGGGTGGATTCACTTGGTGGGTGGATTCACTTGAGATCAGGAGTTTGAGACCAGTATGGCCAACATGGTGAAACCCTGTCTCTACCAAAAATACAAAAATTAACTGGGTGTGATAATGGGTGTCTATAATCCCAGTTACTCGGGAGGCCAAGACAGGAGAATTGCTTGAACCTGGGAGGTGAAGGTTGCAGTGAGCTGAGATTGCGCCACTGCACTGTAGCCTGGGTGACAGAGTGAGACTCCGTCTCAAAAAAAAATTTTTTTTTAAAATTTTTGTAGCGACAGGTCTTGCTATGTTGCCAGGGCTGGTCTTCAACTCCTAGGCTCAAGCAATCCTCTTGCCTTGGCTTCCCAAAATGCTGGAATTATAGGTGTGAGATACCACACCTGGCCCAGCCTGATTAATGCTTAATCTGACATGCAATTCTTATAAGTCTTCTGGCACTGGTGGCAATAAAACTGTCAAAGGTGTCTGAACAACAGCAACTCCATCTTAAGTATGAGCTGGGTAAAATGAGGCTGAGACCCTACTGAGCTGCATTCCCAGATGGTTAAGGCATTTGAAGTCACAGGATGAGATAGGTTCACACAAGATACAGGTCATAAAGACCTTGCTGATAAAACAGGATGCAGTAACGAAGCTGGCTCAATCCCACCAAAACTAAGATGGTGACAAGAATGACCTCTAGTAGTCCGCACTGCTGCACTCCCACCGGCACCTTCACTGTTTACAAATGCCATAGCAATGCCAGGAGGTTACCCTATATGGTCTAAAAAGGGGAGGCATGAATCATCCACCCTTTGTTTATTATATAATCAAGAAATAACCATAAAAATGGACAGCCAGGAGCCCTTAGGGTGACTCAGCCTATAAGGTAGCCATTTTCTTATTCCTTTACTTTCTTAATAAACTTGCTTTCACATTACTCTATGAACTTGCCTCGAATTCTTTCCTGCATGAGATCCAAGAACCCTCACATGAGGGTCCAACCCTTTTTGGAGTCTGGTCCAGATCCAGACTCCAAAATAGGAGTTTCTGGTAATAAAACGTAATTTTAAGTAGGATTTTCTGACCTTCCTCTGATGCAGGTCTTAAGACCCTCATGTGAGAGGTGGCCTCTTTATACCTGGAAGAGAGAGGTATTTTTATCTCTGAGGGTAAAGGGTCACAGGGAGGACACTGAATAGACAGGCCTTGCTAAGTTCCCCCAATTTATTATGATTAGATCACATTCTTTGCCCCATATTTCTCCATGACTGTCCACTGATCATCAAACCTAACAAAAAAATACATAGATGTGAATGTTTCTTTGGGCTTCTGTTTCCTTATGAAGGCTCCTGTGTCACATAAAACCTGTATCAAATAAATATGTATGCTTTTCTCCTGTTAACCTTTCATTATAGGGGCCTCAGCCACGAACCTAGAATGGGTGAGCAAATAAATATGTATGCTTTTCTCCTGTTAACCTTTTGTTATAGGGGCCTAAGCCACGAACGTAGAATGGGTGAGCAAATAAATATGTATGCTTTTCTCCTGTTAACCTTTTGTTATAGGGGCCTCAGCCACGAACCTAGAATGGGTGAGCAAATAAATATGTATGCTTTTCTCCTGTTAACCTTTCGTTATGGGGCCTCAGCCACAAACCTAGAATGGGTGAGCAAATAAATATGTATGCTTTTCTCCTGTTAACCTTTCGTTATGGGGCCTCAGCCACGAACCTAGAATGGGTGAGCAAATAAATATGTATGCTTTTCTCTTGTTAACCTTTCGTTATAGGGGCCTCAGCCACGAACCTAGAATGGGTGAGGTAAAGTTGTTTTTCCTCCCTTACGAAGGATAGTTGCTACTAGTTTTGAAAAGTATGGATAACTTTGTGCTTATGGATAGCTTTTTTCTCTTAACTCAAATTATGCCTTACCTTTAAAAAGTACCTTGTAAAAAAACAAGAGGCCATTCTGACATGTTTTACTTGCCTATGGTTAAGAAGCAAAATATTTCACAATTTGAAACAAATACCTGAGTAGCAGAATCAATCATTCCATTTCATGTGTTTGAAACAATTTTTTAATATCCTTGAGGTATAGGAGCTAAGGGAAAGCTTTCACTCCCTCCTCTGAAGGTTCACTGAAAAATCAACTTGCAAAAGGAGATTAATAAGAGGAAAGGCATCCAAACATATCAACATGCACACAGGGGAGAACCACAGAGTGACCAACTCCAACCTTCCAGTGGGGCACTGAAGCTTGTGTACCATCTTGAGGTTACGGAAAGATTGGGGGCTGGGACTGTGGCAAAACAGGTAATGGGACAGAAGAAGAGGAGGCCTGGCTAGCAAAGCTGGTCTTGTCGGATAGATGAAACCTCACAGGCAGTAACCCTCAGAGAGAATAGATGCTAGATGTTCCTTTCAGATCTTTAAATGTGTCAATCTCAGTTAATCTTTTCTAGATCCAGGTCCAGGCGAGGCCTGAGAGAAAACCTGGTGTATCAAGGCAGGCTTTCTTTACAGATGTAAATGTCCCCAACAAGAGACACTTTGTGGAGGGCTACGTCTGTTTGCAGGCCCTCTGAATAGCTATCTCAGAATATGCCAAAATAGTATATTGTGGGGTAAAATATCTTGGTTTCTTTCAGCAGTGTCTGTGAAAAAGCATGGAAAAATTGTGGGATGGTCAATTAGCGAAAATTAGCCGTACCAGGGGTCGAAGGAGGAATGGCTAGTTACTGCTAATGGGTACAGGATTTCTTTTTTTTTTTTTCTTTTCTTTTCTTTTTTTTGAGATGGAGTCTGGCTCTGTCGCCCAAACCTCTGCCTCCCGGGTTCAAGAGATTTTCTTGCCTCAGCCTCCTTAGTAGCTGGGATTACAGGCGTGTACCAGTACACCTAATTTTTATATTTTTAGTGGAGACCGGTTTTGCCATTATGGTCTTGATCTCTTGACCTTGTGATCTGCCCGCCTTGGCCTTCCAAAGTGCTGGGATTACAGGTGTGAGCCACTGTGCCCAGCCCAGGATTTCTTTTCGGGAAGATGAAAATGTTCTAAAATTGTATCTGGTGGTGGTTGCACAGCTCTGAAAGCAACACTAAAAGTTGTTGAGTTGTATAAAGAGGTGACTGTACAGTATGTAAATTATATCTCAATAAAGCTGTTGAAGCATTAGCCACAGGGTAAAACCTGATTCTAGAGAGGCGACAGTACCGTCTACAGCATCATACATTGCTTGTGGCCATGTAAGAGGATGTATATTACAATACCCAACAGCAGGTTGGGTATTGTAAACAAAAAGTAGCATTTGGAGGTTCCCCAGCCATCTGAATGGACTTAGTACTCTGGGCCGGGACCCTCTAAATGTAACCTGAAAGACTGTTTGAGACCATGATGGGAAGTGGGGGTTGGACAGGATTCATTATACCCCTTCAGCATTGACATCAACACAGATCTTAACGACGGTTAAGAAACATGAGCAGTCTGCTCTCTCTGAAGGCTCCTACCTGGAGCTTCATCTGCATGATCAAACTCTGGTTTCCACAACCTCTTATTGAAACCTACACATTCCTTTTCATTGATAATAACTCTTTCTACTAATCGCCAGTGTATATCCCAGATGTATCTGAGTGATGTCTTCTGTCTCCCTAAAATGTATAAAACCAAACCAAGCTGCAGTTGGACCACCTTGGGCACATGTCCGCAGGATCTCCTTAGTGCTGCTGTGTCATGGGTCATGGTCACTCATATTTGGCTCAGAATACATCTTTTCAAATATTTTACAGTGTTTGACTCTTTTGTCAACACTATTAAGATCTTTGGAAATGTTCTAAAATGCAATAATGTGACTTACGGGAAAGTATATTTAGAAATGATCCAAAATATAAAAAAGTCATATTAAGTTGCCATATATTTATTTCCTCCCTCTTCCTGCCCTCTCTTCCATCCTTGTGTGTGTGTGTGTGTATGTTTATTTGTAATATATATAAATTAGAAGTGATCTAATTTCAATCTAATTTATATCTAATATAGTGATCTAAATTAGAAGTGATCTTCCTATTTCTGACCTAGAATGATATATCACTCTAATGAGAGTTAGAGGAGAATGACTAAGTATGTTTTGATGCATTGATTCAGAAGGTTATTATGAAGATGTTACTGGAAAGCAGTCCTGATCCAGACCCTAAGAGATGGTTCTTGGATCTCACACAAAAAAGAATTCAGGGTGAGTCCATAAAGTGAAAGCAAGTTTATTAAGAAAATAAAGGAATAAGAGAATAGCTATTCCATAGGCAGAGCAGCCTTGAGGGATGCTTGTTGGCTATTTTGTGGTTATTTCTTTTCTTTTTGAGACGGAGTTTTTGCTCTTGTTACCCAGGCTGGAGTGCAATGGCGCGATCTTGGCTCACCGCAACCTCTGCCTCCTGGGTTCAAGCAATTCTCTTGCCTCAGCCTCCCAAGTAGCTGGGACTACCGGTGCATGCCACCATGCCCAGCTAATTTTTGTATTTTTAGTAGAGACGGTGTTTCACCTTGTTGACCAGGATGGTCTCGATCTCTTGACCTCGTGATCCACCCGCCTCGGCCTCCCAAAGTGCTGGGATTACAGGCGTGAGCCACCACGCCCAGCCGGTTGTTTCTTGATTATTTGTTACACAAGGGGTGGATTGTTTATGAATTTTCCAGGAAATGGGTGGCAGTTCCTGGAACTGAAGGTTCCTCCCTTTTTAGACCATATAGGGTAACCTTCTGATGTTGTGATGGCGTTTGTAAACTGTCAGGAACTGGTGGGAATGTCTTTTAGCTGATGCATTATAATTAGCACAGGAGCAGTGAGGATGACCGGAAGGCACTTTCGTCACTCCCTTGGTTTTAGTGGGTTTTGGCCAGCTTCTTTATCACATGCTGTTTTAATAGTAAGGTTTTTGTGACCTGTGTCATGTGGCAACCTCCTGTCTCATCCTGTGTCTTAGAATGCCTAATCTCCTGAGAATGCAGCCTGCTAGTCTTAGCTTCATTTTTCCCAGTCCTTATTCAAGATGGAGTTGCTCTGATTCAAACGCCTCTGACATATTTCCCTCCTCCCTTTTACAAGGGAAGCCTTAACCCTAAGGATTGTAGAGGAACAAAGACCTTCAGGCTGAATAGGGAAGTTTGTTTGTTTAAAGACCTGGGAGCCATAGGAAGGAAATGTTCAGGTTAAGATAAGACTGTGGAGACCGAGATTCTTTTGAAGTCTAGTGGTGGCTGCCCTTAGAGGCAGCAGAGGACAAGTGCTCCCTACTCAGATCTTTAACAGGTGCTAGACTCTTAGTTAATCTCTTCAGGATTGGGAGGTCTTGGAAGAAAAAGATCTAGCTTTGTTAATAAAGATTGTTTACAGATGCAGATTTTCTCCCACAAAAGGATGGCTTTGCAGGGCCATTTCTAGATATGGCAGACAAACATGTTTTGGGGTTAACTATTTTGAGTTTTGTCCTCGTCTCATAATTTTATGCCAGTCAGATTGGAAAGTAAATCATGGAATATATGGTTAAATAAAACCCATCTGATGAGAATTTATGGTTTGTAGGGCATGACTCCCCAAACCCCTTAGGAATTTGGGCAAGATAAAAAATCAGAGCTTAGTCCTCCATATTCATGAACTTTTCAGCTCTTCGTGAGAGTTCTGAAAATTTTTCCTCTATTCTTATGTCACAGCCTCCAAAGTTATCAGAAACCTTCATTCAGGAGCACCTGTCAAAGTCCTATAGTTGATTATAAACCACCTTTTGAAGAGGATCAAAACAAGACAACAGTTTTCTGTGGATGACAAAAAGGCTTAGGACAGCCACTATTAAAGCTACAACTGACTAGGACTTTTGGTTACCTCTGTGGCCTATAACAATTTTACATAACAATTATAATTATTGCTGATAATGTGCACTAAGTTATATTAGACTTATAGAAGTTTCCTGTAATTTTTTATAATTTCCCAATAACATTTATACAAGTACATTTATAATTTTCCAGTAACATTTATACAAATACAGCCAAAAGAAAGCCAAACACCATTTTATATTTGACAGTGCTTCCTGTATGATTTTTTATAGCAATTAAGCCAAATATATCATTCTTGGACTTTAGGGGACCTAATATCTAAAATATTAATTAGGTCAGAAGAAGGCATAATTTGTCATTTGATTTTGGAAAGGTTTTCAAATAGCAAAGGTTTAAAACACTTGATATTATAAAATAGAATCCTGGGTTACCATAAGTCATTTGTTTAGCCAAAACAATAACTCAAAATGTTTAAAAAGGCAAAAACTCATTAAGAGGGAAGATTTAGTTTTCCAAATATCTGTTTCTTTCCTTTTCCTTCCGTTTCCTAAGTTTATTTAAAAGACAAACAAAAATCTTTAATTATTTATATTTATTTTGAAATATATATATATATTTGGTTTGAGACCAAATAGATACATACAATACATATATATATTTACAGGCTGGAGTGTAGTGACAGGATCTCAGCTCACTGCCTCTGCCTCCTGGATGCAGGCGAATCTCGTGCCTCATTCTCCCAGGCATCTGCGACTACAGGCATGTGCTGCCATGCCCGGCTCATTTTTTGTCTTTTTAGTAGAGATGAGGTTTTACCATGTTGGCCAGGCTGGTCTCCAGCTCCTGACTTCAAGTGATCTGCCCACCTTGGCCTCCCAGAGTGCTGGGATTATAGGCATATACCACGACGCCCAAGCAAATCTTCTGTTATTTTTAATGTCACTTGAAATCCTGTTTGAGAGAGAAAGCCCGTTTTCACCCTTGCGTTACTACACTATTGATGTCACACCCCTTTCTTCAAACCTTATAGACAAATCTATTCAATTTTAATTAGATTATAAGATAAGATTCTTATAAAGCTTGCACCTAACCCTTTACAACTTCCTGTTGTTGCTGAAGAGCGGATCAGGGCGCTAAGAAAAACCTGTTGTGCTTTTATTCCAATGTTCAATTTTGGACGAACAGAATAATACACCTTTAACTTTAGTAAATATCTTTCCTTTTTATTTATTTTACAAGAATTAATTTTTCACCAACCTTCCACAACTTGTTCAAACCTTCAGCTTTTCCCTGTCTAACTTAAAACAATCCTTTAGCCCTCTAAACTAGGCAAAAAGAAAAAAATCCATGTTCCCATACCTTATAATCTTTTTTCAAAAGCACATTTTATTTTTCTTACACACCTTGGATATAAAACCATTTTTCTAGTAGTCTTAATTACATGTTACACTATTAACTCTTAAGAAACTTTTGGTGAAAAATCTGGTAAGTACATGATTTTAATTATGTGCTAGGTATGGAGCCTAGGGCACCACACGGAAGTGCAGATAAGGTCTGAGTCATGCATAGTTAGGGGTCAGGGACCACTCCACATATCCCCAGACCTTACCTACAATCCAATGGCTCCAAAGCAGTTCAGTTGAACAATTTTCAAGAGTCAAAGAAGCAGTTTATGACCTTAAAGCATTTATCATATCTGCTATCTGACCTGCCTCATTTAGACCAAATGCCTTTATTTTACTAATAATCTTTAAAGGTGTGTTTTTATTTCCCTAAGATTCCTTAAGTCACGTGAACTAAAAGGCATTACAGTCTTAACTTTTGACAACATTTGATTGAAGTGCCTATTATTTTTAAACCAATTAATCAGAACTTTTATGTATATATAAACATCACACAAACACAGACAGACGAAAGAAGATCCAGTAGTTGTAAGATTTTTCATTTGTCAGTTTTTTTTTTTTTGAGACGGAGTTTCGCTCTTGTTACCCAGGTTGGAGTGCAATGGCACGATCTCGGCTCACTGCAGCCTCCACCTCCTGGGTTCAGGCAATTCTCCTGCCTCAGCCTCCTGAGTAGCTGGGATTACAGGCACGCGTCACCGTGCCCGGTTAATATTTTGTATTTTTAGTAGAGACGGGGTTTCACCATGTTGACCAGGATGGTCTCTATATGTTGACCTCGTGATCCACCCGCCTTGGCCTCCCAAAGTGCTGGGATTGCAGATGTGAGCCACCGCGCCCGGCCCATTTGTCAGTTTTTTTTTTTGGTTTGTTTTTTTTTGAGATGGAGTTTCGCTCTTGTTACCTAGGCTGGAGTGCAGTGGCGCGATCTCAGCTCACTGCAACCTCCGCCTCCTGGGTTCAGGCAATTCTCCTGCCTCAGCCTCCCGAGTAGCTGGGATTACAGGCACGCGCCACCACGCCCAGCTAATTTTTTGTATTTTTAGTAGAGACGGGGTTTCACCATGTTGACCAGGATGGTCTCGATCTCTTGACCTCGTGATCCACCTGCCTCGGCCTCCCAAAGTGCTGGGATTACAGGCTTGAGCCACCGCGCCCGGCCCATTTGTCAGTTTTAAGTTTCCCTTTAAAGCATTCGGTTTCTAGGCCCTAATAAACAGGTATGGGTGGAAGGCAAAACAGATCCCCCAAAATCAAGGGTCTCATTTTTATACCAGATTCTGGATCCCAAAAAAGGGAATCTGTCCATCTCCCATGGGAGTCTTATCTCTCAGTAGAGGATGGGGACATTTCCATACCTTCTAGGTGGCCAAGGGCATGCTTCTTTGATCCAAATGTGCAAAGAGCTAAATATCTCTCCGTAACTTCCATTAGCTATCCCCAAAAGTGTTTTTCCTACCTAGTTATTACAGATGAAATCTCTCTCATAGTGTGAGGTAATTTCTAATACCCCCAAAAGTAAACAATGTGAGAGGGATCTATCTATTTTCTATCTATTCTTGGGGTTCCACGAGGAAAACAGGAGTTCTTTTTTTGCGACGGAGTTTCACTGTTGTTACCCAGACTGGAGTGCAATGGCGCGATCTCGGCTCACCGCAACCTCCACCTTCTGGGTTCAAGCAATTCTCCTGCCTCAGCCTCCCGAGTAGCTGGGATTACAGGCACGCGCCACCATGCCCAGCTAATTTTTGTATTTTTAGTAGAGACGGGGTTTCACCATGTTGACCAGGATGGTCTCGATCTCTTGATCTCGTGATCCACCCGCCTCGGCCTCCCAAAGTGCTGGGATTACAGGCTTGAGCCACCGCACCCGGCCCCCACTCTTTTTTTTTGATACGGAGTTTCACTCTTGTTGCCCAGGCTGGAGTGCAACAGCGCCATCTTGGCTCACTGCAACCTCTGCCTTCCAGGTTCAAGCTATTCTCCTGCCTCAGCTTCCCAAGTAGCTGGGATTACAAGCGTGCACCACCAGGTCCAGCTAATTTTGTATTTTTAGTAGAGATGGGGTTTCACTGTGTTGGTCAGGCTGGTCTCAAACTCCTGACCTCAGGTGATCCACCTTCCTCAGCCTCCCTAAGTGCTGGGATTACAGGCGTGAGCCACCGCTTGTGGCCTAGAAGTCCCTTTTTTTCCCCCCAAAACGGGGTCTGTAGCACCTCTTCTGTTTTTCCCAAGGTGTCCCAAGCTGTTAGATATTATCTTAGGTCCTCTTTTGTGCATCAAGAGTGGCAGGAAGACAAAATGGAGAAAAACAATTCAGTTGATTGAGAAGAAAAGTACCCCTTTTCCAGAAAAACCCAATCCAGGAAGAGAAAACATAAAGGTCTTTTAAATGTATGTATAACTTGGATATCTGTTTTTAAGTAAACTGACTTTTAACTATACTGCTCTTTAAAAAAATTATTTATAAACTTCTTATTACCCTACGTTAGCCAGGTCAAACAGACAGTATTTCTGGCTTTTAAACTTTAACAAAAGTAACCTCACAGGTGAAACCAAGAAGCCTTAGCTACTAAGCCACAGCATTGGACAGTTTTCATTACCCTTCCCAGAAGGAGCCTAGAGCAGTCAATTTTGAGCTTGCAAAGGCTTTTAATGGCTTGAGATAATTTTTAGAGCTAGCTCTGACATAAACTCCAAAATTCTATTCCTCCGGATGGCTGAGAACAAGAGAAAGTGCTGCCATGTACCTACAAAGGCAAACACCCAAGGACATAAAACAAGACAAGAGGAAAACCTCATCCAGTTTTTTTTGGTTTGTTTCAGGAAACTGCAACGAAGTTTGTAACTGAGCAGTTTGCTGGGCTGGCTTGAACAGCGGGCTTATGAGTCCTAAGCCCACATTCAGACTTGAGGGGCTCCTCTTTATGACAATACAGAAAGACATGTTTATAGCCGAAAGTTTCCCAGAGTCGCTGTAGCTTAAGACCGGCCTCACAAATCCTTTTTCTCATTAACTAAAACGTTTACCATTCCTACAAGTAGTTTGCGCGCGCGCACGCACACACACACACACACACACACACACACACACACAGAGAGAGAGAGAGAGAGAGAGAGAGAGAGGGAGGAAAGGGAAGGGAAGGGAGAAAAGCATTGCCTGCATTGGGGTTGGGAAGGTGAGGAGCTCAGGGAAGCCAGAGAAAGACCCACCACCCATTGCAATGACAATAAACAAAAGCTCAGGTGGTTGCTTGTCAGTCACTAAGGGATTTTTTCCAGCAGTCCCATCAGCTCTCAAGTTTCCCTTTTCTAAGCCTGATGTCTTTAATGTGTATTTAATGTGCACCTTTCTAGGAGTGAGTGAGTGATTCTTTTAATTGGAAAGCTTCCCTGGAGTTACGTTATTTTAAAAAGGAAACCTGAAAATCCTTGTTTTCTACTTTCCTCTATTTCATATGGCGTCTTATAGAATTATTAAGTTTGGTGATCATGTTATGTCTCAATATAGGACATATTTCAATAAAGGAATTAAAGGAATATATTCTTATAAAGAAATTAAGGAGAAGTAAAACCCAACATTGTTTTAAGCAAATGTGTTATTTAACGCACAGAAAGGCAGTGGGAGAAAACAGGTGCAGTATTTTTTATGTGCATCAAAATGAACCGACACTAGATGGCAGTCCTCTACAACTTTTGGTTTTAGTTGCTGCTGCCTTAGAAAAAGGTATGACAGGAAATCGCTAACGGAGGAGTGTTGATCTCATAGTAGTGCATTGCCTTTTATTAAAAGTAAATGTAACTTCTTCAAGCTGCACAACAGAGTGAGTTTTTACAAGACGGCTAATTATAACAGATAACATAGAATATAATATAAAACTGCTTTCTAGCTGTGCTTCTCAAACTTTTAACTTTTTAAAAAAACTTTTGTTGCATTTGAATTATAAGGGGATCATGATTAAAATGCAGAGTTTGACTCTTGTAAGTCTGGAATTGGACCTTAAATTCTAAATTTCCGACAATATTCCAGGTAACGCTAAGCTGCAGTGATCTAGAGGTGTGATGTAGCCCTGTGCCTGCAAAATGCTTATTTTGTACCAGGCAGTGTTCTAAGAGTTTCCAGGTTGAAAAAGTAGGTGCGAGTGGTAGAGGGATGTTTCTTACCCAGCCTCCCTACATCTGGAAGCTTCTGGTGTTAGTCACAGTGAACTGCCTCCTTGATTGGGCTGTGAGTGAATTTACCTCTTCCCCAATTCAGAAAAAACTTTCCTAAAAGAATGGAGTGTCTTTGGTTTGGCTAAAGTTAAGTGGGTATCTTTGATTCTTCGTAGATTATAGGAAATATGTTGAGTAATTTCTGGGTTATATGTTTGCTTTTTCAGTTTTATTTTTCTGATTGGTGCTTTGGTTTGTAAAAAAAAAAAAGTCCAAAAAAAGTTTAAAGTTTTTATTAAATCTAATTTAATTTTTGTAAAGTTTTATTAAATTTAATATTAAAATTGTAATATTAATTGGTTGTATTGGGCTTTTATTTATTTATTTTTTGCAGAGGGGAAGTTTGATTGAAGTTAAAAATATTTGTTGTTTTTAAAAATTTAAACATAAGTTGCTTTTATGAAGGAATATGTGATTCTGGGTTTTAATCAATATATTAGTTTATCTTTTTTTATGCTCTTAACAAATTAATGCTCACAAAATTTAGTAAGTGGAATAAGCATAGACAAACAAGTTACAGTTTAGAAATACACCAAATCAATTTGGAAAAGGTAGACTTTAATGGATTTAAGATATGTTAGTAATGTACATGGAATTTATTTATTTTGATAATTTGAATTGTACTTGATTTTGACAAAATGAAAAAAATGATATTTTTGCCAGATTTTCTTTTACTTTTGTTTCATTGTGTTATTAAAATTTCCATATTTTACCTAGTTAAGGCAAACTTGCCATTTCAAAATAGTATTTGGAAAGTGACAGCATTAATATTGATTGACAGAAAGTCAGTGGTGGAGTGAAGAAAAAAATATTATTGTTTTAAGGTCAACAGCTTCATATACTTAATAAAATAAGATACTTCTGGTAGTCTGTGTAGTATTAAGATATTTGAGCTAGAATTTCCTTCACTCATAGTCTGATTTAGAGTCCCTGTAGTAACTGACCCATAGTCCTCAGTTATCCCAAATTTGCCTTGTTGGGCTGTGAAAAGATGATGAACCTTATAATTTACAGGAATCTTTCAAGTGTGTAACAGGGAGCCTGGGAAGGAATTGTTGGTTCGTTGTAGGTGCTTGGGCATTTTCAGGGCCTGAAGCAAGTCTGGTGTGCTGATCCTCGCTTACATCATCTCTCTTTGTCCATCTGTCCGTCCCACCCATCCATTTCATACATATTTACTAAGAATTCTGAGTGCCCAGGCACTGTGTTAGTTTTCTTGGAATAGAAAGATAAAGAAAAGGCTGGCATAGTAGCTCATGCCTGTAATCCCAGCACTTTGGGAGGCAGGCAGACAGTTGAGGTCAGGAGTTCAAGATCAGCCTGGCCAACATGGTAAAACCCCATCTCTACTAAAAATACAAAAAATTATCCAGGTGCAGTGGCAGGTGCCTGTAATCCCAGCTACTTGGGAGGCTGAGACAGGAGAATCACTTGAACCTGGGAGGTGGAGGTTGCAGTGAGCCAAGACCGCACCATTATACCCCAGCCTGGGCAACAGAGTAAGACTCCTTCTCCAAAAAAAAAAAAAAAAGAAAAGAAAAGAAAAAAGACAGTTTATGTTGTCAAGTAGCTCACAATCTAGGGGTAATAAAGATGAAGAGTTAACTATAATATAATGAGGTAAATCATGATAGAGATGAATTTGTACAAAATGACAACCTGGGGATAGAGCAGCTCCCTGTAGGCGTGTGAATGTGTGTGCGCGTGCGTGCGTGTGTGTGTGTGTATGTGTGTGTGTGAATGTGTGTGTGAGTGTGTGTATATGTGTGTGTGAATGTGTGTGTGAGTGTGTGTATGTGTGTGTGTGAATGTGTATGTGTGAGTGTGTGTGTGTATGTGTGTGTGTATGTGTGTGTGAATGTGTGTGTGTGTGTGTGTGTGTCGAGGGGAGTAAATGAGAGTGGGGAGAGTGCTGTTACCTTTTTTATTACAGCCCTTCGCTTTTATCTTCTTTAATTCAGAGATTAGTGATTCCCAGTTTCAACTATATGGTCTTTAGCTTTCGTTGCCCGAAGGTTGAACCATTCAAATTCCTTCTGGGATACCAGCTGGTCTTTAATAGAGAAGAAGAACGTAGTGCTCGTCAAAAGTACTAAGACCATGTTTGTTGAGAATGACAAATTTAAGGGTGGGATAAGAGGAGGAGCTAGCAGAGAGAGTAAGGGATATGAATTTAGAGACAGAAAAGCATGGGGTCATGGAAGGAGAGGAAAGGGAGAGATTGAAGAGGCCCTGAAGGACTCAAGAGTCCAGAGGTGTAGCAGCTGGAGTATTGGAAGAAAATGTTGGATCTGGTCATTTGCAATTCGTTGGTGATTTTAGGGAGAATAATTTTAACAGAAGGGTAGGAACATTGGTCATGTTGCCCTGGAATGAGGAACCCGAAGAGAAGAAATGGAAATCCCAAAGGAAAGCTGCTTCGTAAAGGGGTTCAGCCATGAAGGGAAGCTGCAAATAAGGCCAGAGATAAAGGCAAAAATATTTTATAAGGAGGGAGAAGTCTTTGAGAACACAGGGTGGAATCTTAATCTGATAAACCAAATGCGTTTCGTAGATAGTATTTTGCTGACAAAATTTAACCTGAATACGTTTTTGCTTTTTTATTTTATTTTATTTTAGAGACATGGTCTCACTTTCTCACCCAGGCTGGAGTATAGTGATACAATCTCAGCTCACTGCAACCTTTGCTTCCCGAGTTCAAGAAGTCTTCCTGCCTCAGCCTCCTGAGTAGCTGGAGTACAGGGGTGCACTACCATGCCTGGCTATTTGTATTTTTTGTAGAGACGGGGTTTTGCCATATTGCCCAGGCTGGTCTGGAACTCCTGGGGCTCAAGTGATCTGCCTGCCTCAGGCTCCCAGAGTGCTACGATTACAGGCATGAGCCATTGTGCCCGGCCTCATTTTTATTTTTGAAATTCTGTTGTTTAGATTATGATGTGCCTATAATTTAAAATACTGTGTCTCATCACGTAATTTGTGCCTTATAGTCCTATTGAATTGCTTTCTTTTCATAATAAACATGTCGTTTATGGGAAAAAAGCGTATTTAATATAGATTAAAAGTCAGACCTTTTGAAAAAAAAAGAAAAGGAAAAGCAATACTTTATTAGAAATTATCACCACTCCACCTTTCTTCAATTTTTTTTAAATTAAAAAAATAATAGAAATGAGTTTCACTGTGTTGCCCAGGCTGGTCTTGAACTCTTGGGCTCAGCCAATCTGCCTGCCTCAGCCTCCCAAAGTGCTGGGATTACAGGTGTGAGCCGCTGTGACTGGCTCTTTAATTTTTATCTTTATCAACATGTGAAACTTCTTTGCTCTCCTTTGAGAAATTACTTTTCTTGATGATAGAGCTTTGTTTTACATGGGGGGATTTACATTCTGAGCTTACCCGGCAACACACAACTCAAGCCTTAAATGTTACCCTGAAAAACCCAAACCTCCCATTTCCTGCAGAGGCCATAATTCTGCTTTTTCATGTGGATTTAGATATGCTTCTGTTCTCTTTCCAACCTTGTCTTTGGAAAACCTGAAGGGTCCTTTGGTTGCAGCTGACAGTTGGCTTCAGCAGGAGTAGGAAGTTGACTGGCTAATGTCACTGGAGCCTTCTTTGTGATCAGACCTGTCTTCTCTCTTTTCATCTCTTGCATCCATTTCCTGGGATAGGCTATTTCCTCCTGGTTACATGATGGCTATAGCAGCTTTAAGTCTTTCCTTGTCATTCTAGTCCATGTAAAAGAGGGTCTGTCTTCCTCCTGGAAGGCCCAACACAAGTCTGTTTCCAACTCGTAGGCTCTGGTTGGGCCATTTCTGAACCAAACACTGCCACCAAAGGAATGTGATTAAACTTGAGTCTGAGCCACAGATGTGAGAAGTAGAGTCAGTCCTCTTACCACCAAGAGTAAGAGTAGAGAGGGGAGAGGGGTGGATTTCCAGAGCAGGTGTGGGAAGTAGAGTCAGTCCTCTTACCACCAAGAGTGAGAGTAGAGAGGGGAGAGGGGTGGATTTCCAGAGGAATATCAGTGAATAATTACCTGTGGTGAATCTGCGGATTTTGGAGATGATCAGAAAAAAAGATATGGCTATCAGATGGCAGTAGAACACAATGAGCTTTTTTGGGTGGTGCTTTGACAGGATTGCATGCAAGAGGAGGTCCCTTAAAGCATGAGACCTTCCAGAAACAGTGCGTCAGTCTCAACTCAGAAGGGTCAGAGGGCAGGGGAGCTTTCTGGGGAGGGGGGACTCAGAGTGGGGCTTAGGTGTCCAGGTCCAGGTTGTTCAGAAGCAAGATTGGGGAGGGCAGCAGCAATATATAGTCTTTTACACACTCGGGGTTTGTTTACCTATAGCCAGTGGATGTTGGGTGCAGTTTTTCAGGGTATGTAAAAGAGGCACTCCGTAAATGACTAAAAATATTCTTATTTGGGCTATGTTTAAAGCAATTGATATAAAAATTTGAGTTTGGTGTCTGTGGGCTTTGAGTTAATGGTCAGTCCGACTGAAGAAGTAAACACCATGGAGTCAATACATAAAGAGGTCACGTTTAACCTAGTTCTATAGCATTAACGAAAGAGTGAAATAGGTGCTGGGCGGCCAAAAACTATAAATATCCACCTTGCTTTGGTCTCGTTTTCTCTCCTAGAACCTCTCTGCACACATATATGCTTTAGAACTGACAGGAGAGGCCAGCAGTGGTGATTTGAGGGTGTACCCTCAGGTGTGTATGTGGATTGGAGAAGGCAGGGCCTAAGCAGTTATAGGATGCTGCTGTGTTCTGGGCTGAATGCAGCCTCATTCTGCTACATTGTGTGGGGATAATTGCTTGAAATGTTTCTTTTATTTTGAGGATTTTTTGTAATTGAATTTAATTGAATGCTTTGCAAAACCATTTGTCATGATTTTAGGCTTGGTATACATAGATATTTAAATTTGGGGGCCATGTCTCAAATTATTTACAGAAGAGATTGAAACTTGAAATAATGTAAGTCAGGATTTGTACTTTATCTTTTCCTCACTTTCAGTATTCTTCCCATGAGGATGTGTATATTTTGTTATAAAAATAACCTTGTTCACAGAGGCATATTGGAAACATATGAACCATTGAAAAAAAAAGTAAATGACTGAGCGCCACCTTCCAAACACAGCCACCGAAAACATCTATGTGTGCAGTAGAATATAATCCAGAATGTTCCAACCTGAGCTAACCTACTGCAGTTTTAGAGTAATGTTACAGTTCCTGGAATTCAGCCATCCTGCCACCTACAGGGCCCAACCAGTGAAAAGGTATGTGTATCAGGTAAAGTCTGGTGCTGTGTAATGAGATGGAAGCAAGGCATGACAATAAATGTTAAATGGAAAAGCCTTTACTTTATACGCATATATCTTGAAGTCAGTTGAATAATTTATTAAATATTGGTCCTTATTTTGTATCAGTTAAACACACACTGATTTACTAGAAGACAGAAGAAAGTCTGTGTGACTTGGGTCAAGCTGCAAATAGGAAAAGTGGTGCAGTACAAGATATTCCCTAATGTTTAGTGATGGATACCTTTCACCTGTAATTTGGGCACTTGAAATTCAAACTTGTCTTTCCTGCCGGGCGCGGTGGCTCAAGCGTGTAATCCCAGCACTTTGGGAGGCCGAGACGGGTGGATCACGAGGTCGAGAGATCGAGACCATCCTGGTCAACATGGTGAAACCCCGTCTCTACTAAAAATACAAAAAATTAGCTGGGCATGGTGGTGCGTGCCTGTAATCCCAGCTACTCAGGAGGCTGAGGCAGGAGAATTGGCTGAACCCAGGAGGCAGAGGTTGCGGTGAGCCGAGATCGCGCCATTGCACTCCAGCCTGGGTAACAAGAGTGAAACTCCGACTCAAAAAAAAAAAAAAATTAAAAAAAAATAAAACTTGTCTTTCTTTTAAGATGGGAAAAATATATGTAGAATAATATAAAAACTGTCCACATTTTATATTTTGGGAAAGCCCTCTTGAACTGCACGTAAGCCTTCTGCTTATTCTTTCTAACTTGCTTTTCAAGTTACTTTTTCAGTCTGTGTACTTGGAATAATGCTTATAAATGATTGTTCAATTAGGCCTGAGATTTCCTGACATACAGCAGTGTCTTAGTCCATTTGTGTTACTATTACAAAACGCCTGGGCTGGGTAATTTATAAAGAACAGACAATTATTTCTCACAGGTCTGGAGGTTGGGAAGTCCAAAATCAAGGTGCCAGCAGGTTCAGTGTGTGGTGAGGGGCTGTTCCTCATGGATGGCACCACCTTGGTGTCCTCACATGGTGGAAAAACAGGAGCAGAAGAGCAAAGGGCTTAATCTACTTCCCTCCATTCTTTTACAAAGGACTAATCCATTCATAAGGTGGGTCTCTCAGTGCTTAATCACTTCCTGAAAGACCACACTTCTTATACCACCACAGTGGGAATCAAGTTTCAACGTACGAATTTTGGGTGACATTCAGACCATAGCAGGTAGTCTCTCAGAGTCATTTTAGATCCATCCCTTTTATACCCTATCCATATTATGTGGATTTGGGCTGCTGTGACCCCCTGGTCAAATGACCCACTGTTGAAGATTTAGTAAATGTTGTCATAACCCTTTTTCACTTGTTAACAAACTACCCAGCAGTTATCATGTGATACCTCATATATCTATATCTATATCTATATCTATATCTATATCTATATCTATATCTATATCTATATATCATCTATCTATCTATATCTGTTAGGATTTTATTTTGGTTCTTATTTTGTTGCTTTAGTTATTTAGCCTCCCATATCACTTTGTCACTGTGTGTTTGTTTTGTTTAATTCATACATATATATATATATATATATATATATATATATATATATTTTTTTTTTTTTTGATACAAAATCTCACTCTATTGCCGAGGCTGGAGTGCAGTGGTGCGATCTCAGCTCACTGCAACCTCTGCCTCCTGGGTTCAAGCAATGCTCCTGTCTCAGTCTCCCGAGTAGCTGGGATTACAGGCGCCTGCCACCATGCCCGGCTAATTTTTTGTATTTTTAGTAGAGACGGGGTTTCACCATGTTGACGAAGATGGTCTCAATCTCTTGACCGCATGATCCACCCGCCTCGGCCTCCCAAAGTGCTGGGATTACAGGCATGAGCCACCGCACCTGGCCCATATTCTTATTAAATTGCTCAGTAGTGTGAAATGTTTTTAGAGAGCTTTGTTCTGATTCTTGGTTCTGCTTTTCTTCATCTGTCTTAGCATATTGTCCTCCCCTCTGCACTCTCTGCCTTTGTTGTTCTTGTAGTTTGTGGATTTGCCAGGCCAGTCTCTCTACCTTGCTTGAGCTTACTGTGGCCAACTCTGTCTGGGCCAATTTGCTTTTTCATGGTGCTGGTGAATTTATCTTGCCTTCTCTCCTACCCAGTCAGAGATGAGTTTGTTTTCCTTCCTGACATACTGTTTAGAGGGCTGGATATCATGAAGTGTCTCTGCTTATCACCTATCGCGGGTAGTGGAGAAGATATGGGGAGAAAGAAGGGTTGTCTGTGGTAGCCTTACTGTAGGATTTGGCTTCAACCCTCTCTTTTGCGGCTTTGCTAAGCATCTTGAACTGTTGTTACACTGCCTGGTTGGTCTGTAACCTGTTACCTTGGAAGGTTGAGAGATTTTCTTAGATTTTGGATCTTCTCTTACTCATCAGGGTTCCTTGAGTCAGTCCCACTTGTTGCTTCCCCTGTTTATATTTCGTTAAAAGCTGTTTCCATTTGCCACCCCCCACTTTTCTTCTGGTCCCCAGTGGGTGTGTGAGGCTTCACATGGCAATTCCTCCTCTCGCCTGTCCTCTGCTTCTCCTACTCATCATAATTGCTGGAGATATTTATTTAGCTTGGCTGCTATTTTTTATGGTCTGTGGCCTTTCCTGCTTTTTTCTTTTTGCAGAAAATGTACCAAAATGATAAAATCTGTATTTTTCTTGTGTGACCAGAAGAAATGTGGTGAAGTAGAACTTATAGTGCTATGGGCATTTCCATTTCTCTGGGCTGTCTCCTCCCTCGCCCACCCCACTCCCCGCCGCCGGATTTGTCTTCCTATAAATTTGATTTTTAGTGAAATTTTCATAGTTTTATTTATTCACAGCCACCTCCTCCTCCTCCTTGTGTGGAGTTTGGACTTCGCAGCTTCAAAAAATGCAACAAATCTAGCCCTGGAGATTCTTGGAAACATCTGCTTTACGGTCACCGTGTTTAAAAGATTGTGGTGTGAAGTTGTGAAGTGTTTGGTTTCATTGCCATTGGTGTATGTTTGCTGTTTTCTATAATTTACTTATTTATTTATTTGTTTAATCCACGATACATTTTTGAATGGGTCTTTAAAGCTAATCCCAATGCTAGATTTGAAAAACAAATATTCATCATAAAAATTTCTGTGGATTCAACAATTCGGTTGTTTGAATAATTCTGGTAGACTTATTTAGTACAGATTAATTTCATTGTATTTGATGTGAATATCTTTTTTCTAGATTGTTCTTGGCTTTTAAATTATGTGAGTGTTTTAATAAGGTCAGATCATTCCTTTCTTGTATAATCTATTCTATTTCTTCCAAGTTTAGAAACTTCTCTCCCATGCCGAATTTTGATGTTTCTCTTTCCTGGAGTTTGATTTTCTAGCAGGAATTTTATATTTATTTACAGAGAAGACAATGTGGAGAGAGATCTAGTATTTATTCTCTTCTGTATGTTACGGTACTGCATTTAT
This sequence comes from Callithrix jacchus, assembly GCF_049354715.1. Taxonomy (NCBI): domain Eukaryota; kingdom Metazoa; phylum Chordata; class Mammalia; order Primates; family Cebidae; genus Callithrix; species Callithrix jacchus. The sequence continues at coordinate 2,088,561 of NC_133512.1, forward strand.
CACAGTGAGATAACTTAATCACCATTTTTTCAGACTGGGACACAGAGAAGATGAATGCGTTTCTCCAGACACATCCAGGCATAGCTATCTGATGTGAATCCTGAGCTATCTGATTCCAAAGCTCTTGTTCTTCCTACTACATTACCTCTTATTTAGTTGCCTTGCTAGTTAGAGAGGTCTGTGTACTTTAAGGAAGGAATGAGAGGGAGGTTTTTCTGTGAGCTTACTGAGGGTAGGGGCTGTGTCTTTTGTTCCTCACTTCATATCTAGTGTATTTCACAGTCCTTGGTACATAGTGGGTTCTAAATGAGTATTTGTTGAATGATTGAATCAAAATAGACATGTGATCGGGCAGGGCTGATGTTACTTCAGACTTTGGGGTTATTTTTTAGAACACATGTTGGCTCAGTTCTACCACACTAGTCAACTTCTAAGTTTTACTGTCCTCTTTAACAAATGTGTTAAAATATCTATTACAGGGCATGGGTCATGGTAGTCACTCTCCCATGGTGGTAAAGTGGGAGTGAGTCAGTTGGGCCTTCTGGCCTCACCCTTACTCACATTATTTCTCAGTATGCTGATGATGCAGCATGGATGAAAGCTAACTAGTAGAAATACACTTTCTTGTCTATTTGCAGCTGGGTTTCTAGAGCTTGCTCTTACTATTCAGCTTGGAATGTTGTATTTGTGATAATGTTCACAAACCAAAATACTTTTGTTTCAAAAATTACTTAAATTCTCTAATATTTAGTGTAAGAGACACTTCTTTTCCTCTTTAACACATTTATCTTCTGTGTCCTGCGAAAATTCATTTTACTTCAACTGTTCTAATCTTTCTACATCGATTGTTTGGTTCAGTCAAAAGGAAGTTCAGAAAAGAAGAATTTTACCTAGGAAAATTTAATGTCAGAGTCTAGATGTAATATCAGCATGGTATAGATTCCAGAGGTCTGACAACACAGTAATTCCACATTTGTGACTGAGTTAGAAAAAAAATACTGTATATAAAAGGTTCAGCATGTTTGGACTGTAATTGTTAGTGAAGGAAGTGAACAGATTTTTACCAATAATATATATGAGCATAGTGGAATATTGTTTAAATCATAAAATGACTTCTAGAAGCTTGTATGGGATTATATTGTCATATAAATAAAAATTCATGAATTCTTTGGAATAAAAGTCCTGCCAAAGAAAATAGTGAACTGAAGGATGTCAGTTGCCTTTGGCCACATCTTTTCAATTTTAATTAAAAAAATTTTTTAGAAAGCATCCTCCCCACTCTGAGATTTTGCTACATCTTGAGACAATCTTAGATAATCAGACCCTCAGCCTTCAAATAACTTCTAATTGTCTGAACTGGAACCTTTTTCTTATCTGCCAAGAAAATGTATTAGTGGCCACATGCGGTTGCTGAGAGGCTGTGCTTCCCAGAGCTGTCTGGTTTCTTTGATTGCCATCCAGAGAGTGAACTGATATGCTCAGCCGGGGTGAATGAACAGCCAGAACACAGCTTTGCTTTCTGTGTGGGGGTGTTAGTGCTAATAAAAGATTAACGCTGTTTTCCTCACAGGGAATCAACGGATAATGTTTTGATAGCCCTTGTCTCACCAGTGAACCATATGGCCCCTATTTTCTCATACATAGGGTTGAAATGCTGGAGCACAGTGTTGGAGAGGAATCTCTGTGGTGTACTGGCTCCCGTTCCTTGCCTAGGCATCCAAGTGTAGGTGTCGTATAATACTGGAGAACTTCCTCATTTGTTTTTAAGATCCTTTATGGGTCCACAGTGAGAAGTCGGAAGATCAAGGGGATGATAGGATTGACTCTCGTTCTGTGCTGGGTTTTCTCAGACAAATGGCATTCGTTTGTAAAATCTCTGGTCCAAGACCTATAAAATACTGTTACTTTCAAATAGTGTTTTCCTGTACGTTATGTTGTATAAAACCCTTAGTTCCTGAGGGAAGGTTATAAAGAAGGTTCCCAGTAGTCTGCAGATTCGTTTTTTACATGATAATTTCACGTTGTCACTTTTCCTAGAAGGTACGTTCTGATTCCTGTCACACACACACTATCGAAATTTGGTTAAATACCTCCTTGCCTGCTATTGCTAAGAGAGGGAAAGACTAAAAACAATGTGTGAAGTTTCTTAGTGTTGTTGGAAAAAAAAATAATAATTTCTTTCATGGTAGCTACATGCCAAGACTGGAAAAGCTTCAAGGCAATGCCTGTGGTCAGCACTGCCTTTGACAGGAAGATGGTTAAATGTGGTGGTCCTGATGGGATTAGATAACCATTTTTGATCCATTTATACATTTTACCACGGTCCCCTTTTAAACAGTGGTGTAGTGAAGCTGTTAACTATTCTACTCAGTTGAGAAGGAAAATGGCTACCATAAGCTACTGAGTGACACTGCAGTATAAGGGGTTCCAGCAGTTTCAAAAATTCATCTACAAGCGCATTGCCGTGAGAAATGACCAGTCTTGCCTCTCCCAGGTCTCTCTTAAATGAAGCTGGTTCAGACACCCTTTTCCGGTCTCTACATGGAGACTTGCTTTGAGATTTAAATTCTAAAGCACAAGATAATGACATATGTTAGTGCTTGACATGAGAAGCAGATGCTTGTGTTGACCACTAGCATGTCAACTCTGATTACAGAATATACTAAATACATAAAACTTAAGGAGGTTTTCTTCTGATGGACTTTTGAGTAGTTTCAGTTTTTGGCTAATATGAATAAAGCTATTAAGAGCTTTATATAATTATGTGGACAATGCAAATATAAAAGTATACTTTTATTAGAATGATCTTTAAATTATACTGTTAAAAAACTCTCAATCTTTTTCAATGTTACAAAGTTTTAAGACATCCAGGAATATTGAGAATAGAGTTCTAATATTGGTAGGCATGCTTAATGTTTAAAGGTATTAAATTTTATCTTCAGTATTTAATATTGTACATAATTTAAGTAACTTCTGGCTTACTTAGAATATCAGAAATGGTTAAGCTTGGCAGCAGAACAAGTTCACCTATATTATATTAATATTTCAATTATGTTTCTACCTAAGCTAAAAATTAGCTGAGTTTTAAAATCAAATTTTCTTTTATTGAAATTTGTGAGTATGGACATTTTAAATCAGCATTTCTAGATCTTTGCTAAAATAAGACAGTACTATTTAATATGGAAACAATAACTGAGATGTAATCCCAAATCTAATTTGGAAAGTTATATTCATGATTTTAGGGGACTGTGAACATAAAATGTGTGAGTGGAAGATTAATATTTCATATGGCTTTTTTCAGCTGGTCGATTAAGTCCAATACAGTTCATTGTCCTAAAGATGAAATTTATGTAAGGTTTTGGAAGGCAGGATTTTTATATTAAAAGTACAGGTTTCCAAGGTAGTACAAACTGTTTTTAACAATCTATCCTCTTTCATTTACCAAGGGAAATATCTAAAAAGAAAAGGAAAATGTTAAGTGGGAACAAAATGTTGAGATGATGATAAGCTACAGGGAAAGAAAAAAGACTTTAGAAGGAATACTAAAAAGAAACTAGCTGTTTTCCTCAAAAATCTGCCTGAATTCATTTTGCTTTCATTATGTATCTAGCCCGGAGGCAAAGTATGTTGAGTATTACAACAAAGAGGGTGTTATAAGGAGGACTCTTTTTTTTTCAATAATAAAGTGTAACATATGTGTAAACCATGCAACTTGTAACAGGAAACTTTATAATAAGGGAGGACTGTTCTTAGCTTTTCCACAATTTTGGAAGAATGAATTTTATTAGGTGTTAGACAAAGAAATTATCAACTGACTTTTATGCTGTAAGGTTGAAAGATTTGTTATGACCGTTTCTAGACTTCAGCAGTGGTTTTAATGTGGGTCCTGATATATTAGGAACAGTGCCTAGCACTATTAATATGTCTACTGTTGCTAGTTCTCTTAAGGAATATGATGTTTAACTTTGGCCTTTCAATGAAAGATTATTCAAAATTCTGTTATTCTTTGGTTTTCTCAGCAGTATTAGGCTATTCTTGAATTGATCAACACATAATATAATTTGGGAACACAATCAATGGTTCTTTTCTTTTTGAAAGATGGTGACAAATTCTTTTTAAACTTGAGAAAGTGGCTCCATCATTCATCCCTTGTTCTTTCTTTGCTTCTCTTGCCCAGCTTCCTGAAAACTATATTGTTTTGATGTCAATATTTAGAATAGATGATCTGTTGGGGAATCAGTTTGTGTTTATTATATTGGAATAAATGTAAGTTTGACAAATGATGTAGGTTAGTAGACATTGGACCTAATGGGTTACTCAGTTAATGAAGACACTAAAATTAGGGACCTCTAATATGCCTGAAACATATTTCCTGTAAATTTCCCCAGTTTCAGGATTAACTGGCAATAGCTATGTTTTTCTGGCTTTTAGAGGCTAATATATCATGGTAGAGGTTTGGATTTATACAGGGCTTATTATGGGATAGTTGAGTTCTCTGCATTTATCCCACGGTTATTGAAGCAAGCTAGAAGTGGAGAAGTCAGTCCTCAGCTTTTTGGCTTTTCAGCAATCTGTTTTTTTATATTATAATTACTCATTCTCCTTTTCTCCTCCTCTCACTTAAAACGATTATACACCACACACATTTATGTGCAATTTTAAATGAAGGCGGGATAATTTAACGACACTCTTTAATATGGTTCAATTCACTGCAGGGCTGCTAGAAAAATAAAGATGAAGTTTCTAGGCAATGAGATCTTAGAAGGAGAGGGATGTTAGAAGTATGCTATGAAGAAACAGTATATTGTTATACATTTAAAAATAAATCGTTTATTTTAAGCCTTGCAAGAGACAGAAACATTCAAAACAACTTTTAAACATGTATAGTTAATTTGATAAAAATAAAAAGTCAAACATACAGACAAGCCTGTGAAGGCCTCACTCTCCCCATTATTCTCCCTACTTTCTAATACGAGTCACTGCTGCCTTTATTTAACTCCTTATCTCTAGATTGTGTGATCACATCCCTAGTTTTGGATTTATCCTGTTTAGATTTTGATGTACCACCATGGTAAAAGTTTTGATTATTGATACTTCCTTTCTCTTATTCTCCTTCCAGTTATATCACTGTTCTCATTTCTGCTGCTGGTCACCTCTGCACCTTCACACAGTATACTTCTATTACTTGTTCCACCAACTTTCAACATCTTGATTCTACATTTTATAAAACGAGGACATTTGCTGTCTTCATCATTACTGTTATTTCTCCCTGCCTCAAGTCTCTCAAGCTCTATCCACTCTACCTTTATTCTTACACTGTCAAAGTTGATGATATTTGCATACTGGTCTGTAACTATAACAAGTCTTCCATGACTTCTCATGATTCTAAAAGTTAACACATACTTTGAATTATGTAAATATTATTCATTGTAGAGTACTAAGATCCCGTAAGTTCAGTGTCCTTTTATGAGTCCAATGTGCTGTGTTACTCAAAGGAAGATCAGCTTAGTGGATTTCTAAAACACACATATGTATTTATGTTGCCTACAATGTCAAGGTTTTCCTGGCTTTCAATCCTACTATTGAATCTGTCAGTTCCTTCTAGTTCCTGGAGACCTTCCTGTCATCCTGCAGAGAAGAGATTTCCCCCACCCCCAATCTTCTTCTTTTTAATGATCTCACTTTGTTCTGGAGTATTTTGTTCTGTTCTCTTGTTTTTCTTGGGCTCTGACTGTTGCAGACTTCTGTCACATTTCTGGGCTTTGACTGTTGCAGACTTCCGTCACATTTCTGGGCTTTGACTATTGCAGACTTCCGTCACATTTCTGGGCTTTGACTATTGCAGACTTCCGTCACATTTCTGGGCTTTGACTATTGCAGACTTCCGTCACATTTCTGGGCTTTGACTGTTGCAGACTTCTGTCACATTTCTGGCCATCAGTTTTTGTTTGAGGATGAATGATTAAAAAAAGAGCACGGTGAAAGTGACAGTCTTACAATGAAGGTTGATTGTAAGCTGTGGGACCCTGGAGACGGGCCTGAGTTTGTCAACTGATGGGCTTTGCTTTTCCTTTAGGACACTTAGGGAATAGCTGGCTGTTTTACTGGGGTCTCAGACTTCTATATGAACATTTTAACCACAGTAGTTGTATGTCTTTTCTCCTGAGGTTGTTATCTTTCGCTAGAGGTTTTTTCACTTTTGTCTGGGGACCATGAGCATGGTTTCATGTATTCTGGACCTGGGTGGGGAAGGAGGTTGTTGGGTTGACTATCAGGTTGAAGACATTTTCTTCATGTATTTTCAGATGTCTGCCCCATTCCCGTGCTCTTCTATGTGTCTTCCTAATCTGGAGTCTCTTGTTCGGTTCACCCTCTGCAGAAAATGTGCTTTCTGTTTCCTGTGGAGGAAGGATCTGGGTATCTGTTTATTTCCATTGACGTTTTATTTTTATTGTTATTTTTTTCTTTTTGGTATGGTTCCAATTTTAGTATATGTGCTGCCAACGCGAGCACAGTTTCCGTAGACTTTTAAACAACTCTTTTGTTTGCAGATCTTACCTCATTCTACTTTCTGTGATACCCAGTGCTCTTTCTTCCCGAGCCTTTTCAGAGTTCTGTGGGGTGAATCAGAATATTCCTCTAAGCATTTGGAGTTGACCTCACTCTACTCTAATATTGTTTACCTCTCCTTGTTCGCTTTCCATCTTCACTCACTGTGGTTAGGCTTACCACAGGTCTGATTTCTTCCAAGAAGCTCATGTTTGTTTCTTTTATCCTCGTCGTTTTGGGACAATTTTTTTTTTTTTTAAATTTGAGAGACGGGGACATAGAGTCTTTAATTCACCACCTTAAAGCAGGAAGTCATGCCTGCTCTTTTGATATAATGTTTCTAGAAAATATTAGAGAGAAATTTGTCCTCGGAGTCACTAGTCAGGTAAAAGAACATGTGATTGGCTTTCTCCAAAGGCTCTTAATTTCTGTCCTGTGTGAAATAGGAAAGGGGGTCAGAATGGTTGCCAGGTCACGATTGCGGAAGCTTGGCTCTAAGTCATGGGTGAAAAGCTTGCTTGTTCGCCTCCATAGTTGAGTGAGTTATTTCACCTCTGGGACCCAGTGAATGTTCAGGCAGTTGAGTAATCCCACATTTGGGCACATGGTAGGCATCAGGGTGAGTAATATCTGAGAACTTGGCATAGTAATTAATTGGGTATTATAAGGAGAGTGGCAATCTTTGACAGGGCTCTAGCTCAATTTCCTACAATTTCATTCTCTCAATACTGTCAATAGTATTGGTTTTACTCAGAGAACAGGGGCATTCTTAATTGTGGCAGATGCTAGGATTACTATCATTCTGCTATTATTTTTGGAGAGAGAGGAGATAAAAACTGTGCTTGCCCACAAACTTCTATATGAACATTTTAACCAGTGTTTGTTAGAGATGTTAATAATCTCAGGTTCCAATTTTCTATCTCCAGTTAGAGAGCCTGCTTTATCTTGTGACAGAATATGAGCCATTTACTATTACACATGTATATTAGTCCCTTCTCACATTGCTGGGAAGAACTACCTGAGATTGGGTAATTTATAAAGAAAAGAGGTTTAATTGTCTCTTGGTTCTACAAGCTGTGCAGGAAGCACAGCTGGGGAGGCCTCAGGAAACTTAAAGTTATAGTGGAGGGTAAAGGGGAAGCAGGCATGTCTTCCCTGGTTGGAGAAGGAGGACGAGAGAGAAGGGAGAGGTGCTGCACACTTTTAAACAAACAGATCTCATGAGAACTCACTCACTATGAGGAGAACAGCAAGGGCGAAGTCTGCCCCCATGATCAAATCACCTCCCACCGGTCCCATCCTTCAACACTGGAGATTACAATTCAACATAAGATTTGTGGGCGGCGGGGACACAAGTCCAAACCATATCAACATGGCTGTCCCATTATTATTCAAAACTTATCTGGAGAAAGAATCAGCATCTGCGATAATGGCTCTAAAGTACTCAGTCACATGCTTGGTTTCTCTTACCCATTGTCAGCCTCCAGTTTAGAAACTCCAGTGGAAAACAAGGGGCTCCCCCAGTAACTGTGACCAACAAGGATTTGCCAAGGGCTCTGAGTGGCCCAGCTTGGGTCATATGCTAATTCTGGAGTCCACCACTAGTATCAAAGGATGGTATACTCTATGGGCCCACGTTTTGGTTAAGTCCTCAGCTCTTTGGTAGGTGGTAGGGGTTGGTAAGGTAGTTCGTCTTATTTGAATCACATAGAATTTGGGAATACATGCTGGGTGATAAAAACTACATGTTTGCTACAGAGAGAAGAGACAAAACTCTGCAATAGTGGTTCTCAAGCTTTAGTGTCTACCAGAATCACCTGGGAGGCTTATTGAAACACAGATTGCTGGGTTGCCCCCTTCTCAGAGTTTCTGATTCAGTAGGACTGACATGAGGCTCCAATTAGTTAGCATTTCTTTCTTTTTTGAGATAGAGTCTCACTCTGTTGCCCAGACCTGGAGTGCAGTGGTGCAGTCTTGGCTCACTGCAACCTCTGCCTCCCGGGTTCAAGTGATTCTTCTGCCTCAGCCTCCTGTGTAGCTGGGATTACAGGTGTCTGCCACCGTGCCTGCCTAGTTTTTTTTTTTATTTTAATTTTTTATTTTTAGTAGAGACAGGGTTTCAACATCGTGGTCAAGCTGGTCTTGAACTCCTGACCTCGTGGGTCTCCCAAAGTGCTGGGATTACGGGCGTGAGCCACCACGCCCGGCCAGTGTTAGCATTTTTAACAGGTTTCCAGGTGATGCCAATACTGCCGGCATGGGGAACCACACTTTGAGATCCACTGCTCTAGAACTGTGGTTCTTACATTTTAGTGTACAGAGACTATTTTGGGCTTACTAAAAGTGTTATTTCTGGGGCCTCAGTTCCAGAAATTCATATTTGGGAAGCTTGGGGTACAGGTCAGGAATATGCATTTTTAATCTACCCCAGATAATTCTCATATAGGAGCCACAGGAGTTCAGCAGACTGTGGTATGAAAAATGCTGCTCTGGCGCCGGGCACGGTGGTTCAAGCCTGTAATCCCAGAACTTTGGGAGGCTGAGGCGGGTGGATCACGAGGTCAACAGATCGAGACCATCCTGGCCAACATAGTGAAACCCTGTCTCTACTAAATAAAAAAAAAATTAGCCGGGCACGGTGGCACATGCCTGTAATCCCAGCTACTTGGGAGGCTGAGACAGGAGAATCGTTTGAACCCAGGAGGCGGAGGTTGCGGTGAGCCGAGAATGAGCCATTGCACTCCAGCCTGGGTAACAAGAGCGAAACTCTGTCTCAAAAAAAAAAAAAAAAAAGAAAAAGAAAAAGAAAAATGCTGCTCTGTTGCACGTCAGAAGTATTAGAAATTAACCATCCTCATTTATTTTTGTTATATTGGAACACTACTTTTCTAATTTCCCCATATACATTTGTGTCAGTCAGCATCCTAGAAGGAAATAGAACATATCTTGGATGATTAAGAGATGTTTTAGGCTGGACACAGTGGCTCATGCCCGTAATCCCAGCATTTTGGGAGGTTGAGGCAGGTGGATCACCTGAGGTCAGGAGTTTGAGACCAGCCTGGCCAACATGGTGAAACCCTATCTCTACAATACAAAAATTAGCCAGGTGTGGTGTGGGGAGCCTTTAATCCCAGCTACTCAGGAGGCTGAGGCAGGAGAATCACTTGAATCCGGGAGGCAGAGGTTGTAGTGAGCTGAGATCAGTCTTCTTCACTCTAGCCTATGAGACGGGGCCAGACTGCATCTCAAAAAAAAAAAGACAAAGATATTTTAGTGAAGGGATCACTGATAGAAGTGTAGGCAGGGTTAAGGGAACAACAAATAGTGAAACACACAGATTATTGGCAGTGGAAGCTGTTATCACTTCTAGGGTGATGGGCCAGGAGGAGGAAATGATATTATTTTGAGGGCTTATTAAGAGAGAGGGCCAAGGAGAAAGGGCCTTCCTCCTACTCTTCATTCAGGTGAAAATCTCTCACCCCCAGATGAGATACAAAGTCCAGTTAGTTACCTTGTTGTCAAGGGTCATATTTCAGTCATATTCCCACTTGAAACCAAAGTCGCACGTAGCCACCACTACTTCCTTCATACAAGATGGCAGGAAAAGGGATGTATTTGGAGAAGTAATTGATTGGTATAAAATATTCTTAGCTGTAACAGTCTCCACCGTTGTAGCTAGTGAAGAGGCTGACGTTGATAATCATAACTTCCTTTCTCCACCACCCATTTCACGTTCCCCTTAGTTTTTCCAGTACTTTGGTTGGTCACAATTCTTTACCTTTATACCCAAAAGATTTAAGTCTTTAGTGGGCCTGTGTTTACTGAGTTACTGTAGTTTCCCATCGATTTTGTCAGGGAGAGGAATACTGTGTTAAGAGGCAGCCCAATGATTCCCTTGGATTTTAGCCATAGCCCACCTGTTCCTATTGTAAAGCAGCCGTTCACTGTTCTCCTAGAAATAAGGATCAACCACTCTTCAGTACATTAACCTTCTCTGCTTATCACCCCTATGTGGTGGCGTCTCAACCAGAGAAATCTCTACTTTACATTTGGTAGAACCATGACTGTATTCCTTGGTGGAAGCTTTCTTTTCCTGGGAACCGGATTCTCCAGTATTTTCAGTGTGTGTTCATTATGAAAAATCCTTCCATATACCTCCCCTCTAGACTTCCTTTTTAATCAGTATTTCAGTCTTGTTCTTTCTAATTCCTTAACCCCAACCCATTAGCTATTGTCCATGTGTCAGTGTAAATCTAAATCCCGTGTCATCTAATTCCCAGTAAAGTGACCTCAAGATGTGTTGCTCAAATTAAATCCACCGGAAAATTTCTTTTTATGACTGTATTTTAGGGATACCCTGAGTGGGAAACTGATACTACAGCTGACTTCAGGTACCAGCATATTATACAGACCCATCTGTACACCAGGTCTGTGTATTTTTTCTTCTGTTCGTTGGTTGTGGGGAACTCCTCATGAGGCATGGAAGAGGCGGTGAAGCAGCAGGGTGGATAATTTAGGAGTTTGACCCACTTGCTCATTAAATTTATGTCTTCTTTTCCTCTTCATGTATTTTATTTCTATTTAATGATGAAATGTTGCTTCACATACCCAATTTCATGACTCAGTAGATCAAGTAGCCCATTTTATGATGGGCGTCTCTGGTCATGTAGTCACTTCTTGTCCTACAGCTGGTTGTTCCATCTGTACCATCGCCCAGTGGAAAGAGGAGCTGTGTCACAAATGGAAAATAGTTGCTGAGAGAAGACTGTAGGGTTTGTGGACGGAGTCTCTTTTCAGAGTTGCCGGAGGCTATACACAGCTGACCTATCTGCCATAGATAATTCAAGTACCACTGGGTATGCTGGGTCCTAAGCAGGTCAGCTTCCATTGCAACCTCTATCAGCTGCTGAGCCCTTTCTTGCTGTGGGTTCTACCTGAAACCAGCATCTGTGCTTGAATGTGCTATGTGTTGCTTCCACAATTCACAGAGGTTCTCTGAGTTTCGTGGATTTTCCATTTTCGTAGGTACTGAAAGGTGAAGCAACGTTTTTTCTTCAGAGGAGATATCCCTACACACTCCAGACTTACCTGAAAACGTCACAGCTCTTGGGTTTTTATGGGGGTACTTGCCACCTCTTGCGTATGAAGACTAGTAGTAACATACTTGATGTATGGGACCAGCATTGTGTTTCTTGGGATATCAAACAATCAAGGTCCCTGAGCACCATCTCATAACAAAGAGCAGGAGAAGCAAAATAGCCCTAATGCAAAAGAGTGAAGGTATAGTGCTATCCGTGACAGTCAAAGGGATTCTTCTGATTGTCTTTATTAATGTGGATTAAAAAAGTGTAATTGCCAGGTAAATAGATTTGTACCAGGTTTCATGGGCTGTGTTGACCTTTTCCAGAAATATACTATATTTTTGAATAGCAGCAGTGCAATTGGACTCTCTCCTAAGTGTATGATAATCTATGGTTATTATTCAAGATCATCTGGCTCTTTCACAGGTCAAAGTGGGTATCGAATAAGGATGCATTTTGGTTGCATTTTTCAAGTGTTTGATAGTGTCAGTAATCTCTGCAGTTCTCCTAGGGTGGGTATTGATTTAGCATGCTATTTGGTGGGGTTTGGGATTCCAGTTAGCCCTTTTTATCATGCCAGCCTGCACAGTGATCTTCATTAGACAAGAAGCTAATATACAGATTCTTCCAGTTGATGAATATGTCTGTTCCAACTGTGCATTCAACAAGTGGGGAAAAAATAGTAGGATGGGTCTATACACCCACTGGACTTGTAAGAAAGACCTGAGCCTAAGGCTTCACTTATTACTGGCATCCCATATGCCTCATGTTGACTGGTGGATCAAATGGCATTTGGCATTCTCAGGGGTTAATGAACCCTAGAAAGTCCGTATTTTTCCTTTTTCTTGAAATAACAGAATGAAATGTCATTCTGTTAAGTGGTCATTATAGAAGCGTTTGGTTCTCTACCTCTATCTTCATTTGAGAGTAGGAAGTCGCAATCTTTTTTTATTTTGTAAGTGTTTAATTAGAGCAGATAGCCCACTCAGCCATCTTTCTAGTTATTACTGTAATAAAAAAGTTGAGTGCAGTAGCCACCTCTCTCAAAGCCTTGTCCTTCGCTGCTGCTTCATCTCACACTGCAGCGGCGATAACTTTAATAATTGTGATTCCATCGCACGTCCCATATTCTGTTGTTTCATTTTTCCCCTGGCAGGGAAGTCACCTGCACGTTCATCAGAAACGTGTAAGCAGACCAGCCCCCAAACCTCTACAGATCCCTAGGTACTGTACCAGTTAATGGTGCAGCAGGAAATGGATGGCAGATGAGTCAAGTGAAGGGGTTTTAAAGCCGAGGGTTTCTTACAGAAGTGTGGGAATGGTGAGAAGAAGCTGTCTTATAGTTAGCAAAGTAAGGACAAACTAATTTAAGCCGTTGTATTTTGGGATATCTTTGTTATAGCAGCTTGGCCTTTTCCATAATAGACATAAACATTTACATTATGAGGACACTGTAGTCACTACTGATAGCTGAGACATAATTACATTTCCTTTCTTTTTCTCTGAGGTTAAAAATAAGAAGTAACTTTGACCCTTTATCCAGATTTGCCTATTAATATTTTTACTTTTTTGCTTTATCTTTTCTTCCTGTCTCTTGCTCTTACTTGCTCTTTTTCTCTCCTCTCTTCTTTCTGTCTCATGTATATACATTTTTTCCCCTGAACAGTGTGAAAGTATGTATTTCTCATGAATAGAAAAATTCTTACATAACCATAGTAAAGATATGTTTCAGAAAATTACATCGATAGAACATTTTAATCTGTTCTATCATCCAAATTCTCATTTTGTCAGTTGGTCTAATACTATAATATAATAATGTGCTTCGTAGCTCATTATTTCCCATCCCAATGATTACATTTCCATCCTGACTATTACAGAAGCTGCTCTAGGGAGAGGCGTTGCGTTAAATTATCAGGTCTTTTAGCCTCTTTTAATTTGGAAAATTGTATCCAGTTTTCTTTGTCTTTTATGACGTTGATGTTTTTGAAGAATATAGTCTCCCATACCATTTAAATTATTTTTCTCATTTTGTCTCTTGATTCTCTGTGATTAAATCAAGACTTTACATTGTTGTCCAAAATGCTAGCAGGAATAGGTGATATTGCATTCTTCCTGTATTATCACATAGAAGCATCCACAGTGATGACTAATTTTATCTTCTGGTTAAACTCGTTGCCTGATTTCTCCACTGTGTCATTACTAACTACAGGTGTTTTGTGCCTTGCCACTGGTAAGGAAGTGTAAATATTTTGGTTTTCATCAACATTTACCCTTGAATTGATAACCCATTCGTGACGTTCTTGTGACAAGTCTTCTTTTTCTTTTGTTAGCATTTCTTTACCTTTTAGCATAGTAAGATGTTCCAGGCTAATCTGGTACCTACCCTGCCGCAGCCGTCTAAATAGTATCAGAGGCCAGGATCTACGTGCTAGGTGTGATCCCATTACTATGGCGTCTTTACTTCTAGGCCCTTTCAGGGACAATGTTAGGAAATATATGCATGTACATACACACATACATATGTGTACCTACTGTACATAAACATACATGCACATGTGCACATAAATGTGCACACTCATACATATAGATATAACTTCAAAGTCAAGCCTTCCTGCCAGTATATCCAACTTCAGTTCATCCCTATGTAATTCTTTCTTGCTTTTCCCTATTCGGTATTTACATGCTTCTTCTAAGTGGAAATCTGACTTTCAGCATCAAGCCACATACTCATTTGCTCATTTCCACAATACATCTAAAGTAGCTGCAGAGTTGATTTTGACCGTTTCCCTATGATAAGCAAACCTCTGTCTCTGTTTTTTTTTTAGCGAATTCTTCTAAGTATTCGTGTTCCTTGAGGCTGTACACTTTCAAATTCCTTCTCTGTGTAGCCAGAGCTCTGAACTTACAGTGGATGTTGAGAATTTTTGCATTTATTGTTTCACTTGTTCCTTCTGGGGTGATTGGTCTGTGCTTTCCATAGTCCTTTACTTTCTTCTTTTCTTTTTAACAGAATCTTATAAGCCTTCCTTTCCTCACTCTCCATACCCTGAAGTTTGTGGTAGTAGCAGTGGGCTGATGGCAGAAGTGCCATTGAAATTTGTTTCTTTTTTTCTACATATAGTGTAGGTAGCAATGTTCTTTCTCCTAGCAGTGCAGAAGGTATGGATTCAGTGTGGTTTTATGGTTTTTCTAGGAGGGTAGGGGGAAGTGGGTGACCTCTGTTATTTTCTGGATTCAGAAATATTCTGCTTTTTAAAATTTTTAATTTTTGTGGGTACATAGTAAGGTATATATTTATGGGGTACATGTGAATATTTTGATACAGGCATACAATGCATAATCACATCAGGGTAAATGGGGTATCCATCACCTCCAGTATTTATTCTTTATATTACAAACAATCTTATTATACTCTTAGTTATTTAAAAATATACAATTAAATTATTACTGACTATAGTCATCCTATTTTGCTCTCAAATACCAGATCTTATTTATTCTTTCTGTTTTTTTGTACTTTTAGCCATACCCACCTCCCTCTGTCCCCCACCTGTCCTTCTCAGAGTTTGGGGATCATCTTTCTTTATCTCCATGAGTTCAATTGTTTTAATTTTTAGCCTCCACAAATAAGTGAGAACATGTGACATTTGTCCTTCTGTGACTGGCTTATTTCACCGACATAGTGACCTCCAGTTACATC
Organism: Callithrix jacchus; assembly: GCF_049354715.1. Taxonomy (NCBI): domain Eukaryota; kingdom Metazoa; phylum Chordata; class Mammalia; order Primates; family Cebidae; genus Callithrix; species Callithrix jacchus. Next base: position 2,103,888 of record NC_133512.1, read on the forward strand.
CATGTTGTTGCAAATGACAGGATCTCATTCTTTTTATGGCTGAATAGTATTCCATAGTATCTCTGTAACCACGTTTTATTTTTCCATTCGTCTGTTGACGGAAGCTTAGGTTGCTTCTAAATCTTGGCTATTGCGAATAGTGCTGCAAGAAACAGGAGTGCAGATATCACTTCGATCTACTGAGTTCCTTTCTTTTGGGTATATAACTGGGAGTGGGATTGCTGGGTCATACGGTAGCTCTATTTTTAGTTTTTTGTGGGACCTCCAAACGGTTTTTCATAGCGGTTATACTTATTATTTCCACCAACAAAGTTCAAATGTTCCCTTTCTCCATGTTCTCAGCCACATTTGTTATTGCCATTTTTGGGATAAAAGCCATTTTAACTGGGGTAAGATAATATCTTGTAGTTTTGATTTGCATTTCTCTGATGATCCGTGGTGTTGGGCACCTTTTCATACACTTGTTTGCCATTTGTGTGTCTTCTTTTGAGAAATGTCTATTCAGATCTTTTGCCCATTTTAAAATCATATCAGATTTTTTCCTATAGAATTGTTTGAACTCCTTATATATTCTGCTTATTAATCCATTGTCAGATGGGTAGTTCATAAATATTTTGTCTCATTCAATGGGTTGTCTGTTGATTTTTTCCTTCACTGTGCAGAAGGTTTTTAACTTGATTTGATCTCATTTGTCCATATTTGCTTTGGTTCCCTGTGCTTGTGGGGTATTACTCAGGACGTCTTTGCACAGTCCAGAGTCCTAGAGAGTTTCCTCAGTGGTTTTCTGTAGCAGTTTCACAGCTTGAAGTCTTAGATTTTAGTCTTTTGATTTTTGTATATGGTGAGAGATAGAGGTTCAGTTTCATTCTTCCGCATGTGGATATCTAATTTTCCCAGCATCATTTATTGAAAAGACCGTCCTTCTCCCCACTATATATTTTTGATATCCTTGTTGAAAATGAATTCACTGTAGATGTATGGATTTGTTTCCGAGTTCTCTGTTCTGTTCCATTGGTCTGTATGCCTGTTTTTATGCCAGTTCCATACTGTTTTGTTTGCCATAGCTCTGTAGTTTAGTTTGAAGTCATGTAATATGATTCTTCCAGTTTTGTTTTTCTTGCTCAAGATAGCTTTAGCTATTGTGGGTCTTTTGTGGTTCCATAGGAATTGGAGGATTTAAAAAAAATCTCTGTAAAGAATGTCATTGATATTTTGATAGGGATGGCATTGAATCTGTAGAATGCTTTTGGTAGTATGTACATTTTGACAGTATTGATTCTTGAAATCTATACATGTGGAATATCTTTTTATTTTTTTCTGGCCTCTCCAAGTTCTTGCATCAGTGTTTTATAGTTTTCATTGTAGAGATCTTTCACTTCTTTGGTTAATTCTTAGGTATTTAATTTTATGTGTGGCTACTTTAAATGGAATTAGTTTTTAATTTTTTAAATATCTTTGTTAGCATATAGAAATGCTACTGATTTTTGTATGTTGAGTTTGTATCCTACAACATTACAGAATTTATCAGTTTTAATAGTTTTTTTCAAATGGAGTCTTTTTAGCTTTTTCCAAACATGTGGTTATATCATCTGCTAGCAAGAATAATTTCACTTCTTTCTTTCTGTTTTGGATGCCCTTTGTTTCTTTCTCTTGTCTGATTGCTCTAGCTAGGACTCCCAGTACTATGTTGAATTATAGTGGTGTAAGTGGGCATTTTAGTTATGTTCCAGATCTCAGAGGAAAAGCTTTCAGTTTTTCCCCATTCAGTATGATATTAGCGGTGAGTCTGTCACTCAGCTTTTTTAGGATTTTTATCAGGAAAGGATATTGAATTATATCACATGCTTTTTCAGCAACAGTTGAAATGATCAAATGGTTTTCGACCTTCATTCTGTCAATATATCACACTGATTGATTTGTGTTTACAGAACCATCTTAGCATCCCTGGGTTAAATCCCATTTGGTCGTGATGGATGATCTATTGTTGAATTTGCTAATATTTTGTTAGGATTTTTATATCAATATACATCAGAGATATTGGCCTGTAATTTTTTTTAAATGTGTCTTTGTCTTTTTTCAGGGTAATACTGGCTTCACAGAACAAATATTCCTTTTTTCCCCCCTATTTTTTGGCATAGTTTGAGTAGGATTGGTATTAGATATTTTTTTTTTTTAAAAACGTGGTAGAATTCAGTAGTGAAGCCGGTTGGTCCCAGGCTTTTTTTTTTTTTTTTTCTTTTTGAGATGGATTCTTGCTCTGTTACCCAGGCTGGAGTGCAATGGTGCCATCTTGGCTCACTGCAGCCTCTGCCTCCTGGGTTCTCGCAATTCTCATACCTCAGCCTCCTGAGTAGTTGGGATTACCGGTGCGTGCCACCATGCCTAGCTAATTTTTGTGTTTTTAGTAGAGACAGGTTTCACTGTTTTGGTCAGGCTGGTCTTGAACTCCTGACCTCAGGTGATCTGCCCACCTTGGCCTCCCAAAGTGCTGGGATTACAGGCGTGAGCACCTTGCCTACTGTGAGACTTTTTATAATAGCTTCTATCTCATCACTTGTTATTGGTCTGTTCAGGTTTTAGATTTCTTCATAGTTCAATGTTGGTAGGTTGTATATGTCTAGGAATTTATGCATTTCTTATAGGTTTTTCAATTTATTGGCGTATAATTGCTCAAACTAGCCCCTAATGATCCTTGTAATTTATGCATTGTCTGTTGTAATGATTCCTTTTTCCTCTCTGATTTTATTTATTTAGGTCTTTTCTCTTTTTTTATTAGTCTGGCTAAAGATTTGTCAATTTTATCTTTTTTAAAAACCAACTTTTTGTGTCATTGATATTTTGTACTGTTTTGTTGATTTCAAATTCATTTATATCTGCTCTCATCTTTATTCTTTCTTTCCTTTTGCTGATTTTTGATTTGGTTTCCTTTTGCTTTTCTAGCACTTTAAGATGCATGTTTAGGTTGTTTATTTGAAGCTTTTATTCTTTTTTGATGGAACTTATAGCTATAAAATATTGTTTTAGTACTGCTTTCACTGTATTTCATATTTTTTGGGACATTGTATTTCCATTTTCATTTGTTTCAAGAACTTTGTCAATTTCTTTCTTTATTTCTTCAGTGACCCACTGGTCATTCAGGAGCATATTGTTTAATTTCCATGTATTTGTATAGTTTCCCAAATTCCTCTTTTGTTAATTTCTCTTTTGAGATGGAGTCTTGCTCTGTCACGTAGGCTGGAATGCAGTGGTGCAATCTCAGCTTAGCACAACCTCCATCTCCTGAGTCGAAGTGATTCTCCTGCCTCAGCCTCCCAAGTGGCTGGGACTACAGGCACCCGCCAGCATGCCCGGCTAATTTTTGTATACTTTTTTAGTAGAGATGGGGTTTCACTATGTTGGCCAGGCTGGTCTTGAACTCCCGACCTTGTGATCCACCCAGCTTGGCCTTCCAAAGTGCTGGGATTACAGATATGAGCCACTGTGCATGGCCCTAATTTCTTTTTTTTTTTTTTTTCATGAAGAAATATGTATTTCAGCAAAATGTTTCCATGAGTCAGCTTAAGTATACAGTATTTTTAACTCTTTCATTATGAAAAATTTTTTTTTTTTCATT